>NC_073387.1:18824563-20079563 GCF_028641065.1 Leucoraja erinaceus
TCCACTTCCTACTCACAAGAGGTCAATTAAACAACAAACCCGCACGTTTTTAGAATGTGCAAACTCCATGCTGAAGAAGGGGCCCAACCTTAAACATCACCAATCCATGTTCTCCAGAGATTCTGCCCGACACGCTGAGTTACTCCAGCACTTTGTCTTTGGGAGAAAGGCTGATGTCCTTCTTCCTACCCAGTTTTTACCCCACAACCAATATTACTACAAAAAAAATCATCTGATTATTATCATGAAGCTGTGTGTTCATGTTCATAGGTTATAGGCGTAGAATTAGGCCATTCAGCCCATCAAGTCTACTCTGCCATTCAATCATGGTTGATCTACCTTTCCCTCTAAAAAACCCATTCTCCTGTATACTCTCCATAACTCATGACACAAGTACTAATCAAGAATCTATCTATCTTGGCATGAAAAATAGCCAATGATTGGCTTCCAAAGCCTTCTGTGGCAATGAATTCCACAGATTCACAACCCTCTGACTAACAAAATTCCACTCATCTGCTTTCTAAAGGTAATTCCTTTTATTCTGAGGCTATGGCATCTGGTCCTAGACTCTCCCACTATTGGAATCATCCACTCTAACCAGGCCTTTCACTATTTCAATGAGGTCAATGAGGTCCCCCTCATCTTTCTAAACTCAGCGAGTACAGGCTCAGTGCCATTAAACGCTCATCATATGTTATCCCAATCATTCCTGGGATCATTCTCGTAAACCTTCTCTGGACCCTCTCCAACGCCAGCACATCCTTCCAGATATGGGGCCCAAAACTGCTCACAATACTACAATTTCAGTCTGACCATCACCTTATAAAATCTCAGCATGTTCTCAGTATTTCCTGCAGTAAAAAGCTGATGACAAAATGTTCAGATATAATGTCAATAAGCTGGAAAGGGTGCAGAGAAGATTCACGAGGATGTGGCCAGGTCTCATGGGCTTGAGCTATAGGAAGAGTTTGGTAAGACTAGGACTTTATTCCTTAGCATGCAGGAGGATGAAGGGCAATCTTATAGAGATGTATAAAATCATGAGGGGAATAGATAGGGTAAATAATCTTTTATATAGAGTAGGGGAATGAAGAACTACAGGACATAAGTTTAATGTGAGAAAAGAAGGAATTAATAGGACGTTGAGTTTAATTTAATTCAGTTAAGTTTAGTTTAGTTTAGAGATACAACATAGAAACAGTCCCTTTGGCCCACCATGTCCACACCAGCTAGTGATCACCCCGTACACTAGCATTATCCTACTCACCAGGGACAATTTACAGAAGCCAATTAACCTGCAAACCTGCACATCTTTGGAATGTGGGTGGAAACCAGATTACCCAGAGAAAACCCATGCAGTCAGAGGGAGAACGTGCAAACACCATCCAGACAACACCCGTAGTAAGGATCGAACCCGGGTTCACAACTCTACTGCTGTGAAACTGGTGCCCTGAATGGTATCATAGAAACCTTAGGGGTAACAAAGGGTGATGAGTATATGGAGCGATTTGCCAGAAGAGGTAGTTGAGGCAAGTACTATAACAGCATTTAAAAAACATTTGGACAGGTAAATGTATAAATAAGGTTTAGAGAGTTATGGGCCAAACACGGGAAGGTGGGACTGGAATAGATAGGGCATCTTGGTCGGTGTGGATAAGTTGGGCCGAAGGGCCTGTTTCCATACTGTTCTATGGCTCGAAGATAAAATGCAGGTGGTGTCTCCATGAACTTCTTGCCTTTGTCTTTCAATGCTGTAGAAGCCAAGGATTTGGGAGCTTATGTTAGGGTAACTTATCCAACTAACTAGCACATGTTGTAGTGGTACACACCGCAATCACAGTGAACCAGTGGCTGGAAGTAAAGAATGTTTAGTGGGGTGAATGGGATACCTTACATTCCTGCAAACATTTTACTTTATAGTCATAGATTAATATAGTGTGGAAACAGGACCCTCGGCCCAAATTGCTCACACCGCCCAAAATGTCCCTTCTACACTAGTCCCACTTGCCTGTGCTTGGCCCATAACCCTCCAAACCTGTCCTATCCATGTACCTGTCTAAATGTTTCTTAAATGTAGTGATAGTACCTGCTACAACTACCTCTGCCGGCAGCTTGTTCCATTCAACCACCATCTTTCCCCCTTCTCCTTAAACCTATGCCCTCTGGTTCACGATTCCCTACTCTGGGCAAGAGACTGTGCGTCTATTGGATCTATTCATCTCCCTTTGGCTCAAACCATCATTTTACCTTTTGTTTTGTTTTACCTTTCCTTTTTTCATATCAGCAGTATATAGGGAATTTCACTCCATGTAAAATAGCTGTCAGATGTGAAAACACAGCATAGGTGAAGACGCAACAAAGTCACGCATGAAGTCGCTTTGAGGCATTTCCAAGCAACAGAGTGAATGAAAAGAAGTCCACGGAACATTTCCCTTCAAATGAATTCATCGACAGAAACCACTTGCAAATCACTTTGTTGTCCCGAACATGGCTGCTTTGTGTCTGTCAGAAACACAGAGAACACACTATCGGAATCAGTCAGACTGCATCCTCAACTGTTGCCATAGCTACAGACTTTGTGAACAAGGTTGGTAGCAAACGGAATGATTTTACACTGCAGGATAGGATCAGGTAAAGCACTCTCGGTGAATGCAAGCAGTTCGGTTCTAATTTTGCACAGAATCCCTCGTAGGTCATGACGATATGAGGAAGCGCAGGTGCTGGTTGTTACAGAAAGAGACAGGCAGTGCTGGAGTAACTCAACAGGTTGGACAGTATCTCTAGAGAACCTGGATTAGTGACGTTTTGGGTTGGAACCAGTCTTCAGACTGATTGTTGTTGATATTTTGGGTCGGGTTACTTGTATCCACCTATCTCTCCCCTTCCATTTGGGTATTTTTTTAAAGCAGAGATTGATAGGTTCCTGATTAAGAAGGGCATCAAAGATTCCAAGGAGAAGGTAGGAGAATGCGGTTGAGGGGGGATAATAAATCAGCCATGATTGAATGGCGGAATGGACTCGTGGGCTGAATAACCTATAGTCTTCTGGTCTTGTGGTCTTACAATAGTGGCTTCTACTATGGAGCTTGTTTACACCACTGATCACCTTGACGTTTCACCTCCACTCATAACTAATATATCCTAGATTGTCATTTAACATGTCCTGCTACCCTTAAGCAATGTTGGAAGCTATTATGTTCCTCTTGCAAACATTCTCAAAGTTATAACCGATGAAGGATGACCAGATCCCCAAGGATACACTTTACAGTTGCCTGAGACAGAATCAGTAGGCCACCCAAAGCTTCACATTAGTTACGTTCGTCAAAGCACAATGGAAATCTGCAACATTGATCATTATAAGTAGGATTGATAATGCAGCTGCAATATTAGTTTTGTTCAGAAAGCATGAAAGATGGGAGATAAAGTTTCCATTTTAACCGTCCTGGTGAGATCACTAATATCTATTGTCACTGCTAGTTTATTTTACAGGCTCTTCGACCCACCAAGTCCACGCTGACCACCAATCACCCATTCACATTAATTCTGTGTTATCCCACTTTCGCATCCACTCCCTACACACGATTGACTATTGTACAAAGGCCGATTAACCTAGAAAACCTGCACCTCTTTGGGATGTGGGAGACTGGTTTTCTTTGTGGATGTATTTGTTTGTATATGCATGTTTTTAGTGTTTTATTTTTTATGTATTAATCATGTTTTTTTACTTATTTTAAACTGTCATTGACTTTCACAAAGCTCGCTCAACTGAATCCGCCTATCACTCACCAGGCTTTGTCCTGCTTCCCAACTTTCTCCTCCCCCCTCTCCCCCACCCTTTTTCAGACTGATTGAAAGGCATGATGTGTTCCAAGGACAGGCAACTGGTGGTTTCAGAATAAGCAGAAGATCCGGCCCAATATCCAGTCAATGTTTTGGTACGTGAAAGCTTTCTCTGTAAAATTGTGTGGGGGGTGGGCACAATAGTGCAAATGCTAGAGCCGCTGCTTCACAGCGCAAGAGATGTGGATTCGATCCTGACCTCGGGCGCTGTCTGTGTGGAGTTTGCACGTTCTCCCAGTGACCACATGGCTTTCCTCTGGGTGCTCTGGTTTCCTCCCACATCCACGTTGGCGGCACAGTGACTTAGTGGTAGAGCTGCTACCTTACAAAGCCAGAGAGCTGGGTTTCATCCTGACATCGGGTGCTGTCTGTACAGAGTTTTACATTCTCCCTGTGACCTGCGTAGGTTTTCTTAAGGTGCTCCAGTTTTCTCCCACACTCCTAAGATGTACAGGCTTGTAGATTAATTGGTACTGGTTAAATTGCCAATTGTCCCTAATGTGTAGGATGGTGTTAGTGTATGGGGTGATCGCTGGTCAGCACAGACTTGATGGGCTGAAGGGCTGTATCTCTAACAGCAGAAAAGCAAAAAAGTCCAAAGACATATGGAATAGTAGGTTAGTTGGCCTCCATAAATAGTAGGGAATACATGAGAAAGTGGAATAACATTGAACTAGTGAGGAAGGGTCATCAATGGTTGGTGTGGACTCGATGGGATGAAGGGCTTGTTTGCTTGCTGTTTCATCCAATTCAATGAAAGGCACTTTATAAATGCATTACTCGTAACTACCTTAACTGCAGAAGGGAACAGATTAAATGGGTTTAAACATTAACAACATATTTACAGTACAACAGTTGGCAGACCAAGCATCTAATCAACAAAGATCCATTATCATTGTTTGCCTCCTGGCATCATATCTAGTTCATTTATATTTGACGGTCTGTTGTGCACTATGGCAACAAAGCTCAAAGCTACCGTCATTTAATATTGAGTGAACATTTGAACAGTTTGTTCATCATTGTCAATGTATCATTTGAGAATGCCCTTCATTTGGTTATTTCTGGACTAATATTTTGGTGTAGGGCAGCATGGTGGTGCAACTGTAGTGCTGCTGCCTTACAGTGCCAGAGACCCGGGATCGATCCTGACCATGGGTGCTGTCTGTACAGAGTTTGTACATTCTCCCTGTGACCTGGATGCTCCGGTTTCCCCCCATACTCTAAAGATGTGCAGGTTTTGTAGGTTGACATAAAATGCTGGAGTAACTCATCGGGTCAGGCATCATCCTGACCTGAGTTTCGACCTGGAAGGTCACCTATTCCTTTTCTCCAGAGATGCTGCCTGACCTGCTGAATTACTCCAGCATTCTGTCCATCTTTGGTGTAAACCGACATCTGCTGTTCTTTCCTACAATAGGTTAATTGGCTTTTTTAAAATTGTAAATTGTCCCAAGTGTGTTGGAGAGTGTTAGTGTGTGGAAATCGCTGGTCCCCTCAGAATTGGTGGGCCGAAGGGCCTGTTTCCTCCCACATTCCAAAGAGGAGGTAATTTAGGCAAGTACTATCACAATGTTTAGAAACCATTTGGACAGGTCGGCGTGGATTCGGTGGGTCAAAGTGCCTGTTCCTGCACTGTGTCTCCAAAATTGAAAACTAATGTTACTATCTTCCCCATGTTTCCTAAGATGTCCACATCAAGAGGTGTGTGAGAGTTACAGGATATACTGGAAACAGATGAAGGAGCGTGACAAGGGTCCCAACCCAAAACGTCACCTATCCATGTTCTCCAGAGATGCTAGTTGACCTGCTGAGTTACTCCAGCACTTTGTGTCTATCTTTGAAAATCAGAGCCTACAGTTTGTTGTTTCCCCATGTATTCAATTCAATTATTCAATTATTTGATTATACTTTATTGTCACATGTACCTAGGTACAGTGAAATTCTTTGTTTTGACTTACAATCCAGTAAAATGTTTCACCTCGGCAGGACACAAAGAGCAGGCATATTTCTGGCGCCGACCAAGTTTCAAAAGTATCCTGGAAGCAGGTCTGAATTAATCAATTCGATGCAATTTAGTTTTAGTTCAGAGAAAGAGTGCGGAAACATTTTGGCCCACCGAGTCCGCGTCGACCAGCAATCCCCACACACTGACACTATCCGACACACAAAAGGAAAAATTTACAATGTTACCAAGCCAATTATCCTCCTATACGTCTTGTAGTGTGGAAGGAGAGCAGCGGGAAAAAACTCACGCAGGTCGTGCCTTATAGCGCCAGAGACCCTCGTTTGATCCTGACTGTGGGTGCTGTCTGTACAGAGTTTGTACGTTCTCCCTGTGACTATGTGGGATTCTCCGGGTACTCCGGTTTTCTCCCACACCCCAAAGGCGTACAAATGTGTAGGTTAATTGCCTTTGGTAAAAAAAATGTATAAATTGTCCTTAATGTGTAGGATAGAGCTAGCGAACGTGGTGATCACTAGTCGACGTGGACCCGGTGGGCTGAAGGGTCTATTTCCGCGCTGTATCTCTAAGGTCTACATTTCATGGCCAATCTTAGTTGATCTTAAATAAAACCTGTTGACTTTCTAATCTAGAATCATAGTCATAGAGCCATCAACCATAGAAACAGGCCCTTAAACCCAACTTTCCCACGCTGACCAAGGTGCCCTATCTACACTAGTCCCACCTGCTCACATTTGGCCCATATCCCTCTACACCTTTCCTATCCATGTACCTGCCCAAATGCCTTTTAAATATACATTGAACAAACTTCCAATCATCGAATATAGCCACAAAATGCTGGAGTAACTCAATGGGACAGGCAGCATCTCTGGAGAGAAGGCTGATGTTTCGGGTCGAGGTCCTTCTTCAGACTCATCAAGTTCCTTCCAGTCATCGAGGTTTGTTAGCACAAGGCTGTTTTATGGGTACAAATTGGACTCCTGAACAGGCCCGGATTTACGTAAAAGCTAGACAACCTTAAGTTTAGGGCCTCGAGATCTTGGGGGGGCCTCTGCTCGCTCCACCAAGATGTATAAAACTTTTGAGATAGTGGCGTTGTTACAAAACCTACCATCGGTGGCGCTGTGCTTGCGATTCCAGAGGCTTTCTTGGTGTAGGGGTGAGGGATTAAAATGCAGGTGAGGTATATATTAGTTGTGGAGAGGCATTTTCTCCACTGATCCTTGGATCATTGGAAGTGCAGGACAAAGCAAAAGGTATGTAATTTATTTAACCCTTTTCCCCCGTCAAACCGAGCCGCCGCACTGGGGCCTACCCACCTTGCCATCGCGCTGGGGCCTACCCACCTTGACGCCGCACTGGGGCCTACCCACCTCGCCGCCGCACTGGGGCCTATCTACCTCGCCGGTGCACTGGGGCCTACCCACCTTGCCATCACGCTGGGGCCTACCCACGTCGCCGGTGCACTGGGGCCTACCCACCTTGCCGCCGCACTGGGGGCCTACCCACCTCGCCACCGCACTGGGGCCTACCCACCTCGCCGGTGCACTGGGGCCTATCTACCTCGCCATCGCACTGGGGCCTACCCACCTCGCCGCCGCACTGGGGCCTACCCACCTCGCCGCCGCACTGGGGCCTATCTACCTCGCCGGTGCACTGGGGCCTATCTACCTCGCCGGTGCACTGGGGCCTACCCACTTCGTCGCCGCACTGGGGCCTACCCACAATGCCGCCGCACTGACTTGGAGCTCTTCTACCGTCGCCTCCGCCTCACAGTGTTCTTCCGTGGGAAGAAGTCCTCGCCCCCTATTGATGATCCCTTTTCCCGTCTCCAACGAACCCCCTTCTCGTGGACCCCCCCTCATGGCCATCTTCCGGCTTTAGACCTATTTATCCAAAACAGCCGGCGGGGCATCAACCACCTCAACTTCTCCACTCCCCTGTCTCACTCCAATCTCTCCCCCACTGAACGTACAGCCATCAACTCACTCCGCAACAACCCAACTGGGTTATCAAACCCGCCGACAAGGGAGGTGCCGTGGTAGTCTGGCGCGTCGATCTCTACAAAGCTGAGGCCACGCGCCAACTCTCGGACACCTCCTCCTACTTACCCCTGGACCATGACCCCACAGACGAGCACCAGGCCACTATCTCTAGCACCATCACCGACTTCATCAACTCCCAGGCCCTGACCCCCCGAGCCTCCAACCTCATCGTTCCCTAGCCCCGCATGGCTCAATTTTACCTTCTCCCCAAAATCCACAAACCTGACCGTCCCGGTAGACCCATTGTCTCTAGCTATTCGTGCCGTACCGAACTTATTTCCACATACCTTAACTCCATCCTACCCCCCCTGGTTAAATCCCTCCCTACCTATGTTCAAGCCACCTCAGACACTCTCTGTCGTCTCCGGGCAATCCATTCTCTAGGCCCCCATCCTCTCATCTTCACCATGGATGTCCAGTCACTGCAACTCCATCCCCCACCAGGATGGCCTCAAAGTCCTCAGGTTCTTCCTCGACCGGAGAATCAACCTATACCCGTCCACTGATACTCTCCTCTGCCTAGCGGAGTTGGTCCTTACCCTAAATAACTTCTCGTTTGACTCCTCCCATTTCCTCCAAATACAAGGCGTAGTTATGGGCACACGCATGGGCCCCAGTTATGCCTGCCTCTTTGTCGGGTACGTCGAACAATCCTTGTTCGAGGCATACCAGGGCCCCATCCCCGACCTCTACCTTACTTACATCGATGATTGCTTTGGTGCCACCTCCTGCACCCACACACAACTGACTGACTTCATCCGCTTCACCACTAACTTCCATCCGGCACTCAAATACACCTGGACCATTTCTGACACTTCCCTACCATTTCTTGACCTCACTATCTCCATTGCAGGTAATAGACTTCTGACCAACATCCACTATAAACCCACTGACTCCCATGGCTATCTAAACTACTCTTCTTCCCACCCTGCTTCCTGTAAAGACTCCATCCCCAGCTCCCAATTCCTCCATCTACGCTGCATCTGCTCCCAGGATGAGGTGTTTCACACCAGGGCATCGGAAATTTCCTCCTTCTTCAGGGAATGGGGGTTCCACTCACCTACTATAGATGAGGCTCTCACCAGGGTCTCTTCCATACCCCGTAACACTGCTCTCTCTCCCCATCCCCCCACTCATAGCAAGGACAGAGTCCCCCTTGTCATCACCTTTCACCCCACTAGCCGTCACATATAGCAAATAGTCATCCGTCATTTTTGCCACCTCCAACGTGACCCCACCACTCGCCACATCTTCCCATCTCCCCCCCCCCCCCCTCCCCCCGTCTGCTTTCCGCAAAGACCGCTCCCTATGCAACTCCCTGGTCAATTCTTCCCTTCCCACCCGCACCACCCGAAGTCCACAGGCTGAGCAGGGCGGAGATTCATGCTGGCGGCCCTTGGCAAAGGGATTCCAAGGCTCCAGGATGTCAAAATCAGCTCGGCCCGAGGCTGAGAGCTCCGCAAACCACAGCTCCATGATGTTGAAGCAGCAGGCCCAACACTCCAGAGCTTCAAACGGTGATCCAGGTAACGCATCACCCGCTCCGCGGTGAATCCGATAGGTATTTTAAAACCAACTGTTTAATGCCAACATACAGTATGATCTAAACGTGTCACACTGTCACTGTTGGGTAGTCATGGTCCTCTAGTCGTGGGGGAGGGGGATTGGGAGGGGTGGTGGTGGGGGGGGGGGGGGGTTCACAACTGAAATAGCTTAGGGCCTCTCTTCATCTAAATCCGGCCCTGCTCCTGAGTGGTGGAAGGATGTTTGGTCTCATTTGCAGAGCAACCATGTGTTTCAAGCGATATTACGCAAGAGGGGTGGTGGGTGAGGCAAGAGGGAGTCAATGTATTTTTGAACACCCTTTAGCAAATTTCATGTGCAGGCAGCATCAGTATTCCCAAGTGGCCAAATGACCTATCCTTATAGCCCCACAGAAACATTTGTTGTAGGTACACAAAAATGCTGGAGAAACTCGGCGGGTGAGGCAGCATCCATGGAGTGAAGGAATAGGTGACGTTTCGGGTCGAGACCCTTCTTCAGACAGATGTGCGGTGGGGTGGGGGCGGGAAGAAGAAAGGAAGATGCGGAGACAGTGGGCTGTGGAAGAGCTGGGAAGGGGAGGGGAAAGACGGAGAAAGCAAGGACTACCTGAAATTGGAGGTGTCAATATTCATACCGCTGGGGTGTAAGCTACCCAAGCAAAATATGAGGTGTTGCTCACTCTGGCCATGAAGGAGACCCAGAACAGAAAGGTCGGATTCAGAATGGGAGAGGGAATTGAAGTGCTGAGCACCGGGAGTTGGTTAATGCGAATTGTGCGGAGGTGTTGGGCGAAGCGATCGCCAAGTCTACGCTTGTTCTCTCCGATGTAGAGCAGTTGACACCTAGAGCAGTGGATGCAATAGATGAGGTTGGAGGAGGTGCAGGTAATCCTATGCCTCACCTGAAAAGACTGCTTAGGTCCTTGGATGGAGTCAAGGGGGGAGGTAAAGTGACAAGTGTAGCATTTCCTTTGTTTGCAAGGGAAAGTACCAGGGGAGGGGGTTGTTTGGGTGGGAAGGGACGAATTGACCAGGGAGTTACAGAAGGAGCAGACACCAAGGAAAGCCGAAATGGAAGGAGATGGGAAGATGTGGGCCAGTGGTGGGCGAAAATGTCGGATGATTATCTGTTGTAGGTTATTTGTTGTAGGTACAGTTACTTCCCTACAACAGTCAGGTTCTTGAATGGACCCACAAAACCCAGATTGCACCCCAGTAATAGAACACCATGGACCACCTACCTCTAGCACTATCATGGGCTCTTTTCTTTTCTAGTTATGCTTGGTGCTAATGTCTTATTTTACACCATCTTTCTTTTTGTGCTCACAGTTTTGAAGAATTCATGTCTACTTTATGTATAATTTACCCTTAACTGAACAATCAAGCACTGTACCACCTCTTGCACTAGCGTGGACTTGTTTTCTTATTGTGTTTTGCTGTAAAGTCGTGTTTTTAGCAGTCTTTTTCTTTTCACAGTCTTCTAGAATTTCGAAACAGGGCGGACCACATGGAGGTTGCAATCATCCACCCCTTTAAGAGTGTCAAGAGTATTTTATTGTTGTACTTTATGTATGAAAAAGGAACAATGCCATTTTTATTTGCAGCAGCATAAGTTTAGTTAGTAATAAACTCAACTAGTTTGGTTTAGTTTATTGCTGTCATGTGTACCAAGGAACAGTGAAAAGTTTTTTTCTTGTGTGCCATCCAGCCAGCAAAAAGACTGCATGACAATCAAGCCATCCACAGTGTACAAATACAGGACAAAGGAAATATCGTTTAGTGCAAAAAGTCCAGTAAAGTCTGATGAAAGATAATTTGAAGATCTCCAATGAGGTAGATAGGAGGACAGGACCGCTTTCCAGTTGGTGATAGGATATTCCATTTGCCTGATAACAGCTGGTTAGAAACAGTACCTGAATCTGGATGTATGCATTTTCAAACTTCTGTATCTCTTGTCTGATGGGAGAAGGGAGAAGAGGGAGAGATTGTGAGACTTGTCCTTAATTATGTTGGTGGTGGCCAAACCATAACTGTGAACATAATACCATTAGATAATAATTTATAAACAAAAAAATCAGTAAATTAATAACCCCAATACTAGTGTAAAAAACCCAAAGTCCTTAGTGCAACCAAAAACAGCCCTTAGTTCACAGTTGAGGTTAGTGTTGTGTAGCGTTCATGAGCCTGATGGTTGTTGGGAAGAAGCTATTGTTAAACTTGGTGGTCACGGTTTTCAGACTCCTGTACCTTCTTCTCGATGGTAGGAATGAAATGAGAATGTGGCCAGGGTGGTGTGGGGCTTTGATGATATTGACTAAATTAATGATGTATCATTTTACATGTAGTTTATGTTTTTGTGTGTTGTCTGAGTCGATATGGCTGTAATGCTGCTACAAGCAAGGTTTTCATTGTACTTCTATCCCACCTTACTTGTGCACATGTGACAATAAAGTCTACTTTACTTGATTTCTCCTTCCAACACATATCGATGAATTAAAACCTCACCAGACAAACTACATACACACATTACGTACTGTACAGCCTGATAGCAGTTGTTCATGAGATCAATATTTATGCCTCAGAGATAATGTATTGCTTATCATGAAGCAATCCAATGACCCTTCAATCTGAATTAGATTTAAGATTATTATTGTCATGTGTACCAAAGTACAGTTAAGAGCTTTGTTTTGCAAGCTATCCATAAATAATCCTATAAATAAGTACAATCAAGTCAAACTCAAGTACAATAGGTAGAACAAAGGTGAAGATACAAAGTGCAGAATATAGTTCTCAGTATTGCAGCGCATCAGTTCCTTGGACAAAGTCCAATGTTCTCCATGGGGAGAGCTAAGGGCCTGTCCCACGAGCATGCGACTCCATGTGGCAAGCGCGAACGTGGTCGCATGAACCGCATGACCTCGCGGGGCCAGTCCCACTTCGATCGCCGGAGCCATATGGAGTTGTGCGGAGCTGGTCCCGACATCGTGCGGGGCTCCGAAAAACTGACCGTGTTTAAAAATTCCACGCGGCAACAGCCTGCCGGCCTGCAGCCACCTCGATGCCATACGCACCGCCTTGACGGGCGTGCGCAGTGTCTTGACGCAGTACGTCACGCGCGAACTTCCCGCGGACTTCGCTCGAACTTCACGTCACTCACTCAACCTCCACGTGGCACCCGCTTCCAGGTTGGTCGCGCTTGCCGCATGCATGCACATGCTGGTGGGACCGGCCCTGTACGTGGATCACTCGACCTCCGCGCGGCCCCCGCTTCCGGTTTGGCCGCGCTTGCCGCATGCAGGTCACATGCTCGTGGGACAGGCCCTTTAATTGGACAGTCCTCTAGCTTGTGGAATACCCATTCAGTAGTTTGATAAATTAGACAGTGGTGTTGTGGATAACGTAAGACTGTATATTAAATACATATCATGTTAATCAGCATGTAAAGCATCACAGATGCACAACATATGGAGTGGCACAGTAGTGGAGTTACTGCCTTATGGCACCAGAAACCAGGGTTCGATCCCGCCTATGGGTGCTGTCTGTACGGAGTTTGTACTTCTCTCTGTGACTGCGTGGGTTTTATCTGGGTGCCCCGGTTTCCTCCCACTCTCCAAAGATGGACAGGTTTGTATGTTAATTTGGCTTTGGTAAAAATTATAAATTGTTACTAGCCTGTCGGATAGTGCAAGTGTACAGAGATCGCTAGTCGGCATGGACTCGGTGGGCTGAAGGTCCCGATTCCACATTGTATCTCCAAATAAATATATCAAATTTACCAACACCGAGGTATATTATTGAAATGGAATCTTCGAGTTTGGAGTTTAGATAAAGCAATCCTTTCCACTGTTTAGCTATTTTAATGATTTCCTTTTGTCTAGTCAGTAGATCAATGACTTGGCATTAAACAACAAGCATGATATAACTATTAATTGTTAACTCAGCCCATCCAATCTATATCAGGTCTCAGCTCCATTTCCCCCACTTATTTCCTGGTAACCTGTTCCCTCCTACGTGCCAATCCACTCTCCTCCGATGGTCCTGTCACCCATCTACACCTGAGGTACCTTACAGTCACCAATTCACCTTCAAATTGACATCTCTGAGATGTGGGAGGAAACCAGAACAGCCAAAGGTTACCCATGTGCTCATGAGTAGAACGTGCAAACTCCACACAGTGAGTCACCCTGATGGAGGCCGTGCAGCAGCCTTGGGCTCGCCTGGATTGGGCACCGTTCCAGGACACTGAGCGTGTGGACCGGAAATGGACTTTGAACATGACGCCAAAACCGAGCGACACTTACATGCGGACTCAGTGGACTATTTCTATGCACCTTGTACTAGATGGGGATTCTGCTTAGGTATGGCAATAATTTACTGAACTGCAGGCAAATAAAATAATTTCACTGTACATCTGATCCCGAGGTCAGGATCGAACCTGGGTCTCTGGCACAGTGAGGTGCCACTTTGCCGATCACTGTAGTATTTAAAAAGTAAGTACCGGTAGGTTTTTTTTTAATGCAGGAGTGGATAACACTGGGAAACTGCAGAGGAAAGAGGATGAGGCCTAAAACAGGTTAACTGTTAGCACTGACTGGCTGTGCAGACTGGCTTGACCTGTTGAGTTATACCTCCCTCTTCCATAATAATAACAGAAAATGCCGGAAATATTTAGAAGGTCAGGCTGCATCAATGGGAAGTGGACAGTCAATATTTCAGGTCAAAACTCACTTGTCAGAACTGGAATAGAAGACAAAAAAGCTCATTAAGCTGTAGACACACAGAACTGCAGATGCTGGAATCATGCATTGAATACAAAGTGCTGGACTCAGCAGGTCAGGCAGCAACTCAGGGGGACATGGATAGGCGACGTGTCAAATCATAAAAATGCTTAATTATGTTTTGCAACATACAAGGAACTTGATTTTCCATATAGTTATACCAATAAAGGCAACATATCACACAAGATACATTTTAACATAAACATCCACCATACTGTGATGGAAGGAGTAAAAAAGTCCAATCTCTCCCTTCTTTGTCCTCCAGCGGTCGGGAGCCTCTAACCTTCCGATGACGGGACGATCTTACTACCATAGCCAGCTGGGGGCCTCCTCGTCGGGGCGATCAAGCTTCTGCATCGGGGGGGGGGGGGGGGGGGATCTCAGCTCCCCCGCGCCCGGTGATCTATTCCGGGTCGGGGCTAATCGAACATCGTGTGGCTTTTGGAGCTTCCCGACGTCAGTCTCAACCCGAGACAGCGAGCTCCTTGATGTTAAAGTCCGCAGGCAAGGAATCGGCTTCGATGGTGAGTCCACACCCTGGGGTGGGGCTCAAAGCCAGTCCCGAGCAAAGCTTCCACCTCCACAATGTTAGGTAGCAGAGCGACCGGAGATACGATTCGGAAAACAATCGCATATCCGGCAAGGTAAGAGATTGAAAAGAAGTTTCCCCCGACCCCCACGCCCTGCGCACCTCTCACATAAAATAAACCAGAGAGAATTAACACATACTTTTTAAACACACTAAAAATAATGAAAGAAAAGACGAAAAGGACAGACTGTAGGCGAGGCTGCCTTCGAAGCGCCACATGGTGGAATCAGGACTCTTCTTTGGACCGAAGAGGAGTCCCAACCCGAAATGTCATCTCACCATGTCTTCCAGAGATGCTGCCCGAGTCTTCATTCTGAATGCAAGAAAGTGATCAACAAGACGATCGCCCAATCTGCATTTGGTTTTTCCAGGTAGAGGAAGCCACATTGTGTTCTGTTATAGGGCTTCTGAACTGTCCTTGCATAAGCTCGCGTCCAGAACTCATTGCGGACATTGGACTCTGGAATTGTTAGGCTACCATGCTGAGGGCTATATTCCACACTCTGAATCTTTCTCTTTGTTCTACCTATTGTACGAGCTTGGCTTGAGATTGTATTTATGTTGAATATTATCTGATTTGGATGAACAGGACGCAAAACAAAGCCTTTCACTGTATCTCTGTACATGTGACAATAATAAATACACACCTAAACCTGTAAACCAAATACTAGAGTATGGCTTAATTATATTTAAGTATAGTATTATTTGATTAGATTGGATAGCATGCACAGCAATGCTTTTAGATTAGATTAGATTAGATTAGATTTGTTTATTGTCATTCAGACCTTTCGGTCTGATCGAAAGTTTGTTTCCCTGCAGTCATACATATAATTTAAAAAATGACATAAACACACAATCAACACAAATTTAACATCCACCACAGTGAGTTCACCAAACACCTCCTCACTGTGATGGAAGGCAAAATCTTAAAGTCTCTGTCTCTTCCCTCTTTGTTCTCCCTCTGCGCCGAGGCGACGGTTCAAACTCCGCGGGGTGGTCGCTGCCTTCGCCACAGCTCCGAGGCCGAGGCCGAGTCGGGTCTCCGCTGCCGCTGCCTCCGCCACAGCTTTAGGGCCGAGTCAGGTCTCCGCCGCTTCCACCACAGCTTCGGGGCCAAGTCGGGTCTCCGCTACCGCTGCTGCTGCCACTGCCACCGCCACAGCACCAGGACCGAGTCGGTTCTCCGCTGCTGCTGCCGCCACCACTGTACCTCGGTACTTGTGACAATAATAAACATAATCTTTACTATTGCAATGTTTAAGAAACATTTAGACTGGTACATGGACAGAATAGGATTAGAGGGATATGAGCCAAACGCAGGCAGGTGGGACTAGTGTAGATGGGGCATGTTGGTCTGTGTGGGCAAGTTGGGCCACTGGGCCAGTTTCCATGCTGCATGACTCCATGTCTTTATGACTCTATAAACCTAAACCCGAAAAATAAAAGATTGGAAGAAGTGCGAGTGAATCAGTGCCTCATGGAGAAAAATGGTTTGGGCATAAGATGATGGAAGGGAAGAGGTGAAAGGACAAATACTGTGTTACCTGTACTTTAGTTGGTTTAAAGTTATGGATAGAGGTAGCAGAATTAGATCGTACTTAGTCTTTTTAGTTTAGTTTAGTTTAGTTTAGTTTAGTTTAGTTTAGTTTAGAGATACAGTATGGGAACACGGCCTTTGGCCCACCAAGTCTGTGCTGACTGGCGACCACTCATATACTGGTTCTATGTTATCCCACTTTTGCATCCTGCACACTAGGGACAATTTACAGAAGCCAATTAACCTACAAAACTGCACGTCTTTGGAATGCGGGAGGAAACCGAAGCACCTGGAGAAAACCCACACGGTCATAAGGAGAACGTGCAAACTCTACACAGACAGTCAGGATCGAACCCGGGTCCCTGACGTCTAGAGGCAGGGGCAAGTGATATAAGAAGGGGGCTTGGTTGGGAATGGAAGAGTAGACCAAGGAATTATGGAAGGGAGTGATCTCTGCCAAATGGTGAAAGGAAAGGTGGAGTGCATCCAGCATTGGTGGGGTCTGGCTTGGAGTAAGCTACATCCTCACTCTCTATGATTTATTTCATTCTCATTTAAAGCAGACTCATGGAATATTCTTATTCATGTTCGTATGTTATAGGAGCAGAATTAGGCCATTTGGCCCATCAAGTCTGCCCTGCCATTCAACCTTGGCTGATCTATCTTTCTCCCCCAACCCCATTCTCCTGCCTTCAACCCATAACTCCTGACACCCTTGCGAAAGAAGAATCTGTCAGTCCCCACCATGAATTCCACAGATTCACCGCCCTCTGACTAAAGAAATTCCTCCTCATCTCCTTTCTAAAGGTATGTCCTCTGGTCCTTGACTCTCCAACTACTGGAAACATCCTCTCCACATCCATTCTATCCAGGCCTTTCACTATTCGGTGAATTGTTGGTGTTCGAAAAAATCCCCAGGTCCCCAGCTCCCAATTTAGACGTTAGACCTTTGGGATACAGCACGGAAACATGTCCTTCACCCCAGCAAGTTTAACCAGTTATCAGCCGACCAGTGATGACCCCATACACTAGCAATATTCTACACAATAGGGACAATTTACAATTTTACCAAAGCCAATTAACTTACTCACCTGTCAGTGTGGGAGGAAACCAGAGCTCCCGGAGAAAACCCACGGGAAGAACATACAAACGTGGAGATGCGGCATTTTGGTTGGCATGAACAAATTGGGCTGAAGGGCCTGTTTCCACGTTGTATGACTTTAGCACTATTCTGCCTTACAGCACCAGAGGCCGCCTCTTTTTCTACGTTTCCCCCCTCTTTACTGAAGTTTACTGAAGCCAAATAACCTACAAACCTGCATGAAAACCCACGCGCTCGCAGGAAGAACGTACAAAATCCGTTCAGACAGTCAGGATCGAACCCGGGTCCCTGGCACTGTAAGGCATCAACTCTACCGCTGTGCCATCGTGCCGCCCTGATTCCCTTTACTATTTCAACTGTCTTTGGCACAAGTTGTCTCACACACAGTTTGTCAGTCACAGTTTATTCTCTGACGCACTTAGCTTGCTTTACATTTCAATGGTTAACTATTAATGTGGGTTGTATAAATCATGCAACATAATACTGGCTATTGTATCAAGTGGAAAGTGAAGATAATTTTGTTAGCAAGTAAACTGTATCTAGGTTAGAGTCTATTCGGTTCTCAGCTAAGTGTTTTGTTTAATTTAGTTTGTTACTAACAGTTTGTTGCTAAGCTTGTACATTCTGGAGTTTAGAAGGATGAGAGGCCATCTTATTGAAACATATAAGATTGTTAACGGTTTGAATACGCTAGAGGCAGGAAACATGTTCCCGATGTTGGGGGAATCCAGAACCAGGGTCCACAGTTTATGAATAAGGGGTAAGCCATTTAGAATGGAAACGAGGAAACACTTTTTCTCACAGAGAGTTGTGAGTCTGGGGAATTCTCTACCTCAGAGGGCGGTGGTGGCCAGTTATCTGGATACTTTCAAGAGAGAGCTAGATAGAGGTCTTAAAGAGAGCAGACTGAGGGGATATGGGGAGAAGGCAGGAACGGGGTACTTATTGGGGATGATCAGCCATGATCACATTGAATGGGCCGAATGGCCTATTCCTGCACCTATTGTCACATGTACCAAGGTGCATAGAAAATCTTTTTTATTGCGGTACCGTGGCACACCGGTACAGTTGATGCCGAACAGCACCAGAGACACAGATTTGATCCTGACTGCAGGTGATGTCTGTACAGAGTTTGTACGTAAACCTTCATAATTGAGGTTAGTGTAGTGTCAAATTCTCTACACCATTGGTGTAGAGAAGAAGCTATTCTTGAAACTGGTGGGTAAGGTTTTCAGACTCCTGTACATTCTTCCCAATGATAGGAGTGAAATGAGAGCCTATTTCTGGTGTGGGTCTTTGATGATGCTGGCTACCTTTTTGAGGCAGTGCCTCCTACAGATCCCTTCGATGGCGGGGTGGTCAGTATCTGTGATGGACCAGCCGATATTCACCTCTTTTTATAATCTCCTTCATTCTTGGGTGTTCAAGTTGCTGAACCACGCCATGATGTCAAGCTGGAAAGGATGCAGAGAAGACTTACCAGGATATTGCCGGGACTCGAGTTCCTGAGCTATAAGGAGAGGTCGAGCTGCCTTCCTTTGAGCACAGGAGGATGCAGGAGGCAATCTCATAGTTGTACAAAATCATAAGAGGAATATGTCGGGTCCTTTGCCCATAGTAGAAGAATCAAGAACCAGAGGACATATGTTTAAGGTGAGGGGGAAAAGATTTAATATAAACCTGAGGGGACGTTTTTCACACAGAGGGTGGTGGGTGTATGGAACAAGTTGCTGTAGGAGGTAGTTGAAGCAGGTAGCAAACCTTAAGAAATATTTGGACAGGTGTATGGATAAGACAGGTTTAGAGGTATACGGGCCAAAATCAGGTAGGTGGAACTAGTGTAGATAGGACATGTTGGTCGGTGTGGGCAAGTTGGGCCAAACAGCCTATTTCCATGCTATACGACTCTAAGACTGTAGAGAGTCAATACCATGGTTTAATATCCTCTTACATGGTCAAGCATTACTTTCTCTTTGATTCTATGAACTGCCTTGGGGCATCTTTACCCTCTTCAGAAGGTGACATATCAATGAAATTTATGCTTTGTCGTTGCTGTTGACTTTTCAGTGAAGTTTTACACCACTTGTCAGTTGGCCTGCCATATAAGTATTTTGGCAGTCCATAAATTAAAGCAAAGATCTGCTGCACATTTTTCCATTTTGGCAACAAAGCAAAATCATTAGTTAAAATTGGTTGTCTGCAAAGCTAGGACAACTGAATTATCTGTGGCCTGGAGGGAACAATTTCAGGACATAAATTTTGAAATGGGATGATTTATAACTGTTGCAGGTGATGTAGACATGGGTCAAGAAGTGAATAAAGCGTTGCGCTCCATGTTCCAAATCTCCAAGCATAAGCAATTTTCCTCCTAAATCAATATATTTTTCTGGTTCACTAAAATATTTACGGCCATTTCTGAGTGAGGGAATGGACTGTCTCGCCTCAGGGCGAGGTGTAAGAGAAAAATGATGGGATTGGAATTAGGGCAATGATTCTGTGGTATTTTATTGCCACAAGTATCTGTACAGGTACAGTGAAATTCCTTACATGCATCCACTTCAGTAGAAAATCTCACTATACAAGTATAGCTCTTGTATACATGTATAGTACACATGTAAAAGTATTTGTGTACAAGTTTTAGGCATCATCTTGAAGCCTTCAAATTCAAAATGTTTTTAATTGTTACGAGTCCAAACCAGGCCATAAAGGCCCATTGTCCTGGCAATGGCACTGGGTCGGAGTTGCAGGTGTAGGCCTGAGCAGTCAACATGCTCCACCACTGCTTGGTATTAGTTTAGGTTAGTTTAGTTTAGCAGTACAACTTGGAAATAGGCTCTTTGGACCACGAGTCCATGCTGACCAGCGATCACCCCGTACACTAGTTCTATTCTACACACTAGGGACAATTTACAGAATCCACTTAACCTACAAACCCGCACATCTGTGGAGTGTGGGAGGAAACCGGAGCACCCGGACAAATTCCACTCTATCACAGGAAGGACGTGCAAACTCCATGCACACAGCATCAATACTTAGGTTCAAACCAGGTTCTACCGCTGCGCCACTGTGCCGCTGTGAAAATGTGTTTCATAAAATATACTTCATTGCAACCGGAGGCATTATATAGAATATAAAAAAGGATGGCACAGGAACAGGCTCTTCGGCCCACAATGTGCATGCTGAACATGATGCCAAGCTGAACCAATCTCATTACCTGCACATGATCCATACTCCTCCATTTCCTGCATATCCGTGTGCCTTTCTTAAAACCCAAATTACATTATTGTATAATTATTGCATTAAACAGAAAAAGAAACATTGATACAAGTTTGGAGGCACATGCTTTATGGTTCAGAGTTAGTTCTTTGTATGCTTTAGAATAAAAATTAACAGCTCTCATTCGGAGTCCCATTGACCTAATTTCCACTGATTAACAAAACATTGATAGTCCAATGCAGAGATCCTTTTTTGCAGTAAATTTATCAAGTTGACGGCAGCAATTCTTTAAAAATTGTACTAGCAGCCTCTGTCAGAGGGAAGCACTATGTCAGTGGGTGGTGAATGTGCACCACCCCCCCCCCCCCCCCCCCCCCCCCCCCCCCCCCCCCCCCCACCACCCCCCCCCCCCACCACCCCAATCCCCAATTGCTGCTCCTACACCAGAGAGTACACCGTCAATGCACAGGGGGGAGAGGAGGAGGGGGGAGAGGAGGGGGGAGAGGAGGAGGTGGGGGGAGAGGAGGTGGGGGGAGAGGAGGACGGGAGCCGGAGGAGGGGAGCCGGGCGAGCGAGGGGCTTCAAAAAGCAAGTGGGCAGCGAGCAAGCAGGCGATGTCACTCGCAGCACATGAACACAATGTGCAGCCATTGATTTTTGACTTCACGGCATAAATGTCCACAGGAATTTTACCGTCAGGGCATTATTTTTCAAGCAGTATGATTATACACACCCACATACATCCAAGATCAGAGTTTTATAAGTATATAGATATTCAGCATGTATATGTATAGCAATATATTATGTATATATTTAATTAATTGGAATATAGAAACATATTCTGTATTTCTGTGTGTGTATATTTATATTATATGTAAACAAAGTATTCTGTAAACAGTGTAATAAATAACAAAAAAGTTAGATAGATAGATGGATAGAGGGATAGACAGATAGACAGATAATCAATCAATCAATCAATCAATCAATCAATCAATACGTTTATTGGCCAAGTATTCACATACAAGGAATTTGCCTTGATGCTCCACCCGCAAGTGACAACATGACATACAGTGACAGTTAAGAATGATACATGAAACATTAATAATAAAACATAAAGCATGTGAATTAAATTAAATACCAGAGCAAAAGGAGGCTACAGATTTTTAATTATTGAGTAGAGCTACTACTCGTTGAAAAAAAATGTTTTTATGTCTGGCTGTGGCAGCTTTGACAGTCCGGAGTCGCCTTCCAGAGGAAAGTGGACACAAAAAAATGGAGTAACTCGGCGAGATATGGATGAATAATGGATATCGATGCACAGTATATATATTCAGTTATCAGTATATACCTAAACCTCACACCAGTTTCCATCAGTTGGATATATGTACTCAAGGCAGAATTTAATTTCCGGTCTTCAATAATGCCGCAATACAGAATTGATATTTAGTCTTCAGTATTTATTTTGACGTTTATAAAATTAAAGTTTTCAAGATTGCACAAAATTAGGGTGTTGAGAGCAAATGATTTATCAATAGCAGTATGCCATTGAAATATTTATACAACCACATCAAAGTATAAAAATTATACTTAAATCAATATCATAAATATTACCTCCTTTAAATCATTGCTTTCATTTGGCACTCACCTTATATTCATAAGTACAAAGTAGGAAGTACAAATGTAGGTTTAGTATTAAATGGTTTGCCTGATGGTAGATTTATGAATCAATTGTAGTTATTAAAAATGTAAATATTGTTCTACAGTGACATATTTTTCTGCAGACGGTTTACAGCTGGAAATTTGCGTCCTGCCAAATTTGATTTTGGCTTCAAAAAGTTGAGTGTTTTTGCAAAAGGATCTGCAACTCAGCAATAACTGGAAGCATAGTGGCTAATTTACTACAATAACAATTCAGAAGACTGACTAACGATCTGGAGACAGAAGCTTGAATCTTGCCACAGCAACTCGACAATTTAAATTCAGCCTGGAAACAGGACCTTCGGCTCAACTTGCCCACACCAAACAACATGCACTAGCCCCACCTGCCTGCATTTGGCCCATATTCCTCTAAACCTATCCTATCCATGTACCTGTCTAAATGATTCTTAAACGTTGCAATAGTACTTACCTCAATGACCTCTTCTGCCAGCTCGTTCTATACACCCACCACGCTTTGGGGTTTCAGGTTCCTATTAAATCTTTCCCCATTTATCTTAAACATATATTCTCTGGTTCTCGATTCCCCTACTTTGAGCAAGAGATTCTGTACGTTTACTCGATTTATTCCTCTCATGGTTTTGTGCACCTCTATAAGATCACTCCTCATCCTCCTGTGCTCCATGCAATAAAGCCCTGACCTGCTCAACCTCTCCCTATAGCTCAGCCCCTCGAGTCCTTGTAACATCCCGGTAAATCTTCTCTGAATCCATTCAAACTTGAGAACATGGTGACCAAAACTAAATACCATACTCTGAATGTGGCCTCGCCAACGTCTTATATAACTGTAACATGACCTCCCAACTTCTACACTCAATACTGTGACTGATGAAGACCGATGTGCCAAAGGCCATCTCAACCACCCTATCCACCTGTGATGCCTCTTTTCGGGAACTATGCACCTGCACTCCTAGATCCCTCTGCTTCACAACACTCCCCAGACCCCTACTGTATAGGTCCTGCCCATGTTAGACCATTAAAAAAAATCTGCGACAGAGCACTAGTCTCAATAAAAATGAGCATAATATTATCCAATTGCTCTGTCATAAAGGAAATCAAATGGTAGTAGCAAATCTGACTCATGGAGCAAGTCATAGAGTCATACAGCATGAAAACAGGCCCTTTGGCCCAACTTGCCCCTGCCAACCAACATGCCCCATCTACGCTGGTCCCACCTGCATGCTTTTACCCATATCCCTCTAAACCTTTCCGATAGATATACATGTCCACATGTCTTTTAAATGCCTTATAGTGTCTGCCTCCACAAGCTCCTCTGGCACCTCGTTCCATTTACCAAACACCATCTGTGTTGGAGATTTGCCCCTCAGGTTCCTATTAAACCATTCCCCTCTCCCCTTAAAACCTCTGCCTCTGGTTCTTGATTCTGCTACTCGGGTAAAAGGATTTATATCCATCAAATCTCACCAATGCTGGATACAAAGTGCTGGTGTAACTCAGTGAGTCAGGCAGCATTGCTGGACAACGTGAATAGGCGACATTTCAGGTCAGGATCTGAAGAAGAGCCCCCCCCCCCCCCCCCCCCCCCCCCCTTTGCTCGTGTGTCAGACGACTTTCTGCCTCCGCTTTGCCACAGCCAGTGCTACATTTGTGCCTCTGCAGAGATCGTCCGCTGTGCATGCCTCTCCACCGCAAGTCAGTAGGTGGGCCATTGTCTGTACTTATCCGCCCCCCCCCTCCCCCACCCCCCCGAAAAGTCACCTACTGTATCCATGTTCTCCGGAGGTGCTGCCTTACCTGCTGAATTACTCCAGCACTTTGTGTCTTTTTTTTGTTATGCAGTATCTGTAATACCTTGTTAGCATTTCATGTCTATGCAGTTGATTTTTAGTTGGCAAAGGAAGATATTCCTTTGGGATTCCTTAGGGATCAAGATTTACTGTCAATCATTCACAGTATTATCTGTGCTGCATTCATCCAAGCAAATGGTGAGCTACTTGTCACACATTTGATGAGTGTTCCTTGCGGCTTGGGTAGGAAGGATGAATACAGTTAATAGTATGCTTGGGTGGCACGGTGATACAGCGTTGCTGCCTTGCAACACCAGAGACCCGGAATTGATCCTGTCTATGGTTGCTGTCTGTATGGAGTTTGTATGTTCTCCCTGTGACCACGTTTGTTTTCTCCGGGTGCTCCAGTTTCCTCCCACATTCCAAAGACTTACGGGTTTGTAGTTTATTTGGCTTCGGTAAAGATTGGAAATTGTCCCGAATATGTAGGATAACGCTAGTGTAAGAGATGATCATTGGTGGGCATGGATTCGGTCGGCCAAAGGGCCTGTTTCCGCTCTGTATCTCTAAACTAAACTAAATTAAAACCCCTTCTTTGCCCAAGATCACCAATTTTAAGGCATCCACTGGATCTGGGTGTTTATAATGCAGCTCCAGAGACCCGGGTTCGATACTGACAATAGACAATAGGTGCAGGAGCAGGACATTTGGCCCTTCGAGCCAGCACCGCCATTCAATGTGATCATGGCTGATCATCCCCAATCAGTACCCCGTTCCTGCCTTCTCCCCATATCCCCTGACTCTGCTATTTTTAAGAGCCATATCTAGCTCTCTCTTGAAAGCACCCAAAGAACCTGCCTCGACCACCCTCTGAGGCAGAGAATTCCACAGACTCACCACTCTGTGAGAAAAAGTGTTTACTCGTCTCCGTTCTAAATGGCTTACTCCTTATTCTTAAACTGTGGTCCCTGGCTCTGGAGCCCCCCAGCATAGGGAACATGTTTCCTGCCTCTAGTGTGTCCAAGCCCTGAACAATCTTATATTTTTCAATGAGATGAAAAATATAAGGAACTCACATCTCTCAATTTTCAGCCGATTGGATCACCAGCAATTTAACCAATCACCACCCCGTTGTCTCTGTACTGTACACTGACAATGACAATTAAAATTGAATCTGAATCTGAATCTGAATCTGAGATCTCCTCTCATCTTTCTAAACTCCAGTGTGTACAAGCCCAGCTGCTCCATTTTCTCAGCATATTACAGTCCCTCCATCCCGCGAATTAACCTTGTAAACCTACGCTGCACTCCCTCAATTGCAAGAATGTCCTTCCTCAAATTAGGGGAGCAAAACTGCACATAATACTCCAGGTGTGGTCTCACTAGGGCTCAGTGCAACTGCAGAAGGACCTCTTTGCTCCTATATTCGATTCCTCTTGTCATGAAGGCCAACATGCCATTCGCTTTCTTCACTGCCTGCTGTACCTGCATGCTTACTTTCATAGACTGGTGTACAAGGACCCCCAGATCCCGTTGTACTTCCCCTTTTCCCAATGACGCCATTTAGATAGTAGATCTTAGATGCAGTTTGTGCAGAGTTTGTATGTTTTCCCTGTGACCCTGTAACAAAGACATACGGGTTTGTAGTTTAATTGGCCTCTGTAAATTGCCCCTGGTGTGTAGTGTGGATGAGTAAGTGGGATAACAGAGAACTAGCGTGAATGGGTGATCAATAGTCAGCGTGGACTCGGTGGGCCAAAGGGCCTGTTTCAATGTTGTATCTCTAAACTAAACCAAAGTAAATGACGAGATGGAAACAAGGAACTGCAGATGCTGGGTTACAAAAAAGGACACAAAGTTCTGGAGTAACTGAGCAGGTCAGGCAGCATCTTTGGTGAACATAGATAGGTGACGCGGTGGCGCAGCGGTAGAGTACCTGCCTTACAGCACCAGACACCTGGGTTTGATCCTGACCTAATGTGTGGACTTTACACATTCTCCCTGTGACCGTGTGGGTTTCCTCCCACATTCCAAAGATGTGCGGGTTTGTAGTTCAATTGGATTCTGCAAATTGCCCCTAGTGTGTTGGGAGTGGATACGGACGTGAGATAACATAGAACAAGTCTACAAGTGATTGGGTTATTGTGGACTCGATGGCCGAAGGGCCTGTTTCTATGCTGTACCTTTAAACTTCATTCTCCCTGATCTGGAGCCATTTTGTATCACAGTGTGGACCAGAGTCATGCACATACCAGACAGGGAGATGACAGTTTTTGGAACATAAGCAAACCAGATGGGCATTAACACCAATCCAGCTGTTTGTTCACCACATTAGTAATATCAGGTTCTTAATTCCCGATTATTTAGTTAATTAAATTTAAATTCCCCAGCTGCGTCAATGGGTTTCGAACTCACATCTCTCAATTTTCAGCCTATTGGATCACCAGCAATTTAACCTTTATTAGCCAATATTCTATCTTTCTTCGCAGTGGATGATGATAAAGATTTGCAGCACATTCTGATGCAGGACTTTCAAATGAAGAAAGACTGGATAGACTCGGCTTGTACTCGCTAGAATTTAGAAGATTAAGGGGGGGATCTTATTGAAACTTACAAAATTCTTAAGGGGTTGGGCAGGCTCGATGCAGGAAGATTATTCCCAATGTTGGGGAAGTCCAGAACAAGGGGGTCACAGTTTAAGGATAAGAGGGAAGTCTTTTAGGACCGAGATGAGAAAATCATTTTTAATAATAATAATAATTTTAATAATAATAATAATAATAATAATAATAATAATACATTTTATTTGTGGGCGCCTTTCAAAAGTCTCAAGGACACCATACAGAATTTAACAAGAGTAAAAAACATATAATCGGAGTAAAATAAATAATAAAGACATCACCGATACACAAATTAAAAACAGAATTTGATCCAAAGACAAAAAAATCAAAAACAATGTTTTACACAGTGGTGAATCTGTGGAATTCTCTGCCACAGAAGGTAGTTGAGGCCAGTTCATTGGCTATATTTAAGAGGGAGTTATATGTGGCCCTTATGGATAAAGGGATCAGGGGGTATGGAGAGAAGGCAGGTATAGGATACTGAGTTGGATGATCAGCCATGATCATATTGAATGGCGGTGCAGACTCGAAGGGCTGAATGGCCTACTCCTGCACCTATTTGATATGTTTCTATGTTTTACAGGCTTATAGCATGTGGACTATTTTAAAATAAATTATTTGCTAGTTGTTGAGCCCTCCTCAGGACCCGTTAATTTGTTCAGACAGTACATTGAGTAGCTTCATGCATTCCATGCTTCATGTCGGGGAAGAGTTGCTGCCTTACAGCGCCAGGGACCCGGGTTCAATCCTGGCCATGGAGTTTGTACTTTCTCCCCATGGCTGGGGGGGGGGGGGGGGGGGGGGGGACTGCGACTGCATCCCCCCTTTTTTTCCACCAGAGTAAAAAAAATGTTTAATATCGGAACGCAATCAGCCTTTACACTTTGCCCCCCCCCCCCCCCCGCTGAGCCCACGCTTTTCTTCCACCCCCACCCCGGACCCCCCCCCCTCCCCGTGGGCCCTTGCATCTCCCCCCCCCTGCCGCGGGCCATCCAACTCTGCATGGTAGGGAGGAAGGTGACAGGGGGGAATGTGAGAGGGGGAGGGAGGGGAGGGGAGAGAGAGAGAGATGGGGGAGGTGGAGGGGAGAGGGAAAGGGGGATTATCTTTAGTGAGATTGCAAAATTAAGGTAGGTTTTAGAGCTATTATATTTTCTTCTCCATATGAAAAATATTAAACAATATAAAATTATATCAAACAATTGGAACTGTTTTCTTTTCCTTGATAACAATACTGAAAAATATGAATTCCATAGTTTGTGACATAAGTATACATTTTAATGGGATCATTATATACAGACAAAACAACAAACACAGCCAGACCTCAGTCTGCAAAGAATGGACTCTGCAACCTCTCCTTCCCATTCACCACTTCACACCTACTTAAGGCAAGACTCCAGTATGAAAAGAGTGGACCCTTGCCCACCCCAAACAACACTTTTCACCCACTCACAGCCCGACAGCTGTCTGCAAAGACTGGGCCCTTCTACACCCACGCCACTCCAATCACCACTTCACACCCAATTACTTGTTTTTAACCAGTCCCTGCAAACATGTACTGTCTCTGCCTGCTTCTAAGTGTCCACTATTGTCCCTGTACCCAAAAGACAAGGATTACTGGTCTTAACGACTACAGGCTTGTCGCACTGACCTCTGTCGTCATGAAGACCCTTGAAAGGCTTGTGCTGGCCAAGCTGAAAAATATCACAATCCCCTGCTGGACCCTCTGCAGATTGCATATTGGGCCAATAGATCTGTGGATGACGCAGTCAATCTAAGCCTGCACTTCATCCTCCAGCACCTAGACTGCCAGGGGACCTATGCGTGGATTTTGCGACCTATGCGAGGATTTTGTTTGTTGATTTTAGCTCTGCATTCAACACCATTGTGCCAGAGCTACTAAGCTCCAAACTTTCTGAGTTGACTGTGCCTAAACCACTCTGTCGGTGGATCACCAGCTTTCTGGCAGACAGGAAGCAGCATATGAGGCTGGGAAAGCACATCTCGGACCTGCAAACGCTCACCATAGGAGCACCGCAAGATGCATACTCTCCCCGCTCCACTACTCTCGCTACACCAATGACTGCACCTCCACAGACACCTCTGTCAAGCTTCTCAAGTTTGTGGACGACACAACCCTGATTGGACTGATCCAGGATGGGGATCTCTGTACTCTTTTCAGTTTGACATCTTTCCTGTAACATGGTGCCCAGAACTGAACACAATATTCTAAATGCGGTCTCAACAACATCTTATATAACTGCAACATGACCTACCAACTTCTATACTCAATACTCTGACTGATGAAGGCCAAAGTGCCAAAATACTTTTTGACCACCTGATGTACCTGCGACTCGACCTTCATGGAACCATGCAACCGTCAACCATTCCTCTGCCCACCTGGCTAATTGATCCAGATCCTGCTACAATCTTTCACAACCATCTTCACTATCTGCATAACCACTCACTTCTGTATCATCAGCAAACTTGCTAATCTTCCCCTGTTCTGTGATGTTTCACAGAGTGCTGGAGTAACTCAGCGGATCAGGCCAAGTATAGAAGTTGGGAGGTCATGTTACAGTTTCATAAGAATTTGGTGAGGCTGCATTCAGAGTATTGTGTTCAGTTCTGGGCACCATGATATAGGAAATATGTCATCAAACTGGAAAGGGTACAGTGAAGATTTAGGAGGATGTTGCCAGGACTAGAGGGCCAGAGCTATAGGGAGAGGTTAAGTAGGCTGGGACCCTATTTCATGGAGCACAGGAGGATGAGGGATGATTTAATAGAGGTGTGTAAAATCATTATTTGAATAGATATGGTTGAGTCTTTTGCCCAGAGTAGGTGAATCGAGGAGCAGAGGACATAAGTTTAAGGTGAAGAGGAAAAGATTTAATAGGAATCTGAGGGTTATATTTTTCACACAAAGGGTGGTAGGTGTATGGAACAAGCTGCCAGAGGAGGTAGTTGAGGCAGGGACTATCGCAACATTTAAGAAACAGTTAGACGGGTACATGGACAGGACAGGTTTGGAGGGATATGGATCAAACGTGGGCAGGTGGGACAAGTGTAGATGGGACATGCTGGGCTGAAGGGCCTGTTTCCACACTGTATCACTCTATGACTATCTATCTTTCCCTCTCAAACACATTCTCCTGCCTTCTCCCCATTACCTCTGACACCTGTATCAATCAAGAATCTATCAATCTCCTCCTGAAAAATGTAAATTGAATTGGCCTCCACAGCTGTCTGTGGCAATGAATTCCACTGTTCACCACACTCTGACTTAAGAAATTCCTGCTCATCTCCTTCCTAAAGGAATGTCTTTTAATTCTGAGGCTGTGGCCACTGGTTTTAGACACTACCACAAGTGGAAACAGCCTCTCCAAATCCACTCCATCCAGGTTTTTACCAGGCTGGGATAGACGGCAACATCTTCACACCATGTCCCAAAGCTTGTGTCCTGTCCTGCATCACCCAAGGCAGCAGAGATGCTATAGGAGAGGGAAAGCACTGTAACAAAGTAGCTCACAATGGTTTGGGTAACATTCAGGAATGTCTATGCATGGCACATCATGAATATTACTGAAGAACGGTCTTGACCCGAAATATAATCTATACCTTTTCTCAAGAGATGCTGCCTGACCCACTGAGTTACTCCAGCACTCTGTGAAACGTCACCTATTCATATTCTCCACAGATGCTGCCTGACCCACAGATGCTGCCTGACTCCAGCACTTTGTGTCTATTTTCCCTTCACCCATCTGCCCAAGCCCACTCTCCCCCCTCCTTTCCTATGTTCCTTTCCAACCATAAACCTCTCTGCCTTTACATTTCACTCCTCTTTCAAATCTGCTCTACTTATCTACATGCATTTTTCTTCTTAACATTTTAGTCATAGAATAGTCACAGTGTGGAAAAAGGTCCTTCAGCCCAACTTGCCCACATCGACCACCATGTCCCATCTACACTAGTCCCACACACGCATTTAGCCCATATCCGTCTAAACCTGTCCTATCCATGTACATGTCCAAATGTCTCTTATACTTTAGTCCCAGCCTTAAATACCTCCTCTGGCCTCGTTCCATACACCCACCACCCTTTGTGTGAAATAGCTACCTCTTAGATTCCTGTTAATTTCTGAAATATTGGTCATAAATGAGGTGCAAAAATGCTCCAAAATAAGGCTCAGAATGCATTAGAGAACATCTAAAACTCCTGAGTTTCCAGGACCCTTAAGCGGGCCCTGGGCCCCGGCATCGAGGGACTTCGCTCTTTGCACTCGTGATGTGCGCAGTGCGCACATTATTTCACATTAAAATGTTTGTAATCCTGTCATACCACCCCCCCCCCCCCTTTTTGAAAAGCTTCGTTCGGGCCTGTAAGGTCATGTGATAAGTGTAGAATTAGGCCATTCGGCCCATCAAGTGAACTCCGCCATTCAATCATGGCTGATCTACCTCTCCTAAGCCCATTCTCCTGCCTTCACCCCATAACCTCTGACCCAAATCATCACCTACCCCTTCTCCAAAGATGCTACCTGACCCGCTGAATTACTGAATACATTTTGCATCTATCTAAAATGTTACTGTATGTAAACACAGTTCCCAATTAAGCACAAAGTGTACAGAAATAGTCCACTGAAACTATAGTCAAGAGTCGCCAGTTTTTGGTGCTATCTACAGCCCAGGTTGCTTTAAGTGCTACTGGCCATAAAGACGTGTTGTCCTGGTGGCATTGCAGAGTCAGCCTGGCCAAACGAACGAATGAAAAAATGGCATATCAGATAAAAACAAAGGATTTCCAATGAGTAGGATTCTTTAGTTTAGGTTAGTTTACCGATTCAGCATTGAAACAGGCTCTTCGGCCCACCAGTTCAGTTCAGTTCAGTTTTATTTGTCATGTGTAGGTTAACACAGCGTCAACGGTACAATGAAATGAGTTTGACAAGATAACGGGTCACCTCAGCAATTTTACTTCGGAGTCACGTGAGTGACTACGTGAAGAACCCCGCCAGGACGCATGCGTGTCATATCGCTACACGCATTGCGAAACGTCAGACGCGGTGGAAGGACGTTCATCCACGGCGGCAGTTTAAAAGCCGCAAATTGCAGGTAAGAGTTTACTCTGCGGTCTTTTTTGTTTCCTTTCCCAACTACAGGTGGGAAATGGACAGAGCAAAGAAGACAAGGGCTGCGACAAAGCTGGTGAGGGAGGACTGCGGAGTAGCGGGAAGCCAGCGAGAGCAGCTGATGGCACTTGGATCACCCGTAGTGGGATCAGCTGTGCCCGATGCCGCCGCCGGACCAGCCAAATCCACACGGCCGGGCGGCAAGGCAAAATACAAATCCAACAAGGTCGTGGACTGGGAGGAGTCCGACTTTAAACCACCGCGGGCGGACAGCGACCGAGAGCGCTGGACCCGGATGGAGCGGTGTGTGGAGCATTTGCTCCAACATGACAGACTCCGGGAGATGGAGTCGGGTCACTGTGGGCCCTATGGTAAACCCACAGCAGTACCTTTTCAAGGGCTGCACAGTGTTTCCACCTCACCGGAGGGGAGCACTGCGGGTCAGTGCTGGGCTGACCTAGAAGAGGGGTTCGCAGAAGAACACATAAGTGTGCATGGGGTGCGAGAAAAAGAGAACTTGCTGGACATGGTGGCCAATTTTATACAGCCGGAACAGACTGGGAAAAATCTGGAGCCAAAGTTTGCTGCCAGTATTGACTACATGTCTCTAAACCAGTTACAAGAGCAGGCTGTACTGGACACCACAGGAAGACACCTGGCACCGGGCAATTGCATTTCCCTGAACGTTCCAATCATCAACAACTGTATCTGGAAACACATCGGAACATGGGTCAGGAGCATGGATGTGAAACTACAAAAAGTGCTAAAATTGCTGACCGCAGGGATAACTGCGGTTGCCCGTACAGTGGATGACAGAAATATGTCCCAGGATCAACAAGATGCGCTGGCACTACTGTGTAACACCCAGCACGAAATAAATAATATTAGGAAAAGTGCCATACAACCGACACTGAACCCAAAATTTGCGGGACTGTGCAAACCTGAGGCCACAAAACCACCAATTTTCTTGTTCGGAGGCAACCTATCGAAGCAGGTAAAAGAGCTCGATGAAGAAGCCAAAACCTTGTGATTAATAAAAGGGACACCGACAAAAACACACTACAGCCAAAGACAGCATCCCTACGCACCCACCAGCAGAACTGGTGAAAGCTCAAAGGCCCGGTTTTACAAACATGAGTCTTTTTTAGGCCATGGGCCAGGCCGCCCTTCTTGGAAGATGCAGGGAACCCCAAAGCCAACACCAACCAACCCGAGAAACCAGGCACCAGCACAACAACAGCAGAAGACCTACAAGAAGAAATAAACCTGCCACTGGTAACAATGGAGGTAGGTGGATCTCGTTCCCTAATAGATATGGAGAGCATGGGTGTTGGGGGGAGACTACACTGGTTTTTGAATGCATGGAGCATGCTAACTACCGATACTTACATCTTGAACAGTATCCAGGCTTATACAATAGAATTTATACACAAGTACAGCCCTCCTGTTCAACATAGACCGAACCGAATGTTCGTGCTCTCTGATAAAGAAAAATCAGAGGCACAAGCTGAACTGGTGCGGCTTTACATAAAAGGTGTAATTGAGCCAACCCAACATGAACCATTAGAATTCGTCTCCAATATTTTACCAAAACCAAAAAAAGATGGTGGTTGTCGCATCATCATAGATCTGACAAAATTAAATACATTTGTACAATATATTCACTTCAAAATGGAAAGCTTTGTTACTGCTAAACAATTAATTTCCAAAGGGTACTACATGGCCAGCATCGATTTAAAAGATGCTTACTAATCAGTACCCATATGAGGTGACCACAGATGTTACTTAAAATTTAACTGGAAGGGACAACTGTGGCAATATAAAGCACTGCCAAATGACCTATCATCAGGCCCCAGGCTGTTCACAAAAAATTTAAAACCAGCCCTAGTGTTCCTACGGAAACGTAATCACATGGTTATGGCATATTTAGATGACATACTCATAGTGGGCATAAATTTAGAATTGGCTATACTAGCTGTAACAGCCACAAAACAGTTATTCGAAAAACTGGGATTTATCATCCATCCAGTTAAATCTAAACTAACACCGTCTACTACTATGGACTATTTGGGATTCACCATTGACTCAGTTCACATGACGGTCACTCTACCTAAGGGAAAGACTAGAGATTTAATAGAGGTTTGCAACAACCTCATTGACATCAGAAATCCATCCATCAAATTGGTAGCAAAAGTAATTGGTAAAATGGTGGCTGCTTTCCCAGCCACACAATTTGGACCTCTATATTACCAAAACTTACAGAGAGCAAAAATACAAGCTCTAAAAATCAATGCAGGTCACTTTGACAGACCTATGAGACTACCAATCCAAGCCAAAACGGAACTAAAATGGTGGATAGACAACCTCTGGTTTTGTTCCAACCCAATCATTATCAGTAACCCTTCTATGGTACTACAAACTGATGCCAGTGCACTTGGGTGGGGAGCCACCAATACCATCACCAGCTGTGGAGGTAGATGGACAGCACAGGAGGCATCTTTCTTACTCACACTGGGCATAAACTACTTGGAAATGTTGGGTGCGTTCCATGGCCTTAAGTCATATTGTACTGGGTCATATCACCAGCATGTTAGATTACAGATAGACAATACCACCGTGGTAGCATACATCAACCACATGGGTGGTAACAAATCGATATCATGTGACAATCTCACTAATTCAATTTGGCAATGGTGCATCCAGAGAGATATTTGGATAGCAGCCACTTACCTACCAGGGAGACTAAATTTAGTGGCAGACACCAGGCCACGGAAATTTAATGAAAACACCGAATGGATGTTGAACAAAATGGTATTTGCTGATATTACAGCAAAATATGGTACACCTCATATCGATCTATTTGCATCCAGACTAAACAACCAGATATCTAACTATGTTTCATGGGAACCAGATCCTGGGGCAGCAGCAACAGATGCATTCTCGCTGCATTGGGGAAAATTGTTGATCTATGCATTCCCTCCTTTCTGCCTCATCAGTCGGGTATAAAGGAAAATACAACAAGACTCTGCGTCTGGTATTTTGGTAGTACCGGATTGGCCTACACAACCATGGTTCCCAGTGGTGCAAAACATGGTGTTAGAACCATGTATTAACACCCCACATAGACCAGACTTGTTACTACATCCCGTGACAGGGGATAGCCATCTATGCCATAAAAGCTTGAACCTGTTAATTTGTAGAGTTTAAAAATACCACTTCTACAACTGGGACTAACGGACCGAACAGCTATCATGATCTCGGCGGCCCAAATACAATCAACTAAAAAACAATATCTGGTCTACATCAGGAAGTGAGAAATGTACTGTCAAAAGAACAACATCACCAACAGAAACATGAACATCCCGTCTGTTCTGGAATATCTGGCAGGCCTCCACTATGATGAGGGGCTAAGCTACAGTGCCATCAACAGTGCCAGAAGTGCCCTGTCGACTTACGTATGGCAGGGGACAGAGCGTTACACTGTAGGGACTCACCCTCTGGTAACAAAGCTCATAGGGGAATATTTAATACGAATCCCCCAAAAACCAGGTACTCCCAAATTTGGGATGTAAGCATTGTCCTGAAAACACTCAGGAACTGGTCTCCAGCATCAACTCTGTCCCTACACAGACTTTGAAAACAGTCATGTTAATGGCACTGGTCACGGCACAGAAGGTTCAGTCACTGCATAAACTCAGACTGGACAACATGACCTCCTCACCGGACGATATTACGTTCCACATCTACGAACTGGTTAAGCAGAACAGACAGGGATCAGCAGGCCTCAATATACAATTCAGGTCATACCCTTCAGATGACCGTCTATGTATAGTTAGACACCTGTCATTATACATAGAGAAAACTAAAATCCTAAGAGGCAATGAGAAGGGACTGCTGATCAGCCATAAGCAACCTCACAAAAGAGTGACAGTCCAGACCATCTCGAGATACTAACGTTTTAAAATTTCATTCCACCAGGGCTGCAACTACATCGGCAGCAGTACAAGTGGGTGTGCCCATGGACCAAGTCCTCGAAGCAGCAGGATGGTCAGGGGAAAGAACTTTCCAGTTATTTTACAATAAACCAGTGATGAAAGCTGGAACATTTGCAGAAATTTTTTTAAATTCTGTAAATTAATTAAACCCATAAAAGGGGTTATAATTTGTGTTAATAAATTTTATGATTTCAATGACGAATCATGTCCAAATTATGTTAACACTATTCCTCCCACAGTCAAGGCAGACGTGATGCATGGACTCGTTTCCACGGCATGAAATCACAGAGCTTTAAAATCTTCACATAGTCACTCACGTGACTCCGAAGTAAAATAGTAAGACTAAACGAGAACTTACCAGTTTGAAGTTTGATCTGTATTTTATGAGCAGTTACGATGAGGGATTACGTGCCCTCCGCTCCCACCCTGATCATATACTTAGCTGGTATCTCTTCTCTAATCTTACTATGTTTAGTCATTACAGTTATCTGTGATTTCACACCGCTGCTTTGAAGAATGACACGCATGCGTCCTGACGGGGTTCTTCACGTAATCCCTCATCGTAACTCCTCATAAAATACAGATAAAACTTCAAACTGGTAAGTTCTCGTTTAATCTTACTATTATATTACACCAAGTCCACACAAACCATTAATCATCCATTCTCCTGTTCAAGGTTATCCCACTTTTGCATCTGCTCCCAACATACTAAGGATAATTTACAGGTCAATTAAATTACAAACCCACAAGTCTGTTGATTTTAGAGATACAGCGTGGCAATAGGCACTTCGGTCCACTGAGTCCGTGTCGACCAACTATCACCTATACACTAGTTCTATCCCACACCAGGGATAATTAACAGAGGCTAATTAACACACAAATTGCCCGTCTTTGGAAAGTGGGAGGAAACTAGAGCACCCGGAGGAAACCCATACGGTAACAGGGAACATGTACAAATGATGGGTGCTGTCTGTTTGGAGTTTGTACGTTCTCCCTGTGATCACATGGGTTTTCACCAGGTCAGGATTGAATCCGAGTGTCTGGTGTTGTAAGGTAGCAATCCTTCCACGACGCCACCGTGCCAACCCAGAGCTTGGGTCAGGACGAGATTGGTTATTAAATGGGTTAAGATCAGGATGGGGTTTAATTTGACACCTGACCATCCTCTGGAGGAACTACCAACATTAGAGTCATAGTCACGCAGCTTGGAAACAGGCCTTGCAGCCCAACTTGCCCATACCGACCAACAGGCCCTATCTACAGTCATCCAACCTGTCTACGTTTGGCCGGTACCCTACTAAACCGTTCCTATCCATGTACCAAGAGACGGTGGAATATGCTTCTTTACTAACTAGGACTGGTGCAGCGACATCATGGTACTGTCTAACTTCTGTTCTCCCAATCTAGAATTCTTCCTTATAAACTGCAAACCCTTTTATTCTCAGAAGGAAATTACCTCTTTTATTCTAGCTGGAGTTTACATCCCCCCGCGTACGTGAGGCTCAAACACAACTCGCTGACCAGGTATTGGGGTAGAGAGTGACTTCCCGGACTCCAAGGTCATTGTTTTGGGGGACTTCAACAAAGCTAATCTCAGCCAAGACCTTCCAAAGTACAGATATCATGTTAGCTACCCCACCAGGGGGGAGAGAGAATACTCAATCACTGTTACACTTCAATCAAGAACGCATATCGCTCCGGGCTGCTCTGGGTCTCTCTGATCATTGTTTCATTCACCTTATTCCGATCTAGAGGCAGAAAGTAAAATCTGCTAAGCCTGTGGTCAGAACAATGAAAAGGTGGGCAAGCGACGGCATTGAAAACCTGCAGTGCATTCAGAAAGTATTCAGACCCTTTCACTTTTTCCACATTTTGTTACGTTACAGCCTTATTCCAAAATGGATTAAATTCTTTTTTTTTTAATCATCAATCTACACACAATACTCCATAATATAAAAGCGAAAACAGGTGTTTAGAATTTTTTGCAAAGTAATTAAAAATAAATAACTGAAATATCACATTTACATAAGTATTCAGACCCTTTGCTATAACAATCAAAATTGAGCTCAGGTGCAACCTGTTTCCGTTGATTATCCTTGAGATGTTTCTACAACTTGATTGGAGTCCACCAGTGGTAAATTAAATTGATTGTACATGATTTGGAAAGGCACAGACCAGTCTATATAAGGTCCCACAGTTCACAGTGCATGGCAGAGCAAAAAACCAAGCCATGAAGACGGAGGAATTGGCTGTAGACCTCCGCGGCGGGATTGTGGTGATACACAAATTTGGGGAAGGGTATAAAACAATTTCTGCAGCATTGCAGATCCCGAAGAGCACAGTGGCCTCTGTCATTCTTAAATAGAAGAACTTTAGAACTGCCTGGCCAAACTGAGCAATCGGGGGAGAAGGGCCTTGGTCAGGGAGTGACCAAGAACCCAATAGTCTCTCTGACAGAGTTCCTCTGTGGAGATGGGAGAAGGACAACTATAACTGCAGCACTCCACCAATCAGGCCTTTATGGTAGAGTGGCCAGGTGGAAGCCACTCCTCAGTTCAAGGCACATGACAGCCCGCTTGGAGTTTGCCAAAGGGCACCTTAACAAGATTCTCTGGTCTGATGAAACCAAGATTGAACTCTTTGGCCTGAATGCCAAGCTCATCACCTGGCCAATACCATACCTGCGGTGAAGCATGGTGGCAGTAGCATCATGCTGTGGAGATGTTTTTCAGCGGCATTGCTAGTCATAGCAATGTTACAAAATTTTGAGATTTAAAAAATCAAGTCTGCAATTTATCCCATCCGATAAAGCATAAAAAGAAGTTAAATTTGACACCTAATTCACTTTCATGTCTTCAGTATTAAAAACATTTTATTGCCATTTTCATACTCTGAAATTAGCATCTTGTTCCCTATTGCTTTTCCATTGACTTAACTCATAAGCTGTGATCGGGGACAGTCAAAAGCCCATAACTTTCTTAAAAATTAAAAGAACTGAATGAAATTTTCAGTTATTATAGATTGAAGCATTCTGAAACAAATATGAAACAATCTTACTTGGATGACCTGAAATTAAAGCATATAATTAGTTAGCTATCTAATTGTAGCTAATTACAAAATTCAATTACTAGATCTAAACATCTATCCATTTCTTAAGAAAAGGTTAACATTTTTAAATAGCCTAAGTGTCCAAATAACATTCACACAAGAATTCACACTATAACATGATTTTTAAATTTCATTGTCATGAATTTATAGGCCAAATGGAAGGAATTTAGTGTTTAATTTCCGTAAATGAATGGCCATTTTAATCATCTTGCGAGTGAGATATTGTTGAATGCGATCGATTGGAACGTTGCGGTATGCAGTGAATCTAAACCCCATATCGGCAGGAAAAACATTGCCAGTTCATATATTACATAATCACATTTCCGCTGATGAAAGTAATCCTAAGAAGCAAGTTTATATGTAAAATAAATGACTTACCTTATGTTTTGTCCCGTATGTGAGATCCGTCTCGTTGTCAGCGTTAGAAGTGGATTTTTATTTTACTCCAGTGCTTAAATTGTCCCACGGTTTAAAAAAAAAACAAATTACAGAACAGCAGTGGGACGATTGTTCAGCAATAGGTTGTAGCGCGAGAAAATTTTAATCCTGCACACCGCCCCCCCTCACCCCCTCTCAAAGGCACCAAAGTCGCCCACACGGCCAGTGACAGAACTGCAGCGCCGCTAAAGGTAAGTTTCGTAACATGCCTACTAGTCAGGATCGAGGCAAATATTTTGTATTTTGTCATTTTGCGAATGTTTTTTGTGTGTCTCTTTGTTTGGTCTGTATGTGTATTTTGTTAGGTCAATAAATGTTGAGTTAAAAAAAAAACCTGCTCCAGAGCATTCACAACATCAGACTGGGGCAGAGGTTCAACTTCCAACAGGACAACGACCCTAAGTACACAGCCAAGACAACGCAGGAGTGGCTTCGTGATAATTCTGTGGATGTCCTAGAATAGCCCAGCCAAAGCCTGGACTTGAACCCGATCGAACATCTCTGGAAGGACCTGATAATAGCTGTGCATCGACGCTCCCTATCCAACCTGACACAGTTTGAGAGGATCTGCAGAGAAGAATGGGAGAAATTACCCGTATACAGGTGTGCCAAGCTTGTAGCGTCATACCCAAGAAGACTTGAGGTTGTAATTGCTGCCAAAGGTGCCCCAACAAAGTACTGAGTAATGGGCTTGAATACTTATGTAAATGTAATATTTCAGTTATTTCTTTTTAATTACTTTGCAAAAATGTCAAAATACTTGTTTTTGCTTTTTTATTATGGGGTATTGTGTGTAGATTGATGTTTAAAAGAAAAAAAAAAAATAATTTTAGAATAAGGCTATAAAATAACAAAATGGGGATAATGTGGTGTCTGAATACTTTCTGAATGCAATGTGCAGTCCTGCTTTGACTGCACTGATTGGAATGTGTTCAGGGAAACAACCACAAGCTGTGACATCATATATTAGTGTTCAAGAAGGAACTGCAGATGCTGGCAGATCGAAGGTACACAAAAATGCTGGAGAAACTCAGCGGGTGCAGCAGCATCTATGGAGCGAAGGAAATAGGTGACATTTCGGGCCAAAGCCCTTCATATATTAGCTTTTGTGAGGACTGTTGCATTCCCACTAGGACCCAGATCTGATTCAACAATGACAAGCCCTGGTTTACAGCAGAACTCAGACAGCTCCGCCAGTCTAAAGATGAGGCCTAGAGGAGCGGGGATGCAGACTTCTACAGGCAGGCCAAGTACAAGCTGAGAAGAGGAATTAGAGCTGCCAAGGAAAGGTACTCTGAGAAGTTGAGCGGAAAGTTCTCAGCTAGTGACTCTTCTTCAGTTTGGAAGGGCTTGCAAATCACAAGCTACAAAAGGAAAGCTCCCCCCACCGCTCCTTTGACAATCGTCAGCTAACCAACGACTTCAACGAGTTCTACTACAGGTTCAATAAACAGAAACTTTATCCTGGTACCTCCGCATCCCCAACCAACACTTCACTTCACACCTACTCACAGCCTGACTCCAGTTTGCAAAGACTGAACTCTTCCCCAAGCACTCCTCCCAACAACCACTTCACACCTACTTAAAGCATGACTCCAGTCTGCAAAGACTGGGCCATTGGCCACTACCCACACCCTCCTTGCTGCCCAACATCAGTAGAAATTGAGCATGTGGACTGTTCAGAAAAGCCGAAATCTCCAGAACTGGACAGAACTGTTTTCCCCTCTACCCTCAAGCTCTGTGCCGAAGAACTGGCACCTGTCTACACAGAAATTTGCAATCAGTCCCTGCAAACCTGTACTGTCCCTGTGTTTCAAAGTCCCTGCACCCAAAAATACAAGGATTGCTGGTCTTAATGACTACAGGTCTGTCGCACTGACCTCTGTAGTCAATGAAGACCCTTGAAGGACGTGCTGGTCAAGCTGATAAATATCATAAACTGGGGCCAAAATGTTTAAAAGAAAAGAAAAGGAGCATCCCCGCTCCTCTAGGCCTCACCTTTAGACATGGCGGAGCTGTCTGAGTTCTGCTGTAAACCAGGGCTTGTCATTGTTGAATCAGATCTGGGTCCTAGTGGGAATGCAACAGTCCTCACAAAAGCTAATATATGAAGGGCTTTGGCCCGAAAGGTCACCTATTTCCTTCGCTCCATAGATGCTGCTGCACCCGCTGAGTTTCTCCAACATTTTTGTGTACCTTCGATCTTTCAGCATCTGCAGTTCCTTCTTGAACACTAAGTATAAACATAGAGCTGGACCCTCTGCAGTTTGCATACCGGGCCAATAGATCGGTGGATGACGCAGTCAACCTAGGCCTGCACTTCATCCTACAGCACCTAGACTTCTAGGGGACCTATGCAGGGGACTAAGATTTTGTTTGTTGATTTTAGCTCTGCATTCAACACCATTGTGCCAGAGCTCCAAACTCTCCAAGTTGACTGTGCCTGAACCCCTCTGTCAGTGGATCACCAACTTCCTGACAGACAGGAAGCAGCATGTGAGGCTGGGAAAGCACATCTCGGACCCGCAGACCCTCAGCATAGGTGCACCGCAAGTCTGCGTACTCCCTCCTCTCCTTTACTCTCTCTACACCAATGACTGCACCTCCACAGACTCCTCTGTCAAGCTTCTCAAGTTTGTGGACATCACAACCCTGATTGAACAGATCCAGGATGGGGAGGGATCTGCCTGCAGACAGGAAGTGGCACAGCTGCCGTCCTGGTGTCTTTGTAACAAACTGGAGCTCATTGCTTTTAAGACAGTGGAATTGATAGTAGACTCTAGGAGAGCTCCCTCCCACTCACCATCAACAACACCACAGTCGCATTGTGGTGTTGGAAACATTATCTCCAAGGACCTGAAATGGGGGGGGGGGGGGAGGACCATGGACTCCACAGTCAAAAAGGCCCAACAGAGGATGTACTTCCTGCAACAGCTGAGGAAACACAATCTGCTACAGGCAATGATGGTCCAATTCTATACGTCCATTGTAGAGTCTGTCCTCGCCTTCTCCATCATGGTCTGGTTTGGCTCAGCCACCAAGCACAATATCCGGAGGCTGCAGCGAATCGTCCGATCAGCTGCAAAGGTTGTTGGCTGCAACCTTTACCCACCCCTCTCGCCCCCCCCCGTTGACAAACTGTACACTGCAAGGGCCAGGAAGCAAGCGGGTAAGATCGTCTTTGACCCCTCTCACTCTGGAGACAAAGTCTTTGAAGGCGACTCCGGACTGACAAAGCCGCCACAGCCCGACATAAAAACAGCTTTTTTTCCACTAGTAATAGCTCTGCTCAATAACCAAAAGTCTGTAGCCTCATTTTGCTCTGGTATTTTATTTCATTCACATTAACGTTTTATTATAAATGTTTAATGTTTTATGTGTGATTCTTAATTGTTAATGTATGTTGTGTTGTTACTTGTGAGCAGAGCACCAAGGCAAACTCCTTGTAGGTTAATATACTTGGCTAATAAACGTATTCATTCATTCATTCATTCATTCATGCATTCATTCATTCATACCTGTCCAATTGTTTTTTGTAAATATGTTGCACCTGCCTCAACCATCTCCTCTAGCAGCTCCTTCCATATACCCACCACTGTGTGCTAAAAGGTTACCCTTCAGGTTCCAATTAAATCTTTCCCTGCTCACCTTAAACCTATGTCTTGTTCTTGATTCCCCTTCTCTTGGCAAAGGACCATGCATTTATTCGATCCAATCCTCTCATGATTTTGTACACCTGTATAAGTTCACTCCTTATTCTTCAGCACTCCAAGTAATAAACTCCTAGCCTGCTCATCTCCATATAGCTCGGGATGCCTTGAGTCCTGGTCCTGGCAACATCTTCGTAAACTTTATCTGCACGTAAACTTTATCTGCACATTTTCCAGCTTGACAAAATCTTTCCCATAATAGGGTGACCAGAACTGAACACAATTGTCTAAATGTGGCCTCACCAATGTCTTGTACAATTGTACCATGACCTCCCAATTTCTATACTCAATACTCTGATTGAAGAAGGCAAACACCGGTATAGATCACACTGGTTCGTGGCAACATCCTCGTAAGAATATAATTGTTCCTATCAGAGAGATGAGTTTTACCTGGTATGAAACACCTCATCTTGGGCGCAGATGCAGCATAGATGGAGGAATTAGGAGTAGGGGATCGCATCTTTGAAGGAGGCAGAGTGGGAAGAAGTGTAGTCTGGATGGTTGTGGGAGTCAGTAGGTTTATAATAGACATCAGTCGATAGTCTATCTCCTGTGATGGAGATGGAAACTGTTCCTATCAGTCCCAAATGGGCAATCTTAACCAGTGATGACTTGCATTTAGTTAAGATAAATCCTAATTTATCTGTTTCACATACACAAACTTGAAGCAACACAGAGAATCAGATAACAAGCCAACAATACTCAAAATAAACATGCCCTTTGGATCTTGTCCTTGTATAACTTTACAGGCACTGCATTGTAGATAGTCTCCTGATCAGAGTCACGGTGTGTGCCTGATCAGACCTTGAAACTGCCTGACAACAGCAACATGCACACAAAGGATATTGTGTGACATATCCTGTGTCAGCCTGCTACAAAGACGGATAAAAGTAACCGTGCATCTTTGCTTAAAACGTCACAACTTTGGAAACGTTTTCAGATTTATCAGCCTATTCCGTTTGTTTTGCACAGTGCACCTCAAGTGAACCCAAGGCATATAAATGTATCTGTACCTTTAGACTGAGTTGCCCACAGTAAATTGTCCCTGTACCATATGTGAATGTTAAAACTGAAGGGCAGCACCATGGTGCAACATTATAGTTGCTACCTTACAGGGGCAGTGACCATGGTTCCGTCTGACTGAAGAAGGGTCTTGACCCGAAACATCACCCATTCTTTCTCTCCGGAGATGCTGCCTGTTCCGCTGAGTTACTCCAGCCTTTTGTGTCTATCTTCTGCCTACGATGTTATCTGTACTGTATTTGTACATTCTCCCAGACCGTGTGGCTTTTCTCTGGGTGCTCCACTTTCCTTGCATACTCCAAAGATGTACAGGTTTGTAGGTTAATTGGCCTTGAGTAAACAAAAATTGTAAATTGTCCCCACTGTGCAGCATAGTGGTAGTGTACAATGATCGCTGGTCAGCGCAGACTCGGTGAGACGAAGGGCCCCTTTCCACGCTTTATCTATCTATCTATCTATCTATCTATCTATCTATCTATCTATCTATCTATCTATCTATCTATCTATCTATCTATCTATCTATCTATCTATCTATCTATCTATCTATCTATCTATCTATCTATCTATCTATCTATCTATCTATCTATCTATCTATCTATCTATCTATCTATCTATCTATCTATCTTGCTATTGAGGGAGTGCAGCATTGGTTTACAAGGTTAATTCCCAGGATGATGGGACTGTCATATGTTGAGAGAATGGAGCAACTGGGCTTGTATACTCTGGAGTTTAGAAGGATGAGAGGGTTCTTATTGAAACATATCAGATTGTTAAGGGTTTGGACACGCTAGAGGCAGGAAACATGATCCCGATGTTGGGGGAGTCCAGAACCAGGGGCCACAATTTAAGAATAAGGTGTAAGCCATTTAGAACGAAGACGAGGAAACACTTTTTCTCACAGAGAGTTGTGAGTCTGTAGAATTCTCTCTGCAGGGCGGTGGAGGCCGGTTCTCTGGATACTTTCAAGAGAGAGCTAGATAGGACTCTTAAAGATAGTGTATTCAGAGGATATGGGGATAAGGCAGGAACAGGATACTGATTTGGGATGATCAGTCATGATCACATTGAATGGTGGTGCTGGCTCGAAGGGCCGAATGGCCTACTCCTGCATCTATTGTCTATTGTCTATACTATTACTAAAACTCTCATCTTGACTACTTCCGGTTTGCACTTTTTTTTAATTTGCACGAAAATGGTAACCTATATTGCTAGTGGTTTTTGCCACCTTACTCATCGTTGTCCTCTACTCCAAGCACACTGAGTTTTGTTCCGATTGGTGAAATATTAGAAAATTTATGAAGGTTTAAAAAATTGTGAGAGCAGCAGATTGGTCTTCTCACCTGTCAGTCATCCTTCCAGCACCCGCGGAGAATAAAGCCCCGGTGGCGAGGCTGAGTCCATGAGCAGCATGTTAAGTTGAACCGGAAGCCTCTGAGTGAAGTCAGAGTGGGACCGGGAGCTACTGCGTGAGGCTGAAAGCTGAATGTGCGGGTGAGCAGAGTGCGAGGTGCGCCTCCTGTGATCACCCCCCCTTCCCACACTCCCCTTCACCCTCCCTACACCTACCCCTTCCCCCACCCCCCATTCCTTCTCCCCCCCATTCCTTCTCCCCCCCATTCTGCAGCCCCCCCTTCCCCACACCCCCCCTTCCCCTCCACACCCCCTCCCACACTCACCCCCCCCCCCCCCCCCCCCCCCCCACCCCCCTACCTCCCACACCCTCTCTCCCACACACCCCCCCCCCCCCCCGCACACACCTCTCCCCCCTATGGGTGACACCCCTCTCGGGTTGCATTGGGGGAACCCCCTATTACCCCCAAATGGGTTGCCTCTCCCCAGGCCTCCACCCCTCTCCCCCAATGGGTCCCCACACCTCTCTAACCTGGGCAGTTAGAGGGCTATGGGTGAGTTGTGGAATATTGGTTTGGGGTCAAACTAAAGGGTTGTCTTTGGGGGAACATAGAAATTAGGTGCAGGAGTAGGCCATTCGGCCCTTATTACGTTCAATATGATCATGGGTTGTGTCCAACTCAGTAACCAGGCCTCTCCATGTGACTGGGATCCCCTTAGCCACAAGCGCCACATCTAACTCTCTCTTAAATATAGCCAATGAACTGGCCTCAACTACCCTTTGCGGCAGAGAGTTCCAGAGATTCACCACTCTCTGTGTGAAAAAAGTTCTTTCTCATCTCGGGTTTAAACTGGGGTGACCCCTTGTCCTGGACTTCCCCAACATCGGGAGCAATCTTCCTGCATCTAGCCTGTCCAACCCATTTTAAGAATTTTGTAAGTAGATATGATTCCCTGTGAATCTCCTAAATTGAGAAATAAACCAAGTCATCCAGTCTTTCTTCATAAGGTCCCGTCTCAGTCTGGTGAACCTTTATCTCTAAGTTTTATCTCTAAATTACTCTAATAGAAAAATCTTTGACTTTACTGTGGACTTTAGACTTTAGAGATACAGCACGTAAACATGCCATTTGGCCCATCGAGGCTGTGCCGATCAGCAATCACCCGGTACACTAGCACACTATCCTACACACTAGGGGCAATTAACAATTTTCCCGACCCAATTAACCAACGTATGTCGTTAGAGTGTGGGAGGAAACACGGTAAAACCCACATAGTCGCAAGCAGAACGTACAAACTCTAAATACATGTTGTCATTTACCTGAGGTAAGGGAATCAAGAACCAGCGGAGTTGCGTTTAAGATGAAAGGGGGACAGCTTAATAGAAACATGAGAGGGAACCTTGTTACAGAATGTTTGTTTGTTGCGGCTAAGCGGATAACCTGCAAACTCCACACAGACAGCAAACCCGGTGTCACAATCAAACCTGGGTCTCTGGCATGGCGAGGTAGCAAATTTATTACAGTACCACAGTGCAGCCCCTGTTTACAAAAAAAAGGACACAAATTACTGGAATAACTCAACGGGTCAGGCAACATGAATAGGTGACATTTCGGGTTGGGACCCATTTTCAGGCTCTTGGGGCTCCAGCATTTTGTGTCTTTATTAAGGTAGCAAAGGACCCAGATTTCAGATGCTGGAGTCTGGTTTTGCTACCCGCTCTGATCAATGCCTTCTCTGTTTTTGAGCTCGCCCTTCCATTTTCACATCCAGAGATTTAATCAAATTAGGATTTACCGCAACAGAAAGGGTGGATCTGCAGGTCAAAAGATCACATGAATATGTAAACAGAGCCTCTGTGACACATCAAAGCCGAGAGTTAGAAGGATGATGCATACCCGATCAACGTGCAAGCTGACAAGATCAAAGGAGAATGCATTGGACTTTGGTGGGTGAGATAAGATTCACTTACCTGGTGGGCTTGACGGCAGGAGCTCATAGGACAGTTGGATATCAAAGAAAGCAAGCCTGATCTTGGACTAGTTGCAAGAGTGTGTTATAACATTACAGTTGTAATGTGAATGTTCCAATGATAACTTTTAATTGAGCAACAAGTTTCAGTCTGAAATACAGTCACTGAAATACAGCTTAAAGTGAGAGCCTTTTCAACATTTGTAAGAAGGAACGGCAGATGCTCGTTTACACCGAAGATAGAAACAAATTGCTGGAGTAACTCAGCGGGTCAGGCAGCATCTCTGGAGGACAGTAACAGGTAACGTTTCGGGTCATGACTTATCTTCAGACTGAGAATTAGGGGAGAGGGAAAGTAGAGAATTCTGGTGGACATGGATTCAGAACAAATCAGAGCCAGCACCGATGCCCAAGATAAGGTGGAGCCCACAATGGCCCATTGTTGTCTGTGGACGAGGTTATAACGAAGGGATAAATGGATGCCGACAGTGAAACAACTAGGACAACTAGGATGAGGGACTGACAGAGTGAGGGAAAGCAAGGGTTACTTGAAATTATAGAAATCAATATTCATACTGCCTTTCAACATACCTATCAAAGGCTTTCAAAGTTTATTTAAAATATATCTGATAGAAACATTTAAAACTGTACAAATAGATTCAGGACATTAAAAAATTAAGACGTAGTTAGAAAATTGACAAAAACATTCAAAAACAAATTACGGGGTGGCACAGTGGCACAGCTGTAGAGTTGCTTCCTGTGTCCTGGTTTCGATCGTGACTATGGGTGCTGTCTGTACAGAGTTTGGATGTTTGCCCTGTGACTGTGAGTTTTCTCCAGGTGCTCCGGTTTTCTCCCACACTGCAAATACATGCAGGTTTGTAGGTTAATCGGCTTCTGTAAATTGGTTCCTAGTGTAGGATAGACTAGTGCATGCTGGTCGACGTGAACTCATTGAGCCGAAGGGCCTGTTTCCATGCTACACCTCGCTAAAACTAAAAACTTAAAACTAAATTTAAAGTGTTAGCAAATGAATAAATCAATAAATCAGACCCTTGAACTTGCCTTAATTTACCTTTCTCACAAGATCAACATCCCCTTGAAAATAAGAGGCATTGCAAGCCATATAACTCTAGTAGAAAGCATAGATTTAATTTTTAGTTTTAATTTTAGAGATACAACGTGGCAACAGCCGCTTCAGCCCACCAAGTCAGTGAAAACCAGTGATGGCCCATACATTAGTTCTATCCACACTCTTGGGGCAATTTACAGAAACCAAATAACCAACAAATCTGTACATCTTTATTGTGTGCGAGGAAACTGAACCACCCGGAGAAAACACATGCGGTCACAGGGAGATTAAAAAAAACTGCATACAGACATCACCATTAATCAGGATCGAACCTGGCTCTCTGGCACTCTGGGTCTCTGTGCCGCCCTGTTTGTGGAGGTAATAAACTTTGGTCAATTGAGCTTCCTCCCCTGAAGGAGTCCATGAATTTTTGAACTTTTCTCTCTGGAAAGAAATAATTAATCATCCCTTCCTTACCTGCTGTCTTCCTTTTCTTCACTCCTTCCATCTTGCGAGCACTCCTTCCTTCTATCACTGCCATCCTCCATTCTTTCTTTTCTTTCTCTTTTTTTCTTGCTCACCTTCTTTCCTTTCCTTTTTCTTCCTTACTTGCTGTCATCCCTTCTTTTCTTCAGATATCCTGATATCCGAGATGTGCTCATTCTCTCAGGAACAAGGGTTTCCCTCTTCCATCATAGATGAAGCCCCCACAAGGATCTCCTCAGTACCCCGCTACTCCGTTCCCTCTCCTCCTAGTCGCAACATGGACAGAGTCCCCATAGTCCTTACCTTTCACCCCATTAGCCATCAATCACATGCAACACATAATCCTCCAACATTTTCATCACCTCCAACGGGATCCCAAAACTAATCAAATCTTCATATCTCCACCCCTTTCCCAGGTACCTCCCACTGCAACTGCAGGAGATGCAACACCTGTTGCTATACCTCCTCCTTCAACTCTGTCCAGGGACCCTGACAGTCCTTTCAGGCTAGGCAGAGGTTCACTTATACCTCCTCCAACCTCATAGAAACATAAAAAATAGGTGCAGGAGCCGGCCATGCGGCCCTTCGAGCCTGCACCTCCATTCAAAATGATCATGGCTGATCATCCAACTTAGTATCCTGTAATTGCCTTCTCTCCATACCCCCTGATCCCGTTAGACACAAGTGCCACATCTAACTCCCTCTTAAATATAGCCAATGAACTGGCCTCAACTACATTCTGTGGCAGAGAATTCCAGAGATTCACCACTCTCTGTGAAAAAAATGATTTTCTCATCCCGGTCCTAAAAGAATTCCCCTTCATCCTTAAACAGTGATCCCTTGTTCTGGACTTCCCCAACATCGGGAACAATCTTCCTGCATCTAGCCTGTCCAACCCCTTAAGAATTTTGTAAGTTTCTATAAGATCCCCCCTCAATCTTCTAAATTCTAGCGAGTACAAGCTGAGTCTATCCAGTCTTTCTTCATATGAAAGTCTTGACATCCCAGGAATCCGTCTGGTGAACCTTCTCTGTACTCCCTCTATGGAAAGAATGTCCTTTCTCAGATTAGGAGACCAAAACTGTACACAATACTCTATGTGTGGTCTCACCAATACCCTGTACAACTGCAGTAGAACCTCCCTGCTCCTATACTCAAATCCTTTTGCTATGAATGCTAACATACCATTTGTTTTCTTCACTGCCTGCTGCACCTGCATGCCTACTTTCAATGACTGGTGTACCGTGACACCCAGGTCTCGTTGCATCTCCCCTTTTCTTAATCGGCCACCATTCAGATAATAATACATCTACTGTACCCATTGTTCAAAGTGTGGACTTTTATACATCGGCAAGTCCAAACATAGACTAGCTATTGTTTCACTGAACACCTTCGCTCAGTCCACCTGGGCCTAAATCTCCCAGTTGCCACGCACTTTGATTCCCCTTCCCATTCCCACACTCACCTTTCTGTCCTTGGCCTCCTCCATTGTCAGAGTTAGGCCAAACACAAATTGGAGGAACAGTATCTCATATTTCACTTGGCCTGCTTACAACCAAGTGGTATGAATATTAATGTCATAACTTCAAATAACCCTTGCATCCCCTCTCTCCCCATCCCTCCCCCACCCAAACATACCAGCTTCAAAGTCGCCTTGTTGAGTCTCATTGTTTGCACTCATTCTCACCTAGCACACAACTGACAATGACCTGTTTCCTTTATCATTGTTACTTCTTTGGATATCTTTCATTTCTTTGTTCTATATCTCTCTACATCACCATCTATATCGCTCATTTCCTTTCATAGACACAAAACGCGGGGATAGCTCAGCTGGACAGGCAGCATCTCTGGAGAGAAGGAATGGGAGACATTTCGGGTCGAGACCCTTCCTCAGACTGTTTTCACTTCTTGCACAAGTTGCACTAGCATCCTATCTGAAGAAGAGTCCGAAGAAGGGTCTTGCCCGAAATGTCACCTATTCCTTTTCTCCAGAGATGCTGGCTGATCCGTTGAATTACTCCAGATTTTTGTATCTATCTTTGGTTTAAACCAGCATCTGTAGTTCCTTCCTACAGGATCTGTGGAGGGAATGGACAGGTGATGTTTTAGTTGAGGACACTTCTTCAGACTGAAGCATCGCCTGTTCCTTCCTTCCCCCAGATGTTGCCTGACCCATCGAGTTTCTCTAGCACATCGTGCATCGCTCAACTGGTTTAAATCGATGATAGACACAAAATGCTGGTTTAAATCGATGATAGACACAAAATGCTGGAGTAACTCAGTGGGACAGGCAGCATCTCTAGATAGAAAGAATGGGTGATGTTTCGGGTCAAAACCCTTCATCGGACTCTTCTTCAGACAGAGTGCTAGTGCAACGAGCGCTTTCTCTATGGAGCAATATTTCCTTGGAGTCTTTGAAGTTTGGACACAGCACAGCTAATCCATTAAACATTTTTCCTTTGGTGCAGTTGGACGTGGCGTTGTCGTGATACTGAAAGCAAGTTCCAGCTGCCCTTCTGCAGAGAATGATTACTTTTCAACACAGCTCTACACCCATGGGTCTGCATCCTCAACCATACTGCGCTGGACACGGCAGATTAAAATGTTGACCCCACAAACGTGACAGAACTGTAAAATATTTCTGGACTCGTTTTTTTCCTTTTACTCTAGGCTGTTATTTTGTTCTGTTTTCCAGTCACTACCAAGTGTTGGGAACAGCAGAGCAAACACATAACAGAGGTTAAAAGGAAAAGACTGCACAGTTCAGCTAGTGACTTGCCAGTGTAATAAATTGACCAGGGTAGGACTAAGTCACATTAAACACAAAATACTAAATTTGAACCTTTGTCTCCAGCACCAGCACCATCTAGTCTTTGCACCAGCAATATCCCACACACTAGGGACAATTTACAATTTTATCAAAGCCAATTAACCCACAAACCCTGTAAGTCTTTGGAGAGTGGGAGAAAACTCACACACTCATGGGGAGAAGCTATAAACTCCGTACAGACAGCCCCCGTAGTCAGGACCAAACCCATGTCTCTGGCGCTGTAGGGCAGCAACTCTACCCCTGTCTCACTGTGCCACCAATATATCATTAAAAAAATCCCAATAATTTAATAACCACAATACCTGCAAAAATCCATAGTCCTTGGTGCAATGGAAGCTTGCAAAATGTGTAGGAATGAACTGCCGATGCTGGCTTATACCAAACGTAGATACCAAATCCTGGAGTAAATCAACGCGTCAGGCAGCATCTTTGGAGAAAAAGAATAGGTGATGCTTCCGGTCTGACTGCAGACTGCAGTCAAAAGAAGGATTTGACCTGAAACGTTTCCCATCCGTTTTCTCCAGAGATGATGCCTGACCCAGTGAGTTACTTCAGCATTTTGTGTCTAACCAAGGAAGCTTGTAGTTGGGGTTAGTGTTGTGTAGTCTTCAAAAGCCTGATGGTTTTTTGTAGGAAGCTGTTCTTGAACCTGATGGGGATGGTTTTCAAACTCCCGTACTCTCTGTACCTTATTCTGATGGTAAGAGTAAAATTAAAGCATAGCAAGGATGATGTGCGTATTCGATGATATCGGCTCTCTTTTTGAGGCAATACCTTCTGTAGATCCCTTCAATGTTGGGGAGGTCAGTATCTTTGAAGCAGTGTCCACCACTCTCTGTAACCCCAAATTTGAAGATGGTGTCATCATTTAAACAGATATGATACCTTTCACATCCTTCTCTTCTGCACCTAACTTCCAGTATGAATAAACTCAGATTTTGATAATAATAATAATAATAATAATAATAATAATAATAATAATAATAATAATAATAAATAATAATAAACTTAATTGTCATTGTAAATACATACAACAAAATTTCAGGCGCACTACCAGACCGGAGCTCCAATGTATCGGATAAATAATAGCGTACAACAAAAACATCGTCATACTGTGCAATATTTCACAGTATAGTGTAGTGGCAGTACAAAATATTGGCTATGGGGGCTGTGTGTTCAGTGCAGAGTTCAGAGTGGTGATGGCCTTGGGGTAGAAACTGTTAATCTTGTGGTGTGTGATTTGATGGACCTGTAACTCTTTCCTGAGGGCAGAAGGGCAAACAAGTGATGTGCGGGGTGAGATGAGTCCTTTAGTATGTGTGATGCCTTCCGCGGGCAACGAGAGCTATAGATCTCTTCCAGGGCAGGCAGGTGTGGGTTGGTGATCTTCTGGGCTGTATTGATGACTCTTTGCAGAGCCTTCTTGTCAGCCGCAGAACTGTTGCCATAACATACCAGGATGCCATGTCTCAGGGCATTCTCTATGGCACAATGGTAGATTGACACTAGCAGCTGTTGTGGCAAGTTATGATATAGTTGGGATCACGGAGACATGGCTCCAGGGTGACCAACGCTGGTAGTTGAACATCCAGGGATATTAAATATTCAGGAGGGATAGACAGAAAGGAAAAGGAGGTGGGGTACTATTGCTGGTTAGAGAGGAGATTAACACAATGGAAAGGAAGGACATTAGCTTGGAGGATGTGGAATCGATATAGGTAGAGCTGCAAAACACTAAGGGGCAGAAAACGCTAGTGGGTGTTGTGTACAGGCCACCTAACAGTAGTAGTCAAGTCAAGTCAAGTCAAGTTTATTCGTCACATACACATACGAGATGTGCAGTGGAGTTGGGGATGGCATCAAACAGGAAATTAGAAATGCGTGCAACAAAGGTAAAACAGTTATAAAGGGTGACTTCAATCTACATATAGATTGGATAAATCAAATTGGCAGGGGTGCTAAGGAAGAGGATTTCTTGGAATGTATGCGGGATAGTTTTCTAATCCAACATGTAGAGGAACCAACGAGAGAGCAGGCTACTCTAGACTGGGTATTGAGTAATGAGGAAGGGTTAGTTAGCAGTTTTGTTGTACGTGGCCCCTATGGTTGAGTTCTTCATTAGGATGGAGAGTGACATTGTTAATTCAGAAAAAAGGGTTCTGAATTTAAAGAAAGGTAACTTTGAGGGTATGAGACGTGAATTGGCGAAGATTGACTGGCAATTGATTCTTAAAGGGTTGACGGTGGATATGCAATGGAAGGCATTTAAGGACTGCATGGATGAACTACAACAATTGTTCATCCCAGTTTGGCAAAATAATAAATCAGGGAAGGTAGTGCATCCGTGTATAACAAGGGAAATCAGGGATAGTATCAAAACAAAAGATGAAGTGTACAAATTAGCCAGAAAAAGCAGCCTACCAGAAGACTGGGAGAAATTCAGTCCAGCCGAGGAGGACAAAGGGCTTAATTAGGAAAGGGAAAATAGATGATGAAAGAAAACTGGCAGGGAACATAAAAACTGACTGCAAAAGTTTTTATAGATATGTGAAGAGAAAGAGATTAGTTAAAACAAATGTAGGTCCCTTGCAGTCAGAAACAGGTGAATTGATCATGGTGAACAAGGACATGGCAGACCAATTGAATAACTACTTTGGTTCCGTCTTCACTAAGGAAGACATAAATAATCTGCCGGAAATAGCAGGGGACCGCGGGTCAAATGAGATGGAGGAACTGAGTGAAATCCAGGTTAGCCGGGAAGTGGTGTTAGATAAATTGAATGGATTAAAGGCCGATAAATCCCCAGGGCCGGATAGGCTGCATCCCAGAGTACATAAGGAAGTAGCCCCAGAAATAGTGGATGCATTAGTGATAATTTTTCAAAACTCTTTAGATTCTGGAGTTGTTCCTGAGGATTGGAGGGTAGCTAATGTAACCCCACTTTTTAAAATGGTAGGGAGAGAGAAAACTGTGAATTACAGACCAGTTAGTCTAACATTGGTAGTGGGGAAACTGCTAGAATCAGTTATTAAAGATTGGATAGTAGCACATTTGGAAAGTGGTGAAATCATTGGACAAAGTCAGCATGAATTTACGAAAGGTAAATCATGTCTGACGAATCATATAGATTTTTTCGAGGATGTAACTAGTAGAGTGGATAAGGGAGAACCAGTGGATGTGTTATATCTGGACTTTCAGAAGGCTTTCGACAAGGTCCTGCATAAGAGATTAATATACAAACTTAAAGCTCATGGTATTGGGGGTTCAGTATTGATGTGAATAGAAAACTGGCTGGCAAACAGGAAGCAAAGAGTAGGAGTAAACGGTCCTTTTCAGAATGGCAGGCAGTGACTAGTGGGGTACCGCAAGGCTCAGTGCTGGGACCCCAGCTATTTACAATATATATTAATGATTTGGATGAGGGAATTGAATGCAACATTTCCAAGTTTGCGGAAGCTGGGGGGCAGTGTTAGCTGTGAGGAGGATGCTAGGAGGCTGCATGGTGACTTGGATAGGCTGGGTGAGTGGGCAAATGCATGGCAGATGCAGTATAATGTGGATAAATGTGAGGTTATCCACTTTGGTGGCAAAAACAGGAAAGTAGACTATTATCTAAATGGTGGCCGATTAGGAAAAGGGGAGATGCAACGAGACCTGGGTGTCATGGTACACCAGTCATTGAAAGTAGGCATGCAGGTGCAGCAAACAGTGAAGAAAACAAATGGTATGTTAGCATTCATAGCAAAAGGAATTGAGTATAGGAGCAGGGAGGTTCTACTGCAGTTGTACAGGGTATTGGTGAGACCACACATAGAGTATTGTGTACAGTTTTGGTCTCCAAATCTGAGGAAAGACATTCTTGCCATAGAGGGAGTACAGAGAAGGTTCACCAGACTGATTCCTGGGATGTCAGGCCTTTCATATGAAGAAAGACTGGATAGACTTGGCTTGTGCTCTTTAGAATTTAGAAGATTGAGGTGGGATCTTATAGAAACTTACAAAATTCTTAAGGGGTTGGACAGGCTAGATGCAGGAAGATTGTTCCCGATGTTGGGGAAGTCCAGGAGAAGGGGTCACAGTTTAAGGATAAAGGGGAAATCCTTTAGGACCGAGATGAGAAAAACATTTTTCACACAGAGAGTGGTGAATCTTTGGAACTCTCTGCCACAGAAGGTAGTTGAGGCCAGTTCATTGGCTATATTTAAGAGGGAGTTGGATGTGGCCCTTGTGGCTCAAGGGATCAGGTGGTATGGAGAGAAGGCAGGTACAGGATACTGAGTTGGATGATCAGCGATGATCATATTTAATCGAAGGTTCGAAGGGCCGAATGGCCTACTCCTGCACATATTTTCTATGTTTCTATTTTCTATGTTAACTTTCCTGAGTGATCTTAGGAAGTAAAGCCGTTGTTGTGCATTCTTTACCAGGGAGTGCCTGTTAGTTGACCACCTGAAATATGCTGAGATGTGGGTGCCCAGGAACCTGAAACTAGAGACTCTGTCCACTCTTTCTCCGTTTATGTGCAGCGGGGGATGGTCACCCTGCTTCTTCCTGGTCAATGATGAGCTATTTTGTTTATTTTGTATTGAGTGCTAAGTTGTTCTCTGAGCACCAGCCTCTTAACCTCTGTGTCTCCTCCCTGTAAGCTGACTCATTGCTCTCAGTGATCAGCCCCGCCACTGTCGTGTCGTCTGCAAAATTTATGGTGTTTGTGCTGTGGGTTGTTTTGTGCTAAGTTTAGTTCAGAGATACAGCGTGGAAACAGGCCTTATGGCTGACTGAGTCCTTGCTGACCATCGATCACCCATTCACACCAGTTCTACATTATCCCATTTTACTCTCCAATTTCACAGAGACCAATTAACATACAATTCCCAAGACGTGGGAGGAAATCGGTACACCGGGAGGAAACTCACACAGTCAGAGGGAGAACGTGCAAACTCCATAAGATGAGGTCAGGATCGAAGTCAGGTTTCTGGCATTGTGAGGCAGTAGCTCGACTAGCTTCACCACTGTGCTGTCCTTGTAACAGACTATCCTTTAGTTTTTATTGTATTCCTTAACAGACTGTAAATATCTTTGGCTTACCAATCATTAATTGTCCATCATAAATTAGCTCCCACCAAATAAAAATATTATTTCTGAACCTGACTCACTGACTTTAGACTTCAGACTAGAGATACAGTGTGGAAACAGGTCCTTCAGCCCATCGAGTCCGCGCCGACCAGCGATTACCCCATATACTAGCACTCTCCTACATACCAGGGACAATTTCCAATTTATTTTACCGATGCCAATTAAACCACAAACGTACGTCTTTGGTGAGTGGGAGGAAACCGGAGCACCCGTAGAAAACCCACGCGGTCACAGGGAGAACGTACAAACTCCGTACAGACAGCACCCATAGTCAGAATCAAACCCAGGTCTCTGGCACTGTAAGGCAGCAGTTCTACCGCTGTGTCACTGTGCCACCGTAACACTGGTTAACCATTCATTATTGAATTGTTCATTTCCTGAGATTTAAATTCCTGATTTGCTGAAGCGGGATTTGAACTCACAACTCTTGATAAATAGTCCAGGCTTCTGGTCCAATATCTTAACCAACATGCTGCCATGGTTGCATTCGAATTACATTCACTCTGTGCACCGTTGAGTTGTGCGTTATTATTTCACTGTCAATCTAATACAGTATTAAACCAGTTCATGATCTTGCATTTGCTATAAAATGCTATTTTTTGTATTCACTCACAGAATACGTGGTCGGGGTCAACAATGAATTTCTACCTCCAATGGTCCTTGACCTAAATGTTTGCATGACCAATCCAGAGGGTGACCCAGGGGGCAACCACTCTGTGATTGAATATTTAGACAGAAACAGAGTCACCCCTGACACTAACATCAGATTAACATTGAAAGCAAACAGCAAAACGGTTTGTTTGTTATATCAGTCCAATAGTTTCCGAATATTTGCTTTGTAATTCAGTAATTGTTTAATTTGTTTTATAGGGAAGGGGCAGTGGTAGAGCGGCTGGCTCACAGCGCCAGAGACCTGGGTTTGATCCTGACTGCGGGTGCTGTCCATGTGGAGTTTGTACGTGCTCCACGTTTGACCTGCGTAGGCTTTCCCTGGTTGGTCCAATTTTCACCCACATTCCAAAGATGAGCGTGTTTGTATGTTGATTGGCTTCTGTAAATTGTCCCTTGTGTGTAACATAGAACTAGTATACAGGGTGATCGCTGGTCAGTGTGGACTCAGTGGGCCAAAGGGGCTGTCACAAGGAGAATGTACAAACTCCATATAGACAGCACCCATAGTCCAGATCGAACCTGGGTCTCTGGAGCTGCAAGACAGCAAGTTTACCACTGTGCCACTGTGCTGCCCATCCACAGATGCTTCCTACCCACTAAGTTACTCCAGCACTTTATGTTTTTTTAAACAAATAGACTTCACGGACAAGAATATGAAGAATCCTCAGCCTCAAGGAGTTCCTGATCTTGGCTGATATTTGCAGACTGAGCCCAAGATGGAAGAGTGAGGTGAAGGAACATCCCAACTTTCAGAGCCAGAAATGCTCTCGATTCTGGGCAATCATGTTCATAAGTTCTAGGAGCAGAATTAGGCCATTCGGCCCATCATGTATACTCTAACATTCAATCAAGCTGACCTATCTTTCCCTCTCAACTCCATTCTCCTGCCTTCTCCCCCAAAAAACCTTGACACCTTTACTGATCTAGGTGTTTGGCCGCCTCAGCGATCTGTGGCAATGAATTCCACAGCCTAAAAAAATCCTCCTCATCTCCTTTCTAAAGATACGTCCTTTTATTCTGAGGTTGTGACCTCTGGTGCTAAACTCTCCCACTTAGTGGAAACATGCTCTCCACATTCACTCTACCCAGGCCTTTCACTATTCGGGTAAGTTTCAATGCGGTCCCCCCTAAACTTTCTAAATCGATGTGGCAGGGAATGGGAGAGGCCAAATCAGGTTCATCCACGAGGGTAGACAAAAGTGCTGGAGAAACTCAGCGGGTGCAGCAGCATCTATGGAGCAAAGGAAATAGGCAACGTTTCGGGCCAAAACCCTTCTTCAGAGTGAACAATGCTTCTCTGTCTGAAGAAGGGTCTCAACCTGAAATGTCACCCATTCCTCTCCAGAGATGTAGCCTGTCCTGCTGAGTTACTCCAGCATGTTGTGTCTATCTTCTCTTTGAGAGCAGCCTTCCTTCATCCACGAGGTTCTCCCATGGAGTACATACCTGAGAAACTAGAGCAGCAAATTGACACAATCCTTTAAAAAAAAAACTTATTTATATGGAGACACAAATGGTGTCTGAAGAAGAGTCCCGACCCAAAACATCACCCATCCAAGGTTTTCCAGAAACGCTGCCTGACCCGCTGAATTACTCCAGCACTCTGTATTATTTTTGTGCTTACTTATATCCTGCTTAAAGTGAAACAAGAAAATGTAGGGAGATTCAAACACTTACAGCACCTTTTATGCTTCATGGTAATCGATGCACCTCTAAAGTGTAGAGGCTTTTCTGAAGAAGGGTCTCGACCCGAAAGGCATCTACAGATGCTGCCTGAACTACTGAGTTACTTTATGTTTTCCCTCTTTAATGATGTTCGAAACCTGGCTCCCAACTTCAGCACAGCAAAGCTCCCACAAACAACTATAAGGACCAAAGGATTTGATTTTTGTCAAGAGGTGTCTCTTGGAAGGGTTAATGGTGGTCAGGGCATGGGCGATTTCTGCACCTCTTTTTTTAATTCCACAAAGGGATGCTTTTATGTCTGAAGAAGGCTCTCGACCCGAAACATCACCCATTCCTCTCCAGAGATGTTGCCTGTCCTGCTGAGTTATTCCAGCATTTTGTGCCTATCTTGTCTTTGAGAGCAGCATTCATTCCCCCCCAACCTCCCCTCCCCCACACTAGTCTGTCTATTTGTTCCACTGTTCACATCCTTGAATCACTGTGGTTAGCACATCTTCCCCAGCCAACAATGCGCCATTGTGGGCTCCACCCTTCCCGAGGTCACCTGTTGCTGGCCCTGAATTGTTCTGGCCTTCTCTGTCTTTCAGTCTGAAGAAGGGTTCCGACCCAAAATGTCACCTATTCCTCCTATTATCTGTATAGTGTAGATGGCACAATTGTAATATCAATGCACTGTGGATGGCTCGATTCTAAACATATATAGTATTTTCACTGACTCGTTAGCACGAAACAAAAACTTTTCACTGTACCTCGAGACACACGTGACAAGAAACTAAATTCAAACTCCTTTTCTCCAGAGATGCTGCCTGAACTGCTGAGTTACTCCAGCTTTTTGTGACCATCTTTAGTATAAACCAGCATCTGCAGTTCCTTTCTACACAGACTTGGTTTAGTGTTTGACGTGAAAGACGACACCCTAGAGAGTGTAGCATTGCCTCAGCTCTGCACTGAAGTGACAGCCCTGGATTTTATATTCATACAAGAAGGGAAATTATAAAGTTGATGTCAGGTTCATGATGTAATGACAATGACAAGTACTTTCCCTGTCACTGCCTCTGCAACTTCTAAGCCATTGAATCAATGATTCAATGATACTTTATTGTCACATGTACCTAGGTACAGTGTATTTGTATCCAACCCGGTAATATCACACAGCAGACCTCACCTGGGCAATACATAAAAGTTGCTAGGTTTCTGGCGCTGATAAAGTTATAAGTTTCTGCTCGCCGTGGTGAACCTGGCCTGCCGCTGTACATGGCAGCAGGCGGTCACCCCGTCGGATCCCCCCTTTGTTCTCAGTGGTCCCCTGTCGGGTCCCCCCTTTATTCTTGGCACCCCCCTATGTTCTCGGTGACCCTCCTCGCCCTTTGTGGCACGGGCCCCCCTACGCTCTCTATGCCCTCTTTGTTCTCGACTGTCCACCTCGCTCTCATTCTCCCCCAATATATGTACTTGGGCAGCACAATGGCGCAGAGCCACCGCACAGTGCAGAGTCCCGGGTTTTATCCTGACTTCAGATGCTGACTGTGTACTGTTTGCACGTTGTCCCTATGACCACATGGATTTCCTCCGGGTGCTCCGGTTTTCTCCCACATCTCAAAGTCATGCGGGTTTGTAGATTAATTGGCTTCGGTAAATTGCCCCCTAGTGTGTAGGGAGTGGATGCAAAAGTGGGATAACATAGAACTAGTGTAAAGCGGGTGATCGATGATTGGCATGGACCGGGTGGGCCAAAGGGCCTGTTTCCACGTTGTATCTCTAAACATGTACACTGGATTCTCCTTGGAGTCCAAGATTAAAGCAGCTGACAATGCCCACAAACAGGACTACCACAGCAGACCCATTGTTTTTGCCTGCTCCTAATCTACAGAATTAATCTCCAAATTGGCCATTTCTTTACTATATTCTCTCCTAGCTGAAATATGAGGTAAAAATAGACACAAAGTGCTGGAGTAACTCAGCAAGTCAGGCAGCATTTCTTGAGAAAATGGATATGTGACGTTTTAGGTCAGACTTCTGCAGTTCATTTTTATTACATGATACTTTGGCAACCCTTTTTACTATTGACAATCCCAATTATATCTATATCTATATCTAATATCTAATACCCAATTATATCTAATATTGTCGCTGCAGTTTTATTTTAATATAAAACATGGAACATAGAAAATTACTGTGCATGAACAGGCATGTTGCCCCTCAATACCCATACTGAACACAATGCCAAGCTAAACTAATCTCATGGATTCCTAGATACTAAGAGCTCTTCGGTTTCCTCCCACCCTACAAAGACAGACAGGTTTGCAGGTTAATTGGCTTTGATTAATTGTAAATTGTCCCTAGTGTGTGTAGGGTGGTGTTAGTGTGCGGGGATCGCTGGCCAGCACGGACTCAGTGGGCCGAAGGGCGTCTTTCTGTGCTGTATCTCTAAACTAAGTTAAAACTAAATGCGGGCCAGTGGGATTAGTGTAGCTAGGACATGTTGGCTGGTGTGGGCCAGTTGGGCCAAAGGGCCTGTATGCTCTATAACTCAGCGTGGGTTAGAATGAAAGTTTGTAGAGCTTTGGGGCAATGGATAAAAACTGTGTCTGTCTCAAGCCCCCGAAGAAGAGCCATCTATAGCATCTCACTCTCTATACATCTCTCCATAGTCCTTTAATTCAAATATTTATTCACTTCCTATTTAAAAGCAATTATGGATTATGCTTCCACCACACTTTCCGCTGGTGCCTTCCATTTTCTGACTACTCTCTCGGTTTAAAAATAATTTATTTTTAATTCATACACACGGATGTGGGCACCGCTGGCAAACACAGCATTTTTTCACCCATCATTAATCTCCCTTGAGGTGACAAGCTTCTGGAACCACTGCAATCTGTAGGGTGAAAGTACAGAAATTCTCTCCATATAACTTTTGGCATTGATGCAAAAAATTGCTGCCGACTCATTTCTCCCCCAAGAAACCACCTCCCCCAAATAGCACAGTTTTGCATACATTGGCTCATAGGACACCTATACATCAGCAATACCAAGCATAGACTCGACCACCGTTTCGCCCCACACTTGCGTCAAGGACCACTAGATCTCCTGGTTGCCAATCATGTTGGGGGAGTCCAGAACCAGGGGCCACAGTTTAAGAACAAGGGGTAAGCCATTTAGAATGGAGATGAGGAAACACTTTTTCACACAGAGAGTTGTGAGTCTGGAGTGTTATGCCTCAGAGGGCGGTGGAGGCCGGTTCTCTGGATAATTTCAAGAGAGAGCTAGATAGGGCTCTTAAAGATAGCGGAGTCAGGGGATATGGAGAGAAGGCAGGAATGGGGTACTAATTGGGGATGACCAGCCATGATAACATTGGCTCGAAAGGCTGAAAGGCCTATTCCTACACCTATTGCCTCCCCTTCCCATATTGACCTTTCCGTCATGGGCCTCCTCCGTTGCCAGAGTGAGGCCACATGCAAACTGGAGGAACAGCACCTCATATTCCACTTGAGCAGCTTACAACCCAGCAGTAGAAACATTGAAATTTCTAATGTTTGGTAACTTCTATATACACTCCCCTCCCTCCTGCCCTCCTTTCCTCCCCATTTCCTCCACTAAAAGTCAATTAACCAGTTCCAGATTTGTAGTGATATATATATATATATATATATATATATACAGTGCATTCATAAAGTATTGAGACCACTGCACTTTTTCCACATTTTGTTACATTACAGCCTTATTTTAAAAGTACACAATACCCCAGAATGAAGAAGCGAAAACAGGTGTTTAGAAATTTTTGCAAGGTAATTAAAATAAATAACTGAAATATCGCATTTACATAAGTATTCGGACCCTTTGCTATGACACTCAAAATTGAGATTAGGATCATCCTGTTTCAATTGATCATCCTTGAGATGTTCCTACAACTTGATTGGAGTCCACCAGTGGTGAATTACATTGATTGGACATGATTTGGAAAGGCACACACCTGTCTATATAAGGTCCCACAGTTGACAGTGCACGTCAGAGCAAAAAACCAAGCCAAAAAGACGAAGGAATTGACCGTAGACCTACGAGACAGGGTTGTGCTGAGCCACAGATCTCAGGCAGGGTATAAAACAATTTCTGCAGCATTGCAGGTCCCAAAAAGCACAGTGGCCTCCATCATTCTTAAATGGAAGAGCTTTGGAACCACCAAGACTCTTCATAGAGCTGGCCGTCCGGCCTAACTGAACAATCTTAGTCAGGGAGGTGATCAAGAACCCGATGGTCCCTCTGACAGAGTTCCTCTGTGGAGATGGGAGAATCTTCCAGAAGGACAACTATATTTGCAGCATTCCACCACTCAGGCCTTCATGGCAGAGTGGTCAGACGGAAAGCCACTCCTCAGTAAAAGGCACATGACAACCTGCTTGGAGTTTGCCAAAAGGGTTGTTTTCTCTGGTGCTCTGATCTGATTGAACTCTTTGACCTGAATGCCAAGCGTCATGTCTGGAGGAAACCAGGCATCGCTCATCACCTGGCCAATACCATATCTACGGTAAAGCATCATGGTGGTGGCAGCATCATGCTGTGGAGATGTTTCTCAGCAGCAGGGACTGGGAGACTAGTCAGGATCAGGGGAAAGATGAACGGAGCAAAGTACAGAGAGATCCTTGATGAAAACCAGCTCCAGAGCATTCTGGACCACAGACTGGGGCGAAGGTTTACCTTCCAACAGGACAATGACCCTTAGCACACAGCCAAGACAATGCAGGAGTGGCTTTGTGACAAGTCTGTGAATGTCCTTGAGTGGCCCAGCCAGAGCACAGATTTGATCCCGATCAAACATCTCTGGAGGAACCTGAAAATAGCTGTGCATCGACGCTCCCCATCCAACCTGACAGCTTGAGAGGATCTGCAGAGAAGAATGGGAGAAATTACCCAAATACAGGTGTGCCAAGCTTGTAGCATCAAACCCAAGAAGACTTGAGGCTGTAATCACTGCCAAAGTTGCCTCAACAAAGTACTGAGTAAAGGGTCTGAATACTTTTGTAAATGTGATATTTCAGTTACTTCTTTTTAATTACATTGCAAAAAAATTGAAACACCTGTTTTTGCTTTTTTATTATGGGGTATCGTGTGTAGATTGATGATAAAAATGAATTTTATCCATTTTATAATAAGGCTGTAACGAAACAATGTGGAAAAAGTGAAGGGGTCTGAATACTTTCTGAATGCACTGTATATCACTCTTGTAATCACTGCCTCGAGCCAACAATTGGCCTATCAGTGAACCATCCTGCCTGAGGTCATGCAGCGGGACTCGGAGCTGAGGCAGCGGGACTCGGAGCTGATGCAGCGGTGACCCGACTCGCTGAGGTTGCGGGACTCAGAGCTGGGGCAGCGGTGGCCCGACACGCTGAGGCGGCGTTCCACCTTTCGGCAGCGGCCCGACTCAGAGCTGAGGCTGTGGCGGGCCGACTCGGAGCAGAGACGGCGTTCCGGCTTTCGGCAGTGGCGACATCACCACGGAGGTCTGCTGGACTGGGGGGCGGCATCTTCGGCCTGGATCGCCTCAGCACAGAGGGAGAACAAGGAGGGAAGAGACAGAGACTAAGACTTTTGCCTCCATCACAGTGAGGAGGTGCTTGGTGGTGCTTGGTGTTAAACTCACTGTGGTGGATGTTTATTGTGTATGTGTTTAGGTTGAATATGAATCAAATTCAAATTCAAATTGCTATACCCCCCCCCCCTTCCCCCCCCCCCCCCACCACAATCCGTCTGAAGAAGGGTCCCATCCAGAAACATCACCTATCCATGTTCTCAGTCAGAGATGCTGACTGACCTGCTGATACTCTATATTCATTGTATCTTGAATCTTCCAATTTTAGGTAACCACCTACTGCCCCTCCCGTGCCCCTTCCCAGGTGCCCCACCTATTTCTCCCCTCCTGATATTTTCCATTTACAATTTGCATTCTTCAATCCTGTCTCAAACCGCCTGCTTTTACCCCTGGACTTTGTTCCAACCATTTTGTCTAAGGTTGGGCAGCATCTGTGCAAATAAATGGACAGATAACATTTTGGGGTCAGGACCCTTCTTCTGACTGATCACAGGTCCTGGCCTGAAATGTTGTTTGCCGATTCCCTTCCACAGATGCTGCCAGGCCATCTGAGATTTTCTAGCATATAACATTTCCCCTAAAGATTCAAGCTTCTGCAGTTCCTTATGCACCAACCTTGGAACTCAATCATAGTTTAGAGGCACAGCATGGAAACAGGCCCTTCGGCCCAATGAGTCCAGTCCGGTCGTCGATCACCAGATCATCCCACTTTCCCATCCACTTTCTACACCCTAGTGGCAATTTTAGAGGCCAATTAACCTACAAACCTGCATGTGTTTGGGATGTGGGTGGAAACCAGAGCACCCAGAGAAAACTCACGCTGTCATAGGGAGAACATGCAAACGCCACACAATCTGCACCTGAGGTCAGGATCAAACCTGGTCCCCAGAGCTGCTGGTTGTAGTTGCAGTAATTGAGGCAGAAATTCCTGGAAATGTTCAGCAGGTCAGGCCACATAGAAAGAAACAGAGACCCACACCACCCTGGCCACATGCTTTCATTTCACTCCTGTCATCCATAAGGAAGATGGTACAGCAGGAGCCTGAAAACTGTAACATCCAGGTTCAGGAGCAACTTATTCCCTATTAAACACTACAACCTCCAAATAAGCACCCAACTATGTAGACTTGGGGGTGTTTTTTTTTTTAAACTTTACACTCTAATTGTTTTGTTTTTTTTTAAATATGTTTATACACGTTGTGCTGCTGCAAGTGTGAATTTCATTGTTCTGTTATGGGAAATATGACAATATCTTGACTCTTGGGACTGAAGTACCAGTCGTTGTGTTTTTTGTACCCAGAATGACATCCATGATCTTCCAAGCCAATTATTGCTCGATTGGTTGAACCACCGGGTCCACAACGACTATCCATCACCCGTTGACATTAATTCTATGGTGTCCCATTCTCTGCTATCTCATCTACTCGAGGGTGTAGGGACCATTTACAGAGACCAATTTAACCGACAAACCCGTCGTTCTTCGGGATGTGGGAGGAAACCTGAGCGCCCCGAAGAAACCCACGCAGTCACAGGGAGAACGTGTAAATGCCACGCGCACAAACAGCACCCAAGATCAGGATCGAACCCGCGTCTCCTGCGTTGTGTTTACCAGCTGCGCCACTGTGAATTCAGCAAAGCCATATTGTAGCCCAAAACGTTGCCTATTTCCTTCGCTTCATAGATGCTGCTGCACCCGCTGAGTTTCTCCAGCATTTTTGTGTACCTTCCATATTATAGCACAGTAGCCACACTTTCCCTGCCATAAGCTTTTACGTGTCATTCAATTATGCACTTTATCTGCAGAGGTTAAAATATGCATTTTGATACCTATAAATTACATAATGTCAACTATTTCGCATTATTTCTGCTTTAAGGTATAAAAAAAACTCCACAAAGTTGTTGTGTTAAAAAATAAATAAAACCAGTACCCGACCTGGATGCGGTACCTGAAATCCTAGCCTTATCTATACACTGCCCCTTTTATATCAGCATTGTGATTTGGCCACAGTTAGACTGGCGTAGTTTAATCGCAACTCCTCCGGTGGCTTAGTTCGGCAGTGCAGCTTCGATGATGTACTATTGAACGCTGCAGAAAGGCAAACTTTCAAAGAAGACGGTGGTGGTGGAGTCAGGAGGGCGAGAAGGGTTATACGGGGATTGGTGGACGCGGACCCATGGAGAAAGAAGGAAGGGGAAGGAGAGAGAGAGAAAGAGAGATTGTAGCCCGGGACACGACAATGCAGTAATCCACCTGATACACAGGGAGGTCGTGCATGTAGGCGCGCTAACCAGTCGCTGCGGTCATGCATCGCACTGCCGGACAGCGCGGCCAACCTTTATCGCCACGTTTTGCAAGAAGGCGGAGCTGCATTGCACCGTCTCCGGGGGGGGGGGGAGGAGATGTGTACACATTGGATTATTAATATCTTCAATTTCGACCAAGAGCAAAATCCTTGAACCCTGACTTAATTTTGTGTTAAACCATTAAATTGAAATAAATCTATGGGCATAACTAAAACGCCAATTTAAGGCGGTGGTATTCCTTGTTCTAAACAAAACTATGGCGTGGGGTGAAGCAACCCGTGATATATTATATTAAATGCAAAGTTAGTGGGTTTCCACTCCCCAAAAAAAATCGCACATTCTTATTTCCATGCCGCGAATGAGAATTCAGAATTTCTTGCAAGATTTGACTGTAGATGGCGTCCTCTCTCGTTAAAACGGGGTTCCTTTAAACGGCTGCAACAAGTTGTGACTGCGCTCTCTATAAACAGCTCTCGGGGAGTGGAAGGCTCCCTCGTATACAAGTCTCGTTCTCTGAAGAAGCAACCGGCAAGGTGTTCAGCGAGGAATATCTCTTTCTCCCTCCCCATCTCTCTCTGCGTTTATAAAGGGATCCCCTTCCTCCCATCCATCGCTGCACGTTGGGAGAGAAAGAACTGTTTCGGGAGAACCTACCCTCATTTATTGCTGGGTTGTTATTTTTCTTCAAATCAAAACAACAATGCGGAAACTGCGGGAAGAAACGATTTAATAACACGGGAGCTCCAGAAGTCTGAACCCAGTGGAATGCGGTAAAACATGACTGAATCTTGTATATAATCACGTGTTGATACTCAGGAACCTTTTACGGGTTTTTTGTTTTGGGGCAAAATAACTTATTAGCATGATGGCATTAAATTTCAATCCGGATCGCTCTCGAGTTTAATATGCATGCGATGTTTTTATGTTGATGCTTGTTTTTGATCTGCTTGTGGGTTTTGTCCGGAGAGTTTGTTTATTACCAGCAAGTGTGGACGTTGACTGGGCTGATTCATTCTCACGCACACACACCCACACCCACCCCTCACCCCGATTACACGGGGCTGAGTTAGTTAATCTTGTGACGCGCAAAGCAGGCGAGGCATGAGAAAGAGGGAAGGGGGAAAAAAACTGCGAGACTGATTCGGTTTCACTGGGAGGAGTGAATGCGAGCGAGGGAGGGAGGGAGAGAGAGAGAGAGAGAGAGGGTGGGAAGAGAAAGCAAGCGGACAGCGCCAAACTCCGTGTGTGTGAGAGAGAGACAGAGAGGGAGAGAGAGAAAAACGCAAAAGCAAACTCCCAAAGCCGGTGCTGCGGGTTCCTCTGAGATACATAACGCCGAGGTAAGGGACATTACATTCTTTCTTTTAATTGTAAATCGGGCTCTTTTTTCTAGGGTGGGGGGTGGAAGAGATAAAATTAATTTTGGTGTCAATCGTCTTTTGCGTTGTGTGTTTGAGAGAGGAAAACGCACCTGCATTTGATTGCCAAGATTGAAGGTGTATTTAAACCGAATCCCTTGTAAAAACCCAAAGCTTGGTTTGGAGAGTCTGAAACCGCGGTGCGTTTAATATTGGGAGATCGGACTTGGTGTAAAATGCTAAGAGCCGCGTAGGAAAATCTCGGATCATCTTAAGGGGGAAACCCGCCACTGATCCAATAAGGATCAGAGGGGAATATCATAGATTCCCACGGATTCTTTTAAAAATATAACGTAAATTGCAGCTCGATTCGTGAAGTGAGGCTTAATGTTAACGTGGAATTTTGTGTTTAAAAAAATAAATTCAACATAATGTCTCCACTTCCTCGTTTTCGCCGACCGGCGTTGCAACAGCGAGGCAATATCTCAATTCGTCTCTGCTACAATCTTTTGCGCGTTCGCTCGCTTTCTCCCACCCGTTTTCCTCCCCACCCCACGTTAGTCCGGGGAGGTGTTCGTCTCTTAGCCGCCCACCTTCCCCTCCTCCCCGAAATTTGCAAGCGTTAGGTTTTTTTTCGCTTGCTCTGTAGCCTGCATGCGCGCTCGCACTTTAACCACCGCACACTGCCTTCCGCGGCGCCTTGGTTCGGAAAGGGTTTCTCCAATGGCTTTTAGCAAATGGGATTTTCTCGGCCAGGTTTGAACCCCCCTTGTTGTTGTCGAATGCAGATGGGGCAGCCGCCTGCCTGCCTCTGCTCCACTCTCTAGCGAGGCACTGCGAGCGTGTGTGTGTATGTGTAAATGGAATGCTTTCGGATCCGCATGGAACTCGCTGTCTCCACGTTCAAATAAGTTGCATTGCCGGATTGATGTGAGCGACAGTAGCTTGTTAGAACTCGTAATGAAAAGGCTGGGCTGATATTTTCACCGAAGTTTATGAATTTAGTTTTATTTATTATCCTTTTTTTTTATCTTTCCCTTCCAACCACCACTCTCCTCTCTACCTTTCATTTGCCCCCCCCCCCTTACCCTTCCCATTTTCCTCGCCGTGTTTCTTCTCCTTTCCATCCTCGCTCTTTGCCCCTCTCCCACCTCCTTGTATCTATCTGTCTCACCTCCCCCTCTCCTGCATCTCTCTCCCACTCTGCATCTCCCACTCTTTCTCCCACCTCCACCCATCTCTCTCTGGCTCTCCTCTTCCACCCTCTATCTCTGCCTATCTCTCCCACCCTCTATCTCTGCCTATCTCTCCCACTTTCCTCTATCCCCCTCCCTCCCACTTGCTCCATTCCCTCCCTCTTTCCCTCTCTCTGAATCCCCCCTGAACCACCTCTCCCCCTCTCCCCTCCACAGTTGGCACCGCACTTGTTGACGCCGATGGCCCGGGTCCCGGCCTCCGCCTACCGCGGCTTGCTGCTCTTCCTGCCCTTCCTCGCCCTGCGCCCGCTCCCCGGTTCCCTGGCACAGAATTCGGTGACGTTCAGCCTGCCCGAGGAACAGCCGCCCAACACGCTGATCGGAAACCCGGGCGAGAGCCTGGGTCTGGAGCGGGACAACCGCCTGTTCAAGCTGGAGCTAGGCCAACCTTACCTTCGGGTGGACCAGACGGGAGGCAACATGTACACCACGGAAACATCCATCGACCGAGAGAAGATGATGTGTGACAGTCCCACCGAATGCCCACTGGAGTTTGAGATCTCGGTCACCGACACCATGTACAACTCGCCCACCGTGCTGGTGGAAGGCAGGATCTTGGTGCAAGACGTGAACGACAACTCGCCGTCCTTCAGCTCGCCGGTCATCTCCATCGCCATCCCCGAACACACACCCCCGGGCACTTTGGTCAACATTCCCACAGCCAGCGACCGCGACGCGGGGACCAACGGCGTGTCTGGCTACGAATTGCTGGGCAACGAGGGCCAGGGTCTCTTCAGCTTGCAGGTGGCCGAGGAACACGGCGAGAGGTTGCCCCAACTCATAGTCACCGGCTCTTTGGACCGGGAGCAACGGGACACCTACGATTTGACGGTGAGGGTGGTGGACGGAGGGCTGCCACCCAGGAGTAGTACCTCGGTCTTGCGGGTCAGTGTGTTGGACATTAATGACAACGCGCCCCGATTCGAGAGGTACATTTACCAAGGGTCGGTGGAAGAGAACAGCCCGGCCGGTACTTCCATCCTGCAGGTGAGGGCCACCGATATGGACTTGGGCGAGAACTCTCGGATCGAGTACACTTTCGCCCAGGCGGCGGATAGCGCACGCCGCCTACTCCGTCTGGACAAGAACACCGGCTGGATTACGGTGCAAGGGCCGGTGGACCGGGAGCAGTTCAGCCAGTTCAGGTTCTACGTTCACGCCCGCGACAAAGGCCCGATCCCCAAACAGGACAGGGCTTCGGTGGTGATCACGGTTCGAGACACCAACGACAACGCGCCGGCCATCGAGATCCGAGGGATAGGCCTGGTCACTCACCGAAACGGGGTGGCGGATATCGACGAGGAGGCACCGGTCGATTCTCCTGTGGCTCTGGTCCAAGTGTCGGACCGCGACGAGGGGGAGAACGCGGCGGTGACTTGCATAGTCGCGGGAGACGTGCCCTTCCAACTCAAACCGGCCAGCGAGTCCAGCAGCGAGAGGAAGAAGAAGTTCTTCCTGCAGACCACCACCGCCTTGGACTACGAGAAGGTCCAAGAGTATCTCATCCAGATCGTGGCGGTGGATGCGGGCAACCCACCCCTGTCCAGCACCAACACCCTGACGGTGAAGGTCACTGATGCGAACGACAACTCTCCCATCTTCGCCCAGAACCACATGCAAGTTGGGATATTGGAGAACAACCGACCTCCCACTACTTTACTCCGGGTGGCGGCCACCGACGCCGACAGCGGCAGCAACGCCGAGCTCATCTACTCCCTGCAACCCGACCCGGCCATCCAGGGCCTGTTCCAGATTAACCCTAACACGGGAGAGGTGAGGGTCGTCTCGACGTTAGACCGGGAGCAGAAGGAGCGCTACGAGTTCAAGGTGGCGGCGGCGGACAAGGGGATCCCCAGCCAGAAAGGTACGGCCACCGTGGTGGTCAATGTCTTGGACGAGAACGACAACGACCCTCGGTTCATGCTCAACGCATACAATTTCTCAGTGCGGGAGAACCTGCCCCCGTCCAGTCCAGTAGGTATGGTCACTGTGTCCGATGCCGACCAGGATACCAACGCTCGCATTACTTTGTTGGTGGACCCTGACAATGGCGAATTTGAGATCCAAAACGGCACGGGGACCATCCTCTCCCGGGTCTCATTTGACAGAGAGCGCCAGAGCACCTACACCTTCCAGCTGAAGGCCATAGATGGAGGGACACCGCCCAAGTCTGCCTATGTAAGTGTCACCATTAATGTCTTGGATGAAAACGACAACACTCCCTTCATCACTCAACCTTCCAATTCCTCCTTCCAACACATCAACCCCCTCACCGCCATTGGGACGGTGGTGGAGCGGGTCAAAGCCGAGGACATGGACATAGGAAGCAACGCCAATTTGACCTACGACATTGTTGGAGGTAACCCCTTTGGCCTGTTCCACATCTCGCACGCTGGAAGCCTGACTCTGGAGAAAGAACTCATGCGTCGACACTACGGGTTGCATCGGCTGGTGGTTCAAGTAAGAGATGGCGGTACGCCAGCCCGCTTTGCCACCGCCCTGGTCCACATGTACGTCAACGACACCATGGCCAACGTGAGCCTGGTGGAAGCGTTGGTGGGCCACAGCCTCAACACCCCGTTGGACGTGGACATTGCCGGCGACCCCGCTTACGAGAAGAGCAAACAGAGGAGCAACGTCCTGTTCGGAGTGATCGCTGGGATTATCGCAGTCATACTGGTGATAGTGGTTGTGGTACTGATCCGCTACTGCCGGCAGAAGGAAGCCAAGAGCGGCTACCAGGCCGGCAAGAAAGAAACCAAGGATCTGTACACACCCAAACAGACCAACAAAAACACCAAGCACAAGGACAAGAAAAACAAGCTCCCCAAACCTTCGAAACCATTGGAAGCCGAGGAGAGCGGCGCACAGAGGGGATTACAATTCAACTTGATCAACGAGTCTAGCACTGATAGTCCACGGATTCATCTGCCGCTGAACTGTAATCCGGGCAGTCCCGACCTCGGGAGACATTACAGGTCGAATTCCCCTCTCCCCTCAATTCAGCTCCATCCGCAGTCGCCGACTGCTGGGAAGAAACACCAAGTGGTGCAGGACCTGCCCGCGACCAACACCTTTGTTGGAACCGGCGACAACAACTCTACCGGGTCGGACCAGTACTCCGATTACAGCTACAAGACCAACCCCCCGAAGTACAACAAGCAGGTAGGCAGGCTTGTGTGTGCCCCTGGTACCCAATAACCCCCACCCCCCTCCCTCCTCCTCAAAACACTGCCAGAAACTGGGGACTATTTCTCAATGTTAATTGACATTTCAACTATCTTAAATCTCTTATGTCAGATTTTCCTTTTGAGTAACGTGAACGATGTAAAGTAAAACCGGCGTGCTGTATATTTATTATTTCAAGTCGATGTTCTTGTTTTGGTTCGCATTCAATGCAATATTAACGCTAAGACGTGCAGTGCGTTCTTAAAAGCAGAGGCGTGTTTAAGGGGGGAACGCCCCACCTAATAAATATCTTGTAGACTAATGGTGCATGAGGTTAGACACGTGTGTACACTTTCTGCCTGTAATATTCTAGATTCGCGTCTGCCCCCACTCGTATCCCGGCAGATTTAAATATCTGCTCACGTCCCTGCTTTGGAAGCGCTTGAATGTGAAGCTCATTGAAACGCACGTTTCTTTTTTCCAATTTACGACTTTTTTTTTTACATCGTTAACAAACCGGGAGAACAAGGTGCCTGTTCTCTCCCTCCCACCTCCCCCTCCCCCCAGATTAATAATTGTCATTGCAACAACCGGTCAGCCTTTTGCGCTTCCGAGCCTTTCCCAGAACTGGAGGTTTAAAACTGACCCAAGGCACCGTCCTCAGTTTTGCGTTTCAGTATTGTGACGTTTGCTCGTTGACATATTTGTGACCTGTTTTGAGTGTCTTTGCAGAAGCGGATTCTGCTTTAAAGCAGCCTTGTTTAAAAAAATAATTGTTGAAATACGTGTGTTTATTTTTTTAAAGCAGCTAGATTTTTCTGGATTATTAACTGGAAAGCTGTATTGGCATATTTTATTTTATAATATTGTGATCAGTGAATTTATTCCCAATGGGCGATAAATTGGTAACATTTCCGATTCAATAAACATTGGTTTACTTGGTATTATGTCTTATTCCATCGCGAAGGATAACATTTTCTTGATTATTTTATTTTGACATTTCATCAGTCTCCTTCTGGTGGTGGTACAACTCAGCTAAACGTTTCTGTTTTTTTGGTTATTTATCACATATTATATACTCTCGGCCCCAGTGCTAAATTATACTTGCATTAGTGTATAACCCTTTCCACAGCAAATGTATAATGTGGCTGAATTTGCCGTATAGCTGCTTGTGTTATTGGGTACACAATAAATACCTCTAATGTCAGAGCTAATGTATTAGACAAGGTTTATTATATGCTGGGCTGACAAATGTACTGACTGGAAAAAATCTCATGCCCTCCTGCAATTTCGCTCTCTTCGCTCTTCTTTCCCTTGGTTTTACGTTGACTCATTTTCTCACCGCCTTAATCGTCCAATGTTTTCTCTGTTTTAATACATGATTTGAATTTCAATGTCTCCATTGTGCAGAAACAGGTAATTTTGCTTATGAACCACAGAATAAAGGGCATTAGCTGATGTTGTGCTGAATTGTATAAGAGATTGTGTTGAAATAAGATTCATCGGACAAGGCTGTATTAAAAGGAAACAAAAACGGTGAATGCTGGAAGCAATGGCAAGTCAGGCAGCATCTGTGGAGGAACAGAGTAAACTTGTCACGTTGAAGACCCTTCATCAGAACTGAATCTGAGAGAAAATTAGTCAATACAGAGGATTGGGGGGGAATGGATGAGATGGTGGGAATATCATTGTTAACACATCCAAGTGGAGATATTCTTCTTACCCTAACAATCCCTCTCCCATTCTCTGCAAATTAAAATTTGCTTGTTCTCTATCCCAGATCTGATTGAAATATCCTAAAACTTGATATGTTTATCAATTTCTCTTTCTGCATATGCTGCCTGACCAATTGCATTTGTCAATTTTGTTTTTAATGGAATATTTCCAACATTTGCCCCTTTTAAAAAATATATTTGTTTGTGTATAAACCCCTTTCATGATCACAAAGCACTTCACATAGAAACATAGAAAGTAGGTGCAGGGGTTGGCCTTTCAGCCCCTCGAGCCAGCACCATCATTCTAAATGATCATGGCTGAGCATCCAGAAAGTACCCTGTTCCTGCTTTTTCCCCATATCCCTTAATTCCATAGTGTTAGTGTAGTACAGTCACTATGGAAACTCAGTTAATTTATTCGAATCCCCATGGACATCAGTGTGGTGATAATGGGCTAAACACTGACCAGGGCATTGGTCAGAGGTTCACGTGTGGTGCAGTTATCCATTTGGCTAACAGATTAGCCTTTTATTTTAACATTCTTCTGTCAGTCTTTGTATCTGACAGTGAAGCGAACACCTTAGTTCTGTGTTGAAAAGTTCTGAGCAGAAGTTGAAACCAACAAAACGAAAACCAGAGGACATAGGTTTAAGGTGAAGGGGGAAAAATTTAATCGGAACGCGAGGGGTAACGTTTTCACACAAAGGGTAGTGGTTGTATGGAACGAGCAGCCAGAGGAGGTAGTTGAGGCAGGGACTATTTGCAACATTTAAGAAACAAATAAACAGGTACATGGATAGGATGGGTTTGGATGGATATGGGCCAAACACCGACAGGTGGGACTAATGTAAATGGGACATGTTGTTTGGTGTGAACAAGTTGGGCCGAAGTGCCTGTTTCCACGCTTTAGACGTTAGAGATGCAGGGAGGAAACAGTTCCTTTGGCCCACCAAGTCCACGGGGACGAACGATCCCCCCACCCTTGCACTATCCTACACACTAGGGAAAAATTTATAATTTTCCCTACAAACATGCACATCTTTGGAGTGTGGGAGGAAAAAACTCGCGCAGTTACAGGGAGAACGTACAAACTCTGCGTAGACAGCACCCGTAGTCACGATCAAACCCAGTGGTGGTGTAAGATAGTAGCTCTATTGGTGTGATACTGTGCCTCTTGTTTACAAAAGATGACAGACTGCTGGAGAAAATCAGCGAGTCTGGCAGCAATTCTAGAGGACCTGGATAGGCAGTGTTTCAAGTCACGACCGATCAATCTGAAGATGGCTTCTTGCCCAAAACATCAACTACGCATGTTTTCCTGAAATGCTGCCTGACCTGCCTGAACTCTGTCTTCAGATTTCTAAATGTGGTGAATTTGGTACTGTGACTGAAACTTAAGTAAGATTACCTGTGAAAGCTTAAAAGTGCTGTAGCTAAATACAAGGTATTATCATGAGCAATTTTGGGCCCCATATCTGAGGAAGGGTGGGCTGGTGTTGGAGAGGGTCCAGAGTTGGTTTAAGAGAATTATCCTGGAAATGACCTTGTTAACATATGATAGGTGTTTGACGGCAGTGCGCCTGTAGTCACTGGAGTTTAGAAGGATGAGGGGAAAACTCATTGAAACTTACAGAATGGTGAAAGGCTTGGGGTAGAGTGGATGTGGAGAGGATGTTTCCACCAGTGAGAGAGTCTAGGACCAGAGACCATAGTCTCAGAATAAAAGGATGTACTTTTAGAAAGGAGATTAGAAGGAATTTAATTAGTCAGAGGATGGTAAATCTGTGGAATTCATTGCCACTGAGGGCTGTGGAGGCCAAGTCATTGGGTATTTTTAAGGAGGAGATTGACAGGTTCTTGATTAGTCAAATGTTATAGGGAGAAGGCAGGAGAGTGAGGTTGAGAGGGAAAGATAGCTCAGCCATGATTGAATAGCAGAGCAGAGTCGATGGGCTGAAGAGCCTAATTCTGCTCCTTTGACATGAACATAATGAGAGAGCTTTATGGGGAAATACATCTGTTGGACAGTGAGAGGGGCAGGGAGGCAGTGCTTGAGTTGGTATGAGCTTGACAAATATGAATTTAAGGGAGAATAGGAGACCAATGATCAGATAATGAAGAAATCCCACTGGGGTTTAGCAAAAATATGATTGGTATTTTCTATTGTCATAGAATATAATGAAAAGTGGTTAGTGTGGAGAGAATAGATGCATGCGATCTTTGCAATAGTAATATGCTGGTTTGAAGTAACTCCAGAATCATTGAGACATGGTGTTTCACAATGTCTTATCTTATTGACAAGGTGGGAGAGAGGGGGGGGGGGGGGGTGTAAATGAGTCAGCAGTGCCCTTGTATGTGCACTGGATTACGCACCACTCAGAAGAACTAGAGTGTGAACTTTGAAAGTGGTTCCAGAACACAGCACCTCTTGCATGCAGCCCCAGTAGACTATTTCTGTATGCTAATCGAGGGTGGCAATATTCTACTGGACTGTTTGTATGAAAAACAAATTCACTGTGTTAGCACTTTGCACACGTGACAATAAAAGGCCTTTGAGCCAGTGATATTTAGTTTTTAGTTAATCTCTCGATTGCCCAACATCATGATGACCCCAATGGGGTTACTAAAACAATTCTCCTGTAAGTGACGATTGACAATTTTTTCTCACGTCTGGTTGCCCCACTGTCTAGCTGGGAAGTTGGCTAAAGATGAGAACAAGTTGCAATGGATTTTTTGTTTAGTGATTCACTTTGTTTGCTGACTCTCGCTGTCTGAGCTTGTACATGAGAGAAGGTTCACTTGTAGGTCTATGTAGGAAGGAACTGCAGATGCTGGTTTAAACTGAAGATAGACACAAAATGCTGGAGTAACTCAGCGGGACAGGCAGCATCTCTGGAGAGAAGGAATGGGTGACGGTTAAGACCCTTCTACCACTTGTAGGTGCTGGAAGACATCCTGCCTCTCTGTCAGGGTAGACTGAATTTGCTTTGGGGCTTTGAGAATAAGGGGCGATATTAGTGCAAATAACATATTACCAGTGGTAAGATGGATAACGGAGAAATACATGTTCTTCTCATTCCCAAGGTTTGTAACCCATACCAATAAAATGCTGGAGTAACTCAGCGGACAGGACAGGCAGCATCTCTGGAGAGAAATGGGTGACGTTTCGGTGCGAGTCTTCTTCATCCTGTCTGAAGAAGACTCGCACCTGTCTCGACCTGAAACGTCACCCATTTCTTCTCTCCAGAGACGCTGCCTGTCCCGATGAGTTACTCCTGCATTTTGTGTCTATCTTTGGTTTAAACCAGCGTCTGCAGTTCCTTCCTACCCATAACTTAAAGGTTGAGTCATGAACTGGAGTATTGTTTGTAATTTCTTTTGAAAACCACCATTTTGACATAACGTTTAGTTCATTTTAGAGCATGGAAACAGGCCCTTCGGCCCACTGAGACCGCGCCGACCAGCGATCCTCTCACACTAACACTATCCTACACAAACACTAGAGGCAACTCTACCACTGTGCCTCAGTACCTACCTCAACTACCGCCACTGGCAGCTTGTTCCATATACCCATCATCCTCTCTGTGGAAAAAGTCACCTCTCGGGTTCCTATTAAATCTTTCACCTCTCATCTTAAACCTTTATCAGTTCCTGTTCCTCCAACTCTAGGAAATAGACTCTGTGCATTCACCCTATAGATCCCCTTCAAGATTTTGTACACCACCCATCCTCAAACGTTCCAATACATAAAGTCCTACCCATCTAACCTCTCCCTATAGCTGAAGCGCTCAAATTCTGGCATTTTAGATGCAGCGTGGAAACAGGCCCTTTGGCCCCACCAAGTCTACGCCGACCAGTGTTCCCCGTATACTAGACCTATCTTACACACAATTTACAATTTTTACCAGCCAAATTAACCTACAAAACTGCACGTCTTTGGAGTGTGCAAGGAAAGCAGAACAGCTGGAGAAAACCATGCGGTTGCAGGCAGAAGGTACAAGCTCCGTACAGACAATAACCTTAGTTGGAACCAACCCGGGACTTGAACAGCAACTCTACCGCTGCGCCAACGTGTCACCTATCCATGTTCTCCAGAGATGCTGCCTGACCCACTGAGTCCCCCCCCCCAACGCTTTGTGCCTCTTAAACAAATGGACTTCAGAGGTCTGGAATTTAAATATTCCTCAGCTGAAGGGCCTGTTACCACTCTCTATGTCTAAACTAAACTCCACTACCTGCAGTACTGAAGGTGACGCAGGGTTAAAAGGATAGGCTTATTATTGCTCTATTTATTGTCGTATGACAGAGAAGGCTACTGACTTTAGGATGCAGATTTGCTTGTAACCTGAAGCCTGTGGATCACCTGATACTCTACCCCTTGTGCTTTTCCACACACTCTGGTGTATCTCTTGTCCTTGAAAGACTTAACTAATTTATTGCTGTGAAAGCTGAGGAAATGAGCTGACTTAGATTTTTTTTTTTTTTGGGGTCTCTCCAGATGGTCGGGTAGATATGGATGAAATATTATTTTCTACATATAAACGCAATGCTAGTCAGCAATTGAGCAGCGGTGAATCTAAATATCTGCTGAGCAACAGCTTTTCGGAGCTACAGTCAGCAAGAGTTTTTGGTGATGATAGTGGTCGGTGTCTTGTGAATGATCAGCTGCCTCGACTTTGGACTATCTTTGTCTACCCTTCACCGTCTCACACTGGTGTTATCCTCAAGTGCCCCTTGTCAGCAATGGCAGGGCGAGGGCATGATCTTAAAAGCAATGGGTTCTTATTTAAAGATGACAATGATTTATTCTTTTTGTGGTGACTCGGTTAAACTGAAGGTTGAAGGTTACGGGGAGACCTGAGACATAAGGTTCGTAAGTCATTTAGGTTTTAATTTTAGGGATACAGTGCACAAACAGGTACCTCGGCCCACCGAGTCTGCACCGATTGGCGATCCCTGCACACTAACATGATCCTACACACACACAGGATAATTTTACAATTATACCAAGACAATTCACTCACATTGTGGTCTGAAGGGCCTGTTCTTGTGCTGTGGCGTTCTATGTTCTGAACTCTTTACTACTAGAGGTCATTTGTAGAATGGATGCCAATTGTACTCTTTGCACTATTAACTATGAGAAGGTCAGCCATATTCACACATCTGTCTTGTGCTGGTATCAATCCTGCAGGACACTTAAAGGGTTAACAGAGAACTGGAAAATTTAAATCGCATATTTGCAGAAGTATGTGATGAATGGTTCCCAGACTGGCTGACACAGAGATGCAGCTGGTAGAGCTGCTGCCTCACAGCGCCAGAGACCCGGGTTCAATCTTGACCTCGGTTTACTTGTTCTCCCAGTGACTGTGTGGGTTTTCTCTGGGTGCTCTGTGGTTTCCACCCTCAATACAAAGACATGTGGATTTGTAAGTTAATTGGCCTCTGTAAAATTGCCCACAGTGTATAGGGAGTGATTGAGACAGCAGAATAACCTAGAATTAGTGTGAAAAGGTAATCGGTTGTCAGCATCTTGTGCTGGTTGGTATCAATCCTGGGGGACAGGTTTGGTGAGCTAAAGAGCCCGTTTTCACAGTGTATCTCTAAACATAAACAGAATGAGTAATTGACAATCTCATTGTATGTTCAGTTTAGTTTAGAGATACAGCACAGGAACAGGCCCTTCGGCCCACCGGCTCTGCGCCGACCAGCGATCCCCGCACATTAACACTATCCTGCACACACTCGGGGCATTTTTTTTACATTTGCCAAGCCAATTTACCTACATACCTGTACGTCTTTGGAGTGTGGGAGGAAACCGAAGATCTCGGAGAGTAAACCCACGGGGAGAACGTACAAACTTCATACAGACAGCACTTGTAGTCGGGATCGAACCCAGGTCTCCGGCACTGCAAGCGCTGTAAGGCAGCAACTCTACCGCTGCGCCATCGTGCCGCCCACGCTGTTGTGTGTAATCTTCCTGCTTGTAGGACAGACCCTCAACTCTCCCTGTTTACCTCAGTGACTGAGGGGTGACACGGGAGAGTTACTGCCAGTGCCAGAGACCCGTGTGCGATCCTGACTACGGGTGGTGTAGGGAGTTTGTGCGTTCTCCCTGTGACCGTGGGAGTTTTCTCCGGGTGCTTCGGTTTCCTCTCGCACTCCAAAGATGTACAGGTTTGCAGGTTAGTTTGCTTTGCTAAATTGTCCTTAATGTGTGGATTGGGGTTACGGGAACTGCTGGTCAGTGCGGAAAGGGCCTGTTTCCGCGTGATGTCTCTAAAGTAAACGAAACACCAATGACAACTGATGCTCACTCAAAGCCCTTGATCATCTATATGGATCTTTGTCTAATTGATGCCCTGTATGTTCCTGGCCTGTATCTCTTTCATATAATACACTGCAATGGAGGGATACGGTATTTTGCAGTCTCCAGATGTTATTATATGATTAGTGAAGTACTCTTTGAGGTACAGCCACTGTCAAGTGAACTCTGATCCCTCTTGTAGGGAGTAAGCCTTGAGTTTCATATAGCTGGAAGTAATCATTAAAAAAAAACACCATTGGGCCGGCATATGGAAAAGAAAGGTTTAGATGGAAATGAGCCAAATGCTAGTAAATGGGGGGGTAGCTTAGATGGGACATCTTGGTCAGTATGGACAAGTTGGGTTGAAGTGCCCGTTTCCCTGCTGGATGACTATGACTTTAATGTGTCAGGTTACAATAGCCACATGGAGCAAACTGCTAGAGGGGATAGTTGTGGCAGGTACTATAACATTTACATGGCACTTGGAACAAGTACTTGGATTGGAGAGGTTTAGAGAGATATGGGCCAAAAACCAGCAGGTGGGACTAGTATAGATGGGGCATGTTGGTCGTTGTGTGCAGATTGGGCTGAATAGCCCATTTCCATGCTGCGTAACTCTACGATTTGCTTAGAGCTGCAGCTTTTGTAGCAATGCCTTTTATCGATGGGTTGTTGGTGATGCAGGCTATTGGCCAAACCTAATAGATCTGACTCCAATTGCAGCTTGGTTTGTAAAGAATTGAATATTGCGATTCTCCAATGATTGCTGGGAATCTGCCGTGTGAGTAACTTCACACAAAAATCTGTTTAAAGAAAACTTTTGATCTGAGGTGAGGTTTGATCTTGAATGCCTGCAAAAATATTAGGTATCATATAACTGGACCACTGCATTTCTGTACAAGCATTCTATTTAATGAGTATTCTGGATAAGTTCACATCATGAGAAACTAAAATGTCAGCTATTCAAGACCTTCAGAGAGGCTGTCTGATCCGCTGAGTTACTCCAGCGCTTTATTTATTTTTATTGTACATTGGCACATGCAGTTCCTTGTGTCTCAAATGAAATGGTACTTGACTGCATAATAATTTAATATGACATACGCACTAAAAAATGCCAACATGAGATAATATGGGGACACCCAATGAGGATGCGACAACAGAGGATTTCTTCGCTGAAATGGATTTGAGTCTTTGGAATAATTCCAGAAAGCGTGGAGGCCGTATCCTTAAATATATTAAAACTTGAGAAAGATTATTAATCGGTAAGGGATTGAGAATTATCAGGAAAAAGCAGGAAAGTGGATGAGGAAAATTGGACACAAACACTGGAGTAACTCAATGGGTCACGCAGCATTTCTAGAGGATGTAGATAGGTGATGTCTCGGGTCGAGTACCTTCTTCAGACAGATTATAGGAGGAGAGAAGAAAGCTGGAAAAGGGAAATTGAATCAATTATGATCTTATTGAATGGCAGAACCAACTAGAGGAGCTGAACGGCCTGGTCCTGCTGCTTCTCATGTTCTTCATTATAAGTTCAAGACTTGCACATGTGTGCAAGATACAGAGTATATCTTCGGCCCACCAAGTCTGTGACGACCAGCGATCACTCGGTACACTAGCACTATCCTACACACTATTTACAATTTTGTCAAAGCCAATTAACTTACAAATCTGCACGTCTTTAAGATGTGGGAGGAAACCGGAGCACCCGGAGATAACCCATGCAGTCAAAGGGAGAACGTGCAAACTCTACACAGAGTGCACCCGAGGTCAGGATTGAACCCTGTCTCTGGCGCTGTCACGCAACAACACTGATGCTGTGCCATTATGCCACGAGCCTATACTTGCACACCATTAGCAACTCAGAGCCGGCATTTCCAGCAGGACTGGCTATTTCCAGCAGACGACTGGGGCCAATGTTGAGGCTTTAATTTTTAACATGAAGCATGTTCACCATCTGGTGTTCCTCCAGTTCTCTCATTACCGCTCACTACGCCGTCGTTCTCTGTGAAGTGGATACATTCCATTGGAAGTGGTTTGGAATTAGCAAGGACATGTGTCGCTGGGCTCCTGGATGGTATCTGATCAATGAGGAGGATTTGTACCAAGGTGTGCCAGTTAACAGGCTTGTACTGCAAGCCCCCAATGACGATGGAATGCCAGTCCATATGGTGAAGACGCACTGGGCTTGTTTGTACTAAATGTGCTGTAATCTGTTGGTCGGCACAATACTATGACATCTGTTCTACATAAATATACATACCTCTGCCCGTGCTGTGGGAAAGACTTGCTTGCTGTAGTTATGGCCTTTTGTGTATTTGACAACACGGTGGCACAGCGGTAGAAATGCTGCCTTACAACTCCAGAGACCTGAGTTCAATCCTGACTACGGATGCTGTCTGTACAGAGTTTGTATGTTCTCCCAGTGACCTGCGTGGGTTTTCTCCGGGATCTCCATTTAATCCCCACACTCCAAATACGTACAGGTTTGTAGACTAATTGGCTTGGTAAAATTGTAAATTGTCCCGAATGTGTGTAGGAGAGTGTTGGTGTGTGGGGATCGCTGGTCGGCACTGACTCGGGGGGCCTGAAGGGCCTCTTTCTGTGCTGTATCTCGTAACTAAACTAAACTAATAGAGGTGAAGAAGCCTTTCGGATCCCTGCCTCACGATAAGGAGGTGTTATTGTGTTAACTTCTTCTAAACAATAGTTCCATGATATAAACAGCAAGCTAGCTGGAGCTCTGCATCACAGCACTCCAGTGGCAAGAGCTCAGGACTTGACTCCTTTTTCTAAATAAAACTAACTACATGTTTTGGCTGTTCTATTCATTTTGGCTCTTGTGTCGTGTCTTTCTGCCATGATTAAATGGCCTGGGGCAGGGAGAGTTGTGGAAATAATGCAGATTATAATCTTACATCCCACTGATGGCCTCCAATTGTACAGCGTTAGTGCAAAAGGGCAGAAGTAATAAGAGTACTGTCTGGTGTCGGTAAAGCTGACCCACTGTGAAGTCATTCAGTTTTTGCTGCCATTTCCGACTTGCTACACTTGGCAGTGATGTCTTTATGATTTACTTGTTTTATTTGTGCATGGATGATTGCAGATTTATAGTCCTCCTCCTTCTGCTGGCTCTTCGGGGACTGCTTTACATTAGTGCTTGGTGAGATTTCGAGGAACGCTGTGTCCAAATATACGAGTCCTACCAAAAGCAAATGTGCTTAATTTTCTGTGCCTGTAAATGGCCACGGTGATCGAATGGAAACTAACCCTGGGTTGCAAATTTATGGGAGACAGCGGAATCTGGAGGAACTCGTGCCCTGAAGATGGATCCCAACCCAAAACGTCACCTACCCATGTTCTCGGAAGCCCTAAAGATGGAGAGTCAAGGAGGATGGAGCTGCTGGTGATGACAGAAGCGAGAGTGGGATAGTAGATGTGGGACCGGGGTATTGCCTCCAGCGCCTTCAAGATCGGCTGCAGGAGCCGCCCCCAGGGACACAGAGGTGGTCGGGCTAGGAGAGGGATGTCGGGGCTTGGCTTACCTTAGCTTACCTGCATCTGTGGCGCTCCAGTATTTCCAGCAAGTGGACCAGACGTTGGGCTTTGGGTCTGTGCATTGTAAACTGTGCCAAAACATGGTGACTGCATTTGTGGGTGGTGCAAAATAATTTCACTGGGCTGTGCATACGTGACAATAAAGAGCCATTGAATCATTGTCCAGAGATGCTGCCTGATTCGTTTAGTTACTCCAGCACTTTTGTGTCATTTTTTTTATTATTGGAGGAACTAAATGGGTCAAACAATAGGACGTAAACATCACTGGCCTAGTACGGGGTCAAGAGTTTGTCGTATGAACTGGAGCAGTAAAACTCTTGCTCGTTGCAAATTAGAGGGAGCGTAACACTGTCACACGTACCATCTTTCTATAGGGCACTACAACACATGAACAGGCCCTTCGGCCCACAATGTTTGTTCTGAGCATGATGCCTAGACCAACTCTTGGCATGGTGGCACAGTGGTCGAGTTGCTGCCTTACAGTGCTGGAAACCCGGGATTTATCCCGATTACAGCTGCTGTCTGTACGGAGTTTGTACGTTCTCCCCGTGATCGTGTAGGGTTTCTCCAAGATCTTTGGTTTCCTCCCACACTCCAAAGACGTACAGGTATGCAGGTTAATTGTCTTGGTATAAATGTAAAAAATTGTCCCTAGTGTGTATAATAGTGCAGGGATCGCTGGTCGATGCGGACTCGCTGGGCCAAAGGGCTTGTTTCCGCGCTGTATCTCTAAACTAAACCAACTAAACTTATCTGCCTGCACGTGATCCACACCCCTTCCCAATCCCTTCATATCCATGCGCCTATGCAAAAGTCTCATAAATACAACTATCATATCTGCTTCAACCTCAAACCACCCCCCCCTCCCCCCCAGCAGCACGGTATAGACACTCACCACCATCTCTGTATAAAAAATCAATTTTAATGCACAATGGGCATCCCCACACATTTCTCATAAACCTTTGGCCCTCTCGCCTTAAGGCTGTGCTGTTTAGTATTGATTTTTCCATCCTGGGGAAAGAAAATTCTGCCTATCTGTGCCTCTCACAATTTTATCTACTTCTCCCTGCAACCTCCGGCGCTTCCGAGAAAACAATGCCAAGTTTGTCCAACCTATCCCTGCAGCTAATGCCCCTGCAGCTAACGCAGCATTATAATTAACCTCTTGGCCCTTGAAAAAATCTCCACGTCTTTTAATTCTCCAATACTCCAAATGTGGTCTAACCCAATTCCTATATTCTACATCTGTGTAGCAAAAGAATGGAGACATTTCAGATCAAGAAAATATGTCGGAACTGTTAACATTGGACCCTGCATTAAGTCTTCCTTAAAATTTTTTTACCCAGAAATGTCACCCATCTATTTTCTCCAGAGATGCTGCCTGTCCCGCTTACTTGAGCATTTAGTGTCTATTTTCTGGCACTGCTGGTTTCAGCCGTGAGCTGTGTAGCACTGTATAAGCTGTAAAGGACGATGCTACTTTTCCAGTGTAGGAGGACTATCAAGTGTCTTCTTGGATCTTCCATCAACACACTGCCACATTAGTGGGCAGCATCGTGGTATAAACACTCATCCTTTGCCACTCAACTACCTAGTTCTTTGTATCCCTGGCTGGCTCTGTCAGTGCAGCGAGTATCGTACTTCCATGTTAAGGCAGTTTAATGAGTCACATTATCTCAAGCACACAAATCAGTTTCATAAATCCAGCGGCAATGTTTAGGAAGTATATCTTCCCTGAGGGAAACCTAATAAAGAATAGCACAGACTATTCCTCTTGTAATTTACCCAGAGGCAAAGTACCTGCTTGCTTTTGTTTCTTTCATGAGAATGCAAATGAAACTGTGTACTCCATGAATATGACGGGTGCTGTGGTTGTGATTGAGTGGCTTGGAGAGGTCTCGAGGGCCTGAGCTATAGGGAGAGGTGGGGCAGGCAGGGACTTTATTTCTTTGAGCATAGGAGGATGGGGGGGGGAGGGGGGTGATTTAAAAGAAGTGTACAAGATCACGGGAGAAATAGATAGTTGTAAATGCACAGTGGCTCAGCGGTAGCATCACTGCCTCACAGCGCCAGAGACCCGGGTTCCATCCGGACTATGGGTGCTGTCAGTACAGAGTTTGCACATTCTCCCCGTGACCACGTGGGTTTACCCCTGGTGCTCCAGTTTTCACCCACACTCACCCAACGCATACAGGTTTGTAGGTTAATTGGCTTAGATAAAAATTGTAAATTGTCCCTAGTGTGTGTTGGATAGTGTTTTGTGTGCGGGGATCGCTGGTCGGAGCAGTCTCGGTGGGCTGAGGGCTTGTATTTGCACTGTGCCTCTAAACTACATTGAACTAAATAAAGAATAGACAGAGCCTTGGCTTTGTGATTCCTTTGGATTGTGACACCACCATCCAGGTTATCAGTTTAACGTCTTGCACCTTGTGCTCCTGTCTCTGAAGTGAGAATGCACTGTGACCCTATGACAAGGGTGTTACCGATGGAGTAATGAACCATTTACTGTGTTTCACAAATTAGACGATTCGCTACCTCCCATCAGCCATCGAGATAAGGCATGAAAAGCAAGGATTTACTTTAGACTTTAGAGATACCACGTGGAAACAGGCCCTTTGGCCCACCTTACCTACACTAGTCCTACCTGCCCGCGTTCTACCCATATTCCGCTAAACCCTCCTTACACCATGTGAAAGTAACTGCCTCAACTACCCCCTCCGGCAGCTCGTTCCATATACTCGCCACCCTTTGTGTAAAAAAAAAAGTTACTTCCTGAGTTCCTATTAAATACTTCCCACCCCCTCACCATAAACCTCTGCTGTCTGCTTCTCGATTCCCCTCCTCTGGGCGGGCCACTGTGCGCTTAACCGATCCATTCCGCTCACGATTTTGCACACATATAAGATCACCCCTCATCCTCCTGCGCTCCAAGGAATAGAGTCCTAACATGCTCAAGCTCTCCGTGTAGATCAGGCCCTTGTGTCCTGGCAGCGTCCACGTAAACCTTCTCTGCACCCTTTCCAGCTTGGCAACATCTTTCCTACAGCAGGGTGACCAAAACTGAACACTGTACTCTAAATTGGCCTCTTGTATAAGACATTGGCCTCACCAATGTCTTATACAACTGCAACATGACCCCTCGACTTCTGTACTCTATACATGCTACCATCAAATTGAGATGCAACTTTAGATTTTGCTTTACTGACGGTTGGCACAGTACCCCCTGTTGGATTGGTTTCCAGCTGGTGTGGTGGGAAAAAAAGCCTTGTTAACAAACTTCCCAAGAGTGAGGAAGGAAGGGAAAGGGAATTCCCAGATAACGCTGTCCACTGGGAATGGCAGCTGTGCACAGAGCTCTTGCCTGTACAATGCCTTCATGCCCAGTGCCAGCGGAGTAATTTCCCAGCGACTTCCTCCACCTATACGTTCCATTTCCTGCTCTATGTCAGTGAGAAACTTTCATTTACACTTATTTTATCCTGGCAATTGTACCTCAACTTACTCTCACCACACCATCTCCTTATTTTCTCTCGACCATTTTTCTCTCTCTACCTTTCTCTCCCATTTCCCCACTTTCTCTACCCACCCCCCTCTCCCCTCTTTACCCTTTTCTCCCCTCTCTTCCTCTAACTTCCCCCACCCCCCCCCCCCCCCTCACCCCCCCCTCTGCCCCCCCCCCCCCCCCCCCCCCTCACTTTCACCACCCTTTTTCTCTCCTCCTCTCATTCCTCGTATGTTGCAAAACATACTTGGCGAATAAAGTGCGATTCTGATTCTCTCCTTCCAGAACAGAATGAGTTAAAACTCGGAAATGTCTGAGAATGCAAAACATTCTCGCCTCTGCTTTCACACAGTTGCGACAGTGCAATATAGGAATAGTTGCACATGTGTAAACTTGTTCACTTGGGGGGGGGGGGAAATTAAAGTTATTAAAATCAGCTTTGGGCTGCGAGCCTCCACTGCTGCTGGGGTTGGAAGAAGGGAAGGTTAAAGGTGGGCCGTGATAACTGACTGCTAGCCTGAACATGCAGACTGAGATCTCAGCCTGAAGGAAGAGAAATTGCATCCTAAGGAATACCGCAGATTTGGGAATCTTTGGTCGAACGCCTGCTCTGTGTACCACACTCCTCAAACAAGGGAAGGGATATCACCCCAAGGGGCACATGAATGGCAACGGTGCTATGTGTCAAAAGAGGTGCTAATAATACTGGGAATACCACTTTTAATACTGGATGTGGAGACAGACGCGAAGAATGTAATTAAGAGCTGTGAACTGGTCTTCATACTTTAGAGATACAATGCGGAAATAGACCCTTTGGCCCACTGAGTCTGCTCCGACCAGAAAACAATTAACCTGCGAACCTGTACATCTTTGGAGTGTGAGAGGAAACCGGGTGATGCATGGTTGCAGCAGACTCGGTGGACCAAATAGCCTGTTTCCACGCTGTATCTCGAAACTAAACAAAACTTTAGAGATACAGCTTGGAAACAGACCATTCGGTCCACAGAGTCCGCATCAACAAGTGATCACTCTGTACGCTAGTTCTATGCTACACACATGATGCTAGTGCAGGGCTCTCACTTAACTTTTTTTCTTTGTTTCCAGCCGGGCAACCTAGGCAGCTTTTTAGGTTGCCAAATGACAGTTTAGGTGGTCATTTAAGACGGCTTGCATGACGCGTGCATTAATGTGCTCGGACAAAGTGCGTAGTTACCAGTCGGAATTATGCTCAATGAAGCAACATATTATTTCTGCTTCAAATGAAGTCACAAACTAAATATATTCACCAATCAAGACATGATATGTACCACAATGACATGCAGCAAAATTATAATACAGTATCTCAACTCTTTACACGTTGCAATGAATGCAATTTCTATTATTTCTTTCCACTCCCAAACAAAAATGTGGTTGGATTATTCAGCATGTGATCAACCTCGGTGAGACCAAGCGCAGGCTTGGCGATCGCTTCGCACAACACCTCCACTCAGTTCGCAATAACCAACCTGATCTCCCGGTGGCTCAGCACTTCAACTCCCCCTCCCATTCCGAATCCGACCTTCCTGTCCTGGGCCTCCTCCATGGCCAGAGTGAGGCCCACCACAAACTGGAGGAACAGCACCTCATATTTCTCTTGGGTAGTTTAGACAATAGACAATAGGTGCAGGAGTAGGCCATTCGGCCATTCGAGCCAGCACTGCCACTCAATGTGATCATGGCTGATCATCCCCAATCAGTACCCCGTTCCTGCCTTCTCCCCATATCTCCTGACTCCGCTATTTTTAAGAGCCCTATCTAGCTTGCTCTTGAAAGCATCCAGAGAACCTGCCTCCACTGTCCTCCGAGGCAGATAATTCCACAGACTCACCACTCTCCGTGAGAAAAAGTGTTTCTTCGTCTCCGTTCTAAATGGCTTACTCCTTATTCTTAAACTGTGGTTCTGGACTCCCCCAACATCGGGAACATATTTCCTGCCTCTAGCATGTCCAAACCCTTGACAATCTTATATGTTTCATGAGATCCTCTCTCATCTTTCTAAATGTACAAGCCCAGCTGCTCCATTCTCTCAGCTTATGACAGCCCCCACATCCCGGGAATTAACCTTGTAAACCTACGCTGCACTCCCTCAATAGCAACAATGTCCTTCCTCAAATTAGGGGACCAAAACTGCACACAATACTCCAGGTGTGGTCTCACTAGGGCTCTGTACAACTGCAGAAGGACCTCTTTGCTCCTATATTCGATTCCTCTTGTTATAAAGTTTACACCCCAACGGTATGAACATTGGCTTCTCCAATTTCATGTAGTACTTGCTTTCTTCCTCCTTCACCTCCCATTCCCAGCTCTCCCACATCATACTCTCTCCGCCTCTTCCTTTCTTTTTCCTGCCCCCCCCCATCCCCTCGACCTCGGTCTAAGGAAGGGTCTCAACCCGCAGTGTTGCCTATTCCTTCGCTCCATAGATGCTGCCTCACACGCAGATTTTCTCCAGCTTTTTTGTCTACCAACAGGATTCCACCACTGGCCACATCTCCTCCCCTGTCGGCTTTCCGCAGCAACCGCTCCCTCCATAACTCCCTGGTCAATTTGTCCCTTCCGACCCAAACCACCCCCTCTCCTGGCACTTTCCCTTGCAACCGCAGGAAATGCTACACTTGTCGCTTTACCTTCCAACTTGACTCCATTCAAGGACCCAAGCAGTTGTTCCAGGTGCAGCAGAGGTTCAACTGCACCTCCTCCAACCTCATCCATTGCATCCGCTGCTCTAGGTGTCAGCTGCTGTACATCGGTGAGACCAAGCATAGGCTTGGCAATCGCTTCGCCCAACACCTCCGCTCGGTTCGCAATAACCAACCTGATCTCGCGGTGGCTCAGCACTTCAACTCCCACTCCCATTCCGAATCTGACCTTTCTGTCCTGGGCCTCTTCCAGGGCCAGAGTGAGGCCCACCGTAAATTGGAGGAGCAGCACCTCATATTTCGCTTGGGCAGTGGTATGAACTTTGACTTCCCAGCTCTCCCTCAGCCCACTGTCTCCACCTCTTCCTTTCTTCTACCCACCCCCCGCACCCTCACATCAGTCTGAAGAAGGGTCTTGACCCGAAACGTCACCTATTTCCTTCGCTCCATAGGTGCTGCCTCACCCGCTGCATTTCTCCAGCATTTTTTTTACCCATTCAAACAAGTTCTGTTATCCCACTTTCCTCACCCACTCCCTACACATTAGGAGCAATTTTACAGAGACAAGTTAACCTACAAATCCAATGCATCTTTGGGAGGTGGGAGGAAACCCACACGCTTGCAGGGAGAATGTGCAAATTCAACACAGCCAGTGCCCGAGGACAGGATCTGGTGTGTGAGGCAACAAGTCCACCAGCTGTGTCACTATATTTTGTTTTCCAACACACAAAAAATTATACGTTGATAACTTTGGTTACTAAAAAAAAAAGAAACTATCCATTTTCAGTTTTATATCTCTAAGTGACGCTATGTCCCCCTTTACAGCTACTGTATGTTTTAATTCAGTTCAAGACGATGGGGCAGTACATTAGCCTTAAAGTTGCTGCCTAAAAGTGCCAGAGACCCGGAATTGATCCTGAATATGGGTGCTGTCTGTATGGAGTTTGCTCCATTTCCCTTTGATCGCATGGGTTTTCTCCGGGTGCTCTTGCTTCCTTCCACATTCCAAAGGTGTGCAGGAACCTTTTTCAGACCCAACCCAAAACGTTATATTTTCCTTTTGTCCAGAGATTCTGTCTAACCTGTTGAGTTACTCCAGCTTTTTGTGTTTATCTACAGTTTAAACCAGCATCTGCAGTTCCTTCCTACACACACAATACTTTATTAATCCCAGGAGGGAAATTGTGTGTGTGTGTGTAGGTATATATATTATGCACACACACACACACACACACATATATATTTCAAGATTCAAGATAGATTTAATTGTCACATGTGCCAGATGGCACAGTGAAATGAAATTCCCATACAGCCATACAATAAAAAATAAAAATAAAGGACACAGCAAACTATAGAATTTAACATAAAACATCCCCACACAGCAGAATCAAAGTTTCCCATTGTGTGGGAAGGCACCAAAGTCAGTCTCTTCCTCCACAGTTGCAGCTACGGGCGGCCCGATGTCCAGGACCGCTCGCCGGGGTGATGCAAGTCCGACGTCGGGGCTGCGGGACGTCCTCAGCGGCGTGGACACAGAGTCGGCCCCCTCCTACCGGAGTCGGCGGCTTCCATTTATTTATATAGTTATATGTTCATATATAAATATACACTGTTTAGTTTTCTCGTTTATAATATTGTTTACAGAGTTCGGTTGTTCTGTTGTGCTGCTGCAAGTAAGGATTTAATTGTTCTAACTGGGACGTGAGAGAATAAAACTCTTGACTTGCGTTGCTGATGTGTGGGATGGAACTACTGTACGGATGATCGGTGGTCGGTATGGACTCGGTGGGCCGAAGTGGCCTGTTTCCACACTGTATCTTTAAATTAAACTAAAAACACTAAAATCAGATGGCGTCTAAAGAAGGGTCTACCCGAAACGTCGCCCAATTTCTTCTATCCAGAGATGCTGGCTGCTCCATGGAGTTCCCCCACACAATTAAAGCATGGAATAGTCTTCCCCCTACCATAATTACTGAGCCAGACACAACTAAATTTAAGGTGGCTCTTTTTTTCCCCCAAGAACCCTTTTTTGCTTAAGTCCAAGGCGAGAGTTAAGAGAGTTTTATTGTCATGTGTCCCAGATAGGACAGTGAAATTCTTGCTTGCTGCAGTACAACAGAATATGTAAATGTTATACAGAACAGGAGATAAAAGTTCAGTGTCTATATATCATAGACCACATATATACACAATAAATAAACAGATGAAGTGCAATAGGCTGTTATTGTTCTTGGAGTTTGGTGGGGTACCCTCCACCACCTCCAGTTTAAATTCCATTTGGAATATTTTGGAGGACCAGGAAACCACGAAGCAATAGTTACTCCAGGGGGCTACTCCAGCTTCAGGGAGTGATTCTGCATTGGTTTTCAGCGGTCGTGGCGAGGTGGCGACCAGACAGCGATGGCGTCCATATCTCCCACAATGCAAAGAGAGGGAGAAAGTGCCCTGCGCCGACCAGTTGCCGTGGCAGTGCGCATATGCAGGGCAGCCGAATATGTGTTGGCCGCAGTTGTGCGCATGTGCAGGGGGGGGAGATGGATGTGAAGGCCGTGGCAGTGCACATGTGCAAGGCGGCCGGCTGTGCCGGCGGATGAGGAGCGGCGGAGACCCGGCGGCCTGGTCACGGATGGTGGGCGGAGATGGAGAGAGAGATAGAGAAAGGGGCCCGCTCAGAGTTGTATGGCAGATGTCCCGGGTGCTTGCCAAGCCGGGCAAAATGGCATGGCTTTTAGGTTGCCCGGCGGGACTTCAGGTGGCCATTGGCACCCGGGCAACCGTTAAATTCGAGCCCTGTAGTGTATGGGGATCGCTGGTCGGCGCGGGCCGAGGGGCCTGTTTCCACGCTGTATCTCTAAACTCTAGTGAGAGCGCAGATATGGCAAAGGTGGCAGATTTCATTTACCTCTACTGTAATTACATTCCAATAGCATCTTAGCAAAGCCGTGTGGCGTTACACTTTGCCCACTGTGTTGCAACTGGGGAACAACGAACAGCAGGAGAATAAGGCATTGTGTCAAACTCCTCCTCAAGCTACAAATCTCTGATCTGGCTGAAAGCAGCTCAGAGTCTCTTCCTTCAGAGAAGCGAGGCTCCGAGCACGACTTTTGAACGGTTTAAAGGAAAAGAAAATGGCAGAGCGCAAACAGATTAACGGAGGATATCACAAGACTAAAGGCCAGGATAGCGGAAGGTGAAATGGTTTAGTTTTGAGAAACAGCATGGAAACAGGCCCATCAGCCCACCAAGCCCGCACTGACCAGTGATGACCTGTTCACCCTAGTTCTATTCTACACATTAGAGGCAAATTACAGAAGCCAGTTAACCTACAAACCATCACGTCTTTGCAATGTGGGAGAAATTCTATGCGGTCATGGGGAGAACGTACAAACTACATACGGACAGCGTTTGTAGTAAGGATCAAACCCGGGTCTCTGCCTCTCCAAGGCAGCAACTATACCGCTGCGCCACTGTTTAAATTTGAGGATTTGGTTAAAAAGTTGCAACTGGAGGAGTTCCTCTGAGGGTATTTTAGTTGCTCCAACACTTTGTGTCCTATTGTGCTCCAAAGAAGCTGCCTGACCTGCTGAGGTATTCCAGCATTGTATGTCCTTTTGTGAGTCTGAAGAAGGGACTTAACACGAAACGTCACCTATGAGGAGGAATTTCTTTAGTCAGAGGGTGGTGAATCTGTGGAATTCATTGCCACAGACGGTGGTGGAGGCCAAGTCATTGGATATTTTAAAAGTAGAGATTAACAAATTCTACATTAGTAAGGGTGTCAAAGGTTGCAGGGAGAAGGCAGGAGAATGGAGTTGAGAGGGAGAGGTAGATCAGCCAGGATTGAATGGTGTAGTAGACCTGATGGGCCGAACGACCTATCTCTGTTCCTATAACACACATTTATGAATTATCCATGTTCTCCAGAGATGCTGCGTGACCTGTTGACCCTTTGTGTCCTTTTGTGTATTAACCAGCATCTGCAGCTAATTGTTTCTACTTCTGAGGGTTATAGATCTGGGGGAGATTAGAGACGAGGTGGGGGTAGGCAATGGAAGGATTTGGAAACTTACATTGAGTTTGTATTCTTTGTTACAGCATAAAAAGAGGCCATTTGGTCCTTAGTGTCAATGCCAGCTTGCAGTACAATCATGTATACTGTCACATTCCCATTCACAACCCTTCGCCCCAAGTGTAATACAGGCAGCCTTAGATTTTCACTGTGTCCATTATCTTTACTAGTTAATTAACCAAAGAGATAATAGAAAATCCTCAACTTCAAAAGTAAATTCTCCACTGTTTGGAATGGAACGGAATACTTTATTGTCACATGTGACAAGGCACAGTGAAATTATTTGCTTGCATACCCAATGTATACAAATAGCGGCCACCTACAGCCCTGACAAAGTAACAAAGCACACCGGCTCCTACTTCCTTCTCGCCCATCACCGCAGTTCCTCCACGCCGAGTCCCCATTATACTTTGTTCTCTCCCCCCCACTCCCCATTATTTTAAGGTGCTATCTGTAGATTGGCCGCAACTCTCTAATGGCGGCGCAGTAGCGCATCTGGTAGAGCTGTTGCCTCACAGCACCAGACATCCAAGTTTGATCCTGACCTTGGGTGCTGACTGTGTAGAGTTTGCACATTCTCCCTGTGAGTTGACTCCTACTCCTCCTCTTACCTCCCACATCCCAGAGATGTACAGGTTAATTGGTTTCTGTTAATTGTCCCTGGTGTGTAAGGTTAGAACTAATGTAAGGGGTCGGCATGGACTTGGTGAGCTGAAGGGACTGTTTCCACACTATCTCAAAAAGAAAACTAAACTGCCCTTCCAATAGCTAAGAGTCTAAATCTCCTCTACCTCATTGTGGACATTGGACCTTGTTTCTCAGACTGTTGTGGGGGTGGAAGATTGCAACTTTCATGTGGTCCACCCTGTTTCCACGAATGCATTCAACCTGGCATGCACAAACAGAAGATCAAACAGAACAAGTTGTCTTACAACTTTAGGCTGTGCACGCCATACGCAAGAAGAAGAGGAAGACTGTTGTGCTATAATGCGCTAACTATATTCTGCGCTCTTCTCTCTACTTCAGTTTGGCTTGATTCTATTTACGTGTAATATTACCTGATTTGATTGAATTACTTGCAAAACTTAGCTTTTCAAAGTAACTCGTTACACGTGGCAATAATGAACCTTAACTTAATACGATGTGTTTGCTTATCTCAATGGCTAGCTTTTCTCTGTACCTCTGTACACATAGCCTAAACCTTTTAATAAGGCATGGGCCTGCTTATATCTATGACTGAATACTTTTATTGCTACCTATTTGAGAATGAGCATGCTCATTAATTTTTCACCTCTGGTTGAAATCAATTATAATTTAAAAAAAAAACACACAAAGTGTTGGATTAACTCAGCGGGCTAAGCAACGTCTCTGGAGTACCTCTAGTTTCCTTCTCCCCTGACTCCCAGTCTGAGGAAGGGACTCGACCTGAAATGTCACTTATTCCTTTGTTAGGCACTTTGTGTCTAACCAGCATAAAGCAGCATCTAAACACAAAGATAGGTACAACTTCTTTATTCGCTTGTGGGACTTCTTTCTTCACTTGTAGTAAATTAACCTATTGAACTGTGGAATTTCTTCAGAAGGAGTACACAGAGTGTTACACTGGGAAGGGAGTTCCAGGATTTAAACAAATACAAATATTGTCATATGGAAAATACGGAACACATTCTTTATTTCCCTTAATTCAAGTCCCCACAATGTAAACCACTAACCAATCACGAGATGTTAACTTTGGAAACAGTCCAATCTTTCACATTCAGTTGAAACAGGATCTTTATTTACAGAGTGCAGCAATGTTTTTTCTACTGAAATGAAGTACACACACACATATATATATATATATATATATATATATATATATATACACACATATATATATAAACACAAACACATATATATATATATATATACACACACGTGTGTGCCATTGAACATAGTATTATTGCCTGAAGAAAGGTCCCAACACAAAACATTGCCTATCCATATTCTCCAGAGATAGACACAAAATGCTGGAGTAACTCAGCGGGTCAGGCAGCAACTCTGGAGAAAAACGATGGCTGGCGTTTCGGGTTGGGACTGTTCTTCAGAATGAAAGTGGAGGGGAAGGATCTGAAGGTGAGAAAAAGCCAAAACAAAGCAGGGCCGGCAACAGATGACCAGAGAAGGGTGGAGCCCATATGGCCCATTGTCCCATTGTTGACCGAGAAAGAGGTGATAACGAAGGGATATTGTTTGTTTATGAACAGTGGAACTGTAAGGACGACTAGGGACAGAGAGAGAGAGAGAGAGAGAAAATGCTTCTCTAATTTATTAGCAATTCTAATTTATTTGAAATTAGGGAAATCAACGTTCATACGGCTGGGTTTTAAGCTGCCCAAGCAAAATATGAGGTGCTTCTCTTCCAATTTGCATGTGGCTTCACTCTGACATTGGAGGAGGCACAGAACAGAAAGATCAGAATGGGAAGGGGATTTAAAATTTTAGGAGACCGAATGATCACGTAGGCTAAGGCAGACTAGTGGGACCGGCCCATAAGTCTCCAGCGAACCAATCCCCCAGTCCACGGTTGGTTTCACCGATCTTTCTTTGATTAATCCTGTTGTAATGAAAATCCATAATAGTAAAGCTCTGACAACCAGACATCAGTTTGTCTGGATATCCTAAGGTTTGGCACTGTCTTGGTCATTAGTACACAGAGTTCTCGTTGTCTCATTAAGGGCGGCACAATGGTGCGGCGGTGGAGTTTGTGCCTTACAGCACCAGAAACCCGGGTTTGATCTTGACTATGGCTGCTGTCTGTACAGAGTTTGTATGTTCGCCCTGTGTTCATGTCCATTTTGTCCATGTGCTCCGGTTTTCTCCCACATTGCAAAGACGTAAAGGTTTATGGCTCAATAAGCTTTGGTAAAATAGTAAATTGTCGCTAGTGTATAGGATAGTGCTAGTGTATGGGGTGATCACTGGTTGGCATGGACTCAGTGGGCCGAAGGGCATGTTTCCACACTGTCTCTTTAAAGTCTAAACTCATTTCAAAATCGGCATCCCTTCTGGTGGACTTGTTCCTGAATTCGGTCGGTGAATGATATGTTGACGTAGTCAGTCAGTACTGATTGGCAAAGTGCCTTCTACGATTTCTTTGTGTTGACCTGCTTTTGGTGTCGTGCGTGCCAACATGGAAATAATCTCGGATCTGTACTCCCAGTTGTCTTAGTGTTGTGGTTCACAGCAGCCTCTGTGAAATAGCGATCACGTGAGATTTCAAACATTTCAGCTCTGCCCCTTTAACAAAGCATTGCTTGTCTAAATTTAATACTAAAGCAATCCTACTTGTCCTGCTTGCTTGCACTGTCCGAAATGGCTGTCTTTTATAACTACGTAGGGATGTCCCCATGATATGCAGGCAGCATTTAGAGTTCCTCTGTTTAGTTTAGTTTAGAGATGCAGCATGGAAATAGGCTCTTCGGCCCCCCGAGTCCGCACTGACGAACAATTCTCTTACACTTGCACTATCCTACATACTAGTGACAACTTACAATCTTTACCGAAGCCAATGAACCTACAAACCAGTGCTTCGTTGGAGTGTGGGAGGAAACCAGAGCACCCGGAGAAAACCCACGCTGTCACGTGGAGAACGTACAAACTATGTACAGGCAGCATCTGGAGTGATTGGACCGTTCCCGGGTCTCTGAAGCTGTAAGGCAACAACTCTACCACTGCATCACCAACTGAAAGCACAATGTTCTGGAGCAACTCAGTGGTTCAGGCAGCATCTGGGATAGGATGCTTCTTCCGTCTGTCTCCTTTTACCAGCATGTTGACTGTAGTTTGTTGAAACACATAGTAAGTATTAAGGAAAGCTAAAGTAATGTTGGCCTTTATTGCAAGCAATATGGAGAATAAACATAGAAACATAGAAAATAGGTGTGGGAGTAGGCCAATCGGCTCTTCGAGCCAGCACCGCCATTCAATATGATCATGGCTGATCATCCAAAATCAGTACCCCTGTCCTGCTTTCTCCCCATATGCCTTGAATCTGTTAGCCCTAAGAGCTATATTTAACTCTTGAGATCATCCAGGGAATTGGCCTCCACTGCCTTCTGTGGCAGAGAATTCCACAGATTCACAACTCTCTGGGTGAAAAAGTTTTTCCTCATCTCCGTCCTAATTCCGTCTTATTCTTAAACTGTGACCCCCTGATTCTGGACTCCCTGAACATCGGGAAACTTTTTTGCCTGTATAAAGCCTGTCAAATCCTTTAAGAATTTTATATGTTTCTATAAGATATCCTCTCATCCTCCTAAATTCCAGTGAATATAAGCCCAGTCGACCCATTCAGGGAGAATAAAGGCAGGGAAATTTCATGCAGCATTATGTGGCACTGGTGTAACCCTACATCATCACTTACTGATTTGGCCTCCATACTTAAAGAAGGTTTAGATTTAGGAGTTAGATTTAGCTCTTTGGGCTAAAGGAATCAAGGGATAAGGGGAAAAATCGGGAACGGGGTACTGATTTTGGATGATCAGCCATCATCTCATTGAATGGCGGTGCTGTCTTGAAGATCCGAATGGCCTACTCATGCACCTATTTTCTATGTCTAAGTGCCAGCAATTTAGTTTTATTTTAGTGCTGGCAATTTAGTTTTTATTTTAGAGACAGCATGGAAAGAGACTCTTCAGCCTACTGAGTCCACACTGACCATCGATCACCCGTGCATACGCGTTCTATATTATTCCACTTTAGCACCCTCTCCCTATACACTAGGGGGCCAATCAATCTACATACCTGCACATCTTTGGGATGTGGGAAGAAACCGGAGCACCCGGAGTAAACCCACACGGTCAGGAAGGTGCAAGGTCAGGATGGAATCTGGGTCTCTGGCGCTGTGAGTCAGCATCTCTACCTCTGCACCACTGTGCTGTCGTGTGTAGTTCAGCTGTGCTTTTATTAAATAATGGCGCATGTTTGAGCGTCTTACAGGCCTAATCGTGTTACTTATGTCCTTCGTAGCCAATTTGTGCACCGCGATGCTAAGTGTCAGCAATGAGCCGTGATGTAAACATAAACAGTAGTAGACAGGTTTCTCAAACCTGTTCTGCCACTTAGCGAGCGAGTAGTTTTCATTCCATTACGGTTCACATGTAATTTGAGAGGGAGAGAGTAAGCCTTCACTCTTCCTCAAGACAGTACAACTGGAGACATAAGGAACTGCAGATAAAGACACTATGCTGGAGTAACTCAACTGGACAGAATCTATCAATCTCCACCTTAAAAGTATCCATTGACTTGACCTCAACAGCCTTCTGTGGCTATGAATTCCGCAGATTCTCCACCCTCTGACAAACAAAATGACTCCTTGTCTCCTTTCTAAAGGTACGCCCTTTCATTCTCAGGCTATGTGGTCTGACCCGAGACTCTACTACTTGTGGAAACATCAAAGCTGGAAAAGAGGTGGGGGTGGGAGAAAGCCAGGCAAGTGATAGGTAGATAAATACATGTGCCACCCAACCTCTATTCATGCATATTTTAAAATGGTACATTTGTAATTCACTGACATTTTCTTGAGTTCAATACCACCTTAATACTTCATTGGAACTTTCAGTTTGAATTATATCTCTTAGGAAGAGGTCAAATCCATAACCCAAGACGAGAGTGTTACCAACCAAGGCAAGATTGAGAAGGATTAGTGAGGATTTATTTAATCAGAACTTTATATTATGATTAATGTCAAACACATTGGCCTGTAACCTTGAGAGCAGTCAAATTGATATGAATGTTGAAGATTCGATTAAAAAAAAGTAAAATAAATAATGTTATATAAATCTTCACATGGTGTAGCAAGTATAACAAAGAAAGAAAGACATAGGAAATATTCAGGCTTAGTGGGTTCTTAGATTTGTGAGAATATGTAATTTGACAATAAAAGATTGTGGGATCTATATGGAAAGAAGGCAGAGATTAATAATATGAAGAATAATATGTTGGGGAGGGGGAAGATGACAGTTCAATTACCTCCCCACTGCCATGCACAATGAGGAGTTGAAATTGGACTGTTAAGCCTAAAGGCCAGATAGAGTGGACATTGAGAGGATGTTTCCAGTAGTTGGAGAGTTTTAAGACCAGAGGGCACAGCCTTAGAAAAGACAACCTTTAGAATGGAGATAAGGAGGAATTTCTTTAGCAAGAGTTATTCTTGATTACTACAGATGTCAGATTTTATGGGGAGAAGGCAGGAGAATGCGGTTAGGAGGGAGAGATAGATCAGCCATGTTTGAATGGCGTAGTAGGCTTGATGGGTTGAATGGTCTAATTCTACTCCTATTCCTTATGACCTAAGAGGCTGGTGAATCTGTGGAATTAATTGCAACAGACAGCGGTGAAGGCCATGTCATTGGGTATTTTTAAGGTGGAAATGGATAGATTCTTGATTCGTAAGGGTTATGGAGCAAGGACATTGAATGGGGTTGAGAGGGGAAAACATCAGCTGTGATCGAATGGCGGAGCAGACTCGATGGGCCAAATGGCCTAATTCAACTCCTATATCTTATGATTATCTCATTATATAACAAGGCTGGCTTGATGGAAGCGTTGGCTATTTCCTGCTCATTTCTTTTATTCTTCTGAACTAAATTGGTCAAAGTTAAAGGAAAGAAAATAGTCAATGAGCAGGAGTTTGAATTGAAGCAGCCAATAATCTTGCTTCAAAGAGCACTACTGTCAATCCTCTTGGGTTTTGCTTTAGGTTTATTATTGTCAAGTGTTAAGCTTTATTTTGCATGCTATCCAAACAGCTCAGATATACCATGCACAGGTGCATTCAAGTCAAACTCAAGTACAATAGGTAGAGTGAAGGGGAAGATACAAAGTGCAGAATATAATTTTTATCATTGTAGCGCATCAGGTCCAGAGACAAAGTCCAATGCCCGCAATGTGCTGGAGGTGAATTGGACAGTGCCCTAGCTTATGGAAGGACCATTCAGAAGCCCGATAACAGAGGGGAAGAAACTATTCCCAATGCTGATGGTGCACACTTTCTGTACTTTCTGCACGATGAGAGTAGGGAGAAGAATGAATACCCAGGGTAGGACGAGTCCTTGTCTATGTTGGCTGCTTTTCAAAGGCACCATGAAACATAGAAAACATAGACATGATTTGTAGAGGGAGTCATTTTTTTACTTTTGAGATACAGTGCGGAAACAGGCCTTTTGGCCCACCGAGTCAGCGCTGACTAGTCATCCCTGCACACCAATACTGTCCTACACACAGTTTATGATTTTACAGAAGCCAATAAATCTACAAACCTGTTTGCCTTTGGAGTGTTGGAGGAAACTGGAGCTCCTGGAGGAAGCCCACGCAGTCACAGGGAGAAGGTACAAACTCTGTACAGACAGCACCGGTGGTCAGATGGAACCCGTGCCGCTGGCACAGATAGGCAGCAACTCTATCACTGCGCCACTGTGCCGCAATACTGTTAGGGTGTTGGGCAATATTTACTCTGATCAGGCAGATGAGAAAACAACAACAAAAATGTCCTCATCTTTGTCAAAGAGAGGAAAAAAACAAAACATTAGATTTTGCCTTGGTACTGAGTGATGCTCTATCTAAAACGGGGAAGTTGCAATAAACCTCCATACATCAGCAACAGCTGGAGTATTGTGTTCAGTCTTGGCCACTACACTTTTAAAATGCGTTACCAAGTTTGCAGAAAGATTTTCTGCAATGGATGGAATGATCATTGACACAAGTTTAGAGTGGCATGGTAGCACTGCGGTAGAGTTGCTGCCTTACAGCGCCAGAGACCCGGGTTTGATCCTGAGTACAGCTTTGTAGGTTAATTGGCTTCTGTATATTGTTCCCAGTTTGTCAGATAGAACTAGTGTGCAGGTGATTGTTGGTTGGCGCTGACTTGTTGGGTTGAAGGGCCTCTTTCTTTAGACTTTACTTTAAAGACACAACATGGAACCAGGCCCTTTGGCCCCCCGACTCTGCGCCGACCCGCGATCCCTGTACACTAGCACTGTCCTATACACTGGGGGCTATTTACAATTTACAGAAACAAATTAACCTACAAACCTGCACGTCTTTGGAGTGTGGGGGGGGGAACCTAAGTACGTGTCAAAAGCCTACGCTGTACCTCGAAAATAAACTGAATACTCAAGTTGCACGGAGAAACTGGGGAAATTGTCATTCTCCTTACAGGTGTACAGAGATTTGATAAGCAATGTTCAAAATTATGTAACCTTTCTGCTGACAAAAAAAAATGGGAATTCTACCAGTGGCAAAAAGAATATTAAACAGAGGATAGGGGATTAAGATTATTGGCAAAAAGAAGCAAGGGATGATAAGGAAAGGGAAGATACGGTACACTGAGTAATTTTAGAGTGCACATGAAATTTATCAGAATTTTTCAGAATAGATAATCTTCTGTTCCATAAAGCAAGAATCAAAGTAGCAGACGTTGCGGAGATGACACAGTGGCGTGGCAATAGATGTGCCGCCTTACAACGCCAGAGGGCTGGGTTTGATCCTAACTACAGGGCCGACTACACTCTGAAGAAGGGTCTTGACCCGAAATGTCGCCCATTCCTTCTCTCCAGGGATGCTGCGTCACCTACTGAGTTACTCCAGCATTTTGTGTCTACCTTCGATTTAAACCAGCATCTGCAGTTCTTCTTACACAGGACTGTAGGTTAATTGGCTTTGTAAATTGACCCTGGTGTGTAGGATAGAACTATAGTATGGGTGATGGTACACAAAATGCTGGAGAAACTCAGCGGGTGCAGCAGCATCTATGGAGCGAAGGAAATAGGCGACGTTTCGGGCCGAAACCCTTCTTCAGACTGATGGGGGGTGGTGGGGGGAGAAGGAAGGAAAAGGGGAGGAGGAGGCGCCTGAGTGCGGGCGGATGGGAGGGTGGGAGGAGACAGCTAGAGGGTTAAGGAAGGGGAGGACACAGCAAGGGCTAGCAAAATTGGGAGAATTCAATGTTGATGCCATCCGAACGCAAGGTCCCCAGGTGGAATATGAAGTGCTGTTCCTCCAATTGTTGCTCACTCTGGCAATGGAGGATACCCAGGACAGAGAGGTCGGAATGGGAGGGGGAGTTGAAGTGCTGAGCCACCGGGAGGTCAGGTTGGTTATTGCGGACTGAGCGGAGGAGTTCGGCGAAACGATTGCCAAACCTACGCTTAGTCTCCCCGATGTAAATCAGCTGACACCTAGAGCAGCGGATGCAGTAGATGAGGTTGGAGGAGATGCAGGTGAACCTTTGTCGCACCTGGAACGATTGCTTGGGTCCTTGAATGGAATCGAGGGGGGAGGTGAAGGGACAGGTGTTGCATTTCTTGCGGTTGCAACGGAAAGTGCCCGGGGAGGGGGTGGTGCGGGAGGGAAGGGAAGAATTGACAAGGGAGTTGCGGAGGGAGCGGTCTTTGCGGAAGGCAGACATGGGGGGAGATGGGAAGATGTGGCGAGTGGTGGGGTCACGTTGGAGGTGGCGGAAATGGCGGAGGATTATGTGATGTATTTGCCAGCTGGTGGGGTGAAAGGTGAGGACCAGAGGGACTCTGCCCTTGTTGCGAGTGCGGGGATGGGGAGAGAGAGCAGTGTTACGGGGTATGGATGAGACCCTGGTGTGAGCTTCATCTATGGTGGTGGAGGGGAATCCCCGTTCCCTAAAGAACGAGGACATTTCCGATGCCCTGGTATGGAATGCCTCATCCTGGGAACAGATGCGGCGTAGGCGGAGGAATTGGGAGTAGGGGATGGAGTCTTTACAGGGGGTGGGGTGGGAAGACATGTAGTCCAGATAGCCATGTGAGTCAGTGGGTTTGTAATGTATGTTGGTCAGGTGACTGTCCCCTATGATGGTCAAAGAATGGTAGGGAAGTGTCGGAAATTGTCCAGGTGTATTGGAGTGCCGGGTGGAAATTGGTGGTGAAGTGGATGAAGTCAGTCAGTTGTGTGTAGGTGCAGGAGGTGGCCCCAAAGCAGTCGTCAATGTAACGGAGATAGAGGTCGGGGATGGGGCCCTGGTACTTATTGAACAAGGATTGTTCAACGTACCCGACAAAGAGGCAGCTGGGGCCCATACGTGCACCCTTAGCTACGCCTTGTGTTTGGAGGAAATGGGAGGAGTCAAATGTAAAGTTGTTGAGGGTGAGGACCAACTCCGCTAAGTGGAGGAGAGTGTCAGTGGTTGGGTATAGGTTGCTCCTCTGGTCGAGGAAGAACCAGAGGGCTTTGAGGCCATCCTGGTGGGGGATGGAGGTATAGAGTGACTTGACATCCATGGTGAAGATGAGGGGGTGAGGGCCTAGAGAGTGGAATGCGTGGAGGCGGCGGAGAGTGTCTGAGGTGTCTAGAACATAGGTGGGAAGGGATTTGACCAAGGGGGATAGGATGGAGTCAAGGTATGTGGAGATGAGTTCGGTGGGGCACGAACACGCAGAGACAATGGGTCTGCCGGGAGAGCCGGGTTTGTGGATTTTGGGGAGAAGGTAAAAACGGGCCGTGCGGGGCTGGGGAACGATGAGGTTGGAAGCTTGGTCGGGCAGGGCGTGGGAATTGACGAAGTCGGTGATGGTGCTAGAAATGGTGGCCTGGTGCTCGTCATTGGGGTCATGGTCCAAGGGTAAGTAGGAGGAGGTGTCCGAGAGTTGGCGTGTGGCCTCAGCTTTGTAGAGATCGACGCACCAGACTACTACGGCACCTCCCTTGTCGGCTGGTTTGATGACCCAATCTGGGTTTTTGCGGAGTGATTCAATGGCAGTGCGTTCAGGGGGGGAAAGATTAGAGTGAGACAAGGGCGGGGAGAAGTTGAGGCGGTTGACGTCGCGGCGGCAGTTCTGGATAAAGAGTTCCAGAGCCGGGACTTTACGAGGGGGGTTCCACGAGGAGGGGGGTGCGTTGGAGAAGGGAAAAAGGGTCATCATTGGGGGGCGAGGACTCCTTCCCAGGGAAGTGCGCTGACGATGGTAGAAGCGCTCCAAGTCATGGTGGCCGCGGAACTCATTGAGATGGGGACGGAGGGGGACAAAGGTAAGACCTCTGCTGAGGACAGACTGTTGGGTGTGGGAGAGGGGGAGGTCGGGGAGGTATGGTGAACACCCAGCAGGGGTGGGAGTTGGGGTCAGGCAGGTGGGTGGACTGGGGACGGGGCGATGTGTTGGGGGGGGGTGGGGTGGGGGGGGGGGGGGTGGGTGTTGGAGGAGTGGTGGGTGGTCAGGGGGTGGGGGGGGAGAGAGGGCTGTAATGTGGGTGGGGAAGAGCGGGGGTGACATGGTTGGGGGGGGGGGGGGATGGGGGGGAGGGTCAGTGGAGCAGCCACTGAGGTTAGCAAGGCTGGGCAGACGGGCACTAGGACCCATTGGAGTTAAGTCCAGGAGAGAGGGAGTAAGCAGCGTGGAGGCTCCAGGCCCAGTGCAGAGTCCAGGCTCCAGGTAAGGTGACGGCTGTGGGTTGCTGGAAGGGGGTGGAGTGGTGCGGGTCAACGGACCCGATGGTCGGAGTCCAGTGGCGGTGTTCACCGGACCCGATGGTCGGAGTCCAGTGGTGGTTGAGTCGGGGTCCGCGGGCGATGCGTAGGTGGTCCCGGTGGGGGGAAGGTCGGCGGGTCGGCGGCGAGATGAATCAGGTGCGTTGCGGTGGCTATGTTGGGGGAGCCCCGGTCCGGCGGCCATGTTGGGTAGGTTGGGTCCGGCGGCCATGTTGGGTAGGTATGGTAGGTATAGTATGGGTGATCGTTGGTCTGCATGGTTGGTCTGCATGGACTCGATGGGTCAAAGGGCCTGTTTCCACACTGTACCTGTAAAGTATAAAGTCCAAAACTAGCCATACTTTATTCTGTGTAGTAAGGAACTGCAGATGCTGGTTTATACCGAAGATAGATACAAAGTGCTGGAGTAACTCAGAGGGGCGGGCAATATATCTGGAGAAAATGAATAGGTGATGGTTTGGGTCGGAACTCTTCTTCAGATAGGGTCTATAGGATTTACTAGGTTTCTGCTACCTGCATCTGATCTCATGTCAACTCCAATTCACCATCACATTATTGACCATGGTAGGGGAAGAAGCACCCCCCCCCCCCCCCCCCCCCCCCCCCCCCCCCCCCCCCCCCCCATGTCTGGAGATATAAGATGGATGACATTTTGGGTGGGAACCCTTCTTCAGACTTGTTTATTCTTTATTCTGTGGTGGCTCCCTCTTTCCAATTGTCAGTCGGGGTGTGTAATGGACTGCCTCGCTCAGTGGATTTGAGTGTTGGCTTGTTTTATCCCTGTGTCTGTGGGATTACTGTAGGGCCATTGACATGCGCTGAGATACACGGATAACCAGCTTCCACGGCGGGGTTTAAAGGATTTTATTCACCATTGTGGAGAAAACGAGAAAGGAAGCAACAGTGTCGAAGCCCCCATTCAGCTGTGAAATTTAATTCAGCCACCGATGTAGAAAATAAGGGTTTGGACCGGGAGAATTATTGAAATCCGTGAACTGTTCCCTTCCAGACATCTTATCGCTACTTGACACTATGCGGATGCTGGAAGCAGGATTTACATATCTCACAGGCTGCGCATTTTGACAGGAACTGTCAGGTTGCGTGTGATTTTGTAGGCTAGAGGACAGCCCGTGTTGGTTGTGGGTAGTTCTAAGCTGGGATGTTAATCTGCTAGCCTGCTGTGTCCTTTTAATACAAACCTCCGCACTTATTCGTTTTTTCAATTTTTTTACATTTTCTTTTAAATTTGTTATAGGAGCAGGATTAGGCCATTCGGCCCCATCAGGCCTACTCCACCATTCAATCATGGCTGATCTATCTTTCCCTCTCAACCCCAGTTGCCCTCCTTCTCCCCATAACCCTTGACCACCATTACCAAGGACCTGAGGCTATGGAGGCCAATGGATATTTTTAAGGCAGAGATTGATAGATTCTTGAATAGTATGGGTGGATGTTTATGTTAAAATGTGTTTTGTGTGTTCAATGCCTTTTTAATTGTATGACTGACTCGGCAAATGAAATTCCTCGTATGTTGCAAAGCATACCTGGCTAATAAAGTATTATTGTATTGTATTGTGTCAGTGGTTATGGGGAGAAGGCAGGAGAAGGATTGAGCGGGAAAGATCGATCAGCCATAATTGAATTATGGAGTAGACTTGATGGGCGGAATGGCCTAATTCTGCTCCTATCACTTATGAATTTATGAATATAAAAATACCCAAAGACTTGGCATTCATGGCTGCCTATGGCATGGAGTCATACAGCAGGGAAATTAGAGAAATCAATGTTCATACATTTCACCCTTCCTGTCCAAATGTCTTTGGACATTGCATGTGTTTAAATTTACTTTAGACTTTAGAGGCTTTGGAGGTACAGCACAGAAATAGGCCCTTCGGCGTATTAAGTACTCGCCAACCAGCGATCACCCCGCAAACTAGTCCTATCCTAAGCACTAAAGACAATTTTCAATTTTTACCAAAACCAATTAACTGCAAACCTGTACATCTTTGCAGCGTGGGAGGAAACCGGAGCACCCGGAGAAAACCCACACAGTCACTGCGAGAACGTACAAACTCCGTACAGACGGCACCCATAGTCAGGATCGAGCCCAGGTCTCTGGTACTGTAAGGCAGCAACTCTACCGTTGCTCCACTGCATGACTTTATAGACAGGAGGTATAAGGGCTAAACGTGGGCAGGTGAGACTAGCATACATGGGCCATCTTTGTCGGCATGGGCAAGTTGGGTCAAGGTGTTTTTTTCCATGCTGTATGACTCTGACTCCAGATGGACTTGGCTACTCCATGGGATGCTGCCATTAGTCCCCAAGATAGAACTAGTGCACACAAGAGATGTAGAAAGTCTCTGGCTGTCTCAACATAAATCCACTTTAGAACCCAGGCTTATTCTGGAGCTTGTCAAAGTCCAGAGGCAATGCCTGTACTCTGGGGACAGCGTGCCTGAGGGCAGCTGAAGAACAGGGCTAGGCATGAGGCTTTTGAAGAAGAAGATAATGTCAGCATCACAGAGAATCATTCCAATGGTGTCCTCAAGTACATCAACCCTGTCCTAAAGCATTTTCTCAGAGTGCCTCTGTACTTAAAAATAAAAACAATTGAGTATTTAAAATACCAGACTTAAAAGCAAAAGAACTTTCAATGGTTTACATGCAAGCATTGCCGCTTAATCTCCAACCCATTCCGACCTTCTGATTTTAGTCCATACTCGCTCCATTTTTATATGACCATGAGATCACGAGTTAAGAGCATTCAATTGTTATATGTCATGACAATGGAATAATGAAATTCTTACTTGCAGCAGCCTGTAAATGCGACACTGTACAGGCAACATTTTTTTTTTAACGCAATAAATTAATAACTGCAATACTGGAGCAAAAAAACTAAGTGCAACCAAAGACTAGGATGGGGTATGAACATGTAATTTTGAAATTTAATGTTGGAAATACAACAGTGTACGTTTGGAGACACAAGGAACTGCAGGTGCCGGTTTACAAAGAAACACCCGAAAAGTAACTCAGCGGGTCAGGCATCATCCCTGGAGAACATGGTTAGGTGACATTTCTGGTCTCGACCCTTCTTCAGACTTGTTTGCAGACACCAGGAACTGCAGATGCTAGTTTACAAAGAAAGACAAAATGTGCTGGAGTAACTCCGTGGATCAGGCACCATCCCTGGAGAACATGGTTTGGTGACGTTTTTGGTCACGACCCTTCTTCAGACTTGTTTGTAGACACCAGGAACTGCAGATGCTGGTTAAGGAAATAAAAACACAAAATTGCTGAAGTAATTGAGCGGACAGGTGACATTTCTGGGAGACATGGTTAGGCATATGGTCAGACACAAGGAACTGCAGATGTTGGTTTACAAAACAAAAACACAAAGTGCTAGATTAACTCGGTGGGTAAAGCAGCATCTCTGGAGGACATGGTTAGGAGACGTTTTGGGTCAGGATCCTTCATCAGACTACTATACAAAACAATATCCCCCAAACAGCAAAACAGTTGCCTGTAAGTGGCACTGGCTGTGACAATATTGTCCACCTTTTCTTTAATAAATCATGGCATGAGATCTTTGACCTCTTACTGCAGAGTTTAATGTCACATCTGAAAGAAGGCGTTGATAATCTTGCCGCACTCCCTCAGTATTGCCCTGCGACTCTCCGCCACAGATGTTCCTTCAAGCTTCTGGAGTAGGAACAGCGAATGCAGCCTTGATTTCCCAATGCTTTCGGCAACAGGATGTGGGAATGGTCATACTAAATTCCCAGGGGAATCCTGGAAGGTTGAAAATCCAAGTAAGGTGTGATACCAAGGGTGGAAGGGAGGATCATAATATTATCCCGGGTATCAGGGGTTACGGGAAGAAGGCAGATCAGCAATGATTGAATGGCGGAGGAGACTTGATAGGCCGAATTCTGCTCTTATAACTTTTAATTTATGAACCTATCTGACTTTCCCCACACTACCAGGTGCGCTCATATATGGTATGATCTACCCAGGTAGGTGACAAAATAAAGTTTTTTCATTGTACCTCGGTACATGTGACAACAATAAACTAATACCAATCTCAAGATTAGGTTTATTATTACAGTTGCTGGTTTACACAAAAGGTCAGAATGTGCTGGAGTAACTCGATGGGTCATGCAGCATCTCTGGAGAAGATGGATCAGTGAGGTTTCAGGTCAGGACCCTTCTTCAGACAGACCAGCGGACAGGTCGCGAGCTGAAACATTACCTATCCATGTTTCCCAGAGATGCTGCCTGACCCACTGAGCATTTTGTATCCTATTGGGTTTATTATTGGTATCTGTACTGAGGTACAGTGAAAAGCTTTTGTTGGTGTGCTATTCAATCAAGTCAGATAAGACTATATATTAATACAATTATGCTTTGCACATACACCAGGTAGAATAAAGGATAAAAATTGTAGTGTGCAGAATAGAGTTTCTCATCATAATAGTGTTACAGTTTAGATTTTATACTTTGGACTTTAGAGATGCAGTGTGGAAACAGGCCCCTCAGTTTACCTAGTCTGCACCAACCAGCAAACCCCAGGTGCTCTGGTTTCCTCCCACACTCCAAATGTACAGATTTTATAGGTTAATTTGGTTCAGTAAGTTGTAAAATTATCCCTAGTGCGTGTAGGTTAGTGTACAGAGAGATCGCTGGGCGGTGCAGATTTAGTGGGCCAAAAGGCCTGTTTCTGTGCTGTATCTCTAAAGTCTAATGGTATTACCCAGGTTCTCTGGAAAACTTTGTGAATTTCTTGTGAGAGCAGTCCCGAGCTACTAACAGTCTCATTTGGACCCTCAGAATATCTTTAATCAGACTTTATCTTGCACTAAACATTATACCCTTTATCCGTACACTGTGGACGGTTTGATTGTTATTATGGTGAGTCTTTCCGCTGACAAGATAGCATACAACAAAAAAGCTTTTCACTGTTCCTTGGTACATGACCGCAAACTAAATTTATTTACAAGGACCATCCTCACAACACGATATTTGATCACACGAGCAATACTAGCCAGATATCTGAAAATGCACCATTTCCTTTCAAGCAAAATTCTATTGTACTTGAAAGCTGGTGGGAATCTAATATTTGCATGATTTTTCGTCCAGTATAGGACTGCACTTTAGTGAGAGAACTGTCACACAGGACCGATTCAGTGATAGATTTCTTCGAGCTGACTTGTTGATAAATTAAGATATTACAATATTAGGTTCCACTCTACAGCCAATGTTGTAATGTCACGACCACGGCAGCCATTTTGTGTAGAGCAACCTCCCACAATAATCAGTAGAACTTTCTGAGACGTGTTGATTTGAGGGTTAATTATAATCTATAATTAAGTGCAAAGTCCAACCATTCCTGCTTCTCTGTGCAATTATACCTTGTGCGGGATCTTTAATGTTTTCCCAAAGAGGGAATACGGGGCCTTGAAGCAAAGACCGAGGGCGATGTTAAGGTAGGGAATTGGGTGTGAGCTGCAGTGGCTGCCGCTAGTGGTGATTAAATTTATTCCCTTCCATATCAAAACCCAGTCGTTTTGCCCCACAGGAGGTAAGGAGATTCCTGACTACCAGCGAAGTTTGAGTGATGAACACGGAATGTAACTAAAGCAGCGGAGCGGCGGCGAGGGCCTTCGTGCAAGAGCGCGTGACGGGACGCTGAGGGCGAGAAAAGGCTCTGACAGCAAGACCCGAGGGGGTGAACATTCTTCTCGCCCATCCTCCTCCAACTCCTCCTGCTCCACTACTGTGCGGGAACCTCTGAGAGACCTGCCGAGCCTGCGGGAAGATCAGCATTTACTGCTGCTGTGTACAAAGTGGCTGGTGTTCGCGCAAACGCGCTGAACGGACGGTACAGAGACAGCCCTGTCGGCCCTGGCTTATCTATGCTGGTTTTCATGCTTCACCGCTGCCTTCTTCTACCACTGCCTCACCTCTCCCCCACACACACACACACACACCGCTACCAACTCCAGGTGCCATCCTCAACTTCACTTTGACTGCATCTGTGCACTCCACTTGCAACTCTCCGGGGAATGGACTGACGGCTGGATGTATGATCTTGTATTTACGGACACTTTTTGTCTTCATGAGTCCAAGGAACATCTTCACGCCTTGCCACTTTGAAAGACCCCCCCTTCCCCTTATTAGCTCTATTTGTTTGAACATGATTTGTCTGTGTCTTATCCCTTCCAGGCCCATCTGTGCAATAAATGTGATGTCAAGAAATGATTCACTTTGCTACCTGAAACTATTTGCTGTTCTATCCATATATGGATTTTTGTTTGGTCAAAAACTCTTACCTTCCCTGACATAAATCTCACTTGAGTGCAGTTTCTTGAATGTACCACCAGTATATAAGGATAAACACTTGAGTCCAGGGCACTGATATTTGCTGGGAAATTATCTGTTGCTGTTCTTCCTCTTTATTTACTTTCTGACAAAAGTTGGCTTTTAAGAACAGCAATTTTGCTTTCTTTATTTTCCCCTCCTTAATTCCAGTTCACTATTTTGCACATCAACCTTAACACGACAATGCCTGAGGGCTTCAGAAAAATGCGATCAAACAAAAGTTTACACCACCCAACATAAGGGGCTTTTTGGACGGATGCCCAAAAGCAAACAGTAAACTGCTGGAGGAACTCAGCGGGTTAAGCGGCATCAGTGGAGGGAAAGGGACAAGAAGACATTTCAGGTCTGAACCCTTCTGTAGACTGAAGCTGTAGATGGGACAATACAGTAGGGAAGAGGGTTTCAGGGGAATATTAAAGAAAGGTGTGAGGAGGTTTAGAGAGGGAACTCCGAAGGTTTGGGCTTGGATGTTTTCAGGAATGGCTGCTAATCGTGGATATGGATATTCCATATGGATAATTGGAAGCCTAGATAATGCGGAGTTATAGGAATGGGGAGATCAAAGAAGAAATGGAGGAAAGCACAAGACGAGCACAATTAAATGAAGAAAATGCTAATTTTAATACATTTCCCAAATAGATTGGTGAGAAAGATCACGTAAATGAGTTTCATGGTGAGATCTGGTTGACTTCCGTCAATTTAGGCCCTTTTATTTATGCTTTAACTGGCATATAGGGGCTGATTTATGTGTAGCGATGGGAAGCAATTGGAGCATGGGTATCAAGGTTGAAATGCCATGTTCAGGTCATACGAACGGTGACTTAAGTCTGCACTTGGGAGCATTGTGCGCAGTTCTGGATGCCATGTTATAGGAAGGGTGTGTTAAACTAGAGAGGGTGCAGAGTAAGTATTCACAGGGGAGATTGTTTCCCCTTGAATGAAGGAGGCTGAGGTGTGACTTTAAAAAAGGTTTGTATAATTAGGAGGGATTGAGATAGGCACAGTTTTCATTTCCCCCGGGTAGGTAAATTGACGGCACAGGTTAAGGTGAAAGAGGAAAAATATAAAGTGGATCATAAGATCACGTTTCTCACATAGAGTGTAGTGGGTATATGGAACAAGCCGGCAGAGGATGGCAAAGAGCAGGTACATTTACAACCTGTGCAAGACATTTGGACAGGTTCATGGATATGAAAGGTTTAGATAGATAGCGGTCAAATTCAGGTAGGTAGGATAGTATGGGTAGCATGGAACCGGAGGGTACTGTTTTTCTGCTGTGCAACACCATGAATGTATGTTAAATATGTTACCACACTGGATGCCAACTCACTGTAGGCCTTGCCTCCTTGCCTTACGGAAAGTGGGTTGGCAATTGGTATTCCTTACATCAGCCATGGATTGCAACACATATTCACCACCCTATCCCCCTCCTGCATTTGTGTTTTCCAGGCCAATCCATGTTGTCTGGTCCTTTGCAGCATCCAGCAGAGGGAGGGAATGGCTCCCAGCTCCGAATCCTTCCCAACATTTGATCCATCAAACAGTTGCAGCACTCACATTACTTTGCCATACAACCATTGTGCAGCTCACAAATCAAAGCCATTTCCTTTGAGCTCCCCTGTTCCAGGGTAATGCATCCACTTCCTTATTTCTAGCAAGTTAAATCAGTTAGACGCAAAGTGCTGGAGTAACTCAGCGGGTCATACAGCATCCCTGGGGAACATGGGTAGGTGACGTTTCAGGTCGGGACCCGTCTTGAGGTGAAATGTCTTCTGAAGAATGAAGAAAAGTCCTGACCTGAAACGTCAGCTATCCATGTTCTCCAGAGATGTTGCCTGACCTGATAAGTTACTCCATCACTGTCTTTTTGTCCAAATATTGCCCGTTGAAGTAAAATTAGTGAGGAAAACATTGAAAAAAACAATCTAAACATGGGTTTGAAAGGGGTCCTAGATACCAACATCAACCTTAAACATTGGCTTGTATTTTCCATTGAAAACAAAGGAAAACTGCTTATGGTGCAAAACCTTTGCATTTTCTCTCTGTGTAAATGCCAGAGAATTTAGCTTAATTTTGTAAAAAGGGGTGACGTTTCGGGTTGGGATTAGGTCTGTCTGAAGTCAGTCTGAGGAAGGGTCCCGACCTGAAACGTCACCCATCCTTTTTCTCCAGAGTTGCTGCCTGACCCGCATAGTTACTCCAACACTTTGTGTCTATCTTCAGTATAAACCAGCATCTGCAGTTCCTTTCTACACAAGTTAAATCAATTTCTGGGTGTTAAATTCGGACACATTACTGCATCTCTTTCTACTCCTTTAAAAAGCTGTTGTCTTGCTAATAATGCCTTATGTGACTCGGTGTCAACATTTTGATTGTTAACGATGCTATGAAACGCTTGATGTATTTTTCATCTTGCGAGGCACTTTACGAATACAAGTTGTTATTAATTGTGACAGATCCTTGATTGGTGCTTGCTTCTCACAGGGTGTGTGGGGGGGAAGATGAGAAAGGAAAAGGGTGCTGTGAGATGTTAGATTTTGAATCCTAAATCAAATAAAAAGCAACGTATGAAATTATGTAATTTACTTTGGGTTAGTTTATTCTGAAATGCAATTTAAGATTTATTAATGCTTCGATCAAGAATAGCTGGGCTGGCTGACTATGCTGGTTTAACCCTGCATGGGGAATTGAGATAACGGAGGTGATGGGAGGAGACCAATAATGCCAAATTATTCAATAGGAAAGATAATGACAATGTGTCGATAGATTTCCTGTTAATAACGTGATTAATATGTCAAATAGTTTCAGGAATGAACGAGACAAAGAGGGTGCTATTGTGTGTTTTAGACAACATTCCACACTCCACATTCATCAAAAAGACTATTATATTGTGATTAGCTTGTTGTTTGGATAAGCTTGCTCTTTGGAGTTGTCTGTGCCATTTCCTGCATTACCATAATAGCTATACAAAAGTATTTCACTGGCTCTTTCTAAAAGCAATGTTTTTAGTTTAATTTGGAGATGCACCTTGAAACAGGCCCTTCGTCCCACCAAGTTCACGCCAACTAACGATCACCCCTAGTTCTATGTTCCCTTCATTAGGGACAATTTACAAAGCCAATTAACCTACAACCCTGAACATGTTTGGAATATGGGAGGAAGCAGAAGCACCTGGAGAACACCCGCTTGTTTAGATTCATTTAGTTTAGTGCAGGGATACACCGTGAAACTGGCCTTTTGCCCCACTGTGTGCACGACAACCAACAATCACCCGTTCACATTAGTTCAATGTCCTGCACACTCGGGGAATTTACAATAGCCAATTAACCTACAAAGTTGCACGTCTGTGGAGTGTGGGAGGAAAGCGGAGCACCCGGAGAAAACCATGCAGTCACAGGGAGAATGTGCAAACTCCGCAAAGACAGCACCCGTAATCAGGATCGAACCAGGGTCTATGCGGCTGTGAGGCAGCAATTGTACCAGATGTGAAAGGCGCATTGTCAGTGGAAATCCTTCTGCTCTTTTGCCCTCACATTTACCTCAACTTCAAATTTATTTCTAGAGCATCTGGCTCCATGCAACCTTTCTGACTTTCAAATCTCATCATCTCTCTGGTGGCCTGTATCTTGTTCCCCAGGCTTTCGTATGGTTCACTGCTTGTTATCTAAATCATATGCCTCTCAGCCCTTGCATACTAAATGTTGCAGCTAACCTCATTAATCTGCCTGGTGGGATGATTCAAAAATGTTGAGTTTTTTTTTGTATCGGCCACGATCCTGTTGCAAGCAATGACTCAAGGGGGTGATTTGTATATTTCTATTCCTATTTCATATGATGACACAACATGCTGGAGTAACTCAGCAGGTCAGGCAGCATCTGTGGTCATGGATGGGCGACATTTTGGATCAAGGCCCTTCCTCAATCTGATCTGAAACAAAGTTCTGGAGTAACTCAGCGGGTCAGGGTCTGATGAAGGGTCCCGACCCGAAACGTCACCTGTCAATGATCTTTCGAGGTGCTGACTGACCTGCTGAGTTACTCCTGCACTTTGTGCCATTTTGTGTATTAACCAGCATCTGCAGTTCCTAGTTTCAACATCTCCCTATTTCAATTCATGCACAGTGGCAGAGTGGTAGAACTGCTGCCTTACAGCACTGTACGGACTTTGTCCATTCTTGACTGTGACCACATGGGTTTTTTCCGGTTGCTCCTGTTTCCTCCCACACTCCAAAGCTATACAGGTTAATTGGACTCTGTAAAATTGCCCCAAGTGTGCAAGGAGTGGGTGAGAAATTGGGAGAACATAGAATTAATGTGACCGGGTGGTCGATGGTCGATGTCGACTCAGTGGGCCAAAGGGCCTGTTTCCATGCTGTGTCTTTCAATCAGTACAATTTAGGGAGATGCTCAATTTTATGAACACTATGTGTTTCTTTCCCTCTCAAGAGTTACTGTAAGCAGGGATAAGGAATCAATCTCTGAATTCCTGAAGTCGCCGGACACTCCTGACAAATTGACATGCTCCAATTATTTTTATGAATGAGTCAGCAGTCACGGAGTTTGCAAATGAAACCAGTCAAACGACAGGATGCCCACTGCCAGATCAGTCCCCACTCAAAATCAATTTAATTATTTTGGGCAATAATGAACTTTTTCTCTCAGTTCATGTTGCAAACACCGCTAATTAGTGATCAGTGAACAAACATTGGCATCGTTATAAGACACAAAGGGCTGGAATAGAGCAACAGTGTAGTTGCTGCCTCACGGGCCAGAGACCCGGGTTCGATCCTGACCTTGGATGAGCTATCCAGAGTTTGTAGTTCTCCCTGTGACCACGTGGATTTTCTCCCGGTGGTATTGGTTTCCTCCCACAATACAAAGACGTGCAGCTTTGTAGGCTAATTGCATTCTGTAAATTGTCACTAATGTGTCGATAAACTATAGAGTACAGATGATCGCTGGACGTCGTGGACTTGGTGGGCCAAAGGGCCTGTTTCCATGCTGTATCTCCAAAAATACATTCATAAGTTCTAGAACATGAATTAGGTCATTCAGCCCATCAAGTCTATCTCGCCATTCACAAAATCGCAGTGGACCTGGGTGTAAGTGAATGCATTTCAGGGTTAAAATTCCAGTAGAGGTGTCAATAATTTGAGGACTTAAATTTTAAGAAAAGGATAAGAGTTAAAGGAATTTGTGGGGGGGAAAAATCTGCAGACATCCCTGTCTTTGAGTTAAGAGATACAGCATGCAAACCGGCCGTTTCGCCCACTGAGTCCATGCCGACCATCAATCACCCGCTCACACTAGTTCTGTGTTATCCCACATCACATTCACTCCCTACACAGTCGGGCAAATTACAGAGTCCAATTAACATGCCAACCTGCATGCCTTTAGGATGTGGGAGGAAACATCCTGGACACCATTTGGATGAGAACATACATGGCATGATTAGCAAGTTTGCAGGTGACAATAAAGTGGGTGGTATTGTAGATAGTCGACAATTGCAGCAGGATCTTGATCGGTTGGGCAGGTGGGGTGAGGAATGGATGATGGAATTTAATACAAAGAAATGTGAGGTGTTGCATTTTGGGAGCACTGACATGAGTCGGGCCTACACTGTGAGTGGTAGGGATCTGGGGAGTGGTGGAACAGAGAGATCTAGAAGTGCAAGGACATAGTTCATTTAAAGTGGCATCACAGGTTGATTGGGGAGTCAAAAAGGCTTTTGGCACATTGGTCATCAGTTAGAGTATTTAGTATGGAAGTTGGGAGGTCATGATGCAGTTGGGTAAGATGATGGTGAGGCCGCATTTAGAGTATGGTGTTTAGTTTTGGGCATCATGCTGTAGGAAAGATGTTGTCAAGCTAGAAAGGGCGCAGAAAATATTTATGAGGATTTTGCCAGGAGGGTCTTTGCTATAGGGATATGCTGAGCAGGTTAGGACTCTATTCCTTGGATTGCATGAGGATGAGGGGTGATCTTAGATTCATACAAAATCATGAGAGGAATAGATCAGGTAGACACACACAGTCTCTTGTCTAGTGTGTGGGAATCAAGAACCATAGGACATAGATGTGAGGTGAGGGGGAAATATTAAGTAGGAACCAGAGGGGTATTTTTTTCACGTAAAGCTGCCAGATGGAATTTGTACGTTCTCCCTTGTGGGACCTCATGGGGTTTTTCCGGGTGCTCCGGTTTCCTCCCACATTCCAAATATGGCCAGGTATGTAGGTTAATTGGCTTTGGCCAAAATTGTAAATTGTTCCCTACGTGTAGGATAGTGCTAGTGTACGGGATGATCACTGGTCGGCGCGGTGATCACTCGGTGGGCTGAAGCGCCTGATTCCACGCTGTATGCAAAATGTTTAAAATCTAAAGTCAAATCAGATCTCTGCTTTTAAAATACCCAATAACCTGACCTCCACAGCCGTCTGTGGCAATGAATTCCATAGATTCACCACCCTCTGGCTAAAGAAATCCCTCCTCATCTATGATGGAAAGGTACGTCCTGATGGAAATTGTAAATTATCCCTCGTGTGTGCGATAGTGCTAATAAATGGGGTGATCGCTGGTTGGTGCGGACTCGGGCAAAAGGGCCTGTTCCACGCTGCATTGCTAAATGTCTAAATAAAGTTTAATTTAAGAAATATGTAAACAAACACCTTTGATAATAAGGGATTGAAGAGTTTAGATATGGGACATGGTATATGTACAGGGGGATACATCATGCCCAAGTTGGACACGGTGGAGTAAAGTGCCTGTTTCCTTGCTGTATAATTCTATGACTTTACAACTATTTGCTCATGGTTCTGTGCCTTAAGATTGGCTTGATAAATGCTTGCATGGAATGGAATTAAACAGCCTGATTCTGGAATCAATAATTTGCATCCATTTCTTGATTCACTAAAGAGATAATTTGGAAAACAGGAAAAGGTTTTGTTATGTGACATTTTGTGAATTGATAAAAATGAATGAAATGTGTTATAGGTGTTTTTGGTACAGTGTATTCCAATGGGAACATCCTATTTGTTAAATGAATGAATCACTAAAGGCTCTTACTGCAATGATCCAATGGCGTTGGAGTGAAAATTCCTCACTGGAACTTAATAAATAAGGAAACACTTGGAATTTCTTCCAATGTCTTGTGAAACATTTTACCGTCAATGAAGTACCTTTGACACTCTAGATAGACAAAAAGCTGGAGTCACCCATTTCTTCCTCTCCAGAGATGTTGAGTGTCTGAGGAAGGATCTCAACCCAAAACGTCACGCAGTTTACTCCAGCATTTTGTGTCTACGGTTTAAACCAGCATCTGCAGTTCCTTCCTATACCTTTGAAGCTCTACTGGATCTCCCAGTTGTGAACCATTTTATATCCCTTTCCCATTCCCATACTGACCTTTATGTCCTGGGCCTCCTCCATTGCTAGAGTGAAGCCACGTGCAAATTGGAGAAACAGCACTTCATATTTGGGTAGCTTATACCACAGCAGTAACGTTGAATTCTCTAATTTTAAGTAACTTCTACATACACTCCCCTCCCCCTCCACTCGCTCTTCCCAACCCCTTGCCCCCTTCCTCCACAAAGTTAACCAGTTCCACAGTTTCTCAACTATGTATCCCTCTTGGGATCGCACCACCGCTAACCAACAATCGGCCTGTCAGGGAAGCTCCTTGCTTGAGGTCATCTGTTGCTGTCCCTGATTTTTTTTCTTGTTTTAATTTGTCCCCCTGATTTGATTCTTGTAAACCTCATCTAGACCTCTCCAAAGCCCACACATCCTCCCTCAGATATGGATCTACGTCCAGATAAAAGTCTCTTAAATCAGAAGAAACGAACTTGGAAGCAGATTAAACACCTCTCAACCGTTCGAGGAACCATTGACAGTGAAACATTCTTTATTTATGGTGCATGTACGATTTATTTCTTCATAATTGTGACTGGGAATCAACTCTCCACACATGCAATTCATACTCATGCTTTAGATTTAAGACATGCAGTGATAAACGGCCCACCGGGTCCGTGCCGACCAGTGATCACCCTACACACTAGGGGCAATTTACAATTTTACCAAAGCCAATCAACCTACAAACCTGTATGTCTTTAGAGTGCGGGAGGAAACTGGAGCACCAAGAGGAAACCCATGTGTTCATGCAAACTCTGTACAGACACTGCCTGTAATCAGGATCAGACCCAGGTCTCTGGCGCAGTGAGGCAGCAACTCTTAACGCTGTGCCACTGGATTTTATTTTGCACTGAACGTTATTCCCTTTATCATGCATCTGTATACGGTGGACGGTTCGATTGGAATCTTGTTTGGTCTTTCCACCGACTGTTCCACTGAGTGGTTAGCAGGCAACAAAAAAGCTTTCCACTGTACTTCAGTACATGTGACAATAAACTAGACTGTATATTGTACCGCACAGATTATTTCATTACACATATCCAATTAACTATCCACACCAGAAATGAGTTAACACCTTCAGATGGAGGTGCCAAAGCAGTCTAACTCAACTTCATTGCTTCTGCTCTTCTGCTAGTTAGACAGCAGAGAATGAAACACATCATGCTGGGTTTCCAGTAACATTTTTGATGTGGTTACTCAAACCGTACACTTTCTGGAGAGGGAATTCATCTCAATAAACTGTTCTATTCCATTGTCAAGGGTGGTACGGTGATGCAGCGGTAGAGTTGCTGCCTTACAGCACCAGCGACCCAGGTTTGATCCTGACTATGGGTGCTGTCTGTAGGTAGTTTGTACACCACCCCCCCCCCATATGACTGCATGGGTTTACCCCGGGTTCTCCAGTTTCTACCCACACTCCAAAGACGTGCAGGTTTGTAGGTTACTATCTTAGGTACAGTTATGAATTGTCCCTAGTGTGTAGGCTGTGGGAGGCACCGCGAAGGAACAAAGGTGGACGGCGAGGTGAGGGACTTGGCATCCAAGAAAGGAGATGGCTGGAGGCCCACAACAGCCTGTGACTCGCCTGGAACAGGCACCGCTCATGAGCACTGGAGCGTGGACCTTTGCGGAGTCAGGGGACATGGGGAGAAGGCAGGAATGGGGTACTGATTGGGGATGATCAGCCATGATCACATTGAACTGGCTCGAAGGGCCGAATGGCCTACTCCTGCACCCATTGTCTATTGGCTATTGACTTTGAAAATGGTGCCAAAACATGGCCCCTCTTGCATGCGGGCTCAGTAGACTATTTATGTGTTATTGCTAATCGAGAATCAGGGGTATGGCATTGTTTGTGAGGAAAATAATTTCACTTAGCACTTTGCACACGTGACAATATAGGCACCATTGAAGTATGGAGGATAGTGCTGGTCGCTATCACTGATTGCTGGACTCGGGCCAGAGAGCCAGTTTCCTTGCTGCATGTCTAAAATCTAACGTTTTGTGGGGATCAAGAATAAATGTCCCTCGGCCCTTACTAATTCAGGCCACTGGTGAGGATTACCATCAATAGAATGATGCATGCTTTTTAAAACAAACTAGACTGAAGGATTCCACAGTTAATTCTTACAATGTTGGTTACAGTACCTAATAAAAAATAAGTGTATAGTACCGATCAGTCCAATTGGTTTTAATCAGTTGAGAAATTGGTGTTAAAATCTGATTTTTGGAAGACAACATTAAAGAGGGTGTTTTACACACTCTTGCCAGCCAATTGGCCTTGATTGTTTGTCTGAAGAAGGGTTTTGACCCGAAACATCACCCATTCCTTTTCTCCAGAGATGCTCCTACAGAATTACTCCAGCAGAATTACTCCAGCTTTTTGTGTCTATCGTCAGCCTTTATTGTTCGCTTGGCTCCTGATTTAATTAGATGCTTGCATGACTAAGGATATGGAGATTCTGTGTGGCATCAGCATGTTGGTTTGGTTCACTGCGGCCCCGGTTTGCTTTGTGGGCCAGAGGTAGGGAGGGGTTGGTCAGGACGGAGTGCATTGTTCCACATGCAAGTGAAATGGGGTCACAGAGTAATGATCTGACAGGACGTGGTTTAATTAGGTGCAAACGTGGCCTCTAGCTAATCTCGTTGGGGTTGTGTTAATCCTTTGTCTGCCTGCCTCATTCCACAGAAAGGTTATGGACATGTGGAATCTCTGGAATTTGACCCGGTCTGTCTGCTTGGTTCACTTTCATCCAGTCCACAGCCTGTTTATCGTTGTAGGCTCACATGCACACTACACTACACTAGGCTACACTAAACTAGACTAGACTAAACTGCAAATAGACTCAAAATGATGGAGTAACTCAGCGGGTCAGGCAGCATCACTGGAGAGAAGGAATGTGTGACGTTTGCAATGTCTGAAGAAGGGTCTCGACCCGAAATGTCACCCAATCCCTGACTCCAGAGATGCTGCCTGTCCCGCTGAGTTACTTCAGCATTTTGTGTCTATCTTTGGTTTAAATCAGCATCTGCAGTTCCTTCCGAGACTATACAGCACACACACAGCCATACACTACACCAGATTAAACTAGACTAGACTACACACATACACAACACACTACACTAGTGTCTGAAAAAAAGGTTTCAACCCAAAACGTCGCCTGTTCCTTTTCTCCAGAGATGCTGCCTGACCCACTGAGTTACTCACGCACTTTGTGTCTGGCTTCAGTATAAACCAGAATCCGCAGTTCCTTCCTATACTTCACTAGACACACACTCTGGAGGACCGGGCTTTCTATCCTCCAGGTTTGTCCTGCCATGGACTTAGTGGGCCGAAGGGCCCATTTCCACACTTGTATCTCTAAAACTAAAGATGCTGTCTGACCCCTTGAGTTGCTCTGGCACTTTGTGTTATTTGTGAGATTTCCCACAGAGAGTGGTGAATCTCTGGAACTCTCTGCCACAGAGGGTAGTTGAGGCCAGTTCATTGGCTATATTTAAGAGGGAGTTAGATGTGGCCCTTGGGGATTAGGGGGTATGGAGAGAAGGCAGGTACGGGATACTGAGTTGGATGATCAGCCATGATCATATTGAATGGCGGTGCAGGCTCGAAGGGCCGAATGGCCTACTCCTGCACCTAATTTCTATGTTTCTATGTTTCTATCCTTAAGTAGATTTATTCAGCAATGGCCTTAAATGGGGATGGTTTGGTCAGGTTGAGTGTTATTCAAAGGTTTAGCTAATCTATTTCTAATGCTGTTCTGCTGTAAATCCATTTATAATTGCTGTCACGGTGGTTGTATGTGAAAATGAACAGTTGGTATACTTTTCTTTAATTATTCCTGACATTTTGCTTCCCATTGCGTCTTGTCCCCGCAGAGCTGTACACACAAACCACGGTCGGTCGGCGCATGTGTGAAGTGTTATGACCTCTGTGGTACTCAGTACAAAATCCAAATAAATAATTAACTGTTGCAACTGAAGTGTTGTCAGTGCGGGCGCGGTCCATTTTTGGTCTTTGGTCTTTTTACAGCGCAGACAGGAACTGTTGTTCGAGAGGATAAGCTATATGGAGAGGTTGAGCAGGCTGGGACTCTATTCCTTGGAGCGCAGGAGGATGGAAACATAGATATAGAAAATAGGTGCAGTAGTAGGCCATTTAGCACTTCGAGCTAGCACCGCCATTCAATATGAACATGGCTGATCATCCAAAATCAATACCCCCGTTCCTGCTTTCTCCCCATATCCCCGAAGAGCTAAATCTAACTCTCTCTTGAATACATACAAAGGACGAGGGAAAATCTCATAGAGGTGAACAAAATCATGAGAGCAAAATCATAGATCAGGTAAGCGTACAGAGTTACTTGCCCAGAGTATGGGAATCGCGAGCTGGAGGACATGGGATTAAGGTGAGGGGGGAAAGATTTAATTGGAACCTGAGGGGTTATGTTTTCACAAAAATAGTGCTGGGTGTATGGAATGAGCTGCCAGGGGAGATAGTTGAGGCAGATACTATTGCAACGTTTAAGACACATTTATACAGGTACATGGATAGTATAGGTTTAGAGTGATATGGGTCAAATGGAGGCAGGTGGGACCTGTGTGGATGGGATATATTGGTTGATGTGGGCAAGCTGGGCCAAAGGGCCTGTTTCCACACTTTATGGCTTTAGGACTCTAGGATGTACTCTAAATTTGAAAGACTTGCTCTTTGCATTTCTGGCCACTGTTAAATTAACTAGTGCGAGACCTGAGATTAGTTTAGTTTATTACTGTCACGTCTACCATGGTACAGTGAAAAGCTTTTATGCTGTGCAATATTCAGTCAGCAGACTGACAGATACCAAGCCATCCACAGTTTACAGGTGATGGGTAAAGCGTATAATGTTTAGTGGAAGATAATGCCCAGTAAAGTCTGATTAAAGATAGTTTGAAGGTAACCTATGAATTAGATGGTAGGTCATGGATTGCTCTCTAGTTGTTGATAGGATGGTTTGGTTTCCTGATAACAGCTAGGAAGAAACTGTCTCTGAATCTGGAGGTGTGCTTTTTCACTATCCTGTACCTCTTGCCTGATGGGAGAGGGGAGAAGAGGGAGTGACCGGCGTGAGACTAGTCCTTGATTATGCTGGTGACCTTGCCGAGGCAGCGTGAAGTGTAGATGGAATCAATGGAAGGAAAGGAGGTTGGTTTGCCTGATGGTTTGGGCTACGTCCACAACTCTCTGCAATTTCTAGCGGTCTTGGATGGAAGTGTTCTCAAACCATGCTGTGATGCAATCCGATAAAATGCTTTCTATCGGGGGTGACTCTGGAATAGGTTGCATTTCTTTGTAAATTGGCATTATATGTGCCATCTGTGTTTTTACAACAACCTGGCACTTTCGCAGTCTCTATTACTGTTGCTAGATTTATTCTTGATTTATTCAACTAAATATAAAATTAGATCATTGGAGGCTGAGGGGGTACCTGATAGGAGTATATAAAATTATGAGAGGCATAGATAGGGCGGACAGTGTAAACTGGTGTTCCAGGGTGAAGATGCGAAAGACCAGAGTGTACAGCTTTAAGGTGAGTGGGTCAAAGTTTTAAGGAGATGTATGGGACTATTATTTTTGGAAGGGCAAATTTTTACGGAGATGTGCTAGGCAAGGTTTTTTACACAGAGAGTGGTGGGTGCCTGGTGCAATTTGCCAGGAGTGGTAGTTGAGGCAGATATGTAAGTGGCATCTAAAGATTTTGGTCCCTATGGACATGCAGGAAATGGAGGAATATGGATGATGTGCAGGCAGAAGATATTGGTATAATTTGGCATCAAGATTGACATGGTCTCGTGGGCAAAATGACCTGTCCCTATCTTGTACTTCCTTATTCTATGTACTATAGCTGTACTGGACTTTGAACTTTAATTGGTATGGATGTCAGGGTGATGGGGAGAAGAGACAATTTAAAATTTTCAAATGTGAAAATTAACTTCGAAACTTGCACGTCTTTGGGAAGTGGGAAGACACTGGAGAAGAGCACCCGGAGAAAACCCACACAGCCACGAGGAGGACAAACAAATTTTGTACAGACTGGACCCGAGGTCAAAATTGAACAGGTCTCTGGCACTGTAAGGCAGCAGCTCTGCCGCTGTGCCACTGTGCCGCTCCTGAGGGGAAACCTTTTCACACAGATAGTGGTAGGTTTATGGATCGAACTGCCTGAGAAGATAGTTGAGGCAGATACTTTAACAACGTATAAAAGATATTCGGACAGGTAAATGGATTGAAAAAGTTTAGGGGGATATGAGCCAAACGTGGACAGGCGGTATAGATTGGCCAAAGAGCCTCTTTCCATGCTCTATGACTATGACTAAGAAGCATCATATTCTTTGATCGGCACTGGAATCAGCCTAGATTTTTATTTTGTGATCTCTTGAGTTAGATACATAATCCTAATCTTCTGACTGCAAAGTGAGAATGCGCTGGCACTAAATGCAAGCAAAAAAGGCAAGCTGGCTAGGTTACAACACCTCCATTTTGTAGCTCTAAGAATGATACAGAACACAATGTCAGGTCATTCAGAAAATATGGTTCCAGGACTGGGAAAGTTCAAAGTCTGATCTACAATCTCAATTGTTCCAAGTAAAAGCAAAAAACAGCCAAGTTAGCAAGTCTGAAGACAGCTCCTGCTCCAAAACATCACCTCTGCGAATTCTCGAGAGATGATGCTGCCTTACCCTCTGAATTACTCCAGCACATTGAGTGTTTTTGTTGTTGTTGTAAACTATCACCTGCAGTTCCTTGTGTCTACAACTTATTAAATGTTTTGAATTTGAGGGATGACATGTTATTTATATTTCAAAAGCCGTTTAATTAAATTGAACTATAATTTAAAACTGCAAACTACTTTCCATGATTTGACAACTTGACAGAGTCTGAGATAGCTAAACAATACAGCATCTTCAATCATCCTAAGAGGATCTGGAACCGACCATATTGGGAAGTATTTGTCTGGTATTTTAACCATTATGCAACTGCACCCAGAGATATGAAGTAGAAAATCCGCCTCATTTTAAATGCGTGTCCAGCTTTTGGAAGCTTACTCAAGCATCAATTGTCAAAAGTGTGTTTCATTGTTCCAAAAACAGAACAATCAAATTCTTACTTGGAACAGCATAACATCGCCTGTAAATAAAGTACCCATAGATAACATCATCAACTAAACAAAAAAAATGTGTCCCTAACATTAGACCCCACAAGCCCACGTTCCCTAGTACAACAAGGCAGTCAGCAAAACGGACACAAAGTGCTGCAGTAACTCAGCAGGACAGGCAGCATCTTTGGAGAACATGGATAGGTGATGCTTTGGTTCAACACCTGCTGAGTTGCTCCAGCAGTTTATGTCCTCTGTTGTATTAAACAGCATCTGCAGTTCTTTGCTTCCACAATACAGATTGTAATTTGTAGTTCAGTCGGTTTTTGTAGTGTTCAAGCGCCTGATGTTTGTTGGGATGAAACTGTTCCTGAACCTGGAGGTCACGGTTTTCGGACACTCGTACATCCTTCCCGATGGCAGGGTTAAGATGAGAGCATGGCCAGTGTGGTGTGGGTCTCTGATGATGCTGGCTGCCTTTTTGAGGCAACGTTACTACAAATCCCTGCGATGGTGGGGAGATCAGTACCCGTGATGGACCGGGCAGCCTACCCTGTTGGTCGACACAAAATGCTGGAGTAACTCAGCGGGTGAGGCAGCATCGATGGGGAGAAGGAATGGGCGACATTTCGGGTCCAGACCCTTCTTCAGGCTGATCCTGTTCATCAGTTTATTGATAACCTCCACTTTTCTGCAAAAATCGCCAATGAATTTCAGTCCATCAAATGGAGTGGGAGACTAACCAAACACAATAAATATTTAAACCGTTCCCAAAAGTTGAAATTGCAGCATCGATCAGATCTCTTTTGCAGTACTGCAGTGAGTTACATCACATTATTGTAAATAGTATCAGCTTGAATTGTTTAGAACCTATTGTGATGAAGAACAGTTTGCCCTGGGTGGGGATTGTGTGTTCCGAAACATCGTTTATTGGAACAGTAATTAGATATACTTATCACGAGCTGCTGAAGTGCATTCATATGAATTTAAACTTTATTATGCCAGCATTACTGCGCGCTGATACATTTTTTATGTCAATATGACAGATGGACTTACATTTATTTAGAAGCAAGGAACTGCAGATGCTGGCTTAGTAAAAAGGACACAGTGTTCAATGGTTTAAAGTACCGAAAGTACATTGAAATTCTTCTCTTGCATATAGATCAGTAAAATTATTACCATACAGAGGTACAATCTCCATTTAAGTACATAATGCAGTGAAACAGCCCACTGAGTCTATATGCAATAGACTTTAGAGATACAGAGTGAAAAGAGGCCCTTCGGCCCACCGATTGGTGATAACCACGTACACTACCCCCATCCTACATATATGAGACAATTTACAGAAGCCAATTAACTTACGAACCTATGTGGCTTAGGCGTGGGAGGAAACTGGAGCACCCGGAGAAAACCCATGCGGTCACATGGAGAACGTAAAAACTGTACAGACTGCACCCGTAGTCAGGATCGAACCTGGTTCTCTGCCGCTGTAAGGCAGCAGCTCTATCGTTGCACAGCCCCAGATAGTCACCAGGTTTTGGCGGCATTTCGCAGTCCCAACTGCAGCTGGCCATGAAAGCCCATTGCTGCCGTCACCTCCATCTGGTCATTCCTCTCCTTATTCAGCCATCTTCAACGTTCTTGCCCCGGGGCACCTCCTGCAGCCAACCTTGAGGGCTTGGAAGATAAAACTTCCAGTTCTTATTATCGGCCCCTTGTTCCAGCGCCTGCCGATGTCGCTGACTCCTTCCACCTCCTCTCCGCTTCCTGGTCTTCGGGGACTAACAAGGTCTGGCTCGATGGCTTCCCTCTTTCGTTTCCGCACAGCTGGAATAACCCAGTGGGTCAGTGGGTCAGGCAGCATCTCTGGAGAGTTTTGAGTTTAGTTGATTGTCACGTGTACCGAGGTACAGTGAAAAGCTTTTTGTTGCGTGCTAACCAGTCAGCGGAAAGCCTATACATGTACAATCGAGCCATCCACAGTGTATAGATACAGGATAATGGGAATAATCTTTAGTGTAAGATAAAGCCCAGTAAAGGCTGAGCAAAGATAGTCAGAGTGTCACCAATGTGATTGATAGTAGTTCAGGATTGCTCTCCTGTTGTTGGTAGGAAGGTTCAGTCGACTGATAACAGCTGGGAAGAAACTGTCCCTAAACCTGTAGGTGTGTGTTTTCTGTGTGGGCACTTGTGTGTGGGTTTGGGTATGATTGGGTGCACCATTGTTGGAAATCTTGTGTACCTGTGTGTGATAGTTGTATTTGTAAAAGGTACGTGCCTGTGTGTATAAGTGTTAGGTATATGTGTATGGGCTAAGATTGTTGCATTTATTTCAGGGTGTGTGTGGGTCGGTGTGTCTGTGTATGGAAGAGGGCGTGAGTGCACAAAACCATGAGACAAACAGATCAGCACAGAACAGAGTCTCTTGTCTAGAGTAGGGGAATTAAGAACCAGAGAACATGGCTTTAAGGTGAGGGGGGAAATATTTATTTGGAGCTTGAGTGCACAAAGGGTGGTGGGTGAATGGAACGAGCTGCCGGAGGAGGTGGTTGATGCAGGTACTATCGCAATGTTTAAGAAACATTTAGACAGGTACATGGATAGGGTAGGTTTAGAGGGATATGGGTCAAAGGCAGATGGGTGGGACTGGTGTAGATGGGACATGTTGGTCTGTGTGGGCAGGTTGGACCGAATGTCCTGTTTCCACGCTGTCTAACTCTATGACTATGAGAAAGAGTGAGACATACTATATGCAAGCATTTACTACTTTTATTTACAGTCACTCATAGAACTATTTTTATTTTCTTCTATTCACATGATTACCTGGACAACCACAGCTAAATTAACTGATTAAACATTGCTTGTTCAGTCAATTATGCTTCTTTATTTGTATTTATTTAAAAACTGTCTGGGAGAATATAAAAGCCATCCCTGCAATCCAATTAACTTGCAAGCTTTATTTGTAAACATGGACTGAGACAATTGTTTTGCAGATTGCGAGGTGAGGTTCAAATTAACACTGTTTTATGCTCATGGAGACATACAACATGGAAACAGGCTCTTCGGTCCTACTTGCCTACATCAACCAACATGTCCCATCTACACTAGAACCACCTGCCTGCGTTTGGCCCATTTATCTATATATTATATAACTAAAATGCTGATCTTGTTACCTTCAGGTTTGAGTGGTTTTTCTATTTGCGCAAAAATGGTGCACGATAACGTTACGTTTTTTCGCCACCTTACTCACCATTCTGTGCTGCTAGTGAAAAAAATGTTGTTTCGATCGATGGTATATTTTAAAAGTTATTAAAGGTTTAATAATCTTATAAACCGCGCATGTGCAGAATGGTCTCCTCTCCTGTCTGTCACCACGCCGATTGGTCTCCTGTCAGTCACCACCAGGACCGGGACGGTGACGCCCCTTCCTGCACATTGCCACACTGATTGGCCATGTCTGCCGTCAGCCACCGGTGGCACCCGCCTCGCCCGGCCGGTACGGGGAGAGGCCACACAACAATTTGGGGCCTGGGCGCTGGGGATGGCAGCAGCGGCCAGCTGGCTCCAGGGATGGGGAGAGGCCGCGCGATGACCCGAAGCCTGGATGCTGAGCCTGGCTCTGAGGGCACCGTCAGGTGCGTTGGGGGAACAGGTTCCATTGAGGGAACTGTTGAGTGGTGTAATATTGTGTTGGGGAGCAGACCCAACGGGTCTGCACTCTGTCTAGTATCCCTCTAAACTTATCCTATCATGCACTAAACATTCACGTTTTTCCCTTTAATCATGAATTTGTACACTGTGGATGGCTCATGGGTAATCATGTATTGTCTTTCCGCTGGCTGGTTAGCATGCAACAACATATTTTCACTGTACTATCAGTGCATGTGACAATAAACCAAACTATACTAAACTATCGCTGTACCTGTCGAAACGTTTCTTGATCATTGCAATAGTTTCTGCCTCAACTACCACCTCCAGTAGCTCGTTCCTTACATCCACCACTCCTTCTGCGAAAAAGTTACTCCTCAAGTCCCTATTAATTATTTCCCCCATCACCTTAAAACCATGTCCTCTGGTTTTCGATTCACCTACTCTGGACAAGAGACTGTGCATTTACCCAATCTGTTCCTCCCGTGATTTTGTACACCTCTATAAGATCACCCCTCATCCTCCTGCACTTCAAGGAATAGAGTCTTAGCCTGGTCAACCTCTCCCTTTAGCTCAGGCCCGGAATCCTGGCAACACACTCCTTGACAAGGGAACTCAAGGCAAAGGAGCCATTAGGAGGTAGTGACCATAATATGATAAGTTTTAATCTACAATTTGAGAGGGAGAAGGTAAAATCGGAAGTGTCAGTATTACAGTTGAGCAAAGGGGGACTATGGAGGCATGAGGGAGGAGCTGGCCACAGTTGACTGGAAAGAGACCATAGCAGGAATAACAGTGGAGGTTATCCACTTTGGCGGCAAAAACAAGGGGGCAGATTATTATTTCAATGGGGTTAGGTGAGGTAAGGGGGCAGGTGCAGCGAGACCTGGGTGTCCTTGTACACTAGTCACTAAAAGTTGGCGTGCAGGTACAGCAGGCGGTGAAGAAAGCTAATGGAATGTTGGGCCTTCATAGCAAGTGGATTTCAGTATAGGAGTAAAGAGGTTCTTCTGCAGTTGTATAGGGCTCTGATAAGACCACATCTGGAGTATTGTGCACAGTTTTGGTCTCTTAATTTGGGGAAGGACATACTTGTGATTGAGGCAGTGCAGCGTAGGTTCACGAGATTGATCCCTGGGATGGCGGGACTGTCATATGAGGAAAGATTGAAAAGACTAGGCTTGTATTCGCTGGAGATTAGAAGAATGAGAGGGTAGCTTACAGAAACGTATAAAATTATAAAAGGACTGGACAAACTAGATGCAGGAAAAATGTTCCCAATGATGGGGGAGTCCAGAAGCAGGGGCCACAGTCTAAGAATAAAGGGGAGGCCATTTAAAACTGAGATGAGAAAAAACTTTTTCACCCAGAGAGTTGTGAAATTGTGGAATAATCTGCCACAGAAGGTAGTCGAGGCCAATTCACTGGGATGAGTTTAAAAGAGAGTTAGATAGAGCTCTAAGGGCTGGGCAATCAAGGGATATGGGGAGAAGGCAGGCACGGGTTACTGCTTGTGGATGATCAGCCATGATCACAATGAATGGCGGTGCAGGCCTGAAGGGCCAAATGGCCTACTCCTACTCCTGCACCTACTTTCTATGTTTCTATGACTGCAACTTTAAAGAACAACAGTACAAAACTACCACCAATCCCGAAATTCAGCAAATAGTCTTTGTCTGTCAATTTAAACTGCAGTAAATGATATTTATGCTGTGCTCATGCTTCGGACTTGTACCAGCAAGCCTGTGCAAGCCTGCATTAAGATGCAGGGACTAAGCTGAGACATGAATTTTCTCTTGGGCTATGAAAGCTTTTTCTTGCTTAATCACAGTCCCAAAGCTTGCTGTTGGAAAGCATGGGCAATATAGTCTCACTGCCCTATCTCTTGGGCAATGAAATGCCCTGTCAGCATCCTTCCCTGGGTTCCCACAGGAAGGCAACTCGTGCAGTTTAAGAGTTGGAGACGATTACCTAATCCCCACTGGAAAGATGGGTTTATTCTCATTGGGATGTAGGAGGCCGAGGGGTGACCATATACAAGTTATGAGCATCATACAGTATGTAGGAAATTTGGAATCTTTTCTTTCCCAAGGGCAGGGCATCGAGAATTAGAGAGCACAGGTTAAAGCTCATAAGTTATAGGAGCAGAATATAGGAACTTTATCTGGATACTTTAAAGAGAGAGCTTGATAGGGCTCTTAAAGATAGCGGAGTCATGGGGAAATGGGGAGAAGGCAGGAACGGGATACTGATTGTGGATGATCAGCCATGATCACATTGAATGGCGGTGCTGGCTTGAAGGGCTGAATGGCCTACCCCTGCACCTATTGTCTATTGTCTATTGAACAGGCGGTGAGGTGGTGCGGCAGTAGAGTTGCTGACACAGTGCTTTTAGCACCAGAGATCCTGATTCGATCCTGACTATGGGTGCTGTATGTATGGAGTTTGTACATTCTCCCCGTGACCATGTGGGTTTTCTCCGAGATTATTCGGCATCCTCCCACACTCCGAAGACGTACAGGTTTGTAGGTTGATTGGCTTGGTATAAATGTAAATTGTCCCCAGTGTGTGTGAGACATTGTTAATGTGTGGGGATCGCTGGTCGATGCAGATTCATTCGGCCGGCCGAAGGGCCAGTTTTCAGGCTGTATCTCTAACCTAAACTATACAAACTAAAAAAAATATTAGGCCATTCTGCCCATCAAGTTGAGAGGAAAGAACTTTAAAGGAGATCTGAGTGGTAAGCACAGCAACGCCTCTACTTCCTTAGAAGACTAAGGATGTTCGGCATGTTCCCAACAACTCTCACCAACTTCTCCAGATGCGCTGTAGAAAGCATTTTGTAGAAATTGCTGAGAATAAGGTGCCGTAGAAGGTAGCTGAGGCAGGTACCATCGTAATGTTTAAGAAACATTTAGACAATTACATGGATAGGACAGGTTTAAAAGGATTTGGGCCAAATGCATGGGACAAACACCAAAAGATGCGACTAGTGTAGATGGGACATGTTGGTTGGTGTGGACAAGTTGGACCAAAGGGCTGTTTCCACACTGTATAGGCACTCTATTGGCAGTCAAAAGTTTTTTCCCTTGATTGGAAATATCAAAAATAAGTGGTCATAGGTTTAAGGTGAGAGCGAGGCAGAGTTCAAAGGAGATGTGCAGGAAATGTTTTTTTACACATAGAGTGGTGGGTGCCTGGAATTTCGAGCTGTCACGGTGGTGGAGGCAGATATGATAGTAGCATTTAAGAAGGTTTTGGATAGGTACAAAATGCTGGAGTAACTCTGCGGGTCAGACAGTATTTCTGGAGAAAAGGAATAGGTGACGTTTTGGTTCGAGAGCTTTCTTCAGACTGAGAGACAGGGGAGAGGGAAACTAGAGGTATGAAAAGGTACAGAATGAATCGGAGCTGGCACCGATGACCCAGGAAAGGTGTAGCCCACAATGGTCCATTGTTTGGCTGTGGAAGAGGTGATAACAAATAGTGAAACTAGCAGGATGCTGGGATGTCAGCTGCGCAAGCAAAATTAGAGGTGCCATTCCTCCAATTTACATGTGCCCTCACTCTGACAGTGGAGGAGGCCAAGGACAGAAAGGTCAGAATGGGAATGGGAAGGGGAGTTAAAATGTTTGGCACCCAGGAGATCTTCGGATTTTCGATGGATGCATGCATATGCTGGGATTGGAGCGATATGGATCACATACAGGCAGTTTAACTTGGCATTATGCTTGATATGAACCTTGTGGACCAATGGACATTCCAATGCTGGACTATGTTTAATGTTCTTTCGCAATGTGAGAATTGGTTGGAAATTGTTTAGTTCTGTCAGGAGCGATGAATGTCGAAGGGAATCAGTGTTGTGGAATAAGTGGGAATTTAAACTGCAGGTCTGTTGATTCACGTTTTTCTCTCACATCGGTTGTTTCGATAATAATCGACCAGGCACCAGGGTTGCTTTAAACGTACGTTTTATTGAGCAGGAATCTCCACACAGGTTACAACCTGGCAAAGAGTCAAGCTGCCTGCCCTTAATTGCAAGGCTCTTTATATGTTAATGCCACCGTTTAGCACCTCCCACATTCCCCCCGATCAAAGGACCAACACGTTGGGAGAAACAGGAAACCAAGTATGTCCATATAAGGGGATGTTAGAGGAACCACGCATAATCTCAGACCAGTACATTCCTTAGTCTTTCTGGCTAGGGGGGGGGGTTGTGTATTCCTCAATCTTGTCAGACTGGGCCTGTGATCCTTTATTCATGATACACAGTAATTGCAAGACATTGTGATTTCCTTAATTGCAGCCGGTTCCAGCAAGTCTGGTCAGCAGCCATCTTATGTCCTTTGTTTCAGTCTACCTGGCCAACCATTTTGTCTTTCAGAACAATCTTATAACATTGATTCAGAATTTCTATTCATCATTCCCCCCTTTTGCCATTCTTATGGCAACACTCATAGTCCATTTAAAAGTCCCATTCGCCAAATCTCGTTGTGTGCCTGGATGAATAAATTGGAGTTTTCTCGTTCCCCTCTCTTTCCTCGTTTGTTCCGTCCGTATTCAGGCTTTGTCCATTTCCAGCCAAAACCGATTAACCTGGCAGTGGTCGCCACACATATTAATGCCACAAAGACCCTGATCTCAGTGAATTATTTCGTATCTGTGAAGACAAGGGAGTGAAAAAGAAAAGAACGTGCAATTTCATGGCAAAATTAATTCGTGCCCTGCTTTCCGTGGACTGAATCCCCCTCCCTGACCTCGACCTCCCACCTTTGCTTGGTGTCACCAACCACTTTGCAATGGTGCAAATGCACCCATGCCGATCGTCCTTCTACCTTTACTGCGGTGGGAGTGGTGAGGAGAACCTGGAAGGGGCCCAACCATCGAGGAAAAAGGGTGGCCTTACAAATCCAATTCTTAATCAACACATAAGAACCCGGGGTGATCCGTCCATTAACGGGAAATTCTATGTCGCCCACATAAGCGGCCTTGACCGCCCCATGAATCTCACGCAGGGCCCTTGTAAGGGCAGGGACGTAGGGGACCATCTCCTCCGTCATGTGATGCAACGTCATTGTGGCCGGGATAATGTCTGTCCAGGGTTTGCACAGAGGTCGGCCATAGATGATCTTTGCAGGAGACAACCTTGTCTTCCCTGCTGGAAGGACTCTGATCTGGAACAAAGCAACGGGCAACATTTTAACCCAGGTGGAGCCTGATTGGTCCACCAGCTTGGCAAGCTTGGTCTTCAGGGTCTGGTTCAAACGTTCCACCATTCCTGCAGCTTGTGGGCGATAAGCACAATGCAGCCGCTGGGTTACGCCCAGCTGTCGGTACAATTCTTTATTGATAGCGGCAATGAAGTGAGGGCCGTTATCCGAACTGATGGTGTTTGGAACCCCGAAACGAGGAACAACCTGCCGTAATAAAATAGACACCACCGTAGAGGCAGTGCAATCAGTGGTTGGAAAGGCTTCAATCCACCTAGAAAACACATCAACAATAACAAATACATGTTTATAACACTGACACTTAGGCAAATCAATAAAATACATCTGTAAGGTTTCAAACGGAGCAGTAGGTAATGCAGTACGACCCGTCTGGCAGACAACTCCTTTACCAGGGTTGTGTGTAGCACAGGTGAGGCACCGCGCACTAGTTTGGGCTGCCAAAACCTTAAGTTGAGGATGCCACCATGCCTGTAAGAGAGCGCCTACTAGCAAGGTGGCCCCACAGTGAGTGGCTAGATGTAGGCAATCAACGACCCAGGTCGCTAACTGGTCTGTCATACAGGTCTGTCCGGCCGGCGTGAGCCACAATCCGGAGTCAGCCTTCCGACAGCCCAGCTGCTCCCATTCCATTATAACATTAGCAGAGGCGTCCCCCTGTAAGAGCAATACATCATTTATGGTTGGCATAGGTTTCTCAGATTCAGACGAGCCCATATAAAGGCTTTTCACCTGCCTCATCATACTACCCACCACTTTAAATCTACCGCGTGAAGCACACTTAGCCGCATCGTCAGCCAACCTGTTACCGAACAGGACTGGCAACGGGGGCAGTCTGGTTCAACGGGGGTGCTCCACGGACTCCCCAAGGATAATCCTCTACCTCCTCCTCGTCGTCACCTCCCAAATCTATGCCAGCCACCGACTTACGTAAGTCTTTATCTACCTTGGCCATATTTTGTCTCTCTCTCTCTCCTGACGATCCTTACTTTCCTTAGCATGCCTGCATTCCTGTTTTAATACTGTCACTGACTTCTCCTGACCCCCCTCGGTCAGGGGTATTCCTGTTTCAAGGCATTGCTCTGCCAACTGGCCGTTAAAGACCGTGCCTTTTCTTTGTTACAATGATCGATCCACAACTGAATGGCCCTTTTACATTTTTTTTTTTTTTTTTTAATCCGTTCTCCACATTACACTTTGGGCTCTTGATAACACACTCATAACCCCCTTCAGGCCATTCATCCTTCCCCAGTTTATGAAAGAGTCCTCCCGACATACGCCTAAAGGTCTCCTCCATTTCTGGATGCAAGAAACATAGCTGATGTAATGGCCGGTCTGGGTGACAACTGGTGTCCATACCATTACCCATTTTTAAACTTATTACTATTACACACAATATTTCAGGGTTAACCGCGAGTCCTTGGTTCCACCGTATCTCACTCGGTCACTTCAATTCCTGACCTTCGCGTGGAGGATTTCCTCTCTTAACAACCAGTCTAAGGCGGACTTTCTGTGAGATACGGAGGTACTTTGGTCTCGGCTAACACTCAACACTTGCTAACTCTTTCAGGGTTAACCTAGAGCCCTTGGTTCCTCCGTATCTCACTCGGCCACTTTAAAGTGGACTTTCTGTGAGATATGGGGGTACCTTGGTCTCAGTTAACGTCTCAACACTAGTTAACTTTATTACACAATTATCACAACAAAATTTCAGGGTTAACCGTGAGTCCTTGGTTCCGTCGTATCTCACTCGGCCACTTTAAAGCGGACTTTCTGTGAGATACGGAGGTACCTTGGTCTCGGTTAACACTCACCACTTGCTAACTCTTTCAGGGTTAACCTAGAGCCCTTGGTTCCTCCGTATCTCACTCGGCCACTTTAAAGTGGACTTTCTGTGAGATATGGGGGTACCTTGGTCTCAGTTAACGTCTCAACACTAGTTAACTTTATTACACAATTATCACAACAAAATTTCAGGGTTAACCGTGAGTCCTTGGTTCCGTCGTATCTCACTCGGCCACTTTAAAGCGGACTTTCTGTGAGATACGGGGGTACCTTGGTCTCGGTTAACACTCACCACTTGCTAACTCTTTCAGGGTTAACCTAGAGCCCTTGGTTCCTCCGTATCTCACTCGGCCACTTTAAAGTGGACTTTCTGTGAGATATGGGGGTACCTTGGTCTCAGTTAACGTCTCAACACTAGTTAACTTTATTACACAATTATCACAACAAAATTTCAGGGTTAACCGTGAGTCCTTGGTTCCGTCGTATCTCACTCGGCCACTTTAAAGCGGACTTTCTGTGAGATACGGGGGTACCTTGGTCTCGGTTAACACTCACCACTTGTTAACTCTTTCAACTAGTTAACTTCCTATACACAGTGCACTCCTCTTATATACCGTCTACGGTCCCCCTCTACGGGGTGTTTTATCCGCTCGATCAGACTAGGATAATCCTCGAGACGGCCCTATCCCCGTGCCCACAACCGGAATGTTCGGATGTCGTCCCACCAACTGACGCAAGTCAGCGAATTACCCTGCTACGCCGGGATACGAGGAAGGACCAAGAGGAGATTTAACTAAATCTACTCACTTGGCTGCGCACCCTTCACATCGATCCCGTCGCCCAGTGGATTCACTCGCCGGCTCGATCAGTCGCTGGTTGACATCCCACTTCTGACACCAAAATGTTGATTCACGTTTTTCTCTCACATCGGTTGTTTCGATAATAATCGACCAGGCACCAGGGTTGCTTTAAACGTACGTTTTATTGAGCAGGAATCTCCACACAGGTTACAACCTGGCAAAGAGTCAAGCTGCCTGCCCTTAATTGCAAGGCTCTTTATATGTTAATGCCACCGTTTAGCACCTCCCACATTCCCCCCGATCAAAGGACCAACACGTTGGGAGAAACAGGAAACCAAGTATGTCCATATAAGGGGATGTTAGAGGAACCACGCATAATCTCAGACCAGTACATTCCTTAGTCTTTCTGGCTAGGGGGGGGTTGTGTATTCCTCAATCTTGTCAGACTGGGCCTGTGATCCTTTATTCATGATACACAGTAATTGCAAGACATTGTGATTTCCTTAATTGCAGCCGGTTCCAGCAAGTCTGGTCAGCAGCCATCTTATGTCCTTTGTTTCAGTCTACCTGGCCAACCATTTTGTCTTTCAGAACAATCTTATAACATTGATTCAGAATTTCTATTCATCAGGTCTCCTGACAGGGTGGATTGCAGGCCAGACTTACGTGTGAGAAGCACATTCTTGTCATTTAACTGAGATACAAAGAGACAGTATAATGCAGCCACAAGGAACAGGAGTGACACAGTAGTGCTGCAGTAGAGTTGCTGCCTCACAGCACCAGAGACTCTGATTTGATCCTGACTACGGGTGCACTCACGTAGTGTCCTTTGTGTAAACTAGCATCTGCAGTTCCTTGTTTCTACATCTCCCCATTTCAAATTTTGCACAATAGCACGCTGCTGCCTCACAGCGCCAGTGACCCGGGTTCGATCCTGAGTAAGGGTGCTGTCTGTACAGTTTATAAACTCTCCACGTGACCACGTTAGTTTTTTTTCTATTTTTTCTTCTTCTTTTTCTCCAGAACCGCTAGGTTACTCCAGCACTTTATGTCAATCTTTGGCATAAAACATCATCTGCAGTTCTTTAGTTTAGTTTAGGTTAGAGATACAGCACGGAAATGGGCTCTTCCGCCCACCAAGTCCGCATCGACCAGCGATCTCCTCACATTAACACTATACACACACTGGGGCCAATTTTACATTTTTATACCAAGCCAATTAACTTACACACCTGCACGTCCTTAGAGGGTGGGAGGAAATCAAAGAGCTCAGAGAAAACCCAGGCAGGTCACGGGGAGAACGTACAAACTCTGTGCAGACAAGCATCTTTTGTTTTGTACTAGGGATTAATCCTTACTTCCTTGCCGTGGACTGAAGGAAGATTGATCCGGGATTGTGAAATACTTAGTCCACATAATGGTTAAAAAAAATTGCCTGAGCTGCTTAGACTTGGTGGCTGTAACGTATTGGTGGGTTTTGCCTGCTGTTCAAAGCGTCTTATCATGCTGGGAACAAGATGCAGAATTGCATTACAATGGGATTAAACTGCTGCATCAGGTTGGCTTAGTGCCAGTAGTTCATCACTTGTCCCTATCCTTAACCTGACCTGCTGTTTAAACATGAGTGCAAAACTGGCATTAATCATAATCATACTTTATTAGTCAAGTATGTTTTGCAACATACGAGGAATTTGAAGCCATACAGTCATATGAATAAAAAGCAACAGAACACATATAATACATTATAACATAAACATCTACCACAGTGATGCCTCCACATTCCTCATTGTGATGGAAGCTGGAAAAAAGTTAAATCTCTTCCCTTCTTTGTCATCCAGCCGCTAACATTCCGTTGACAGGACAATCTTACTCCCATGGCGGGCCTCCACGTTATTTATGTGACCGTGTGGGTTTTCTCCGGGTGCTCCGGTTTCCTACCACATTACAAAGTTGGCTTCTGTAGATTGTCCTTGGTGTGTAGGGTAGAACTAGTGTACGGGTGATAGCTGTTCGGCATGGACTCAGTGGGCTGAATGGGCTGTTTACACACTAAAAACAAAACTATCGACTGATTTCCATTCTACGTACCTGTCCAAGTGTCTTAATAATGTCTTAATTGTAGTCACCTCTACTACTTTCTCTGGCAGCTTGTTTCAGGCATGTATCAAACTTCGTGTGACAAACATTCCGCTTTTTAAAAATATTTTTCTCCTTTCTCCTTAAACCTATGCCCTCTAGTGTTAGACTCCTGTGGAGAAAAAACAAAACAATTCTCCTTATGTATGCCCCCCATTATAATATATATCTCTATTAGATCTTCCCTCAGCCTCCTACGCTACAGGGAAAACAGACCCAGCCTATCCAATCACTGATACGTTCACAAGTTGTTTGGAGCAGAATTAGGCCATTCGGCCCATCAAGTCTACTCCGCCATTCAATGTTGGGTGATCTATCTCTCACAACCCTATTTTCCTGCCTTTTCCTCGTAACCCCTGACACCCTCCCTAATCAAGAATCTGTCAATCCCCACCTTAAAAATATCCATTGACGGCGTCCACAGCCTTCTGTGGCAATGGATTCACAGATTCACCACCTTCAGACTACAGAAATTCTTCCTCGTCTTTCTAAAGGCAGGTCGTTTTATTCTGAGGCTCTGGCCTCTGGTCCTAGATTCTCCCACTTGTGGAAACATCTTCTCCACACCCATTCTATCCAGGCCTTTTAACTCAAACTTTCCAGATCCCTTCTTGCATCCTTCCTTTCCAGTTTATTGACCCTTCCTCTAGCAGAGCGATCAAGGCTGTACACACTACTCCACATGTGGCTGTGCCAATGTCTAGTATAGCTGTAATATGATGTTCCATCCTGATGCATCTCTTGCACTGAAATAAATGCAGTTTAATTTATCAGTTTACCCTCGCTCCCTGCCATCCTCCTGTCTGTTCTCTCCTCTCTTTAACTTCGTCATTTTCCTCAATCTTCTGATCTGCCGCACATTCAAGAGTCTCGAAAAACATTTAACACATTGATTACATGTTGTCTGTGGCAATGAATTCCATAGATTCACCACCCTCTGACAAAAATAAATTCTGCTTCATTTTTTTAAAGGTAAGTCCTTTTATTCTGAGGCTATGTCTTCTGGTCCTAGATGCTTCCATTAGTGAGAACATTCTCTCCACATCCACTCTATCCAGGCTTTTCACTATTTGGTAAGTCCCCTCCCCCCCCCCCCCACACCCCCCCCCCACTCTCCCCCCCCCCCCCCCCCCCTTCCCCCTCATCCTTCTAAACTCCAGCGAGTACAGGCCCAGTGCCGTCAAACGCTCTTGTTATGTTAACCCAATCATTCCTGGTATCCAGCTTGTGTATCCACAGAAAGAAAGATCAGTCAACATTGAATGGCGGAATAGACTTGATGGACTGAATGGCCTAATTCTGCTCCTAACAAATTATGTACAGTGGCTGAAGGGCCTGTTCTTGTGATGTACTGTACTAAGTTCTAAGAAAAGATGGCACTACTGATAGTGCCATGCTCCCCCCCCCCAATTTGCAACAACCAAGAGTTTTTTTTTGCTCCAGTTAATATCGAATGCATTTGACAAATAAATACTCTTGATTCTCCATTCAGTACTATGCCAGTATCTTTAGCTGGGAATGGAGATATAATGGATCATGTGCAGGTAGATGAGATTAGGTTATCTTGGCATTATGTTCAGCACAGGCATTGTGGACCAAAAGGCCTGTATCTCTACTGTACTGTTCTACCTTCTATGTTCTACATTTTCTGGTGTTGAAATATTTGATATTGTGTTATCCAGCGCAAGTTTTTTTTATATGGATTCAGTTTCCGAAATAAAATAGGACTGGCAGCATCGACTGTCTCTCTGTCTGAGTAGCGTTTTAGTTTAGTTTAGTTTTGTTGATTGTCATAAGTCCCAAGGAATGGTGAAAAGCTTTCTGATGTGTGCTGACCTGTTGAGGGAAAGACTACACATGATTCCAATCAAGTTGTCACAGTGCACAAATGCAGGATAAAGGGAATAATGTTTAGTGCAAGATAAAGTCCAGTAAAGTCCGATTAAAGATAGTCCAAGGGTCTTTCTATTTGCTGATAGGATGGTTCACTTGCCCGATATGAGTCGTGAAGAATGATTCTGAATCTGGAGGTGTGCGTTTATACACTTCTGTACCTCTTGCCTGATGGGAGAGGGAAGAAGAGGGAGTGACCGGGGTGAGGTCCTTGATTAGGCTGTTGGCCTTGCCCAGGCAGCGTGAGGTGTAAATGGAGTCATTGGAAGGGAAGTTGATTTGTGTGAAGGTCTGGGTATGAACAGAAATACTCAGCAATTTATTGCAGTCTTGGATGGAGCTGTTCCAGAACCAGGCTGTGATGCATTCCAATCAAATGCTTTCCACCACAGATCCGTAGAACTTGTTGAGAGTCTGTTGGTACATGCCAATCTTCCTAAGCCTTCTAAGGAAGTAGAGGCGTTGGTGTGCTTTCTTGGCCATTGTGGCCCAGGACAAGTTGCTGGTGATATTTGAATGGTTTTGGTAGCATCTCCTGAAATGTTCCATTGAACTGTGACACCAAGAGTCGAGAGTGTTGAATTTCATAGATACCGAAAACAGAACAATTAAATTTTTACTTGCAGCAGCACAGCAGGCCCGTTAGCACAATCCTCAGAGATAATACACAACAAACAAACATTCAATAAATTAATAACCACAATACTAGTGCAAAAAGCCAGTTTTTCATGCAACCAAAGACAGTCCATAATTTATAGCTGAGGTTAGTGTTGTGTGGTGTTCAGGAGCCTGTTGGCTATTGTAATGGATGTATTCTTGAACCTTATGGTCAGGGTTTTTGGACCTATACCTTCCTGATGGTAGGAGTGAAATGAAAATGTGCCAATGCATGTTAGTCTTTGATGGTGCTGGCTCCCTTTCTGGAGGCAGCCTGTCGTATGGACCATTTCAATGGTGGGGAGGTCAGTACCTATGACGTAATGGGTAATGTTCACCCTTCCCAGGAATCTCCTTCGTTCCTGGGGGTTTGAGTTGCCCGAACCAGGCTGTGATGAAACCAGTCACTATGCTGTCAATCGTACACGCCTGTCAAAGTTCAAGAGAGTATTCACCAACATCCCAACTGTCCTTAATCTTCTGAGGAAGTAGAGGCATTGATGGACTTTCATTGTAATTGTCACACTCACCAAAAATTACTTTGGGAATATTGAACTCTGGAAGCCTTTTGGGGAAAAGCCAACTCCCAACACACAGCAGAATGCTGTGTAGGAATGAGCTACGTGGGGGAGTCACGACCTGAGAGAAAGGAACATTTTCAGTTAACATGATAGGAGAGAGGGAAGGAGGAATGGATATAACCTGTTCTTGGGAGCTCCATGAATCAAATGCCAACTCAGTCTTCCAGCAGAGAAAGATTAAAAAAACCTCATTTTATCTTCCAGCTGTTCACCAAGAATTCCAAATTAACATTAAAGAAGACATTATGCACAGAGTAGTTTTTACTATCCGATTATGAAAAGATAAATGTAAGCCTTACGGGAGATTTTAACTATCTGATCTGGCTTTTGTTAAATGTTGCGAATCAGCTCAAATTTGAATAAACATCTCAGGATTTATTTAAAGCTTGCACTCTGCCAGAATTTTATTTCCTAATTGTGTATTTTTTTAAATATATATTGGGTGATAATAGCACAGCTGGAATCCTGTTGAACTGAGAGATCTAACAAGTCGTGCAATCTGGAACAGCAGAGTGTAGGATCAGTTTCCAATTAGAGTCATAGAGTCATACAGCGTGGAAATAAGGCCCATTGGCACAACTTGCCCACACCGACCAACATTTCCCATCAACACTAGTCCTACCTATCTGTATTTGGCTCGCATCCCTTGAAAATTCAATTCAATTCATGCACCTGTCTTTAGGCACAAAATGCTGGAGGAATAACTCAGCAGGACAGGCAGCATCTCTAGATAGAAGGAATGGGTGACGTTTCGGGTTTGAAGAAGGTTCCCAACCCAAAGCGTCACCCATTCCTTCTATCCAGAGATGCTGAGTTACTCCAGCATTTGTGTCAATCCTCGGTGTAAACCAGCATCCGCAGTTCCTTCTTTTGCCATGTACCTGTCTACATTTTTCGAATGTATCATCCATGTGTTTATCTAAAAGCCTCCTGTCATATCTATCACCCCTGGCAGCATGTTCCAGGCACCCACCACCCTCTGTGTAAAACAACTTGCCCCACACATCTGCTTTAAACATTGCTACTCTCACTTAAAGCTATGTATGCCCTCTAGCCTTTGACATTCCTATTGTGGCAGAACAATTCTGATTGTCTACCCTATCTATGCTTTTCATTAAATTATATACTTCTATAAGGAATCTCCTCAAACCTCAATGCTTCAGAAAAAAAAAACTATCCAAATTTGTATAACCTCTCCTTGTGGTTAAAACCCTTTAAACCTCCTCTGCGCCCTTTCCAAAGGATCAAAATCTTTCCTTTAATGTGGTTTCACAGCAATCCAGTGATTTCATGGACACGCATTAACAAGAATGAAAGTACTACTTTGTTTTCAATTATTCCAGATTTATTCAATGAACTGTGTTTACATTTGCCAGCCGCAGGAGCTAGGATTGAATTTACGACTCCAGATCTTCACCTCAATCCTCTTGAACCAATCACAGTGACTTGATCACTCCCTAACCTCCACATTTATCTAACCCTTGGCTAGCCTAAATGTCCAGAAGACCAAATGAGGGCAGAATTAGGATTTTTGGCCCATCAAGTTGATTCCGCCATTCAATCATGGCTGATCTTTTTTCCCCTCTCAACACCAATCTCCTGCCTTCTCCCCGTAACATGTGGGATGCGGAGAGGATGTTTCCACAAGTGGGAGAGTCTAGGAAAAGAGGCAATAACCACAGAATTGAAAAAAAACTAGAAACAAAATGAGGAGGAATTTTTTCAGTCTGAGGGTGGTGAATCTGTCGAATTCATTGCCACAGAAGGCTGTGGAGGCCGTCGATGGGTATGTTTAAGGTGAGGACTGACAGATTCTTGATTAGTACGGGTGTCAAGGGTTATGGGGAGAAGCAAGAGAAAGTGTTTGAAGGGAAACGATAAGAAGGGAAAGGGAAAGAATGGCCTAATTCGGCTCCTATAACTTAAGAACTTATGAACCTTTGAGGCCCTTACGTTAGTTTAGTTTAGAGATACAGCACGGAATCAGGTACTTCGGCCCACCACTTCTGCGCCGACCAGTGACCACCCCGTGCACTAGCACTATCCTACACACCAGGTACAATTTACAATCTTTACCAAAGCCAATTAACCTACAAACCTGTGCGTCTTTGGAGTGTGGGAAGAAACTGGAGCACCCGGAGAAAACCCAGGGAGAATGTAAAACTCTGTGCAGTCAGAATCGAACCTGGGTCTCTGATGCTGTATGGCAGCAACTCTATCGTTGTGCCACCGTGCCACCACAATGTTCCTCAATCCCATTGATTGGGGAGGGGGTCGATACTTCTATCGATTAGCTTACCGCTTCTCTTGGTTTAAATCTCTTGTTAAAAGTCACACAGCAACCAGAGCTTTTGTGTTGAAGTTTTGAAGCGGTAAGTTGAAACCTTGGACCCCCTGCTTCCATTGTTTAGTTTCTCTGGATTTGCCAACGAGCCCATTATGTGAATTCTGGGCTTGGACTCTGGAGAAAATTATTTTAAACCACTAAAATGAACTGAAGGAATGAAGAATTAGCTTGGGATTCTAGAACCACTGTCCTGTCTGGGATTAATTATGAGCCAGATGCGTTGCAAGAACATCAATTCCTCTTCAGAGCATGGTAGTCTTGGCAACAATGTTTGGCAAACACAGGGACAGTACATTGGACCACCATGCCCCCTTTAGAAGAATGATGCTATAGGGACTGGATGCGGATGAACAATTTGCAACATAGGTGGGTGTCTCAGCTGCTGAAGGCCAGAGGTCTGGAATTTCCTCTCAAAACTTTGTTTAGTTTTAGTTTAGAGATACAGTGTGGAAACAAGCCTTTCAACCCACCAGGTTTGTGCCATTCAATGGTCACCTGTACACAAGTCCTATCCTACACACTGGGGACAATATACAAAGCCAATTAACCTAGAAACCTATTGAAGAAGTGTCTCGTCCCGAGATGATACCCATTTCTTCTATCCAGAGATGCTGCCTGGCCCGCTGAGTTATTCCACCATTTTGTGTCTAACCTACGAATCCACATGCCTTTGGAATGTGGGATGACACGGGAGCACCTGGAGAAAACCCTCACGGTCACAGGGAGAACGTGCAAATTCCGTACAGACAGCACCCATAGTCAGGATCGAACCCAGGCATACCGCTGCACCACTGTGCTGCCCCATGCCTAAAGAGATCCTGATATCCAGCATCTCCAGAAATGCTGCCTCACCCGCTGAGTTACTCCAGCATTTTGCGTTCTCTCCAGAGATGCTACCTCACCTGCTGAGTTACTCCAGCGTTTTGTGTGTCTCCAACTATATTCTATCTTTGGCCCGCCCCCTCCCCTGAAATCAGTCTGAAGAAGGGTCCCGACACCAAACACTGCCCATTCCTTCTCTCCAGAGATGCTGCTTCACCTGCTGAGTTACTCCAGCATATTGTGTCTACCCATGCTTCTGTCATTCCATTTCCTCTTTTAAACAGATGAATGAAAGGTATGAAAAGAACAATTCAATGGCAGCGACGAGGATGATCGATCATCCAGCAACAAGAATGATCGACGAAAGCAGCACTCAATATCATCTTCTCCACAGCCAACAATGGACCATTGTGGGCTCTACCTTTACTTGATCATCATTGCTGCCTTTGATTTGTCCTTTTCATACATTTCATTCTTTTGTTCTTTGTACATTTTCATCCCTTTAGTTTCCCTCTCCCCTGACTTTCAGTCTGAAGAAGGGTCTCAACCTGAACCACTACCTTTCTCTTTTTCTCCAACGATATTGCCTGACCCGCTAAGTTACTCCAGTATTTTCTGTCTGTCTTAGATTGCAAGTCGTTGTTGCCTCCTCCCCACTCCAGTGACCCAGGTTCGATCCTGACCTCTGGTTCACTGGTATTTTATTGTCACATGTACCGAGTTACAGTGAATTTTGACAAACAGTTCAGTGCAAGTATTGATTTACATAAGCACATCTTAGATACAATATAAGTGTATAAAAAATTAGAAATAGTACCAGAGGTGCAGCGGTAGGGTTGCTGCCTTACTGCACCACAGACCCATGTTCGACCCTGACCTCGGGTATTCTCTGTGTGGAGTTTGCATGTTCTCCCTTTGACCGCATGGGTTTCCTCGGGTGCTCCAGTTTCCTCCCACATGAGCGGACATTTTGCTTGGCATGGGCAGGTTGGGCCGAAGAGCTTGTTTCCACGCTGCACGACACAATGAGTTTATGACTCAATGGCCCTTCATCAACAATGTATCACTCCCCACGGTAAAAATAGCTACCGACGGCCTCCACAACCATCTGTGGCAATCAATTACACAGAATCACACCATCTGACTAAAGAAATTGCCCCTCATCTCCTTTCTAAAGGTACGTCCTTTTATTCTGAGGCTGTGCCCTCTGGTTCTAGACTTTCCCACTAGTGGAAATGCTTTCCACATCCACTCTACCCGGGCCTTTCTCTATTCAGTGAGTTTCATTGAGGTACCCCTCATCCTTCTAAACTTCAGTGAGTACAGGCCCAGTGCCGTCAAATGCTCATCATATGTTAACCGAATCATTCCTGGGATCATTTTCATAAACCTCATCATCTCCTTTCCATGGTACGTCCTTATATCCTGAGGCCGCGCCCTCTGATCCTAGACTCTCCCAATAAGGTCTTTGGCACTTTTACTACAGGGCTTGTGCACAGTTAAGGTTCAAACAAATAATGGAACAGTATTGCAAAAAGTCTAGCTCAGGGCACAGAAGAAACCTACACAGATTGATGAGTTTTTAAGTGTTCATTGAATCCAATGAACTTGTAAATTGAAAGTTAGCAGCTGCTAAAGCTGGTGTGAGTCTAGAGATTTCATTTAGAGATATGGTGCGGAAATAGGCCCGCGCTGACCAGCGATCACCCCGTACACTAGCACTATCCTACACAATAGGGATAATTTACAATTTTTACCAAAATCAATTAACCTACATACCTGCACATCTTAGGAGTGTGGGAGGAAACCAGAGCTCTGGGAGAACATTCACGCGGTCACAGGAAGAAAATACAAAATCTGCAGCACAAGTATCCTGGGTTTCTGGTGCTGTAAGCAGCAACTCTACCACAGTGCCACCGTGCCGCCCTAAGAGCTTATTCTCATCCTGGATCACATTGATAGAGGTAATCGGGAGTTCAGGGCATTTGACTTATGGGCCTGTCCCACTTAGGCAACTTTTTAGGTGACTGCAGGAGACTATGCAGTCGCCTTGGTCATGAGGAGTTCCCGCATTTTGGGTACTAGGCGCATCCTTGTTATGGTCACCACGGATTTTTCATGTTGAAAAATTAGCGACGACTAGAATTAAGCCGCCATGGAGATCAGCGAGAATTCTTGTGCCGTAGGTGAGTTTCCAGGAGGTCGAAGGTTCTTGTAGGTTCTGGTAGGTTGTAGCCAGTGCTGACCGGTGAAATTCATTGGCTCATTGGGGAAAAACCGTAAGCAGTAGTTTTCAGAACCAAGGATAACCGACCGGTAATGTTAATATCCGCCAAGCTTCACAGCGGTGTATCTCTGGCCTCTCAAAAGTTGTCTCCACTCCTTCTCCCCCCTCTTTTAAAGGACTTAGCGTGCACTGTGCTTTAGCCATCTTAATTACAGTGCCAGCCTTCCTGTTCATCGCGGTATCACCCTGGCTTTGCACCGTGTGAATTTCACTCGGACAGCACTCCTGCCTGTCCACAGCCTGAAAAATCGTCTAAGTGGGACAGGCCCATTGGTTCCCTGAATTACTGGACATTTGCTGCAAAGAAGTGGAACGCTAGATCGAGACATTACCTGAGTGGATTACTACTAAGTATTGGATGCATTACCTCTCTTGACAAACATGCCTCATTGCCTTGAGACTGAAAGCAATCCAGATATGCAGGATAACTTTTGCATTCAGAAGTTTAGCATTTTTACCCAGTCCTTTTTTAAGAAGCATTTGCATTACAAAATACATTGGTAGCTTAAGCAGAGTTTTTAATTTTTTTAAATATACAGCGTGGAACAAGCCATGCGGCCCATCGAGTCCATGCTGACCACTGATCACCTATATACTAGTTATACAGTGTGGAAACAGGCCTTTCGCCCAGACTTGCCAGCACCGACCAACATGTCACATCTCCACTAGTCCTACCTACCTGCGTTTGCACCATACCCCTCTAAACCTGTCCTATCCATGTACATATCTAAATTTTCTTAATCATTGCGATATTACCTGCCTCAACTACTTCCTCTGGTAGTCAGTTCCAAACACCCTTTGTGTTGAAATGTTACCCCTCAGTTTCTTATTAAATAATTCCCCCTCACCTTAAACCAATATCCTCGGGTTCTTGATTCTCCTACTCTGGGCTAGAGACTCTGCATCTCCCCAATTAATTCCTCTCATAATGTTGTACACCCCTGTAAGATCATCCCTCATCCTCCTAAAGACTAAAGTAAAGTTGATTCAGTTCCAGAGAGGGATATGTGGTTCCCATTCTTGTAGGCTACAGTCTGCTTGCATACCTCAAAAAAGAGAGAAAGCCCTGTAAGATGGAGCATTAAAAAAAAACTAGCCCTGTGTCAGATGAAGAATGATTATACCTTACTGTGAGGGTGGAATTGTGCCAAGAGATCCCTAAGCAGCAAATTAATTGTTACCACAAGAATGATTTGACTTTTTATTTTAATATGCATCACAGGGGGTGAAATATCATTTTGGCTTCAGTGCTTTATAATACTCTTAGTTATTATAACCATGCCTGGAAATATTTGACCCCAGTGGTTACATTGGTTATGATCCTCTTTCCAATCACTGCTCGGATGTTTCCCCGGGTGATGTTGACTTTGGCATTCGTGTTTCTGTCAAGCCTGCGCAAAAATGTACACCATGGAGATGTACAAAATCTTGAAAGAACTACATCGGGTGGACGCACAAAGTGTCTTGCCCAGAGTAGGGAAATCGGGAACCGGAGGACATAGGTTTGTGGTGAGGGGGGGGGGGGGGGGGGGGGGGGGGGGGGGGGGGGAGATTTAATGGGAAGGAACCTTTGAGCTAACCTTTTCAAGCAAATGGTGGTAGGTGTATGTACTGAGCTACCATAGGCAGTTTTTGATGCAGGTACCAATGCAACGGTTAAGGAACATTCAGCCAGGTACATGGATAGGACAGATTTAGAGGGATATGGGCAGATGTGACAAGTGTAGGTGGGTCATGTTGGCCGGTGTGGGCAAGTTGGGCCTAAGCGCCTGTTTTCACGCTGTAAGACTCTGTGACTCTTGATTAATAATTTGTGAAGTAAAAATAACCTACAACACAGGACTGTACAGTCCCTTCGGCCCACAGTGCCTGTGCTGAACCTGATGCCAATATAAACTGAACTCATCTGCCTGCACATCATCCATTTCCCACCACTCCCTGCATGTCCATGTTCTAACTCAAGAGTTAGGAGTCAAGTGTGTTCAATCGTCATATGTACTGAAACGGAACAATGAAATTCTTACATGCAGCAGCATAGCAGCTCTGGGAATACAGTACTCAATAGTTTAGTTTAGAAATACAGCGCGGAAACAGGCCCTTCGGCCCACTGCGTTTGCGCCGACCAGCGATCCCCACACACTAACACTGTCCTATACACACTAGAGACAATTTACAATTTTACCAAGCCAATTAGCCGACAAACCTGTACGTCTTTGGAGTGCGGGAGGAAACTGGAGCTCCCGGAGAAAACCCTCGCAGGTCACGGGGAGAACGTACTAACTTCTTACAGGCAGCACCCGTAGACAGGATCGAACCTGGATCTCTGGCGCTGTAAGGCAGCAACTCTACTGCTGCGCCACAGTGCTGAACCCTGAATACAAAAATAGATAGTATAATAAACAAAAAAAGTTCAATAAATTCATAAAAACAATATTAGTGCAAATCAATTTTTCGGGGGGGGGGAACAGCACAGTGGCACAGCAGCAGAGTTGCTGCCTTACAGTTCCAGAGACCTGGGTTTGATCCTGGATTGGGATCTACTCCAGTAGACCGAGCACGCCCGCAGACCGGACTTTGGAATGGACGCTAAAACATGGCAGCGGCCGCATGTGTAAACATCATTTTATTGTGCAGTTGCACATGTGACAAATAAACCATTGGAAATTTTACAGTAAGGGAGTGCCTCTATTTAATAAGTCAGGCAATAGGCAGCTCCGCTAAGTGTGCAGTACGTGCTTCAATACTGCGTTGCCTAAGTGACTCTGGGTGGGAGTTCTGATATTGGCATGAGTCCATCATAGTCACTCATGGGTTTTTTAATGACTGTTCAACATCAGCAAAGTAAATATTGGGATCTGAGCCAGGGAACAATTCTCCCACTTTTATTCTCATCCAACACAAAAGGAGGCCATTCTAGCCACTGTACCCATGCAGGCATTAAGAAAGAACATTCCGCATGGTTCCACTTCCCCATTCTCTTCCCACAGTATCGCATACTTATTCTTTACAAATCTGCTTGCCTCAGATTCTCCAACGGCTATGGCTCAGTGGGGAAAGCCCTAAAACCGAAGGGCCTGTTTCCACATTGTTATGACTCTGTTGTAACAAAAAAAAAGACACAAAGTACTGGAGTAACTCAGCGGGTCAGGCAGCATCTCTGGAAGACGTGGATAGGTGACTTTTCTGGTCGGGACCCTTCTTCAGACTCAAGGGGTCCCGACGCGAAATGTCATCTATCCATGTTCTCCAGGGACGCTGCCTGACCCGCTGAGTTACTCCACCACTTTTATGTCTGCAGGTTTGTTTCTTTAGTCACGTTCTGACATGTATTGCAATCACCCCTCAACATCACCGGGTTGGCATTTTTATTCATAACGTGACCTTCCGACTTAAAAGCAAGAATGCAGTGAACTGAACCGTGAACTAAACTCTTTGAGAGAAAAAAAACGCCATTGGCATTGACGTATGCGATAGGACGCTGAATCCAATGAACCGTGATCTGCAACAAAAAAAAAAACGAACTGCTGGAGGAACTCAGCAGGTTGACCAGCATGTGTGGGGGGAACCATGATGTGTTATAGAGGAGCAACTAATGCAGGGAGCATATGTATTTGACTTCGATACAACTAACCTTTCAACAGGTGACTGGATTTGACTGTGTGAGTCAGGTTGAGTTTGTGTTGACTTTTAAGGTTAAAACAGCCCTCAGGCTTGGGTCGGACAAGCCAGGCAAATAATGCTTTTATAAATACATTTTAAAATTGCTAATAGATGTGCATGGATTCACATGGTTAATACATAAACATAGAATAGTACAGCACAGGAACAGGTCTTTCAGCTCACAGCATCTACGCCGAACACGATGCCAAGTTGAACTAATCTCCTCTGCCTGCATGTGATCCATACCTCTCCACTCCCTGCATAACCATGTGCCTATCTAAACGCCTCTTAAATGCAACTACTGTAACTGCCTCCACCATCACCCCTGGCAAAGTGTTTCAAGCACCCACTGACCTCTGTGCAAAAAAACATCACGCACAGTGTCATCGAGTGATACAGTGTGGAAACAGGCCCTTCGGCCCAACTTTCCCACACTGGCCAACATGTCCCAGCTACACTAGTCCCACCTCTCTGTGTTTGGTCCATAACCCTCCAAACAGCTTCTTTAAACTTTGCCACCTCTCACTTTAAAGCCATGTCCTCTAGTCTTTGATATTTACACACTGGAAAAAGGTTGGGATAAAAGACTATCTAGCCTATCAACATCTCTCATAATTTCATATTCTTCTTTATCAGACCTTCCCCTGCAACCACCGGAGATAAAGAGAAAATAATCCGAGTCTGTCCAACCTCTCCTTATATCTGATGCCCTCTAATCCAGGCAGAATTCTTGTAAATCACTTCTGCACCCTCTCCAAAGCCTCCCCATCTTATCTGTAATGGGGCGCACATAACTGCACACAATACTCTAAAGTTAGACACAAAAGCTGGAGTAACTCAACGGGTCAGGCAGCATCTCTGGAGAAAAGGAATTGGTGACGTTTTGGGTCGAGACTCTTCTTCAGACGGAGAGTCAGGGGAGACAAAGGGTGGTGGGTATATGGAACAAGCTGCTAGAGGAGGTAGTTGAGGTTGAGACTATCCCAACGCTTAAGAAGCAGTTAGACAGGTACATGGATAGGACATGTTTGGAGGGATATGGAACAAACACAGGCAGGTGGGGACTAGTGTAGCTGGGACATGTTGGGCAAGTTGGGCCGAAGGGCCTGTTTCCACATTGTATCACTCTATGACTCTATGAGAGGGAAACTAGAGGTACGAAAAGGTACCAAACAAACAGCCAGCACTGATGACACTGAGAAAGATGGAGCCCATAGTGGTCCATTGTTGGCTGTGGAAGAGGCGATAATGAAGGGATTCCAACAGTGAGATTAGCAAGAGGACTAGGGTGAGGGAGGGACTGAGAGAGAGTGCATGCAAGAGTTACTTGAAATTAGAGAAATCAATATTCATACCGCTTAGTTGTAAGCTAGGTTATAATACTCCAAATGCAGCCCAACCTAAGTCCTATAAAACCACGTCATTGTTTGTTCTCATATACGCAATGCCCCAACCAAAGTAGCTAAGCATGCCATATAATTGCCATACGATATATAGTAAATTCACATGGTTACACAGGGTACAGAGGGATATGCATCACATGCAGGCAGAAGAGATTAGTTTAACCTGGCATCATGTACGGTACAGGCATTGTGGGCTGAAGGGCCTGTTCCAGTGCTGTATTGTTCTCTGTTTGATTCATTCCTGGGTGGTGGTGTGTATACTTTATCCAGGGTGGAGTCAAATCAAGAGTCAGGAATGTGTTATTGTCATATGTACCGAAACAGACTAATGATATTTTCACTTGTAGCAGCTCAACAGGTTTGTAAAAACAGTAGTTAATAGAAGGGGTGGCACGTTGGCGTAGCGATAGCGAGTTGCTGGCTTACAGCGCCAGAGACCTGGGTTCGATCCTGACTACGGGAGCTGTCTGTACGGAGTTTGTACGTTCTCCCTGTGACTGCGTTCTCCAGGTGCTCCGTTTCCTCACACACACCGAAGACGTACAGGTTTGTAGGTTTTTGGCTTTAGTAAAATTGTAAATTGTCCCTAGTGTGTAGGACAGTGCTCGTATACGGGATGACCGCTGGTCAGCACACACGCAATGGGCCGAAGAGCCAGTAGTTCTGCTGTGTCTCTAAAGTCTAAAGGTAATAAAATAAACAAACATTTAAAACATTTCAATAAATTAAAAAAACATTATATTCAAACAATAAAACAAAACAAAGTCTGAATGCCCTGCTGCAATCAAAGCAGTTGTAATTTGGAGTATATTTGGAGTTCATAGTGTTCAATAATTGGATGAGTAGAGAAGAAGCTGTTCCTGAACCTGGATGTTACAGTTTTCAGTCTCTTATACCTTCAGTCTCCTATACCTCCTATACCTTCTTGCCTGTTGGCAGGATAGAAATGAGTGTATAGCCAGGGTGGTGTGGGTCCTTAATGATGCTGCTGCCTTTTTGAGGGTACCATCCACAAGTGAGGGAGAGTCATAGTCATACAGCGTAGAAACAATCCCTTTGGCTCAATTTGCCTACACCGACCAGCACTAGTCCTATCTGCCTGCATTTGCCCCATATCCCTCTAACCCTGTCCTATCCATGTACCTCCTAAATGTTTCTTAAACATTGTTATAGTACCCGCCTCAACTACCTCCTCTGACTGCTCATACCATACACCCACCACCCTTTGTGTAAAAAGGTTACCCCTCGGGTGCCTCTTATATAACCATATAACCATATAACAATTACAGCATGGAAACAGGCCATCTCGGCCCTTCTAGTCCGTGCCGAACACTTATTCTCCCCTAGTCCCATATACCTGCACTCAGACCATAACCCTCCATTCCTTTCCCGTCCGGAGAACTATCCAATTTATTTTTAAATGATAAAATCGAACTTGCCTCCACCACCTCCACTGGAAGCTCATTCCACACAGCTACCACTCTCTGAGTAAAGAAGTTCCCCCTCACGTTACCCCTAAACTTCTGTCCCTTAATTCTTAAGTCATGTCCTCTTGTTTGAATCTTCCCTACTCTCAGTGGGAAAAGCTTATCCACGTCAACTTTCCCACGTTATATCTTTCCCCCACCTATGTCCTCCGGTTCCCGATTCCCCTACTCTGGGCAAAAGCATCTGTGTGTCTACCCGATCTGTTCCTCTCATGATTTTGTTCACCTCTATAAGAGTATCCCCCATCCTCTTCCTCTCCAAGGAATATCCTAGCCTGCTCCACCTCTCCCTTTAGCTTACACTGAGGAACTGCTCTGGGAGACGGATGGTGAAGAGGAGATTCTATGAGTCGGGGACCCTGAGGTCCTGTCTATGAAGAAGCCCATGGCATCACAATCAGACCGATGGATAAACAGCCTGTCAGATGTCTTTGCCCCTCTCACCTTAAAGCCTCTGGTTTTTGACATTTCCACCGTGGGAGGAAGGTTCTGACTTGTCTACTATCTATGGATGCAATGTACATCGCTAACCTTCCCCATGAGAAATTTAGTTTACTTTAGTTTAGTTTTGTTTAGTTTAGAGATACAGCAGAGAAACAAAACCTTCCGCCCACCAAGCCCACGCTGACCAACAATCAACCCGTACACTAGTTCTATCCTACACTCCAGGGACAATTTACAGAAGCCAATAAACCTACAAACTTGCACGTTTTTGGAGTGTGAGAGGAATAGGGAGGACCTGGAGAAAACCCACAGGGTCACAGAGAGAATGTACAAACTCCATACAGACAGCAGTCGTAGTCAGGATCGAACCAGGGTCTCTGGCGCTGTGAAGCAGCAGCTCTGTCGCTGTGCCATCATGCCACCCTGTTACAGCCATGAAGATGTGAAGTGCACGGACATGATATAACTTTCAGTAGATTTCCAGAGCTGTTTTCCACAACTTTGAACACGAAAGAGTTAAACTCCTGACCAGAAAATGTGTTTGTTTAATTGGATTTTCGAGGAGAGAGAATGTGGCTGGTTTACTTAATCTGCTCCATGCATGGCGCGACGATAATTAAATAATTAATCCAAACAATGACTTTTCAAACAGAAATTATTTTCCTAAATGAAAATACTAATGAAATGATGGTTCAGCCACAGTCTCCAGAGTCCGTATTGCGTATCACACCACAATGATCGCCCTAATGCAAGTTGATTTTTTTATGCCTCAACTCATTTTGTTCAAACCTACAACACCACAAGTTGGGACGCTAACTAGGAATTCATTCTCTTCCCCCCCACATGAACTTGACATTTGGTTTTCATTAACCCTCAAGGCGCCAAACATTTTTGACTAAAGAAACTCTCAGTTTTGCCTCCGACACTCTAGGGGCAATTTACACATGCGCGCCCGATCCACCTGCCGAACAACCGCGCTGCCGGCCGGTACATGACCCGGTAGGCCCGACTCGCCCGACAGGCTTCCCAGGGGACCGTGGAGAAACCGGGCAGTGAGGCCTGCCTGGGCTGAAGGAGCCTCAGCGGCGGCAGTGAGGCCTCGCGATCGACCCGCGATCAGCGGTCGATGAGCGTGAGGGGGGAAGGGGAAGACAATGGGGACCCAGCGAGGAATGGTGGGATAACAAAGGGGGACCCGGTGTGAGAAGGGGGGTGAGGCACTCTAGTTTTAGAATCCTCTGCCTAGGGGATAAGCCTGCGTTCGTTGTTTGATTTGTTCGTTAATTCCGGTTAAGGCGTTGTGCACACGGTAGTCAGCCAACAGTCGCGCTTGTCTTTTTTTTCACTTTTAATTTAATTTTAATTTCAAGTTTTCGTGCACTGTTGTGCACATGTTGTGACTGTTGGCAGACCAATTTTCCTCCGGGGATGAATAAAGTTCTATCGTATCATATCGTACAGTGGGCCAATTAACCTTCAAACATGCACGTCTTTGGAATGTGGGTGGACATTGTAGCAAGCAGAGAAAACCCACGTGGTGACGGTGAGAATGTATTGTATAAGCTCTGCACACACAGCACCGAGGTCTCTGATTCTATAAGGCAACAACTCAACCGCTGCACAACTGTGCGTCCCACTAGTTTCTGAGTAGTTACCACAGTCTTTATCTCCCAAACTCTAAAACATTATGTCCTCAGAGGTTGTACAACATAACTTTTTAACCCTGTCACATCTTAATTATAAAGGCCTGTCATTTTTTATCCATCAATTTCTAAACAATGTTTAGTTGGTTCCAAACTTGGCAGTGGTCCAGCTTGAAAAAATGTTAATAGACATTGAGGAGACACAACACGATTTACAGTTCCGTATTAACTTGCAAGTCTCTAGTGCAGTCATGAACTTTGTCTTGTTGCTGTAGAACAATGAGTTGTGCGTACTCAGAATTGTTTCACGTTCCTCCATCTGGATTTATGAAAAATTGGGATTCCTAAAACATTATGCAGGCACCTTTTTTATTTTGAGAATCTTGACCATACTGATAAAAGAAATACTGTTGTAGAAATACAGTCTTTTTCAGTCCACTCTTTCTCGCCCCATCTATAATCAGTCTGAAGAAGGGTCCAGGTTCAAGAACAGCTCCTTCCTTATAATAATTAAGGCTATTAAACACTACAACCTTCAAATAAGCTGCGAACTACATTGACTTGGGGGATTGTTTTTTTCTTTGCACTATTGTGTGGTTTTACTTTATACTTTAGACTTTAGAGCCATCGGCCCTTCGGCCCACTGAGTCCGCGCCAACCAGCAATCACCCCGTACACTATCCTACACACTAGGGACAATTTACAATTTTACCAAAGCTAGTTACCCTACAAACCTGTACGTTTTTGGAATGTGGGAGGAAACCGTAGCACCCGGAGAAAAGCCACGCAATCTCGGGAAGGACCGATAAATTCTGTACAGACAGCACCTACAGTCAGAATTGAACTTGGGTCTCTGGCGTTGTAAGGCAGCAACTCTATCGCTGCGTGCTGTGCCACCCCCCCACTGTTGTTTATTGTTATAAAATAATAGTGCAGACAAAATATTTTAAGAATTTGTAACATGAAATATATATATTCTGAACTTTGTTCTTTATTATGATGTTTACAGAGTACTATGTTTAGATATCTGTCGTACTGCTGCAAGTAAGAATTTTATTTTTCCATTTTGGGACATATGAAAATAATACAGACTTGACACTTGATTCTTGATCTAAAACATCACCGATACATGTTCTCCAGAGGTGCTGCCTGACCCGCTGAGTTGCTCTAGCACTTTGTGTCCTCTATAGTCTTTCTAACATTATCCAGGTCAGATGTTTTCCCAGCAGAGGAGTAAGATTTAGCCTGTGCGATCCTTTAACCCACCTCCTTCCCACACATTTGTGTTAATGGTCTTCAGAGACTCTCCACCACTGCTGTAAATACAACAATCCAAGCCAATTGCTGTTGCGAGAACCTAGGCAAACAGCTATGATAACAGAAAGCCAGTCCAGAGAGAGATAGTTCAATGGAGCTTTAGTTGTCACATGCGCAGCTGCACAGTTAAATTCTTTTGGCATAATTACACATGCGGGTGCCACCATGTTGTGGCGTCATTTCCAAAGTCCAGTCAGCTTGCGTGCTCGGTCAACTGGAGTGGCTCCCGATCAAACCCGGGTCTCTGGCGCTGTAAGGCAGCAACTCTGCCACTGTGCTTCCCCCGAAAAAATTTGCCCCAGTCTCCTGCAGGACCACCCTCCATCACCCTCGACCGGATCGGACATCCCTCTCCCCGCCCGGACATTTTCGGTTCACCTTCCTACCGGCCCTTGCTCCTCTGGTCCGTTTCTCCAGCGGCTCCCACCCGCGGCCGTGGCACGATTGATGCTTCAACTTTCTCCATTACAGTTAACTTTTCGAAATAGGATTAAAAAATGAATAAATAGCAGAAATCCAAACTAAATAAATACAAAACTGTAGTGTGGTCTAAGATAACAGAAACACTGGGAGAAATTAGATCAATGGCTGCTGCAGCAATTCTGGTGACGGTGACTTCACTCCAGTCTATCACACTATCCAAATCCAAGTGAAACAACACACAAGGTGCTGGAGTAATTCAGTGGGTCAGGCAGCATCTTTGGAGAACATGGAGAGGCGACGTTTTGGGTCGGAACCCTTCTTCAGACTCAAAGTGCTGGAGTAACTCAGCGGATCAGACGACATCTCCAGAGAACATGGATACAAGTCTTTTTGTGTTAGGATCCTTCTTCACAGTTACAAAGTGTTGAAGTAACTCAGCAAGTCAGGTAACATCTCTGGAGAACATGGATAGATGACGTTTCGGGTTAGAACTATTCTTCAGATGTCACCTACCAATGTTCTCTAGTGATGCTGCATGACCTGCTGAGTTACTCCAGAACTTTGTATCTTTCTTCGTACACCAGCATCTGCAGTTCCTCATATCTCCAATTCCAAGGGATGCTCCTAAATGGGACAATGTCTTGTATGAGAGGTGAACCTCACTGTTTGCGTTAATGTCAGTTTGCAAATTCTCAGTCGATGTCAACCAAGCTGCCTTATAAGAAAGAGATGAAAGTAATTTATGGTTAGGGAGAGAAAATAGGACAATGTAATATCAATTAAACGTTTGGAAATTCAGGGCAGTCACACAAGCAGATAGAGTGGTGAAGAAAACATATTGTTTGCTTGCCTTCAACACTCGGGGCATTGAGTATAAGAGTCAGGAAGTGATGTTGCAGCTTTATTGGACTTTTGGTCGCTGCATTTCAAGTATTGCGTACAGTTCTGATCACCACAGTACAGGAATGATGTGGCTTCGGAAAGGGTACAGAAGAGGTTTATCACAAAGCTGCCTAGATTAGGGGGCATGAGCTACAGGGAGTCAATACAGAGTCAAGAACCCTTTTCCCAGAGTGGAGCCTATCAAAAACGAGAGGCCATAACTTTAAGGTGAGAGAGGCAATGATTAAAGAAGATGTGCGGGGCAAGAGTTTTGCGCAGAGAGTGATGAGTGCCTGGAAGGCGTTGTCAGGGATGGTGGTGGAGGCAGATATGACAGTAGTGTTTAAGAGAAATTTGATAGGCAGGTAGTGGAAGGTCTTACCTGCAACCACCAGCAACCACCTTCAACTAGCATCGCAACCACCTGCGACTAAAAAATGACCGATTTTTAAAACGGCAACCTATTTTTAGTTGCAGCCGGTTTTGAATTTTTTGAACTAATCGCCGGAACATAGAAGAAGCGGAAACCACTTTCGACCATTAGGGAGACTGACAAAAATCTCCGAGAACCGCACGGAAACCTTGGGTGGGGCGCAAAGTCTCCAGAGGTTTCCGTTCAGGTTTCCTAAGTGGGACAAGGGCATAAGGCAGCAACTCTACTGCTGCACCACCGTACTCTTAAGAGTGAACTAACTCCTGCCTCTGGAGTGGGATAGATAAAAAGGGCAAGAAAGAGCGTATGAAAATTCACCTCCCCCAATCCACACTCGACAATTCCTTTTCGTTTTATTCCCAGCTAATCTTGGCCACTGTGAATTTAGGTTATGCATAATCAGTGATTCGATGAGTAGGTTACATAAAAAGTAAAGACATTTAAAAGGTTTTGAATGAACCTTTCACCTGCTTTATCATTTTCATCAGACATGTTATTTGGAAATAAATGTTTTTTTCTCACATCACTGAAAATAAGTTGAGCCTTAAATTGGGCGGTGGTTTGAATATTAAAGGTAATTAGCTGGTCTGGATTCCTATTCATTGTCTGGCCAGTTTGCTGATACTGGTTCTATCTGAATAAGAAATAAGCTTCTTTATGTGAAAGCATTCATTATGAACTAGTCACATTAAAATGCATAACAGCAAGTGTTGGAATGACTCAGTGGAGCAGGCAGCATCCGTGAAGGAAATGGACAGGTGACAGTTCAGGCCAGGACGCTTCTTCAGAGTAATTGATCAGAGTCACACAGCACGGAAACAGGTCCTTCAGCTTAACTCGTCCACGTCGACCCAGATGTCCCATCTGAATTTGTCCTATTTGCCCATATTTAGCCCATTTTGCCTCTAAACCTATTATAATAAGAGGGGAGAAAGCTGGAAAGAGGGGAGAAAGCTGGAAAATAGGTTGGGGGGGGGGGGGGGGGGGGTGTAAGAAAGACTGATAAGCGATAGGTGATTACGGATGAGGAGGATATTTGTTTGTTCAAAGGCTAGCATTGAAAAGGAGACAAACAAGTGACAGGTAGAGAGAGGAGTGAATTGTAAAGCCAGAGGGAGGGATTTAGGTGGAAGTGGACAGGGCGGTGTGTGGGGGGGGGGGGGGGGGAAACAAGGGACAGGGAAGTGGGTGCACATAGGGGTCGGGAGGAGGGGTCACTGGAAAGAAAGAGGAAGTTATAGGGCTGTTACATAAAATGAGATTTTTTAATAAAAGGACAGCACAGTGGAGCATTGGTCCTGGTCTTTTCTCACCTCCAGCTCTCCCCCCCCCCCCCCCCCCCCCCCCCCCCCCCATCATTTACAGAGCCAGATAACGACATGGAATCCTGATTATGGATGCTGTCCTTACGGAGTTTGCACGTTCTCCCTGTGACCGTGTGGTCTTTCGCCAAGTGCTCCGGTTTTCTCCCACATTCAAAAGTTTGTAGGTTAATTGCCTTCTGTAAACTGTCCCTGGTGTGTAGGATAGAACAAGTGTATGGGTGATTGCTGGTCATTGCGGAATCGTTGGGACTGTTTCATCAATCTATCTCTAAACAGAACAAAATTCAATTATCGTTCCAACACTTTATGTTTTGCTCAAGACTGCAACATCTGCAGTTCCTTGTGGCGACATTAAAATGCATCATCTGAGCTCTCACTTAAGTGAAATCATAGTGCAAAGTACCAGCTGAAGCTATTGTGCTGATGTGCAAGTGATTACAGTTGAGAACGGGTATTTTTGCCCCTGACGCATTGGAATGGTTTCCCTCCGCCCTTCACTGTTCTTGGCAAAGGAGACTAACTTAGGGAAAATAATTCATATATAGCTGCAGATGCTGGAAATCCAAAATAAAAAACAGAAGTGTGAATGCCGTCAATGGAGATTTAACAGGAGAATGCAGGAAATCGCAGAGAGTTGTTGATGAAGCCCAGTCCATCGCACAGACCAGACTTCCCTCCATTTGACTCCATCTTTAGTTCATGTTGCCTTGGGAAAACTGCCAGCATAATGAAATACCTTTTTCACCCCAATCATTCTTCCTTCGCCCCACTCCCATGGGGCAGAAGATACAGAAGTTTGAAAGCGCGCACCACCAGACACAGGAATAGTTTCTTCCCTCTGTACCAAGCTTCTGGGCCTACCCCATTAAGGACATTGGATTTTGTCTCTGGAACTGTTGCGCTACAATGTTGAGAACAATATTCAGCCCTCTGTGTCTTTCCCTTTTGTCTCCACATTGTACTTGAGTTTGACATGGCTGTATTTATGTCTAATATTATCTTATTAGAATGGACAGCACGCAAAACAAAGCTTTTCACTGTACCTCGATACACGTGACAATGGTAACTCTCATTATCTAGAGTGTGGTCCTGACTTCCAATCCACCTCATTGGAGAACTTTGAACTACCTTTAATCAGACTTTATCAGACTTCGATGTTATATCTTGCATTAAATGTTGTACCCTTTATCCTTATTTGTGCACTGTGGACGGCTTGATTGTAATCATGTATAGTATTTTCTTTATAATAAACTAAATTAAACTATATTCTGCATCCTGCATCTTTCCCTTCACTCTGCCCATTGTAAACAAGTGTGGCTTGATTGTATTTATGTTGACTATTGTCTGATTTGATAGAATAGCACGCAAAACAAAGCTTTTCACAGTACCTCAGTACACGTGGCAATAATAAACCTAAACCTAAGCCTAAAAAAAGTGGGATATAAGAAATTACAATGTTCGGTATCTGGAATAAAAAAGCAAACTGCTCGTGGAACTCAGCTTTTAAGCGGCCTCTGAGGCAGCAAAGGAATAGAGATAATATCTGAGCCAATATCACAGATGGATGACTTACAGCAGAAATGGCGAATTGTGATAACTGGGGGAACGCCGACAGTGCTGGACATCTCCACTGATAGCTTCTTCATCCCTTTAATGGATGTACAGCCATGTGTGATGAGACTGTTACTGCTTTGACTCACCCATCTTTGAAGAAGACACATAAATGTTGGAGGCCGTGATCCAGAATAATAATAAATACCGGCTTCCTAGCCTTGAGGTCAACATTTTTATGTTTTAAATTATGCTTCAGCAATTGTCTTGTACATCAAGGCTGCCTTAAACCCTTGCATTGAATTCCGAGCAAACAGCATTTTCTTTCCTCCTTCAGCTTCCCATCTGCCTTACCTCCCGCTCAGACCTATTTAGTTTTATCCTTGAGAGAAAGAACTTACATTTCTGTGACCATGAGGTGTCTCAAAATGTTTCATAACCAATTACCTACTTTAAAAGTAAGAAGGACTAAAAGTGAGAGAAAAAACAGTGGCACGGTGGTAGAGTTGCTGCCTTACAGTCAGTTGATCCTGACTATGGGTGCTGTCTGTATGGAGTTCGTGCGTTTTCCCCGTGAACTGTGTGGGTTTTCTCCGGGATATCCCATTTCCTCCCACACTCCAAAGATGTACAGGTTTGCAGGCTAATTGGCTTGGGTAAAAATTGGAAATTGTCCCTAGTGTGTGTGGGATAGTGTTAATGTGCAGGGATCACTGGTCAGCGCAGACTTGGTGGGCCGAAGGGCCTGTTTCCACGCTGTGTCTCTAAAACTAAACTAAACTAAAAAATGTTTTTTCACCCAGAGTCATTGGGTTCTGGAACTTGATACTAAAAAGCATTCAATAGCCTGGAACATGAAGTGTCTCAAGTTGATCTGTCATCTGTCCATTCCCTCCACAGATACTGCCTGACCCAATGTTCCTTCAGCCCTTTGTGTTTTACTCAGGATTTTAGCATCTACAATTCCTTGTATCACTGAAACATGCATCATATTATTATATCACATAATTAGTTTGATTACAGCATGGAAGGAGGCCATTTGGCCCTTCATGTACTACTAGCTCCATGTAAATGTAGTATAGATTACTCCATAGTCCACCTCTCTTCACATATCCCTGTACATTCCATTTGTTCAAATACTTAACCAGCTCCCTTTTAAATACTAATGAATCTACCTCCACTAACTATCCCTGACAGTGCCTCACGGCACCAGAAACCCGGGTTTGGTCCTGATCTCGGTGGCTGTTTGTGTGAATGTGTAGGTTTCCTCCAGGTGCTCTGGTTTCCCCCTGCATCCCAAAGATGTGTGGCTTTGTAGGTTAATCAGCCTCTGTAAATTGCCCCTAGTGTGTAGGGAGTGGATGAGAAAGTTGATTAAAATAGAATTAGGGTGAACGGGTGATCAACGGCAGGTGTGAACTCTGTGGGCTGACGGGCCTGTTTCCATGCTGTATCTCTAACCTAAGCTAAAATCTACAATGGAACATGTGTAAAAAGGAACTGCAGAGGCGGTTTATACCAGAGATAGACTCAAAATGTTGGAGTAACTCAGCAGGCCTGGCAGCATCTCTGGAGAAAAAGGATAGGTGACATTGTGGGTTTGGGTTAAAGTCTGAAAAACCGTTGCATTGGATATGCAGAAAATGTAGGGGTATGGATCACATGTATACAGAGGAGAATTAGTTGAAGTTGGCATGGACATTGTGGGCCAAAGGTCCTGTTATTTAGTCAGAGGGTGGTGAATCTGTGGAACTCGTTGCCATAGAAGGAAGTGGAGTTCAAGTCAATGGATATTTTTAAGGCGGAGATTGACAGATTCTTGATTAATAAGGGTTTCAGGGATTATGGGGAGAAGGCAAGAGAATGGGGTAGATAGATCAGCCATGATTGAATGCCAGAGTAGACTTGATGGGCCATATGGCCTAATTCTGCTCCTAGAACTTCTGAATGAGTTCCTATGCTGTACGGTACTGTGTTCTATGTCTCCCTCATACCTTAGAGATGCTGTGTGGAAACAGACCCTTCGGCCCAGCTGACCAGCGATCACCCTATACACTAGCCCTATCCAACAAACAAGGGATAATTTATAAAGCCAATTAATAATTTACAAAGCCAATTAACTTACAAACCTGTACATCTTTGGGACGTGTGAGGAAACCGAAGTACCCGGAGAAAACCCACGCAGTCGCAGGGAGAACGTACAAACTCCGTACAGGCAGCACCCATAGTCAAGGTCAGACGCAGGTCTCTGGTACTGCAAGGCAGCAACTCGACTGCTGTGCCGTCCTCCTGCATTGTTCTGCTGGGATCTAACATTACGGGTCCACAGAAGAAAACAACACAAATTAAGCCAACTAGTTCGTCATGTCTGGCCTGCCTTTTTCTGTACAAACTATCCAATTAGTCTCAATCCTCTGGCCATTCTTGTTACCCTGTCATTGGAGTGATGTATCATTCACTTCCCTTGCAGCAGCACAATGCATTCCAAGTTATTTTGGGTTGTCAGCTTTTCTAATTGCTGCTTATATCATTTTTCCTCAATGTAAACACTGAACACTACATGGTCGCCATGATATTTGAAAAGTCTGTTGCGACTGCAGCAGAGAAAAAAAAAGTTTGTGACTTTGTGGAATTCTCTGACACAGAAGGCAGTGAAGGCCAATTCACAGGATGTTTTCAAGATAGAGATTTAGCTCAGAGGGCTAACGGAATCAAGGAATATGGGGAGAAAGTAGGAACGGGGTACTGATTTTGGAGGATCAGCCATGATCATGATCATAATAGATGGCGGTGCTTGCACGAAGGGCCGAATGGCCTATTTTCTATGTCTATGCTACCTATTTTCTATGTCTATATCTGTGACTCGGTGCCCAGGAATATTTTGGAATGGGGACCTCATTGAAACTTACCAAATAGTTAAATAGAGTGGACGTGGAGAGGATGTTTCCACTAAGTAAGTAAGTAAATAAGTTGAAGTTTATTGGCCAAGTATTCACATACAAGGAATTTGCCTTGGTGCTCTGCCCACAAGTAACAACATGACATACAGTGACAGTTACGAATTACTCAGAAAACACTAAACATTAATAATAATAAAACATTAATGATAAAACACCATTGATCAAGCATGTGAACCAACAAAATACCAGATCAAAGGGAGGCTACAGATTTTTGGCTGTTGAGTAGAGCAACCACTCGTGGATAAAAACAGTTTTTATGTCTGGTGGGAGAGTCTAGGACCAGAGGACATAGCCTCAAAATAAAAGGACGTACCTTTAGAAGGGAGATGAGGAGGAATTTCTTTAGTCAGAGGTTGGTGAATCTGTGGAAATCTGCCACAGACGGCTATGGAGCCTGTCAACGGATAGTTTTAAAATGACGATTGATACTTTCTTGATTAGTACAGGTGTTAGGGGTTATGGGAAGAAGGCAAGAGAATGGGGTTGAGAGATGAAAGAGAGATTAGCCATGTGTGAATGGTGGAGTAGACTTGATGGGCCGAATTCTGCTCCTAGAACTTATGAATTAAAACAAGAGTAGACCACATGATGCCTTGAGTCATGTAATAAGATTAAAGATGGTCTGATCGTGGTTTTAACTTCCCCATAATATTGGGCAGCCCGTGACTTCCCAGAAGTTCATGTTCATTTGTTATAGGAGGGGGTTGTCTCAGGAGGAATGTTTGGGCAATTTAGCTTACACTCACAGGAGGTAGAGAGAGTTGGTACAGCTGCTGTCTCACAGCGCCAGAGACCCAGGTTCATTCCTGATCTCAGGTGCTGTCTGTGTGGAGTTTGCACATTTTCCCTGTAACTGGGTGGTTTTCTTCCAGGTGCTCCAGTTTTCCCCCAGCCCCAAAGGAGGTTAATTGTCCTCTGGAAATTGCCCCTACTGTGTAGCGAGTGGATACAAAAGAGGGATAACATAGAACTAGTGTGAACGGGTGATCGATGGTCGGCGTGGACTCGGTGGGCCAAAGGGCCTGTTTCCATGCTGCATCTTTAATTCTTTCAATCAAACCCTGGAACCAAATCTTGTGAATCATCTCTGTTAGTTTACATCATGTCACCAATACAAGCTAGTTCCTCCTTTAATTAGGGGAGCAAAAGGGAAATCCCACAGGATGATATATCAAAGATAGACACAGTGCTGGAGTTACTCAGCAGGTCAGGCAGCATCACTGGAGCAAAAGGATGGATGATGTTTCGGGTCGGGATCCTGCTTCAGAATGAAAGTAGAGAGGAGGGAACTGGAGGTAAGAAAAGGCCAGAACAAAGTAGGGCTGGCAACAGATGACCAAGGAAGGGTGGAGTCCATAATGGCCCATTGTTGGCTGGGGCTACTGTCAGTCAGTCTTTTTTACCCATCCCTCATCTCCAATATGTTTAGAATTGGGATCTTGTCAAAAAGCTTGTCCTGCAACATGGATATGGAATGAATGTTGATTTCCCTAATTTCAAGTAACCCTTGCATTCCCTCTCTGCCCATCCCGCCCCTACCCTAGTTGCCCTGCTAGTTCCACTGTTCGTATCTCTTTGTTATCACCTCTTCCACAGCCAACAATGGATAGGTTTCCCTCTTCCATGACTCTCAGTTTGAAGAAACATCACCTATTCCTTTTCTACAGAGATGCTACGTGACCCACTGAGTTACTCCAGCATTTTGTGTCTACCTGTTGTAAACCACCATCTGCAGTTCCTTCCTACATATGGATACAGGCCCTTTGGCAAACAGAAAACAAATTGCAAAGTGTCTTCATAATGATGAATGATCCATTGATTTTTTTTCTCTCATTCATCAGTCATTACAGTGTTCATTTCGATCCATCTTCAAATTCCTGGAGACTTTCGATCAATCCTGGATTGGGGCCAATCTTAGTACGCCCTGTTTAGGTGTATATCTTTTTATTCCATGGCAAAGCTTGGTGATTGACTTGCTTTATTTTAAATTATATATTCCAATTACTTAAGGAAGGAAAATATAGTGCTTGGTTAAGCTGATGTATGAGGGAACAGTACAGTTGGAGAGATGCGATATTTGCAAATCTCTACCATTTATAAGATTTGATGCAATTCATTGAAGGAATAGGAGACTGACCATTAAAGCATAAGATTTACGAGATTTAGGCCATTCAGCCCATCGAGTCTGCGCTGCCAGTCCATCACGGATGATTTATTTTTCCCTCTACACCCTGTTTTTCTGTCTTCTCCCCGTAACCTTTGACACCCGTACTAATCAAGAACCTATCAATAGATGGGTTTCACCCAGAAACGTCACCAATTCCTTTTCTCCAGAGATGCTGCCTGACCCACTGAGTTATGCCGACATTTTGTGTCTATCTTCAGTATAAACCCGCATCTGCAGTTCCTTCCTACACACAAATCTATCAATATCTGGTTTAAAAATACCCAATGACACGGCCTGTACACCAGTCATTGACAATGAATTCCACAGATTCGCCACCCTCTGGCTAAAGAAATTCCTCCTCAGGCATTTCTTCCTCCTACCTTGTTTCGAGGAAACAGGTCATGCATGGAGTGCAATAAAGATTAACGCAGTTGCTGAGAGGCCAAATCAAACCACAGTGTCCTATGCTTTTGGTAGGCCTGGACAAGATAGACAAAAGAGCTTACTTCTGCAGCATAGCAATATGAGAATGGCATGGTGGCGCAGCAATAGAGTTGCTGCCTCTCAGGGCCAGAGACCCTGGTTCGATCCTGATCCCGGGTGCTTTGTGTGCGGTGTTTGTATGTTCTCCCTGTGACCATGCAGGATTTCTCCGGTTGCGCCGGTTTTGTCCCACACTCCAACATCGTACAGATTTTTAGGTTAAGTGGATATTGCAAATTGTTCCTGGTGTGTCGGATAGTGCTAGTGTACAGGGTGATCTCTGGTTGGCACGGACTTCGTGGGCTGAAGGGCCTGTTTCCGCACTGTATCTAAAGGCTAAAGATAGTGTTGGGTCATTGTGCAACATGAATCCATGTTGTTAAGTCTCCGCAGGGCCTAGAATGTCTTTAGACTTTAGACTTTAGAGATACAGCGTGGAAGGAGGCCGTTCGGCCCACCGAGTCCACGGCGACCAGCAATCACTCGTTCTAACTTATGCACTGGGGACAAATTTTAGAGGCCAATTACCTACAAACCTGCACATCTTTGGAATGTAGGAGGAAACCGGAGCACCTGGAAAAAACCCATGCAGTCACAGGGAGAACGTACAAACTCTGTACAGACAGCTCCCGTAGTCAGGATCGAACCTGGGTCCCTGGCGTTGTAAGGCAGCAACTCTACTGCTGCACCACCGTGCCACCCGGACTGCAGATTTGGAATGCAATGTTCCTATTGTCCTATTGCTAATATCACAAGCAATTGCCAGAATAAACTTTAAAATAATGTGAAGACTGAGAACTATCAAATGAAAATGAATGACCAGGAAATTGAAAACAGATACCATTAAGGTTTTATTTGCACATTGTGATGAATATATGGATTTACCATCAAGCCAGCAAACATCGGTCAAAAGATACTTAAGTTCATCCAGAGTGCAGTTAATGATTATAGTAGGCGAGATAGAATAACCAAACAGCTGGGATGATTCCAGTAATGTTTTATGGAAGTGATATTTGGATTCAATGTGAACCAGTCTGGGGTGAATGCAGAGGAACAAGCTGGGTTGCCCTTGGATACAGTATTGTCTCAATGGCCCAAATTTAGAGATACAGCAATGAAACGGGTCCTACAGCCCACCGAGTCTACTCCGACCAGTGATCACTCATCCACTACTTCTATGTTCTCCCAGTTTTCCATCCTACACTAGGGGGAATTTACAGAAGCCAATTAACCTTTAAACCATATCTTTAGGAATGTGGGAGGAAACCAGATCACTCGGAGAAAATCCACTTGATCAGAGGGAGAACATACAAACTTCACACAGACAGCATCTAGTCAGATTAGTTTAGAGATACAGACACTTTTTACAACCGAGACCACGCCGACCAATGATTCCAGTACACTAGCACTATCCTACACACTAGCGATCATTTACAATCTTTACAGAAGCCTATTAGCCTACAAACGTGTACGTCTTTAGATTGTGGGAGGAAACTGGAGCACCCGGAGAAAACCCACATGGTCACAGGGAGAAAATGCAAACTCCACACAGATAGCACCCGGAGTCATGAATTGAACCTGGGTCTCTGGCACTGTAAAAAAGCAATTCTACCGCTACACCACTATACCGACCAAATACTTATTGCCACCCAGATACTTCTATCAGTTTAAGATAGTTTACATAGCATTGACTTGGTCCAGAACTATTCACAACCAATAATTTAATGCCACAGTCAATTTCAGTAAAAAGCAGGATGCCAATAAGAGCAATGGCTGAATGACCTTTAGTTAAATAACATAAGGGAAATATTAGTTTAATTCAGTTTATTGTTATTTTCATGTGCACCGTGGTACGGTGAAGATGTTTTTTGTTCGATTAATGTTGGGCAGGACAAATGTTTGAAGGTAGCAACTCTACCGCTGTGCCACTGTGCCTTGTCCTTCATCCATACTGTAATTTTCCTGTGATTCTGAGGTGTTGAAATCAAAAGGGCAGCACGATGACACGGCTGGTAGAGCTGCTGCCTCGCAGTGTCAGAGACGCAGATTCAATCCTCACTTCGGGTACTGTCTGTGTGAAGTTTGCACGATCACCCTGTGACCATGCGGGTTTTCGTTGGGTGCTGCAGTTTCCTCATGGTTTCTACGATCTGATCATGGATGTAAAATCCTGCCTGAACATTATCAATGCTGGTTTATTGGTCTGAGACCATAAGGCATTGGGGCAGAATTAGGCCATTCGGCCCATCAAGTCTGCTGCAACATTTGATCATGGTTTATTTATTTTTCCCTCTCAATCCTGATTTTCTGCCTTCTCCCCATAACCTTTGACACCCATATTAATCAAGAACTTTTCAGTCTCTGATTATGAACTACCCAATGTCTTGGCCGGCAACAAATTCCCCAGATTCACCACCCTCTGGCTAAACAAATTCCTCCATTCTAAAAGTACATCCTTTTATTCTGAGGCTTTGCCCTGTGCCTGTGGCTGTCTTCCAACGCCTGACACCTGGATTCATCCTGATCTCGGGTGTTGGGCATCTTCAGTACCTGAGGAGGGGACGGCATGAGCGGGAAGGGATAAGTGAACCAAGGAGTTGTGGAGGGAGTAATCTCTGCAATCAAAACAAAAATCAGTCTGAAGATGGGTCTGACCCAAAACGGCTCCTCTTTATTTCCTCCATAAAATTTATAATTATGTGTTTCACAGAGTACAATGTTTACATATCTATTGTGCTGCTGCAAATAAGAATTTAATTGTTCCGTTTTGGGTCATATGACAATAAAACACTCTTGAATTGATGGGCGGCACAGTGGCGCAGCGGTAGCGTTGCTCCTTTACAATGTCAGAGACCCAGGTTCTGGAGGACACATCCTCAGAATAAAAGGGTGCTTTAGAATGGAGATGAAGAGCAATTTCTTTAGCCAGAGGGTGGTGGTTCTGTGAAATTAATTGCCACAGATAATTGAGGAGCCCAAACCACTGGGTATTTTTAAGGCAGAGATTAGTGGGCTGCACAGTGGTGCAGAGGTAGAGTTGCTGCCTTACAGCGCCAGAGACCCCGGTTCGATCTTGACTACAGGTGCTGCCTGTCTGGAGTTTGTACGTTCTCCCTGTGACCACGTGGGATTTCTCCGGATGCTCCGGTTTCCTCTCACACTCCAAAGACTTGCAGGTTTGCAGGTTAACTGACCTCTGGCCTAGTGTGCAGGGAGTGGATGCATAAAGTGGGATAACATAGAACTAGTGTGAACCAGTGGTCGATTGTCGGCATGGACTCGGTAGGCTGAAGTGCCTGTTTCCACACTGTATCTCCAAACTAAACCAATGAGCAGGGCAGCAAGAACTGCTTGTTGAAATACCTCTGATCGACCTGTAGATTTAATTAAGTTTCATACTCTCGGTGTTAAGCTTGTGTGTTTGACTTGCATTTTTAACTGCATCATTCCAGGAATGTTATTTTCCCAGCTGTGCCTCTTGGATTTGACAATCAATGTACTGAAGCGTGATCTTTACTGAAGCAAAATATTTCTTGACAAAATGATGATGTGCTTTATCTGAATCCACCTGCAACTCTTACAATTATTTTTTTTAAAGAAAAATAATAAACATGTAATTCTGCACTGCCTATACATTTCCTTTCTTTAAAAAGACCCCAAAATGAAATTTGTGTTCTATGAGAGTAGAAAAAGTATACAGGAACTGTTTTGATGTTGTGCTTTTATTCTGAATGCTTGTGTAACAGTAGGGAATTGAACATTTTAAATTCCCTAATATTGATTCTGCCTAGTTGTGCTGAGAATAGATTAGACTTTGGTTTTGACTTTAGAGATACAGAGAAGAAACAGGCCCTTCGTCCCACAGAGTCCACACTGTCTAACGATCACCCGTACACTAGCATTATCCTACACGAGGGACAATTTACAATTTTTGTTCACCAAACCCAATTAACCTACAAACTTGTACATCTTTGGAGTGTGGGAGGAAACAGGAGCACCAGGAGGAAACCTACGCGGTCACAGGGGGAACGTCCAAACTCCGTACCCAAGGTCAATATTGGGTCTCTGGCGCTGTAAGGCAGCAACTCTACCACTGCGCCACTGGGCCACACTGTGGGACAACTGACCATAATTCTAATCGTCTTAACTTATTATGGAAAAAGAGAGTCCTCAAGTCAACCGAGGGTATAACACTTCTTAGGCCAGGTTTGCTCTGTTAGCCTTTTTATTCCTATTTATTCGATTCCATATCCGTGAAGACTCAGGGTATGATTTTTGTTTCTGCATGAAAGGTGTTCTATGAATGCAAGCTGTTCTTACTTTGGGAGTTGTAAGATAAAACAATAGTGAGTTAAGTTGCAGAGATTTCCTGGAATTGATCATGGAGGGAGTGCTTCTGAGTGCCGTTGCTTCAGAACAGAAGTAGGCTTTTGATCTCAGTTCAGAACACAAAACCTGATACTCACAGGGTACTGCATTATCAAAGCTGCTATTCATTGCATGAATTTTCCTTTAGTCCCAGTCTATCTCTTCCAATTTTTGAGGTGGAGTTTGAGGAATCTGAGATTGCCACAAAGGAATGTTCTGGCTTTCAACTAATCTCTCACCCCTCCAACCTAAACTGCATGTATTCTGGGCAGAACATAGGAAAATAAGAAGAAGGAGCAGAAATAGACCGCATCATCCCTCAGACTGATCCACCACTCAATAAAACTACTCCTGATCTAATTCAGACCTCAACTACATTTTGCTCACTGTTTCAAAAATAAGTCCATCTTGACCTCAAAGGTCCACAATTCTCCAGAGAAGCAAATTCAGAAACCTGGGTGAGATGTTGTTCATAAATTTCATTATTCATAAACTAAACTAAAGTCTATCAATTACCAGCCTTTCATAATTCATAGGAGAAGAATTAGGCCATTCGGCCCATTGAGTCTACTTTGTCATTCAATCATAGTTGATACATTTATCCCTTTCAACCCCATTCTCCTGCCTTCTCATCCATAACCATTGACGCCCATACTAATCAGCTTTAAAAATACCCACAGATAAATTGTTCTATGTATGAGCATCCTGGTCAGCATGGACGACTTGGGCCGAAGGGCCTATTTCCATCTCCTCATTCCCACCATAAATATGTGCATCCCTCATTGTAAAACCGTGTCCCTAATTCTGCATTCCTTCTTGAGGGTGATTGTCCATTCAGCTTATATTTTGTCAAGCCATCTCAAAGTCCTACATGAGGAAGATCACCTCTAATTCCTCTTCAGTGAATATGGATCCAAGCAGTAAAATAGTAAGATTAAACGAGAACTTACCATTTTGAAGTTTGATCTTTATTTTATGAGGAGGAACGTTGAGGGAATACGTGAAGAACCCCGCTAGGACGCATGCGTGTCATTCTTCAAAGCAGCGGTGTGGAATCACAGATAACTATAATGACTAAACATAGTAAGATTAGACAACAGATACCAGTTCAGACTATGATCAAGGGTGGGAGCGGAGGGCACGTATTCCCTCAACGTTCTTCCTCATAAAATAAAGATCAAACTTCAAACTGGTAAGTTCTCGTTTAATCTTACTATTTTACTTCGGAGTCACGTGAGTGACTACGTGAAGATTTTAAAGCTCTATGATTTCATGCCGAGGAACGAGTCCATGCATCACATCTGCCTTGATTTTTGGGGAGAATAGAGTTAACATCATTAGACATCAATACAATATTGAAACCCAACAGTAAAAATATTAACACCAATTATTGCCCCTATTTATGGGTATATTATATTACAGAACTTAAATTTGTTTCTGCAAATGTTCCAGGTTCAATGACTGGTTTGTTATAAAGTCGTTGGAAAGTTCCTCCATTGGCCATCCTGCTGTCTTGAGGATTTGGTCCATTGGTACGTCCAACTTCCTAGCTGCCAATGTAGCTGCAGTCCTGGTGGAGTGAGATTTGAAATGCTAGTGTCCACTCCAGCCTATTTAGGCCTTGTTTTAGCCATCTAGAGATGGTCTGGACTGTCACTGTTTAGAATGGCTGTTAGTAGCTGATTAAAGTGACATTTCTTCCTTTTGATGATCTTAGTATACTTCATGTATGATAGTAAGCTGATTAAAGTGACATTTCTTCCTTTTGATGATCTTAGTATACTTCATGTATGATAGTAAGTGAGTTATAATACAGAGACGACCATCTGTAGGGTAGGCTTTGAATTCTGTTTTTTAGGCGTGTTGACCCCTGTCTGTTCTGTATGCCTATTACACTGATGTAAACCTTAAATTCCAGATGAATTAAACATGTTGTCCAACCTTATTTTCTGTGGTGACTGGACCCTTTGTGGCGTGACCAGGACCATCAGCATGACTGTTTTCATAGTCCGTTTCCGTAGGAACAGAGCTGTAGCTGGAGACCAGTTTCTTAAAATGGTCAGTACAATGTTCACATCCCATATTTGGGAGTACCTGGTTCTTGGGGACTAATTTTAAAATGCCCCTCATGAGTTTGTTTACCAGGGTTTGTCCCAACAGAATGCCGCTCTGTACCTTCGACAGGTATTTTGACAGAGCACTTCTGGCGCAGTTGATGGCACTATAACTGAGCCTCTCATCGTAATGGCGGCTTGCCAGGAATTCCAGAACAGACGGGATGTTCATAGATCTGTGGGTGATGATTATTGTTGTGACAGTACTTCCCGTACCTAGATGATACCAAGTACTGATGTTTGGGTGGACTGTCTGTGACCTGCTGAAATAATTCCGCATTCGGTCCAGGTGTAGAAGAGGTGCTTTCAACTCTAAATAAATAGGTTAATATATAATAGTGACATGGGTAACTCCCCTTGTTGCGGGAAGACCCAGTAAGTTAGGTCTATGAAGGATGGTGATGTATGGTTCTGACCCATGTTGATATCACCAGTACCCATGGTTGCGTAGGGCAATCCGGTATTATCAAAATTCGAGACGTGGAGTCTATAGTTTCTTCCTAAATACCCGACTGATGAGGCAAAGGGAGGGATGCATAACTGATCCCCCAATCAGTGAAGATACATCTGAACCACTGCCCCAGGTTCTGGCTCCCAAGAACATAATTTGATAACTGGTAAGAGCATGGATGTGAATAGGTCGTTATCTGATGTTCCATACCGGCTGTTCCAGCAATACGTATTTTATCCAACATCCATACAGTGTTTTTAGACTTAGCGTGACCTGTTGTCTGCCACCAAATTCAGTTTCCCTGGTAGTTGGAAGCTGATATCCAATCTCTATCTGGATACGCTATTAATCCAGATTAATAGAGACAGTAACTCTAAGACTATTGCTTCCATCACAGTGAGGCGGTGTTTGGTGAACTCACTGTGGTGGATGTTAGTTTGTGTTTATTGTGTGTTGTTATTATTACATGTATGGCTGCAGGCAACAACATTTCGTTCAGACTGAAAGGTCTGATTGACAATAAAGGATTCAATCCAATTCAATTCACAAATAGTGTTGGCCAGATAGTCACATGGTGTCGATATGTTTCTACCCATATGGTTGACATATGCTACCCCGGTGGTGTTGTCAATTTGTAGACTAACATACTGGTGATATAACCCAAAACAATATGACTTAAAGCCATGACTAGCTCTCACTTCCCCAGGTATATATGCCCAACGTTAGTAGTGATGCCTCCTGAGCATTCCATCTCCCCCTCAGCTGGAGATGGAATTAGTAGCATCCCAATCCAAGGCCCATCAGTATGTGGTTCCATAGACGGGTAACTGTGTTTGGTTAGGAACAATGCCTAATGTATGTTCCACCATTTTCGTACCATAGTGGCCTCTGTTGGTTGCTTCATTAGTCTGTCAGAATGACCCCCACATAATTTCTTGAGTGACGCGTGTTACGCTCTGTACTATGATTATGTAAAGGTCCGATATCATGTGGCTGTCACACAGCCCCTAATTCCAATATTCTACTACCAGTCTGATGGATGGTTTAGTTCCCTGCAAGCCTCCATAAAGGCTGTACCCTTTCTTACGGCAAAGTCACTGCCATGTGAACTGTGTTAATGGTGGACCGCAGACGATGTGTTGTGTTAAATACATCTGTGGGCACCTCCAATGAGTACTATATAGCAAGCATCTTTTAATACCATGCTTGCCAAGTAGTACCCTAAGATCAACACCTTAGTTGCACCAAAGGTTCCCATCTGTAATGAATATAAAGTACGAAGTATTCAAATTAGTCAATCTAAGATGAAGTGGCAACCACCTCTAAATTATGATAAGGATCTTTAGGACACGAATTCCTGTGATACGTGTTGGATGTCCTCCAAACTCTTATGATATATGGGCACTGTAGTTCAGTATGCGCTTTAGTTGATTCTTACCCGTTAAGCATGAACATTCAAATCGGTACATGCTGAACTGGAGGATAATGGAATGAATAATTCTAAGGTATACCCTTATAACTCTGAATTTTAAGTGTCGGTAGAATAATTCTATGCATACAGATAGATCTGTTATCTCCCACCAACCTCCCTGGTTACTATTAGTAGGTTTGTTACTATTTCGGCATCCTCCGTGGTCGTTGAGGTGCTGGTGTCCGATGAGGGTAGCACATTTCCCAGAAAGTAGTTTTTAAGACGTTCCTCAATGTGCCCCAGAGTTCCCTCTATGTGAAGTTCTTTCCCTGTTAAGATAAGATGCCTCCAAATTTTAATATTGGAGGTTGGGAGGTTCTAGGTTAGCATATAAGGCTAGTGCATCCTGGTGATCTAGTGTCATGTCTCTGTTTATAGTGCGACCGATCCCGTCCCGCTGTTAGGACTTAGAACTTTCTTCCATTTCAATTCCCTGCCCTACTATGTTTTGGTTGATACTGGGAACATTCAGGTTTTGCAGTTCCCTGATGGTAAGCGTTTTCCCATAGGTTTTCTGCACCCTAAGTGTACTAGGGGTATGTTCTGCTCCCCTGTTCAAGTGCAGCCCAAAATTGACAACCTATACTCCCCTCTGATGAGGGAGAACACTGTGCAGCCCTACAAGAGGTACTGCTGTAGCACTTACTAGCTGCCCCTCTGTGACTAGTCTCCATCTCATGGAGCTGCCACTTACCTGCTCCAACAGCCGCTCCAGCTGGTCCCGATGCTCTCGGGCACCCAACCGGCTCCAATGCACATGATCACTGGCCATCGCGGCTGCTCCTGAAACCGTTACTCCTGAAGCTGCTCCTGCTCCAGTTCCGGCAGCCAGCCCAGGATTGACTCTCGGTGTTCCCCTCTGCTGAGTGAGAAACTCTGTGCCGCCCCACAAGGAGTACTGCTGTGGGCTTGTTAGTTGCCCACTGTGGCTTTGCCTCTTTGGAGTATTTCCACTCTGCAGCCCCACAAGGGGTACTGCTCCTGCAGCCGGTCCAACCAGCTCCAATGCTCTCGGGCACTGGCCGCTCCCGGCTGCTCTTTATCCTGCATGCTGCAGCCGCTCCAACCGACCCCGGTGCTCACGGGCACTGGTCGCTCGCGGCTGCTTAATTTCTCCTGCAGCCGCTCAAACCGACCCCCATGCACACGGGCACTGGTCGCTCGCGGCTGCTCCTCTCCCGACCAGCCGGGCCGGCGCGGGAGCGAAGTCGGGAGGGAAGTCGAGCACAGCTGTTCCCATTACGGGAGATCTGCGTGCCGTTTGCTGCTGCTGCCGACTGCCCGCAATTCTGCGGTTCTCCCCCGCCAGCTTTCCCGCAGCCTTCGTGGATCCGGTCCATGTCTCCACCTGCTGTTCCCGGCTTTCAAATTTTGCCGCTAGGGGAACGTCGTTCCCCCTGCTGTGACTCGTTGCAATGCGTGTAGCGATATGACACGCATGCGTCCTAGCGGGGTTCTTCACGTAGTCACTCACGTGACTCCGAAGTAAAATCCCCGTCCCCTTCCACCTATATTTTTTCATCCGCCTTCACGCCTTTTTATCTTTATCTCTTCCTCTTACACTTCTTGTCATTTTCATCTCTGGCTATTGTCCAACCAACCACTATTCAAACCCCCACTCCTCCCTCACCTGTATCCACCTATCATGAGCCAGGCTTTGTCCCACCCTAACCTCCCGTCCAGTCCCTGCTGCAATCAGCCTGAAGAAGGGCCTCGACCCGGAAAGTTGCTATCCATGTTCTCCAGAGATGCTGCCTGACCCATTGAGTTACTCTAGCACTTTGTGTCTTTTTTGCAAACCAGCATCTGCTGCTTCTTATGTTTGCAAGTAAGACATTTCTTGTTCCATTCCTGGTACATACGACAATTAAACACTTGTAACTGTTGAACCACAACTGTACATCATTCTCCAGGGGAGAAAGGATTGGGTCGGGACCCTTCAATGTCACCCATCTTTTTTCTCCAGAGATGCTACCTGACCCGCTGAGTTACTCCAGCACCTGCAGTTCTTTGTTTCTACTATTCTCCAGGTGTGTTCTCACCTAGACTTTCTACTTTGCAACAATCTGAAAACACCATTCGTAAAATAAATGTATTTCAATCTTTGCTTGTGGGTCGACGTGAAGTCAATTATCACCCTGGAATCTTGAGAATCCCTAGGCTTGAATGGGATGAGACCAATGTTTTATGCAGGGTGTTTGGTCTGACAGAATAGGTCGGACACCGGAACCTAAAATTGAATAGATTCCTCTTAATTGGCCCACAGTCGAATGCTTGATTTTTCCAAGCGAATATACTTTTCACAACTTAACCCAATTATCCAATTCCCACCACACCAGTGGCATTCTAACGTTGGGTCAGAGCCATATCCATTTCCTGAATGTCGTTCTTTCTGCCCTACTCAACGGCCAAAAATCTGTAGCCTCCCTTTGATCTGGTATTTTGTTGGTTCACATGCTTGATCAATGGTGTTTTCTCATGAATGTTTTATTAATATTATTATTAATGTTTAGTGTTTTCCGAGTCATTCATAACTGTCACTGTATGTCATGTTGTTACTTGTGGGCGGAGCACCAAGGCAAATTCCTTGTATGTGACTACTTGGCCAATAAACATATTTACTTACTTAAACCAGTATCTGCAGTTCCTTCCCACACTAGAGCAGGCCCTTCAGCCTACAGCATCTGTGCTGAATATGATGCCAAGACCATCTCTTATCTACCTGCACATAAGCCATATCCCTGCATTCCTTGCATATCCATATAATAGTTAGTTAATTAGTTAATTAGTTTAGTTCATTGTCACATGTACAGAGGTGCAGTGAAAAGCATTTATGTTGCCAGATTCAGATTCAATTTTAATTGTCATTGTCCAGTCAGCGAAATGCATTAGACATCTATACATTATACAATCAAGCAATCCCCTGTGCACAGATACATGATAAAGGGAATAACATTCAGTGCAAGATAAGGTCCAGTGAAGTCTGATATGCCTATCCAAAAGTCGCTTAAATGTACTACTGTATCTGACTCAACCACCAACCTGGCACCAACACCAAGGTATGATGGCCTTGTGGAGATAGTTCTAACTAAGCCACAACATGCAGGCACATTGATCTGAAAGGGAACGTTATATGATGGAGTGCATCATTGGCTTGGGTCAACAAACAAAGTTGTCCATAATGATAAGGCAGATGCATGCGCTAATATCTTAGAGAGAGAGAATTACGGCGAGAGGGAAACAAACCACAGCAGTGGTAGAGGTTACATGGGCCAAACACTTCCCGTTGAAAAATCAGTAGCTTTTGAAACGACTTTTAGAGTTATTGTCTTCCAGCTCAGCTCCGAAACAGAGCATTAAATTGTGAACATTAATCTTGTTGGCAGGAGTATCGCCAACTAATTTCTGCAGCTCTCGAGCTGAGATAGACATCATAGTAAAAGAGGTTTGTGCAGTAATCTCCACCACCTAATAGCATTTTACACACCACAGCCTTCCTTCCACACTTCACTGTTGCTTGGATGAAGTGCTGACTATTTTTTGCTGGGTTTCAATTTTGTTTGTGCAGTGCCCTCGATAGCTCCTTCCTTTTATATGGAGGCATACAGCAGGGAAACAGGCCCTTCGGCCCAACTCGTCCATGCTAACCATCTAAGCTAGCCCCATTTACCTGCATTTGCCCTGTATTCCTCTAAACCTTTCCAATGCATGTACCTGTCCAAGTGTCACTGTGGTTCAGCTGGCAGAGCTGCTGCCTCACAGTGCCAGAGACCCGAGTTCAATCCTGACCTCGGATGCTGTCTGTATGGAGTTTCGGTACTTTGCCCAGAGTTGGGGAATCAAGAACCAGAGGAAAGATGTGAGGCGAAAAATTTGACAGGAACTTGAGGGGCAACTTTTTCACACAAGAGGTATAGAACTGGCTGTCAGAGGAGGGCGTGGAAGCCAGGTATTATAATCATCATTTTAAAGATGTTTGAACAGGTACATGGATACGTCAGGTTTAGAGGGATATGGGCCAACCTTTCATGATTTTGTTCACCTCTAAAAGATCACCCCTCATCCTCCTGCGATCCAAGAGATAGAGTCCTATCCTGCTCATCCTTTCCCTGTAGCTCAGACCCCCATGTCCTGGCAAAATCCTTATAAGAAGTGTAAGAAAAAGGCTTGGAGTAATTGAGACTGAAGAAGGGTCTCGATCTGAAACGTCACCTATTCCTTTTCTCCAGAGATGCTGTCTGAACCACTGAGTTATTCCAGCTTTTTATGCCTACCTTCGGTTTAAACCAGCATCACCAGTTCCTTCCTGCACAAGGAAAGATTTAAATATTGATATATTCTTTCTGTTTGCAGTCACTGAAGCATTTTAACTATGCGGCAGTATTTCAAAAACTAATGTTGAGTGAATATTAATCTGCATTTCACGGTAATCCTGTTGAATGTAGTTTTTCAGTCAGTGATGTGCATTTTTTTTAAGTGCTTAATCATAAAGCTTTGTATGACTAATAATATAAAGATTATGCTCTACAAACTATTAAAGCTATTGCAAATGCTGAAAGTGCTAGAGTAATTCAGATGGTCTGGCAGTATTTGTGGATGGGATGATTTTCAAATACAGACCGTCCCCGATTTATGAAACAGGTGAATTATGTAAACTTACACTTAGGTAGACGATTCTGGCAGTTTGGAATCACAACAAAACTGTACGATCGCTCAAGTTTACATCAGAAACAAGCCTGCAATTGTGGCAGTGGTTACCCAGAAGGCTGCATGCCACAGGAAATGTCCCAATAGCAAGACAGAGCTCCAGCCGGCAATGGCAGTGGTGTTTACCCAGAAGGCCGCCTACCGTGGAAAGTGCCCTGGGCATAGCCGGGCACCACTGAGACAGTTAATACTCTCAATGGTGGTCACAAAGTGCTGGAATAACTCAGTGGGACAAGAAGCATCTCTGGAGAAAATGGATAGGTGACGTTTTGGGTCAGGACCATTCTACAGACAGACTGTGGGGGGGGTGAAGAAGCCTGGAAGAGTTTACATATTGTTATGTTGTTTAAAACAATATCTGGTGTTGAGGGATGATGGGAGAATTAAGGGAGGGGGGAGGGGGATTTAGAATAAGAATGTCATACAGCACGGAAACAGGCCCTTCGGCCCAATTTGTCCATGGCCTGCTGTTTCGTCCTGTGATATGAAGACAGCAAAATAATCTGTTTTAAGTTGTTGGTTGAGAGGGTTTAACTGATGTGAAAGACTGAACACAATTCTCCTCACTGAAATACACTGGATATTTTGAGTTTTTGGTCAACGGTTCATTTGAAGGCAGCGTCTCCAGTGTCGTAGTACTCCAGACTTATTACTGGGGCTAGATTCCAGGTGTGTGTGTGTGTGGCCCAAGTCCTCAGAGTAGCATTTCAACCCACTAAAACCTTATTGTAAGATGGGGTTGAGCCAAGAAACTGAATAGGCCAAAAATGAGGGAGGCCAATGTTCCCATTATATCTAATACTGGAGGAAATATCTCATTTTTAGCATAATCTGTTTCACTTTCTCTTGCCAGTTTTGTTTCATCCCGGGCTCCATCACGAGCCAGATGTTACAGATAGAGCTTAAAAGCAATCAATAAAGAAAGAAATCCCATCATTAAATTCTCTGAGCATTAATTATACAAGAACATTACTGATGTTTGCTTCATTGCAAAAATTAACGCACCCGCAGTGTTTGTGCTGTGAAAAGGGTATTATAGAGCTTTATACAATAGTTCTTTATTTCAGCTGTATCTCTACTATTGCATTCAGCTTCTGACTTGGACTCACCTATCTGTCCCAAAGATGCATGTTCTAGGTAAATGTCGTACGGTCATAAGGAATAGGAAGAGAATTAGGCCATTTAGCCCAACAAGTCTACTCTGCCATGCCATCATGGCTGATCTAACTCTCCCTCCTAACCTTCTCTCCATAACCTCTGATACCCAGACTGTTCAATGTGTGGGAGATAACTGTAGATGCTGGTTTGCGCCACAGATAGACACAAAATGCTGGAGCAGCATCTCTGGAGGAAAGGAATGGGTGTTGTTTCGGGTTGCGACCCTTGTTCAGATTGAGAGTCTTGTTCTTTGTATCTTTTCTTACCTCTAGTTTCTATCTCTCCTGACTGCCAGTCTGAAGAATGGTCTCGACCCGAAACGTTACCTATTCCTTTATTCCTTTTCTCCAGAGATGCTGCCTGACCTGCTGAGTTACTCCAGCATTATGTGGCTCTCTTCATGCAGGTAAATGCCTCCTTCAATGAACATATATAGTCATTAGGGTCTGAAGAAGGGTCCCATCCCAAAATGTCACTTCCTTTTTCTCCAGAGATCCTGTCTGATCTGCTGAGTTACTCTAGTTTAGTGTAGTTTACTATTGTCATGTGTACCAATGTACAGTGGAAAGCTTTTTAATGTGTGCTATCAGTCAGTGAAAAGATTACAATGCACCACAATCAAGTCATCCACAGTGTACAGGTACAGGATAAGAGAATAATGTTTAGTGGAAGATAAAGTCTAGGAAAGTCCAATACAAGATAGGATGAGGGTCTCCAATGATATGGAAAGTAACTCAGGACCACTCTCTAGTTGATGATAGGATGGTCCAGTTGTCTGATAACAGCTGGGAAGAAACAGTCCCTGAATCTGGAGGTGTGCATTTTCACATTCCTTTACCTCCTCCCTGATTGCATTTATTTCTTTTATTTTTATTATTTAAAAAAAAAAAAAAAAAATTAATTTTCAATCAAAAATTATGTATTCAATAACTAAGAAAACAATACACAATGTACAATGAAACAAAACAGAATCCACCACCATAATACAAGACAAACAAATATACCAAATACACTACTATACTCCGAGGCAGTGTGAGGTGTAGATGGAGGCAGCGTGTAGTGTTGGGCTTTGTGCCTAACATGTACAGTTAAATACATCAGACCCTGTCCTGATGTTTTGATAGTTCTGAGTAGCTCTGAATCTCTTGGCTAATCTTCCCACTTGACTATATTTTAATTAGATTCCAGATTGCACAGTGGAATGGGTTTCATTATGGAGCAATAGGTCAGTCTTGTACTGCTACTTAATGTGGCCTCTCTCTGTCACAAGAGATCCTTTTCAGCAGATCTCTTGAGTTATTTAAGTGGAAACACACTCCTGGAGGATCTGGCCTGTTTTTGTAGTCTACAGGTTGGGTTACCTTAATTATTTCACGGCTTTCTATAATTGGTTTTGCTCTGCATCAGAAATCATTACTGAATGGAAGGAGGATGGGGGGGGGGTCATTGAGTTGTATTTTAAATATGTCCATGTGTCTCTAGGATTTCTGACAGATTTAGATTTAGATCTAAATCTATTGAAGATTCTCAGACTATCTTTAATCGGACTTTCCTGCACTAAATGTTATTCCACTTATCATGTATCCGCACACTGTGGACAGCTCGATTGTAATCTTGCATAGTCTTCCCGCTGACTGGTTAGCATGCAACAAAATGTTTTTCTCTGTACCTCGGTACATGTGACAATAAGCTAAAGTTAACTAAGCTGTACTATACTAAACTAAACTGAACTGAACTAAAGTAAACTCTCCAGATTCCACCAATAAGTTGGATACTGGGGACAATTTACAGAGGCCAATTAACTTACCGACCCACACATACTTGGAGATGTAGGAGGAAACCAGAACACCTGGAGGAAACCCACACAGTCACAGGGAGAATATGCAAACTGTACAAAGGCAGTCAGGATTGAACCCAGGCCTCTGGAGATGTGCGGCAGCAACTCTTACCAGCTTAAATTTCAGAATGCAATATCTGCAGAGTAGCCAAAACTTTATTTATTGGCTTTCAGTATTTAAAAAAAATGATTAAATTACTTAATGGGACTCACCGCCTCTTTACTCCAAGTGGTAATGAGGGTGTGAGGGTGACTGAGTGATTTTACGCGGGAGTTGCAGCAGTGATAGCAATCTAACCTAGACTCATGATACATAACCATAAAGAGCTTTTTAATTAGTGAGATCGATTGTATTGATCACCACTTTTTGGGAGTGGGATAAATCACTGTTTAATGGAGTAACTAGAATATGCAGCGGAGTGTGTATGGTGAAGCTCTGGAATTGTTGGAGGAGAGGTCCCGTTATTTGAGTCATAGTGTCAAAGAGAGATGCAGCAGGAAAAAAGGCCCTTTAATATAACTAAGCCATGCCGACCAAAATTCCCATCTCACCTATTCTGTTATAGCTATGGAGTCACACAGCATGGAGACAGGCCCTTCAATATAACTAACCAATGCTGACCAAAATGTCCAACTTGTCAGGATTCAACCCGGGTCCCTGGCATTGTTAGGCAGCAACTCTACCTCTGCGCCACCGTGCCATCCAGTTTAGTTAGAGATACAGCTTGGAAAGAGGCCCTTTGGCCCACCGAGTCCATGCCAACCATCGATTCCCCACTTTACATTATATTATCACACTTTCACTCCTTGCTCATCAGGGACAATTTATGGATCAAAGACTGGAGGCCATAATTTAAGGTGAAAGGAGCAAAGTTTAAAGGAGATGTAGAGGACAACAGTTCTTACACAGAGTGGTGGGGGCTTGGATTGCTCTGTCAGGGGTGGTGGAGGTAGATATGAATGTAGCATTTAAGAGTCATTTAGATAGGCACATAGAAGTGAAGGTAAAACATAGAAACATAGAAAATAGGTGCAGGAGTAGGCCATTCGGCCCTTTGAGTCAGCCATTCGGCCCTTTGAGTCAGCAACGCCATTCAATATGATCATGGCTAATCATCCAAAATCAGCACACCGTTCTGGCTTTTGCCCCATATCCCTTGATTCCCTTAGCCCTGAGAGCTAAATCTAACTCTCTCTTGAAAACATCCAGTGAATTGGCCTCCACTGCCTTCTGTGGCAGAGAATTACACAGATTCACAACTCGCTGGGTGACAAAGTTTTTCCTCATCTCAGTCCTAAATGGCCTACTTCTTATTCTTAAACTGTGACCCCTGGTTCTGGACTCCCCCAACATCGGCAACATTTTTCCTGCATCTACCCTGTCCAATCCACTAATAGAGGGATATGGATCATGTACAGGTAGATGAGATCAATTTAACTTGGCATCATGTTCGGCACAAACATTGTGGGCCGATGGGCCCATCCCTGTACAGAGCCCCGTGATTCTTTCTCTCAGACGAGAGAGGTGAAGAAGTGCTGTGTTTTGCTTTTGTGTTCTGTGTATGTGTGATGCTTTCTGACCTCTGTGAAGCCTTCCTCATTATAGGAAAGAGGAGAGGGTCAGAGGTGACCATCTGACCAATTTGCATTTAAATCCCTGGAGCAGATTAACAGCAGATTAGCAACATATGCAAGGCTGCAGTGAGCTGTGAATGGACTGAGTTTTGGAATGAAGTATCCATTGAAGGGAATAATGGGTGTAAATGCCTTCATCATTGGGACAGTGATGGCTGGTGAAGGGGTGAATGGTGGCAGGCTTCCCATACTAAGTTCATAAATTCATAAATTATCAGAGCAGAATTAGGCCATTAGGCCCATTAAGTCTACTTCGCCATTCAATCATTTTTTTTCTGAACCCCATTCACCTGCCTTCTTCCCGTAACCCCTGACACCCTTACTAATCAAAAAATCTGTCAATCTCCGCCTTAAAAATAACTATTGACGGCCTCTACAGCTGTTTGTTGCCATGAATTCCACAGATTCACCACCCTCTGACTAAGTGACACAATTGATGGACTAGATCGCTTGTGTTAGAATGTTTGTGTGGAAATTTGCTGTAAACCAATATCTGTAGTTCCTGTTTATTACCTGATGCCAAAATCGACTCTTGTCTGCCTGCATATAATCCACATCCTGCATTCCCTGCATATCCACATGCCTGTCTAAAAGTCTCTTAAGTGACACTATTGCATCTGCCTCAACCACCATCCTTGGCAGCACGTATCTGGCACTCACCTTTTTCTGTGTGGAAAACCTTTCCCCTCACACCTCATTTAAAGTTTGCCCCTCTCATCTTAAAGCAAGGCCCTTTAGTGTTTGATTTTTTACCAAGGATAGACACAAAGGCTGGAGTACATCAGTGGGTCAGGCAGCATCTCTGGAGAAAAAATATGGGTGACCTTTCTGGTTGGGACCCTTCTTCAGACCATCCAGGTAAAGTGTTTCTGACTGTCGATCCTATCAATGCTTCTTATAATTCTACATACTTCTATTAAGTCTCACCGCAAACTCTGACTTTCCAAGTCTGTCCGATCTCTCATGACTGATGCCGTCTGTACAGAGTTTGGATGTTCTCATTTTATATGTTAATTGGCTGGTATAAGTGTAAATTGTAAATTGACCCCAGTGTGTGTGTGAGTAGGGTAGTGTGAATGTGCAGGGATCGCTGTTTGGTGCGGACTCGGTGGGCCGAAGGGCCTGTTTCCTTGCGGTATCTCTAAACAAATTAAACAGCTGTAGATGCTGGCACACAAAAGGACACAAAGTGGAGTAACTCAGCGGGTCAGGCAGCATCTCTGGAGAACATGGATAGGTGACATTTCGGGTCAGGACCCTTCTTCAATCACTATAAGTTCTGTCAGTGACTGACGCGTTGGTCGGCTCAAGTTTCATCCCATTTGATTTGCTTTCTTCCAATCTTAGTCCTGTCAGTTCAATGAAATGTTCCAGGCTGATACAGTCGGGTTGGTGCTTGGCATAGTCTCTCTGGTATCAACAGCGGCTGACACAAGTGAGCTTAACTAGATACCTGTCTGATAAAGTGCAGGAACATCGCAGACAAAACCCACACAGGCATTGCCCTCACGGAGTGCTGGTGATTAATTAAAACCAGTGAGATTGACAGCACTGCCGTGAGTCACATACCTTTGCATAGCTAACCCCATCTCATACCTACATCCATGCCAATGCATTCGCTACATAGGAGCCTGTAAACTGTAACGTCCAGGTCAGGAGCAGCTTTTTCTCTCAAACTATCAGTCTATTAAGCACTACAACCTCCAAATAAGTGCAGAACTATATAGATTTGGGGCATTGTTTTGTCTTTGTTATTATTACTTGCAGCAGCAATAGTGATGTGTAGGAAGGAACTGCAGATGCTGATTTAAACCGAAGATAGACACAAAATGCTGGAGTAACTCAGAGGGACAGGCAGCATCTCTGGGTGATGTTTCAGGTCGAGACCCTTCTTCAGACGGGTCAGGCCCTTCTTCAATCTGAAGATGGGTCTCTACACAAAACATCACCCATTTCTTCTATCCAGAGATGCTGCCTGTCCTGCTGAGTTACTCCAGCATTTTGTGTCGAGCAGCAATAATGATATTGGGCACTATCATTGCATTGGACTAAAGGACTGGAACCAGTGTAAAATATTTTTTTGCTTAATTAATGTATGTAAAGAAATTATCATTCTGATGTAATGTTAATAGACAAATATAGTTTGTGCTGAGAAATGTAGCATAGATTTATTGAGTTATACAGCATTTTAAAAAAGGCCTTTCATCTTCAGTTATGCCTCTCGCAGTGTAATCAGCGTTGCGGGGGAATAATTAGTGAATTTTTAATGTTTTTAAATTTTTCTTTTTAAATCTTTGGTGCCTACCCTGACAACACATGCCTGATCCAAGCCATCTAATGCAAGCTACATCCTTGTGAACAAACTTTTGTTAGATGAAGAAAGCATATTTTTGGGCAAAACAATCTGCATTTCCAAATTGCAGTTTCATATTTGTAGATAATTAACAGGCAGTAATGTATTTTACAACACGTGCTTTGTACCTGTATAGCCACAGGCTAAGTCACGGGAATATCTCTTCTGTCTAATGTAGATGAAGGTTGATCATCAATATACAGTCAATGTTAATCAATCTTAATCTTTTAAAATGTCAAGCTGGTTAGCTGAATGAATTCATTCAGAATGTAGGTTTAGAACAAATTGAGGGAGGGAGGGGGGTTCATGTTGCAGTTATATAGGATGTTGGTGAATGTGGACAAAAATGCTAGAGAAACTCAGCGGGTGAGGCAGCATCTATGGAGCGAAGGAATAGTTGACGTTTTGGGTCGAGACCCTACTTCAGATATTGGTGAGTCCACTTTTAGAGTATTGTGTTCAGTTTTGGGCACCATGTTATAGGAAATATGTTGTCAAGTTGTAAAGGGTGCAGATAAGATTTAAGAGGACATTGCCTGGACTCGAAGGCCAGCACTAGAGGGAGCGCAGGAGGATGAGGGGTGATCTTATAGAGGTGCACAAAACCATGTGAGGAATAGATCAGGTAAATACACAGAGACACTTGCCCAGGGTAGGGGAATAGAGAACCAGAGGACAGAGGTTTAAGGTGAGGGAAGGAAGAATGAATAGAAACCTGAGGGTTAACTTTGTTACACAAAAGGTGGTGGGTGTATGGAAGGAGCTGCCTGAGGAAGTGGTTGAGGCAGGGAGTATCGCAGCATTTAAGAAACATTTAGACAGGTACATGGACAGGACAGGTTTAGAAGGATATAGGCCAAATGCAAGGCAGTGGGACCAGTGTAGATGGGGCATGTTGGTTGTTGTGGGTAAGTTGCGGCCTGTTTCCACACTATGACTATATAACAGAGGTGCAGTGTTATGCAGGGAATGACACATCACAGATGTGCTGTGTGGAGTTAACCTACGACACTTACCATCTTTCTGACATGGACTCATGCCATTGGTTCAGTAGAAGTATGCTTCAATGCTTCAATTATGTTTTTATTGCCACATGTACAAATGCACAGAGAAATTATTTTCTTACATACAGTCCAATGCTGTACTCCCATACCTAAGCACAATCCCCGATTAGCAAGTGTACAGAAATAGTTCATTGAGCCCGCGTGCAAGAGTCACCATGATTTGGCGCCAGTTACAAAGTCCAGTCCACGTTCTATTTCTTATGAGTGGTGCCTGCTCCAGGCAAGCCTCAGGTTGCTGGGCCTCCAGCCATCATCTCCCTTGGAAGCCACGTCCCTTTCCTTGCCCGTCCCGGTAGCACCTCCCGCAGCTGGCCTTGAGGGCGCGGTAGGCCAGACCCCGGCTCACTCTTCTCTCCTACTGGCCTCACTCCTCGCCCGCCGCTTCCGTCGTCATCACCGTTTGCATCCTCCTGCTCTCGGGGGACGGGCAGGGGCCGGCATTGCAGCCTCCCCCCTGTAGGCCAAGGTCCGTGGCGTGCCGATCATCCCCAATCTCCCCAGTGACCCTTATCCCTCCATGTGCATCATTGTGAAACTGACCCTTCGGCCCATCAGAACCATTCCTGGCCATCAGCCACTCATTTACACCAAACCTATACGAATATATTATTTAAATTCTCCCCAGATTGTGATCAACACTCCCCAGTGTCTACTGCTCAACTACATAATGTAGGGAATTTACAGAGGCCAATTAATCCATCAACCTGCACATCTGTGGGACATGAGAAGAAACCGGAGCACCAAATGGTCATGGGGAGAACATGCCGCACACATACACACACACACATGTGCATACACGCACACACATGCATACACACCCACACTCGCGCACACAAACACACACACAACAGAGAGCAGATGAGGAGGGATTTATTTAGTCAGAGGGTGGTGAATCTGTCGTATTCATTACCAGAAACGGCTGTGGAGGCCAAGTCAATGAGTATTTTTGAGGCGGAGATTGACAAATCCCCCCCCCCCCCCCCCCCCACACACACATTGTTAATGAAAATAGAACCAACCTGTGCCCTCTAACGAGAAATGAATTGACATTTGAGAAAGACATGCAGACTGATTGAGGAAATCTCTCAATATGCGGCTGCTAGAATTGTATTACTGAGACAGCACAGGTTTGATGGGCTGAATATCCTTCAGCAGCCTAACAATGCTAAACTACCTAATTGGATCTTCCCTGCGGCACTTTACCTTTTCTGAGCTGGAAGAGAGGCACCACAAATACAGCGTGGTGCAAATGTACACAGCAAATTAAGATGCTCTGACTAATGGGCACCTTGCTATCAATCACTGATTGTCCTCCAGTCCTGGACAAGATAATTAGTCATCCATTTTAATTCTGTGGTAACATGTAAATGGTACAAAACTATGCTGATGAAATATAAACTAGCTTTTTAGTCGGATTCTGTATTTTAAGTGAATGCGTGAGGAAGCTGTGTGTATTTTTTGAATTGTAATGTTGTTGAAATCTTGGCAGGTTGCCCAGTAAATCGACAACAAAACCTCCAAAGGCAATTTTGTATGCTAATGTACTGCCATTTCTTTATTCCTAAAAGGGAATGGGATATTATTAATATGGATGGGTTTTTTCCAATCTTCTATCCACAACAAATGTTTCAGTAACACTTTGGCACTAGAAAAGAGAGGTTGGGAACAATCGCCCACCTCCCTCATCCACATCCAACTGTCCATTGCCAGGTTTTTCATTAGTTATTGGAGAAGAATTCGGCCATTCGGCCCATTCAGTCTGCTTCACCATTCAATCATGGCGGATCTAACTTTCCGGCTCAACCTCATTCATCTGCCTTCTCCCCATAATCTTTGACACTCTTACACCCTTATTGGGATGACACAGTGGTGCAGTGGTAGAGTTGCTGCCTTACAGTGCCAAAGACTCAGGTTCAATCCTGACCATGGGTGCCCTCTTGTATAATCCCCCTGTTATCACGTGGGTTTTCCTTGGGTGCTCTAGTTTCCTCCCTCACTCCAAAGACGTGTGGGTTTGTAGGTTAATTGGCTTTGGGAAAATTGTAAATTGTCCCTAGTGTGCAGGATAGTGTTAGTGCACGGGGTGTTAGCTGGTCGGCGCAGATTCGGTGCATCGAACGGCCTATTTCCATGCTGTATCTCTAAAGTCTGAAGTAAAGTCTATCAATTGCCTGCCTTCCATACCTCATAGGAGCAGAATTAGGCCATTTGGCCCATTGAGTCCACTTTGCCATTCAATCATGGCTGATCTATCTTTCCTTCTCAACCCCATTCTCCTGTCTTCTCCCAGTAACCTTTGACACCCATACTAATCAAGAACCTGTGAATCTTTTATTTTAAAATCACCCATTGACTTGGCCTCCACCAATGTATGTGGCAATGGATTCCACAGATTCACCTTCCTCTGAACTTCTGAGGGCTTTGTTGTGCACTCTCATCTTTTCTCCCCGCTACTACAATCAGTATGAAGGCGTCCTGATCCAAAACATAACCTGTCCTTTCCGTCCACAGATGCTTCCTGACCAGTTGAATTCCGCCAGCACTTGTGTTTCACTCAGTTCATAATGGGTCAGCAAAAATGATGAGCTTTATTGTGTCGTAGAGTCATACAGCATAGAAACAGGCCCTTCGGCCTAAAGGCCTACCTGCCTGCATTTTGCGGTTTATCCAAAACCTTCTCTATTCATGTACCTGTCCAAATGTCTTTTAAATGTTGTGATAGTGCTTGTCTCAAGTTACTTCCACTGGCAGTTTGTTCCATATACCTATCACTCTCTGTGTGAAAAAGGTGCCCCTCAGGTTCCTAACTCCCTGGACTGACGCCACTTTCTACCTCAAAAAACAAAGTGCTGGAGTAACTCAGCAGGTCAAATAGTAGCTGTGGAGGCAATGGACAGGCAATGTTTCAGATTGGGAGCCTTCTTCAGATCCTTACACTCTGTCAATTCCCTCCATAGATGCTGCCCGACCAGCTGACTTACTCCAGCACTTTGTATTTTGCTTGATATCAGCATCTGCAGTTCCTTGTATCATTGAGTAATAGAATGTGGAAACAGGTCCTTCGGCCCAACTTGCCCAGACCGACCAATGTATTCCATCTATATTTGTCCCACCTGCCTGCATTTGGCCCATATCCCTCCAAGCTTAACCTGTCCAGGTGTAAGAAGGAACTGCAGATGCTGTTTTAAACCGAAGATAGACACAAGATATGAGGGGGAGGAGGGGGAGAGAAAGAGGGGAGATAGAGAGGAGGGGGGGGGAGGGGGGGAGGGGGGGAGGGGGGGGGAATTGGGAGAGGGGGGGGGGGGGGGGGGGGGAGAGGGGAGAGGGGGGAGGGAGGGGGGAGAGAGGGGGTGCTGAGTGAGGGGGTCTGAGAGGGGGGTGAGGTGAGGGGAGAGGTGGGGAGCAGGGAGGGGGGGGGTGGTGGAGGGAGGGGGTGGGGGGGTGTGGAGGGGTGGGGGGGTTGGGGGGGAGGGAGGGTGGGGGAGGGGACGGGGGGAGAGGGGGGGAAGGAGAGGGGAGAGAGGGGGGAGAGAGAGAGAGGGGGGGGGGGGGGGAGAGGAGGGGAGAGAGAGAGAGAGTGCCTTTTTACTTCAATCCAACCCCCCCCAAACAACCATTTGCAGGCAGTGCCTTTTCACTTCAAACCAACGATGTTTTCATTTTCAAACCACATTAAGGGCACTCACAGTTGAGTAGACATGTATTCAGTGTTAATCAGAGCTGAGAGAGACGTGACCTCCATCTTGCAGAGACTGAGTGAGGTACACCACTTCCTGATTTTATAGTCCCTCCCCTTCCCTCCAGCAGGGGCAGCAGAGAGAATGGTAAAAAAAATGTAAACATTAATATTTCTCTGATTTTTCATCATTGGGAAAACTCCTCTGGTCCAGGAAGGCAGACGTGGGCTCTTCAGATTCAGATTCAGATTCAGATTCAACTTTAATTGTCATTGTCAGTGTACGGTACAGAGACAACAAAATGCCCTGAGCGAGGTGGCCAAAAATGATGGCCGTAGATGGCGGCGTTCTCTCGGAAATCGCAGCACAGTGGGCCAAAAGCGGTCAAGATTAGACTTTTAGTAATATAGATCATTACATGTACCGATGTAAAGTGAAAAGCTTTTTTGGTGCATGTTATCCAGTCAGCAAAAAGACAAAACATGATTCCAATCAAGCCTTCCACAATGTATAGATACAGAATTAAGGGAATAAAGTTTAATCCAGTAAAGTCCGATTAAAGATAGTCTGACCATCTTCAATGGGGTAGATGGGAAGTCAGGACCGCTCTCCAGTTGGTGATAGGCTGGTCCAGTTGCCTGATAACAGCTGGCAAGAAACTGTCCCTGTATCTGGAGTTTTGCAGTTTCACACTTTGGTACATCTTGGCTGATGGGAGAGGGGAGAAGAGGAAGTGTCTGTGGTGAGGCTAGTCCTTCATTATGCTGGTGGTCTTGCCAAGGAGGCATCAGGCGTAAATTGAGTCAATAGAAGGGAGGTTGGTTTGCATTCTAGCACTTTGTGGACTTTGGAATTTATTTTGTTTTTACACTATATTGATTTTTATAATTGAAATCCTTTCTGTTTGTTTATTATATTATCTATTGATTACTATGTTTACATATCTGTTGTGCTGCTGCAAGTAATGGTTTCATTGGTCTGTTTTGGGTCATATGATGATAATCCATGCTTGATTTTCTTTATTTCGGGGAGGCGTGGAAGAAAGAATTTAGAAAAAATAAGTACTCGATCGGCATATATATATATAGAGAGGGCAAAAATAAGCTGTTTCTGTTGCTGTTTGGACTCTATGATTCGATTTGATCCTCGGTGATCCTGGAACTTACTTTAGACATGCAGCGTGGAAACAGGCCTTTCGGCCCACTGATTCTGTGCCGACCAGCGATCAAATTTTACACTCATACTATCTTTCATAGTAGGGGCAATTTACAATTTTACCAAACTCAATTAGCCTAAAAACCTGTATGTCTTTGGAGTGTGGGACGAAACTGGAGCACCCGGAAAAAACCCATGTGGTCACAAGGAGAACGTACAAACACCTTGCAGACGGCAGCAATAGTCAGGATTGAACACAGGTCTCCTGCGCTGTAAAGGGCCTGTCCCACCAGCATGCGATTGCATGCGTCTAGCGCGACCGAATGTGGTCGCTTGAGGCCTACGGCCGCGCGGGGCCGGTCCCACTTCGAGCCGGGAAGGCGTATGGAGTTGTGCGGGGCTGGTCCCGACATCATATTCACCAATCAGCTGGGCAGAAGGCGGGCTGACTGAATTTGGACGTCGCACGGCGTCGGACGGTGATGTCATCACACAATGGCACGCCGGGCGGTGACGTCATCGCGCAACGCCACGTGCTAGGCGTATGCCATCAAGACACTGCATATGCCCATCGAGACGCTGCATACGCCATCAAGGCTGCGTACGCCCTCAATGCGCCTGAGGGCCGACAGGCCGTTGGCGCGCGGGATTTTCGAACAGTGCGGGATTTTTGGAGCCCCGCGCGATGTCGGGACCAGTCCCGCACAACTCATACGCCTCCGTGCTTGGAAGTGGGACCGGCCCCCCGAGGCCATACGCCTCAAGCGACCACGTTTGGCCGCGCTATACGCATGCAATCGCATGCTGGTGGGACAGGCCTTAAGGCAGCAACTCTACTGCTGTGGCCACTGTGTTGCTTTAATTAGACAAGGGAGATGTTAATGAGTTGAATCAGCGGAATGGGAATTGCAACTGAGGATAAAGAATAAGGTCATGGGACGATTTATACCATTTCCATTTGATTGTAAAGAAACATTTAACCTGTAAGAAGTGTTTAGCATCTTGTCAATCCTGTGGTACAGCAGTATAAGATAACAATAAATCCAGTAAGCAGATTACAGGGAGTATATGTGGCTGCTGATCCAGATCTGTGAGGGACAGATTATCACTGATTTAATGATACTTTACTGATGTGAAGAACAGATTCCAGATTTCATGGGATAATGTTTGCTGACAGCAGGCGTTGCAAATCAGTTTAGTTTAGTTTAGTTTAGAGATACACCGCGGGAACAAGCCCTTCGGCCCACCGGGTCCGCGCTGACCAGCGATCCCCGCATATTAACACTATCCTACACACACTAGGGACAGTTTTTTTACATTTGCCAAGCCAATTTACCTACATACCTGTACTTCTTTGGAATGTGGGGAGAAACTGATGATCTTGGAGAAAACCCACACAGGTCACGGGGAGAACATACAAACTCCATACAGCCAGTACCCATAGTTGGGATCGAACCTGGGTCAACGGCACTGCCAGCGCTGTAAGGCGGCAACTCTACTGCTGTGCCACTGTGTCGCCGCCCTTTGAGGGAATAAACAAAAGTTCCATATATATTCAAAAATATGAGTGCTCAAGTTTTGACGATCACTATCTTTGGCAGTTCTGGGAAGTGCTGTTTTAAAATGGAATATTCCCTCATTTACACTGGATTCACGTACAGCGACTTATGGAAGGATGCTGTTCCGTGAAGATCGACACAAAATGCTGGAGTAACTCAGAAGGTCAGGCAGCATCTCTGGAGAAAAGGAATACATGACGTTTTGAGTCGAGATCTTTCTTTAGTCTGAGAGTGAAGGGGGCAGGGAAACTAGAGGTATGAAAAGGTTCGGAACAATCAGAGCCGGCACCGATGACCAAGGAAAGGTGGATCGAACAATGGTCCATTGTTGACTGTGGGGGAGGTGACAATGACTGGATATATGGATGCAAACAGCAGAACTGGCAGGACAAACTAGGGTGGGGAAGGGCAGAGAGAGAGGGAATGCAAGGATTGCTTGAAATTAGATAAATTAATATTCATACCATAATATTCATACATCAGAGTGAGACCAATTTGCATTTGATCTCACTCTGATAGTGGAGGAGGCCCAGGACAGAAAGGTCAGTGTGGGAATGGGAATGGGAGTCAAAATGTTTGGCAACCGGGATATCGCATAGGCCAAGGCAAACTGAGCGAAGGAGTTCAGCGAAACGATCACCCAGTCTGCGCTTGGTAGATGAAGATTAAATTAATCCTTACATAAGTCAGATTTTACCTAAATTGGAATCACTGACTCTCGCTGTTGGGACACCTACTGCAGCACTTGGCCTTCAGGGTAAGCACCGTCGCCATTGTTTTCGATGTAAACCTGAGTGAACGTACAGTGTTGTGGAAATTACAAACAGCCTGGACTGAGGAACTGAGCACAGAGTTGTTTACGTAAGTGTGAGTTTACGTAAGTGAAAGTCGGGGAGTGGCTGTAGTAGTATTTGGTCAGTAGGATACTTGTGCAGCACGTGAACAGGCCCTTCACCCCACAATGTCCATACCAAACAGAGATGCCAGGTTATGCTATCCTTGTCTGCCTGCATGTGAGCCATATCCCTCCATTCCCTGCATAAACATGTGCCTATCTAAAAACCTGTTAAATGTCACCATTGCATCTACCTCCATCGCCAACTCAGAAGTGCGTTCCAGGAACTCACCACTCTCTGTGTAAAAATTCTTACTCGGACCATCTCCTTTATACTTATCTCTTCTCACCTTAAAGCTATGCCCTCTAGTCTTTGACATTTCAATGCTGGGAAGAAGGTTCTGCCTATCTACCCTATCTATGCCTCTCATAATTGTATACACTTCCATCAGGTCTCCCCTCAGCCTCTGACACTCCAGACAAAACAATCCTAGTCTGACTAACCTCCTTGCAAGCAATATCCCCTCATCCAGGCACCATTCTGGTAAACCTCCTCTGCACCCTCTCCAAAGTCTGCACATCCTTCCTGTAATGGGGTGATCAGAACTGCAAGCAGGGGATAAATCTTCACAAGATCAATGAATGAATTTTCTTTGCCAACTATGAATTATAGACAAAGATTTGCAGATTTAACCCGGTTTGTCTGTGCAGATCCCTACACAATTTGACAATGAAGTTTTTAGTGCCCTCAGCTGGCAACACGGGCAATTTTGCCTGTTTTGTTCTGCGTAGAATTTAGATCAATCAATTGAGTAGTTCAGTCTCACTGATCTACGCAAATGTTTATATACTCTGTCTGATACGGTGGCGCAGCGGTAGAGTTGCTGCTTTACAATTCCAAAGACCCGGGTTCAATCCTGATTGCAGATGCTGTCTGTACAGAGTTTATACATTCTCCCCGTGACCTGCGTAGGTTTTCTCCGGGTGCTCTTGTTTCCTCCCACACTCCAAAGACGTACAAGTTTGGCTTTGGCAAAAAATTGTAAATTGTCCCTAGTGTGTAGGGTAGTGCTAGAGTATCAGGGCTCGCTGGGTGTCACAGACTCAGTGGGCCGAAGGGCCTGTTTCCGTGTTGTATCTTTAAACTAAACTAAACTAAAATTCCATCTGCAGCTCCATTCAATCAACACTACCTGCAATATTTTCTGCTTCTTTCTCTTACCTGTTCTCTCAGCCTCCCATCTTAGACTTTAGATTTGTCCCTCACATTTCCTTTAAACTTTGAATTTAAAGCCATGCCTTCCAGTCTTCAAAGCCAGTCTTTCAGAGAAGTAATGAGCAACATTTTGCTGACACTGGCCCACTGTGTCTGATTCACCACTGTCCTGTACCTACATAGCCTAGAGTTACTAGATATTGAAGGTCCAATCCATGTGCTGCAAAGTTCAGAGACTGGTCCAATTACTTGGAAAATTTGAAATGCACATTTACATTTGATGGTTTGTCAATAACATCTTAAGCTGAGCTAGCTGTGAAAGTGTCATGGTTTTACATATCTCTGCTTCCAAGAGCACAGTCACGATCCTTACCATGCCTTGAGTACATATAAGTTTATTGAAGGACAGATATCTAGACAAAAGTGATATAAAGATATATAAAGGAATAAGAGATCAAGGCAGGAAAGTAATGTGAAGGCCAAGACTGTCTCCTGTTATGTTATTGGGCCTTTAGCTGGACAAGAGTCACATATAAACTTGGCTTGGCTGCCTTTACATCAATTTAATAATTGGTCACTGTAACCATTGCTATATATTTTTAAGCTTAGTGTAAGTTCCCTGGCAACAACAGATTTGACCAGTTGCCCCACAGTACAGGATGACAGAGAGATTTAAAGTCATACAGCACGACAAAAGGCTCATCGGCCCAACTCGTCCATTTCAACCAAGATGCCCCATCTAGGCTAGTCCCATTTGCTCGTGGTTGGCCAAATATCTCTTAACCTTTCCTCTCATGTATCTGTCCAATTATCTATTAAATGCTGTTATACTACCTGCCTCAGCTACCTCCTCTGCACCTCGCTCCATATATCCACCACTCTTTGAATGTAAAGTTTTCCCTCAGGTTCATGTTAAATTGTGTCCCTAACACCTCAAACATATCTCATCTTGTTTATGACTCCCCTAACCAAGGTAAAAGACTCTCTGCATTCTAACCATCTTTTCCCCTCATGATTTTACCCACCTCTGTAAGATCTCCCCTCAGCCTCCTGCACTCTGAGGAATAAAGGCATAGCCTCTCCAACCTCTCCCTGGAGCTCAGCCCCTGAAGATCTGAAGATAGACACAAAATGCTGGAGTAACTCAACGGGTCAGGCAGCATCTCTGGAGAGAAGGATTGGGTGGCATTTTGGGTTAACGCCCTTCTTCAGACTGAGAGTCAGGGGAGAGGCAAGCTAGACAAATGAAAAGGCTTATAACAAATCAGAGGCGGCTCCGATGACCAAGGAAAGGTGGAGCCCACAATGGTCCATTGTTGGCTGTGGAAGAGGTGATAATAAAGGGATATATGGATGCGAACAATAGAACTGGCAGGCCAGATAGGGTGGGGAAGCGATGGAGAGAGGGAATGCAGGGGTTACTTGACCCTAGAGAATCAACATTCATACCACTGGGTTGCATCTGTAGTTCCTTCTGATCTTCAAGATCTGATGCATTGGAATGGAGAGAATTAACCAAATATTTCCAGGTCACCAATACAGAATTTAGTTTTGTTTAGTTTAGAGATACAATGCGGAAACCGGCCCTTTGACCCACCAAGTCCTTACTAACCAGTGATCCCCCGCACATTAACACGATCCTACACACTAGGGACAATTTTACTACCTTACCGAGCCTATTCACCTGTGGGGGGAAGCCAGAGCTCCTGGAGAAAACCCACGCAGGTCACGTGGAGAACGTGCAAACTCCATACAGTCAGCACCCATAGTTAGGATCGAACCCGGGTCTCTGGCGCTATGAGGCAGTAACTCTACCGATGTACCACTGTGCCAAGTTAACCTTTCCACTGCTTCTCCCTGCATGGTTTGTGTAGCTGGTCTTGAAAACACCTGAGCAAAGAAGTTGATCCCGAATGTTTCAATAATTTCAAGCTTTGGCACATAGAAACAGCTTTGCGATCGTTGCAGGGCCCCAGAGATGTTTCTCTGTTGGCCTCTTCATGGCAAGTTATTCATTTAATCCAGTTTGACACAGCCACTGATTTAGCAAAATAATGAATGTCTGTTTATCTGTTGTTGTCTCTGTTCCAGTCATTAGCAGATATCCCTGGCAATGCGTTGCTGAACTCTGATTCAGTGCAACAAAAATTAACGTTCATTGTGTATGTCAGAGGTTCAGTTTGATTGGTTTTTAACCCCTGCATGCACGCAGGCGCGCACAGGCACTCGCACACACGCATGCACACATAAAGTCATATAGACACAAACACACGCATGCATGCATGCCTGCACACTCACACACACACATATGCACGTATACATGCACATACATGCATGCATGCATACACATGCGTGCATACATAAAAACACATATACACACACCAATGCACACACGCATATACACACATACACACTTATGCACATGCACACACGTACACATGCACACACATGAGGGGAAATATTTTGCTGAACATTGTTTAATTGAGTTTAATTTATTATTGTCACGGATACCAAGGTACAGAGTAAAGCTTTTGTTGCATGCTACCCAGTCAGGGAACATACAATCAAACTATCCACAGTGCACAGATAAAGGATAAAGGGTACAACCTTTAGTGCAAAGATATAACATTGAAGTCTGATTAAAGATAGTTCAAAGGTCTCCAATGAGGCAATAAGGTAGATGGGAAGTCAGGTCTAGCTATTCAATTGCCTGATAGGATTATTCAAGCTGAGTGGAAGGTGGTCAGGGAACACTGCAATAACACTGGTCTGGTGCAATAATCAGATCTGAGGGGCAGGAAGGCAGAATGGCACGTTATCCTGTTCCTTATGGTGGCTCCCCTTCAGAAACTGTGAGCTTCGTCTTTGAATATCAGTGTCCCGAGGAAGAGCTATTGGCACATTGTCCTTCATCAGTCAGAGTATTGAGTACAGAAGTTGGGAGGTCATGTTGCAGTTGTATAAGATGTTGATGAGGCCACATATCGAGTATTGTGTTCAGTTTTGGGCATCATGTTATGGGACAGATGTTGACAAGTTGGAAAGGGCGCAGAGAAGATTTAGATAGATGTAGCCAGGTCTCGAAGGCCTGAGCTATAGGGAGAGGTTGAGCAGGCTATTCCTTAGATCACAGGAGGATGAGGGGTGATCTTTTAGAGGTGTTCAAAGTCATGAGAGGAATAGATTGGGTAGATGTGCAGAGCCTCTTGCCCAGAGTGGGGGATTTGAGAACTAGAGAACATAGATTTAAGGTGAAGGGGGCAAGATTTAATCAGAACATGAGGGGTAACCTTTTAACACAAAGGGTGGTGGGTAAATGGAATGCGTTGCCAGAGGAGGTAGATGTGGTAGAGACCATTGCAACATTTAAGAAATAATTAGAGAGGTATATGGATAGGACAGGTTTAAAGGGATATGGGCCAAACCCAGGTTGGTGCAACAAGTGTAGATGGTCACTGTGGGCAAGTTGGGCCTGTTTCCATGCTGTATCACATTATGACTGTGAGCACAGGTCCAGTGACATCAACACTTCCATAAGGCTTGGAACCTGGACAGAGCCCAATAAGCGACGTTTCCAACGCAGTCTCTACAATTGGACGATTCAATCAGCATCTTGTGAGGCTTTTGAAAAAAATTGCAGAGCACGGGGGAATCAAGTGATTTCCCTGTCATGTGCCACCCTGTAATAATTAACGGAACAGCTCAGGCTGTAGCCTTGGTAGGATAATCCCACTTGCCAAATAACAACTGGTGTAGTCACACGTAAAGTAAAGTGCTGACGGTTTATTTTAAATTAAAGGGAATCCCACGGCCATTGATGGGGATGATAGAACCAACATTATCCATCCCCAGATGAAGTGTTTGAACAGCCTTCTGACAGCGGTGATGAGGTTTGCTGTGACAGATCTATGTGAGGTGCGTCGCTGACAGAAAATATGAAGCGGCACTTGTTGGAGAGAATCATAAGATCATAGGTTCCAGCAGCAGAATTACTCCACCATTCAACCATGGCTGATCTATCTTTTCCTCTCAACCCCGTTCTTCTGCCTTCTCGCCATAACCCTTGACACCTTAACTAATCAAGGTTAATTCCCGGGATGGCGGGGCTGTCATATGCTGAGAGAATGGAGCGGCTGGGCTTGTATACTCTGGAATTTAGAGGGGAAACTTATTGAAACATATAAGATTATTAAGGGTTAGAGGTTGGAAACATGTCCCCGATGTTAGGGGAGTCCAGAACCAGGGGCCACAGGTTAGGAATAAGGGGTAGGCCATTTGGAACAGAGATGAGGAAACACTTTTTCACACAGAGAGTTGTGAGTCTGTGGAATTCTCTGCCTCGGTGAAGCGGTGGAGGCCAGTTCTCTGGATATTTTCAAGAGAGAGAGAGCTAGATAGGGCTCTTAAAGATATCCCCTGTCAGGGAATATGGGGAGAAGGCAGGAATGGGGCACTGATTGTGGATGATCAGCTATGATCACATTGAATGACGGTGCTGGCTCGACGGCCGAATGGCCTACTCCTGCACCTATTGTCTTTGTCTATTGTCTATTGACTATTCTGTCAATCTCCACCTTAAAAATACCCAATATCCACAGTCACCTGTGGCAATGAATTCCACAGATTCGCCACCCTCTGACTAAATAAATTTCTACATCTGTTTTTTAAAGATACTTCCTTTTATTCTGAGGCTATGCCCTCTGATCCTACACTCTCCCACTAGTGACCCCCCTCGCTACCCCCCCCCCTCCCTCGCTACCCCCCTCCCCCTCCCTCGCTACCTACCCCTCCCTCTCAACAACCCTCCCTCTCAAGGGGAGTAGGGAGGGGGGGGAGGGGGGTAGCGAGGGGGGACGGGTAGCAAGGGGGGTAGAGAGGGAGGGAAGGGGTAGGGGAGGGGAGTAGAGAGGGAGGGGAAGAGGGAGGGGGTAGAGAGGTAGAGGGGCAGAGAGGGAGGGGGGTAGAGAGAGAGGGAGGGTGGTAGAGGGAGAGGGAGGCGGTAGTAGGGGGAGGGAGGGTAGAGAGGGAGGGCGAGGGAAGTAGAGGGGGGGGTAGTAGAGGGGGGGGGGTTTAGACAGGGAGGGGGGGGTAGAGAGAGAGGGGGGATAGAGATGGTGGGAGTGAGGGGAGATAGGGAGGGGGTAGAGAGGATGATGGAGGGGAGAGAGAGAGGGGGCAAGGGAAGGAGTGTAGACATGGTAACAACCCTCCCTACCCCTCGTCTCCCTCAATCCCCCCACTCTCCCTCCTCGCCTCCCCAGGATCTTTCCCCTCTCCTCCCCTCCCCCAATCCTTCCTTCACCTCTCTTTCCCCAACTGCCTCCACTGCCCCAATCTGCGAGGCCTCACCGCTGTGGTCTCGATGTCTCCTTCACCGTCGCAGTCTCAATGCATCCTTGATGGCAGTGTAAAACCCCAGCCGGGGCGTCGCGGGTAGAAGGCCAGTGGGAAAAAGTGGAAAGTTTATTTAAATGCGGCCCTCCCTCTGACATCACTGGAAGCTGGTGGCCGCCTAACCCCCCCTTGGTGGCCACCAACCCCCTCTTTGTGACGTCACTCGAACCGTGTTGAAGGAGGTTTGCTGTTTAAAAAGTTGTTTTTTGCTATTTAAAAAAACCCATAATAACTTGTGAAATATAGCATGAAATGTGAAGTGAAGCAGTTTATTTTGTCGACGAGGTTAATGTGATGAATAATCTGTGAAGATTTCTGCGCTAGCACGTGGCGTTTTGACAAAGGTAGAAAGACACATGCACACACACGCACACATACATACAAGATAAGAGTTTTATAGGTATATAGATGGGCCAAAGGCTGGCAGGTGGGACAAGTGTAGATAGGACATGTTGGTCAGTGTGGGCAAGTTGGACTGAAGGGCCTGTTTCCACATTGCAAAACTCTATGAATTCTGCGATGTAACTGGTCTGTTGGCATACCCCATTGACTAGCTTTCTAATCATTACGAATGGTATGTTAGCTTTCATTGCAAAAGGATTTGAGTATAGGAGCAGAGAGGTTCTACTGCAGTTGTACAGGGTCTTGGTGAGACCACACCTGGAGTATTGCGTACAGTTTTGGTCTCCAAATCTGAGGAAGGATATTATTGCCATAGAGGGAGTGCAGAGACGGTTCACCAGACTGATTCCTGGGATGTCAGGACTGTCTTATGAAGAAAGACTGGATATTTATACTCTCTAGAATAGTTTATACTCTCTAGAATTTAGAAGATTGAGAGGGGATCTTATAGAAACTTACAAAATTCTTAAGGGGTTGGACAGGCTAGATGCAGGAAGATTGTTCCCGATGTTAGGGAAGTCCAGGACAAGGGGTCACAGCTTAAGGATAAAGGGGAAATCCTTTAAAACCGAGATGAGAAGAACTTTTTTCACGCAGAGAGTGGTGAATCTCTGGAACTCTCTGCCACAGAGGGTAGTTGAGGCCAGTTAATTGGCTATATTTAAGAGGCCCTTGTGGCTAAGGGGATCAGGGGGTATGGAGAGAAGGCAGGTACGGGATACTGAGTTGGATGATCAGCCATGATCATATTGAATGGCGGTGCAGGCTCGAAGGGCCGAATGGCCTACTCCTGCACCTAATTTCTATGTTTCTATGTTTCTATATTACTACTGTGAGACAAGGTTCAGATTTGCCTCTCTGCTAGTGGCACTCAAGACTATCAGCAGTACTACATTTAGTTTAGTTTACTTTAGAGATACAAGGTGCAAACAGGCCCTTCGTCCCACCGTGTCCGCACCAACCAATATGGTGGCACAGCGGTGTGGTGGTAGAGTTGCTGCCTCACAGTGCCCGAGACCCAAGTACGGTGCTGACTACGGGTGCTGTCTGTATGGAGTTTGCACATTCTCCCTGATTTCTCCGGCTTTTCTGGTTTCCTCCCACTTTCCAAAAATGTGCAGGTTTGTAGTTTAATTGGCCTCTGGATATTGTGGAAGGATCCTGACCTGAAACGTCACCCATTCATATTCTCCAGAGATGCTGCCTGACCAGTTGAATTACTCAAGCATTTTGAGTCTATTTTCAGTCTAAACCAGCATCCTTCAGTTCCTTCCTACACACATCCCTGTCTCGTCTATCAGAATATTTCACAGATCCAGATTTCCAGATATAATCTGTTAAGTAACCCGATTATTAACAACCTCAGCATGTCTCCACCCAAGGAGATCTGAACCCATACTATTCAAAGGACAGGTCACATATGCAAACACAGCTGCAATGCCGCAGTGGAATAATAAATAGTGTGTCAGCAGATCTAAAACTCCTGTGCATGGGATAACGCATGTGAGATTACCCACCAGCTACCACTTGAACTGCCAGCAAGACAGGAAATTTGCAACACATGCAGAAACAATGCTAAAGAAATCCCAATATTGTGTAAAAAATCATGGTTGTGAAAAACATCCCAGCAAGGATGAACCAGCATGATCAAGGACGAATCTCATCCTGGTCACTCCCGCTTCTCCCCTCTCCCATCAGGCAAGAGGTACAAAAGTGTGAAAACTCACATCTCCAGATTCAGGGACAGTATCTTCCCAGCTGTTATTAGGTAACTGAATCATCCTCACACCAACTAGAGAGCGGTCCTGGTCTACCATCTACCACATGGAAACCTTCAGACTATCTTTAATTGGATGAAGATTGAGTCTGGTGAAGGGTCTTGACCCGAAATGTCACCGTTTCCTTTTCTCCATAGATGCTGTTTGATAGCACTTTGTGTCTATCTTTAATCGGACTTCATCTTGTGCTAAACATTATTCCCTCTATCCTGTATCTGTACACTTTGGACGGCTTGATAGGAATCATATGTACTCTTTTCACTGCACCTCGGTACACATGACAATAAATTAAACTCAACAGAAATTGTTGCACTTGCTTCTTGGAATCTTTTCCAGTCATAATTTCTTGATTTTCAGTAACAGAATTTTGTAAAGTGTTATGTAGAACAATCTGCCTATTACCAGTAAACAGCAGATGCCTCAATGTACGATGAGCACCGTGTGTGGTAATGTGTTCTGCATTCTAACGACTCTGGATAAAGAGCTTCAACATAACATTATACATTTATTATAATATCCAGTTCAATTAATCTTGAAAAAAAGAATCAAATTTAATGTGATCTATTTTAAAATCATTATTTGAAATGGCAACTTCAACATAATGATAGATTGATTGATTGATTGATTGAAAGATACAGCTTGGAAACAGGCCCTTTGGCCACTTGAGTCCACACCGTCCATTGATCACCTGCTCACAATTGTTCTATGTTATCCCACTTTTACACCATTCTCTACACATTAAGTGTAATTTACAGCCAATTAATTTGCAGACCTGCACATCTTTGAGATGTGGGAGGAAGACTGAAACACCCATGTGGTCACAGGGCAACAGTCACCCATGTGGTTAGCATTAGAGAGCATCCAGAGGAGGTTTACGAGACTGTTCCCAGGGATGATTGGGTTAATGTATGAGGAGTGTTTGCAGGTTCTGGGCCTTTACTCTCTGGAGTTTAGTAGGATGAGGGATCTCATTGAAACCTAATGGATAATGAGTGGTCTTGATAAAGTGGACGTGGAGAGGATGTTTTGAGTAGTGGTAGAGTTTAGAACCAGAGGGCATGACCTAACAATAAAAGGATGTACCTTCAGAATGTAGATGAGAAGAAATGTGGTGAGTAATGGTCAGATGGTGGTGAATTTGAGGAATCCATTGCCACAGATGTCTATTGGGGGGCCAAGACATTGGGTATTTCATAAGATCATAAGTGATAGGAGCAGAATTAGGCCATTTGGCTAATCAAGTCTACTCCGTCATTCAATCATGGCTGATCTATCTCTCCCTCAGTATTTTTAAGGCTGAGATTGATAGTTCTTGATTAGTAAGGGCGTCAAAGGTTACAGGGAGAAGGCAGGGAACTGGGGTTGAATGGAAGCAGAGGGGGGGGGGCAAATGGCCTACTGGGGTTGAATGGAAGCAGACGGGGGGCGAATGGCCTAATTCTGATCCTATGTCCCATGTGTAAACTGCATACAGACAGCACCCGAGGTCAGGATCGCACATGAGTTGCCACTGTTGTGAGCTCACAGTTCGACAAGCTGCTGCACTGTGCAGTAGCTGTCAACTGTCCTTGCTGTCTCCTCCCCTTCCTCAGCCCCCCTGCTGTCTCCTCCCATCCCCCAGCCTTCTGGCTACTCCTCCTTTTCCCTTTCTTGTCCCCACCCACCCCTGCCCCCCGATCAGTCTCAAGAAGGGTTTCGGCCCGAAACGTTGCCTATTTCCTTCGCTCCATAGATGCTGCTGCCCCACTGAGTTTCTCCAGCCCTTCGATTCTCCAGATCTACAGTTCCCTCTGTAAACACTGGTGCATGACTTCATCTACACTTCACGCTGCCTCGGCAAGGCCATCAGCATAATCAAAAATGAGTCTCACCCCGGCCACTCCCCGCTTCCCCCCACTCTCCCCTCAGCCGAGAGGTACAGAAGTGTGAAAACGCATACCTCTAGATTCAGGGGCAGTTTGTTCCCCAGCTGTTATCAGGCAACTGAACCTTTCACCAACTAGAGAGCAGTCCTGAGCGACTATCTAATTTATTGGAGACCCACAGACTATCTTTAATTGGACTTTACGGGACTATATCTTGCACTAAACATTATTCCCTTTTTACTGTATCTGCACACTGCGGATGGCTCAATTGTAATCATGTATAATTTTTTTCCATTGGCATACAACTAAAGTTTGTCATTGTATCACGGGACACATGACAATGAACTAAACTAAAAAAGTTTTTCCTTTTGGACTAAGATGGGGAAAAAACTTTTTAGCCCAGAGTTGTGAATCTGTTGAATTCTCTACCTCAGAAGGCAGTGGACTCCAATTCACTGGATGTATTTAAGAGAGAGTTAGATTTAGCTCTTAGAGCTAAGGGAACCAAGGGACATGAGAAAAAAGCAGGAATGGGGTACTGATTTTGCATGATCATCCATGATCATATTGAATGGTGTTGCTGGCTCGAAGTGCCAAATGGCTTACTCCTGCACCTATTTTCTATGTTTCTATGTATAACTAAACTGAAGCTGATCAGCATTGTGTAGGTATTCCAAACCAGAATTCCAAATTTTGCTACCTAATACCTTTCACTGGAGAAAGGGACATGAAAAAAATGTTAATTTAGTTGTCATGGAAACAGGATTCCCTGAGGCTTCTTAGGAACACTGAAAGGCATCCATTAAAAAATGCAGGCCTTAGTAAATTAGTTGGACAGCTGTTGCTAACGTTGAGTGTGCTGGAACTCCCTTCCTACCAAAGATCATAGAGCGGAGCAAGATAGTCCACTCGTTGAAAAAGCTATAGTAGGTCATGGGTAATCCTCAGCGCCATTTCCGTAATCGGCTTCCGTCTCTGCTCCAATCTGTGATCTTTGGTCATGGCATCCGCTCTATGATCTTTGGAGTAGATTATCTTGCTCCACTGTATGATCTTTGGTTTACACCGAAGGTAGACACAAAAAGCTGGGGTAACTCAGCGGTTCAGGCCAGGCAGCATCTCTGGAGAGAATTAATGGGTGATGTTTCTAGTCGAGGCCCTTCTCACCCAGGTGTTAGATAAAGTTAATTATTTTTCTTTTGATTACCTATAATTGTGCTTGTCCCAACAACAAACCAGATTACCACACAAGAGAACAAATGGCACGGAGAATGGGAGAAAAAAGTACTAAGAATTTACAGAGAGCCCGAAGGCTAACACAGTGGTGCAGCGGTAGAGTTGCTGCCTCACAGCGCCAGAGAACCGGGTTCCATCCTGATTACCGTACAAACTGTATGGAGTTTTAAGTTATCGCTGTGACCACATTGGTTTTCTCCAGATACTCTTCCCACACTCCAAAGACGTACAGGTTTGTAGGTTAATTGGCTTTGGTAAAATTGTAATTTGTTCCTAGTGTGCAGGATAGTGCTACTGTATGGGGCGATCGCTGATCGGCGTGGACTCGGTAGGCCGAAGGGCCTGTTTCTGCGCAATATCTCTGAAGTCTAAAGTCTCCATTTATCAGAGAGTTTGTTTCATCAAACACTTTTTTATGCCATTATGGGGTGTTTGACATATAGCGCACAACTGAAAATCTGTGCCCAGGGCACCTACAGTAATCAAAGCCTTATTGGCATGGACATGTACCTCCATCGCCAGCTGATTCCAACACCCACCTTTTGCTTTGGTGAAGCTAAGACAACTTGAGCTTTGTACACCCACCTCTGAGTCACAAAATCCTGCACTTGAATCCTATGTAAAATGTTTCAACATAATGTATCACCTCCAGTATAGTTTAGAAACAGGAGATGTCTTCCAGATGATACCTTAAACATGCCAGTCCTCTCTGGTTGATGTAAGATCTGGGATATAATCCAAAGGGGATCAGGGGAGATTTTGGTCAATATTCAACTCTAACCCCAAACCTAAAATAGTAAGTTGTCTTGTCTTTAATTACCAAATACATGTGGGGGCGGTGGCAGCATTTCTCCCTTACATAGAATCATATAGTGATACAATTTGAAAACAGACCCGTCAGCCCAAATAGGCCACACCGACCAAGATGCCCCATCTACACTATTCCCACCTGTCGCGCTTGGCCCATACCCCTCTAAACGTAACTTATCCAAGTACCTGTCTGAATGTTTCTTAAACATTGTGATAGTACCTGCCTCATCTACCTCCTCCAGCAGCTCGTTCCATACACCCACCACCCTTTGTGTAAAAACATTACCCTTCAGGTTCTTATTAAATCTTATCCCTTCTCACCTTAAACCTATGTCCTCTGGTTCTCAATTCCCCTACTCTGTGCAAGAGACTCGGTACATGAACCTGACCTATTCCTCTCATGATTTTGTACACCTCAATGAGATCATCCCTCATCCTCCTAAGAGACTTCCGAGAGGCTTGGACCATTTATCTGGAGATATGAGTTCAAATCCCACCACGACAGCTGGAGAGTGTAAGTTCAAGCAATTAAATGAATCAGGAATTTTAAAAAAAATGCCAGGATCAGTGAAGATGATTATGAAAATACTGGATTGTGGTAAAAGTACATCTGGTTTAATCAAGCCTTTTCGGAGAGCAAATCTGCCTTGTTTACGTAGTCTATAAACAGCAAACGCTGGAAATATTCAAAGTGTCAGGCAGTATTAACCTTATTCCCTCCCCCTCACCAAAAAAATAGAAAAATTTGCTTCTGGTCTTGTTTTCATAAGTTATAAGAGCAGAATTAGACCATTCAGTCCATCAAGACTACTCTGCCATTTAATCATGGCTAATCTTATAGAGATGTACAAAATTGTGAGAGGAATAAATTGGTTAAACGCATTGTATCTTGTCTACAGAAGGGCAACCGAGAACCATAGGACATAGGTTTATAGTTCCTTCTCAACCCTATTCTCCTACCTTCTCCCCATAACCCCTGACACCATTACTAATCAAGAATCTGTCAATCTCCACCTTATAACTATCCAATGACTGTTTCCACAGCCTTCTGTGTCAATTAATTCCACAGATTCACCACCCTTTGATTAAAGAAATTCCTCCTCATCTCCTTTCCAAAGGTACATCCATTTATTCTGAGGCTATGGCCTGTGGTCTTAGATTTTCCCACCAGTTGAATCATCCTCTCCACATCCACTTTATCCAGGCCTTTCACCATTCCGTAACTTTCAATGAGGTCCCCATTGAGTTTAGTTTAGTCAGACTAAGACCCTTTTTTAAACCTGCTTTAAATGTTGTGATAGTGCCTGCTTTAAACATTGAATTGCATTGAATTGAATTGAATACATTTTATTAGCCATGTATGTATACATACAAGGAATTTGCCTTGGTGCTTTGCTCACAAGTAACAACACAATATACAGTAGACAGTTAAAAATAAAATCTTGGTGGGATTTTCACAGATGACATAAATGAAAGAAAAGAACACAGACAAAACTTAGTATCTGCAACATTGTGTTAGTACCTGCAGAAGCTTTAAGGTGAGAAGAGGAAGTATTAAAGGGGACCTGAGGGGTATGTTTTAAAAAACACAGAGAATGGTTGATATGTGGAATGTGATGCCATGGATGGGGGTGGAATTAGATGTAATTGTGACTTTTAAGAGGCAGACACTTAAACAGGCAAGGCCTAGAAATATAGGCCTCTAATGCAGGCAAGAAGGATTAATATAGATGGGTTAGAAGGTCTGCATGGATGTGGTGGGCTGAATGGCCTGATTCTGATCTGCATGACACTATGACCCTGAGACATTTGCTGGGCAAATTAATCTAACGTTTCCATGAATGACCTTGCACCAGAACACTTAGTTCTAAGTGTCGTCTGAAATGGCCCAACAAGCTGTTCAGTTCAGAGGGCATTTGAAGATTAACAAGCAGTTTTGGCTTTATTGCATCCCACAAACAAATATAAATATCCGAGAGCTTGCCGAAAGGGCACGAGGTTTGCATGATGGCGTATATATTTCCACACCTCAATGATATTTAAAACACTGGGTACTTTGCAAAGGGATGTTTGTCTCCTATACCTTATTTGTCTGTGTAATCATGCAGGTACTGTCTGTTGGATTACTTTCTTTTCACTACTGCTGAGTTGAAGCAGTGTCATATATTATCATTTAGTTTAGTTTAGTTTCGAGATACAGCGTGGAAACAGGCCCTTCGGCCCACCGAGACTGCGCCGATCGTCGATCACCTCGAATACCAGCATTTTCATACACACCAGGGAAAATGTACAATTTTACCGAAGCCAATTAACCTGCAAACCTGTACGTCTTTGCAGTGTGGGAGGAAACCAGAGCACCCAGAGAAATTCCACACGGTCACAGGGAGAACGTACAAACTCCACGCAGACGGCACCCGTAGTCAGGATCGAACCTGGGTCCCTGACGCTGTAAGGCAGCAACTCCATCTCTGCACCACTGTGCTGCCAGTCCTATGTTATCACACTTTTGCATCCACTCCTTCCACACCAGGGGCAATTTTACTGAGGCCAATTGACCTACAAACCCGCATGTCTTTGGGATGAGGGAGGAAATCGGAGCACCCAGGGAAAACCCACGTGGCCACAGTAATTAGGACAGCACAGCACAGGAACGGACCTTTAAGCCCACAATGTCCATGCCGAACATGATGCTAAGTCAAACAAATCTCCTTTGCCTGCACGTGATCCATATCCCTCCATTCCCTGCATATCAATGTGTCTATCTAAAAGGGTTTCGACCCGAAGCGTCACCCACTCCTTCTCTCCAGAAATGCTACTTGTCCCGTTGAGTTACTCCAGCATTTTGTGTCTATCCTACCTAAAAGCTGGTTGAACTTAGCTAGTATTAGCTAATCTGATTTATACTGCATGTGTGTCCTTATTTACCAATGTGTTTGACTATTAGTTCCAGGAATAATTTGCGAGACAGGAGGCAATTCAATGATTCTATTAAATTCAATGATACTTTATTGTCACATGTACCTAGGTGCAGTGAAATTATTTATTTTTGCATACAATACACAAAGTATTCAAAGAGTCGTGACATATCTAGCACCAACAAAGTTCCAAACATATTCATTAGTGTCCCGATGAACCACCTTTGTTTATGGCAGTCATCCCCTCCCCCCACCGGGTCCTTCAGTTCTCAGCGCCACCCATCTATGAATAAATAAATTAAAGAGAGCAGCAATTTCTGGCTTTATTTCAGACATCCAGCGTCCACTGTGTTGTGCTTTTGCCGGTTCATTCTTTTTATTCCGGAGTCTGCCACTCTCTTAAATAATGAATAAAGTGCAGTCTGCGGCAAAGGAGGTTTGGCACGTTGAGAACACTGAGGTTTAATTTAGTTTTAGTTTCAGAGAGGTAGCAGGGAAACAGGCCCTTCGGCAAACCGAATCTGCAACAACTGGCGATCACCCCGTACACTAGCACTGTCCTACATGGTTAGGACAGTTTACAATTTGTTCCCTATCCAACTTGGTTTCGTAAAAATTGTGCATAGTCCCTCGTGTGTAGGATAGTGTTACATTGCGGGGATCGCTGGTCGGCATGGTCTCGGTGGGCTGAAGAGCCTCTATTTTCCGTGCTGTATCTCTAAACTAAACTAAACTAAGCCAATTAACCTACAAACCTGTACGTCTTTGGAGTGTGGGAGGAAACCGGAGCACCCGGGGAAAACCCATGCAGTCACAGGGAGAATGAACAAACTCCAACAGACGGCACCCGTGGTCAGGATCGAACCCTGGTCTCTGGCGCTGTAAGGCAACAACTCCACCCCTGCAAAGAATACTCTTAACCCAGGTTGGATTGACATTTCATGGTACAACCATGCATCAGCCTCACAGCACTAGAGGGCATCACTGTGGCACAGCGGTAGAGTTGCTGCCTCACAGCGCCAGAGACCGGGGTTCGATCCTGAGTATGGTTGCTGTCTGTAAGGAGTTTGCAGTGAGTTTCCTTCCACATTCTAAAGACGTACAGGTTTGTAGGTTAATTGGCTTATGTAAAGTTGTAAATTGTCCCTAAAGTGTAGGATATTACTAGTGCTAGGTGATCGCTAAGTGGCTCGGCCTTGGCGGGCCAAAGCGCCTGTTCCAAACTGTTTCTCTGAACTAAAAATGAATGTAGGTTTGCTACAAGGAAGGCAGTTTATGTTGCCTCATCTATTCATGTCACAGAAAGAAGTCAGCATTTATTTCCATACCTGCGCTTCCTCCTTTCCTGCCAGAACTCCCTAAAGGACTGGCATCTTGCTGGGTTGCATTTCCATGTTGACTGGTAGTTCTCCTGTGCGGTAGTCAAGTGCCAAGACTAAATTGTATGTATCCAGAGACTTGTCTGTCTTGGGGATGCTTGCTATCAAGCCTAGGCCTGCCTTCCACACGTGTGTTCCCATCTGCTGCCCTTGATTCAGGTTCCCTCTTGCCTTTGTAAGCTCTGATATGCTGAGCCAGATCATAAGCACATCGGCACAGCGGTAGAGTTGCTACTTTACGACACCAGAGACCCGGGTTTGATCCTGACTACAGGTGCTGTTTGTACGGAGTTTGTACGTTCTCCCAGTAACCCCGTGGGTTTTCACCAAGTGCTCCAGTTTCATCGCACATTCCAAAGATGTGCAGGTTTGCAGGTTCACTGACTTCTGGAAATTGTCCCTCGTGTGTAGGATAGAAATAGTGTACGGGTGATCGCTGGTCGGCGAAAGCTCGGAGTAAACTAAGCTTACACTTGAATAGCAGGAGAAGGTACCAGTAATACACCCCTGTAATTGATTCCACCATTCATCGTTGGTCTTCCGAATAAATTCCAGTTTTCCACCTGCTCTCAATTCTTTAAAATTTTAACCTTTGAATATACTCAATGAATGACTGTCTTCATTCCCCCTTCTCTCCCTGTCTCCCGAGACCCCACCAATTTTACTCCTCCACACCTCCCTCTCCCCTCCTGCTATTATCCTCCCCCTTGCTACAGTCCTCAACTCTTCATACATGTCCCACTTCTGTTCTTCTCCACACTGTGGAAACAGACCCTTCAAGCCAACGTGCCCACGCCAACCAACACACCCCATCTAAACTAGTTCCACCTGCCTGCGTTTGCCCCATAAAACCTAGCCTTTCCATGTACTTATCCAAATTTTGTTTTAATGTTGTGATCGTCCCTGCCTCAACTATCTTTTGTGGCAGCTCGTTCTATATACCATATACCTACCACTGTTGTGCAAAAAAATTGCACCTCGGGTTCCGAGTAAATCTCCCCCCCCCCCACCCAAAACCTATATCCTATGGTTCTTGATTTCCATAATCTGAGTAAAAGACTGCATTTACCCAATCGAATCCTCTCATAATCTTGCACACCTTTATAATATCATCCCTCATCTTCCTGCGCTCCAAGGAATAAGTCCTAGCCTGCTCAACCTCTCCCCTATAGCTCAAGCCCTCGGGTCCTGACAACATCTTTGTAAATCTTCTCTGCACTCTTTCCAGCTTGACAACATATTTCTCATAACAGGGTGACTAAGACTGAGTACAATGCTCCCTGCGACCACATGGGTTTCCTCCAGTTTTCTCCCACATGACTGACGGATTTGTCGGTTAATTTGCCTCTGTAGATTGCTGCTGATGTTGAGGGAGTGGATGAGAAAATGGAAAAACATACAAGTTCTTGGCTTGACTTGAATTGATATGACTCTGGGAAAGCAGTGTGTGCTTCTGCAAGACCAATCTAATTCCAAGTCATTGGGTATTCTTAAAGTGGAAATTAATAGGTTCTTGATTAGTAAGGGTGTCTAAGGTTACTGTGAGACGGCAGGTGAATGGATTTGATAGGGAACAATAGATCAGCCATGACTGAATGGTAGAACAGACCGATGGGGGGCCAAATAGCCTAATTCTGCTCCTACACCTTCTTTGTTCGAGTGATCAATAGTTGGCATGGACTCGGTGGTTCAAAGCGCTGTTTCCATGCTGTATCTTTAAAACTAAAAAAGAGGAAGTATGATTCTCATTCAACATAGCAATGCAACCAGTCCTACTCTCCAGTGTGAAGAAGGGTCTCGACCCATCACCAATTCCTTCTCTCCAGAGATGCTGCCTGTCCCGCTGAGTTACTCCAGCTTTTTGTCTTTATCTTCGGTTTAAACCAGCATCTTCAGTTCCTTCCTACACTTCTCCCACGTACATTCCCCACATCCTGCAAACTTAAATATTCATTATTTCCATGCTGAAACTTGATGATCTACCTCCTTACCCGCATTGTGCCAGAACATGTAAACGTGTTGCATTTTATCTTGCCTCAAGTTAAATCTCCTCTCAGTAATGGTGTCATCTAGTACAGAACCCACCGTATCCATGACGACCGTTGTACCCATCTCTACTGATCCCGTTTATCTCCACTGTAGTTTTCCATGCCTTGGTAATTCAAATGCTTATCTATATACTTCTTTAAATGCAGTGAGAATACTCATCTCTATCACCAACTCACAAGCTCTTCTCAGGCAGTTCCTAAGATTGAGGTTACATTTATTGGAATACCTTGTTTGCCCACTGTTGTTGAAACTGTGAATTCACTACTGATTCTTTTGCAAACCATTTAATTCTGTGTCCTCAGTTGGACTCGCACCTATTTCTTATTTCTCTCCTCACGCTGCCCCTCCCCCTCCTACATTCCTTCCTCTGGCTTCATAATATTTGGTCTTTGTTCCAACCATCTGCCTATCATAGTCATAGAGTGACACAGTGTGGAAATAGACCCTTCAGCCCAACTTGCCCGCACCGGCCAACATGTCCCAGCTACACTAGTCCCACCTGCTAGCGTTTAGTCCATATTCCTCCAAACCTGTCCTATCCTTGTACCCGTCTAACTGCTTCTTAAACGTTGGGATAGTCCCTGCCTCAACTACCCCCTCTGACAGCTAGGACCTTAATATCAAATAACAACCCTCCAACATCCCAAAAAGGTGAGTTTTTGTAGCTTAAATGGCCTCAGTAGATTGCCCTAAGTGTGTAGGGAGTAGATAAGGAAGTGGGGTGACATTGAACTAGTGTGAGCGTGGGATCGATGGCCAGGGGAACTGATATTACTCATGCAAGGTTGCTTGCATGTAGACATAAATTCATATGTCATACGAGCAGAATTAGATAATTCGGCCCATCAGGTCTACTCTGCCATTCAATCATGGCTGATAATTCTTTCCCTCTAAATCTCATTCTCCTACCGTCCCCCCTAACCTTTAAGACGTGTACTAATCAACAACCTGTCAATCTCCGCTTTAAAAATACCCAGTGACTTGGCCTTCACAGCCGCGCTTGTGACAATGATTTCCATAGATTCACTCCCCTTTGGCTTAAAAAATTCCTCCTCATTTCTTTTCTAAGGGTACTTTTATTCTGAGACTGTGCCCTCTGATCCTGGATTCTCCCAAAAGTGGAAACATTCTCTCTACATCCACTCTTTCGAGGCTTTTCACTATTCAGTATGTTCCAATGAGATACCCCCTCATCCTTCTAAACACCAGTGAGCACAGGCCCAGAACGATAGGAGCAGAATTAGGCCATTCAACACATTACGTGTGCTGCACCATTCAATTATGGCTGATTTATCTCTCCCTCCCAACCACATTCACCTGTCTTCTCCCCATAACCCCTGACACCTGTACTAACCAGTCTGCTCCTGTGACTTATGAACTTATGACTACAGGCAAGCATCCTTGCATGAGTAATATATATATTTCCCCAGCCAAAAAATAATGGTTCACAGTCCATTGTTAGACAGCCTGCATTGGAGTTAATAGAGTCAGACAACTGTATGCTATTGTGGAGGATGAATATAGGTAGTTCATAATTCCCTGGCATTTGTTCTCCACTTTATTTTTCTTGCCAGTTCTGGAGAAATCCCAGTGCACTGTACAAACACACCTGGGGTGCAATGATGCTTCGCCTGGTGCTGATCCTCCGTGGTATCTGGACCCCTGGTGTAAGGTTGTGGCTTTCCGCTGAGTACTGACATTAAAACATAGGAATGGGTACAGCAGAATATAAGCAATTAGATGAGGAGTAATTTATTTGGTCAGACGGTGGTGAATCTGTGGAATTCATTGTCACAGAAGGCTGTGGAGGTCGGCAATGGATATTTTTAAAGTCGAGATTGATAGATTATTGATTAGTAAGGATGTCAGGGGTTGAGGGGAGAAGGCAGGAGAATAGGAGAATGGAGTGGGGAGGGAAAGATAGATCAGCCATGATTGAATGTTGGAGTAGACTTGATGGGCCGAATGGCCTAATTCTGCTCCTAGAACTTGTGAACGTGAACATATGAAGCCGCTGGAGATGTACTTAGAAGTGGAATCTGAAGTCTCAATGATTATGTATAAACATCTGATTCACTAAGCAGAAGGGCTCACTGCCAGACTCCCACCATCCCTCTAATTTAGACTTTAGACTTTAGAGATACAGCACGGAAACAGGCACAATAACCCACCGTCATCGCCGAGCAGTGATCACCCCGTACGCAATCCTACACACTAGGCACAAGTGCTCTCGTTTACTCGCACATCCCAAGGATTTGTCAGTTAATTCACTTCTGTAAATTGACCCTGGTGTACTAGTGTCCAGGTGATCGCTGGTTGACAGTGGGTTTGGTGGGCCGAACAGCCTGTATCTCGGAACTAAATTAAACTTTTATTGATGGAATTAGAACACTAAGAACTAAATTCTGAACCCTGTCCCTTCCCCATTTGCACTACCAATTGTGCTTACATAGATACAAAGAAAATAGGTGCAGGAGTAGGCCATTCGGCCCTTCGAGCCTGCACCGCCATTCAATCTGATCATGGCTGATCATCCAACTTGAGATTGACTTGATTGTATTATTTGATCTAATTTGATGGCATGCAGAACAAAGCTTTTCACTGTACCCCAGCATGCGTGACAATAATGAATCTAAACTTAAACCTAAACCTTACCTGCCAAAGAGCTCTTTCTTTGTAATCTTTCTCGCCTTTCTCATCTGGATCTCCAGGTCTCTCTTCCTCTGTCTCTTCTATACTATGCAAGGTTTTGCAGGTAATAGAGGGATATAGATCATGTATAGACACATGGGATCAGTTTAACTGGGCACCAAGTTCAGCACACGTTCCTGTGCCATACTGTTCTATGCATGCCTTGCACTTTACCATATTGAATTGCTTTTCCTACCTGTCCCATTCATTGTTATATTTTTCCCTTGATGACCTCTCCTGCAGTTTTTTACAAATGAACCTTTGAAAGATCAATGGCTTTTCTGACCATTGTATGAAAGGGTGGCACAATGGCGCAGCAGTAGAGTTGCTGCCTTACAGCGCCAGAGTTCGATTCTGACTACAGGTACTGTCTGTACGGAGCTTGTACATTCTTCCGTGAGCGTGTGCCATTTTCTACGGGTGCTCCGGTTTCCTCCCACACTACAAAGATGTACAGGTTTGAAGGTTAAAGGTACACAAAAATGCTGGAGAAACTCAGCGGGTGCAGCAGCATCTATGGAGTGAAGGAAATAGGCGATGTTTCGGGCCAAAACCCTTCTTCAGACCATATTCGTTTCGGCCCGAAACGTCGCCTATTTCCTTCGCTCCATAGATGCCGCTGCACCCGCTGAGTTTCTCCAGCATTTTTGTGTACCTTCAATCTCCCAGCATCTGCAGTTCCTTCTTGAACAGGTTTGAAGGTTAATTGGCTTATGTAAAAAAATCATAAATCATCCCTAGTGTGTAGGATAGTGCAAGTGTACGGTACGGGGTGATTGCTGGTAAACACGGACTCAGTGGGCCGAGCGGTCTGTTTCCATGCTGTATCTCTAAAGTCTAAAGTAAAGTCTAAAGTACTGTCTCCACATTGTGCAATTATTCACGGAATCATCACTGAAAACTGCATCAGTATTCTGCCCAGAGCAGTGCAGCTGTGGCTAATCAGGACGTCAAATGGTTTATTAGCCCAATAATAACATTATAGATGAATATATTCTGCCTTTATTGCCAACGCAAGTCTTAACTATTAAACGTTCCAGTTGAAGACCAGTTTCCTACCCTGACCTTCAGCATTGTGTCTACAAATTAGACACGTTATGGGAAATCTGTAATGGTCAATTTAGAGCCAAGCAATCACAGTTCTTTCGACTATGTTCCTTCCCCTTAGCTCTCCAAATTGTACTTGAGTTTGAGTAAGAAGAAAATGCAGATGCTAGTTCACACTGAAGATAGACACAAAATCCTCATTGAAGACTCTTGGACTATCTTTGATTGGACTTTACTGGAATTTATTATTGCACAAAAAGTAGTTTATGTTATTCCCTTGATCATGTATCTGCACTGTGGATGGCTCAAATGTAATCGTGTTATCTTTCAGCTGACTGGTTAGCACACATCAAAATATTTTTACTGTATCTGGAGAAAAGGAATAGGTGACATTTTGTGTCGAGACCGTTCTTCAGAATTTTACTTGATTTCATTTATATATAGTACTAGACTAAGTCTAGACAGCATCACACGGGAGGGCTGGTCCCCCAAAGCAATATTCCACCTCTCCACCAATTCCAATATTGGTGGCCAGTGGTGGGGGGGGGGGGCTTTCTGGACCGGTAGAATGGGTGTTGTGGGCTGAAGGGACTGGTTTCCAGAGGGCTAGTATGGACATTGTGGGCCGAATGGATTATTGGGCTGGCAGCTCACTCACTCATGGCTGGTGGGCTGGCAGTTAACTCACGGCTATTCATTGAAATTCCATTTCAAGCAGGGTGCAAGGCCACCAAATTCAAGTGCAGTTTCTTCCCACTTCAAGCAGGGCGCAAGGCCACTAAAGACAGCGAGTCATGACCTCTTCCTCCTCCATCTTGCAGAGACTGAGCCACACCAAACTTCTAGGTTTTATAGTCCCTCCCCGCCCCCCTCCCAACAGAAGGGGTGATTGACAGGAGAGAGAATCTCAACATTTTAAAAACACTAATAACTCTTTTATCTTTCATCAATGGGTAAAATCCTTGGCACCTGATGAGTGGAGGGGGACTGAGTAAGATGGCAAAAATCACAGCGTACGTGGTAGCGTTTTTTTCTAAAATCAATATAAAGAGCAAACAGGAAGTGGTCAAGGTTAGACTTTTAATTATATAGAAAAGGCAACTTTAATTAGGTAAGGCAAATTTAATTAGGCAAGGCAACTTTAATTAGGCAACACAGCTTTAGTATTTCCAAACCAAAGCTTTAGCATTTCCAATCCAAAGGTAACACAGCTTTAGCATTTCCAAACCAAAGGCAACACAGCTTTAGCATTTCCAAACTATATTTTCAAACCACATTAAGGGCACTGCCAGGTCAGTAAAACCATTCACAGTTTAATAGACATGTGTTCAGTGTTATTCACCGCTCAGACTGAGAGATGTGACCCTCTCGCTCCCCCATCTTGCAGAGACTGACTGAGGCACTCAACATTTCTGGGTTTTATAGTCTGGGTGTGGCCTTCAGGAGAGAGAATCTCAACATTTTTAAGACACTAATAACTCTTATTTTTAATCTATATTTTCCTGCGGAGCAGAGCGGAGTAAGATGGCTAAAAATCACAGCCGTAAGTGGCAGGGTATTTTCTAAAATCAATATACAGAACACCAGGAAGTGGTCAAGATCAGACTTTTAGTAATATAGATTGGATAACATATCAAACAAAGCTTTTTGCTGTACCTCAGTATACGTGACAATGATCAAACTAATCCCTCATACTCATCCTTTAAGATGCTGCATCTGCATAGGAAGGAACTACAAATGCTGATTTACACCAGAGATAGACACACAATATTGGAGTAACTCAATGGGACAGGCAGCATCTCTGGAGAGAAGCAATGGGTGACGTTTTGGGTCGAGACCCTTTTTCAGTCACCCATTCCTTCTCTCCAGAGATGCTGCATGTGCCGCAAAGTTACTCCAGCATTTTGGGTCTCTCATTCATGTCTTCTGCCTTTGTTTACTTGCTATCGCAATGGGTTTGGTGTCAATCTTTTTTCTGTAACAATGCTCGAATGGGAAGCACTATGCAAATTCTAGTTTGTCATTGTTTTGTGCAGCATGAATAAAAGTAATAGAAACAGGAAAAGGCCAGTTGGCCCTTCTGCTGCCATTCAATATGATAATGGCTGATGTTTTATTGCTAATCCACTTTCATGTATTAATCCCATATATTTGATACCCAGCAATATGTAAAGATTTGTAGAAACAAGGAACTGTAGATGCCTTTGTCCGCCTTTGGATCAGCCTTTCACTCATCAGAGATCGACACAAAGTGCTGGAGTAACTCAGCGTGTCAGGCAGCAGCGTTGAGAAAATAAGTGACGTTTTGGATCAGAACCCTTCTTTAGACTGAAATAGACGTGCGGATGGGGCCTGGGTCTCCTCCACTATCAGAGTGAGGTCACACGCAAATTGGAGGAACAGCACCTCATATTTTGCTTAGTTTACAACCTATTGGTATGAATATAGATTTCTCTAATTCCATGTAACCCCTGCATTCCCTCTCTCTCTGCCCCTCCCCCACCCAAGTCATCTTGCCAGTTCAACTTTTTATGTCCATATATTGCTTAGTTATCACCTTTTTCACAGCTAACAATGGACCATTGTGGGCTCCACATTTTTCCTTGGTCATTGGTGTCAGTCTGATCCCGACTGTGTTACTCCAGCATTTTGAGTCTATCTTCAGACTTTGAGGGACTGAGCTGCAGGGAGAGGTTGGGCAGGCCGTTCATCGGTATCGGGTCTCTGACACTTAAGCGAAAACAATCCAAGTTTGTCCAACCTCTCTTTCTAACTAATACCTTCTAATCCTGGATTACTCTGTCGATTTACTCTGCTGATCTCTGTAAGAATTTTCTACATTTCAATTAGATCATCTCTCATTCATCGAAGGAAGCAAATCTTCCGAAAACTGCGTTTGGAGTATTGCTTGCATTTTTGATCACCCCATTATGAAAAAAAAGGAAGTGGAGTTTAGTTCAGAGGTACAGCATTAAAACAGGCCCCTTCGCCCGCCGAGTCTGCATTGACCAGCAATCACCCCGTACAATAGCTATACATACACTAGGGACAATTTGCAATTTTTATCAAAGCCAATTAATCTTCAAACCTGTACGCCTTTGGAATGTGGGAGGAAACTGGAGCACCCCGAGAAAATCCAAGGTACATGGTACAAACTATATACAGACAGCGCCTGTAGTCAGGATCAAACCCAGCATGTGGAAATTTGGGAATGGGTTCCCAAAATGATCACCATAATAATGTGGGATTAGGAAGTATTAGCTTAAAGGAGAGGCAGACTTGTCCTGTTTTCAATGGAGCACTGGAGGCCAAAAGGAGACACCAAAGGTCAAGACACAAGAGTGTTTTATTATGTTATGTCTCAAACAGCACAGTGAAATCCTTATAGAAGTTGGGGACAGCACAGTGGCGCAGCGGCAGTGCTGCCGCCTTACAGCACCTGAGTATGTCTTACTATTCTGGGTATGGCTGCTGTCTGTACGCAGTTTATACGTTCTCCCTGTGACCGCATGGGTTTTCTCCGGGTGCTTCATTATTCTCCCACACTCCAAAGACGTACAGGTTTGTAAGTTAATTGGTTTTGGTAAAATTGTAAATTGTAAATTGGATAGTATTAGTGTATAGGGTGATTGATGGTCGAAGTGGACTTGGTGGTCCTGTTTCCACGCTGTAGCTCAAAGTAAAGTCTCAAGAAATATCAGGGAACCTCCTTGCCTGAGGACATTTGTTGCCATCCTCGATTTGTCATGTTTTTGTTTCTCGCTTCCAGTTGCCTTCCCCTTATCTCCCCACCGTGCCGCCCCATTACGATCAGTCAGAAGACGAGTCCCGACCTGAAAGTTCACCCAACCACATTCTCTTGTGTCTATCATTGAAGGAAAACGTTATTGCATTTTCTTTTACATTGTTGATGACAAAAAACACAATGCCGTTATCAATCAGGCTCGAGCTGCTGGACAAGTCAAATCAATGCAGGCACTTACAATGTTTTATTGCATTTGCATTGTTTATTCCACATAAATATCCCAGGAGAATATCTGCTGGTTTTCTTTCAGAATAATAAAGGAACGCTTTAAAAATGCAGCAAACTGTTTTCAAGGGACGGCACCTCCAATTCTGTTTGTTAGCTCACAGCCCAACAGCATGAACATTACAGAAACAATGAACTGCAGATGCTGTTTGTTTAAAGAAGGAGAAAATGTACTGGAGTAACACAGTGGGTCAGGCAGCATCTCCAGAGGATGTCGATGGGTGACCTTTCAGGCCGGGATCCATCTTCAGACTATAAAGTCTGAGACTAATGTCTGAGAGTCCGTACAGGAAGGAACTGCAGATGCTGGTTTAAAACAAAGATAGGACACAAAATGCTGGAGTAACTCAGCGGGACAGGCAGCATCTGGAGAAAAGGAATGGGTGACGTTTCATGTTGAGACCTTTCTTCAGACTGAGGGTCTGTAGAAGAGTTCTCCATGGATGTTCTCCAGGTTTTCCAGGGATATTGCCCGACCTGTGGAGTTACTCCAGCACTAGGTATCCTGGTAGGAACATTGAATACTACAATATTAGATAACAAAACTACGAAAACAATCCCCCCCCCCCTTCCCCTTTTCTCCCTCTTCCTTGTGCCACATTTGGATGTGCACCTATTTCTCTCTTTCACCTTCTACCGCTCCCTCCCCCAACCACCTGCCATAACCTTCCACCTATGTTCCTTCCACTAAACTTCCATTTCTTGCCTCTCTTATCCTCATTCTCCAAAATACTTGTTGTCTATTCATCATTGGCCTTTGTTCAACCATCTGCATATCAACCCCCCCACCCCTATCCCCGCTTCATCTGTATCCCTCTACCAATTCCCAGGCTTTGTCTTCCCCCCTCCACCTCTCTTCCAGCTTTCCCCCCCCTAATTACAATCAGCCTGAAGAAGGGACCTGACCCGAAACACAACCTACCCATGTGCTCCAGAGATGCTGCCTGGCCCATTGTGTTACTCCAGCACCTTATGTCTTATTTTGAGTTGATATTATTTTGAACTTCTGAACAGCCACTTGGAACACATAAATTAAAGCCTCTTGACCTTAAAAGAAACTGATTGTCAATTGTGTATATTTTGTGTTTTACTCCTCTGGTCATAACACTCTGTGAATCTACCCGATCTATCCAAGGAATAGAGATCTAGCCTGCTTAATCTCTTCATGTAGCTCAGACCCTCAAGTCCTGGCAACATCCTTGTAAATCTTCTCCACGCCCTTTCCAACTTGACAACATCTCATCTATTTCCCTATAACTCTTGAGTCAAATAAATTAATTCCTTTCTCACAGGTTGATCATTAATGGTTAAAATTTTAAACTATGTACAACACCATAAATGTCTCTTAGTATATCAATCCTGCTTACAGAAGTTATTTCCAGGACCACTTATCTTGTCACACCTTGACAATAACTTTAATTGTTGCAGAATAGTTTATGCTCTGAAGATAACATGATTGTTAATTTGACAGGAAATTTTGCAGATGTCACAAAGGGCTCACAGCACTGCGACACCGTACATGTTGAGTTGGGTAACTGTTAATCTTGATAAAACTGTACAAAATGTGAAATTACTTTGATGTTCAGAAGCTTTTATTGTAATTAAACCAGGGAAACTGTCAATGATTTGGACAGATAGACACAAAGTGATGGAGTAACTCAGTGGGTCAGGAAACATTTACGGAGAAAATGGATGGGTGACGTTTTGGGTTAGAACCCTTCTTCAGACCGTTCTACTCTCTCTGAACTCTCAAGGTATGCATGCTTTGAAGAAGTTCTCCACACTCCAAACTTTTTCACCAGAGATGCTGCCTGACCAGCTGATTTACTCCAGCACTTTGTGTCTGTCATTGCTTATAGAGGTGTACAACATAGATCAGATAAACACACAGAATGTTGCATAGAATAGGGGAATTGAGAACCAGAGGAAATAGTTTTGAGGTGAGGGGGAAAAATTTAATAGGAACCTGAGGTGCAACTTTTTTACACTAAGGGTGGTGGATGTATGGAACGTGCATTTAGACTGGTGCAGGTTTAGAGGGATATAGGCCAAATGCAAGCATGTGAGACTAGTGTAGATGGGACATGTTGGTCAGTGTGGGCAAGTTGGGCTGAAGGACCTGTTTCCACGCTGTATGACTCTATGACTAGAAAGTGATTAAAGTGGTGCAATTGGTAGAGTTGCTGCCTCACAAGTTAATTGGTCTCTGAAAAATGCCCCCAATATTTCGGGGCTGAATGCGAATGTGGGATTTCACAGAGCTAGTGTGAACGGCTGATCGATGATTGGCGTGGACTCGCTGGGCCCTGTTTCCATACTGTATCTCTAAACTAAACTAGATTTCCAACTTTGCAACAGAGAAACTGGCTTTTGTGCAAGAGTTTGCCTCCGGATATGAAATGATAAATGGATGACCTAACACATATCAGCTACTGTTTATATACGTTTGAAAACGGAGGAGGTGGCAAGAAGATTTGTTGCAATCACAGCAAACCAGAGGTAGAGGTGACAGGAAATAATACCGTACCAATGTAAATCTTAAATCAGAGGCACTCCTGCAAAGAGACAGATTAAATTTACAGTTACTAATTGATTTTTTATTCTCTCCATACAAAAAAAATCTTAAATAAGAATAAATCAAAGGTCTGGAATTTTATATGCTTCCGGCTATATCTAGTTCTTGCACATGCTTATGGCCTGAATGCCGGTTTCTGTGCTGTGTGTTCATTGTAATTCTAATTTGCATTGCATTCCAGTTGGGGTTAAGCATAATTTAGTTTCACTGGTGTTTCTTTGCTGTTTTGCACAGTCAGTCTTGAATGCAAATTAATATGCAGAATTGCATGGTGTTGAATTTCTGCCCTAGCTCGTAGCACTGCACATTAAAATTTAGAGGCTTTCCAAGTGAACAAAAAAAACTGGTATGAACACTGTCAGTATGAATACTGGAGATCGGCACGGTGGCGCAGCGGTAGAGTTACTGCCTTACAGCATCAGAGACTTGGGTTTGATCCTGACCACGGTTGCTGTCTGTACAGAGTTTGTACGTTGTACGTGCGGCTGTGTGGGTTTTCTCCGCTACTCCGGCTAAGCCATACAGGTTTGTAGGTTAATTAGCTTTGGTAAAATTGCAAATTGTCCCTAGTGGGTAGGATTGTGTTAATGTACAGGGTGATCGCAGGTCGGTGCGCTCTCAGTGGGCAGAAGGGCTTGTTTTCACACTGTATCTATAAAGTCTAATGTCTAAACCAACTTGGTTTAAGCTGTTCCTCAAAGGTTTAACACTTTCACCGTTGTTAATAGTAAGATTAAACGAGAACTTACCAGTTTGAAGTTTGATCTTTATTTTATGAGGAGTAAAGTTGAGGGATTACGTGAAGACCCCGCCAGTACGCATGCGTGTCAATCTTCAAAGCAGCAGTGTGAAATCACAGACAACAGTAAACGAACTGAACATCGTAAGATTAGAGAAATAGGATACCAGTTGAACTTTATGATCAAGGGTGGGCGTGGAGGGAACGTAATCCCTCAACACTACTCCTTATAAAAAAAAGATCAAACTTCAAACTGGTAAGTTATCGTTTAATCTTACTGTTTTACTTCGGAGTCACGTGAGTGAATACGTGAAGATTTTAAAGCTCTGTGATTTCATGCCGTGGAAACGAGTCCAGGCATCAACACTGCATCAGTAGGCCAATGATGAGTGAACATTAAGAATGCATTCAGACATGACATAGATTTAGACATGTTGATGCTATTAATGAATAATAGTGGCAATAGTAACCTCCCTCAACCTGGAGGAAGTATGAACCATACCTAACATAGAGTTGGCAATACCCCTGATCTGGCAATAGGTTTATTCTGAATATTTGGACAGATCAATAGTTTGACCATCCTGCAACCGCTAGGATGTGGTGCATCCCTGCTGCTGAGGTATAGCGGTTCTGGTGGAATGAGACTCAATGTCAATGTACACTCCTGTATATGCCAGACCCATATAACCATCTGGAGAAGGTTCGTAGTGATTCCTTCTAACAAGATTTTATGTAACTAACAATATTGCTGTCAGAGTCTATAAGACTCTTAGGAACCTTGACATACTGGTGTAGATGCGTGATCACACACAACCCAAGGTCCATGGGATATGCAACATCTAGTTTGGTCTTGTGTCCCTGTCTAATCTGCTTGACTAATCATAAACAAAACATGTTATTATAGCCCGCAGATATGATCATCCTTTCCAGTGTAGCAATGAGTGGACCCGTAGCGCTGTACTCAGCGCCATGGCATAATCACTAATACATGAGTATGACCATGGGCAGGGATGTTGCTGGTGCCCATCGGTGAAGTGACGTAGTACAATGTTAACAACACATATCTCTGCGTCCCTAGGCCTGGGAGGTTTTAAGTTGACGATACCTTCATATTCTAGATGTCAGAGGGTGAGAGCGGACAGAGTGGTTTATGTTCTCAGCAAAATGATGAGGAGGTACTTCAGGCACAGTAATAGAATATTAACTTAATGTTATAATCCCATAAAACTGAATTTTAATGTGTCAGTCATCCGTGCCGAGTTAAACGTAAGGAAGCATAAACAATGCTTCCCATCTCCTATGTAGATTGCTGCTATTTGATGCTATCCCTGCAATCTGTAGTGAGCACTCCTAATGCTTATGGTTTGACAACCCGAGCCGCAGGAACGATCTCTAAGAGTGTGTAAGTCTATGAATTGATTATATCATGCAGAGGATGGTTTCAACATCACAACTGAACCAGCATCTTTTTTATCTGGAAATAACCATGTAAGGTTTTATGCTCATTTTTCGCCTCAGCGGGAGCCATAGGTATATAACCCAGGCAGGCACTATGAAAACCCGGAAGCGGGAATCTTGCTGAATTTTGCAAGACCCGTCTATTGAGGCCAAATGGAGGAAGACATAAAAGAACATTCCTCCCTAGTGTAGCGAGAATGCACCCTTCACCACTATATGCCTCGTTCACTGTTGATTGAACCTGGATGCAAGCATCTCAATAGTTAGTGTTCTATCAATCCACAATGTCATTAAATACTTTGTGATCACACATTCATTCTGTGTTGTCATTGATTTTGCATAATAATACACCAGTGTTAAAAGCGGTTTGGTAAAACTATCACCGGATACTTTGATTTGATTGTACCTTTGTGATTAACATATACCACCACCAAGTGTATCACCTTGGACTTGTGCATGCAGTTTATGCATATCCACACACCCTTTAATGCACAGAATGCACCTGGTGTCCATTGGCAGTTGATACAATGACTGAACACTTGATAACTCATGCTAATCACATCTGCCTTCGTAACTAGAGATGGTATTAATAAATTACCCATCTTTGAGCAATAGCATCAGTTTGGAAATGACTGTAGATTTACAGATAAGAGGTTTTAGTGGAGCAAAGCTGTCCATCATTGTGGCTTTGATAGTTTCAGCTAAAAATAGCAGAGGTCTAATTTTTTGTTTTAGAGCTGATCCTAGACAAATAAATGGATGATTGTATCCCAATAATCAATATTTTCGGTTGGTATCAACTTAATTTAAATTTAACTGGATGGATGAGAACCAATTTCTCAAATATAGCTATGTTGCTGATAAGGCTAATTTAGTAAAATACAGTATGTTCAATATCATCCAGATTGGCCGTGCCACTTATTTGTTAGCTCTGTGCAGTTGAAGCACTGATAGTAGTGATTTGGTAAATAATCTGGAAATTGGAGTTAGCCCATTTTGCAACACGACTGAGTGTATCGTTGCCTCATCCAGTTAAATTTCAAATATCTTCACCCCTGTGAGCGGAAATGATCACATGGAAGTTATTCAGAAAAGTCTCTACTGCACATGCGGGGTGAGGCTGTTGGCAATGATCAGTCCACGTCCCATTCTTGTGAGCCTGCCTTGAAAGGCAACACCAACCATACCTGTGTGCAGTATAAACTAATCTTATGTTATCCCAAATCAGTGTAAATATTCAAACCAGTTTAATATTACCTACTTGTATCCGTGACAGGAGACATCATCAATGTGGTTCCATACCTTTATCCGAATGTGAGGACTTATGCAACCCGACCCAGGAGCTGCCTCAGACATGTGAGCATGATTTTGCACCTGCTCCTGAGAGGTAGAGGAGCTCGAGTACGGGGTTGGCGCATCTTCCAGGAAGGCCGTTCTCGGCTGTGACCTAAAAAGACCTTTGTCCTAGTTGTACGGCCTTCAAGCTTTCACCAGCTTCAGTTCATCATGGTTTGCTGGTGGGTGCGTAGGGGTGCTGCCGTCGAAGATGTGAGGCCTTGCGTGATGAAGTAGCCTTCCTGAACCCGACGGCCACTCGTCGAGCTCCTGCTGCTGGTAGTATTGTTTCTGCACCACCTGCACACTTGTGGTATCTTCAGCCAAACCCTTCTTCAGAGTCAGCCCAGAAGTGACTATTAATGCTCCCCTCTGTCGAGGGAGATGCATTATGCAGCCCTCAATAAGGTGCTGCCATGGGCGGCCTTGGACCCCATGGTGACTAGACTCCATATACCGGAGCATGTCACATTGGAGCTTCTGCTCCATCAACCTCTCCATGCGGGATATGCGATCACAGTTGCTCCCGCCGACGGTGAGTGTTCACAGCCTGACTCGTCCAAGTCTTTGGCTTGTCCGACTTCTGCTTGGCCTTCCCACCAGTTTGTTGTCGATTCCGACTGTGCAGGTGCCAGGTCAGAGACTGCTGATCAATAGCGATCCAGGTGCATCCCCGCAGTAACTACAGCCGGCATATCCCCGCGGTCCCTATAAAAGGGATAGCCGCGATTTACAAATTCGGGGGGGGAGGGGGGGGGTATATGAAGCCGCTCAGTAGGCGACTTACCGCCATCCGCTCCTTGGATCCCGCAGTCTACGGTGCGGGTTCTCCAGGTGCCTCCAGCACCAATATGAAGCCGCTGGCTCCACTGCCAGCGGCTCGAAGGCGAATCCACCGCTGTTCGCACCCGTATTCCACGGTCTCTCGAGCGGGTTCTCCACCAATATGAAGCCGCTGGTTCTACCGCCAGTGGCTCAAATGTGAATTCACCGTCGCTCGCTACCCGCAATCCGCGGTCTTCCGAGCGCCTAGGTCCGTGGGCGGGATTCCCCGTGACCGAGGTTCCCTGAAGTTCGTGACTGGGGTCTCCCCTCCGTCCCGACTTCGCTCCGGACTTTTCACAGGACCTCTAAGTAGAGGTTCCTGCAAGAAGATTTAAGCCTGAAAAGTTTTTTTAAAACTTACCTCAGGTCTGTTGCTGGCAGGAGAATCACGTCCACCCTGCCAGTCGTAACGCAATGTGATAGACGATATGACACGCATGCGTACTGGCGGGGTCTTCACGTAGTCATTCACGTGACTCCGAAGTAAAATAGTATATTTATCTTCACAACGAGGGAAGGCATACAGCATGTTCAAACAGATGACATTTGATTATTTTTCATATCTTCTGTTGGATCTACTATCCTGTCTATTTGTTCTCCCTGTTTGCACCGCATTGGAGAATATTTCCACCAAAACTTTAAGTTTACATACCAGTCTCCTGTGGCTTGTTTGTGAGGTTAAACACAAAGCTGCCCTTCGACTAAAAGTGTGTTTCTAAGTCTGTCTGTGCGTGCAAGTGGGTGTGAGATTAAACTTTAAAGATTGAAAATTGTGGCTGCTACCTTGTTAGTGTAGCTGGGCCATGATCAGATGCCTCTTTTCATAGTATCTCCCACACTGACGCTAAATGTATATTTCCAATTCAATGGATATTTCTCTGTCTTATTTCACTTGAGATAGAAATAAAATATTTAGGGATGAAGACTGCTGACCTCCAGGGTATTGAGTATAGAATTTGGAATGCGATGTTACAGTTGTATAATGCGTTAGTGAGGTCGCATTAGGAGTAATGTGTTTAGTTTCGCCAATCCTGCCACAGGAGGGATGTTGTCAAGCTGAAAAGGCTGCAGAAAAAATTCATGAGGATGTCGCCAGGGCTTGAGGGCCTGAGCTACAGAAAGAGGTTGAGCAGGTTAGGACTTTATTCCCTGGAGCGCAGGTGGCTGAGGAACAATCTTATAAAAATGTATTTTTTACCCATAGTTTTTTTACCCAGAGTAAGGGAAACCAGAGGACATGTTTTTAAGGTGAGAGGGAAAGGAATTCATATTAAATGGGGCAACTTTTTTTCACATGGTTCATGGAATGAGCTGCCAGAGGAGGTAGTTGTGGCGGGCACTATCACAACATTTAAAAGACTTGATAGGTTCATAGATAGGAAATGGTTGGGATATGGGCCAAAAGCGAGCAAGTGGGGTCATTGTAGATAGTGTAGATAGGGCACCTTGGACCAAGCTGGGATGAAGGGCCCATTTCTGGGGTGTATGACTCAATGTTATTTGGACAGGTACATAGATAAGAAAGGATTATGGGGATATGCGATCTAACAAGAGCAAGTGGGACTAATGTAAAAGGGTATCGTTGGTCAGCATGGAAGGGTTGGGCCAGAGGGCCTGTGCAGTGGGGGGAACCCCTACCATTCCAAGGAGCCTGCGCATTAATAGTCTGTCCTACAGTCCATTTGCAGTGGTAGCTTCTTTGGGCTGTGGTTGGTTGCACATTGACAAATAATATGCTTTCAGAGAAAGACAAAGTGCTGGAGTAACTCAACGGGCCAAGCAGCATCTCTGGAGAACACCGATAGGTCATGTTACAGGCCGGAACATTCTTCAGACTTGACCCGTTTGGGATCGAGACTCGTAGAAACATAGAAACAAAGAAAATAGTTGCAGGAGGAGGCCATTTGGCCCTTCGAGCCAGCACCACCATTCACTGTGATCATAGCTGATCATCCACAACTAGTAACCCGTGCCTATTTTCTCCCCCTATCCCTTGATTCCGCTAGCCCCTAGAGCTAAATCTAACTCTCTTTTAAATTAATCCAGTGAATTGGCCTCCACTGCCAGTGGCAGAGATTTCCACAAAGTCACAACTCTCTGGGTGAAAATGTTTTTTTTCTCATCTCAGTTTTAAATGGCCTCCCCTTTATTCTAAGTCTGTGGTCCCTGGTTCTGGACTCCCTCAACATTGGGAACATTTTTCCTGCATCTAGCTTGTCCAGTCCTTTTATGATTTTATGTGTTTCTATAAGATTCCCTCTCACCATTCCAAATTCCAGTGAATACAAGCACAGTCTTTCCAATCTTTCCTCCTATGATAGTCCTGCCATCCCGGGGATTAACCTCGTGAACCTACACTGCACCTATATTTGATTTCAGTGTGTTAATTTGGGCAGGGGGTGTTTTGCGTCGGGAGATGAAGAAACGTTACTCCAACATTTTTGTGTTTTTTGCTTGGGATCCTGCCACCTGACAGCCAAACCTCCACTGCAATCGTGATTAAAATTTGGGAGATGTGCATTAGGACATAAATAGAGGCAAACAGAGACTGGGAGAGGTTCCAGAGAGTAAGAGAGATGAGGGCTGTGGAAGGATTTGTTAACATGACAAGAATTTTAGAACCGAGCTGTTAAACTTGGAATTCATAAAGTTCCCGGATCAATTAAAAATAAGCCCAGGGTTTAGTAAAAAATGTCAGTCAGCATCAGTCGGAATACAAGTCTGGCTAACATTATAGTGGAGTTCACTATCACCATTGCATGCACCACTACCATAGATAGAGACCCTTCCAGGAAATAGTAATATAAATAATATTAATTGTGCCTAGACACAAAAAGCTGGAGTAACTCATCGCGACAGGCAGCATCTCTGGAGCGAAAGAATGGGTGACGTTTCGGGTCGAGGTCCTTCTCCAGCATTTTGTGTCTGCCTTCGATTTAAACCAGCATCTGCAGTTCTTTCCAACACATATTAAATGTGCATCTATAGTTTTGTGTTTTGAACTGTTTTTTTGCCACAATTCCTGTCATAGTTTGCTCAATTTTCTCTCCTGCGCTAAGAAATAGCAACACCAATTTCTGGGTCCAAATCAAACCATCTCCTGTTCATAGAGCCACAAGAAACTGCGCTTGCTGAAATCTTGAATAGAACACACAATGCTAGAGGAACTCAGCGGGCCAGGCAGAATCTGTGCCGGGAGTAGGCAGATTATGCTTTATGTCAGGACCTTTCTTCAGACCATCGTCTGTCCTTCCCTCCACAGACCCGCCGAGTTCCTCCAGCACTTTGTGTTTTGCATCTACTGTTAATTTTATTCTGGCACCAGGCCTAACATCAGTTAGTGTTGACTAGTCTTATGGGTGACACGGTGGCGCATCTGTAGAGTTGCAATCTTACAGTGCCAGGGACCCGGGTTTGATTCTGCCTACACGTGCTATCTGTATGGAGTTTGTACGTTCTCCCTGAGACCTGTGAAGGTATTCTCCGAGTGCTCTAGTTTCCTCCCACACTCCAAAGACAAACAAGTTTGTAGGTTAATCGGCTTGGTAAACATGTAAATTGTCCCTAGAATAGTGTTAGTGGGTTAGTTAGCAGTTTGTTACAGTTAGTTAATTGTAGGATAGTGTTTGTGTGGTCGGTGCGGACACGGTGGGCCAAAGGGGCTGTTTCTGCGCTATGTCTCTAACCTAAACTTAACTAAACCTAATTAGCATTGCAGACATCTATTAAATTATCAATATTACCAGGGGGTAACTGTGATAATCTGCTAGAGGGATTCATGACTGAGTCTTGCGCAATGGGAAAACAATTGTCAAACACACAGAGTGCTTCATTTAATGTAGATCTTGATGGGTAATGCATTATGGTGGCGGGAGTGGGGGAAGTAGATGTTTAGAAACTATTTAGAAAATGGTGCAGATTGGGAATAAGGAGATCAGGGCCAGAGGGAATGGTGGATACAGATAGAAGCCATAATTAAATCAGATGCTGATTAAATCATAAATTAAGTTTCCTCAACACCAATACCACCAGGTAGATCCATGTTGATTCTGCCTAGGAAATTATTCCCACCTTCCTTCATCCAATTTCATGAATATTGACTTCTCTAACTTCAAGTAACCCTTGCTTTCCCTCTCTCTCCATCCCTCCATCTTTCCAGTTCTCTAACCAGTTTGTTTGCTTTGTTGTCACCTTCTCCTAGCTAACAATGATCTATTCTACATTTTCTACATAATTTACATTTTCCTTGAGCGTCAACTCTTTTGATGCATGGTTTTCACACCTTACCCTTCCTTATCTCTGTGTGTCCCTCTCCCCGACTCTCAGCCTGAACAATAGTCTCGACCCAAAACCTCGACCATTGCTTCGCTCCAGAGATGCTGCCTATCCTGCTGAGTTACTCCAGCATTTTGTGTCTCACGATTTTCATTGATATTTTCTCTATTCCCTTCTCTGACATACATGCTTCCATACTGTTTATAATAAGTTCCACATTATACCACGCACTGTATCAAGATGTTTCTTCTGAATTTGCAGAAGGATTTATGAGTTAGGAAGACTGATGTACAATGAAGATCTACAATGCACTTCCTGAAAGCATGGTAGTGGGATTTGGTTGAAACTGGTTGAAGATTTACCCCTTTCTCTGCTTTTCATTATATGTCTCAGTAGAATTAGACGTCAGTGCTTTGTAGGTTTCAATGGTGTTGTTAGCTTGTTATTGTGGCTTCTATCGATACCAAGCATCCCCTCCCCCAGGTCCCTTTATTTCCATCTGCACCATTTTCTAAATATGTAGGAAGAAACTGCAGATGCTGGTTTAAACCGAAGATACCGAAGAACTGAAGAAGGGTCTCGACCCGAAATGTCACTTGTTCATTTCCATTGAATCAGAGATGCTGCCTGACCCGCTAAGTTACTCCAGCACTTTGTGTCTATCTTCCATTTTCTAAATAGTTTAGACTTTAGACATGCCGTGCGGAAATCAGGTCCTTCGGCCCACGGAGTCCATGCTGACCAGTGATCACCCCGTACATTGGCACTATCCTACACCTCAAGGACAAATTACAATTTTATCAAAGTCAATTAACCTACAAACTTTTACGTATTTGCAATGTGGGAGGAAACCGTGGCACCTGGAGAAATCCCACGCGGTCACAGGGAGAACGTGCCAACTCCGTACAGACAGCACCTGTGGTCAGGATCGAACCCGGGTGTCTGGCGCAATGAAACAGCAACTCTACCGCTTTGCCATTGTGCCGCCCAGTTCTAACCCTTCCCCCCGCCACCCCTTGGTACAATGCGTTACCAATCTAAATCAACATTACATGAGACGGCCTGTGTTTTGAGGATTGTGTTCCCATTGCCCAAGGCTCAGTCTAGGCCTCTTTGCCAGATTACCGCAAAGAGTTACCATGGCGACAATTGCTACACCCTGTTTAATGCAACTCGTTTCCATTCTAGGTTTAATTGAACAATCTTTTTTCAAAATCCATTCATCAATTTCATGTTTGTGTTGCAGTACTATGAATCTTTTCCTGATCCGCAGTTTCATAGACAAAGAAAAATTGCAAACTATTTACCTGAAAATTGATCCCTGGTTGGGAATGCTAAATATTTGCATTATATTGTGCCCTTAAAATGTATTCCATTTATATCGAGATAATGTATTTTGGAAGTGCACTGAAGTAATTTAGTTGTATATTTTATGCTGACAATTGTCAATTATTTTAGTGCATAAGCCACAGAATCATACAGCATGGAAACAGATTATTCGGCCCATCTTGCCCATGCCGACCAAGGTGCCCTGTGTACCCAGTGTTTGGCCCATTTACCTCTAAACCTTTCGTATCCACTTACCTGTCCAATTGTCTTTTAAGCATTGATATAGTTTCTGCCTCAACTTCTCCGCTGGTAGGTCTTTCCATCTACCCACCAACCTGTGTGAAAAAGTTGCCCCTCAGATTCCTATTAATTCTTTCCCATCTCACATAGTTTTAACTATGTCCACTGGTATTTGATTCCCGTACTCTGTGTAAAAGACACTTGTGCATCTATCCTATCTTTTGTACGTTAGACTTTAGAGATACAGCGTTGAAACAGGCCCTTTGGCCCACTGAGACCGTGCCGACCAGCGATCATCCCGTACACTGGCACTATCCTACACATTAGGGACAACATACAGGTTTTATAATTGATACTACTTAACCTACAAACCTGTACATCTTTGGAGTGTGGGAGAAAACCAAAGCACCTGTAGAAAACCCACACGATCATAGAGAGAACGTACAAACAGCGCACGTAGTCAGGATCAAACCTGGGTTTCTGCTGCTGTAAGGCAGCAACTCTACTGCTGTGCCACTGTGTCCATTCTCCTCATGATCCTTTACACCTCTATTAGATCACCCCTCATCCTCCTACACTCCAAGCATAACAGCCCTATCCTGCCCAACCTCTCCCAGTAGCTTAGGCCCACATGTCCTGGCAGCATCCTCGTCAATCTTCTCTTCACGCTTTCCAGCTCCCAGATTCCCTTAGTTTTGGTTTGAAAATTGTGTTTGAGAAGTATGTGCAGAATTGTTTTCATTACATTGGTTAAACTGAGTCAGACATAAACCGCCATCATAAGGAGAATCTTGGATATTTTTCTCAGGAGCCTCGGGGTTGGAGGGCTGACTTCATAGTAATAGGCCTATTTCTAAGCTGTATCTCTAAAGTTAACTAAATATATGGATAGGTGATATATATGGAGGATATACATGAACACATGGATCTATATATGGATATGTGATGTTTCGGGTCAGAAACCTTCTTCAGTCCCGACCTAAAATAGCACCAATCCATATTCTCAAGAGATGCTGCCTGACCCGCTGAGTTAGTCCAGCATTGTGTGTCTATCTTTGGTACAAACCAGCACCTGCAGTTCCTTTTTATTACCTCCATTACTAAAGTAAACATATGGTCTACAGTAGTCCTTTGGGGAAATCTAGTTTGTTTAATTGGTTCCCCTTTGACTCCAGAACCACAAATGTGGTTGACTTTTAACTTCTGTCTGAAATGGTCAAGTAAGTTATTTGGTTAAAAGGACTATGAGGGACAGGCAATAAATAAATGCTGAACTTTCTGGCACACAAATTAAAAAGAAAATAACAGGGTTGCTTCCTGATATTCATTCAGAATTTTTCAATTAATTTTTATGGGATCTTTAGGGACAGCACGGTGATGCAGCAATAGAATTGCTGCCTTACAGCGTCAGAGACCCGGGCTCGATCCTGACTACGGTTGCGGTCTCTATCGAGTTTGGGTATTCTCCCCATGACCCGTGGGTTTTCTCTGGGTGCTCCGGTTTCCTCAAACATTCCACAGACGTGCAGGTTTGTAGTTTAATTGGCTTCATTAAAAATTGTACATTGTCCCCAGCGTGCAGGATAGAATCAGCATGCGGGTGATCGATGGTCAGCATGGACTCCGTGGACTGAAGGGCCTATTTCCACACTGCGTCTCTAAACTAAACTAAAATGAAATCTGAACATCACTGGACAAGGACAGGGATTATTGCCCATCTGTAAATTCCCCTTGAATTGTCAAGTTTTCTAAGTGAGTTCTGAGTGAATATACAAATCCATGACATAGGGGGATTTGGAGTCAAAGAAAGACCAGATCAGATTAGGATAGCAAATTCCTTTCCCTAGAACATTAGTTAATCAGATAATCTGACAGATTTTGCAGTAAATGTTACGAAGGCTAGTTCATGCGTTGTAAAAACTCATGATTATTAATTGATTTTAAATTCCATTACGGCCATGAACTCAGGACTCTGGATTATTAGCCCGGTTTCGTGGTTTAGTCTCAGATCGACACAAAATGCTGCACTAACTCACACATCTTGATTTTGTTCAGTTTAGTTTAGAGATGCAGCATGGAAACAGGCCCTTCGGCCCACGAGTCCATGCCATGAACTAGTTCCATCCTACACACTTTGTACAGAAGCCAATTAACCTACAAACCTGCGTATCTTTGGAATGTGGGAGGAAACTGAAGCACACAGAGAAAATCCATGCGGTCACAGGGAGACCGTACAAACTCTGTATGGACAGCACCCATAGTCAGGTTTGAACTTGGGTCTCTGGTGCTGTCAGGCAGCAACTCTATCGCTGCGACACTGTGCCACCCTTTGGATTGCCAGCATAATAACGCACCACCACTGACTCCAGCCAGGGGTTCCCCTTGGATACATAATCGAATAGGGTAGTAGGCTATTTCTCAGGGCAGGGAAGTCTAACATTAGAGGGCAGGGGGTTGTGGTGAGAGGTGTAACAATTATAGGGGACCTGTGGGCCAAGTTTTTCACACAGTGGTTGGTGGGTATATGGAACTAGCTGCCAGAGAAAGTGATAGAGGAAAGCACATTTACAACATTGAAAAGACATTCAGGGAGATATGACAGGAAAGGTTTATTTCATTCCCTTCCATTGACTCCATCTACAACTCACGCTTCCTCGGAAAGGCCGCCAGTACAAATCAAAGATTAGTCTCACACCCGGTCACTCCCTCTTCTCCCCTCTCCCATTAGGCAAGAGGTACAGTAGATTGAAATTCAGGGACCGTTTCTTCCCAGCAGTTATCAGGCTACTGAACGGCCCTCTCATCAGATAGAGTGGTCCTGACTTCCCGTCTACCTCATTGGAGACCTTTGAACTATCTTTAATCTGACTATCAGAATTTATCTTGCACTGAATGTCTTGCCCTTTATCCTTTATCTATACACTGTGGACGGCTTGATTTTAATCATACTGTATATAGTATTTTCTTCGACTGGATAGCACGCAAGCAAAAGTTTCTCACCTAGGTACATGTGACTGTAATAAACCAATCTAGACTAAAGTAAATGGCACATGCTAGTGTTGCGCAGTAATCAGTTCTTCTCTTATCCCTGTGGCCAAATGTTAAGAATGGAAACCATTCTATTAGCAACCAGCAGATAATGATAGAGGTATATATGAGGAATGGCATTGACCAAGTATCATTTTCATCATCTTAGCCTTGACATGAAAGTACTTTTATTAACAGTGGAGTCTGAATATAGTTGATTGATGTACCTTAATGGTTTGAAGCTTTGACACATGAGAAACAGTTAACAAATCTCTCAAATTCCATGTTGACCAGTTTCCCCAAACCACATTTCATCTGTGGCACTTGCATTGCACTGCTCCATAGATTTATGGGACAAGATCTTGGGTAACTATTCATCTGAGGAAAGTAAATGAACATCAAATAGACCTCGGAAAATACAGTGTTCAGCATTCTCTTTCTCGTCATGCTCACATTTCACAGCTGCATAACACTGTTGGATGCCACCGCTCTTTACAACTTGACTCTGGGTCGTGATGTAAGAAGCAGGAAATGCTGGGGATACTCAGAATGTCAGGCAGCATCTGCGGAAGGAGAAACAAGTCTAAGTGTTGGGGTGGTCACCTGGGGTGGTCCCTATCCATGTGTCATCCACCATGTGTCAGTACCCCCACATTTGGCCCCTATCCCCATTACCCTCTGAAAAATGCCCCTTTCCTGTTAAATCTTTCCATGTCCCCTGGTTATTGATTTCCTATTCTTGGTGTCTTTCACCTCATGATTGAATTTCAGTACCTACCCTCAAATCCTCCTTTGGCGAGCTCCAACCTTCCATATAGCCCAGGCCCCCTCTGGAAAACATTGGCGTGCCCCTCAGGTTCTTATTCCTAAATCTTTCCCTTGTAACCCCTGGTTATTGATTACCATGAAATTCGTTGGTGCAAAAGACTATTTACACTCAAGAATCGAAAACACTTCTGGGGGGGGGGGAGATTATTCTGCCCCTCATCCTTACATACATATATATATAGTCTGGGCAAGGAATGAAAATAGTAGATACCTGCCCAACTATTCCCTCTCCCTTTGATGTCCAGGCCCTCCAGGGCAGCTGGCGAACATTCCAAACGCAGTAGATCTTCTTTGATGCACTTCTTTGTCTTGCTTAACAACGGGAGGTGTAGATTCCTACAGGGGAGAGGTCAGCCAATGTCCTCTGTTCTCATGTAATGAAGCCATTTTGGTTGTGCTACTAATTGGTTGGCTGCAGGAATGTTGATTGTGGTACCGTTATGGCTTGTCACATGCACAGTATATCATCTTGCTCCCATCTGTACAAAGGTTTGCATTCCTTTGAAAGCCTCAATGTCTCTTGACCAGCGACACTCCTCCACTTTAGTGAAATTTCGCCTGAGATCTCTCGAAGATCTGAGCGAGCTTTTCATGGTTCTGATCCCCTTTGATGTCATTTTCTCACATCTTCGGTCGAAAGGCATCTGAGATGCAGTTGCCAAATGCCCAATTTAGTTCTGCTTTTATTTTTCTATAAGTTCCACGGTTATTTTGTGAGAAGTAAATTTCACAGTGAAGGTAAGGTGCAATTCTGTGACAGAAATCTACAATTTTCTTTCTTGTTTACTTATTTTGTGAAGCAAAGCCACAGAACAGTTCTCTGCAAATTTTATTTATTTTTGCTGTTGTTATACCGGATATCTCCGTTATTGTTTCTGGTGGTGAAGGAGGGTTTATTTGTTGGGTGGGACATGGTTGAGACCCGGTGGGGTGGAGGGTGGGGTCGCTGAACATGGAAGAGGGGCACCCAGAACGAAGGGGGGACTCAGTGGAATGGGAGGGTGTCCAAAACGAAGAGGGGACTAGGTAGAGGGTGGTTGAGAACAAAGGGGGGACATGGCGCGTTGGGGCAGTGGGGCTGCTGCCACGTGAGGTAGCTGGCAGAAGCTGGAACTGTTCAGTGAACTTTGGTAACATTGCCGGCGCCAGTTGTGAGTGGCAACATTTGTGCACTGCCCAGGTGAGGTCTGCTGTATGATTTTACCCAGTTGTTTGCAAAACCAACCATTTCACTGCCCGTAGGTACATGTGACAATAATGTATCATTGAATCATTAAATCATTAAATCATTGAGATCAGGGTCTCGACCTGAAACGTCACCTATCCATGTTCTCCAGAGATGCTGCCAGATCCGCTGAGTTACTCCAACACTTTGTATTCCATCCGTTAACGGAATGTTATTTACTGCACGAACAGCTCCTGTTGAACCTGGATGGAAATACGATGTGAAACCAAGCAGCAATGATGTGTTTTCCACCTCTTTTTTATCAGTGTTTTGTGTTTGGAATGGAGTAGTTGTTTTATTCAGCCTTATGTTTCCTGTCTGGTTGTCAGAAGGAAGGAACATGAGACAAATTGAACGATTGTTTTGTTCTGCATTCAACTCTGCCGCTGCTATATCCCCCAACCATCCGTTTCCCTAAAGTGACATAGACGTTCATAGGAACAGAATTAGGCCGTTCAGCCCATCGAGTCTACTCTGCCATTCTCCCCATAACCTTGGACACCTTTACTAATCAAGAAACTGCATCAGTCTAAAGAAGGGTCTCGACCCAAAATGTTACCCATTCCTTCTCCCCAGAGATGGTGCCTGTCTCGCTGAGTTACTCCAGCATTTTGTGTCTATCTTCGGCTTAAACTAGCATCTGCAGTTCCTCCCTGCACATGTCAATCTCCGCCTTAAAAATATCCATTGGCTTGGACTCCGCAGCCTTCGGTGGCAATGAATTCCACAGATTCACCACCCTCTGACTAAAGAAATTCCTCCTCATCTCCCTTCCAAAGGCATGTCCATTTTTCTTGATTATTAAGGGTGGCGGGGGTTATGAGGCGAAGGCAGGGGAATGAGGCTGAGGGAAAGATAAATCAGCCATGAGTGAAGGGCGGAGTAGACTCCCACATCCCAAAGATGTGCGGACTTGTAGGTTAATTAGCCTCTGTGTGAATGACCTGAGTGTATTGGGAGTAAATGCTAAGGTGGGATAAAATAGAGCGAGTGTGAATGGGTGGTTGATGGTTGGCATAGACTCGGTGGATTGAAGGTGTAAAGACCTGTCCCACTTGGCTGATTTTTCTCGGCGACTGCCGGCATCATTGACTGACGTATCAGGTCACCGAAAAATACCCCCCGGTGACGCAGCGTGATGACGGATAACGCGCGGTGATTTTTCACGTTTCGCAACATTTTTTTTGTCGCCTCTGGATTTTGAAATGTTCAAATTCTTTTGGCGACACTGATATGACGCCGGCAGTTGCAGAACAAATCACCGAGTGGGACATGCCCTTTGTAGATGCTGGTTTAAACTGAGGATAGACACAAAAAGTTGGAATAACTCAGCGGGACAGGTGGCAACTGGAGCGAAGGAATGGGTGACATTTTCGGGTCAAGATCCTTCTTCAGGTCTTGACCCGAAATGCATCTAGTTTAGACCCGTTTGCAGAAGGGTCTTGACCTGAAACGTCACCCATTCCTTCGCTCCAGAGATGCTACCTGTCCCGCTGAGTTACTCCAGCTTTTTGTGTCTATCTTCGGTGGATTAAAGGGCCTGCTTCCACACTGTACCTCTAAGCTAGACACGTTGTCTCACCCACAGATACTACACACTCCACACAACACTAATCCTACATCAATTACACAACACTATGGAACTTATATCTATGTATCTGTCCAAATGCCTTTTAAATGTTGTTTAGTGTCTGCTTCAAGTACCTCCTCTGGCAGTTTGTTCCATACACCCTCTATGTGGAAAATCTGCCCCTCTGGTCCCTATAATATCTTTTCCCTCTCACCTGAAACCTATGTCCTCCGGTTCTTAATTCCCCTATTCTGGGTAAAAGAATCAACCTTGTCTGTTCCCTCATGATCTTATATTCCTCTATACAGATCACCCCTCATCCTCCTGTGCTCCAAGGAATAAAGTCCTCACCTGTCCAATCCCTCCCCGATAGCACAGGCCCTCAAGTCCCAGCAACTTCCTTGTAAAGCTGCTTTGATTTTTGTAACTCTTCACCACTGCCTTGTAATAAAGAGGAACCTACAGGGAGATAGAAATACTAGCAAATACACAAACTGCTGGAGTAATGGGCCTGTCCCACTTAGGCGATTTTTTGGGCGACTACAGGCGACTGACGCAAAATTTTAAACATGTTGAAAAAATGTTGGTGACAGTGGTGACAGTGTTTGTCGTACTTTGTCATAAGTTGACGTATGTGTTGTCATAGGTTGTCATAGGTGCTGTCGTAGATTGTCGCTGGGGTGTCGTAGGTGAATTCCATTAAAACTAGTCCCTGGCAGCCTCCTAAAGAGTCAACTAAGTGGGACAGGCCTTTGGATCAATGGATCAGGCAGCATATCTGGAGAAGTATGAAGTACATGGAAATGATTTCAGTGGGATTGGAGCAGGCAGAAACAATGGGTCTGTTTATGGATTTTGGGGAAAAGGTAAAACCGAGCCATGTGGGGTTGGGGAACAATAAGGTTGGAGGTTGTGGAGGGCAGACAGCTGGAAGAGATGAGATGATCTGCGAGATGATGGCCTGGTACTCATTTGTGGGATCATGGTCCAGCATGTACGCAGAAATGAGGTCTTTGGAAAACATGGATAGGTGACGGTGCGGGTCTGCTGAAGGTTTCCAACCTAAACCATCACCTATCCATGTTCGCCAGAGATACTGCCTGACCCACTGAGTTGCTCCAGCACTTTATCTTTCCTTGGTAAACCAGCATCTGCTGTTCCTTGTTGGTAGAAATACAAGCAGGTGTCTCATATTGGATTGGGGACAATATTTGATTATCTACACAGCTCATTTGCAAATGAAATTTGGAAACAGCACAAAGCTATTCTTCATTCAATGGCTGTCTGCCGCCTATATGTATAAACAATTTTGAGCTCATTTGTTTTTTCCTGAACAAGACCCATTTGTTCTGGCCATCATGTACTTCAAAGTGTAGTGTGAGGTTTGAAGTGCCTTGTGGTTTGCACATGTTTTATTTTAGTTTAGTTTAGAAATACAGCTTGGACACAGGCCCTTTTGTGGCGACCATCAATCACCCATTCACATTAGTTTTATGTTATCCCACTTTCACATCCACTCCCTACACACCGGAGGCAATTTACAGAATCTAATTAAGGACGAGAGGTACAGGCAAGAGGTACAGAAGTGTGAAAATGCATAGCTCCAGATTCAGTGACAGTTTCTTCCCAGCTGTTATCAGGCAACTGAACCATCCTTTCACTGACTAGAGTAGGCCTGAGCTACTATCTACCTCATTGAAGACCCACAGACTATCTTCAATCGATCTTTACTGGACTTTATCTTGCACTAAACATTATTCTCTTTATCCTATATCTGTACACTGTGGATGGTTCGATTGTAATTATGCATATCCTTTCGAAGATAGACACAAACAAGCTGGAGTAACTCAGCGGGACAGGCAGCATCACTGGAGAGAAGGTATGGGTGAAGTTTGGGTTGAGCCCTTTCTTCAGACTGGTTCGGGATAAGGGAAACGAGATATAGATTGTGATGTGGAGAGATAAAGAATAATGAATTAAAGATATGCAAAAAAGTAACGATGATAAAAGAAACAGGCTGTTTGGAGAGTGAAAAGGAGAAGCTAGTGTGACTTGGGTGGGGGAGAGATAGAGAGAGAGGGAATGCCGGGGCTACCTGAAGTGAGAGAAATCAATATTCATGCCACTGGGCTATAAACTGCCCAAGCGAAATGTGAGATGTTGTTCCTCCAATTTGCATTTAGCCTCACTCTGACAATGGAGGAGACCTAGGACAGAAAGGTCTGTGCAGGAATGGGAAGGAGAATTAAAGTGTCCAGCAACCAGGAGATCAGATAGGTTCAGGTGAGTGAAGGTGTTCCGCGAAACGATCGCCCAGTTTGCATTTGGTCTCGCCGATGTATAAGAGTCCACATCTTGAACAACAGATACAGCAGATGAGGTTGGAGGAGGTACAAGTCCCATCAAATTTGCTCTGACCATTCATTTATGGCCGATCTATTTTTCCCTCTCAACCCCAATCACCTCCCTTGGCCCCATAACCTCTGACACCTTTAGTACTCAAGAACCTATCACCCTCAGCTTTAAAAATACTCAATAACTTGGCCTCTACACCATGTGAGGCAATGAATTCCCACAGATTCACTGCCCTCTGGCTAAAGAACTTTCTGCTCTTCTCTATTCTAAACGTAAGTCCTTGTAATCTGAGGCTGTGCCCTCGAGTCCAAGATTCTCCCACTACTGGAAACATCCTCTGCACAACCATGCTGTCTAGACTCTCCAACTAAGTTTTTAGGATGGGAGATAAAACTAGTGGGTTCTCCCATTGATGTTATTTTGCCTATAAATTATCCTCCTACTGCCCGTCCCGGACATCAAAAGAATCTGACTTTGTTCTCATCCAGTCGCTATGTCAAATTCCCTTCTTAATCTGTTGAGCCTTGTTGCGGATTGCATGCTGAGATTTGTGTCTGTACTTTGACATTATTGCCCAGTTTTCTCAATCCAAGGAATGAGTGAAGAAGGGTCTCGACCCGAAACATCACCTGACACTTCTCTCCAGAGAGGCTGCCTGTCCCGCTGAGTTACTCCAACATTTTGTTACACAATTTGATACAATCAAACTGTATTTATCCCAGGAGGGTAACAGTCAAAAAAACATAACGTTACATAAACCATGAAATTAAAGTGACAAGTGGAAAGTCCAGGATTGAGGATGTGCAAAGATTGGGGATAGTGGAGGGGGAATCAGTCTACCCCACAACAGAAGGTGTGGGGGGGGGGGGGGGAGGGGGGAATCAGTCTACCCCACGACAGAAGGTGGGGGGGGGGGGGGGGGGGGGTTGGACAGTTTGATAGCCATAGGGAAAAAAGGATCTCCTGTGGCATTCTGTGCTGCAACTTGGTGGAACCAGTCTATTGCTGAAGGTGCTCCTCAGGTTGACCAGTCTGTCATGGAGGGGGTGAGCTGTATTGCCCAAGATGCTCCTCAGTTTGAGGAGCATCCTTCCCTCCAAGACCATCTCCAGTGAATCCAACTCCACCCCCAGGGCGGAACCAGCATTCCTGAACCCTGTACACTAGTACTATCTTACACATTGGGGAGAATTTTTTTTTTTTTTTACTGAAACACTTCATCAGGCTGCTTAACTTCATTATCCCAAAGGCTTTACTTCTGTTGCTTGGAAACTAATCCCTGGGGAAGCATTAGATGTGTTCAATAGTTATATCAGCACATTTTCTTCCCTCGAGTGAAGTTAATGAACTATTTTTCAGAGGTACAGTGGATAATGCTAATGCAACTAAAAACTTCATTTTGCATTACCATCTACGGCAAAACTTCTGAGCAACAAGAATTTTGCTTAATAACATTGAGCTATCAAGGTACAAATATCTTTAAGATAATAATACCTTGCCTACAGATCTCAGCTTTGACTTCATATTTTAGAGATACAGCACGGAAACAGGCCATTCCGAGTTTGTGTTGATCCACCGAGTTCGTGCTGATCAGCCATCAATGGCACTATCTTACACACTTGGGGCAAATTACAATTTTAACCAAAGCCAATTAACCTACAAACCTGTACGTCTTTGGATTGTGAGATTAAACCAGACGGAGCATCAGGAGAAAATCCACATGGTCAAAGAGAGAACGTACAAACTCTGTATAGACAGCAACCGTAGTTAGGATCAAACCCGGGTCTCTGGCTCTGTAATGCAGAAACTCTACCGCTGCGCCACCAGGCCATCCCTCAATTTGGCTTTTGTAGTTGACATTCCATCTCACAACGTGAAAGCCAAAGACAGGCACAAGTTCCAGACTTAATCCAGAATTTGTTTATGCATCCTGTCATGTTGAGTTTATGGATGCTGCAATCACTCAGTCAGAAGAAAGGTCCTGACCTGAGTTACTCCAGCTTTTTGTTGTCCCTTTTGTACAGCAGCATCTGCAGTTCCTTCTCTGTATGAGGAAATATGGTAATAGGGAGCTGGAGACACAAGGAACAGCAGATGGTGAAACCCTGATTAAAACTGGAGTAACTCAGCGGGCCAGACAGCAACTCTGGAGCACATGGATAGGCGACGTTTCAGGTTGGGTCCTTCTTGTGGGAAGAAGGAGATGGATGAGAAAACCAGGATAGGTCAGATGGAGAGAGGATGAAGGTAGAGTGAGTGACTGGAAATTGGAGAATTCAATGTTCATGCCGTTGTGTTTTGGACTATTCAGGCAGAATATAAGGATGATTTACAGTACATATTTTACCTACTATTGCCTCTATGTGTAGGAAGGAACTGCAGATGCTGGTTTACACCAAAGATAGACACAAAATGCTGGCATAATTCAGCAGGTCGAGTAGCATCACTGAAGAAAAGGAAAAGGTGACGTTTTGGGTCGAGACCCTTCTTCAAGACATATTGTATATTGATGATTTGGATGGGGGGGTTGAAGGCTTTGTGGCCATTTGCAGATGATATGAAAACAGGTGAAAGGGCAGGTAGTGTAGTGAATAAAGGCGTGGACTATTTTCTGAATGGGGAGAGAATCCAGAAATGGGAGGTGCAAAGGGACTGGAATGCTGGTGCAAGATCCAAAACGTTAATCTGCAAGTTGAATCGGTAGTAAAGAAAGCAAACTCAATCCTAGCATTTATTTCAAGAGGGCTTGTATACAAAAACAGGGATGTAATGCTGAGGTTCTATAAGGCGCTGGTAAGGCCGCATTTCGATATATTGTGAGCAATGTTGGGCACTATATCTGAGGAAGGATATGCTGGCTCTGGAGAGGGTCCAGGATAGGTTTAATAGAATGATCCCAGGAATGATGATCTATGCTTACCCTATGATGATTGTTTGTCGGCACTGGGCCTGTACTCACTGCAGTTTAGAATGAGGGGGGACCTCATTGAAACATACAGAACAGTGAAAGACTTGGATAGTGGATGTGGAGAGGTTGTTTCCACTGGTAGGAGAGTCCAGGACTAGAGGTCATAGCCCAGAATTAAAGGACGTTCTTTTAGGAAGGAGATGAGGAAAAATGTATTTAGTCAGTGAGTGTAAATCTGTGAAAATTTACTTCGGAGTCACGTGAGTGACTACGTGAAGAACCCCGCTAGGAAGCATACGTGTCATATTGCTACACGCATTGCAAAGAGTCACAGCAGGGGGAACGATGTTCCCTTAGCGGCAGAATTTGAAAGCCAGGAACAGCAGGTAAGGAGACTCTGCGTTCCTTCCACTTACCTTACAGGTGGAGACGTGGACCAGATCCACGAAGGCTGTGAGAAAGCTGGCGGGGGAGAACCGCGGAGTTGCGGGCAGCCAGCAGTAGCAGCCAATGGCACGCCAATCTCCCGAAATGGGAACAGCTGTGCCCGACTTCGCTCCCGCACCGGCCACAGCCGGGCGGTAAAGTGAAGCAAAAAACAGTCGTTGACTCCGATGAGTCCGACTCTGAATAGCCGCGAGTGGCCAGTGCCCGTGAGCATTGGGGCCGGTTGGAGCGGCTGGGAACGGGAACAAAAGCAGCCGCGATGGCCAGTGCCCATGAGCATTGCAGCCAGTTGGAGAGGCTGCAGGATCAGGAGCAGCCGCGACGGCCAGTGCCCGTGAGCATTGGAGCCGGTTGGAGCGGCTGCAGGATCAGGAACAGCCGCGAGCGGCCAGTGCCCGTGAGCATTGGGGCCGGTTGGAGTGGCTGCAGGATCAGCGGCAGCCGCGAGTGGCCTATGCCCGAGAGCATAAGAGCCAGTTGGAGCGGCTGCTGGAGGAAATACTCCAAGTGGCAGGCTCCGGGAGATGGAGGCTAGCCATAGTGGGCAGTTAGTAAGCCCCACAGCACTACCTCTTGTGCGGCTGCACAGTGTTTCTCCCTCATCAGAGGGGAGCACGGAGGGTCAATTCTGGGCTGACCCTAAAGAGGGGAGTGATCAACATACCCCTAGTATGCATGGGGTGAAAGAAAACATGTTGGATATGGTGTCCCAGTTTATCCAACCCGACCAAACTGGCCTAAACCTCGAGCCGAAAATAGCGGTAAGCATTGACTACATGTCTTTTAACCAACTACAGGGACAGACATTATCGGACACCACGGCACGACACTTACCACCAGGGAACTGCAAGTCGCTAACTGTTCCCAGTGTCAACCAGTGCATCTGGAAACATGTCGGGGCATCAATTAGAACCAGGGACTTAAAAATACAGAAAGTCCTAAAAGTCCTAACAGCAGGAATTACGGCTTTTGCCCGCACATTGAATGAGCAAAACATGACCCAAGACTACCAAGATGCACTGGCTTTACTCTGCAACTCACAATACGAGTTAAACAATATTAGGAAAGTTGCTATCCAACCGGCTTTAGACCCCAAATTTGGAGGCCTCTGCAAACCACGAACCTCCAAACCATCAATACTACTATTTGGAGGGGATTTATCAAAACAAGTCAAAGAACTTGACGAAGAGGCGAAAACCCTGGGGCTTATAAAAGCAGCATCCAAAAGCTACTACGGCCATTAACATCACCCCTACGCACCCACCACTCGGCCAAGACAAACTGGAGAAAGCGTAAAACCAGGAACACCCAACATCGGTCTTTTTTAGGCCCAGACCGACCTTCCTGGAAAATGCGCAAGCCCTCAACACCAACCCAACTACAGACCCAGACAACGGCGCCTCAACGTCCACGGAGGATGCCGAAGAAGTAACATACCTCCTACTGGTAACCATGGAGGTAGGTGGGTCTGGTTCCTTAAGAATTAAAGGGAGCATGGAAGTTGGTGGGAGATCACAATATTATTTGGTTGCATGGAATAAGTTAACTACCGACACTTATATTCTAAGCAGTATCCAGGGTTATACCATAGAATTTATACAAAAACATAACCCTCCAGTTCAGCATGTACCGAACCGAATGTTCGTGCTTACAGGCATAGAAAAATCAAAAGCACATGCTGAATTACAGCGGCTATATAAAAAAGGAGTAATTGAGAAAACCCAACACAAATCACAGGAATTTGTGTCCAACATCTTTATAAAAAACAAGAAAGATGGTGGTTGCCGCATCATCATCATCGATTTAACTACTTTGAATACCTTTGTACAATATATTCATTTCAAGATGGAAACCTTTGTTACTGCTAAGCAATTGATTTCCGAAGGCTACTACATGGCAAGCATTGATTTAAAAGATGCTTACTATACAGTACCCACAAGAGGTGACCACAGATGTTATTTAAAATTCAACTGGATGGGTCAGCGCTGACAATACAGGGCACTACCTAATGGCCTAACATCAGCCCCAGGCTGTTCACAAAAATTTGAAACCAGCCCTAGCGTTACTGCGGAAACAAAAACACATGGTAATGGCATATCTAGATGACATACTTATTGTTGGCAAAACTTTGGAATTGGCTAAACAAGCGGTAACAGCCACAAAACAATTGTTTGGAAAACTGGGGTTTATCATCCATCCAGTTCAGTCTAAATTAACGCCTTCAACAAAAATGGATTATGTGGGGTTCCCCATTCACTCAGTTCTCATGTCAGTGACTTTGCCGAAAGAAAAGGTTACAGCCTTAATAGAGGCTTGTAGCGAAATCATTGACATCACCAAACCATCCATTAGACTGGTTGCTAGAATAATTGGGCCGATAGTGGCTGCATTTCCAGCCACACAATTCGGACCTTTATACTATCGAAATTTACAGAGAGCAAAAATAAGAGCACTCAAACTTAATGGTGGCCATTTTAACAGACCAATGAAGCTACCAACAGAGGCCATAATGGAACTAAAATGGTGGGAACATAACGTCAGGTATTGTTCCAATCCAATAATTATCAGCAACCCGTCTATGGTACTACAAACTGATGCCAGTGCACTTGGTTGGGGTGCTACCAATTCCATCTCCAGCTGTGGAGGGAGATGAAATGCACAGGAGGCATCATTATTACAAACACGGGGCATAAACTACCTGGAAATGTTAAGTGCATTCCATTGCCTTGAGTCATATTGTTCTGGGTTAAATCACCAACATGTTAGACTACAAATTGACAACACCAACGTGGTAGCATATATCAACCATATGGGTGGAAACAAATCGACATCATGTGACAATCTGGCCAACACAATTTGGCAATGGTGTATCCAGAAAGATATTTGAATATCAGCTACCTACTTACCAGGTAAACTAAATTTAGTGGCAGACACCAGGTCACGCAAATTCAATGAAAACACTGAATGGATGTTGGATAAAAATGTATTTGCTGAAATTACAGCATGGTATGGAACACCAGATATCGATCTTTTCGCATCCAGGCTCAATCACCAGTTATCAAATTATGTTCATGGGAACCAGACCTGGGGCAGTGGCAACAGATGCATTTTCGCTGCATTGGGGGAAATTGTTTATTTATGCATTCCCTCCTTTCTGCCTCATCAGTCGGGTATTAAGGAAAATACAGCACGACTCTGCGTCTGGTATTTTGATAGTACCCGATTGGCCTACTCAACCATGGTTCCCGGTTATACTAGACATGGTATTAGAACCATGCATCACCATCCATCATAGACCTAATTTACTGGTCCATCCGGTAACAAAGGAAAGATCACCCACAGATCTATAAACATCCCGTTTGTTCTGGAATTCCTGGCAAGCCTCCATTACGATGAGAGGCTCAGTCATAGTGTCATCAACTGCGCCAGAAGTGCTCTGTCAACATACCTGTGGCAAGGAACAGAGCGGCATTCTGTTGAGACACACCCTGGTAACCAAACTCATGAGGGGCATTTTAATGTTAATCCCCCAAGAACCAGGTACTCCTAAATATGGGATGTGAGCATTGTACTGACCGTGTTAAGAAACTGGTCTCCAGCTACAGCTCTGTCCCTACAGAAACTGACTATGAAAACAGTTATGCTGATGGCCTTGGTCACGGCACAAAGGGTCCAGTCACTACAGAACCTAAGGCTGGACAACATGACTATTTCATCTGGAAATTTAACTTTTCACATCAATGAATTAGTCAAACAGAACTGACCAGGGTCAGCAGGCCTAAAAACAGAATTCAGGGCATACCCAACAGATGATCGTCTCTGTATTGTAACACACTTACTATTATATATGGAGTATACTAAGATCATCAGAGGGAAAGAAATGTCACTTTAATCAGCTACAAACAGCCACTCAAAACAGTGACAGTCCAGACCATCTCTAGATGGCTAAAACAGGTCCTAATAAGGCTGGAGTAGACACTAGCATTTTAAATCTCACTCCACCAGGGCTGCCGCTACATCGGCAGCTATGAAGTTGGATGTTCCTATGGACCAAATCCTCAAGACAGCAGGATGGTCAACGGAAAAAATTTTCCAATGATTTTATAACAAACCAGTCATTGAACCTGGAACATTTGCAGAAACAATTTTAAGTTCTGTAATATGATTTTACCCCATAAATAGGGGCTATAATTTGGTGTTAATAAATTTATTGTTGTTTTCAATATCGTATTGATGTTAACACTATTCTCCCCATAATCAAGGCAGATGTGATGCATGGACTCGTTTCCACAGCATGAAATCACAGAGCTTTAAAATCTTCACGTAGTCACTCACGTGACTCCGAAGTAAAACAGTAAGATTAAACGAGAACTTACCAGTTTGAAGTTTGATCGTTATTTTATGAGTAGTAACGTTGAGGGAATACGTGCCCTCCGCTCTCACCCTTGATCATATACTCAACTGGTATCTTTTCTCTAATCTTACTATGTATAGTCATTACAGTTATCTGTGATTTCACACTGCTGCTTTGAAGAATGACACGCATGTGTCCTAGCGGGGTTCTTCACGTATTCCCTCAACGTTACTCCTCATAAAATAACGATCAAACTTCAAACTGGTATGTTCTCGTTTAATCTTACTATTCTTTGCCACAGAAGCCTGTGGAGGCCAAGTCAGTGGATATTTTTAAGGCAGAGATAGATAGATTCTTGATTATTACGGGTGTCAGCAGTTATGGGGAGGCAAGAGAATGTGGTTGGGAGGGAGAGATAGATCAGCCATGATTGAATGGCGGAGTAGACTTGATGAGCCGAATGGCCTAATTCTACTCGTATCACTTATGAACTTATGACCTTATGAAACGTCACCCTGTGGCAGTCCCTGGGGGGTAGGCCACTCCTTGGATCAACCCCCTCGCCGATTGTGGGACAGGGGCGTTGGTCTGCCACGGGGTTTACCGGTCGACTCCCGAGGGGTAGAGATAAGAGTGTCGGTGTGTGTTCTTGGACTGTTGGAATTAAAAAGCTTCTTTTGAATCCGCCTGGTGTCCGGTCTTTTCCTGACCTTGACCAGGCCACTACAACCTCTTCCTTTTCTCTAGAGATGTTGCCCGACCCGCTGCGTTACTCCAGAATTTGTGTCTATCCTGTGGCCTCAAGTTGACTAGGTCTTGCTTTGTGCAGGCAGCATAACAATTATGCCGTAAAATTCAGAAGACAGATGGTCAAGGCGTCGTATGTTAACAACCCTTGTGAAAGGTGACACCTCCTTCAGCAAAGCACTGGGGTGTCACCCGGAATTAAGATGTTTAAATACTAGCTTACGAGGGGTTTGAACCTACAACCTTTGGAGTCGATTGATCCAATTAGAACTATCAATTGTGGGCCACGGTCTGTTGTTTGGTGCTGTTAATGCAAAACTTTAGGACCTTTTCAAGGATAATAAAATTTGCATCTGCACTGTGCAGAATCCATTTAACTCGCTGTTGGGTATATTTAAATTTATTTAGTCCAGGTAAACACAATCATCTTCAAAAACAGCAGGTCGTCCTATTTTCTTAGAGAGTTATAGAATACTGCTAATAATTACACCTCTGTGGGAATAATGTGCATTGACATCTGAGAATCTCATGAATGCTGTTCTAAGGAAAAGATTTATCTCTCAATTCTGTGCCAGTATTCTAACTGGTGAGAAAACGCTTCCTAAATTGAATTTAGTTCAGCTTTAGTTTAGACATACATCATGGTAAAACACACTTCGCCCTACCGAGTCCGCGCCGGCCAGTGATCCCCGCATACTAACACTTACACACACTAGGGACCATTTACAATTTTAGCAAACCCAATTAAACTACAAACCTGGACGTCTTTGGAGTGTGGGAGGAAACCGGAGCTCCCAGAGAAAATCCACGCAGGTCACTGGGAGAAATTACAAACTCCGTACAGACAGCACCCGTAGTTAGGTGTGAACTCAGGTCTCTGGCACTGTAAGGCAGCAACTCTACCACCATACCTGTGCTACAACACTACCCAGAGCCCTACCGTTCACTGTGTATGTCTCGCCCATGTTAGACTTTTGAAAATGCAACACCTCACAATTCTTTGTATTAAATTCCGTCAACCATTCCTCAGCCCACCTGGCCATCAGATCAAGATCCTGCTGCAATCCTGCCCAATTTTGTGCTCAGACGCTTGGACTGGGACTTGAACCCTTGACCTGTGATCGCAAATGCATGAGAGCATGCCCAATTGTGCTTTGATGCTGTAGAGGTTATTGACTTGGCATTTGGATGATAATGTTACACGCAGGGAAAGCAGCGTTGTCGGTTACATTGGAGCCTGTGCAAAAGCATAAAGCAAGGGCATCAAAAATTATATTCCTTTTCAGTGCAATTTCTTTCAAATATCTGCTTCGTTTGATGTCCCTCAGTTGGTTTACGCTCAAATAAGCTTCAGTTTGCATCAATCACCGACCAAATCCCCTCCCTTTGAACATTATATTAAAGATTAATTGCGCCCGTGTAAATCATATTTTATTTTCCCCCTGAAAACCTATTATGTAAAATTTAATTATAATCAAGAGGTAAGTGGATTACCCTGTGAAATGAGGAAGAAAAGACTCGGTGCTTTTCCCTTTGAAACTTCCTTTGGTTCGAGACCATTTATGCTATTGACGTCACTAACGTTTCGAAGCTGTGTTAGAGGGGCTGGAGCAAAGATACATTTGCTAATTTTGCAGCCGTTTGTTTTCAGATGTTTTTTCTGCCACCGCCAAATGAATATTTCATTTTTTTCCCCTTCCTTTAATGAAAAGCGATACTGGGTGAGTTAAATTGTGACAATCTGCGCTTGGTTTGAGTTCATTCTTTCCAGCTGTTTGATTAGGTGTGCATTTGCATTTTGCAAAAAAAGGTGCAATTTTCTTACAATAAATTTTGCCTGGATTAGGAGGTCTTATCCACAGGGAAAGGTTGGATAGACTCTGATTGTGTTCTCTGGAACGCTGGAGGTTGCAGGGGAACCCGATAGAAGTATATACAATTATGAGGTGTAGAAAGGATAGTCAGAACCTTTTTAACAGAATGAGCACCTGGATTAAACCACACGATCACAGGTGGAACATGCAAACTCCGTATAGTATCTTCTTGATAGCATTATATAAAATGATAAGAGGCATAGGTAGGGTAGAAAGGCAGAATTTTTCTCTAAGGATGGAAATGGCAAAGACTAGAAGACATATTTTTTAGGTGATAGGGGCAAGGTTTAGAACAGATGTGCCGGGCGTCATATTTGGCAAAGACATAGTTGGCAGAAGGGCTGGTTCTTGTGCTGTACTGTTCTATACTTTTGTTCTATCTTTAGTTTAGTTTAGTTATCCCAATCCGCACAAACTCGGGGCAATTTACAGAGGCCAATTAACCTACACACCCACATGTTTATGTAATGTGTGAGGAAACTAGAGCACCCAGAGAAAACATAGTGGTCACAAGGAGAACATGCAAACTCCGCACAGTTTAGTACCCAAGGTTAGGATCAAATTGGGTCTATGGAGCTATGGAGCTACCAGCTGTGCCATTGAGGTGAACATAGACACAAAATGCTGGAGTAACTCAACGGGTCAAGCAGCATCTCTAGAGAAATGGAATAGGTGATATTTCGGGTTGAGACCTTCTTCAGGTGAAATAGGTGACGCTTCAGGTCGAGACTTCTGAAGTCTGAAGAAGGGTCTCGATCCGAAACATCACCTATTCCTTTTCTGCACAGATGCTGCTGACCCACTGAATTGCTCCAGCAATTTAGTGTCTATCTTCGATGTAAACTAGCAAGTGCAGTTCCTTCCAGCCCCTATATCGTATTTGGACATCGCCTTGCCTGAGGTGACCAACAAATCGCTGGAGGAACGGTTTGAAGAAAAGTCCCGACCCGTAACATCCATAACATCGCCTGTCCATGGTTGCTGGCCAACCCGCCGAGTTTCACCAGTTTTTTGCTGGAGGAACTCGGCAAGTCAAGCTGCATCAGTGTAGGTAAATGAATGTAGTTTGGGACCGAAAGGTCTGAATCAATATCTATCTATCTATCTATCTATCTATCTATCTATCTATCTATCTATCTATCTATCTATCTATCTATCTATCTATCTATCTATCTATCTATCTATCTATCTATCTATCTATCTATCTATCTATCTCTATCTATCTATCTATCTATCGATCGAGGACTGAGGTAAAATTGGCCGTTGATTTCTAACAGTGAAACTCCTGAATCATTAAAGTTTACAATGCACGAGAAGATCATTTATATCCACTGTGGTACAATACTTTGTCAGTCATTGTGTGCGTTGCTATTTTGTTCAGATTAAATATTTATTTATGTTTCCCTCCAAAGGATATGCTCATAATGACAAAATCTTTCAGTAAAACTTCTCTCTGAAAATGGCACTATCCCTCCCCACTTTCAGTTTAGGTTAGAGATACAGCATGGTAACAGTGAAGAAGGGTCTCAACCTGAAACGTCACCTAACCATGTTCTCCAGAGAGGCCGCATGTTACTCCAGCACTTTGTGTCCTATTGTTTATTAACCAGCATCTAAATGGAAACAGTGCTTTTGGTCCACTGAGTCCACAGTGACCATCGATCACCTATTCACACTAGTTCAATGTTATCCCGCTTTCTTATCCACTCCTTACCCACAAGGGGTAATTTACAGAGGTCAATTGATCCACAAACCTGTCCTTCTTTGGGATGTGGGAGAAAACTGGAGCACCACGTAGAAACCCACGTGGTCACAAGGAGAACGTTCAAACTCTACACAGACAGCACCCAAGGTCAGAATCGAATCTGTGTCTGTGATACTGTGAGGTAGCAGCTTTACCAACTGCGCCACTGTGACGCCCAAATTTATTGAAAACTAAGCTAAATTAGTAGGCCAGAGCCACTGGGTCCTTAGACAGATTATTTGCCTCATTCTGCATCTTTTCTTTCAACTAAATTTCTTTCCAACCTTGTGAAATGTAGGTAACATAGTCATGAGTGGATGGAGACTGATTTTTATCTATTGGTCCTTCGGTGTACGAGAGTCTGGTGTAAATGAAACAGATTGATTTTCAAGAAACAGTGTACAAATGCATGAGATAAATATAGTGCACAAGATCATGAGAGGAATAGGTAGAGTAAATGCACAGTCTTTTACCCAGAATAGGGGAATCAAGAACCAGAGGACACGGGAGAAAGATGTAATTGAAACTTCAGGGGCAATTATTTTGCACAAAAGGTGGTGGTTATACGGAACAAGCTTCCGGAGGAGATTGTTGAGGCAGACTCTATTGCAACATTTAAGAAACATTTGGACAGGTACATGGATAGGAAAGGTTTCGAGATATATTGTGCCAAACGCAGGCAAATGGGACTAGTGTAGATGGGGTATGTTGTGCGACGTGGGTAAGTTGGGCTGAAAGGCTTGTTTTTCAGGCTGTATGATTCTACGACTCAATGGGTATGCCAGGGCAACTTGGGCCAAATGGGTGAGATGCAATACATAGCCATATCCAGCATGGAACCACAATGCCACCAGTGAAACTAAGAAACTAGCTAGGTAAAAAGCTTGAAAATGGTTTAAAAAACTAGTACATTCAGTGTACTACTATCTGTTTATGTATATTGATACGTGTACTGAACTGTGTACAGAAATGATTTTCACTTTACCTCAGTTGAACATAGAAGCATAATTAGGCCATTCAACCCATCAAGTCTACCTTGCCATTCAATCATGGCTGATCTATCTTTCTCTCTCAACTACATTCTCCTTCCTATTCAAGACACAATTAGTCTCCGCCTTAAACATACCAAATGTGTTGGGCTCCACAGCCGTTTGTGGCAATGAATTCCACAGATTCACCACTCATGACTGCTTGTCATGTAAACAACGTTGAAGTTGTCGCACTGGAATTTTACACTTTTGATCCCAAGCTCAAATTCCATTGTGGTAGCTGTGGAATTCATATTTTAGTAATTAAATCTTTTAATGTTCATAAAACCATTGTCAAAAAACCCATCTGGTTTATTATTTTCCTGGAGGGATGAACATATGCTGTTCTCATCTGGTCTTGTGTATGGGATTTGCTGAACCCTTTCAATGTTGTCTCCAAACTTACTTTAGTTTAGTTTAGAGATACAGCGTGGATACAGGCCCTTCGGCCCACCGAGTCTGCGCCGACCAACATTCACTCATACACTAATTCTATCTTACACACAAGGGACAATTTAGAGAAGTCAATCAACCTACAAACCTGCACATCTTTGGAATGTGGAACCCACATGGTAACAGAGAGAACATACAAACTGCATACCGCTAGTACCCATAATCAGGATCAAACCCAGGTCTCTAGCACTGTAAGCCCTCGAAGCACTGCTATGCCACTGCACCACTCTTGTATGATTAACTCCCAATGGGGTACTTCTGAAGTGTAGAAATCGCAGCAAGCAATTTACACACAGCAAGTTCACACAAAGCGAGGTGTGACATTGCTTTATTCATTTGCCTTAGAAATGTTGTACATATCGCCTGGGCACCTGAAAGAACGGTATTATCTCTGGGGGAAAGTTTAATGGAGATTAGACCAAGTGCAGACCCATTGGGTCTGTTCCCAAAACGCGTGGTTGTGAGGGAAGGGGTGGCCTGATGCGTCAAACACACTCTAACCAACCTGTCACACACACACACACACGCACACTAACCACCCAGGCACAGAGAGGGACACGGACAGAGAGGCACAAAGAGGGACACACAGAAAGGGACACACAGAAAGGAACACAGAAAGGGACACAGAGGCAGGGCAGCATCCTTCCTTTTGGAGCTGGGGTTCCTGATTTGCGGTGTGTTTTGAGCGGGCGACCCTGCTGCTGTGAGCGAACGGACGATCAAAAGCAGCAGAGCGGTGGCCGATCGTGGCTTCCGCGACGGGAAGACTTTACTCACTGCGCCGGGGAGAGAGAGAGAACAGGGCCCGCCTGCTGCTGCGAGAGGACGGAAGGTCAAAAGCAGCAGAGGGCCGGTCGATCGAGAGAAGGGGGGGGAAAGAAGAGGGGGGGGAGAAGGGGGGGGGGAAGGAGGAAGAAGAAGGAGGGGGGGGAGAAGAAGGGAGGGAGGAGAGAGCGTCCAGCCGTCGGCCTAAGAGTGAGCCTCAGCTCCATGGCCTCGCATCCTCGGCGCTTCAGACCCCGAGTACGGGGAGTGGGGGGGGGAGGCAGAGGGCGTAGTGGGGGTGAAGTTGGGGTGAAGGGGGGGAGAGGAAAGAGAGGATGGGGGGGAGAGAGGTGAAGTTGGGGGGGGGGGGGGGGGGGGGTGCGTTGGAGTGAGCGGGCAGGCGGGCGCGCGTTGAAGTCCAGCAGTGGGAGGCATGGCGCGAGCATACTTGGGGGCATACTGGAGTCCAGCAGTGGGAGGTGTGGTGCGAGCGTACTTGGAGGCATACTGGAGGCAGGTGGGCCTGGATTGGTCGGCATGTGGGCATTGTGATGTCGCAGCTGGTAAGATCTTAAAAATTGAGTGTTGTTTGAGTTTTGTGATCAATTTTACTCAAAATCTGTGGGAATAATTGACCAAGGAGTGGATGTGCGAATGTAAAAGTAAAATCGTTAGCAAAATGGTAAAAAAGGCAGCGTTTTTCCGTCTGGTTTTGGCGGAGTAACAAATCAAATGCAAAACGCCGTACACCCACACACCCACAGAGTTTTTAAAAGTATATAGATGTGCAGGGCAAGTTATTTACAGAGAGTGGTAGGTGTCTGGAAAGCTTTGCCAGCGGTGGTAGTGGAGGCAATACTTTAGACTTTATAGATACAGCGCGGAAACAGGCCCTTTGGCCAACCGAGTCCGTCCGATCCCTGTATACCAGCACTATCCTACACACTGGAGACAGTTTTACAATTTAACATAGCCAATTAACCTACAAACCTGCACGTCTTTGGAGTGTGGAAGGAAATCGGAGCACCCGGAGAAAACAGGCAAGGGGGCGCCGTCCTGCATATTATGGCTGCCCAGCCTGCAGCTGTCCGTTTTTTCACTCTTTTATTTTGTTTTTAGTGTGTTTTAGTGTTTTGTGTTTTTGGAGTTCGTCTTTTTTATGTGGGGAGTGGGAGTGGGGGGGAAGAGGGAAACTACTTTTCAGGGCCCCTACCTGGTCGGAGAAGCTGCTTTTCTCCGGGCAGCATCTTCGACCCGTCCTTGCGGCCTACCAGCAGACCTGGAGTGGCGTTTCCTGATGGGACCGCCCAGAACCTCGGCTTCGACAGGGGCACAGCGCTGGAGCGCTATCGCGGAGCGGAGCGGGTGATGCCTTCCCCGGGTCACCGCGCTGAAGCTCTGGTGAGCTGAGGACCGCCGATTAAAAATCGAGAAGCTGCGGTCTGTGGAGCTGCCCGCTGTGGGCGGCAGCGCTGACTTTAACATCGGGAGCCTGGGATCTCTCGGCGAGATCACCAGTGTTGGAGCTCCATCCAGCGCGGCCTGTTGGCTTCGGAAGCCGCGGTCTCCATTAAGGATACGGCCGTTCCAGGCATCCCATGCCGCTGAGAGGATTCTCCCGACGCCGGAGCATCATCATCCGGCGAGAACGGCCTGGAACATCGGGTCTCCGTAAAGGCGACTGCGGAGGCCTCAATAGGCCCAACAATGGGTGGACATGGGGATGGGGACTGGACTTTGTGCCTTCTCCCACAGTGGGAATCATTGTGGGGGGATGTTTTTTTATGTTTAAATCTCTTTATTAATGTTATGTGTATTTTTTTTTAATCTGCTGCATTGGCAACAAGCATTTCACTACACCAATTGGTGTATGTGACCAATAAATAACCTTTGAACCTTTGAAACCCACGGTGTCACAGGGAGAATGTACAAACTCCGTACAGACAGCACCCGTAGTCACAATTGAACCCTGATCTCTCTCAACTCTTTTACTGCACCAATGTACCACCCTAAATACTAAGTGGCAATTAAATGGCTTTTAGACAGGCACATGGAAGTGCAGGGAATAGTGAGATATGGATCATGTACAAGCAGATGAGATCAGTTTAATTAGGCATCATGTTCAACACAGAAATTGTGGGCCAAAGGGCCCGTCCAGTGCGGTACTGTTCTATGTTCTATGTTCTATCTTGTCAAACTATTTCCACAGGATCTGTGACTTCTACCTGAGAGGGCAGGTAGGGTTTGTCTGTAACGTCACGCCCGAACGTTGGCCATTCTGTCAGTGCAACAACTCGAAACACCAGACTGAAGAATCATTTTGCCAAAAGGCACGAGTCTCAAAACAAATCCATGGCCAACTCCTAGTAACTTTTTCACACAAAGAATGATGGGTGTATGGAACGAGCTGCAGGAGGAGGTAGTTGACGCAAGTGCTATCGCAACATTTAAGAAAAATTTGGAAAGATGCATGGGTAGGATAAGTTTAGAGGGATATGGGCCAAATGTAGGCGGGTGGGACGAATTTAGATGGGGCATGTTGGCCAGTGTGGGAAAGTTGGGCTGAAGGGCCTGTTTCCATGTTGTATGCCTCTGTGACTCTATAAAAGCTTAACTATAGACGTTGCTTGGCATCCAAGGGATCGATATCTTCAATCCAGATCTTCAAGAACCATTGTAGTAATGAGTTATTTCAGTGAACGGTAACCAAAAGGATTGAGGCAGTTGATGTAGAACTGAACTGTACTACAACATGGGACAACGATGAATGATGTCTTAGAAATGAGCTGACGGAGCCTTTAGACGAGGATTAATGGACACTCAATTCTCAGAGTAGTCAGGGAGCTCAGAAGGAAGATAAACTACAACGTGCCAAAGTACACTCCACTAGACTTCAATTTGTGCCAGAATGGAAAAGTGAAGGAGATTGAAGTATCCGTGACAACGAACAAAACTCAAGCTTGATGCTAAATAATTCAGCCAAACTTCTTGATGGGATTCTGATTGCCTCCCAGTTCATAAAATAGAAACAGTTCTCTGACTGCACAAAAGCAAAGCCGACGTTAGTCAAGAAATGTTGGAGTAGGGGCAGCACTGTGGTGCAGCGGTCGAGTTGCTGCCTTACAGCATCAGAGACCCAGGTTCGATCCTGACCACGGGCGATGTCTGGACGGACTTTGTACGTTCGACCTGTGACCGCGGGGGCTTTCTCCAGGTGCTCCGTTTTCCTCCCACATTCCAAAGATGTACACGTTTGTAGGTAATTTGCTTCTGTAAATTTGCAAATTGTCCCTGGTGTGTAGGATAGGCTAGCGTATTAGGTAGTCACTGGTCTGTGCGAACTCAGTGGGCTGAAGGGCCTGTTTCTGCACAGTATCACCAAAGTCTAAAGAGTAACCCTTTTTCACAACCAGAACCTCACTTATCCACGTTCTCCAGAGATTATGCCTGAATCGCCGAGTTACTCCGGCAATTTGTGTACTTTTCTCTAAACCTTTTCTCTAAACCCTGTCCATGCACCTGTCCAAATGTATTTTAAATGTTATTAGTGTACCTGCCTCAACTACCTCCTCTGGCAGCTCATTCCATATACCCACCACCCCCTGTGTGAAAAGGTTGCCCCTCACGTGGAGTAACTCAGAACTTCTTGACCTGAAATGTCACCTATTCCTTTTCTCCAGAGGTACCCCAGCTTTTTGTGTTTTAAACCAGCATCTGCATTTCCTTCCTACACGCTATCCATGTACCTTTGCCTTCTGATCGCAGGCACATACGTGGTGGGGAAATGTTCGAACCATCCAGTCTATCTTTGCCTCTCACTATTTTGTATTCCTCTACCAGCTCCCCTTCTACCACTTCTGTTTGAGGGAAATCAAATCCAGCCCACACAAGTCTTTCCCTATAACTGCAACATTCCAATCCAGACAACACCTGGTGAAAACATCCAGTGAAAGATTAAAACATGAAATGCTATTTGAAGGTTTCCATTAAACATTCACTCACTCCTCTTGCCTGAGGTTACACAACAGATTCCAGCAGGAATATTGCAATTCAATCTTTAAGCGTTGTTTCGGCATGTTGAGAAAATTCCAACAATGCACTGATTGTTAATGTTCAACAGCTTATTTCAGTCCTTGCGCAAGGTGGAAGGACGAGGGGGAATCTCATTGAAACTTTCCGAGTAGTGAAAGGCCTGGATAGAGTGGATGTGGAGAGGATGTTTCCACTAGTGGGAGAGTCTAGGACCAGAGGGCACAGCCTCAGAATAAAAGGACGTACCTTTAGAAAGGAGATGGGGAGGAATTTCTTTAGAATTTCTGTAGAATTCATTGCCGCAGACGGCTGTGGAGACCAAGGCATGTTTGGCACAGACATTGTAGGTCGAAGGGCCTATTCTAGTGCTGTACCATTCTACATTGCATGTTCACTCCTCCAATTATGTTCTTGGTTCAAGGAAGCATCTTGACTGTGAACTTCATCCCCTCTCTAGATCACCCTGGAACTGAACAAATCTGGAAAGATTAGTGTTAAACTGGGTGCTGACTTTTATTGACCATGTTACTTAGCAACAGTTACTCTTTTAAACATGCCAAGACAATTCTCTCATACCTCTTGTCAAACCTTCAAAAAGCATGATTTTGGCATAACATGAACTTTTATAGATTTCATAGTTATTTTAGTATGTATAATTTAATTTACTTTATTGCCACGTGGAAACGCTTTTTTGTTTTGTTCTATCCAGTCAGGGTGAAGACAATACATGATTGTAATTGAGTCATCCACAGTGTACGGATACATGATAAAGGGAACACAGTGCAAGATAACGTTTAGAAGATTCTGATTAAAGATAGTCCAAGGGTCTCCACTGAGGTAGATGGCAGCTCAGAACCACTCGAGTAAGTCAATGGAGTAAATCAATACCAAAAACCTATGGTTGCAGAAGCAACTTGTACAAGGATTTAGCTGCGGCTACTCCTGAACATGCAAATACATACTGGAATTTGGCAAAGGACCTTGATGGAGATGCCAAGGTCTTGTGGATCGGTCTGCTGGATGCATGGGCATATGTTAGGCTCAGGAACAATCATGTCCAGACATCTGATGGCCTGTGTAAACATTGTGAAATAATCATTTCACTCCTCTTTGAGGAATGCAGTGAAGCAACCAATGAAGTACATGGTTCCTGCAGCCCTCAACAGTTTCATACAACCAAAGCAGAGTGATACATTTACGATTTCAACACTTTAGTTTGGAGATTCAGCACGGAAACAGGCCCACCGAGACCACGTCGACCAGCGATTCCCATGCACTAACACTATCCTACACACACGGGACAATTTACAGTTTTACTGAAGCCACTTAACTTACAAACCTGTACATCTTTAGATGGTTGGAGGGATCCGGAGCACCCGGAAAAAACCCACGCAGGTCACGTACAAACTCAATACAGACAGCACCCGTAGTCAGGATCAAACCTAGTCTTCAACGCTGTTATTCCATTTACTTCACTACTGTGAACTGTATGCCTCCAATGGCAAACTTTTAAAATCAAAATTTAGATTAGTTTTCCGTGAATAGAAATATAAATTACTAGTGGGCATAGCTTTAAGGTGAGAGGTGCAAAGTTTGAAGGAGAAGTGCACGGCTGGCTTTTTTTTATAATGAGGGTGGTGGGTGCCTGGAATGCACTGCCAAGGGTGGTGGTTGAAGCAGATAGGATAGTGGCATTTAAGAGGCTTTTGCATAGGCACATGGATATGGAGGGACATATAGTGCTGGAGTAACCCAGCAGGTCAGGCACTATCTCTGGAGAAAAAGGATGGGCGATGTTTCCATTTGGGACACTTCTTCAGAGTTATGTCTATCTTTGGTATCCAGCCACATCTGCAGTTCTTTGTTTCTACATTCTGAATATGGAGGAATATGGATTATGTGCAGGTAACATAGAAACATAGAAATTAGGTGCAGGAGTAGGCCATTCGGCCCTTCGAGCCTGCACCGCCATTCAATATGATCATGGCTGATCATCCAACTCAGTATCCCGTACCTGCCTTCTCTCCATACCCCCTGATCCCCTTAGCCACAAGGGCCACATCTAACTCCCTCTTAAATATAGCAGGTAGATACGTGATGGGCCTGGCATCATGTTCATCACACACATTGTGGACCGATGGGCCTCTTCTGGTGCTGTATTGTTTGTTCTATGGTCTATGTTCTAAACTCAGATTAATAAACTGGCAATAGACATTAAATGCTGGAGTAACTCGTGGGTTAGGCACAAAGTAATTCTCTATGTGAAAGATAGACACAAAATGTGGGAATAACTGGAGAACATGGATAGACGGTGTTTCAGGGAACTTTCTTCAGATTAGGCATAGATATAGACGTGGATGTGGTACAGGGGGATCCCAGCTGAGATCTTAAAGGAAGGTGGACCGGAGCTCCTGTACCACATCCTCACCCTACTCCTCAAGGTCTGGGAAAAAAGAAGAACTTCCCTTGGAACTCAGGGATGCTCTAATAGTGACCATTTTTAAGAAGGGGGACAAGGCTGAATGTGGAAACTACAGGAGCATCTCGCTCCTGTCAACAACAGACAAAGTCCTTGCTCGTGTCCTCGCAAACCGACTTCTACCACTGTCTGCGGAGGCACTCCAGAGTCACAGCACACTCTGCAGAAGACCTCCAGGGCATCCTGAATGTCTTTGCCAAGGCATACAGAGCCATTGGCCTAGCCTTAAATATCAAGAAGATCCAGGTCCTACATCAAACTCCACCCAACCAGCCGTCTACCCAGCCCACTATAAGAGTGGACGACACCACTCTTGAAAACGTTGACCACTTCCCCTACCTTGACAGCATTCTTTCCTCAAAAGCTGACACCGACACTGAGGTCAACCATCGCCTGAGTTGTGCCAGCGGAGCCTACACCAGACGCACGAAAAGAGTCTTTGAAGACTGAGACCTAAAGGCTCAAATAAAACTGCTGGTCTACAGAGCCGTTGTCCTCTCCACCCTGTTGTATGGAACCGAGTCATGGACCACCTACAGCAGGCACCTGAGAGCCTGGAACATCAAAGTCCTTACGAAAGATTCTGAGGATCAGCTGGGAGGACAAATGCATCAACATCAGCATTTTGGAGGAAGCCAACATGATCAGCATCACCACCACAATAATGCAGTACAAACTTAGACATGTCATCCGCATGTCCAACACTCATCTCCCTAAACAAATCCTGTACTCTCAATTGAAGGAAGGTCGGCAAGCCCCCTGCGGGCCAAAGAAACGCTTCAAGGTCAACATCAAGAACAGTCTGAAGAAATTCCACATCACATCGAGCAACTGGGAGCACGTTGCACTGGACAGGGGCTCCTGAATGAAATCCATGCAGGAAGGAGCTGCACTTTACAAATGGAACTCACAGAGACAAAGTGACAGCACCGTAAGGAGAGGGAGAAGGGGGCTCGACGACTACCAACTACCGCCAGTCTCCACTGCCCACGTTACGCCAAGGTGTGTGGATCGCGGATCGGCCTCTACAGACATCTGCAGACCCCCAAGTAGACGACCCTATGGATAGGAGAGGACAGTCATACTTGTTTCGAGTGACCGCCGATAATGATGATGAGATATAGACAGTTCTGTGTGTGTGTGTGTGTGCGTGTACATTTGCTAATAATGGAATAAGTGGCTTCCTTTTTTAAGCATCCTTTTGACTTCCCAACGTGTTATGCAATCAATGAAGCCCTTTAAAAATATTGAATTGCAATGAAAGGTCATCGACATGAAAGGTTAACTTTGATTCCTTGCATGCGTTGCCTGACCTGCTGAGTATTGCAAAAACATTCTGGTTCTTATTTCAGATTTCCAGTATCCGCAATTCAGTTTGGTTTTCTGTTTATTTTTAAATTGTGGTCACTGGTAATTTAAGAAAAATGCACAGAGATCTATTTGTGCAAGGGAAACAGCGATAAAGGGGCGGCACAAGGTGGCGCAGCGGTAGTCAAGAGTCAAGAGTCAAGAGTCAATTTAATTGTCATTTGGACCCCTGAGGGTCCAAACGAAATGCCGTTTCTGCAGCCATACATTACACACAAATAGACCCCAGACACAACATAATTACATTTAACATAAACATCCATCACATAACTGTGATGGAAGGCCAAAAAAACTTATCTCTCCACTGCACTCTCCCCCCCCCCCGATGTCACAGTCAAAGTCAAAGCCCCCGGCTGGCGATGGCGATTGTCCCGCGGCCATTGAAGCCACGCCGGGTGGTGCGAGGTCGCACACCGGGTCTTGATGTTGGAGCCCCCGGTGTGTGCTCGCAAAGTCCCGCGGCCGTTCCAGCCGCGCGGGGCAATGGTGTTAGGCCCCGCTCCAGGAGCTCTTCGACCCCGCAACACGGGCAGGAGAATTCGCCGTTGCAGCAGCCCGAGAAGCGGTCTCCCTCCAGGGAGCCGCGCGGGGTCGTCCGAGCCGTCCGCAGACCAGCAGCAGCAGCAGCAGCAGCAGCAGCAGCAGCAGCAGCAGCAGCAGCAGCAGCAGCAGCAGCAGCAGCAGCGCTCCTCCACCGCTCCACCCGCTCCGGTCTCGGCCAGCTCCGCGACGGCAACGGTGAGTCGGCACCAGAGTCCCCGGCTTCTTCCCGTTGGAGGCCGTTCCTCGTTGCGGCCTCAACGACACCTGAGACCCGACGAGAAAAGGTCGGGTCTCCAGTGCAGGGAGAGATTCAAAAGTTTCCCCCCCCCTCCCACCCCACCCCCCCATCCCCCCCACACACACACCCCAACATAAAATAACAAAAAACTACACAGAAACACAGACAAAAAATAACAAAAACGCGGACAGGCTGCAGAGGCTGCTGCTGGCCAGAGCCGCGCCGCCTTCCGGATGCGTTGCTGTCTTACAGTGCTTGCAGCACTGGAGACCCTGACTACGAGTGCTGTCTGTACGGAGTTTGTACGTTCTCCCCGTGACCTCCGTGGAGTTCACCGAGATCTTGGGTTTCCTCCCATACTCGAAAGACGTACAGGTTTGCAGGTTAATTGTCTTGGTATAAGTGTAAACTTGTCCAGGGTGTGAATAGGAAAGTATTAATGCGTGGGGTTCCCTGGTTGGCACAAACCCGGTGGGTTTCCACGCTGTATCTCCAAACTACACTAAAGATACTCTTCTTCAGAGCCAGGGACAGAGAACCCATGTAGTAAGGAGCTGCAGATGCTGGTTTAACACAAATTGCTCGTATAACTCAGCGGGTCAGGCAGCATCTCTGGAGAAAAGAATAGGCGATATTTCGGGTTGAGACCCGTCTTCAGACTGAGACTCAGGGGAGAGGCAAACTAGGCACTGAGTTCTCCTCCTCTCTCCCCTACTTTGAAGACGTTTTTCTCCTCTCTCCTCTAGTTTCCCTCTCCCCTTTCCTCTCAGTCTGAAGAAGGGTCTCGATCCGAATCATCACCTATTCCTTTTCTCCTGAGATGCTGCTTGACCCGCTAAGTTACTCCAGCATTTTGAGTCTACCTTCAAGTTACTCCAGTATTTTGTGTCTACCTTCAAGTTACTCCAGCATTTTGAGTCTACCTTCAAGTTACTCCAGCATTTTGTGTCTACCTTCAACTTACTCCAGCATTTTGAGTCTACCTTCAAGTTACTCCAGTATTTTGTGTCTACCTTGTGCAGTTCCTTCTTATACAAAGAGAAGGGGATTAGTTAAACAAAAATCAATCCCACAGATGAGAGGAGAGGACAGCGAGGTTACGCAGATAATGAAGGTTCAGGCAAGGAAATGTTAATTTGAGACTGAATCCAGCCATGGAATGGTTGTATTGACAGAGGCATTCAAGTATTCTCATGGCTGTGATGGGGGTCACACCTTAGAAGATGTAAAATGGCAGGCAAACAGTGTGATTGAGGCCCAGCCATTAACCTCTTTAAAGGGGTCAGCTCCAAAAGACACCGCAAATGACAAAGACCCTTTCAACTTTGACAGAAACAAACAAACGGCTAACACTTGACAGCGATTCTGTTTCATCTTTATTAGCTGCAGGAGGGGAGAGATTACATTGCCAAATGGAACAGAGTCTGCCTCTGGTTACTCATTGCACATCTGTCAAGCATTGAGGACAATTTGCCAGCATTAGGCTCACTGCACACCAGTGCCAAATTGCTGCTACTGTTTCGCATTAAGCCCGCACCATTGAATTGGGTCATTTGCCCCCAAATAGTCTGTGCAAACTCTATAATTTTGTTGTCAGAGCCAGCCCTTTTTAATGCTATTCCTGCACATGTTGAAAATCTAAAATAAACACAAAAAATGCCGGAAATGGCTCAGTAGTTTATTTTACTTTGGTGTAGAAATACAGCACGGAGACAGGCCCTTCAGCCCACCAATTCCTCGCCGACCGGCAATCTCCGCACACTAATGCTATCCTACACACACTAGGGACAAGTTACAATTTTACCGAAGCCAATTAACCTACATATCTACAAGACTGGAGCGTGGAGGAAACCAGAGCACCCAGAGAAAACCCACATGGGTCATGGGGAGAACATGCAAACTCTGTACAGACAGCACCCATAGTCAGGATAGAACCCGGGTCTCTGGTGCCATAAGGCAGCAACTCTATCACTGCGTCACCGTAGATCAGGTTGCATCTGCAGAAACGGATTAAAAGGATGAGGAGTTTCTTTAGCCAGAAGGAAGTGAATCTGTAGAATTTACTGCCACTGTGGAGACAAGTCATTGGGTATTTTTAAGGTGGATGTTGATTGGTTCTTGATTAAGAAGGACATTAAAGGTTATGGGGAGAGTGGGGTTGAGGGAGAAATTTAGATCAGCCATGCTCGAATGGCAGAATAGACGTGATGGGCTGTATGGTCTAATTCTGCTCCAATGCCTTATGGAAACAGAATTTATGTCTTAGATCGTAGGCTCTTCATCAGAACAGAAGCGGCCTGACCTGGTGAACATTTCCAGTATTTTGCCACGTTTAATTTTTTTTTAGATTTTGCTCTCCCATCAGGCAAGAGTGTGAAAATGCACACTTCCAGATTCAGGGACAGTTTCTTCCCAGCTGTTAACAAGCAACTGAACCATCCTACCAACAACTCGAGAGCGGACCTGAGCTATACTCTACCTCAATGAAGACCCTCAGACTAAATTTAATCAGACTTCACTGGACTCTTTCATTAAATATGATTCCCTTTGTCCTATATCTGCACACTGTGGGCAGCTTGATTGTAATGATGTATAGTCTTTTCACTGACTGGATAGCATGCAACAAAAAACAACAATAATAAACTAAACTAAACTAAACAAACTAAACTAAACAAAACTAGACTAAGTAAAGTTATAGTGGGGATGATCGGATAACTTTATTGATTGGACCTTACTGGATTTTTTCTTCCACCAAGCCTTATTTCACAATATTCCCTTTACCATGTGTTTGTGCACTATAGATGGCCCGATTGTAATCATGTGTTGTCTTTCCGTTGACTGGTTTGCTCACACCAAAAGCTTTTCACTGTACCTCAGTACACGTGACAATAAACTGAACTCAAACTCAACTTGTCTATGGATCAGGCTTGGTAGTAAATCACACTTCAAATTTTGATTTGGATGTATGATTTATATGCAACTAACTAATCTCGACTCACTGCATTATAATGCTTTCACTTAGAGAAGGTTTTGTAAATTGCTTCAACATTGCTTCAAATAGACTCCTGAATAAATTAACTTTATTTCCTCTAGTATCTTTGGTTTGCATTACAACAGATTGTTTGCGATGAGCTTTGGTTCACAATCCCATCTCCATCCCTGACTGCAGACTTGCCAATAAATACTCCGTTAATCTTCATGCCAAACCTATCATGTATCTTCAGTATAGACGGATGGACCACTGCTGTGCCACTAAAGGATGGTAGTAGATAAAGCAATAACATTGTGTATAACTTTAACAGCGAAGTGGGATATTATTTTTAATCATTAGGCATAAACTTTAGAGATACAGCTTGGAAACTGGCCCATCGTCCCACCAAGTCTGCGCCAACCAGCAATCACCCCGTACACTAGCACTATTCTACACACGGGACAATTTACAATTTAACCCATCCCCTTGCACATTCAAATGTGAAATTAAATTTCCCAAGTGATATTAAAAAACTGGTATGAAACACGTTTTAAAACAGATACTTATCTGAAAGCGCAATGTAGTTTAGTTTATTTCAGATTAGAGATGTAGTGTGAAAACAGGCTCTTCTGCCCACCAAGTCCACGCCGACCAACGATCACCCACACACTAGTTCTATACCCCAAACTAGGTTCAATTTACAGATGCCAATGATCCAACAATAAAAAATCCAATTTTACTGAAGCCAATTCATCTACAAACCTGTACGTCTTTGCAGTGTGAGAGGAAACCAGAGCACCCAGACAACACCTATGCGGTCACGGGGATAACGTACGAACTCCATGCAGGCAGCACCCATAGTCAGGATTGAACCCGCTTCTCCGGCGCTGTAAAGCAGCAGCTCTACTGCTGCACCACCGTGTATGAGTTGTCATGATCAAAAATGCCATTGCCTTCTCACTAGAATGTCCTGACTAAATGAAAAGGAAAAAAAATATGTTGGATTGCATGGAAAGGAGAGGATAAGTGGGATAGGTGGACAGCTGTGTGCAAGTAAAGGCATGATGGGCCGAATGGCCTTCCCATCAGCGAATGCTTCAATTGTCTTAACCAACCTCGCGTCCCGAAAGATAACCGCCTGCATTACGGTTACAGGAAAGTTAAATTTGAAGTGTGGCAGATTGCATCTTAACAATTAAAAGTGAATCCATCAATGTTGTTTAGTAAAATGATTCATCAATTTCAATAGTGGCCCCTGCCAGGAATAACAAGGTGTGAACTTTGCAAATGTGATTTAAAGCTAGAAAGAGTGGCAGCTACTGGGGCTAAACCAATAAACAGCAGGTACTGGTATTTATTTACAGGTTTGCAGTTATTAAGTTCTGATTTCCCAAAGTTGAAAATTACTGCAGCTTATCTGTGGCATGGAAGTGGAGTTTTGAAGATTTTGTAGGATCCACTAAATCTCACGACCAAAAGTAAAGGAAAAGCAACACCAAGCTTTGCAGGTCACCTTGTCGTTCGTTTAATAAAATCTCCCTCTGACCTCACAGTTAGTCCCTCTGACCTCGCAGTTTGAAACTCAGCTCTCGTCTCTCGACCCTCACGTGACGCTGCTCGTTACTAGGCAACGGGAACAAGCTGTACCTAAACACCACGTGGGCATGAAGTCACCACAACGTGTTTTCCAAAGATTGTAGAGGAGCTTTGGTCTTTTCTATCCATGTTTGATCTGATCCTAGGAGAGAGTTGGCAGAATAAATACAGTTCTGAGAGGGATAGTTTCGTTTAGTTTAATTTAGTTTAGAGATACAGCGCGGAAGCAGGCCCTTCGGCCCACCAAGCCTGTGCCGAGCACCGACCGCACACACACTAACATTATCCTACACATGCGAGGGACAATTTACAATTTTACCAAGCCAAGTAGCCTACAAACCTGCACGTCTTTAGAGTGTGGGAGGAAACCGGAGCACCCAGAGAAAACCCATGCAGATCACAGGGAAAACGTACAAACACCGTACAGACAGTACCCGTAGTCAGGATCGAACCCGGGTCTCTGGTGCTGTAAGGCAGCAACTCTACCACTGTGCCACTGTGTCGACATAGATATGGTAGAAAGTTGGAATATTTCTCCTAGGGTGGAAATGTCAAAAGCTTGAGGGCGCAGCTTTAAGATGAGAGCGGTAAAGTTTAACGATGTGTGGGGCAGGTTTTGAGGTGGGGTTACAAATGATAGTGGCATTTAAGAAGCTTTTGGATGGTGGTGGGTTATATCCCTTCCCTTGTTTGAGGCGTCTCCAACACACCCTGCCCCCCTTCAATGTCCAGCAGCAGAAGGACCATAGACTGTGGTCCTGTCCCACAGAGCCTTGGAGTTGTCTGCACCGAGCCACAGTGCGTCCCTCAGCACAGACTCCTGTAGTCTGGAGCGGGCCAGTCGGCAACAATCCATGAGACTGAAGAAGGGTCCCGACCCGAAACGTCACCCATTCTTTCTCTCCAGAGATGCAGCCTGATCGGTTGAGTTACTCCAGCACTTTGTGTCTATTCTCGCTCGAGGGATATCGGCCAGTAATGTTCTCCCTGTTCCATTGTCACGCACTCTCTGATCCCTGGGAGTGTTAAGGAGTTGCTGCTGTAGAGTGGTGTCACTTCAAAGGGCATCTACAGGCAGTTACTGGGATTTATGGACTCTGCAAATCTCTAGGATGCAGTCAGGTGAAGTGACCTGAACTCACTTCACAACTCCAAAGGAATTTTACTTACTCAGAGCCGCAACTCCCCTGCTCCGGCATGTGACCACGTCAGTCAAAGCCTTTGTGCACAGACAGGACTGCTTTGTTTAGGGGTGGCACAGTGGTGAAGCAGCAATGTTGCTGCCTCACGACCGCGGTTCGATCCGAACTACAGGTGCTGTCTGTGCGGAGTTTGTACATTCACTCTGTGACCACGTGCACACAATGCATGATTGTACACATGTATAGTATTACATGACATTAGATAAAATGCATAAACAAGCTTTTCACTGTAGTTAGTTCATCAGTTAATTTAGTTTATTATTACATTTACCAAGGTACAGTGAAAACCTCTTTGTTGCATGCTATCCAGTCAGCGGGAAGACTATACATGATTACAATCGATCCGTCCACAGCGTACAGATATAGGATGAAGGGAATACTGTTTAGTGCAAGATAGATCCAAGTAAAGTCCGATTAAAGATAGTCCGAGGGTCTTCAATGAGGTTTAGTTTAGTTTGGTTTAGTTCATTGTCACGTGTATGGAGGTACAGTGAAAAACATGTTGCGTGCTAACTAGTCAGCGGAAAGACAACACACGATTACCTTTGAGCCTTTGACTAGATGGTATGTCATGATCGCTCTCTAGTTGGTGTTAGAATGGTTCAGTTGCCTGGTAACAGCTGGGAAGAAACTGTCTCTGAATCTGGAGTTGTGCAACTTCACACTTCTGTACCTCTTGCCTGAAGGGAGAAGAGGGAGTGAGAAGAGGGTGTGAGAGGGGTGAGACTTGTCCTTATGCTGCTGGCCTTGTCGAGGCAGCATGAAGACAATAATAAACCTAAACCTTAAACCTTAAAGGGTTTTAAATGAACCCTTGAACTATCTTTAATCAGACTTTACTGGACTTTATCTTGCATTAAACATTATTCCCTTTGCCCTGTATCAATACACTGTGGACGGCTTGTTTGTAATCACGTGCCGTCTTTCCACTGACTAATTAGCACGCAGCAAAAAGCTTTTCACTGTACCTCGGTACATGTGAGAATAAACAATATACAGGGGAATCCCAAGACTGAATGGAAAATAAGCATTTAATGATGTGATTAAATTAGTTTACTTTAGTTGAGTTTAGTTTGAAGAAACAGCATGGAAACACCGAGTCTATCCTAGTACACAAGTTCTATCCTATATGGTCGGGACAATTTACAGAAGCCAATTAACCGACAAACCTGTATGTCTTTGGAGTGTGGGGGGGAAACTGGAGCACCTGGAGAAAACATGCACGGCCACAGGGGGAATGTACAAACTCCATACAAACAGCACCCATAGTCAAGATTGAACCTGGGTCTCTGACAATTCTACTGCTGTGCCACTGTGCTGCCCTAAACGGCCACTGTAAAATAATTCCGTGCAATAGTTTAGCACATTTTATTTAATATTCGAAATCCTCACATCCCATTGACATTCATTGGCCTACGTGGCAAAAGCCATTAACTTTATAAAGGCAGGAAACTAAAATCCCAAGATACCTCACAGAGGTCAAGTGTACAAAAATAGCAATTAATGCTGAATTTCCGCTGATTTATGTGGTATTTTTTTAAAATATTTTTTTGGAGATACAGCATGGAAACATGGTGACTCCAGACACTATTTTTATGCTTTTTAGACTTTAAAGGTATAGAGTGCAAGCAGGCCTTTTTGCCGACCAGCGATCCCCACACACTAAAACCATCCTACATACGCAAGGGTCAATTTACAATTTTACCACAGCCAATTAACCTATAAACCTACATGTATTTGGAGCGTGGGACGAAACTGGAGCACCTAGAGAAAACTCACACAGTCACAGGGAGAACATACAAATTCTGTACAGACAGCACCCGTAGTCAGGATCGAACCTGGGTCTCTGGGGCTGTAAGACAGCAACTCTCCCGCCATGCCACAGTTTATTGGAATTTTCCTGCATGTTGTTTAGCCTGCAGAGAAGCCAACCATTCTTCTTGAGAACATTGCCACGGAAACTTTCCCAGGGCAAATTGTCAACTTAATACATCCACCTCAGACAATGTGGCACTTCCTCACCTTTACCAAGAATGAAACTTTGGCTTAGTTTGTCCAGGCAAAACTCTAGCGTGGGATTCGAACCCGCAACCTTCTGATTCTAAGGCAAGAGCATCGCCAAGTGACCCATTGTCAGAGAGTCGTAGAGGCATACAATGTGGAAACAGGCCCTTTGTCCCAACTTGCCAACACCGACCAACATGTCTTGTCTACACTAGTCCCACCTGCCTGCGTTTGGCTCACATCCCTCTATAACTGTCCTATCCATGTAACTACCCAATTGTTTCTTAAATATTGCAGTAGTTCTTGCCTCAACTACCTCCTCTGACAGCTCATTCCATTCTGCCACTAACATTTGTGTGAAAACATTACTCCTCAGATTCCTATCTTTCCACCTTCACCTTAAACCTATGTCCTATAGTTCATGATTTCCTTACTCTGAGCAAGGGACTGTGCATCTACATGATCTATTCCTCTCACAGTTTTGTACACCTCTGTAAGATCCCTCATCCTCCTGCGCTCCAAGTCCCAGTTGGCTCAACCTCTCCCTTCAGACCCTGACAACATCCTCGTAAATCTTCTCTGCAGCCTTTCCAACTTGACATCATCTTTCCTGTAACATGGTGCCCAGAACTAAACACAATATTCTAAATATGGCCTCACCAACGTCTTATATAACTGCAGCATGACCTCGCAACTTCTATACTCGACGCTTTGACCGATTAAGTCAAAATGTCAACATGTCAAAAGCCTTTTTGACCACACTATTAACCTATGACGCCACCATCAAGGAACTATGTACCTGCACTCCCTAATCTCTCTGCTCTACAACACTCCCTAGAGCCCTACCCTTCACTGTGTCCTGCTGATGTTAGACTCCCCAAGATGTAACACCTATCATTTCTCCCAATGAAATGTACATTTATGTCACAATTTAGGTTTGACTGAGCCTATGTTTATCATCACCTGTTACAGACAATCTCATCATGTCTGTTGACTTTCTAATACAGAACCACCCAACGGGATAATATGATATTGGAGTAATTTTACCCTGTTGGAATACGCTAATTACTGTTGTGACTAATTGTATATACATATACTTCTCTTTGAACACAGTGGTAATATCATAACCTGTCTTGGGGAACCTGGCTATTGTTTATGATTGTGATCAGGTGTGTTCTGTTATGAATGAAGTTAATACGATGCTTGTTTTAAAGACAAGTACATTTTTCAATGGATCCATGGGGCCACCAACAATTTTACACAAAGCATTAGATTCCACCAAAATGATCCATGGAGTCTGAAGCAGGGTCCCGACCAGAAAAGTCACCTATTCTTTTTCTCCAGAAAGGCTGCCTGACCTGCTGAGTTACTCCAGCACTTTGTGTCTATCTTCGATGTATACCAGCGTCTGCAGTGACTTGGTTTAGCTTAGTTTAGTTTATTGTCACATGTACGGAGGTACAGCAAAAAGCTTTTTGTTGCCGGCTATCCAATCAGCAGAAAGACTAAACATGATTACATCCACAGTGTACAGATACAGGATTAGGAGAATACTGTTTATTGCAAGATAAAGTCAAGTAAAGTCCAATTAAAGATAGTCCGAGGGCCTCCAATGAGGCTTGGTTTAGTTTATTGTCACGTGTACAGAGGTACAGTGAAAAACTATTGTTGCGGCTAACTAGTCAGCGGAAAGACAATACATGATTATAATCGAGCCTTTCACTAGATGTCAAGACCGCACACTAATTGTTGTTAGGATGGTTTAGTTGTCTGATAACAGCTGGAAAGAAACTGTCCCTGAATCTGGATGTATGTGTTTTCACACTTCTGCATCTCTTGCCTGATGGGAGAGGGGGGGAGGAGGGAGTGACCGGAGTGAGAGTCGTCCTTGATTATTCTGGAGGTAGGTTTGTGTGATGGAGTAACTCAGTGGGTCAGGTAGCATCTGAGGAGGCATCAAATAAGCAACGTTTTGGGTCAGGATGCTTAGAACATAAAACAGTACAGCACAAGAACACACTCTGCGGCCCACATTGTCTCTGCCAAACATGATGCCAAGCCCATCTCTTGTCAACCTGCATATAATCTATATCCAGCTCTTCCATGCTTCCTCATGTGCCCATCCAACAATCTGTTAAATGCCACTACTGTATCTGCCTCCACCACCACCCTAAGCTGGAATTTCCAAACACCCACCATTCCCTGAGTGTTCAGAAAAACATGCCCTGCAGTAGAGCTGCTATCTCACAGTGCCAGAGACCCAGGTTAGATCCTGATCTTGGGTGTTATCTGCATGGAGTTTGTACATTCTCCTTGTGGTTGTGTGGGTATCCTCCGGGTGCTCCTGGTTCATCCCACATCCCAAACTTGTGTAGGTTTGTAGGTTACTTGCCCTTTGTAAATCATCCCTGGTGTGTAGGGAGTGGATGAGAAAATTGGATAACATAGAACTAGTGTGAACGGGGGATCAATTGTCGGCATGGATTTGAAAGTGTTATATATTTAAGAGTTCATTGGTGGAACATTGATGTTGGATTGTGGATGAATCCTTTGGTTACTCAATGTTTTGTGTTGTTCCATTTTAAACAGCATATCTAAGACCTTGTGACCTGAGGTGTTGTAAGAAAAACAGCTGCTGGAGTTGCTGCCTTACAGCGCCAGAGGCTTCAATCTGTACGTGGTTTTTACATTCTCTCCATGGGTTTACTCCGAGTGCTCCGGTTTCTCCCCACACTGTAAAGACGTACAGATTTGTAGGTTAATTGGCTTTGGTGAAAATTGTTAATTGTCCCTAGTGTGTGGGATAATGCTAGTGAATGGGGATCACTGGTTGGCATGGACTTGGTGGGCAATCAACAACCAACCATATACATTCATCTCACATTCATCAACTATTTCATATTCTACTATGCAACTACCTTACAGGACAGCGCAGAGGCTCAGCTGGTAGAGCAGCTGCCCCACAGCACCAGAGACCCAGGTTCAATCCTGACCTCGGGTGCTGTCTGTACGGAATTTACACGTTCTCCCCGTGATAAAGTGGGTTTCCTTCTGCTGCTCTGGTTTCTTCCCACATCCTAAAGCAACATGGGTTTGTAGGTTAATTGGCTAAAAGTCCTCCTAGGGGGTAAGGAGTGGTTGAGAAAGTGGGATAACATAGAACTATGACGAATGTGTGATAGACACAAAGGATGGGTGACGTTTTGGGTCGGAACCCTTCGTCCCGACGCAAAACAGCACCCATGCTTGTTCTCCAGAGATACTGCCTGAACCACTATTACTCCAGCATTTTGAGTCTATTTTTAGTATAACCAAAATCTGCAGTTCTTAGTTTCTACCTAGTATGAACAGGTGATTGATGCTTGGTGTGGACTCGGTGGGCCGAAGGGCCTGTTTCCATGCTGTACCTCTCCAGTTCACATTGGCCGATTACCACTCCAATCTGCACCTATTTTGGATGTGGGAAGAAATAGTAAGATTAAACGAGAACTTACCAGTTTGCATTTTGATCTTTATTTTATGAGGAGTAACGTTGAGGGATTACGTGAAGAACCCGTCCAGTACGCATGCGTGTCAATCTTCAAAGCAGCAGTGTGAAATCACAGAAAACAGTAGTTGAACTGAACATAGTAAGATAAGAGAACCATAATACCAGTTGAACTTTATGATAGAAGGCTGGGAGCGGAGGTATATGAAGCCACTGGTTTGATTGCTAGCGGCACAGTACTTACTGCCGTCTGCTCTTCCCATCCCGCAGTCTACGGAGCAGGTTCTCAGGTCGCTCCCCGTATTCCACGGTCTATGAAGCGGCTGTCCAGATGCCCCCGGCACCAATATGAAGCCGCTGGCTCCACTGCCAGCGGCTCGAAGGTGAATCCACCGCCGTCCGCTCCCCGCTTCCCGCGGTCTCCGGAGCGGCTGTCCAGGTGCCCCCGGCACCAATATGAAGCCGCTGGCAGCACCGACCAGCGGCTCGAAGGTGAATCCACCGCCGTCCGCTCCCCGCTGCCCGCGGTCTCCCGAGCGGGTTCTCCACCAATATGAAGCCGCTGGTTCTACTGCCAGTGGCCGAAAGGTGAATCCACCGCCGCTAGCTACCCGCATTCTGCGGTTCCGAGCGCCTAGGTCCTTGGGCGGGATTCCCCGTGACTGGGGTTCCCTGAAGTTGGAGACTGGGGTTTCCCCTCCGTCCCGACTTTGCCCCGGACTTTTAGCAGGACCTCTAAGTAGAGGTTCCTGCAAGAAGATTTAACCTGAAAGTTTAAAAAAAAAACTTACCTCAGGTCTGTTGCTGTCAGGAGAATCACGTTCATCCTGCCAGTCGTCACGCAATGCGATAGACAATATGACACGCATGCGTACTGGACGGGGTCTTCACGTAATCACTCACGTGACTCCGAAGTAAAATAGGAATAACTGGATGAAACACAAGAGTCCATGCCGACCAGCAATCACCCTGTATATTAACCCACACACACACTGGGGCCAATTTTGCAACTTACCAAAGCCAATTAACCTAAAAATCTGTACGTCTTTGGAGTGTGGGAGGAAACTGGAGCAGTCAGAGAAAACCCACGCGGTCACAGGGAGAACAAACAAACTCCTTACAGACAGCACCTGTGGTCAGATTGAACCTGGGTCTCTGGCGCTATAAGGCAGCAACTCTACCATGCGCCACTGGGCTGACCTAAGTCACAGGGCCAAAGGGCTTGTTTCCTGCCAGTATCCATCTATGACTCAATGACAAATTGGTGATTGATCGGTAAGGTACAGTGTGCAATTGTGCCAGATGTAAATGAGTCACAGGGTAAAGTGTTCGTCACCACATTACAAGACCGGGTGTGGTTGGACCTGAATGACTCAGAGGATGTTGCCTGAAGTGGGGAGCTTAAACCAAGAGGGAACTACAGATACTTTTGTCTCCACAGATATCTCTTGACCTGCTTGATGTTCTTCCAGTGTTCTGTTTCTTGTTCCTGATTGCAGTCTTTTTTGTGTTCTGAAGATAGACACAAAGTGCTGGAGTAAGTCAGCGAGTCATGCAGAATCTCTAGAGAAAAATTAATGGGTAACGTTTTGGGTCAGAGCCGTTTCTTCAGACCTGAAACGTCAACCATCCTTTATTCTCCCGAGATGCGGCCTGACCCGCTGAGTTACTCCAGCACTTCATGTCTATCTTCAGTAGAAGCCAGCATAGAAACATAGAAACATAGAAAATAGGTGCAGGAGTAGGCCATTCGGCCCTTCGAGCCTGCACCGCCATTCAATATGATCATGGCTGATCATCCAACTCAGTATCCTGTACCTGCCTTCTCTCCATACCCCCTGATCCCTTTAGCCACAAGGGCCACATCTAACTCCCTCCTAAATATAGCCAATGAACTGGCCTCAACTACCTTCTGTGGCAGAGAATTCCATCTGCAGTTCCCTTCTGCACTTTTTTGTGCTCTGTCTGGTTTATTGCGGGAAGGATCCATGAAAAGAATGCTTCTCCTTTGCACTAGAGAGGATTAGTTTTAATTAATTCAGTTTTGAGATGCATAAAACTTTTTCGACGTGCTGTTGCCTGAGCTTGTGTTGACTTCTTGAATAGTTGCCAACAAAGGCACTGTCATGTTGTGCATGGAACAGCACCGTACAATGATGTAGTTTAATGCGCTTACTATTCTAGTTTTGAATTTGAGACTCCCACAACTGTGCTGACTCCTTCCTCTCGTCAGAAATTCTTTGTACCAGTCGTACCAATGCCTTTGGTGATGTGACGTTACTTCACACCCTCGGTGAAACATGAATGCAAGAGACATTGACACACATTAATAGCCCCCATGGGACAGATGCATACTTTGCTTCCTGCCTTTTTTTTAAACCAAAAGGAGACCATGCATTCCTAAACAAGTGGGACATTTCTTTGGGAAGGAGACCTTGAAGTGACCTGTTTGATTGTCTCAAGATTAGGCAAGCTGGTTACAAAGCGGACTCAATGATATCACAGACGCACAACAGCCACTTGCAGTACTTCATCTGTGACGATGTACCATAAAACAATGCAGCTCAGGGGCAGGCCCATTAGCCCACAATGTTGGTGCTAACCAGGGCACCAATTTATACAGCACACCTGCCTCTCCGTTCCCTGCCAGTTCAGGTTTAGTTTATTTTTATTTTAGTCTGTATAGTCTAGATTAATTTAGTTTAGTTTACTTTAGCTTGGTTTGGTTTAGTTTGTTTAGTTTAGTTTAGTTTAGTTTAGAGTTTAGTTTAGAGATATAGTGTAAATTCAGGCCCTTTGGCGCACTGAGTCCACATCGACCAGCGATCCCCATGCATAAGCACTATCCTACACACTAAGGACAATTTACAATTTTACCAAAGCCAATTAACCTACAAAACTGTACGTTTGTGGAGTGTGGGAGGAAACCAGAGTACCCAGAGCAGGTCACGGGGAGAACGTACAAACTCCATTCAAACAGTGCCTGTGGAATCGAACCCAGGTCTCTCTACAGCTTTGCCACCATGCCATTTGCTTTTGTTTAGTTTGTTTTGGTCTGGTTTAGTTTAGAGATACAGTATGGAAACAGGCCATTCGGCCCACTGAGTCCACGTCAACCATTGATCACCTGTTTGCACTAGTTCTATGTTATCCCAACTCCCACCCTATCCCTACAGACCGGGGGAAATTTTACAGAGGCCAATTAACCTACCAACCCACACGTTTTTGGGATGTGCCAGGAAATGAATGCACACGGAGGAAACCTATGCTATCACAGGGATGTTTCCTGCCCGCCAAATCATAGCGGCACAGTGGCGCAGCTGGTAGAGCCTAACAAGGCCAGAGACGCAGGTTCGATCCTGATCTCGGGTGCTATCTGTGTGGAGTTTGCATGTTCTCTCTGTCACTGCATGGATCATGACCGGGTTCTCTGGTTTCTTCCCACATCCCAAAGATGTGCAGGTGTAATTGGTCTTTGTAAAAATTGCCCCGAGTGAGTAGGAAGTGGATGTGAATGGACAATGGGCCAAACAACCTGTTTCCATGCTCCATACAAGCCATTCCCTCTCAACCCCATTCACTTAGTCTCCCCAAAACCTTTGAAGCCCTTACTAATCAAGAACCCATCAATCCCCACTTTAACCATCCAGAGAATGGTTGCTCAGTTACCCAAAGAGTCGTAGCGTCTTTCTGGTCGCCGTTGGATTTTCAACATTCGGCGACAGTTGACGACAGTGGGTTGATGCCCATAAGCGTAGCTTGACTTCTCCTAATGTAGGTGCTGTCATTGGTTGTCACCAGGTGATGTAGGTTGTCGCCAGTGCTGACCGGTGAATTCCTTTGGCGACTACCTACGTCAACCGGTGACTGAATTGTTTTCAGTTGTCGCCGACAGGGTCATAGCTTGTCATAGATTGTCACAGGTGGACGTAGGTTGTCACCTGTGTGGTTGTAGGTTGTTGTAGGTGTGGTCGTAGGTGGACGTCCTCATGGGTCGCCGGTTGTCGTAGCTTGCCTTAGCTTGACGTCGACTAGGTGGTAGGTTGTTGTAGACATTGTCGTAAACATTGTCGCACAGGGATCCAGTTGCTGGTTTTTCGGCGACCTGTTACGACTACGATAGTCGCCTAAAAAATTGCCTAAGTGGGACAGGTCCTTAACAGCCCTATTATCTAGCAGTCTGAATTACAAACCTGGAAAAGCAGGTTGAAATGTCACCATGGTAGCTAGAGAATTTAAATGAATTAATTATATTTGGAATAAAGACAACTAGTATTGGTGAAGCTGTTCAGGAAACGACTGGATTATTATTACAACTCCATGTGGTGGGATATGGATCAAATGCAGGCAGATCAGATTAGTTTATATTGCCAACAGTTCTGGTTTAGGATTACATTTATTATTGTCACGTGTACAGAGGTACAATGAAAAGCTTTGTTGCAAGTGCTATCCAAACAGATCAGAAATACTATACATGAATACAATCAAGTCAAACTCAAGAATAACAGATCGAGCACAGGGAAAGTTACGACATAGAGGTGCACAAAATCATGAAAGGAATTGATCAGGGAAACACACAGTGTTTTGCCCAGAGTAGGGTAATCGCGAAGCAGAGGACATAGGTTTAAGGTGAGGGGGGTGAAAGATTTAATAGGAACAAGAGGGGTAACTTTTTTACTCCAAGGGTGGTAGGTATATGGACTGAGCTGCCAGAGGAGGTAGTTGTGGCAGGTACTATCATAACATTTAAGGAACAATTGGACAGGTACATGGATAGGATAGGTTTTGAAGGATATGGGCCAAACACAGGCAGGTGAGACTAGTGCAGATGGGGCACGTTGGTCGGCATGGGCAAGTTAGGCCGAAGGGCCTGCTTCCACAATGTATGATTCTTATGACTTTACCAGAGGTCAGGATCGAACAATGCCCTCCAAAGCTTTGAGGCATCTGCACTGATCATCACAACACTAAGTTGACTTCCTGGTTGGTCTGTTGCAGACCTAAATCACTTATCTCAAGATGCATTTCTTAAAGATTAACCAACGTGTTTTTGATTATGTATTCAAATACCTTCGGAGCTGTGAGCTGTGACTGAGGAATTATTTACTAACCTGCCCTTGCTGGAAGTTTGGCACTGATTAAAGAGGGTGAACTCAACAGTATTTTATCTCCAGGGAAAAAAATAGGTGCAGCCTCCATGAAATAGCCAGCAACGTACAGTGGTTGTTAAGGGACATAAATCAGATACTGAGCAGTGAGTGGCCCTGTCATTCAGACACCTCATCCGATCATAAATGATTAATTGTCTAGCAATGGTTGGTGTCATTGGCGCTAACTGTTGTGTCATTGAAGTTCCAAAAAATCATTCCACAAGGATGTCAGATTTACCAACCCTTCGGCTTAAGTAAATAATTTGTGGAATGTGGGTGTTGCAGGTAGAGCGAATACTTTGTGCACATATCTCGTCTGGACGATAAGTTAAGAATTGGTTTTCCTGTTGAGTGTCTGCTTTTTGTTGTTTGCACTGGTGTGTTTGAAAATAGAACATAGTTTAGTTTAGTTTAGTCTAGAGAGGCAGCACAGAAATAAGCACTTCAGCCCACCGAGTCCACGCCGACCAGCGATGCCCATGCACTAGCAATGTCCTACATACAATTTACAATCTATACCAAAGGCAATTAATCTGCAAACCTGTATGTCGTTGGAGTGTGGGAGGAAACTGGAGCACCCGGAGAAAACCCATGCGGTCACGGAGAGAATGTACAAATTCCGTACAGGCAGCATCCGCAGTCAAAAATTGAACCCAGGTCTCTAGCGCTGTTCGGCAGCAGCTCTACCACTGCACCACTGAATCGCCCCAAAGCCTGTGTTGCGTATTATCCAGTCAAACAAAAGACTATATATAAATACAACCAAGCCATCCTCAGAGCACAGATAAAGGATAAAGGGAACAACATTCGGTGCAAGATAACGTCCGATTAAAGATAGTATACTGTAGACCACAGGAACAGGCCCTTCAGCCCACAATGTCGGTGCTGAACGTGATGCCAAATTAAACGACTCCCTTTTTGCATGCACACGAAAAGTCTGTACATGATTACAATCAAGTCGTCCACAGTATACAGATGAAGGGTGTAACATACAACATTTAGTGCAAAGTTGTAACATTCCCGAAACTCCACCTGTTCATGTTCTCCAGTGGTGCAACCCGACCTGTTGAGCACTTTGTGTCCCTATAACACTACACTTGTTACAGTCTTGTACTTGGGTATGATGGTGCTTATGTAGAGTAAGATTTGACTGAATTTTATGCAAAACAAAGAATGTCACAGTATCCAGGTACATGACAATAAAGTACCATTGAACCTTTACATTCCCTTTGAAGAGCCACAGTTGTACTTGCTTGCACTACCTCTTCAGACAGTGCATTCTCCCTCATCTTTTGCCAGTTAAGTGGCTTGAAGCAACTACTGACGGTGCCGCTCCCATCTACACTGAAGCATAGAGTGTACCTTTGTCATGGCTGACAGCTTTCCTTTCATAACCATTCTATGAGCACACCTTTCTTACCAGACACAACAAGCCTTGAAGGTTATTTTCCACCTACAGGCACAGCTCAGACATGGAGCATGGAATCCACTTCCTCTGACGGAGGAATGAATCCCGTATTATGCTACCAGCCACAGATCCCATTGTGCAAGTGTGTTGCATCGACTGGTGTTGAGTTTCAGGCCATTTCTCCTTTCCATCTCTGTGACTGTCGGTCTACCACTTCCTTACTCTGCCCACATGCTACTGAATCTCTCAACTAAGCCTTCCTTACGTAATGTTATATAGAGTCATACAGGGTCGAAACAGGCCCTTCAGCCCAACTTGCTCACGCCCACCAACATACCCCTCTAACATCTACACTAGTCCCATCTGCCTGCATTTGGCCCATATCTCTCTCAACCTATCTTGTCCATGTACCTGTCTAAATGTTTCTTAAACATTGCGATAGTACCTGCCTCATCTATCTTCTCCGACAGCTCGTTCCATACAGCTACCACTCTTCAGACGCCTGTGTTAAAAACTTGCACCTATACATCTCCTTTAAACTAGAGAGTGGTCCTGACCTACCATCCACCTCATTGGAGACCCTAGGACTGTCCTTAATCTGTCTTAGAGTCATAAAGTAATACAGTGTGGAAACAAGGCCCTTCAGCCCACCGAGTCCACGCAGACCAATGATCACCATGTATACTAGCACTATCCTACATACCAGGGACAATTTACAAAGTACAGAAGTCAGTTAACTTACAAATCTGTACGTCTTTGGATTGTGGGAGGAAACCGGAGCACCCAGAGAAAACCCACGTGGTCGCCGAGAGAATGTACAAATTTCGTACAAGGATCGAGCCCGGGTCTCTGACGCTGTAAGGCAGCAGCTCTCCCACTGAGCCACTGTACTGCCTTAGAATCTCCGGTGCAAGTCCCTGATAGAGAAAGATGTCGATCTTAATCTATTCCTTTCCATATAACTCAATGTCACATTGGCCGCAGGTCTGTAGCACACCTTCATGGGTGAACTGTCAACTTGTTTCCTTGATGTTTTTTTGCCTTCGTCCTTCATAATAAACTCTTTTTCAGCTTCATTAAAGCCTCGCACAAAGGTAGAATGAGCAAATGCATTAAGCTGCCATCCGCAAAGATTGCCAGGCAGTTTTTAAAGACAATAACAATCTGGAGCTTAGTTTAGTGTATTTTAGAGATACAGCATGGAAACATTGAGTCTGCGCCAACCAGCGATACCTGTACACTACCACTATTTGACACATTAGGGACAATTTACAATTTTTGCCGAAGCCAGATTGACCTAATAACCCTGTACGTCTTTGGAATGTGGGGGAAAATCGGAGCACCAGAAGAAAAAGGTCAGGAGAAGAACATACAAACTCCGTACTGATGGCACCCACAGTCAAGATCGAACCCGGGTCCCTGGCGCTGTAAGGCAGCAACTCTACTGTTGCGCCACCGTGCCACCCCAGATTTCAGAGTTGGGAGCTGATGTATGCAGCATAAGATCGAAGAGGAAACAGCATTTCCAAATGGAGCCTGTAAAAATCAAAGAGAACGGTGCAAAAAATAGGTAATCAAATGCTGTAAATACTTCAGCAGGGCAAGCTAATGTGTCAGGTGTGTTTCATTACCATCTGTACTGCAACGGGAGCTCTCTAGTTGTTGATAAGATGATTCAGTTGCCTGATAACAGCTGGGGGGAAACTGTCCCTGAATCTGGAGTTGTGCGTTTTTGCACTTCTGTACGTTTTGCCTAATGGGAGAGAGAAGAAGAGGGAGTGACTGGGGTGAAACTCATCCTTGATTATGCCAAGGCTGCGTGAAGTGTAGATGGAGTCAATGCAAGGGAGGTTGGTTTGTGTGATGGTCTGGGCTGTGTTCACTATTGTCTTCAATTTCTTGCGGTCTTGGAAGGGGCTGTTTCCAAACCATGCTATGATCCATCTGCACCTTGTAGCTTCGTAGTTCATAGTTTAGATGCTGTTTGGAGTGTTCATTAGTCAGATGTTTTTCGGGATGAAACTGCTCCTGAAACTGATGTTACAGTTTTCAGGTTCCTATGGTTTTCGCTCAGAGCTCTGGTGAAAATTAGAGCAGAGAGATAAATGCCCAATGATATTACATTATGTCAGTGTAACTTATACTCTGAGAGGACAATGTTTACTGTATGTAAAGGTAACACAATACTCCTCAAGGCTCCATTGTCTGGCTAGTGATGGGAGGAACAATCAAAACTACAGGTGATTTATTTTGTTGCTGTATTGATCACCCTGTAATGGGAAAGATGTTTTTAAGGTGGAAAGAGCACAGATCCTGACTACAGCCACTGTTTGTGCAGAATTTGTACGTCTCCCCTTGACTGTGTGGGTTTTCCATGGGTGCTCCGGTATCGTCAAACGCTTCAAAGATGTGCACGTTTGTAGGTTTATTGGCTTCGGTAAATAATCCCTAGGGTGTAAGATCAAACTGGTGTATGAGTGATTATTGGTTAGTATGGACTTATTGGCCCATAGCGCGGAAACAGGCCCTTCGGCCCACCGAGTTCGGGTCAACCAGCGATCACCCCATACACTAGTTTTAGTTTTAGATATACCAGGCACTTTGGCCCACCGTATCCACACCGCCAAGCGATCCCGTAACTTTAACACTTTATTATCTGAATGGTGTCAATTTGGGAAAAGGGAAGCACAACGGGATCTGGGGGGGTCCTTGTTCTTCAGTCAATGAAAGTAGGCATGCAGGTATTGCAGGCAGTGAAGAAAGCGAATGGCATGTTGGCCTTCATAACAACAGTAGTTGAGTATAGGAGCAAATAGGTCCTTTTGCAGTTGAACAGGGCCCTAATGAGACCACACCTGGAGTATTGTGTGCAGTTTTGGTCTCCTAATTTGAGGAAGGACATTCTTGCTATTGAGGGAGTGCAGCGTAGGTTCACAAGGTTAATTCCCGGGATGGCGGGACTGTCATATGCTGAGAGAATGGAGAGGCTGGGCTTGTATTCTCTGGAATTTGGAAGGATGAGAGGGGATCTTATTGAAACATATAAGATTATTAAGAGTTTGGACCCGCTAGAGGCAGGAAACATGTCCCCGATGTTGGGGGAGTCCAGAACCAGGTGCCACACTTTAAGAATAAGGGGAAAGCCATTTAGAATCGAGATAAGGAAACCCTTTTTCTCACAGAGAATTGTGTGTGGAATTCTCTGCCTCAGACCGCTGTGGATTCTGGTTCTCTGGATACTTTCAAGAGAGAGCTTGATAGGGCTCTTAAAGATAGCGGAGTCAGGGATTATGGGGAGAAGGCAGGAATTGTAGATGACGCCATGATCACATTGAATGGTGGTGCTGGCTCGAAGGGCTGAATGGCCTACTTCTGCACCTATTGTCTATTGTCTATTGTCTAACCTACACACACTGGGGACAATTTACATTCATACCAACCAATTAACCTACAAAGCTGTACGTCTTTGGAGTGTGGGAGAATTTCGGGAACGGACCGGACCGGACCTGCGGCGTTGCAAGCGCTGTAAGGCAGCAACTCTACCACTGTGCCACCGTAGTTCTATCTAGGGCCAATTTATAGAAGCATCGTTGGAGTGCAGGAAGAAACCGGAGCACCCGGAGAAAACCCATGCCATCACAGGGAGAACGCACAAACTCCGCACAGACAGCACCCATAGTCAGGATCAAAATTGGGTCTCTGGTGTTGTGAGGCAGCAACGCTAACGCTGGCCTTCAGCCAAATAAATCAAACTGGCAGAGCCGAAAATGATAATGATTCCTCTTATAAGGTTTGCAAAGATGAAGGAAATGGCGTTTCTCATGGGGATGGCTCAGTAGCTAATGTGCTACTATAAGTGTCTGCTCCTGGGACCCACTCGCTATGAGGCACCAGCTTCTGCTTCAAGTGCACCCAGGAGATTTATGTGTGTGATCTGCTCTTACACCAAAATGCAGCATTGTTGTGATGTCTTACTCTCAAACGTGCCAACCTTTGCACACATGCAGATTTATGAGAATGTTGCCAGGACTCGAGAGCCTTAGCTATAGGGGAGAGGTTGAGCAGGCTGGGATTCTATTCCTCGGAGCACAGGAGGATGAGGGATGATCTCATAGAGATAATTGCACTGAGCCTCTTGCCCAGAGTAGGGGAATCGAGAACGTGAGGACATAGTTTTAAGGTGAGGGGGGGAAGGATTTAACAGGACCGCCCTTGCCCCATATTTGATTGCTATTACTCGGGTCGAAGAGACTGTCGGGTCGGAGTGCCGCGTCCGGTCCTGCCTCCCCCTTCCCTACGAAGTGCAGCCCATGGAGTGCAGCAGCAGCGCCTCACCCGTGGCCCCATCAGTCGGAACCTGGCCAGCTGTCCGACCTTCACTTACCACCGACACCACCACCCCTCCTTCTCATGGCCGATCATCGGTTCATGAGTTAGATGAGGTGCTGGACTTTGCACGCGATGTCGCCCGGGCCAAAACTCCTCAGCTAGCCCGCTGGCTGGGCTTTGTGTGCTGTCCAGCACCCGTGCCAACTCATCATTCACCCAGCCACGGCAGAGTCAGACAACGAATTGCCGGTGGGAATTAGTCCCGTATTTTGACATTTTGTCCGTTATTTGGGAGTGAGAAAGTTGGCAACCTTAACCTGAGGGGTCAATCTTATAACACAGAGGGTGGTGGCTGTATGGAACGAGGTGCTGGAGGAGGCAGTTAAGACAAGGACTATCATAGCATTTAAGATCCATTTTAGTTTAGTTTAGTTTATTTTGTTAGGTTATTGTCATGTATAGCGAGGTGCAGTGAAAAGCTTTTGTTGCATGCTAACCAGTCAGCGGAAAGACAAGAACAGTTGGACAGGTTTGTAGGTCAATTGGCTTCAATAAAACTGTAAATTGTTCCCTAGCAGGTAGGGTGGTTGGTGCTGGTGTATGGACTGACCACTTGTTGGCGCTGACTCGATGGGCCAAAGGGCTTGTTTCCATACTGTATCTCCAAAGTCTAAAGTCGAAAGGGAATAAGTAAGTTCATGTAATTGGAGCAGAATTAGGCCATTTAGCCTGTCGAGTTACAGCAGCATCTAACAGGCCAAAGGGCCTGTTTCCCCACTTTATATCTAAAGTCTAAAGTAAAACCTCCCTGTGAGTGAGGCAGAGATGGGGGTGACAGGGGTGAGACAAACCTCCATTGCAGCCTGCAGCCTGGGCAGAAGTTCTGTTGTACGACTGGGTCAGCTGTGTACAGGAGAGGGGGGCTTTAGGGATGAGACAGAGAATGAGCACTTGCCAGCTCGCTTCAGATGAATGCTAAACGTGCCAAGGCACACGTGTATAGGAGAGCAGAGAGTTCTCATTGCCCTGTAGGCAACGCCACAGAGCAGACTGACTCATTACATTCACCGTGGGCAAGATCATGCTGAGTTCAAATGGCTAATCACTGCCACATCTTTAAAAGGGAGTTATTTGCCACAAATCCTCTTGACAATGTGAGAGACACTATAAAAAAAAAATAATATTATTTCTTGGTTCACTTTTGTTTCCTGCTTCTTTCTCTCGCTCTCTCTTGCTCTCTCATTCTCTCCCTCTCTCTCTGTTTCTTTGTCTCTCCCTTATCCCTCTCGCTCGCTTAATCTAGCTTCCTCTTACTCTCTTATTTTGTCATCTTTGTCGCCTTATCTCTCGATCTCTTACTCTCTCACTCCCACCCCCCCATCTCTCTCTCTTTCTCTCCCACTCTCTCTCTTATCTTGCAGATACAGGATAAAGGAAATGACATTTTGTGCAAGGTAAACTCCAGTTAAGTCTGATTGAAGATAGTCCAAAGGTCTCCAATGAGGTAGATCTTTTCTCGGTCATGAGGTAGAGCTTTAGACTGTACCTCAGTACACGTTACAATAAAGTAAACTTAATAGGACTGGAGGCCAACACTGCTCTCTAGTTGTCAATAGAATGGTTCTGTTGCCTGATTACAGCTTGGAAGAAATTGTCCCTGAATCTAGAAATGTGCGTTTTTGCACTTCTATACCTCTTGCCCGATGGGAGAGGGGAGAAGAGGGAGTGACCGCGGTGTGTGAGACTGACTTTGCCGAGGCAGCGTGGTGTAGAAGGAATCGATGGAAGGGAGGTTGGTTTGTGTGATGGTCTGGGCTGCATCCACAATTCTCTGCAATTTCTTGCAGTCTTGGTTGGAGCTGTTCACAAACCAACCTGCAATGCATCCTGATAAAATGCTCAGTACCCTCTCTACGAGTGTCACTTCCCTTACAGGGCACCTCCTGCATCTCCAACCCTCTCTCATGCCGGCACTCTCTTCGACAAGTCCACTGAGGGTGAGAGGCCAAGCACTTAGCAAAGACCGTGAAGAAGGGACCCGACCCGAAACGCCACACAACCTTTTTCTCCAGAGCCTGATCCGCTGAGTTACTCAGCAGCACTTTGTGTCTATTTTTACTTCGCAAAGTGTCTGGTGTCATTAGTTTCTTTGTACCTTTTCATATCTCTAGTTTCCCTCTCCCCGACTCTCAGTCCGGAAAAGGGTCTCAACCCGAAACTTCGCCTATTCCTTTCCACCAGAGATGCTGCCTGTTCCGCTGAGTTACTCCAGCATTTTGTGTTAATCTTCGGTGTGAACCAGCATCTGCAGTTCCTTTCCACTCCCAAAGTGTCAGGCCTGCCTGCTTTGCACAAAGCAATCAGACTGCTACACTTCCTCATCTGAAACCTAAAACCTCCTTTTCAGAACATGTGGGACCCATACAGCCTTTAACGGAGCTTCGGGAATAGCTTGATGGAAAGACAGGGGAGCATTAAATTGACTTGTCACGTGCGCATTTAAGATGGGTGGACCTGACCCTTCAGATAAATAGAATTTATGCTGCATTAGCTGATGCTACATGGCTTGTGAGTGCCAAGTTCAAAGTCTCCGGAAAGCAAGGTTAGGCTTTTAATTGATGTTAGATTGGCAGCTTATTCAACAGGGTCAGTGGAAGTAGCTCCTCTGCAACATCCTGCACATATTAAATAATTATCTGCTACTTTTAGTCTCCACCATGGACTCCTGATTGATGGAAAGTGGGTGCACTAACTACCGTGGAATGTCTACAGGGCTGTCATCTTAAGCATGGCCACCTCTGGCCTTCTGAAGGCTAAAGATATCAACTTGTGGCACCAGCTGTCAGCGTTCATTTTTAAGAGACTGTTTTGTTCCGTAATATCTTTTTATTCTCCCCGAAGGGCAGATTTCATATATCTGAGGAGGCCTGGGTATGACGACCAGTTCAGTAGACAGAGCCTGACACTAGTGAAATCCCCACTGGGAGCCCTCAAAGGCAGGTCCTTTATGGATAATCTCACTGTCCACAACCGTTTTGGTCAGTGCAGGGAGAACGTACAAACCCTGCCCAGACAGCACGGTGGCGCAGCGGTAGAGTTCCTGCCTTACAGCGTCAGAGACCCGGGTTTGAACCTGACTATGGGCGCTCTCTGTACGGAGTTTGTACGTTCTCCCTGTGACCGCGTGGGTTTTCTCCGGGCGCTGCGATTTCCTCCCATGCTCCAAAGATTTTTCAGATTTGTAGTTTTATTGATTTCGGTAAAATTGTAAATTGTCCCTAGTGTGTACAGTCTTGCTAGGGTATGGGGTGGTGGCTCGTCGATGCGGACTCGGTGAGCTGAAGGGCCTGTTCCACGCTGTGTCTCTAAAGTAAAGTAAAATCTAAAGACAGCACCCGTAGTCAGAATCAAAACCAGATCTCTGGCGCTGCAAGGCAGAAATTCTACCGCTGTGCCACTGTGCTGCCCCACTCAGTACCTCAAACACTGTGTTCTGCACTATTGTTTATTTTCCCTTTTGAACTATCCAACATGAATACTCGTGTATAGGAAAGATAGACACAAAATACTTGAGTGACTCAACAGGTCAGAGAGTATCTTGGAGAAAATGGACAAGTGACATTCGGATTGGGACGTTTCTTCAGACCCTATCCATTTTTGCCTGGGATGCTGCCGGACATGCTGAGTTACTCCAGCATTTTGTGCCTATTTTTGGTATTAACCAGCAGCAGTGGTTTCTTTTTATTACAATTAGTACTCATGTATAGTTGATTTTGCTGAGAGAGCAAATAAAACAAAGTATTTCACTATATCTTGGTACACATCACAATAAGGAGCCAAGAACAATACCAATTGTACCGGCCCAGTGACAAACTCTGCACAGACAGTTGCTGCCTCATAGTGCTAGAGGCGATCCTGACTATGGGTGCTGTCTGTGCGGAGTTTGTAGGCTCTCCCTGTGACCTCGTGTGCTTTCTAAGGGTGCACCGTTTTCCTCCCACGCTCCAAAGATTTACAGAATTTGTAGGTTAATTGGCATCGGAAAATTTGTAAATTGTCCCTAGTGTATAGGATGTTGCTTGTGCATGGGGTGATCACTGGTCGGCATGGACTCAGTGGGCCGAAGGGCCTTTTTTCTGCGCTGTTTCTCTAAAGTCTAAATTTGAGACTCTTCTGCAGGGAAGAAATTTTACATGAACTCCTGGTTCTCCCTTCGAATTATTGCCTGCTTATTTTCCGTATTTTCTGCATTGATTTCAGGTTAAAACCAATCCTTTCAAAAAACAAATTGTATGGGACATTGAGAGAAAAATAGGAATGGGGCAGGAGATTTCGACTTTCTGGGTTATTCTGAAGAATCAGTGGGGATTCAGTGAATTGAATGACTGCTGGTGTTATAACAATTCTGGAAGTCAATTTTATGATTCACAGTATCGACAATATCTTGCCTTTATGTTGGTGACAGACCATTGCATTACTGCAGAATAAACTAATTTGCACAGTGTTAAAATAGAAAAGTACAGATTTAAGATGAGGGGGAAAGATTTATCATGAGAGGAGAAGATCTTGCCCAGAGTAGGGGAATCGGGATCCAGAAGGTATAGGTTTAAAGTGAAGGGGGGAAAGATTTTATAGGAACCTGTGGGGTAACTTTTTCACACAAATGGTGGTGGGTGTATGGAACAAGCTGCCGGAGGAGGTAGTTGAGGCAGGTACTATTGCATTGTTTTAGAAACATTTAGGCAGGATAGGATAGGTTTAGAGGGATATGGGCAAAACGCAGGCAGGTGGGACTAGTGTAGATGGGTACGTTTGGTCGAAGTGAAAGTTTCTATGCTGGATAACTCTATGATTCAATGACCATACAACACAGGAACAGTCCCACCTGCCCATATTATCGGTGCTAAGCATGATGCCATGATAAACTGATCTCATCTGCATGCATCTGATGCATTACCGCCCATTCCCTGCACACGGTATCTATGTGCCTATTCCAAAGCCTCTTAAACGCTATGACCGTATCTGCCTGCAGCTCCACATCTGGCAACACGTTCCAGGCACCCGCCACACTCTGTGTAAACCATTCTAGATTTTGGAGATACATTGTGGACACAGGCCCTTCGGCCCAACGAGTCTGACCCGATCCCCGTACACTGACACTATCCTACGCACGAGGACCGATTCACAACCTTTACCAAAGCCAATTATCCTACAGGCATCTTTGGTGGGTGGGAGGAAAGCAGAGCATCCAGAGAGAACCTACATGGTCACAGGGAGAATGTACAAACTCCATACAGACAGCACCAGTATTCAGTATTGAGTCCAGCACTCTAGCGATGTGAAACTGCAGCTATGCTGCCCCCGTCTCTGTACTAAACTAAACTCAGCGGGTCAAGCAGCATTTCTGGAGAACACGGGGGGGGTGATGTTTCAGGTATAACTTGTGGCAATATTTCTGATTGGTATGGGTCTTAGGGATTGTGGGAAGAAGGCAGGAGAATGGGGCTGAGAGGGAAAGATAGATCAGCCATGATTGCATGGCGGAGTAGACTTGTTGGGCCGAATGGCCTAATTCTGCTCCGTACTAATGAACATGAATAATGCCTTCAGCATCGGTTGTATAGAGAGACCCACTAGCATGCCCGGTGACCTTATGCCTTTCTTTCCTTGACAGCTCCCACACAGAAGAGTAACCTTTTCCACTGCCAACCATTCCCAGGATCTTCAGGACCCATCCCAGCACAGTTACTACGACAGCGGGCTGGAGGAATCAGAAACACCAAGCAGCAAGTCGTCCTCCGGTCCGAGGCTGGGACCCCTGGCCCTGCCCGAGGACCACTACGAACGCACCACTCCCGACGGCAGCATCGGAGAAATGGAGCACCCCGAAAATGGTAACTCACTTTTCCACTTCTCTTAGCGACTGGAAGTCTGGTTCGCGGTCAGAGCAGAGTGGGAGTAGCTTCACCACATGGATTGCTCTAGTTCAAGGAGAAAGGCTAAGCTGACCTCCCCAAAGACAACAAGTGATGGTCATGTCAGTTGTCCATGTCCCAAGGAGAATGCTCTTCTTGAGTCTAGTTGCATTTGGGCTGTGAACGGTTCTTTAAACTTTGAAACTAGAGATGACATCAATTTAGGGGAATGGGAAGAAGCAAAAGATATAGGAAATAACTCTGATGGTTTGCATTGTCAGGGAAGACTTGCATTCTTTTGTCAGAAAGCCAAGCTGACCTTCCCAAAAACAATAATGCAGGAAAAGGGTGAAATCAGAAAATGTGATCTTGCTGTTCAGTTACGAATACCTATATTACCACGGCAAGGCCACCAACATAATCAAGGACGGGTCTCACCTCGGTGACTCCCTCTTCTCCCATCTCCGATAAAGCAAGCGATACAGAAGTTTGAAAACACACACCTCCAGATTCAGGGATAGTTTCTTCCCAGCTGTTATCAGGCAACTGAAACATCCTATCACCAAACAAAGAGTGGTCCTGACCCACCATCTACCTCATTGGAGACCCTCGGACTATCTTTAATTGGACTTTACTGGACTTTATCTTGCACTGAATGCCATTCCCTGTGTCCCGTGTCTGTACACTGTAAGACTTGATTCCAATCATGTATAATCTTTTCGCTGAGTGCATAGCACGCAACAAAAAAAGCTTTTCACTCTACCTTGTTACACGTGACAAAAATAATAAACTGAACTAAACAACCGTGATAGATGTCGCTAATTGAACAGAAAGATCACAAGTTCCCTGATCTGCTCAAGTAGGTTGGTGCCAGTCATGTGGATGAGAGACAAACAAAAGGCAAAATTGGACATGGTTTTTATTCCTGATTCAATGTTCTTCAGGGAAGTAAAGTTGTTATCTTTCCTCACAGTAGCCTACTCAAATGCCACACTCCAGCCTGGTTTAGTTCATAGATGTCCTCTGATCTGGCCCAACACCCAACTCAGTTGGGTTGAACCACGGTAGAAACTCCTAGTCTAATCCCCACATGGAATGCAAGAGATCAAGATGAAAGGCCAGCCCAACCTTCCCATAGGCAATGGTCAGAAAATGAATGATCTTCTTGAGTCAAGTTGCATTTGGGCTGTGAACGTTTTTTTTAACTTTGAAATTAGAGATGACGAGAAATGAATGATGGTTGTGTAAGGGACAAGAATTGCCTTCTTAAATACCATGTCCCCTGCTCTGCTGACACACCATATCTTGCTGAATCCTCGGAAATGTCTATTATCCAAGAAGGAGACGACCTCTATTGCTGAGGGGAAAACGAGGTGTTAGGTGTAAGATAAAGTGGTGGAACCCTACTCATTCTTCGGAAGTAGTCACTACCAGGAAAAAAAAATAAACTAAAAGTACTAGGCAAACTAATGGGGCTGAAAGGTAGTATGTGTCTCGGACCTGATCATCTGGATTCTCAATGGAATTGGCAGCAGAGAAAATAGATGTTGGTTGTAACCTTCCAATGTTCCATGTATTGGAGTGTAAGAGGTTACAGCCCCTGTTAGAATATCTAAAGTGGCCGCTCTTCAAATTTTAGCTGCCTTTCAGGCCCATGCTCTTGATCTTTGGTCATCCGGTACAGTGGTGGGACGGTGAGTTGGGTGCATGAAGTTGGGAAACTCGCTGTAGGTTTGCTCCTGGACCTGCGCAAGATGGCAATTTGCAGGTCCAGGCAGCGGGCAGTTGAGGCGTCTGCCCGTCGACTACCTGCCCCTCTTCCGGGCCCACGTCCGTGCCCGCATGTCCCAAGAGAGGGAACACGCGGTTTCCAAGGGGACTCTGGATACCTTCCATGAATGTTGGTCGCCGCGGTGGAGGGGTTGAATGCATCATGGATAAGGATGATAAAGTTGAAATTTGATATTGGTTGATTGATGATTGCAAACTGCCGGACAGTTTTGATCTTTCCAGTACTTTGTAACTGTGATTATTGGAATGAAAGCTCCTTTTTAAGGAAAATAAAGTTCCATATATCTCAAAGGTCCCAGAAGATTGGGAAACCACAAATGTTACAGCATCATTCAGTACAGAGATTCACCAGGATATTTCCTGGATTGGATTGGAAGGAGATAGTTGTGGGGACAGATTGAATAGGCAAGGCTCACTTTCCTTGGCATGAAGGTGACAGAGGGGTGACATGATGGATGGTTATAAGATTATAAGATCCATTGATAAGGTATATAGTCAGAATTCTTTCCATATGGTATGGTTGAGGGGGGGGGGGGGGCTGTAGGGGGTGACTGCAGTATATTAACATTCCTTTGTGATGCAAAATATCTGAAATGTCATTCAAAAGCCTTTGGTGGAATTCCTGAAATCTGAATATTAGTGTGTGCTACATGTGAGTATGTGAATATTGATAAAAGGTGTGTTTGCTGCATATGTACGTGCATGTATGCACAACAGGTTATGGGGAGGAGGCAAGAGAAAGGAGTTGAGAGGGAAAGATGATTGAATGGCAGTGTAGAGCCAATGGGCCGAATGGCCTAATCCTGTTCCTATAACTTTAGGGGTGGCACAGTGGTGGAGCTGCTTCTTTACAGCATCAGAGTGTGTACATTCACCCTGTGACTGCCTGGGTTTTTCTCTGGGCGCTCCGGTTTGCTCCACACAGACAGCATCTATAGCCAGGATCGAACCTGGATCTCTGGCGCCGTGAGGCAGCAATTCTGCCGCTGCGCCACTATGCCACCCATATCTGAATGAAAATATAGCAAGTGGATCTTCAATTTTGAAATCCTGACAGCTTTGTTAAATAACTATTTCCTTTCCCAGTGGAAATGAATATATAGTCAAATCTTTCTCAGAACCCTAGATTTGGCATGGTCACCTCTTTCAGTGCAGGTGTACAGGCAGGAACAGGAACAATATAGTTCCAAGGCACAATCCCGGAATTACTCATTAATTGCAGCTGCTTTTACACGCTATTGTGCTGAGATTGTTGGAGGTATAAACCCTCCAGTTTGGATTGTAATAGTCAAGGCCACCTGATTCCCACAATTTGAGTGTTTTTTTAAATTGCTTTGTTTCATTTCCGTTCCATTCTTTATCTTCCACATTCACCCATCCCCCTCCTCATCCACCCCAAACAGTCTTCCCATGCAGACAACTATTGTTTTTAAAATTCCACCATTCGAAAGCCTGCACTGTGAACAAAGCTCCAGATCCTTGCCTCCTTCCTTTTCTCTCCGCCTTTGAAGCCAGTGAAGCTATTTAAAAATATACTTCTTTACTATTTCTCTTTATGCTGCAAATTCTCGCTAGTTTTCTCCCCGATCTCTTGGCTTCAGCTGGGATCTCGGCAGCTGTTAGTATAGTTTAGTTTAGTTTAGTTTCTTATTGTCATGTGTACCGAGGTACAATGTAAAGCTTTTGGTACCTGCTAGATTAGTTTAGTTTAGTTTGGTTTACTGTGACATGTACAGTGAGGAGCCTTTTGGTGCCTGCTAGTTTAGTTTGGTTCATTGTCGTGTGTACTGAGGTACAGTGAAAAGCTTTATCTTTAAAGTCAAAAGTAAAGTCTAAAGATTTGTGATTAGTAACAATGTCAAACGCTAAGGGGAGAAAGCAGGAGAATGGGGTTGAGAGGCATAAATGGATCAGCCATGATCGAAAGGCAGAGTAGACTCAATGGGCTGAAGGGCTTAATTCTACTCCTATGTCATATGGTCTTATATTCACAAACCGACACTTAAGTACATGACCGTTGGACGTTCACGGTGGCGCAGCGGTAGAGTTGCTGCCTTACAGCGAATGCAGCGCTGCAGTCCCGGGTTCGATCATGACTAGGGGTGCTGTCTGTACGGAGTTTGTATGTTCCCCCCGTGACCTGCATGGGTTTTCTCTTGAGATCTTCAGTTTCCTCCCACACTCCAAAGACGTACAGGTTTGTAGGTTAATTGGCTTGGTAAATGTAAAAATGGTCCCTAGAGGGTGTAGGATAGTGTTAATGTGCGGGTATCGCTGGTGGGCCGAAGGGCCTGTTTCCTTGCTGTACCTCTAAACTAAAAACTATACACAAGCAAACACAAGATGAAGATAGGCACAACATGCTGGAGTAACTCAACGGGCCAGGCAGCCTCTTTTTGAGCAGTCACTGTTGCAGTTCAGTGATCACAACAGCCATTTTTCACAGTGTAAGATCCCAACAACTCCTGCATGTTTATAACCAGATAAGCCATTAATTTGTGATTATCTTTAGCAGAGCAGACTGGAATTATTAATGTGCATTCAACATAAAGAATGACACAGGTTAATAACACCGTAACAAAATTAAACCATGCGGTAATTTCCTGATGGATTAAAGCGTTAAGCAGAAACATTATTCTGATATGTTGTCAAGCTGGAAAGGGTGCAGAGAAGATTTATGAGGATGTTGCCAGGATTTGAGGCCTGAGCTATAGGGAGAGATTTAGCAGGCTGGGACTTTATTCCATGGAGTGCAGGAGGATGAGGGGCGATGTTATAGAGGTGTATAAAATCACGGCAGGAATAGATTAGGTAAACATACAGACCCTTTTGCCCAGAATAAGGTAATCGAGAACCAGAGGACACAGGTTTAAGGTGATGGGGGAAAGATTTAATTGGAACATGAGGGAACATCTATAGAGCGAAGGAATAGGCGATTTTTTCGGGTCGAGACCCTTCTTCAGACTGCTGTCCGTGAGGGGGGGCGTAAAAAAGGCCCGCCTCCCCCCAACATCAATCTGAAGAAGGGTCTCAATCCAAAATGTTGCCTATTCCTTCGTTCCATAGATGCTGCCTCACCCGCTGAGTTTCTCCAGCTTTTTTGTCTACCTTAATTTTTCCAGCATCCGCAGTTCTTTCTTAAACATTGGAACATGCAGGGTAACTTTTTTATACAAAGGGTGGTGGTGGGTGTACTGAACGAGCAGTTGGAGCAAGTTGGTTGGTGGGGGCAAATTAGACTGAAGGGCCTGCACCCATACTGTATGACTCTGACACCTGGAGGAAACCAACTTGTTCACAGGGAGTACGTGCAGACTCCACACAGACAGCACCTGAGGTCAGGGTCAGGATGGAACCCGGTTCCCTGATGCTGCGAGGCAGCAGCTCTACCAGCTGCGCCATTGTGCTGCTCTCGATTGTTTCAATAGTTGAACTGTTTCAGCTGGGTAGTGGAAATGGGGAGAGGGAGCACAGGTGCCTATAGCAGTACCCAGAGACAACACTAGTGTCATATTTTCCTTACCTTAACGAATGTAACATCTGGGAGAAGCATTAGACAAAGGAACAAGGGTGTCCTCCCAAGTGACTGGCTTGCATTGTGGTATAAATGGCACAGACATTTGACAGGAAGGTTTTGCTGTTTAGTTTAGTTTAGAAATACAGTGCAGAAACAGGCCCTTCGACCCATCGAGACCGCGCCAACCAGCGACCCTGACATACTAGCACCATCCTACACACAATAGGGGCAATTTACAATTTTACCAAGCCAATTAACCTACAAACCTATACGTCTTTGGAGTGTGGGAGAAAACAAGAGATCCCGGAGAAAACCCACACAGGTCAAGGGGAGTACATACAGTCAGCACCTGTACTCAGGGTCGAACCCAGGTGTCTGGTGCTGTAAGGCAGCAACTCTCTGGAATCATCATATCAGTCCCATGGAACATAGAACAAACCTATCTCTTGGACATTCCCAAGTGAAAGTATGTAGATGCAGGGTTTTGTTTATTATTTTTATTCAGGTATTCTTAAGCAGTAAATTTTAACGGTGAACGGTGCATCCTGATTTAAAATTCCTTCAATGTTTGCCAGCAGTGATTCATTGCTCCAATTCCTGCATAATGCCGATGGTACAACTCGCCAGCAACACTCCTTGCTGCTCCCTTTCGTTACGTATCGTTCATGTAACATGTGAGAAGTCTGCGTGGGGTGTGAGTGTTGCCCCAAGCTGTCCGCTGCTCAATAATGCTCCTGCATGCTCTAATATTTGATGCTTTTCACCAGCTTGGCTGACAAAGGAAGATTTGATGTTGTTTTGAGACTGTGCTGGTAACTACCACGTTGGTTTCTGAGGTGATTCTCGAGGAATTAATCAGGATGTTGACCTGGCATTTTAAGCATGCAAGGTTAATCAGGAGGGAAACCAATATTTTAGTTGAGGTTTGTTTATTGTCACGTGTACTGAGGTACAGTGAAAAGTTTTATTGTTGCATGCTATCCAGTTGGCGGAAAGACTATAGGGTGCCACACTGTGCCACCCTCTATTTGTTGCCTCATGTGACACTGGGCAAACCTTATCCAACTTGTGGACACAGGAGACTCCAGTTGCTGGAATCTTAAATTCGATCCTGATTATGGTGTTCATATGTTCGACCCATGACTGCCTGGGTTTTCTCCGGGTGTTCCGATTTCGTCCGACATTCCAAAGACCCATTTGCGATCCTGAGTACAGGTGCTATTTGTACAGAGTTTGTACTTCCCCCGGTGACCGCGTGGGTTTTCTCCGAGATCTTTGATTTCCTCACACACTCCAAAGATGTACAGGTTTGTAGGTTAATTGGCTTGGATTTGTATACTTGGTATAAATGTAAATAGGGGTCACAGTTTAAGGGTAAGTGGGATCTTTTAGGACCGAGATGAGAAAATCATTTTTAACACAGAGAGTGGTGAATCTCTGAAATTCTCTGCCACAGAAGGAAGTTGAGGCCAGTTCATTGGCTATATTTAAGAGGGAGTTAGATGCGGCATTTGTGGCTAAAGGTATCAGGGGGTATGGAGAGAAGGCAGGTACAAGATACTGAGTTGGATGATCAGCCATGATCATAGTGAATGGCAGTGCAGGCTCGAAGGGCCGAATGGCCTGCTCCTGCACCTATTTTCTATGTTTCTAATGTGCGGGGATCGCTGGTCAGTGCAGACTCGGTGCGCCGAAGGCCCGGTTTCCATGCTGTTTCTCTAAAATCTAAAAAAATATATGATTACAATCAAATCATCAATGTACAGATACAGAGGATGTACAGATAAAGAGAATAATGCTTAGCGCAATATGAAGTCCAATTAAAGATAGTACAAGGGTCTCCAATGAGGTAGATGATAGGCTGGGCTACATCACACAAAGGGCTACATCCTTAACTCTCCACTTTCAAGATCTAGACTCTTAGCATATAAGTAATTATAAAATGGACTCCAGCATTAGTCAGATTGTTGCTGTCTGGTGCAGCAGATCCAGAGAATGATCTTCAAAGTGCAGAAAGGACCTTTGTTCCATTATTTACTTTTGTTATATACTGCAGTGGCACCAAGCATGGTCTCCAATGCCAAGAGTAGGGTTCATAGCCACTAGACTCAGGAGCGTGGCTGCCAGGATTAGGGCAGCACTATTTAACTTCAGAGCACTGGCTAGATAAAGCTGAAGGCTTTCCAGATTTGCAGCTTCAACTGAGGAGTCCCAAGGAAATTCCTGGCCAGAATTTGGCCACCGTATTGCGAGCCCAGTCAATGTCGTGTAATGGGCTGTTCGGTGTGCAGCAACATAATGAAATAATGAGTCATTTTGTTCTGTTAATTCAATGTTCGAGTCTGATGTGAGGCACCTCGGGAGACAATTCACTAATAAGATTCAAATATCATCATCTGCTCTATTCTGGCACCAGGGAAGTGTGGTAGGAAGACAGATTAGCTTTAATACGCCTGTGAATTATTTATTGGAAGTTAAAGTCCATTGATTGTAGTAGAACACAAATGGCACAGATTTGGTTCATTTTCAGAAAAATAATGACTATAGATTGCTGCTTTAGTAATGAGTTTATGATGCCATCTGTGCATTGGGTGGTTATAGAATCACACGGCTCGGAGAGAGGCCATATGGCCCATCTTGTCCATGCCAGCTCTCGGAGAACTCTCCAATTAAATGCACTCCCCACACTCTTTTCTTAATACCTCAGCAAATGCTTTTGCGTTTCACCTATTTATCTAATTCCATTCTTGAATGCTCCTACTAGAGTCATAGAGTCATAGAGTGGGTCTTGGTCCTTCGCCTTAACCTGCCCACACCGACCAAGTACACCGTTCCAATTCAAGTCAAGAGTCAAGATAATTTATTGCCATGTGTCCCAGATAGGACAATGAAATTCTTGCTTGCTGCAGCACAGCAGAATATTGTAAGCATAAATACAAAACTGTTCAGTGTGTCTATATAGGATAGACCATATATATACACATGAATAACCAGATTAAGTGCAATAGGCTGTTATAGTTCAGAGTTTGTTTGATGGCGAGTTTAATAGCCTGATGGCTGTGGGGAACAAGCTGTTCCTGAACCAGGATGTACCATATTTCAGGCTCCTGTGGAGTGTGTGGCCAGGATGGTGTTGACAGCCTTTTTGAGGCAGCGACTGCGATAGATCCCTTCGATGGTGGGGAGGTCAGAGCCGATGATGGACTGGGCAGTGTTTACAACTTTCTGCATTCTTTTCCGCTCCTGGACGCTCAAGTTGCAAAACCAAGCCACGATGCAACCAGTCAGCACTGTGCACCTGTAGAGGTTCGAGAGTTTGGCACATATCCCTCTAAACCTGTCCTATTTATGTACCTGCCTAATTGCTTCTTAAATTCTGCAATAGTTCCTGCTTCAACTACCTCCTCTGGCAGCTCATTTCATACATTCACCACACTTTGTGTGAAAAAAATGACCCCTCAGGTTCTGGTGACTCTTTTCCTTTCTCTCACAACCTGGCTCTCAACACCAGCAAAACCAAGCAACTGATTGTGGACTTTGGAAGGGGTAGGATCGCGACCCACAATCCCGTTTTTATCAAGGGTCGTTTTTATCAAGGGATGGTGGAAAGGGTCAAAAACTTCAAATTCCTGGGTGCGTATATTTCCGAAGATCTTTTCTGGTCCCAGCACACTGATGCAATTTAAAAGAAGGCACATCAGTGCCTCTACTTCCAGAGAAGATTACGGAGAGTCGGTATGTCAAGGAGGACTCTCTCGAACTTCTACAGGTGCACAGCAGAGAGCATACTGACTGGTTGCATCGTGGCTTGATTCGGCAACTTAAACGTCCAGGAGCGGAAAACACTGCAGAAAGTTGTGACCACTGCTCTGTCCATCACCGGCTCTGACCTCCCCACCATCGAAGAGAACTATCGCAGTCGCTGCCTCAAAAAGGCTGCCAACATCATCAGAGACCCACACTCACTCACCCTGGTCACTCACTCATCTCTCCATTGCCATCGGGAAGAAGGTACAGGAGCCTGAAATCTGGTACATCCAGTTTCAGGAACAGCTTCTTACCCACATCGATCAGGGTATTAAACATAACATCAAATAAGCTCTGAACAAAAAGTCTATTATTATTATTGCACTATATATGTTTATTAATTGTGTATATATGGTCTATAGTATATAGACACACTGAACATTTATCTTCCGTTTTGTATTATGTTTACATATTCTGTTGTGCTGCCGCAAGTAAGAATTTCATTGTCCTATCTGGGACAGATGATAATAAAACTCTCTTGACTCTTGACTCTTAAACCTATGCCTTCTGGTTCTCGAGTTTCCTACTCTGGGCGAGTCTCTGTGCGTCTACCCGATCTCTTCCTCTCACAGTTTTGTATACTTCTATAAGATTACCCCTCATTCTCTTGTGCTCCAAGGAATAGAGTCCCAGCCTGCTCAACCTTTCCCTAAACCTCAGGCACCCGAATCCTGGCAACATCCTTGTAAATCTTCTCAACACCTTTTCCAGCTTGACAATATCTTTCCTGTAATATGATGTTCAGAACTGAACACAATACTCTAAATGCGGCCTCACCAATATCATATATAACTGCAACATGACCTCCCAACTTCTAAACTCAATACTCTGACTGATGAAGGATCAATGTGACCACCCTATCTACCTGTGACAACCACCTTCAAGAAGTTATGTACCTGCACTATTAAATGTGCTCTCAGCACCAGAACAGGCAATATGTTCCAGATCTAGATTTTTGCCGTACAATCCATTATAAAATGAACTCCAGCGGTAGTCAGAGTGTTTTGCTACAGAAGGTGATTTGATGCAGCTGATTCTCAGTATATTGGTCCACTGTAATTTTACAGAGATCCATAGAGAGGTGACAGCACCCGTAGTCAGGATCGAACCCAGCGCTGGAAGTATGAGGCAGCAACGTTACTGCTGCGCCATTGTGTCTTTGGTGATTTAAGTTTTATGGAAACACTTTTTTGGGGTTTAAAACTTTTCTTCTCTCGACCTTGGGTCAAAAATAAAAAGCATTTTAGTTTTGAAATACCATTTATTATTTTAATAGCGTACAATGTTATGTCTTACAATTACCTTGCTTCATGCTTAATAGAGTATGAAGAAATGTTGCTGGCACATGCAATCGACTAAAATTTTCACCCCATTCCAATATTATTAAACAAATAATCTAAAGCGTTCAGAAGAAGTGAAATCAATAATTGTTCGTTTATGGTTCTGTGGTGGATTGTTCCAGTAGTTAATCCCCAGGCAGAGTATTGAGTATAGAAGTTGGGAGGTCATGTTGCAGTTGTATAAGACATTAGTAAGGCCTCATTCAGAGTATTGTGTTCAGTTCTGGGCACCATGTTATAGGGAAGATGTTGCCAAGCTGGAAAGGGTGCAGAGAAGATTAACGAGGGTGGTGGGTATATGGAACAAGCTGCCACAGGAGATAATCGAGGCAGGTAGCATTGCGATGTTTAAGAAACATTTGGACAGGCACATAGATAGGACAGGTTTAGAGGGATATGGGCCAATTGCAGGCAGGTGGGACTAGTGTAGATGGGACATGTTGGTGGGTGTGGGCAAGTTGGTCCAAGGGCCATGCTAGATGACCCTATGACTTTATGACTATGACTTTATCATCATCATCATTATCATCATCATCGTTGAAAACATCAACGGGCACGGTGCCTTGCAAATTTATGTACGACTGTTATCGCAACTCCTACTGAAGTGTGGATGGTCGTTGGCTCGCTAGGAGCTCATCTGCCCTTTGACAGGTTTTTGGTCCTGCTGGGGGTCCACGGCCACCTCCTCACCTGGCAAACCAGGTGGGGGAGACGGTTTAGTCGCCGACTATCCGACCATGGAGCAGGTAGCACGGGATTCCTTGGTACCGGTGGTGGGAGGAACTCCCCCCGACCATGACTTTATGACTCTTTGATACCGTGACAAATTTCAGCTACTCCACCACAGGTTGTGATGGTGCAGCTGAAATTTCTCTTCATCTTTTTATTCCAATCATACATTTTTCTAAGTCTAACTCTTCAGAATTTGGTTTAACACCTCATGGATCACGTAGAAACAAGGAACTTCAAGTACTGGTTAATACGCAAAAGCACACAAATGCCGGAGTAACTCAGCAGCTCAGGTAGCATCTCTGGAGAACATGTGGAAACAGGAAACTGCAGATACTGGTTTATGCCAAAGAGGAACACAAAGTGCTGGAGTAACTCAGCGGGTTAAGCAGCATTTCTGGAGGAAAAGGATGGGTGACCTAACCCGAAACATCTCCTATTATTAGAAGCTGCTTGACTCGTTGAGTTACTCCAGTGCTTTGTGTCTATTTCTGGAGACCATGAATAGGTGGCGTTTCAGTCTGAGTGCAGTGGGGGGGGGGGGGGGGGGGTCCTGCTGGGGGTCCACGGCCACCTCCTCACCTGGCAAACCAAAAGTTGCGATAACAGTCGTACATAAATTTGCAAGGCACCGTGCCCGTTGATGTTTTCAACGATGATGATGATAATGATGATGATGATGATGATGATCATAAAGTCATAGTCATAAAGTCATAGGGTCATCTAGCATGGCCCTTGGACCAACTTGCTGCCTGACCCGCTCGGTTACTCCAGCACTTTGTGTTCTACGCAAGATTCCAGCATCTGCAGTTGCTTTTACCTCTAACCTCATTAAATATCTTTAGGATCAAGTTGCTTTCTCCCATCAAACATATTGAGGCGTTTTGCTATGTTGCAGAACTTGTTTAGGGGCAGTGCCAGAGTCCCGGGTTCGATCCCAACTACGGTTGCTGCCTGTATGGAGTTTGTATGTTCTCCCCATGACCTGCGTGGGTTTTCTCTGGGTGCTACGGTTTCCTCCCACACTCCAAAGACGTAGAGGTTTGTAGGTTAATTGGCATAAGTTAAATTGTATGCTGTCTCTAGTGTGTGTAGGATAGTGCTGGTGTGTGAGGTGATTACTGGTTGGCTCTGTCTCGGTGGCCAAAGGGCCTGTTTGCACGCTGTATCTCTAAAGTCTACAGTCTAAAGTAAAGTCTAAACATAGAAACATAGAAACATAGAAATTAGGTGCAGGAGTAGGCCATTCGGCCCTTCGAGCCTGCACCGCCATTCAATATGATCGTGACTGATCATCCAACTCAGTATCCCGTACCTGCCTTCTTTCCATACCCTCTGATCCCCTTAGCCACAAGGGCCACATCTAACTCCCTCTTAAACATAGCCAATGAACTGGCCTCGACTACCCTCTGTGGCAGAGAGTTCCAGAGATTCACCACTCTCTGTGTGAAAAAAGTTCTTCTCATCTCGGTTTTAAAGGATTAAAGAATGGTAAAGGGTTGCAGAAATGTAAAATGGTGCCACATGGATGAGATATGCTGTGGTGAATGGCTAGCTTGGGTCAATAATAAAAAAAACAATCCTTTCTGGCACGCCTCAATGTTTCTCCAAGAGTGCTGTGAATTACATCTCAGGTTGCAGATGAATTGTCCCATTGTCTACTCTCTGGAGCACTGAGTCTGTCACTTGTTATCTTTGTCAGCCTCTGTCCCTGTGGCTATGTCCTACTTCAGTTGAAGATGAGGGATTCCATTTGTGTTTTGAATCCCCAGGAGGATCAGACTTCTCATGTATGAGCTTGGCTGCCTGCCATGGATGTTAAGAACCTATATTGATGCTCGTGTGTCACAGGTGTGACTTGTCAGCTTCAGATTACAGCTTTTGCTCAAATCTCGGATCAATCCTTGTTCAGTGACAGCTTACCAGGCTGCTTAAGACTGAAGCCATGATTTATGTTGGTTCCCAGTCCACCACCGGCACTCTGGGGCTGCAAGGTGGCGCAGCGGTAGAGTTACTGCCTTACAGCGCCAGAAACCCGGGTTCGATCCTGACTACAGGTGCTGAGTGTACGGAGTTTGTATGTTTCCCTCCTGACCTGACCTCCCATCATTTACTCCATCTACTTCACGCTGCCTTGGAAAAACAGCCAACATAATCCAAGACTTGGCCCAGCCCGGTCATTACTTCTTCTCCCTGCTCCTGTCCGGCAGAAGATACAGAATCTTGAAAGTGCACACAACCAGACTCAGGAACAGCTTTTCCCCCTTCATAATCAGATTTCTGAATGGTCATTCCGTACCACTGGGGTACTCTTCAATTCACCTCTACACAATTAAGGACATTGGACATTGTCTATGGAACTGTTGCACTGCAACGCTGAGAACTATGTTCTGCACTGTAACCTCCCCTTTGCTCTGCCCACTATACTAGAGAATGAACTGATTGCGTTGATGTATGGTGTATCTGATCTGTTTGGATAGCAGGCAAAACAAAGCTTTTCACTGCACTGGCAAAACGCGACAATTTGATTAGTAAGGCAGGAGAATGGGGTTGAGGGGAAAAGATAGACCAGCCATGATAATGTTAGAGTAGACTTGATGGACTGAATGGCCTAATTCTGCTCCTAGAAGTTATGAACAATAATATAAGCCTACACCAAAGATGGTTGGCAAAGACTCTGGCCCAACAGGTATGTTTCTATACCTTTAAAATTGTGTATAGTTTTTTAATACTATTTTATGTATCCATTCATGAAGAATGATCATTGGTCGTATGACTAGTATTTAATTTCCATTTCCATTTGCCTTTGTAGTGAGCCACCTTTCGTAATTACTGTAGTGCATTTTATGAAGATATTCTCACAGTGCTATTGTGTTGGGACACATGGTAAGATAGGAAAATCAATAGATTTTCAATTCAATACATTGTGTGAAGGAGAATGTACATGTAGTGGTGTTTCGCAAAAAAAAGATTTAACGTGCTGGAATAACTCGACAGGTCAGGCAGCATCACTGGAGAGTATGGATAGATGACATTTTGGGTCAGGACCCTTCCTCAGACTGATTGTAGGGAGTGGGGGGGGGGGGGGTGAAAGATAGAAGGGAGGAGGGGCAGAACAAAGCTTGGCAAGTAACAGGGGAACATGGACAAGGGGAGTTTTTGATAGGTGGGTGATTGGACAAAGGCCAGAGATGAAAAAGATGTGAGTCAAAAAGGTTGAAGAGTTGCAAATTGTGAAGCCAGGGGAAGAAATGGAGTTGGAAGGGGGAGGTGAGAAGTTGGTGTGAGTATAGGTGGGCACAGAGGGAGCAGAGAGAAAGAGAATTTGTTGATGAGGGGGAAGAGAGGGGAGGGCGATTGTTAGAGGTAATCTACAATTGGAGAGTTCAATGTTCACCACCCAAGCAGAATATGAGGTGCTGTTTTTCCAGTTTGCATGTGACTTCACTCTGGCAGTGGAGGAGGCCCAGGACAGAAAGGTCAGTATAGGAATGGGATGGGGAGTTAAAATGTTTCACAACCTAGAGATCCAGTAGGCTTAGGCGGAAAGAGGGCAATTGTTTGACGAAACGGTGTTTCAATGTGTCTACTAAAATTCTCTGGTTTTTGAGATACTTTCAAACTCTTGGCAAATTACCATGGACAAAAAAAATGAGGGACAGTTTTTTCCCCAGCTGTTATCAGGCAACTGAACTATCCTATCACCAACTGGAGAAAGGTTCTGACCTAACGCTCACCCCATTGGAGATCCTCAGACGATCTTTAATCAGACTACTTGCGCTAAATGTTATTCTCTTTATCCTGTATATGTACACTGTGGACGGCTTGATTGTAAACATATGTAGTCTTGTCGTTGAATGGATAGCATGCAATAAAAAACATTTTAGACTGTACCTTAGTACACATGACAATAAACTAAACTAACTAAATGGTGCACACCACTGCTGGCAGAGAGAGTAATGGGCCTGTTCCACTTAGACGATTTTAATGGGCCTGTCCCTCTCAGACAACTTTTAAGAAGCCAGAGATACATGGCTGTGAAGCTCGGTGGACATTTAACATTACTGGTCGGTTATCCTTGGTTCTGAAAACCACTGCTTACGCTTTTTTTCTCTATTGAGCCAATGAAATTTACTGGTCAGCACCGGCTACAACCTACAAAAACCTACGAGAACCTTCGACCTCCTGGCAACCCACTAGTACCCACCTACGGCACGAGAATTCTCGCTACTCTCCATGGCGGCTTCATTCTAGTTGCCGCTAATTTTTTAACACGAGGAGTTCCCAGATTGCGGGAACTCCTCACAACCATGAAGGCGACTCCCCGGCAACCACCCGCGAACATGTGGCGACTGCATTGTCTCCTGCAGTCACCTATAAAGTTGCCTAAGTGGGACAGGCCCATTACTATTTACAGCGGTGGAATGAGATAGTCAATGAATGAGATCACTGTACTGGATGCCATTGAGGCATTGGATGCCATTGAGGTATTGGATGCCATTGAGGTATTGGATGCCATTGAGGTACTGGATACCATTGAGGGTTTAGAGGTATTGAAACTGCACATAACCCAAGCATGTTGTCCTTGTAACTTGCCATGTATATTGTGGAAAGGCTTTGGAGAGTCATTCAAACACAGGGTAACCTCAATATAGAGCATCTAGTTAATGATGATTCTCAGGATTAATTGGTCTCAATACCTTTGATTATATGTACAAGATCATGAGAGGAATAGATCCGGTAAATGCACAGAATCTCTTTCCCAGAGTATGGGAATCGAGAACCAGGGGATTAAGGTGGGGGGGAGAGAATTTAATATGAACCTGAGGGTTAACTTTTTTACACAAAGGGTGGTGGGTGTATGGAATGAACTGCCAGAGGAGATGGTTGAGGCAGGTACTACTGCAACGTTTAAGAAACATTTAGACAGGTGCGTGGATCAGACAGGTTTGGCAGGATATGGGCTAAATGCAGGCAGGTGGGACTAGTGTAGTTGGGGCATGTTGGTCGGTGTGTACAAGTTGGGCCGAAGGGCCTGTATCCACGCTGTATGAATCTATGATTCTACATGGAAAGGTTTCCTCTTGTTGCCAATGATTTTTGCAGGCACTCTGCGTGGTATAAATATTAATTTGCAACTCTTAAGTGTCTCTCAGCATTTGTAGTTATTTCTGAAGAGTGCCTGTGCCTGATAAGACATCATTTATTTGGCTGTGGGAGTTGTACAAGACAATTCTCCGTGCGTTTATTCTTCTTTGTGCCTTTAATGAAAGATAAATCATAGACATGCCAATTCTGAATGGACTGGGTATTGGAACTTGCACACAAAAGCATTTGTCATCTGAAGATCCTTCTTACTCCTCAGAAAAGAAAATGGGTTGTCAGCTGACTTCTGGTATCCAATGTAAATTCTTGATATTGATCTAAGCTTGGACAGGTAGAGTCATGCAGTGTGGAAACAGGCCCTTTGGCCCAGCTTGCCCACACTGATCAGCATGCCCCATCTACACTAGTTCCACCTGCCTGAGTTTGGCCTATTTCCCTCTAAACCTGTCCTATCCATGTATCTGTCCAAATGTTTCTTAAGCATTGTAATAGTACCTGCCTCAACTACCTCCTTCGACAGTTTGGCCCATACACCCAATCCCTTTGTGTAAAAAAGTTACCCCTCAGGCTCCCATTAGATGAATTGGAAAGCTTATGGGGGATTAGTTTAGTTTAATTTAAAGGAACAGTGCAGGCCCTTCGGCCCACCGAGTCCGTGCTGACTAATGATCCTCGTACACAAGCACTATCCTACATACTAGGGACAATTTACAAACTTTACCAAAGACAATTAACTGACAAACCTGTACATCTATCAATAGAGAATAGACAATAGACAATAAGTGCAGAAGTAGGCCATTCGGCCCTTCGAGCCAGAACCGCCATTCACTGTGATCATGGCTGATCATCCACAATCAGGACCCCGTTCCTGCCTTCTCCCAATATCGCTTGACTCCGCTATCTTTAAGAGCTCTATCTAACTCTCTCTTGAAAGCATCCAGAGAATCGGCCTCCACTGCCTTCCGAGACAGAGAATTCCACAGATTCACAGCTCTCTGGGTGAAAAAGATTTTCCTCATCTCCATTCTAAGTGGATCGCGGATTGGCCTCTATAGACATCTGCAGGCCCACAAGTAGACGACCCTATGGAGAGGAGAGGACAGTCACTCATTTTGAGTGACCGCCGATGATAATGATGATGATCTAAATGGCTTACCCCTTATTCATAAACTGTGGCCCCTGGTTCTGGACTCCCCCAACATTGGGAACATGTTTCCTGCCTCTAGCATGTCCAATCCCTTAATAATCTTATATCTTTCAATAAGATCCCCTCTCATTCTTCTAAATTCCAGTGTATACAAGCCTAGTTGCTCCATTCTTTCAATATATGACAGTCCCGCCATCCCGGAAATTAACCTCGTGAACTTACGCTGCACTCCTTCAATAGCAAGAATGCCCTTCCTTAAATTTGGAGACGAAAACTGCACACAATACTCCAAGTGTGGTCTCACTAGGACCCTGTACAACTGCAGAAGGACATCTTTGCTCCTATACTCAACTTCTCTTGTTATGAAGGCCAAGATGCCATTAGCATTCTTCACTGCCTGCTTACTTTCACTAGTGGGAGGAAACCAGACCATCTGGGGAAACCCCATGCGGTCACGGGGAGAACGTACAAACTCCGTACGGAGTGTACCCGTAGTCAGGATCGAACCTTGGCCTCCGCCAATGTCACAACTCTACCGCTGTCCCACTGGGCTGGATACAGGATAAATGTGGACAAATGGGAACAGTTTAGATGGGGCATATGGGTTGACATCTTGGTTGACATGGACACGTTGGGCCGAAAGGCCTGTTTCCATGCTATATGATTCTATGACTAAACTTAAAGGTTATACTGTACTACCATATGATGTAACTATTTAATTGAACTTTAATCCTGAGGAGATAAACACAGGAGATTTTAATTAATTTTATTCAGGCTTTTATAAATCTTCCTCCACTACATTTGCTCAGAGAACCCCTCATCTTGTTTGTGATATTTGCTTGTGATTTTCACAGTGTTTTCCCTGCTTTAAAACAGACTTTGCCCCAATAGCAAGTTATATTTATATAGTGAGACCATACCTTGTAAATTTAGGAGAAGTAGTAGAGAATATTTGGAGTTTACTTCCTCCTGCATTTTGAACTATTTAATCTCCAGTCCCAAAATGATTGATTAAATTGAAAGACACAGTGTTGAAACAGGCCCTTTTGACCTCCACATCCATCCTGACTATTCATCGTCTGTTCACACTGGTTCTCTGTAATCCCACTTTTGCTTCCATTCCCTGCAAACTTGGGACCAAATTACAGGGGACCAATTAACCTACAAATAAGCACGTTTTTCAGATATGGGAGGAAACCGGAGCACCCGGAGAAAACCTGCGGTCTCAGGGAGAACATGCAAACTCCACACATCCAACACATGAGGTCAGGATCGAACTTGGGTCTCAGGTGCTTCGAGGCAGCAGCTCCACCAGCTACGCCACCGTGCCGCCCTTCATTCAGATGTTCCGTCTTCAGCAGTTCAATAGGGTTTAAAGTGGTTTGTTAAAGCTGCTGAGAAGATAAGGGGCGGCATGGTGGTGCAGCAGTAGACTTGCTGCCTCACTGCACCAGAGACCCAGGTTCGATCCTGACTACGGTGCTATGTGTACGGAGTTTGTACGTCCTCCCCCGTGGCCACGTGGGTTATCTCCGGCTGCTTCAGTTCCCCCCCACCACACTCCAAAGACATACAGGTTTGTAGGTTAATTGGCTTCGGTAAATTTTTTAATTGTCCCTAGTGTGGGTGTAGGATAGTGATAGTGTTTGGGGAATCGCTGGTTGGCATGGATTCGGTGGACCGAAGGGCCTGTTTCCACACTGTATATTTAAAGTAAACTAAAATAAGTAAGAGTCAATGATAGTACTAAAGCAGATATGAATAGCAGATGCTGGTATCTGGAAAAAAGCAGTGAAAAATATCTTGCCATCATGTAACCATTTTCAACTGGACCGAAATGTCAGTTTCAAGCTTTTATATTGACTGGTTGCATCAACTGTCTGGTTCGCCAACTCTAACAACCAGGAACAAAGGAGATTATAAACAGTGGTGAACACTGCCCGATCCATCACGGGTACTATCCTCCCCACCATCGAATGGATGGGCATCAATAAGGCAGCCAGCATCATTATGGACCCACTCCACTTGATCCATTGGGAAGAAGGTATCGGAGTCTGAAAACTGTAATTTCCAGGTTCAGTAATAGCTTAGTCCCAACACCCATTAGGCTATCGAACACTGCAAATATCAACTAAACTACATGCTACTTCTGCCGTGGTTGCAGTGGGGACTGCAGTGTTGGCTTTGATTTTGTACCATTAACAATAACTTTTATTTATTGAACTTTTTTTTCTGTTTGTTTATTATGTTATCTGTTGAGAAATGTGTTCCCAAGTCTGTAGTGATGCTGCAAGCAAGAAAATCAATGTTCCGTTTCGGTACATATGACATTAAAACATTCATGAGATACAGAGTGGAAACAGGCCCTTCGGCCTCCCGGGTCCGCGCTGACCAGCGATCTCCCCGTACACTAGCACTATCCTAAATGCCAGGAACAATACACAATTTTGCAAAGCCAATTAACCTTAACCTGCGCATCTTTTGAGAATGCGATCCACGGTGGTCTTTGTGTCGGCGCTTTTTCTTTGTTTGAAGGTGCTGGTTTATTATCTTGCGGGCTATTGATGCTGGGGATGTGTCTTCGTTTTTCGGGGACCATGTAGCGCTTTGCTCTATTGTCTGAATGAGCTTATATTAGTTAACTTCCTTGCTGAATAGTTCATTTCTTTGTTGCTGCTATAGCGGTTAGTGCTGTTTTTTCTAGATCTCGGGATTGGCTTGATCTGCTGTGTTATATGTTGCTTGTTTCGTGTTCTCTACCTTCTGTTCTGTTGTTTACTCTGCTATTGTGTGGTTGGCTATGATGATTAGCTGGTCTATGGTATAGACGTCACTTGTACTGTGTTGAGAAGCCTATGTTCGCTTTGTTTTCTTATCGTCTGTGGTTCGGTGTCTTCTTCTGTGTGCAGGTTTGATTTTCTGCAATTTTCTGTTCCGTATTATTGATGTTAATCCTTTGCTTGTGTGTTTAAGTGCACTTCTCCTTTTCCCGCGTTGGTTTTTTTTGTTTTCGTGTTGTTTTTGTTTGATCAATTGGTATTGGTCGAGGTCTCAAGTGTTACCTGTTTGTTCGTGTTTCTTGGGTGTTGTGTCTGGTCTTGGTGGTTCTTATAGTATTTATTGAGTCATTCTCACAGATTAGTTGGAGCCATAACGTTTGTGTAATCTGGTTATTATTTCGATTATGAGTTTCTTTGATGTTACTTGAGTAGATAGTCTCTACTCTTCAGCGTTTTTTACCCTTTTTTTTCATCTTCTTTTTTTTTCATTTCCTTTTTTATCTTACTTCTACTTTTCTTTTTTTTTTCTTTTGTCTCTTTCTCTTTTTTCTTTTTTTTCTTTGTCCCCTATTTCTTCTTCTATTTTTGTATCTTTTCGGCTTTTTTGGTTCTCCTTTTTTGTTTTTTCTTTTCTCTTTCTTTTTGTTTTTTTGTTATTGTCTTTTCTTTTTGTTTTTTCTTCTTTTTGTTCTTTTTTCTTTCTTGTCTCTTTTTTTTTTTTATTTCTCTTGTTTCTTTTCTTTTACTTTTTCCTTTTCCTTTCTTTTGTTTTTCTTTTCTTGTCTCTTATCTCTTCTTTTTCGTCTTTATTTCCAACTTTTATCTCGTTTGTTTTTTTCTTTTTTTCTATCTTTTCCTTTACGTGTTCTCAATTCCTTTTACTTGCATTTTTTCATCCTTGTGCACTCTCTATTGTTGTTCTTTGTGTGGTTAGTCTCTGTTTTATCTACCTACACTTCTCTAATTTCTTCTCTCTTCAGTTACTTGTTACTTCTTTGTTTCTTTTCTTTCTCGTTCATATTTTTTATTTTTTTTTCTTTATCCTTTTTATTTCTCTTTCTTTGTGTGTAATCTTTGTTTTTATCCTTTTCCTCTTCCATTCTTTTTTTTTTGTTTTTTCTGTCTTTTTTTTTTTTTTTCCTTTGTTGTTTCCTTTTTTTTTTTTCTGTTGGGTGTCCCCCCTCATTTACTTCGACTTCCTCTTTTCTTTTTTCTCTTCGTCTATACTTTTATAGGTGTGCATATCACTCCGCTCTTGCACATGATCACCCTCTACATGTACTCACTCCTAACCAGGTCTCGGTGCTGGTCTCTGTCATATTCTTTGTTCGTCTTTTCCCAGTTCCTTTTCTTTTCATCTTCTCATGTTTTGTTTCGCTCTCTTTACTATTCTATTTCTTCTGTCTTCCTTAATTATCTGTTTACTTTCATATCTGTCTCATCTCGCGTTCACTTGGTGACAGCGACTCTCTTCTCTAGATGTCCTCTATTCTCTGATTCTGTGATACTTTGCCTTGTGCTTCTTGCTGCTTCTGTTTTTTCCGCTTTGCTTTCTTGCCTTCCTACTTTCGATCTCTCGCTTTCTCCTTCTTACGCCTATTCTCGTGTTCTCGGCGCAGGGTAGTGTTTCTCTTAGTTATTCGAGCCTCTCTTTAACGTACCTTGCTTTCCGCCTTCATCTGGTTCCCAACCAGGGTGCTCTCTTTTCGACCTACCGCTTTTCTTTGTGGATTTCGGATTCCTTTTAGCGCCTTTACACATGTTCCGTTTTCCTAGCCTGTTTTCTTTGGGCATCTCTGCTTCATTGCTTCGTTACGTCCTCGCCTGCTGCCGTTGGCTCTTATCTCTATCACGTTCGTTTTACTGCGGCTTCCGTATGGCCAGAGCGTATCCCGAGCGCGTCGCTGCCTACTTCTTTTGTTGACGTTCCTGTTATTTTATCAGTTTAGTCTGCTTATGTAGTGGGAGCGTCGTCGTGCCGGTTGTCGCGCCGCTTCCTGGCTTTCATTCTGCGTTTCAGCTGGTAGCATCGCGCTGTGTAGAGCGCGTCCCCCGTCTTCTAGTCACCGGTCGGGGAACTCCGGGTATGAGCGTCCTAATGGCACTGTGGACTCGTGCAGAACGTTGAGCGCCGGACGGGACGCCGGCCGGGCTCCGCATCGCTCCGCCCAAGGGAAGGCCGATCGCAGTGGGAACGCACCGACACCCAGCGACGACAACTCTGGCTTAAAGTACCCTGCGTCGAGCTGAACGATCACGCACTGAGACAATAAGATCACGTCTCCGTCGTGCATAGCAGATCAGTGAGATAGGAGACAACGAAAGAATCCCGGAGGTACCGAATGTGATTACGTCATGAGGGGCGACCAGGGCAGCAGCCGTGTGTCGCCCGAGCCGGAGTGCAGCAGCGTCGGTGAGGCACAATCTAACGCTCCTGTCGTGGATGAAAGCGATATGTAAGAAGGCCACGAGCGCATGAATCGCACAGAATGGGCGTGGCACTGCCTGTCTCCGCCGGCCGGCATTGCAGAGGGTGTGGCCGCAGAAAGATAGCGCCGGGGATGAGGATGAGAGGAGAACCGCTCATGAAGAGAGAGGGCGGGAAGATCGATACCCACCATCCAAGGGGAGGCTGTACAGGGTCTCTCGTTGCGACCCAGCGGTCGAGGCCAACCGTTTTTTCGCGGCTGTCACTTACTCAAAACGTATCTGATGGCGTGCAATGCCGACTCTCGGGACCCCGCGGCACCCGGTTAGAATTATATTTTTTTCTATTAGAAATCGTTGCTAGTCGCTTCCAGAGGAGGATGCTAAATGCCTGTGTTTTGTCGCTCTCTGTAGATGGGTACACTGACAAGGCCCAGATCACAGTTGCCCCTGAATATGCCTTGCAATCCGAACCCCCGGGCGAGCCCGTCCTGAGAGTCGCTTACATTCTTGGCGGACCCGCTGGATGTCGCTTACTCGGCCGTTTCGGGACTTTCCTCTGCACTCCTGGTTATTGGCCCATTTCGGCTGTTTGTATGCCGAGGCGGCTTAGATTGGTCCCTCCTGTCTCGTCGCTTTCGCGGGGCTGCGCTTGCGGATATAGGTGCAGCGCGGCGAGACCTGTAGGGAGCGCAAGGAACCGCAGCAACTGGTGCCCTACAGTCCAGCACGCCTGCCAGTAGAAGCTTCGCCTGGAGTCGCTAGGTGGCGCGCGAAGGAGCCGGCTGGATCGTTGCACCTTTAAAGGTGAGACCTTTTTCCCAGCCGTTGTTGGGGGCTCACGATGGCAGAGCTGCGGGGTCCGGCCACCGGGCCTGGCCTAGTACTCGGTTGCTAGCGTTGGTGGGGTTTTGCTAGCGCTGTTGGACCCCGGCCAGCGTACGCGCTACGTACCCGCGGTGTGTCCCCAAAGGGATTGACGATGGTGCCGAGGTGTGAAGCAGGAGCGAGGATGATTAGGCTGGGTGGAGTGAGTGGGTAAGGAGAGAGGTAGGGGAACAGGAGGGTTGTGGTGCCAGGTGGGGGCCCACGAGGCGAAGAAAGGCGTGGGGAGAAGCGGGAACCTACCATGGGGACGGTTCTGCAAGAGTCTGTGTCTGGTGGCCACTTCGTCTTCCGCATCAGCCAGGTGCAGGCGTGTGTTGTGTTGGTAAGCTTACTTTGAGGGACTGGTAATGGTGAAGTACAAGTCCAACATGGCCGCGAAAAGTACTGTGCGTCGACACGACTACAACCCTGTATGTCGTGCGTGTGGGAGAAAGGATCCGGACAGGAGGCGCACATTCCGGAAAGAGAAAAGCCCAGCGCAGTCAGCCGGAAGAATGTACTTTAGAATTAACGGGTGTCTTCGGCGCGCGCTGGTAGCAGCGAGCTACCTCGCGACTCTTCAGCCTGTTTGCGACGACGGTCGCCACACCCGCAAGAGACCGGTCAACCGCCGTAGGAAGGAATGTTGCGGCTGAAGACGAGTGCGACACTTGCGGGGTGTGGGCCCGTGCCGACAAGTTGAGTATTAGGGAGCTGCGCGATGCGATCTACTTGCTCGAGCGGGGGTGATTGGAGGTCGTGGGCACCGATGCTTGCGTTGCGGAGTTTGTGCCTGGAGTTCGACCTTCAGTTGTCAAGATTCGGGTAGTGCCCCTGCAATCGCCGCTACGCGACTAAATACAATAGTTCGTGAGGAAGGATCTACGTAGGAAGGCACACCTCCAAAAAGGCGTGCGTTTACTAGCCCTCTCCGCTAGCCGAGGTGCACCCCATCGTGATGTGTTCGTGCATCTCGGGAATATGACTATAGCAAGCGAGGGCGAGTACCGCGACCACCTCAAGCTCCAAGGTGCTTTGGAGCCCCAGGAGGAAGAACACTCTGAAAGCGCGTCAGACGATCACATAATGTGCGCGCAGCGAAATTTCCGTTGAGTTCAACGCTACCAATGGTCCAGGACCTCGGGAGAGTACTGAAGACCTTATTCAGCAGCAAACAGACTCTCAACCAGATTTGGCCTCTTATTGAGGCCATACAATCGGCAGTCTAACTAGCCGTTCCGGTACAAGAGCCCTCGCTCGACAAAAGGAGAGACAGCACAGTGAACATGCAGTCGCCCCCCAGGAGGGGCGTCGGCAGGGCAGATCTCAGGTATGAGCACTAGGGTAGGCTCTACAAGTTGGGTGGGCGTTTGGTGTTGCCTAGTTGTTCAGGCCTGGCCAGAAATTGGAGGCCAATCGCTGATGAAAACAGATCAAATTTGACGCTCCTGAGACCAAACCCAACGAGCAACTTTGTACTACAGGAGTACCTACGCAAGAGACACTGGCAGAATCTCCCCTTAAAGCAATCTGTGACCGGCCTCCACACGCCATCTATGGACAATAAGCATCCCAGATATCACCACACCTTGACTGTAGAACGTGACCTCCTCATCTCAGTTGTAGTACTCGAACGGTAAAGGAACGCTTATATGTTGAGGGCCATGGCCCTCTGGGATGTCTAGGACATTCTCCCACTTGAGGGTAATACATCGTGATGAGATGTAATACTTATTCTGGAAATCTAGTGCAAAACGTAGAGAGGGTGATGGAGTAAGTCGATGGGGTTAGAGGCAGCGACGCCTGGACGGAAGGGTTAAGAGTGCCATTTTGGTCGGGATCGGTCTTTAGAACAAGCACGGTGGTTATCCTGTACTAAAGGTACACAACAAATGCTGGAGGAGCTGTCATCATAGGTATCCTTTTGGCTCAGGACCCTTCTTCAGACCTTTATCCATGTTCTCGATCGAAAACGTCACCTGTCCATTTCCTTACCCTTTAAGTTATTCCAATACTCTGTGTGTGTAGTTCCTTGTGTCCCCGTCTCAAAGAGATAGGTGTAAGGAAAGAAAGATATATGGAAGAAAAATATGCTTTGTGGAAGTTGGGGTGTTAGAAGATCACCATTTAGTTTTGGTCACAGTGATAGGACTGTGATATGTAAATGGAGTGGGAGGAGGAGGGGAGAAATCTAGTTCTAGGTCAGGCACAGGGGAGAGGAGGAGAAGAAAAGAGGAGTTTGTGCAGAGACCCTTGGACCTCATTGGAAACCCACGGACTATTTTTAATTGGATGTTACTGGACTTTATCTTGCACTAAATGTTATTCCATTTATCCTGTCTGTACACTGTGGACAGCTCGACTTAATCATGTATATAGAGTCTTTCCGCTGACTGCATAGCACACGACCAAAATGCTTTTCACTGCACCTCGATACATGTGACCATAAACTAAACTATAGAGAGGGGAAAAGGAGAAGGGGAAGTGGAAGAACCCATCAATATGTTGATTTTAAGGAGTGTCTTTTATTGATGCAATGCATCAGATCAAATTCCTTCCTCGTTCCTTGCACAACACGTAATTTGTTAATAATTTGATTATACTGTAACCAAACTAGCCCAGCTCTTTGCTGACTCATCCAGAGTAATGCAACAGTTAGTCATACAGTCATAGAGTCATAGGTTACACAGCACGGAAACAGGGCCTATGGCCCAACTCGCCCATGCCGACCAACATGCTCCGTGTACACTAGTCCCACCTGCCTACATTTGACCCATATCCCTCTAAACCTATCCTATCCATGTACCTGTCTGAATGCTTCATAAACACCGCAATAGTACCTGCCTCAACTACCTGCTCCGGCAGCTCATTTCCACACACTCCCTCCACCCTTTGTGTAAAAAAGTTGCCCTCGGGTTCCTAGTAAATCTTTCTCCCCTCACCTTAAACATGTGTCCTCTGATTCTCGATCTCCCTACTCTGTAGGTAAAATACTCTGTGCATTTAGCCGATCTATTGCTCTCGTGATTTTGTGCACCTCTATAAGATCGCCACTCACCCATCCTGTGCTCCAAGGAATATAGTTCTAGCCTGCTCAACCTCTCCCCGTAGCTCAGGCCCTCCAGTCCTGGCAACATCGGTGAGCTGAAAACCCTGTTTCCACGCTGTATCACTTAAGTTTATCTCTGCAGTCTAAAGTGTAAAGAGTATAACAAATTATACTGAGAACCAGTCATTGTAGGTGCGAGAGTGGGTAACACAGAACTAGTGTGAGGGGGCGAGTTTCGAAAGGTTATGTCAACAATCACCTCTTTCCATCCCTCCACACCAATTATTACCTTATTGTAATTCTAAAAATGGCACGGTTAATGAAGCTCTGCGTCTCAGTAGCAACAAGAACAATGATAACCATATCCTTGGCACTAGCAATGCATTTAAAACATCCTAGGCCTCTTTGCAGGAGTCTTATCAAACAAAAATTGATATTGGGCCACATTAGGAGATTAGAGGGCAGATGATCAAAAGCTTAGACAAAGGGGTAGGTTTGAAGGGGTGTCCTACAGTGGGGTGAGTCGGTGAGGATCAGAGATTGAGGGAGGAAATTCCTTGGTAGTAGACACCTCCTGCCATTGAGACATGGCCTAAATTTCTACGCCCAGTGGCAGTCCATGTGTCAGAGACAGGAGTTGTCATCGGGGAGAGAGTTTGCTGGAGTGATCTTCATTGAAAGCTTCGGTGCGGAGTGTGAGTGTGAATCGCTGACCCTGCAGTGCTGTCGCCAAGGACGGCAGAGGGAATGAAAGGGCTCTCTTGTCAACCCGTGGCATGTGTTACGCACACTGGCCGGTCGCCAGGCCTGGCACAGGGAAGTCCAGAAGACCATCAATGAAAGGCATTGGCAGAGGGAGATGGGGGGAATGAGAAAAGTTAAGAATGAATTTGTTCTCAAGTGGAGAGCTGCCAGTAAACAGCTCCCCCTGTGGCTTGGCTGAGGAGAGCACCATAAAGCATGGTGTGGAAACAAGGAACTGCAGATGCTGTGGGCGGCTCGATTGTAATCATGTATAGCCTTTCCGCTGACTGGATAGCACGTAACAAAAAGCTTTTCACTGCACCCAGTGCACATGACAATAAATTAAACAAAACTAAACTAAACTAAACAAAACTAACCTAAGCTAAATTAACCAAAGACACCTTTCTGCACCTCTTGCCTGCCGCACTCAGAAATAGTTTGCATAGAGATGCTGCCTGACTCGCTGAGTTACTTCAGCACTTGTGGCATGTTCTGTAAACCTTCATCTGCAGTTCCTTGTATCTATGCCACTACTTGCTGCGTAACTATACTGAACTAAACTGAACTAAATTAGTTAATAAACAAAAGGACACAGAGTGCTGGAGTATTTCAGCAACAGAGTTGTTGACTTACAGCGCCAGAGACCCGGGTTCGATCCTGACCGTGCTGTCTGTATGGATTTTGGAGACCCCGGGACTATCTTTAATCAGACTTTACTGTATGGATTTTGTTTGTTCTCCCTGTGACCATGTGGGTTTTCTCCGGGTGCTCCGGTTTCCTCCCACACTCCAAAGACATGCAGGTTTATAGGTTAATTGGCTTCAGTAAAAATTGTAAATTGTGCCTAGTGTGTAGGATTGTGTCAATGCATAGAGTGATCGCTGGTCAGTGTGGATTTAGTGGGCCAAAGGGCCTGTTTCTGCATTGTATCTCTAAAATCTAATGATCCAGGTCTAAAGATTACGCAGCATCTCTGGAGAACATAGATAGGTAATTTCTCAGGGTCTGAGGAGGAGTCTCGATCTGAAACGCCATCTATCCACGTTCTCCAGTAATGCTGCCTGACTTGCTGAGTTAAACCATCACTTTGTACAATAAACCATGGGCCTGGGTTGTGTTTCCTTTGGTCTATTCTTAAGATAAATGCCAGTTAGGTACTGGCGCTGCTGGGTTCTACAATGCTGCATTCTATATCTTCCCCTTTGTTCCACATTTTTTACAAGAGTACGAATTGATTGTATGTATGTATAGCACTATCTGATCTGTTTGAACAACATCTAAACCAAACCTTTTGACTGTACCTCGCTAAATAAATATTATTGTTGAACCTAAGCCTAAGCCTATAATAACAAGGATTGAACATGGATTGTCTTTGCTGGAGTGTAAAAGGCTGAAGGATGACCTGTGAGAAGTAAACAAAATTATGAGAGGAAATGCCAAATATTGAAGGATTTAAATTGAAGGTGAAAAGGAAAAGCTTAGAGGAGTGGTGTGCCACAGGGTTCGGTACTGGGTCCGTTACTATTTGTCATCTACATCAATGATTTGGATGAGAACATACGGGGCAAGATTAGAAAGTTTGTTGATGATAAAAGTGAGTGGTTTTGCAGATAATGAAGATGGTTGTGAACGATTGCAGCAGGATCTGGACCGATTGGCCAGGTGGGTGGAGGAATGTTTGATGGAATTTAATACAAAGAAGTGTGAGTTGTTGCATTTTGGGATGTCAAACAAGGGCAGGACCTACACAGTAAATGGTAGGCCTCTGGGTAGTGTTGTAGAGCAGAGGGATCTAGGAGTACAAGTACATGGTTCCTTGAGGGTCGAGTCAAAGGTAGATAAGGTGGTCAAAAAGGCTTTTGGCACTTTGGCCTTCATCAGTCAGAGTATTGAATATAAAAATTGGGAGGTCATGTTGCAGTTGTGTAGGACGTTGGTGAGACCGCATGTGGAATATTGTGTTCAGTTCTGGGCACCATGATATTGGAAAGATACTGCATTGTCAAGCTTGAAGGGGTTTGTGAGGATGTTGCCAGGAGTAGAGGGTGTGAGCTATAGGGAGAGGTTGAGTTTCTATTCTGTGGAGAGTAGGAGGATGAGGGGAGATCTTATAGATGTATATCAAATCATGAGCGGATTAGATCGGGTAGATGCACAGAGTCTTTTACCTAGAGTAGGGGGATTGTGGACCAGAGGACATAGGTTCAAGATGAAGGGGAAAATATTTAATAGGAATCCGAGGGATAACTTTTTCACACAGGAGGTGGTGGGTGTATGGAACAAGCTGCCAGAGGAAGTAGTTGAGGCTGGGACTATCCCAACGTTTAAGAAGCATTTGGACAAGTACATGGATAGGACAGGTTTGGAGTGTTATGGACCAAGCGCAGGCAAGTAGGACTAGTGTAGCTGGTTGGCCAGTGTGGGCGAGTTGGGCCAAAGGGCCTGTTTCCACACTGTGACTATGACTATGACCATTTATGCCACTTTGGAAATCAAGGTTTTATTCGACCCCGGTCATTCTTTCATCTCTCTGCTCTTGTCCAGAAGAAGGTATAGAAGTGGTTTTGTCTTTTTGCATTATCATTGTTTCTTTGTTTTTTTATGTATGTATGTATGTATGTATGTATGTATGTATGTATGTATGTATGTATGTATGTATGTATGTGTGTATGTATGTATGTATGTGTATATATATATATGTAAAGTCCTAGTCTGGAATATGTCCTTTTGGAATATAAAGTCCTATTCCTAAAGGAATAAAGTCCTTGCCTTTTCGACATTTCCCAATAGCTCAGCTCCTCGTCCTGCAATTTCAATGTGCGTATACATACATATATGGGAACACATGCAACATTCATTCACTGAACAAAGTTAAATTGAAATTGCAGTAGTTGAGACCTGAACTATAGGGAGATGTCGAGCAGACTAGACTCAACGTCCTTCCACAGATGCTGCCTGACCCACTGAGTCCCTCCAACATTTTGTGTTTTATTCCCTTCCTAGAAGACACTTGGTCTAAAGTTACACTGCAAGTAGTGGCAAGAGCTCAAGTAACTGCAGCTTATGGTTTGGTGAAAAAGACACAAAGTGCTGGAGTAACTCAGCGGGTCAGGCAGCATCTCTATGTAAGGTCTGTTTAGGTGAGGCAGGCAGGAGGTGCAGAAAGGAGGCTTTGTTTAGATTAGATTAGGTTAGTTTACTATTGTTTTGTTTATTCTAGTTTAGAGATACAGCATGGAAACATGCCCTTTGGCCCACCAAGTCTCCACTAGAACCTCTACATTAGTTCTATCCTACACACTGGGGACAATTTGCGGATGCCAATGCACCTATAAACCTATCTCTGTGGAATGTGCGAGGAAACAGGAGCACCAGGAGAAAACCCACGTGGTCACAGGGAGAACGTACAAACTCCATACAGACAGTACCCGTAGTCAGGATCGAACCTGGGTCTCTGGTGTCATAAAGCAGCAACTTGACAACTGCGCAACCATGCATTTGAAGTTTTAATAACCAGTGACCTTGAACCTCCCTGTTTCTGACAATGCTGCTGGCAATGCTGGAAAAACCAGCTGTATTGTTCATCCCTGTTTAGCTCCAGAGGTTATTTTGGAAACAACCACCTTGCCTTTGGGCCTGGCCTCGGTGAAGGTCAGATTGAGTAAGGGCAGCAGATTTCCTTTTATGAAGAATATTGATGATTTCAATGCGTTTCTACTGAGTCATAGAATCATACAGCTTGGAAACAGGCCCTTCGGCCCAACATATCCACCCTGACCAACATATCCCATCTACAATATCCCACCTGCCTGCCTTTAGCCCATATCCCTCTAAACCCGTCCTATCTATTTTCCTGCCTAAATATTTCTTAAATGTTATGATAGTACCTGCCTCACCTACCTCCTATGCAGCTCGTTCTATATACCTCACTCTTTGTATTTAAAAAATTGCCCCTCGGCATACTATGTCCTCTGAGTCTTAATTCCCCCACTCAAAATGTTCAAAGGCTATTTTATTGTCACCTATTAAGGTACAGTGATACTCGATTACTCTAGGTAAAAGACTATGCATTTACCCTATCTATTCCTCTCATGATCTTATATACCTCCATATGATCACCCCCCACTCTCCTATACTATAAGGAATAAAGTCCTAACCTGCACAACCTCTCACTACAGCTCAGGTGCTCGAGTCCTGGCAACATCCACGTAAACCTTCTCTGTACTTTCCAGCTTAACGTCTTTCCTATAACAGGGTGACTAAAATAGAACACAATACTCTAAATGTGGCCCTCCCCAACATCTGGTTCAACTGTAACACATTGGACCCCAATTCTGAGGAAAGGGTGTGCTGGCATTGGAGAGGGTCCAGACCAGGTTTACTAGATTAATCCCAGGAATGATTGAGTTAACATATGTTGAGCTTTTGACGGCACTGTGCCTGTACTCACTGGAGTTTAGAAGGATGAGGGGGAACCTCATTGAAACTTACCAAATAGGGAAAGGTGTGACTAGGGTGGATGTTTCCATTAGTGTGAGAGCCTTGGACCAGAGGCCATAGCCTCAGAATAAAGGGTCTTTAGAAAGGAGATGAGGAAGAATTTCTTTAGTCAGAGGGTGGTGAATCTGTGGAATTCTTTACCACAGACGGTTGCGGTGTCCAAGTTAATGGATATCTTTAAGCTAGAGATTGACAGATTCTTGATTAGTAAGGATGTCAGGGGTTAAGGCAGGAGAATGGGGTTGATAGGGAAAGATTTATCAGCCATGATTGAATGGTGGAGTTGACATGATGAATGGCCTAATTCTGCTCAGATAACATAAACTTATGGCAATTACCTCCCAAATCTTATACTCAATACTCTGATGAAGACCAATGTGCCGAAAGCCTTCTCCACCACCCTATCCACCAGTGATGACAGTTTCAGGGAATGTGACACAACTTTCAAGGAAGTTCGACAACAATCCACCGTGGTACAGTTATGGTTACCAGTGAAAATCAATTGATGGCTGTGTGTTGAGCAGGAAACTGGGAGGGAGAGTGTACATAGAAATATAGAAAATAGGTGCAGGTATAGGCCATTTGGCCTTTCAAAAACCAGCACCGCCATTCAACATGATCATGGCTGATCATCCAAAATCAATACCCCGTTCCTTTCTTTTCATATCCCTTGATTCCGTTGGCCTTAAGAGCTAAATCTCTCTTGAAAACATCCAGTGAATTGGCTTCCCCTGCCTTCTGTGGCAGAGAATTGCACAGACATGGTCTTCAACATCATGGCCACTGGAACACTTCCAGCTACCTTTGAGGTAGATATGATGTGTTGTTAACATCCCAGTCAAAGTTGGCACCTTCAGTCATTCTGCACTCCCTCAGTTTGGGATCCTCAGACTGGGATTGTCAACCTGATTTTCTTTTTTTATTTCTACGAAGTTGTTCCCACTTTTATTAGTCGGTGAGATAAGCTCAGTGAGTAACTGCTGGAGCGAGACGCTGTAAGAAGTTCTTTATTTTTTTTTTCTTTTGAGACGGTCTGTAAGTTGGCAGTGAATTGACATCCAGGTATTGTGAAACACTCAAACTCAATGTCTTCGTGAAATATAACCTTTTGCAGACAAGTTTGTTCTCCATGGCAACACTCTGTTGCAGCCCTCATCTTTTTTTCTGCACTTCAGTCATCCCACATCAGTAGGTTTAATGATAAACTGCGGCAAAACGAAAACAGGGTGTTTGGCAGGAAAGTTTGTAGTATTTCAATGGCAGGCTTGAGTGTTCCTAGAACATAGAACATGGAATAGTACAGCACAGGAACAGGCCATTCAGCCCACAAAGAGAGTTTTTCACACAGAGAGTTGTGAGTGTGGAATTCTCTACCTCAGAGGGCGGTGGAGGCCGGTTCTATGGATACTTTCAAGAGAGAGCTTGATAGGACTCTTAAAGATAGTGGAGTCAGGGGATATGGGGAGAAGGCAGGAATGGGGTACTGATTGTGGATGATCAGCCATGATCACATTGTATGGCGGTGCCGGCTAGAAGGGCCGAATGGCCTACTCCTGCAGCTATTGTCTATTGTCTAAAGTCTGTGCCGACCATACTGCCAAGACCAACTTATCAATATCCAAATGCCAATCAAAAGCGCGGAAACAGGCCTTTCAGCCCATCTAGTCCTTGCCGACCGACGATCACCACAGGGCTCTATCCTACACTTCAGGGACAATCTTGTGAAAATAATTTACGTACGAGCCTGTATGTCTTTGGAGTGTGGGAGGAACATCCGAAGAAAACCCATGCAATCATGGGAACAACATACAAATTCCATACAGACAGCATCTGCAGTCAGGATCGACCACGGGTCTCTGGCACGGTAAGGCAGCAATTCAACAGCTGCACCACTGCGCTGCCCTAAATAGTGAAACTATTTTGCCTTTGTAATCATGATGCTGCTTGTAAAATGGTATGTGTTGTTTGGAACTGTATCTTGAAATGAGAACACTTACAATGTGAAAGACTGATTGTGACATGCCAGTATAAACAAGGATGAGAATCTTTAAGTGGGGTGTTTCCCTAACTAGAAGCCAATATTCCAGGAAGCACTGGAAGAGTTTCGTGTTAAGACACAGGCCATTGGGGTGTGTTTAGCTCAGGTTTATTGGAAGGTGCAGAAAGGAATAGCAGTTGCTGGTCTACACAAAAGATAGAAACATAGAAAAATAGGTGCAGGAGTAGGCCATTTAGCCCTTCGAGATAGCACCGCCATTCAATATGGTGATGGCTGATCATCTAAAATCAGTACCCCATACCTGCTTTTTCCCCATATCCCTTGTTTCCTTTAGCCCTAAGAGCTAAATCTGACCCTCTTGAAAACATCCAGTGAATTGGCCTCCATTGCCTTCTTTGGGAGAGAATTCCACAAATTCTCAACTCTCTGGGTGAAAAATGTTTTTCCTCATCTCAGTCCTAAATGGCCTACCCCTTATTCTTAAACTGTGGCCCAGGTTCTGGACTCCCCCAACATCGGGAAAATTTATCCTGCATCTAGCCTGTCCAATCCTTTAAGAATTCTATGTTTCTCATCTATGAGATCTCCTCTCATCCTTCTAAATACCAGTTAAATGCTGACTCAAAATGCTGGAGTAACTCTGCAGAGCAGGCAGAATCTCCTGGGAATGTGGAATGTAGAGGAAAGGAATAGATGGCGTTTTAGGTCGAGACCCTTCTTCAGATTGAGAGTCAGGGGAGAGCGGAAACTAGAGGTTTGAAACATATAAACATGTGCAGTTTTTGTCCCCTAATTTGAGGAAGGACATTCTTGAGGGAGTGCAGCGTAGGTTTACAAGGTTAATTCCCGGGATGGCAGGTCTGTCATATGCTGAGAGAATGGAGCAGCTGGGCTTGTAAACTCTGAAGTTTAGAAGGATGAGAGGGAATCTCATTGAAACATATAAGATTGTTAAGGGCTTGGACACGCTAGAGGCAGGAAAGATGTTCCCGATGTTGGGGAAGTCCAAAACCAGGGGCCACAGTTTAAGCACAAGGAGTAAGGCATTTAGAACGGAGAAGAAACACTTTTTCTCACACAGAGAGTGGTGAGTCTGTGGAATTCTCTGCCTCAGAGGGCGGTGGAGGCAGGTTCTCTGGATGCTTTCAAGAGTGAGCTAGATAGGGCTCTTAGTCAGGGGATATGGGGAGAAGGCAGGAAAGGGGTACTGATTGGGGATGATCAGCCAAGATCACATTGAACGGCGGTGCTGGCTCAAAGGGCCAAATGGCCTACTCCTGCACCTATTGTCTATTGTCTATTGTCTATAAGGCAGTAAACAAATCAAACGTGGCACCGATGACTCAGGAAAGGTGGAGCCCACAATGGCCCATTGTTGACTGTGGAAACTAGCAAGAAGGCGGATGGGGAAGGGATGGAGCGAGTGGGAATGCAAGGGTTACTTGAAATTAGAGAAATTGTTGGAAGGTGACAGTTTAGCCTTGTTATAGACAATATGAAGGAAGATGGAGGCACAAGAGAGTGCAGGAGCTGGAATTTGGAGAAAACGCAAAGTGCTGGAGGAACAGTGCATCTTCTGTGGAGGGAATGTACAGACGATGTTTCATTAGTTCATAAATCATAGGAGCAGAATTAGCTCATTCGGCCTATTGTGTCTGCTCCACCATTCATGGCTGATCTACCTTTCCATCTCAACCCCATTCTCCTGCCCTCTCCTCATAGCCTTTAACAACTTTACTAATCAAGAACCTGACAATCTCTGTTTTAAAAATCACTAATGATGTGGCTTCCACTGTCATCTGTGGCAATGAATGATTGACCAATTGAAATAAACAGCCTTGGAACAGGTTCTTCGGCCCATTAGTCCATGCGCCATTGAGCCACCTTTCACACTGGTTGTATTTTATCCCACTTTCGCCTCCACTCTCTGCACTTACAGTGGGCCAATTAACCTACAAACCCGCACGTATTTGGGGTGTGGGAGGAAACCGGTGAATCCGGAGGATACCCACGTGGTCACAGGGAGAACATGCAAACTCCACATAGACAACAGCCAAGGTCAGGATCAAACCCGGGTCTCTGGCACTGTTAGGCTGCCGCTTTGCTGGCTTTGTTTTACCCTAATTAGATAGTGCAGGAATAGATCAGGTAGACGCACAGAGTCCTTTGCCCAGCGTAGAAGAATCAAGAACCAGAAGACATAGGTTTAAGGTGAAGGGGAAAACATTAAATAGGAACCTGAGGGGTTACTTTTTTACACAAAGGGTGGTGTGTATATGGAACGAGCTGCCGGAGGAGGTAGTTGGGGCAGGTACAATATGTTTAAGAAGCATTTAGACTGGTACATGGATAGATAGGGTAGGTTTAGAGGGATATGGGCCAAAAGCAGGCAGTTGGGACTGGTGTAGATGGGGCATGTTGGTCGGTATAGGCGGGTTGGGCCGAAGGGCCTGTTTCCACACGGTGTGACTCTATGACTCTACAGTGATATGATCGCAATGTTCAGGTCTGGGCCACATGGACCAGTGCTCGGTTGAAAAGACCAGTAGTTTTCCACATCCTTTCTCCGACCCCATTCAATGGTGAGATCGAGGGCTGTGGAGGCAAGTTGGCATTCTTACAATTCTGAAACATCAAGCTCTTTTTATTGCGTTAGAAGGAACTGCAAATGCTGGTCTACTTCGAAGATTGAATCAAAATGCTGGAGTATCTCTGCGGGTCAGGCAGCATCCCTGGAGAAAAGCAATGGGGTCAGAACCCTTCGTAAGACTGAAAAGTAGAGAAGGCCAGAACAAAACAGGGTCGGCAAGAGATGACCTCAGGAAGGGTGAGCCCACAATGGCCCATTGTTGGCAGGGGAAGATGTGCTAATGACAGGGATACAATGATGAGGACTAGTAGGGCAACTTAGGTGGAGGAGGAGGGGGAGAATGTGGGGTTGGAGTGGGGGGTAAATGGAATGCAAGAGTTACTTGAAATTAGAGAAATCAATGCACACACTGCTGGGTTGCAAGCTGCCCAAGCGAAATATGAGGTCTTTTTATTGTTCCTGAGTCACTGCGTAGCCTTATAGCAATCAATCTTTCAGACCCATTGTATTGGTTGTAAGGAGGCCTTTGTGAAGCTGCGAAGTATTTAGCCCAGGGCAAGTGTTAAAAGCAGGTGGATGTTACATAGATGTGGTATCGTTCGGGGGCCAGTGTATCCTACACTCCATGACCATAACACATCAGGAAACACGGCTCCTGGTGCAAATTTCTCGCTTTAGAGATACAGCATGGAAACAGGCCCTTCGGCCCACTGAGTCCGCAGAACCCATATTAGCCGCCAACATGTGGTAACACTTGTGTACTGTCTAGGTGAGGTCAGCTGTATGATTTTACCTGGTTATATTCAAATGAATGTGTTTCACTCTACCTAGGTACACGTGACAATAAATGATCATTGAATCATTGAATCATGTTCATAAGACCTAGGACCAGAATTAGGCCATTCGGCCCATCAAGTCTGCCATTCAATCATGGGCAGTCTATTTCCCTCTCAATCCCATTCTCTTGCTTTCTCCCCATAAGCCCTAACCCATTCTCCTTTGTCCTGCCCCTCCTCTCTTCCAGCTCCCCCCCCCCCCCCCCCCCCTGCACCCCTCTACATATGTCTGAAGAATTCTGACCCTATCCATGTCGCCTATCCATGTTCTCCAGAGATGCTGCCTGACCCGCCAAGTTACTTTGGCACTCTGTTTCTTCTTCACAAGTATAGTGCTAGGACTAGAAGCATTAGTTATAAGGAGAGACTGGTTAGGCAGAGATTTATATCATACTGCATAGAAAACAAACTGTTTGGCCCAACTTGCCCACAAAGACCAACATGTCCCACGTACAATAGTCCCACCTGCTGCATTTGGCCCACGTCCCACTAAACCTGTCCTATCCATGTATCTGTCTAAATGTTTCTTAAACGTTGTTATAGTACCTGCCCCAACTACCTCCTGCAGCAGCTCCTTCCATTCATCCACCACCCTTTGTGTAAAAAAGTTACCCCTTAGTTTCTCTATTAAATCTTCCCCGCCTCACCTTAAACCTATCAACTCTGTTTCTTGATTCGCCTGCTGTGGTCAAGAAACACTGTGCGTCTCCCCTATCTATTCCTCTCGCAATTCTATAAGATCACCACTCATCCGCTTGCGCTCCAAGGAATAGATTCCTAACCTGCTCAACCTCTCCCTTTAGCACAGGTCCTCAAGTCCTAGCAACATCCATGTAAATCTTCTCTGCACCCTTTCCAGCTTGACAACATCGTTCCTGTAACATGATGCCTAAAACTAGACAAAGGTGGCAGAGCCGGCACCCATTATAGGTCGCTGCAGGTCGCTGAAAATTTTCATCATGTTGAAAATTCAGCGGTGACCAGGAAGACGCTACGACTCTTTGGGCAACTGAGGAGACTACTCACGTCCATACAGGCGACACCCTGGTGACATGTCGCGGGGTGAAACCTGTATGGTCGTGAGTAGGCGCCCAAACAGTCGTACCGTTGTTCTGGTCGCTGCTGGATTTTCAACATGTTGAAAATTTTCACCAACCTGCAAAGAACTGTGTGCTGGCAGTCGCCGAAAAAGTCGCGTAAGTGGGACAGGCCCATTTGAAGTTTATAAAATCATTAGGGGCATAGATAAAGTGAATGGTCATAATTTGCTTCTCGGAGCCTGAAATGTTACAATTTTAAGGATTCTGCATCTTCTCTGGCAGCATCCACTTCAAAAAAATTGTCTTTCAGAATTTCTCCTTTGCCCCATGTTCCCGAGGAAACAGCCCAAGTCTTTTCATTTAGTTTCGTTAGCGACGGCTCTAAACGTGTGTTTTTAAAATTAAGCTTATTACATTTGGATGCCTGCTCTATAATTGACAACTAATGAACATCTGTATTTTCCTGCCCTTTAAATGGCCCCGATTAACACTGAGGGTTTTGTTAAGGATACATACAATGAGCGTGTATAATCCAAAAGAGAGCATAGATCTACGCATCGAGCCTGGCAATCAATGATTTGATTAACAGTTCACATGATTGTAGTCAGCAGGATGACTTACTCAACAACCCACTTCTTGAAGGCTTCCCAACAACTTGGGAAAGGGATCATTATAATTATTCTCCAAAGAACACATCACTGTCGACTTTTAAACCCTTGTATGTCTGGTTTAGTTTAGAGATACAGCGCGGGAACATGCCCTTCAGCCGACCGAGTCAACGTCGACCAGCAATCCACGAACACTAACCCTATCCTACACTCTCGGGACACTCTATGACTCAATAGACAATAGGTGCAGGTGTAGGCCATTCGGCCCTTCGAGCCAGCACCACCATTCAATGTGGTCATGGCTAATCATACGATTTACTATTGTACAGAAGCCAATTAACCTACAAACCTGTGCATCATTGGAGTGTGGGAGGAAACCGGAGCACCCGGAGAAAACCCATGCAGGTCACGGGGAGATCATACAAACTACGTATAAACAGGATCCAAACCGTCAAACTGGAGTAACTCAACACGTCAGGCAGCATCTCTGGAGAAAAAGGATTGGTGACATTTTGGGTCTTGACCCTACTTCAGTCTGACGAAGGGTCTCGACCCGAAATATCACTTATTCCTTTTCTCCTGAGATGCAGTCTGATCCACTGAGTTACTCCAGCTTTCTGCGTCTTTGGAATGTAGGAGGAAACCGGAGCACCCAGAGGAAACCCTCAGGTTCACAGAGAGAATGTACAAATTCTGCACAGACAACATCAGTAGTGACGGTTGAGCCGTAAGATAACAACTCTACCACTGCAGAACAGACTTATCTTGGCATAAACCAGCATCTGCAGTTCCTTTTTATTTGATTTATTATTTGCTAGCATGCAGGGGCGGAAAATCCAGGGGGGCCAGAGGGGACAAGTCCCCCCATGTTTTGAGAGGTGGGGGACATCCCCCCCAAGTTTTTGTAATCCATATTTTAAAATCTCCGGTACACAAAAAAGCTGGAGAAACTCAGCGGGTGCAGCAGCATCTATGGAGCGAAGGAAATAGGCAACGTTTCGCGCCGAAACCCTTCTTCAGACTGATCGGGGGTGGGGGGGGGGACAAGAAAGGAAAAAGGAGGAGGAGCCCGAAGGCTGGGGGATGGGAGGAGACAGCAGGGGGACTGAGGAAGGGGAGGAGATAGCAAGGACTAACAAAATTGGGAGAATTCGATGTTCATGCCCCCAGGATGCAGACTCCCCAAGCGGAATATGAGGTGCTGTTCCTCCAATTTCCGGTGCTGCTCGCTGTGGCCATGGAGGAGACCGAGGACAGAGAGGAGATGGAGATGGAGTGGGAGGGGGAGTTGAAGTGCTGAGCCACCGGGAGGTCAGCTTGGTTATTGCGGACCGAGCGGAGGTGTTCGGCGAAACGATCGCCCAACCTGCGCTTGGTCTCACCGATATATATCTGCTGACATCTAGAGCAGCGGATCCAATAGATGAGGGTGGAGGAGATGCAGGTAAACCTCTGTCGCACCTGGAACCACTGCTTGGGTCCTTGAACGGAGTTGAGGGGGGAGGTAAAGGGACAAGTGTTGCATCTCTTGCAGTTGCAAGGGAAAGGGCCCAGGGAGGGGGTGGTACGAGAGGGAAGGGAAGAATTGACAAGGGAGTTATGGAGGGAGCGGTCTTTGTGGAAGGCAGATATGGGGGGAGATGGGAAGATGTGGCGCGTGGTGGGGCCACGTTGGAGGTGGCGAAACTGACGGAGGATTACTTTTTGTATGTGACGGCTTTTTTAATTTTAAATTTAATTTTTAAATCTCTGCTTTCCGCGAGACTGTGGAGGTGGGACTGCTGATCGAGGACGCCGATTGGACGAGAGAGACGTTGGTCAGCAGGCAATGGGGGCGGGACATGATGATTCAGCGTAATGATTGGAGGAGGGAGGAGTGGAGGGGGGGGTTGGGACTGAGGATAGAGTGCGATGATTGGAGGAGGGAGACGTGCCAAAACACTCTCGGCACAGACCTGCGACTCATCCGCAGGCAGGATTGATCCCGGCTCTCCGGCGCTGTCCCGTCCCCACCCGAGTGTCCTCCCCCCCCCCCCCCCACCCACCCACGGGTGGCCAGAGAGGTCGGGAGTCAGACACGAGCTGTACCCCCAGGCCCACAGCCAGCGCAGAGAAGCAACGCTAAACCCAGCTCAACTCTGCCTGTCCCGCCAGGTGAACCTGCCTGGGCTTGCGGGAAATATGGCCAGCATGGAGAAGCAGTGCTGGTGTCCCGTCAGTCCAGACAGGGCTGTAGGTTAACCCGGCGAGACAGGCAGAGCTGAGCTGCATTTGGTGATGGATTGAGCCTCCGAAGCCTCGCGCGTGTGTGTGAGTGTGCGCATGCGCACGCGGCCGCCAAAACGTTGTGTCCCCCCTGTCCCCTGGTCCCCTCCATATTTTGATAGCGAGTTCCGTGCCTAGTAACATGGACTCGATGGGCCAAATCTTTACGCCTTGATAATTCTACATCCTCATGAGAAGAAACTCATTGCCAGCAGTGAGATGGAGCCATAGAGAACATGCATAACCCTGGTCTGTAAAGCAGTATCCTGCCTCAGGCAGATCTGATCTGTAGTTCGGCTCAAAATCTCAATTATGCTAAAAAATAAATTAAATTGCAGAAGTGAATGATGATGGGAGATCATGTTTGAAAGTTTTATTCTGGGTTCCTGATTATGCAAAGCATTTCACTCTTAAAATATCCGCAGTAGATTTAGGTGCTGGCTTTAAGTCAGACTCCTGACATTTTTAATGCATCCACTTTTGTCCAGCAGAAATCAATAACATCACAAAGATTTGGGTGGAATTTTATCATTTTAGACCATGTCCGTTCGGGTGCTGTTTTCAACATTAATTATTCCCCCCCCCCCCCCCCTGGCTAACCAATTTTAGGTCTACAATACTCCCACACTTTCCTCAGTGCCCCATCTGGATTGATAGCTCTTTCTCCCCTCCCCTCCCCTCTCCCCTCCCCTCTCCCCTTCCAACTACATTCTTTCCTCTAGCGTCACAATTTCCAACTCTTCAATTGTTTATTTTTATGCCTTCTGTTTTTTCATCTCTGACCTTTGTTCCAACCATCTGCCTATCAAAACCCACCTCACCTGTACCCACCTATTACCTGCCACGCTTTGTCCTGCCCCTTCCCTCTTCCAACTTTGTTCCATCCACCACCTCTTCAACTAGTCTGACGAAGGGTCCCGACACGAAACATCACCTGTCTGTATTCTCCTGAGATGCTGGAGAGTTTCAAGGTCAATGGGCGTGTACCAAAGTGGTTTGGATTGGTACTTGAAGGAAAATAATTTGCAGGGTGATGAGGAAAGAAATTGGTTATGGGTTATGGGGGTTAAAAATGGCACAATGGCACGGCTGGTAGCTCCACTGTTACATAGTGCTGGAGACCCTGGTTTGATCCTGTCCTCTGGTGCTATCTGTTTGAAGTTTCATGTTCTCCCTATTTCCACGTGGGTTTTCTCCAGGTGCTCTGGTTTCCTCCCAGGTCCCAATGACGTGCGGGTTTGTAGGTTAATTGGCCTTCTGTAAATTGCCACTAGTGGGTAGGGAACAGAAGTGAAATTTGCATTGACGGGCTTTCTGTATACTTGCATCAATGTGCTGGGTCCAGGACAGATCATCACAGACATGTACACCCAGGAATTTGAAGCTCAAAGGTATCAAAGGTATCAAAGGTATTTTATTAGTCACATTCACATACACCTAGGTGTAGTGAAGTGAAATGCTTTTTGCCAGCTCTCAACTCTCTCCACCACAGTTCGGTCGATGAAGACAGGTTTTTGAATCCAAAAACTGACTTGGAACCAGTCAAGCAAGTAGTTTTCTAGGGAGATAATCCGTGGAGACATGCTCATGGATAATCCACGTTTCCTCGCCAATGGACTGAGAATAAGTATCCGAAGCGTAACCTTTTCACACAAAGGGTGGTGGCTGCATGGAACAAGCTGCCAGAGGAGGTAGTTGAGGCAGGGACTATCCCAACATTTAAGAAACAGTTAGACGGGTACATGGATAGGACAAGTTTGGAGGGAAAGGAACCAAATGCGGGCAGATGGGACTAGTGTAGCTGGGACATTATGGCCGGTGTGGGCAGGTTGGGCCAAACGGCCTGTTTCCACACAGTTCTGACTAGAACTGGCAAGACCATTGCTCGATGAATCTGGCTGTCTTGTTATGTGACAGATGCATGCCAATGGGGAAGTAAGGAACGATTCGAAATGAAGGAGGCTTAAGGAGATTTACAGCAGAAGAAAGGCCAGAACCAAAGTCAGAAGAAATAAAAGAGGGGGTCACACTAATATTATGTGCTGTGAGTCTGCTTCATGATAAGCTCCTTTCAACTATTTTTTCCCCTGCAAGAAAGTTGGCAGGCAATGTCAAGAAGGAATTGCTTTAATAATGTAGGATCAATACCACCGTTCAGTAGATTAATCCTTTTTGGAAAGGGTAAGAAATGATAAATAAAATGACGTGTAAAGTTGGCACAACTTTTGTGCACAGCATCACTTTCCATAAGTCGTGTCATAGGAGCAAGAATTAGGCCATCACGCCCATTGAGTCTATTCTGCCATTCAATCATAGCTGATGTTTTTTTTCCCTCTCAACCCTATTCTTCTGTCTTTTCCCCATAACCCCTGACACCCTTATTAATCAAGAATCTGTCAATCTCTGCCTTAAAAATATCCATAGACTTAGCCTTCTCAGCCATCTGTGGCAATGAATTCCACAGATTCACCACCCTCTGACGAAAGGAATTCCTCCTCATCTGCTTTATAAAGGTAGGTCCTTTAATTCTGAGGCTGTGCCCTCTGGTCCTAGACTCTCCCACTGGTGGAAACATCATATACACTATCAAGGCCTTTCAATCTTCAATGAGATTCCCCCTCTTTCTTCTATACACCAGTGAGTGCGGGCCCAGAGCTGTTAATTGCTTATCATACATTTACCCACTCAACCCCTTTTATTAAATGTTCCTGTCAGTGGCAATGCCTTTTGAGGAGCACATCATCTGTACCACACCCAACACAGTTCAACAAGGTTGCGATGTGATGTTCATCACAGTCCACTTTGATGCTATCCTCCTGCCCACCCCACTTCTGGGATGTTGAGCAACGAATGTGAACGCTTGTGGACCTTCCTGTTTGTTGGGACAGTAGTGCAGCAGAAGAGTTGCTGTCTTACAGCGTCAGAGACCTGGGTTTGATCCTGACTATGGATGCTGTCTGTGTGGAGTTTGTACATCCTCTATGTGACCACGTGGGTTTTCTCTGGGTGCTCTGGTTTCCTCCAACATTCCAAAGACGTACATCTTTGTAGGTTAAATTGGCTTCTGTAAAATTGTCCCCAGTGCATTGGATAGAATATTGGATAGACACAAAATGCTGGAGTAACTCAGCGGGTCAGGCAGTATCTCCGGAGAAAAGGAATAGGTGACGGTTAAGATTGAGGCTCTTCTTCAGACCCTAGCGTACTGGTGATTGTTGGTCGGCGCGGACTCAGTGGTCTGAAGGACGTGTTTCCACACCATATCTAGACTAAAGTAAACTAAAAGTCTGAATTCTTCCTCTAGTGATCCTAGTGATGTATCTTAGTCTTTGGACCCTCTTCTGGCTCTCAGTCTGAAGAGCATTGAGGTCAAGCCCATCTCCAGATATCTGCATTTAGTCTGGAAAACACTCTCAGTACAAAATAGCGGTTAGCACTGTTGGATGCCATTCCCCATAAGGTATTAAAATGCATCCTTATAAGCCTAAGATAGACACAAAAAGCTGGAGTAACTCAACGGAACAGACAGCATCTCTGGAGCGAAGGAATGGGTGATGTTTCGGGTCGAGACACTTCTTCAGACTAGTTCGGGGTATGGGAAACGAGAGACATAGAAGGTGGTGTGGAGAAATAAAGTACAATGAATGAAAGAAATCCCAAAAAGTAACAATGATAAAGGAAATAAGCTGTTGTTAGTTGTTTGTAAGGTGAAAATGAGAAGCTGATGCGACTTGGGTGTGGGAGGGATAGAGAAAGTGGGAATTCCGGGGTTAGCTGAAGTGAGAGAAATCAATATTCATACCACTGCGCTGTTTTTCTGCCCAAGCAAAATATTGCTGTTCCACCAATTTGCATTTAGCCTCAATCTGGCAATGAAGGAGACTGAGTACAGAAAGGTCTGTGTAGGAATGGGAAGGAGAATTAAAGTGTCCAGCAACCGGGAGATCAGGTAAGTTCAGGCGGGCTGAGTGAAGGTGTTCCGCGAAATGATTGCCCAGTCTGCGTTTGGTCTCGCCGGTGTATAAGATTCCACATCTTGAACAACGGATACAGTAGATGAGATTGGAGGAGGTGCAAGTGAACCTCTGCCTAACCTGAAAGGACTGTCAGGGTCCCTGGACAGAGTCGAGGGAGGTGGTATGGCGACAGGTGTTGCATCTTCTGCGAATGCAGGGGAAGGTACCTGGGGAGGGGGTGGTTTGGGTGGAAGGGATATGTTAACCAGGGAGTTGCGGAAGGAACAGTCTCAGCGGAAGGTGGAAAGGGGTGAAGATGGAAAAATGTGGCTAGTGGTGGGACCCTGTTGGAGATGGCGGAAATTTTGAAGGATTATGTGTAGTATGCGACGGCTGATGGGGTGGAAGGTAACGAACAGGGGGACTCTGTCTCTGTTGCCACTAGAGCGAGGTGGAGCAAGGGGACACAAGTGAGGGCCTCATCTATGATGGGAGAGGGGAAGCCCTGTTCCCTAGGTTAGACTTTAGACTTTAGGGGTACAGCACAGAAACAGGCGCTTCGATCGACCGAGTCTGCACTGACCAGCGATCATCCCGCATACTAGCACTATCCTACACACAATGGACAATTTACAATTTTACCAAAGCCAATTAACTGACAAACCTACACGTCTTTGTAGTTCGGAAGATTATCGGAGCTCCCGGAGAAAACCCACACTGTCACGGGGAGAATGTACAAACTCAGTTCAGACAGCACCAGTAGTCAGGATCGAACCCAGATCTCTGTAAGGCAGCAACTCTGCCGCTGCTCCATTGTGCTGCCCTCAAAGAAGGATGGGGGAGTTACCCTTCATTCCTCTGGATAAAGTTTATATGTCAAATAGCATCTAAAAAGTGAATGAAGTGATAGTCCTATTGTTCTTTGTGAGACATTAAGGCATGCACAATTCTGTTTCATTTCCTACATTACAGCATTTGGACAGATACATGGATGGAAAAGGCTTTTGTGGGATATGGGTCAAAGATAATTAAGTGTCTTTTAAGTAAAACATTAAAAGGCTTTTGGACAGGAACATGGAGAGGAAAGATTTTGTGGAAATGGGCAAAGACATTTAAGTGTCTTTTAAGTAAAACATTAAAAGGCATTTTGACAGGTACATAGATAGGAACGGGGGAGAGGGATATGGGCCAAAGACATTTAAATGCTTTTAAAGTAATACATGAAAATATATCTGGACAGGTGCATGAATATAAAAGGAATAGAGGAATGTTGGCCAAATGTGGGGAAATGGAACTAGCTTAGATGGGGCATCTCATGGTCGAAGGGTGTGTTTCTGCACTATATGACTCTACGACTCAATGACAGCTGTATCTAACTTCAGAAATACCTTTAGTTTAGTTTATTGTCATGTATACCGAGGTTCAGTGAAAAGCTATTTGTTGTTTGCTATCCAGTCAGTGAAAAGTCTTTACATGATAACAATCAAGTCGTCAACAGTGTATAGATACAGGATAAAGGGAATAATGTTCAGCGAAAGATAAAATCCGGTAAAGTCTCTTTAATGATAGTCCGAGGGTTTCCTGTGAAGTAGATGGTAGGTCAGGACCACTTTCTGGTTGGTGATAGGATGGTTCAGTTGCCTGATAACAGCTGGGAAGAAACTGTCCCTGAATTTGTTGGTGTGCATTTTCACACTTTTGTAACTTGTCTGAAGGGAGAGGGGTGAAGTGGGAGTGAAACTCGCCTTTACTTTTACTGGAAAGCAGTATGCTATTAGGCTGAAACGCAATTTTTTTTTTTGCTTGAATCATCTTGGAACGAAGATACAGAAGAGGCTTTTGATACTGCAAGGGGTTAAAAGACCGGCAGTTAATATTGGGAACTGTCTCACAATCCGTCTGAATCCAAAGTAATGGAGCAGCACTCTGAAAGCAGCTTATGCGACCTGAGTTATCAGCCCCTTGCACTTTAATGGATAATGGCATGCTGTAGAGAGTTATTACCATTTAGATGGGATAGATCTGGGAATCTAAAGGTCAAAGGGAGGCTATATCAGTGGGATTTAGGATTTAAATAAATTATTTCATCTTGCCCAAACTCATGGGAAATTGAAAATATGTTCTTCAATAGAAAACATTAAATGAGCATTCAGTTACCACCTGAAATGTCACCAATCTATGTTATCCAGAGATGCTGCCTAACCCGCTGAATAACTCCAGCACTTTGTGCCTATATTTTGGAAACCAACATCAACAGTTCCTTGTTTCCACTCCCTAAATGGCCATTCCTGTTTGTTTATTATCCCTCTCCCGTTCTCCTGAATTTGCAGACTCCTGCAGTATTGTAGGCACGAGCTAGGCAGCCAAGGTGTTCACATATGTGCCACCCAGTGAGGCTCAGCAGACTATTTAATCTCGACAAAAGAGGAGGGCAGGATGCAAACCCCAATCCTGCTCTTCTAACACAATGTCAGCCTGTACGGACCTTGGTTGATAGATCCATGTGTGTACCTTGGTTGATGAATGAATGTGTGGGCTTTGGTTGATGTGTACATGTGTGTACCTTGGTTGGTGAAGGAGGTAGAGCAGCGGTAGAATTGCTGCCTTACAGCGCCAGAGACCCGGGTTCAATCCTGACTATCGATACTGTCTGTATGGAGTTTGGATGTTCTCCCTGTGGTCGCGTGGGTTTTCCCCGGTTAATCCAGTTTCCTCCCACAATCCAAAGACATACAGGTTTGTAGGTTAATTGGCTTCGGTAAAATTGTAAAATTGGCATAAGTGTGTAGGATAGTGCGAGTGTACGGGGTAATCCCAGGTCAGCGCGGACTTGCTGGGCCAAAGGTCCTGTTTCTGAGCGGTATCGCATAATGTTTAAAAGTCAATACTTTTGAACTAATTGGAGTCATAGGCATAGTGGCATCGAGTGATACAGCACAGAAACAGGCCATTCAGCCCAACTTATCCATGCTTAATAAGATGCTTCATCTGAACCAGTCCAATTTGCCCACATCTATCCTATATCCGTCTAAACCTTTCCTATTCCAGTGGAATTCATTGCCACTGTGGAGGCAAAGTCAATGGATGTTTTTAAGATGGAGATTGACAGATTCTTGATTAGTAAGGGTGTCAGGGGTTATGGGGATAAGGCAGGAGAATGGGGTTGAGAAGGAAAGATAGATGTTTGAATGGCAGAGCAGATGGGCCGAATGGCCTAATTCTGCTCCAAGAACTTATGAACTAATGAACTTATACCTGTCCAAATGTCTTTTAAATGTTGTGATTGTGCCTGCATCAACTGCCTCCTCTGACGGCTCATTCCATATAACACACCACCCTCTGTTTTAAAAAGTTGCCCCGAAGGTTCCTTTTAAACCTTGCCGGTCTCACTTAAACCAATGTTCTCTGGTCCTTGATTCCCCTACACTGGGAGGAAAATAAAGATTGTGAGCTCAATCTCCCTATTCCCCTTGTGATTTTATACACTTCTATAAGATTGCTCCTCAGCATCCTGTGCTATAAGGAGTAAAGCCCAAACCTGTCCATCCTGTCCCTAGAGTGTAGGCCCACAAATTCTGGCAACATTCTCATAAACCTATTAATAATAAAAACAGAACTTGCTGGAAACACTCAGATTGGGCATATCTTGCATTTTCTGTTTTTATTTCAGATTTCCAGACTAGCTTTTTATTGATTTTCACATTAGACTTTAGAGACACTGAGTGGAAACAGGCTCTTCAGCCCACCGAGTCTGTGCTGGCCAGTGATTACCCCATCCACTAACACTATCCTGCACACTAGGGACAATATACAATGTACAGGTCGATTAATCTACAAACCTACAAACCTGCACGTCTTTAGAGAGTGGGAGGAAACCGGAAATGGTTCTTTATTATCACATGTACAGGCAGACAGGGAAGTTTGTTTTTTTTGCAGAGAGTTCAGTTAAGTATCGCCATACCTAAGCACAATCCCTGATTAGCACAAAGTATGTAGATAGAGTCCATCGAGACCGCATGCAAGAGCCGCCAGGTTTTGCCGCCATTTTCTAACTCCAGTCCGGTCCACATGCTCGGTCTCCTGGAGCGGTGCCTGATCCAGGCGAGTCCCAGGCTGCTGCAGGGCCTCCAGCCGACATCTCATTCCGGATCGTCCAGCGAACCATCACCCCTCTCCTCTGGTCCACCCTGTCTACCCTGTGGTGTCTTTGTCTCATTCTTTAGCAGTAAACGTCCTCTCCTCCCTTCCTTCCTGCGTCAGTCTTGACAAACCTCTACTATAACACTGAACCTTATTCCCCTCTTCTTTCTCCCTCCCTTCCACCTGTGTGTTTTTTTCTACCTATGCAGTTATCGCCAGCAAAGTCCTCTGAACCGCCATCTGGGTATCGGGAGATGGTTACGGGAGTGCCACTTTATCACAGTAAGAACTGGGCAACAGGAAATTTGTATAAGATCGTCTGCTAAATTGTAGTCAAAGCATCATACAGCACGGAAACCACCCCTCCAACCCTTCTCGTCCATGCCGACAAAGATGCCCCGTCTGTGCAAATCCCATTTGCCCCTATTTGGTCCAGGTCCCTCTAAACCTTTCCTAGCCATAGTTTAGATTTGTTTAGTGTCACGTGTACCAAAGTATAGTGAAAAGCTTTTGTTGCAAGCAAGTCAGCGGAAAGACTGTACATCATTACACTCGAACCATCCACAGTGTATAGATGCAGTATGAGCAGCACCTCATATTTCGCTTAGGCAGCTTACAACCCAGCGGCATGAGTATTGATTTCTTTAATTTCAATTAACCCTTGCATTCCCTCCCTCTCCACCCCCGTTGTCTTGCTCAAGTTAAAATCCGGTAAAGTCCGATTAAAGATAGTCCTTGGGTCTCCAAATATGGCAGATAGTAGCCCAGGACCGCTCTCTAGCCACACCCACTGTGCCATTCTTGAAGGAAAATGCTGTAACCGTTTAATGGAGCAAATCCTAGAGTTCTGTTGTGTTTGTTTTGTGTGAAGTTTTATTGTGGCTTTGTTCAGATGAAAAGGCTTCATGTTACGTAACCTCAAGTTCCAAACCTCAAATCACAACATATTCGTTGAGATGTTAGCTTTAGGCTCAACCCGCTTCACCTGCTTTTATCTTGTCAGTAGAAGCCTGAAGAACACATGACATTGTGGAGGGGGGAGGCATCGATCTCTTTGTTGCAGTCTTTACACCTATGGAGTTCAAAGCCCAGTTGGTCTGCTCCATTTGAACTTGTTCTTACAGAATAGCAGGCTCATCTACTTTTCTTTTAAGGCATCCTGTTCTTTCTTAGCTGGTTATATAATATTGGCCTAAACTTTGCTTTGCTGGAGTAGTCTAGAAGATGCAACTGGCTTGATCTAGTGAGATCCCACAGCTCTCTCATGACCTGGGGTGGTTTATGCACCAACCCAAAGTGGCCTCTTCAGCAATTTGACTTTGATAGCATTAGGGAAATGCAGCAATTTGTGGCCAGTTTTGCCAAGAGGTTTGATCTCCAGAGAGGGGCTTCAATTCGCCAGCTTCACGATTCATGGAAAACAGGCCCTTTGGCCCAACTTGCGCACGCCGCCCAACATGCTCCATCTACTAGTCCCACCAGCCTCCATTTGGCCCATATCCCTCTAAACCGGTCCTACCCGTGTGCCTGTCTAAATGTTTATTAATCATTGCGATAGTCCCAGCCTCAACTCCCTCCTCCATACACCCACCATCCTTTGTATAATAAGTTACCTCCCAGGTTCCTGTGAGATAATTCCCCCTTCACATTACACCTACATCCTCTGCGTCTCGATTCCCCTGCTCTGGGCAAAAGACTATATGCATTAACCCAATCTATTCCTCTCATCATTTTGTACACCTCGACAAAATCATCCCTCACCCTCCTGCGCTCCCAACAACAGGAGAGCTTAGACCTGCGGCTCAGTCTTGCCTCAGTATTTTTTGTCCACATGAATAATATTGTAGAGTTCAATACTCTCAGGAACTTTTCATTTGACTCAGTAGCCAATACTAATGAAGACCCTGGAATTGTCAGAGTGCCTACTTTGTGTGGTAGGGTGCGGAGATTCATTCCAATTATCTCTATACTAGACTCTTCACTTTCTCAGGTAGGGTGTTGAGATTAGTTCCAATGCTCTAAATACTAATATAAACTCTTCCCTTTGTGAGGTAGGGTGTTGAGATTCATTCTAACACTCACTATGTTAAACTAAATCATTTCCTTTGTGTGGCAATATGCTGAGATTCATTCCAGTCCTCTCTGTAGTCATAGAATCTTGGAGTCATACAGGGTGAAAACAGGCCCTTCGACCAAACTTGCCTCTGCCGACCAACATGCCTGAGCAACATTAGTCCCACCTGCCTGTGTTTGGCCAACATCCTTCTAGACTTTTCCTATCCAAGCACATACAGCGGCTTGCAAAAGTATTCATACCCCTTGAACTTTTCCACATTTTGTCACGTCACAACCACATTTTATTGGGATTTTATGTATTTTATTAGGATTTTATGTGATAGACCAGCACAAAGTGGCGCATAATTGTGGAAGGAAATGATACATGGTTTTCAATTTTTTTTACAAATAAAAGACTGAAAAGTGTGGCGTGCAAAAGTATTCAGCCCCCTTTACTCTGATACCCCTAAATAAAATCCAGTGCAACCAATTGCTTTCAGAAGTCACCTAATTAGTAAATAGAGTCCACTTGTGTGTAATCTAATCTCAGTATAAATACAGCTGTTCTGTGAAGGCCTCAGAGGTTTGTTAGAGAACATTAATGAACAAACAGCATCAAGAAGCCCAAGGAACACACCAGACAGGTCAGGGATAAAGTTGTGGAGAAGTTTAAAGCAGGGTTAGGTTATAAAAAAAATATCCCAAGCTTTGAACATCTCATGGAGTACTGTTCAATCCATCATCCGAAAATGGAGAGTATGGCACAACTGCAAACCTACCAAGACATGGCCGTCCGCCTAAACTGACAGGCCGGGCAAAGAGAGCATTGATCAGAAAAGCAGCCAAGAGGCCCATGCTAACTCTGGAGGAGCTGCAGAGATCTACAGCTCAGGTGGGAGAATCTGTCCACAAGACAACTATTAGTCGTGCACTCCACAAATCGGGCCTTTATGGAAGAGTGGCAAGAAGAAAGCCATTGCTGAAAAAAAGCCATAAGAAGTCCTGTTTGCAGTTTGCCACAAGCCATGTGGGGGACACAGCAAACGTGTGGAGGAAGGTGCTCTGGTCAGATGAGACCAAAATTGAAGTTTTTGGCCTAAATGCAAAACGCTATGTGTGGCGGAAAATTAACACTGCACATCACCCTGAACACACCATCCCTACTGTGAAACATGGTGGTGGCAGCATCATGCTGTGGGGATACTTTTCTTCAGCAGGGACAGGGAAGCTGGTCAGAGTTGATGGAAAGATGGATGGAGCCAAATACAGGGCAATCTTGGAAGAAAACCTGTTAGAGTCTGCAAAAGACTTGAGACTGGGGCGGAGGTTCACCTTCCAGCAGGACAACGACCCTAAACATACAGCCAGAGCTACAATGGAATGATTTAGATCAAAGCATATTCATGTGTTAGAATGGCCCATTCAAAGTCCAGACCTAAATCCAATTGAGAATCTCTGGCAAGACTTGAAAATTGCTGTTCACAGACGCTCTCCATCCAATCTGACTGAGCTTGAGCTATTTTGCAAAGAAGAATGGGCAACATTTTCAGTCTCTTGATGTGCAGCGAAAGGTGGTTCTACAAAGTATTGACACAGGGGGGCTGAATACTTTTGCATGCCACACTTTTCAGTTTTTTATTTGTAAAAAAATTTGAAAACCATGTATCATTTTCCTTCCACTTCACAATTATGCACCACTTTGTGTTGGTCTACCACAAAATGTGGAAAAGTTCAAGGGGTATGAAAACCTTTGCAAGCCACTGTATCCAAATCTTTTTTAAATGTTGTGGTAATATTTTTAAACATTGTGATAGTACCTAAAATACCCATGCAAAAAGGGATTCCCTTTTATGTGGTAGTGTGTTGAGATTTATTCGAGGATTGTGTTAAAGTAGGCCCTAGAAACAACAAACTACAGATGCTGGTTTGCAAAAAGAAGACACAAATAACTCAGCGGGTCAGGCAGCATCTCTGGAGAACATTGATTAATTTCTTTAGTCAGAGGGTGGTGAATCTGTAAAATTCATTGCCACAGACGACTTGAAGGCCAAGTCAATGGATATTTATAAATTGGAGATTGACAGATTCTTGATTAGTATGGATGTCAAGGGTTATGGGGAGAAGGCAGGAGAATAGGGTTGAGAGGGAAGGATAGATCAGCCATGATTGAATGGTGGAATAGACTCAATGGGTGTGATGGCCTAATTCTGCTCCTTGAATTTATGAATTTATGAATATGGATAGGCATCGTTTTGGATAGGGACCCCTTTTCAGAAGACCGCATGAGTGTGAAGAAGGGTCCTGACCCAAAACGTCACCTATCCATGTACTCCATAGATACTGCTTGACCCGCTGAGTTACTCTAGCACTTTGTGTCTTTTAACATAAACCCTTCCCTTTTTGAAGCTGGTGGCAATTCCAAAGCTCAAGCTGGTTCTTGGTACAAGAATTGTTAAACTGGATGATATGCTTTACGAGTGGGATTTGCACCCACCACTTTCTGACTCAGAATCATGAGAGCTATCACATTTTGACACTAATAACACAGCCTTGAATTCCGACCCCCATTTCCAAACTAGGTCTTGCATATCCTGTGCAAGATTTTGTTTTTTGTTCAGGCTTTGTGTGTGGGCGCTGCAGGTGTGTGGCATTAAATGCGACACTGCTCTTGAGTATGCTTGAGAGCATCTGTCTGCGTAGTGTTGTGCTGATTGTAAGGTTCTTCCATCTTATATACAGCCCCTAAATTATCAGTTACCAGCTTGAAGTCACTTCAGCCATTGACGAGCCCTTGCCCACATAGCACAGATGGGGAAGAGTAAATGTCCCTTCCACTTTTGTGGACGGCATGATGACACAGCGCTAGAGTTGCTGCCTCACAGGCGCAGAGACCTGGGTTTGATCCTGACTACAGGTGCTGCCAATACCGGGTTTGTACTTTCGCCCCGCGATCTGCACGGGTTTTCTCCGGGTTCAACAGTTTCCGCCCACACTCCACAGATGTGCATGTCTGTTTATTGGCTTCAGGGAAAATTGTAAAGGGTAAATTTACACTATCACATCCTGGTGTGTTGGATAGTGCGAGTGTACGGGGTGATCGCTGGTCAGAGCGGACCCAGTGGGCCAAAGGGCCTGTTTTTGTGCTGTATTTGTAAACTAAATGAAACAATGGACCAACCATAACTTATTTTCCACTGGGTTATTTTAAGTCCATTTAAAATTGTAAAGTTGGGTAATAAATTCCAGACTTTTGAAATACAATGTGGAAACACCCATTCAGCCCAACGAGTCCATGCCGACCAGCAATCACCCTGTACAGTAACAGTATCCAACACACTAGGGACGATTTACAATTTTACCAAAGCCAATTAACCTACAATTGTACATCTTTGGAATGTGGGAGGAAAACGGAGCACCCAGAGTAAACCCACGCAGTCACAGGCAGAACATACAAATTCCGAACAGGATCTAACCCGGGTCTCTGGCACCTTAAGAAAGCAACTGTTTCACTGCGCCACTGTGCTGCCCCAGTCCTCCACCATTAAATCTCCAGAACTAAGCTACTTCAGGCACAGTTGAATCTTTTCATTGTTCTCTGCCAGAAATTGTGGTCTTTAACAGCAGCTTTTGTGTGGTATACCAAGGCTCCAACCGAGCCTTCAGTAAACCGAGGCTGTAAACTTAAGGATTTCAAGATGTCCAAAAACAATTTGTGTTTTATTATTATTTTTGCTACATGAGAAACTCAACATCTAATTTGTGAAGAGCATTAAAATAACTATGCTTAAGTATTTCCCTAAATCAACCTCAACCTCTTTTACAGTTATGTTGTAGCTAATAAAAACAGATTGTACAAATATCTTGATGCACAAAATCAAAAAAGGGTTGCTAAAGTTTTTTAAAATAATTTCAGTTTAGTTTATTGTCACATGTACCGAGGTACTATGAAAATCTTTTTTAGGAGACTGGGAGAGGCGTAGATAGGGTAGACAGTGAGAACTTTTTTTCCAGGGTGGAAATGTCAAAAAGTAGAGGGTGTGGATTTAGGGTGAGAAGGGCAAAATTAAAAGGAGATTTGCGAGGAAGTATTTTTACACAGAAAGTGTTCGATACCTGGAACGCACTGCCAGGGGTGGAGGTGGTTAAATATGATAAGGGCATTAAATATGCTTTTAGATGGTCACAGGGGTATGCAGGGAATGGAGTGACATGGATCACATGCAGACAGATGAGATAAGATTAACTTGGTATCATAGATGGACACAAAGTGCTGGAGTAACTCAGCGGGTTAGGCAGCATTTCTGGAGAAAATGATTGTGTGACGTTTCTTCTGAAGAAGGGTCCAGACCCGAAACATCACCCATCTATTCTCTCCAGAGAAGCTGCCTGACCTGCTGAGTTACTCCAGCACTTTTGGTCTATCTTTGGCATCTGCAGTTTATTGTTTCTACAACTTGGCATCATGTTTGGCGCAGATATTGTGGACTGCCGGACCTGTTACTGTGCTGCACTGTTCTATTTTCTATGATGGATGTACTGGATAAACAAATAGGCGCAGTGGTTAAGTCCAGCTTCTTTCACCTAAGGAAGCTGGCAAAGGTGAAGCCCATTCTCGAGCGGCAGCATTTTGAAACAGTAATCCATGCCTTTATTTCATCTCGGCTGGATTACTGTAACGCACTCTACTCTGGAGTCTCACGAGCTTCGTTGGCTCGTCTCCAGTTGGTCCAAAATGCTGCCGCTCGCCTTTTAACCGGAACTCGAAAGAGGGAGCACATTACGCCAATTTTGGCCTCCCTTCACTGGCTCCCAGTGCACTTTCGAGTTCATTTTAAAATTATTTTATTTGTTTTTAAATCATTGAATGGCCTCGCCCCGCTTTACCTCTCTGAGCTGCTCCACCTATATGCTCCTACCCGGTGCCTCAGGTCAGCGGATCAGCTGCTCCTTGAGGTACCAAGGTCTAAGCGGAAGCTCAGAGGGGATAGGGCCTTTTCTGTTGCTGCCCCGGCACTCTGGAACACCTTGCCGCTGCAGATCAGACTGGCCCCTTCACTGTCCATCTTTAAATCCTCCCTAAAAACTCACTTTTATTCACTGGCTTTCGACACTGGCTGAGACATTGTCCCTGTTTTAGTGCTTTTAATGTCTTTTAATTTTTACTCTTTTTATAGTCCTGTCGTCTTAATGGTTTTAGTAGTTTGTAATAACTTTTTGTTGACTTCCCATGTACAGCACTTTGTGGTAACTGATGTTGTCTAAAAGCGCTTTATAAATAAAGTTATTATTATTATTATTATTATTATTACTGTTAGAAAATGTAAATGCAATGCAATCTCCCCAATACGACGTTGATAAGATTAAAACACAAGCACAGTTTAACTATGAAAGAACCTACAACGACTATCAATTCTATAATTCCATGTGGAACTGGTCTCTAAAATATATCAAACTATTGGTAAAGTTCAATGAATGAGTTGTAAAGTACTTACTTGATCTCTGAGGAATAGAGGTGTACATGCCCAATACACCCATGCTGGTCTTTTTGTCCATTTACAAGAAAACATATCCTCCTACACTTTGTTTATGCTTTGCTACACTTTGCTTAATGCCAGCTTTTATGCATAAAAATAATTTTACTGCACCTAGTTACATGTGACAATAAAGTACAATTAAAGCATTGAACCATTGAGATTTCCTGCTTTCCGGGCTAATATTCACCTCTCAACCACTGTCGTATTAGGTTTACTGATCATCTATCTCACTGCAATTTGTAGGGTATTGCTGGCAACAAATTCTCTACTGTATATTCCAACAGGAAGTTAATGATTCCATCCCTCTCTGGCCAAAGACCAAGGCTGAGACACATTGCTTGCTGCCCTGGTATCCTAATGGGCTCTTACTTGAGCTGCAGAGCCCATATGTTTGCTATCATGCAGACCACCTGGCTGTCTCTGACATGTTGGCTACCTCAGCCGACCTGCTGTGACAATGCTCACCTTTGCTTCTCCTCGCTCCAGGTTCCACCTTTGCAATGCACTCGTCATCTACCTTTCAAGTATATTAGTTTATTATCGTCATGTGTACTGAGGTGCAGTGAGAAGCTTTTTTTGTTGTGTGCTATCTAGTTAGTGGAAAGACTATACATGATTACAATCAAGCCGTCCACAATGTACAGATGCATGATAAAGGGAATAACGTTTATTGTCATGTGTACCATTTAAGGTACAGTGTAATTCGATTTACCATACAGTCATACCAGAAAAAAGCAACAAGACACACAACTACATAAAAGTCAACATAAACATCCACCACAGCTGATTCCCCACGTTCCTAACTGAGATGGAAAGCTATAAAATCTAATCTTTAGACCTCTTTATTCTCCCATGGTCGTGTCAGTCGAACCAGCCGCAGTCGGGGTGATCGAAGTTCCCGCAGCCGGCAATCAAAGCCCCCGCGTCGGGACGGTTGAAGCTCCCACGATCGGCCGGTTGAAGCTCCTGTGGCTTGGAACTCTCAAAGTCGGTCCCTAACCAAGGGACCGCGAGCTCCACGATATTAAAGTCTGCAGGCTCCCGCGGTTGGAGCTGAGAGGTCGATCCCCGACAGAGACTGCCAGACTGCCAGGCTTGGGCTGCTGGTTGGAGCTCCCAAAGTCGATCCTGAGCAAGAGGCCGCCAGCTTCTCGATGTTAGACCGCAGTGCGGACGGAGATACGATGCGGGAAAAATCGCATCTCCGTCAGGGTAAGATATTAAAAAAAGTTCCCCCGCCCCCCCCACATAATACAAGGGTAAAGAACACAAAAACATACATTTAACTCATACTAAAACATCAAAGAAAGAAAAGGACAAGACAGACTGTTGGCGAGGCAGCCATTACGATGCCTCACGATTTTGTGCCCCACACGACCCGTCCACATGTTAGAAGTACTGGAATGCCACTGGCTTTTATGTTGTCTGTTATGGGTTTTACAGAGTACTATGTTTACTTGTCTGTTGTGCTGCTACAAGTAAAAATGTAATGGTTCTGTTTCAGGACATATGACAATAAAACACTCTTGACTCTTGAGAACAGCTGAGATGAAACTGTCCCTGAATCTGGAGGTGTGCGTTTTCACACTTCTGTACCTTTGGCCTGAAGAGAAAGGGAAAAAGAGGTAATGACCAGGGTGAGTGGTCCTTGGTTATGCTGGGGGGCTTGCCAAGGCAGTGGGAAGTATAGATGGAGCAGCATGAAGTGTACATTAAGTCACTTTCTCACCTCCAGATACTTGGCCTGAACTAAATTTTAACTTCCACAAAACCCCATTCTTTTTAATCAATCACCATTCTGTTTGCTGGGCTGCAAAGGCTCAATATCATTGTAAGCAAACAACTTCCAACAACAGTAGAGATAAAGAACTGCAAATGCTGGTGAATGCACAAAAAAGGACACCAAGTGCTAGAATAACTCAATGGGTCAGGCAGCATCTCTGGAGAACATGGACTGGTGACGTTTCAGGGTCGGAGCCCTTCTTCAGAGTGATAGTGGATGAGCGGGGGAGGGTAGAAAGCTGGAGGAGAGGTGGGGGCAGGAGAAAGTCTAGCAAGTGATAGGTGGAGACAGGTGAGGGGGGTTTTGATTGGCATATGGTTGGACAAAGGCCAGGGATGAAAAGACAAAAGGTGTGAGATAAGGATAGAAATAATAGATAATTGATAGATAACAATACACCTTACAACAACAGTAGACACTAAGAAATGCAAATGATGCTTAATACACAAAGTGTTGGAGTAACTTAATGGGTCAGGCAGCTTCTGTGGAGAAGATGGATAGGTGACGTTTTGGGTCGGGACCTTTCCTCAGGCTGATTGTAGTGGGGGGGAGAAGAAAGTTGAAAGATGGTCTTCTAAGACCCCCACTTACTGGGAGTTCTACATTGTTCTAACTTTGGACTTTGATATGTCCAACTCCATCCCTCGAACAGTGGTGTCCTCTGGAATTCTTTCCTCTCCATCTCTCTCTTTCTCATCCTATTTGAAAACTACCTCTTCAACAAAGCTTTTAATCACCAAAGATGGACACAAAGTGCTGGAGTAAGTATAAAGGTCAGGCAGCATCTCTGGATAAATTGGATAGATGACGTTTGTAGAAGTTTCATAAATTGGAGAAATCATACTCATACCGCTGTGTTGTAAGCTACCCACTCAAAATATGAGGTGCTGTTCCTCCCAATTTGCATGTGGCTTCACTCTGGCAATGGAAGAGGCCCAGGACAGAAAGGTCAGTGTGGGACCGCAAAGGGGAATTAAAGTGGTTAGCACCGGGAGATCCAGTCGTCCTTGGTGGATCGAGCGTAAATATTCAGAGAAACAGTCGGCGACTTTGCACTTTGTCTCACCAATGTACAATAGCCCACACCAGGAACACCGGATATCAGTAAATGAGGTTAGATGAGGTACATGTGAACCCCTTTCTCACCTGGAAGGACTGGGGATCCCTAGTCAGTTGAGTGAGGAGGTATAAGGACAGGTGTTACATCTCTTGTGGGTGCAGGGAAAAGTACCTGGGGAGGGGGTGGTTTGGGTAGGAAGGGATGAGTGAAATAGGGAGTTGTGGAGGGAGCAGTCTCTACGGAAGGCGTGGGGATAAGAAGATGTGACTAGTGGTGGGATCACGTTGGAGGTGACAGAAATATCAGAGGATGACGTGTTGGAAGCGGAGGCTGGTGGGGTGAAAGACGAGGATCAGTGGAGCCCTGTCCTTATTGCTTCTGGTGAGAGAGGGAGTGAGAGCAGAGCTACAGGTCACAGAAGAGACATGTGTAAGGGAATCATCTATGGCATCCGGTGGGAAACTGCATTCACAAAAGAATGAGGACATCTTGAATGTCCTAGAATGGAACATCTCATCTTGGGAGCAGATGCGGCGGAGTCAGAGGAATTGAGAGTACGGAATAGCGTCTTTGCAAGAGGCAGTCTGGTAAGAAGTGTAGTCAAGATAACTGTGGGAGTCGGTAGGTTTGTAGTTGACGTCAGCCGATAGTCTGTCCCCTGTGATGGAGACAGAGAAATCAAGAAAGGGGAGAGAAGTGTCAGAGATAGTCCAGGTGAATTGGAGGGCAGGGTGGAAGTTAGTGGTGAAGTTAATGAACTCTACATTGGTGCAGGAGATAGCTCCGTTGCAGTAATCGATGTAGCAGATAAAGAGTTGGGGGATAGGGCTAGTGTACCTCTGGAACAAGGACCGTTTGATGTAACCAACAAAAAGGCAGGCACAGCTGGGCCCGGTGCAAGTGCCCATGGCTACACCTTTAAATGCCCATGGCTACACCTTCAACTTTTAATTAAATAACTTTAACTTTTAATCATCCATTTTGATGTATTCTGCTCATTCAATGCTTTAATTTTTGCCCGATAAAGTTAATTGCAATGTTCTTCAGAGATAAAGGTATTGACTGTTTCTCCCCTCAGGTGAAGTATTCAATGCACCCTACAGTTTATGATTAAATTAAATATATCACTGCTTTATATTCTTAGTGCAAATTCATAGAACCAATGCAGAAAGCTGGCCTGTTTATTCCAAGTATAGAGTCTTATGGAGGAACATGAAGGAAGTTGTGTTGCAAATACCGCTTATAATGTAAAACAAAACAAAGTGCTGGAATAACACAACGGGTCATGCAGCATCTCTGGAGAATATGGATAGGTGATGTTTTAGGCCAGAATGCTTTCCCAGACCCCAGCTGATAACTCAGTTTGTTTTACTGGGCACAGTGGGGGGGGTCTTGATTGGCAATGCAAACTCAACAAGAAGCAACATAAAAGTGTTTATCTTCATTCAAATCATATTTTTTAATTATGCACCATAACCATCTAAATGGCATAACAACAGTAGGTGGCACAGTGCTGCAGTTAGTAGAGCCGTTGCCTCAAAGAACAAGGTCCTGGGTTCAATCCTGAACTTGGGTGCTGGACACAAAATACTGAAGTAGCTCCGCGGGTCAGGCAGCATCTCTGGAGAAAAAGAGTAGGTGACATAGAAACATAGAAAATAGGTGCAGGAGGAGGCCATTCAGCCCTTTTAGCCAGCACCGCCATTCATTATGATCATAGCTGATCGTCCCCAATCAATAACCCGTTCCTGCCTTCTCCCCATATCCCTTGACTCAGCTAGCCCCTAGAGCTCTATCTAATTCTCTCTTAAATCCATCCAGTGACTTGGCCACTCCCCTCTGTGGCAGGGAATTCCACAAATTCACAACTCTCTGGGTGAAAACGTTTTTTTTCTCACCTCAGTCTTAAATGGCCTCCCCTTTATTCTAAGACTGTGGCCCCTGGTTCTGGACTCGCCCAACATTGGGAACATGGTTCCTGCATCTAGCTTGTCCAGTCCTTTTATTATTTTATATGTTACTATAAGATATCCCCTCATCCCTCTAAACTCCAGTGAATACAAGCCTAGTCTTTTCAATCGTTCCTCATGTGACCTTTCGGGTCTTCTACTGACTGAAAGATAGAGGTGGGGAGATTTGGGGGGTGGGGGAAAAAAGCGGGATGTGAAAAAAGGCCAGAACAAATCAGGGCCGGCAACAGATGACCTCAGGAAGGGTGGAGTCCATAATGGGCCATAATTGGCTGGGGAAGATGTGATAACGAGGACACAGCGTTCAGACTGCTGGGTTGTCAGCTGTCCAAGCAAAATGCAGTATGAGGTGCTGTTCCTCCAATTTGTGTGTGGCCTCACTCTGACGGTGGAGGATGCTCAGGACAATAAGGTCAGTGTGCGAATGGGAAGGGGAATTAAATTGTTTGGCAGCAGGCAGACTGAGCGTAGGTGTCAGCAAAACAATTGCCAAGTCTACACTATTGAAGCCCACACCGGGAGAACTGGATTCAGTAGATGAGATTGAAGGACGTGCAAGTAAACCGCTGCCTCATCTGAAAATACTGCCTGGTCCCTGGACGACATCAAGAGACCTTGGGTGCTGTTGGTGTGGAGTTTGCAGGTTATCCCTGTGTCCGCATGGATTTCATGCTGAAGTTCGAGTTTCCTCCCACTTCTGAACAATCTGCAGGTTGGGCATTGTCAATTTTCCAGAGTGTGTACACAATTGTTAGAATCTGTGGATAGCTGATGATGATATGGGGAGAATAAAAGAGGTGCAGGAAGCTCCGCGCAACTGTACCGCCCTTTTGACTGGTTAGCATGCCGGCCAAACTACGTTTTCCACTGTATCTCCGTGTGCGTGACAATAATAAGCCGATCCCAATACATCTAAAAGGTGCAGTTCAAAGGGTGTTTAAAGAAAGCGAGTGAGTGAGAGCTTTGGAAGGGATTTCCAGGCCATAGCAACCAGACAAGGCCAAGGATTTGCAGAATCCTCGAGACGCTTGCACAGTGGTGCAGCGGTCGAGTTGCAGAGATCAGGGTTCATTCCTGACTACAGGTGCTGTCTGTACGGAATTTGTACTTCTCTCTGTGACATCGTTGGGTTTTCTCTGGGTACTCCGGTTTCCTCCCACGTTGCACAGATGTGCAGGTTGGAAGGTTAATTGACCTGTAAAAATTGTCCCTAGTGTGTAGGGTGTGGACTTGGTGGGCCTAGGGGTCTGTTTCCATGCTGCCTCTCCGAGGTCAGAGTTGGTCAAACATTGATTCTCAGAATGTAGGTGAACATTCTTGTCTGTATCATTTGGTACCAGTCTGATAAATATTCAGAGTGACTAGATTAACAGTATGTAAGTACCCAGGAGAGTTGTTTTAGTTTTAGAGATACAGGCTCTCCGGCCCACCGGGTCGACATAAACCAGCAACCACCCAGATCAATATCAATGAATATTGGTATCTCTAACTTCCAGTAACCCTTGCATCTCTTCCCTCTCCGTCACTCCCCCACCAAAATCGTTGTACTAGCTTTAAAGTCATCTTGTTGAATCTCATTGGCTGTAACTGGTTTTCACCAAGCCCACAGCTAACAATGGCCTGTTTCCATCATTGCTACTTTTGCATATATTTCATTCATTTGTTCTATATCTCTCCATATTACCGTCTATATCTCTTGTTTCCCTTTTTCCTGACTCTCAGTCTGAAGAAGGTCTCGAACCAAAATGCCACCACCTATTCTCCAGAGATGCTGCCTGACCCGTTGAGTTACTCTGGCTTTTTGTGTCGACCTCATGTACACTAGTTCTGTATTATCCCACTCTGGCATCCACTCCTGACACACTAGGAGCAAGTTACAGAAGCCAACTAGCCTACAAACCCACACGTCTTTGGGAAGTGGGAGGAAACCGGAGCACCCGGAGAAACCCACGTGGTCACAGGGAGAACGTACAAACTATGGACAGACAGCACCCATAGTCAGGCTCGAACCCGGAGCTCTGCTGCCATGAGGCAGTAACTCTACCATTGCGCCACCATGCTACCCCATTTTCTCAAGTGCCCTGTATGGTTCTCGATCTTTCACACACCAGCCGAACCCCTAAATTTTAGTTTATTTTTGCACATGTTTCCAAAGTGGATTCAGTCCGACGGCAGATATATAATTCAGTTTATTTTGAAGGCCAGCTGATAAAAGAATCTTGTATTGAATGATTTCTCCCTACAAGCACCCGGAATAGATTAAAAAAAAAATCTGATTTACTTTTTTTCTCTCTGACTTTCTTCTTTTCATCTTTGATTCTCGCCCCACATCATTAACATTTGAAAGCGGTGTTGTGACAGATAGGTTCCCACCTTATCTCTGCTGAATGTGATGGAGCCTATCTCTTTCTGTGTATCTTGATTTGGTGGTATTGATGTATCATCCTTGGTGGCTTCCGGGTATTCAACTCACAGGCAGAGGCTCAGGATGTCAACTCAGAGCAACACGGTGGCGCAGGTGTAGAGTTGCTGCCTTACAGCGTCAGAGACCCAGGTTTAATCCTAAGTCTGGGTGCTCTCTGTATGGAGTTTGTACGTTCTTGTGTTGAGCGTGTGGGTTTTCTCCAGGTGCTCTGGTTGCCTTCCACACTAAAGACGCACAGGTTTGTAGGTTAATTGGCTTTGGTAAAGATTGTAAATTGTATCTAGTGTGTAGGTTTGTCCTAGTGTATGGGGTTTGCTGGTCGGTGAGGACGGTGGGCCGAAGGGCATGTTTCCACGCTGTGTCTCTAAACAAATAAAAAGGGGAGGTTACACAAAAAAGCTGGAGAAACTCAGCGGGTGCAGCAGCATCTATGGAGCGAAGGAAATAGGCAACGTTTCGGGCCGAAACCCTTCTTCAGACTGAATAAAAAGGGGAGGCAGGGGCTGTTACGGCCAACTTATAATTTCCTAACGGGAAAGTGATGGGCGTTAGAATTATCATCTGGTTTGGCACACGTGGACTGCGGCAATCTTTGCCTAGCATAAAAGCAGCTGACATATAGAAACAAGGAACTGCAGGTGCTAGCTTACGTAAAATGTATATTAGCATATAAAATCAGGGATATAATGCTGAGGCTTTATAAATGGCTGGTCAGATTCCGTTTGGAGTATTGTGAGCAGTTTTGGGCCCCATGTGTAAGGAAGGATGTGCTGGCATTGGAGTGGGTCCAGAGGAGGTTTACGAGAATGATCCTGGGTATGAGGAGTGTTTGACAGCACTGGACCTGTACTCGTTGGAGTTTAAAAGGATGTTTGATTGAAACTTACCGATTGGTGAAAGGCCTGGACAGAGTGGATGTGGAGAGGATGTTTCCAGTAGTGGGAGAGTCAACGTCCAGTGGGCATAGCCTCAGAATAAAGGGACACACCTTTAGAAAGGAGATGAGGAGGAATTTCCTAAGTCAGAGGGGTTCTGTGGAATTCATTGCCACAGCTGACTGTAGAGACCAAGTCAATGGATATTTTTAAGGCGGAGATTGACAGATTCTTGTTTAGTAAGGGTGTCAGGGGTTATGGGGAGGAGGCCGGAGGAGAATGGGATTGAGAGGGGAAAATGGATCAGCCACGACTAAATGGCGGAATAGACTTGATGGGCCGAATGGGCTAATTCTGCTCCTATAACACATGAACATGACATAATTAGTGGAAGTGAAAAGGCTGGGAATGTCATTGGGACGATTGGTTGTTCAAGGGGGTAACACAGCAGGTTCGAAGTGCGTGTATCTGCATGTTTTTTATAACTAAGACTTCCCAATCCTTTCTGGAGTGGCAATGCTGAATAAGCAGTAATGAGCTCCAATCAGTTCGCATACATTTCCACATTACCACAAAATAGGCCAATTTCAATGCCCTCTGTCTTCAACATTGCTCATTGTATAGTGAATTTGCTTGTTAACATTCAATGGGTAACAATGAATGGATGTGTCAATTAATTTGCAAGATTCATGGTTTCTGCTTCCTTATAAACGTAAACATATTGGGTGCATGTGTTGCATCAGAAACAGATCTTCACATGTCAAGTCTAATTGGTGAAGGAACAGATGCCAAATCTAATTGGTGCGGAGAGTCATAGAGTATTACATTGCGGAAACGGGTGAGCTTACCCATGCCAACCAACATGCCCCATAGTCAGGATACCCCGTCTACACTAGCCCCACCTACCTGTGCCTGGCCCATAACTCTCTAAAGATTTAATAGGAACTTGAGGCAGCAACTTTTCCGCACAAAGGGTGCTAGGTATATGGAATGAGCTGCCAAAGGATGTAGTTGAGGCAGGTACTATCATAGTGTTTAGAAAATATTTGGATAGGTACATGGATATGATAGGTTTAGAGAGGTATGTGCCAAATGCTGGCAGGGGGGGGACTAGTGTTGACGGGGTATTTTGGTCAGCGTGGACAAATTGGACCGAAGAGCCTGTCTGAAGAAGGGTATCGGCCCAAAACATCACCGATTCCTCCTCTCCAGAGATGCTGCCTGTCCCGCTGAGTAACTCCAGCCTTTTGTGTCTATCTTCGGCCTGCTTCTGGCCCATATGACTTTGTGAAAGCGATCTGGTAAAATGTAGAAACAAGGAAGGATCTGCAGATGCTGGTTTATACTGAAGATAGACACAAGGTGCTGGAGTAACTCAGCATGTCAGGCAGCATCCATCTCTGGAAAAAAAGGACGGGTGACGTTTCGGGTCGGGACTTTTTCTCAGACTGAAAATAGAAGGGCTTTTGAGAAGGGGTCATCATTGGGTGGTGAGGATTCTTTCCCAAGGGAAAAAGCAGAGGCTGTGCCACCGGTAGTTTAGTTCCTCAATTTATATTCTGTACCTCTATTGATACGCTTAAATATCAGGTATGCATTTTTTTTTATCAATCTGATCAACTTGTACTGTTCCTTGCTCCCATCCACAAGCAATTCAACACAGGTTAAAGATCAAAAATGTCTTCCTCTTGTTTTGGCTTTATTGTAGCCAAGATATCAAGAGAGTGTTACTCAGGCACTTCTAACAGAAGAATAGCACAGTAAAAATTGAATAAGAATGCACTGTGCAGAACGCTATCTCTTAGTCGCGATTCAATCCCTCAGGGAAATAAAATGTAATATCTCTCCCTTTTGTTCATTTTTATTCTGCAGCAGCACAATATGTTGAGAAGGTCTTTTCACCTTTGGGTTCAGTCAGGTAATAAAATAAAATTTCAGCCAGGAAATCCAAAAGGGAAAAGAGTAATTCAAAGTCTGAAAAAATGGTGAGAGCACATCAGGAGACCATTCAGTCCGTTCAGGTCTGTGCTGGTTCTGTGCAAGATTTTAGTTTCTTAGATTAGTTTAGAGCTCGGAAACAGGCCATTCGGCCAACCAAGTCTGCACCGACCAGCAAACGCCACACACTAACATTGTCCTACTACGTACTAGGGAAAACATACAATTTTACCTACACCAGTTAACCTACAAACCTGTACATCTTGTCGAATGTATCGAAAGGATCTGCTGATGCTGGTTTTCACCGAAGATAGACATAAAGTGCTGGAGTGACTCAGCGGGTCGGGCAGCAACTCTGGAGAAAGGGGATAGGTGATGTTAAATTAAATTAAACCTGTTTGTAATTAATTAGTTAATTGACTAAAAGACATAGCATGGAAACAGGCCCTTCGGCCCATCATTTACACACTGAGCATCGATCACCTATTCTATGTTATCCCATTTTCCCATCCACACCCTACACACTAGTGGCAATTCACAGCGGCAATTCATAAACCTGCAAGGTTTTGGGATGCGGGTACTTCAGTATCTATAGTCAACCGAGAATGTTCTGAGTTTTTTTAAACAAAATAATGGCAGTAAATTAACAAACAGACAATCGAGACTGGTGCTTCAACGTGTGAAGAAGGAGAGCAACATTGAATTGTTTGCATGGGATAGGCAAAATTAAGCAGTGCCCAATATCCCAGTGCCACAGGGTTGAAGGTTACAAAGCCAAAAAGCATGGCAACAGGCCCTTTGGATCAACAGAGAAAAATAGGTGCAGTAGTAGGCCATTCAGCCCTCGAGCCAGCACCACCATTCAATATGATCATGGCTGATCATATAACATTAGTACCCAATTCCTGCTTTTTTTCCCATATCCCTTGATTCCTTTAGCCCTAAGAACTAAATCTTTAACTTGAAAACATCCAGTAAATTGGCCTCCACTGACGTCTGAAGCAGAGAATTCCACAAATTCACAACTCTATGGGTGAAAAAGTTTTTCCTCATCTCAGTCCTAAATAGCCTATCCCTTATTCTTAAACGGTGGCCCCTGGTTCTGGACTCCTCCAACATCGGGAACATTTTACCGGCATCTAGCCTGTCCAATCCTTTAAGAATTTTATATGTTTCGATAAGATCCCCTCTCATCTTTCTAAATTCCAGTGAATACAAGCCCACTCGACCCATTCTTTCATCATATGTCAGTCCCGCCATCCTGGGAATTAACCTGGTGAACCTACTCTGCACTCCCTCAATAGCAATAATGTCCTTCCTCAAATTAGGAAACCAAAATTGTTCAAGCTGAGCGAAGGACACAGTGCTGGAGTAACTCAACAGCTCAGGCAGCATCTCTGGAGAATATGGATTGGCATTGTGTCAGGCTGAGACCCTTCTTCAGTCACATGCCCACTAAGATGCCCCATCTAAGCTATTCCCATTTGCCCGCATTTGGCCTATATTCCTCCGATCCTTTCTACCCGTCAGACTGTTTTTAAAATGTTGTTATTGCACCTGCCTCAATTACCTCCTCTGGCAGCTCGTTTCATACTCCTACCACCCTCTGTGTCAAGTAAAAGGATGTAAGGACGAGCACCAGTGTAATTGACCGCAGATGTTAGTTGAAATGCAAGGGATTTAGGATGGAGGGCTGGTGTAATAGGGATGGTGCAACACTTGAAAGCTTAGCGATTGATGGAGAGACCATGCTCTATGAATTTCTTAGAATTGTTCTCAGTCTACCACTGGACAAATTAAGTTTCAATAAACTTGCAGGATAGTTATAGCACAGGAGGATGGGAGAAGATCTCTTTCAGCAGGTTAGATGGAATTGATTTTCATCAAAAGTATACTTTATTCATTGTATATTGTATATTGAACAATATTGTAAGAAGGGCATGTTGTTTTTGGGTCATACAACGTGAAAACAGACCCTTCGGCCCAACGCTCACACCGACCAACATGTCCCATCTACACTAGTCCTACATGCCTGTGTTTGTCCCATATTCTTTTAAATCTCTCTTACCCATGTACCTATCTAAATGTTTCTTAAATGTTGCAATAGTCTCTGCTTCATCTACCTCCTGCACACCCACCACCCATCCACACACCCACCACCCTTTGTATAAAAACGTTATCCCTCTGGTTCCATTTAAATTTCTCCCACCTCCCTTTAAATCTATGTCCTCTGGTTCTCAATTCCCCTACTCTGGGCACGAGACTCTGTGCATCTACCCGATCTGTTCCTCGCATTATTTTGCACACCTCTATAAGATTACCCCTCATCCTCCTGCGCTCCAAGGAATAGAGCCCTAGCCTGTTCAACCTCTCCCTGTAGCTGAGGCCCTTTGGTCCTTTCTTCTGTCGGACACCTTTCTTCTGTCTTTCCTGATGGATCGACGAACCCATCGATGATGCAGTTGAAGCCACCAACCACAGTGAATGGTATTTCCAGCATCTGCTTATTAAATGGACAGTACAGCACAAGAACAGGACCTTCGGCCCACAATGTCTGTGCTGAACATGATGCCAAGACCATAATTTATCTACCTGCACATAATCCATATCCCTCCGTTACCTGCATATCCATGTGTCCATCCAAAAGTCTCTTAAATGCACCCCCGGCAGCGTGTTCCAGGCACTCACCACCCTCTGCGTAAAAAAATTACCCCGCACATCTCCTTTAAACTTTACCCCTCTTACCTTAAAACTGTGCCCTTTAGTATTTGAATGTTTTCCACGCTGGGAAGAAGCCTCTGACAATCTATGCTTCTCATACTTTTATATGGTCCTATCAGGTCTTCCCACAACCTTCAGCGTTCCATGGAAACCAATCCAACTCTGGCCAACCTCTCCCTGTAGCTAATGCTCCCTAATTCAGGGTCATGCTGGTAAACCCTTCCCCAGGCCAAGAATCCTAGAATAGGCGCAAAATGCTGGAGTAACTCAGCGAGTCAGGCTGTACCTCTGGAGAAAATGGATAGGTGATGTTTCGGGGCAGAACTCAACCCGAAAACGTTGTTTAGGATCCCAACCCGAAACGTCGTGTATTAATTTTCTCCAGAGATGCTGCCATGACTCGCTGAGTTACTCCAGCATTTTGTGTCTAAAGGGCTTGTCCCACTTGGTGATTTTTTCGGCAACTGCCGGCATCATTGACTGACCTATCAGGTCACCGAAAAATTTGCACCATGATGCGGCGGTGACGTGGTGTGATGGCGTATGACGCGCGGTGTTTTTTCATGTGTCGCAATATTTTTTTGTCGCCGCTGGATTTTGAAATGTTCAAAATCTTTTGGCGACCCTGATATGATGCCGGCAGTCACCGAAAAAATTGCCAAGTGGGACAGGCCCTTAACCAGCATTTGTAGTTCCTTTTTATTGCAAACAATTCAAGTTTGTCTAATCTCTCGGAGGTAGACAAAAATGTTGCGGGTGAGGCAGCATCTATGGAACGAAGGAAATAGGCAACGTTTCAGGCCAAAACCCTTCTTCAGACTTTCTTTAGATTTTAGACTTTAGACTTTAGAGATACCGTGCAGAAACAGGCCCTTCAGCCCACTGAGTCCATGGCCGACCAGCGATCACACCATTCACTGGCACTATCCTGCACCCTAGGAACAATTTTCAATATTTTTACCATAGCCAATTCAACTACAAACCTGTAAGTCTTTGGAATGTGGGAAGGAACCAAAGCACCCAGAGAAAACCCACAAGGTCACCTAGAGAATGAACAAAATCCTTACGGACAGCATCCATAGTCAGGATCGAACCCGTGTCTCTGGCAACACAACTCTACCGCTGCACCACTTTCCTTAAAGATATGCTCCCACATCTCTCTTCCTCCTCCCATTCCTCCTTATCCGCACAAATTGGATTGAACGGGGCTGCCACAGCCCACATTACAACCCAGGCTGATTGAGAACTGATCATATCAATGCAGTAGCTGAGTCCTGTGGAGAGTGTTGAGTTTAATGAGTCTGGACAGTTTCCATATACTTCATTCCATCCATGCAGCCCAGAACAGCCCTGAAAAATTCTGCTCACATCCTAATCAGGTTGAGAGCGTGTTGAATGGAAGTGGCCTATTCATCAAAGTTTGCTTCAGAATTAATAGGTTTTGCTAATTCAGGAGGGAGAATTCTTCGAGGTAGTTTACATATAAATAGAGCCTGATGCGCTACTAGTTCTTTGTTTCAACCCTCATTGCAGGAATTGAGGACTGACCCCTCTCAGGCAAGGACCAAAGAATCCTGTGTATACCCCTGATGCACAGCTCGATATCCCACTTCTCTAACAAAAATAGACACAAAGCACTGGAGTAACTCAGCCGGTCAGGCAACATCTCTGGAGAAGATGGATAGGTGTTGTTTTGAGTCAAGACCCTTCTTCAGATTCCAGCATCTGCATCTCCTTGTTTCTCCTTGTTTCCATATTTTTCTTTATTACTTTAAAGACTGTTTCTTCCTGGTTGCTATCAGGCAAGTGAACTATCCTACCGATAACGAGAGAGCGATCCTGACCTACCACCTACCATGGTCTACTCCTGCACCCATTGTCTATTGTCTATTGTCTACCATCTATCTCATTGGAGACACTTGGACTATCTTTAATCAGACTTTACTGGACTTTATCATGCACTAAACGTTATCATTCCCGCAAACTTAACTAAACTAAGCTAAATAATCTAAAAAAAAATAAAGGAAACCAAACTAAAGTATACTCAACTAAACAAAATGAAACTAAACTTAAATAAACAACTAAACTAAAATAATGGTGCATTGTCCCAAAACGTCACCTATTCCTTTTCTCCCGAGATGCTGCCTCACCCACTGAGTTACTTTCAAGATTCAAGATTCAAGAGAGTATATTGTCATCTGTCCCAGATAGGACAATGAAATTCTTGCTTTGCTTCAGCACAACAGAATATGGTAGGCATGAATACAGAACAACTACAGCCTTTTGTGTCTATCTTCAGTATAAACAAGCAGCTGCCGTTCCTTCCTGCACGGGTTTGTAAGTTAATTGGCTTTTGTAAATTGTACCTAGTGTGTAGGAGAGAACTAGTGTAGGGGTGATAGCTGAACGGCATGGACTGGGTGGGCCGAAGGTCCTGTTACCATGCTGTATCTCTAAAGTAAACCAAACTAAACTAAATTATTTTGTTGCTGCATTGTAACTGAAGCAACTGAACCATCCTACCAACAACTGGAGAGCAGCCCTGAGCTGCTATCTGCCTCATTGGAGACACTTGGACTATATTTGATCAGACTTTACTGACTTTATTGTGCACCGAACGTTATTCCCTTTATCATGTATCTGTACACTGGATGGCTCGATTGTAATCAAGTATTGTCTTTTCGCTGACTGGTTAGCGAGCACCAAAAGCTTTTCACTGTACCTCGGTACACGTGACAATAAACTAAACTCAAGACTCAGTTGTAATAACCGCAGCACTGAAAGAAGGGAACGCTAGGCTGCCCTGCCAAGCTAACACATAGCCTGCTCTGTCATGCTAATGCATAGCCTGCTCTGCCATGCTAACGCATAGCCTTTTCTGATGGAGGTTTTCTGTAATCGGATTCATAGATTGACCTGCTGATGTGACTCACAGACTAATGTATCTGGCGGAGCTCAGAGCTGCAGGCCGTGGCTTGTCCCTACGCTGCTGGGAGTTGGTGGTATCATTAGAGAAGCTGTGCTAATGTTTATTCAAAACTGCTTCCAGTCATTTCTGGCTGAGCTGGAGGGAGATGTTGGGGCAGATTAATAATTCGGGTCCATCGCGCCAGGCTTGATCCTGACTTGGGCTGCTGTATGTACGGAGTTTGCACGTTCTCCATGTTTTCTCCAGCTGCTCCGACTTCCACCCACATTCCAAAGACCTGGAGTTTAGTTTAGAGATGCAGTGTGGAAACAGGCCCTTTGACCCAGAATCCACGCCGACCAATGATAATGAACATTTTCATGCATAATCACAGTCACAGGTCAGACTTGTGGTGCCAAATGGCTTACTCCTGCTCCTAATGTTCTCATTTAATTGACTGAATGATACAGCATGGAAACAGGCCCTTCAGCCCACCGGGTCCACGTTGATCACCTGATCACGCTGGCTCAATGTTATCTCATTTTTTCATTCACTCCCTACACGCTGTTTACTCTTTAAAGCATGGGAACAGGCCCTTCAGCTCACCGAGTCCACTCGACCCCCATCACCTTTTTACCCCTTTTTCTTCTCTGTGCCCCACCTGGATATGCTCCACATATCTCCCTTTTGCCTGCAAACCCCCAACCCCCGTCCCCTTCCCCTTTCACCTATTCCCCATTCCTCCCTCTGACTACATATTTCCCACTTCATTTATCCGTATCTCACTATTTTTGTCTTTTCATCTCTGGCTTGTGACCATCCATCTGCCAATCAACCCTCCCCACCTCCCCCAAATGTATCCACCTATCACTTGCCAGGCTTTTCCAACTTTCTCCCCACCCCGATCGACACCCCGCCAATGAAGGGGCAAAAATTGTTGGAGTAACTCAGCGGGCCAGGCAGCTTCTCTGGAGATCATGGATAGGCGACGTTTCTGGAGAAAGATCCTTACCTGAAATGTCGCCTATCCATGTTTTCCAGAGATGCAGCCTGACCCACTGAGTTATCCCAGCACTTAGTGTACTTATTGGTAAAACAGCATCTGCAGTTCATTGTTTGAGGCGGCACAATGCTGCAACAGTAGACTTGCTGCCTTACAGCATCAGAGACCCGGGTTCAATCCTGACTACGGGTGCCTTCTGAATGAAGTTTGTACCTTCTCCCTGTGACTGTGTGTTTTTTCTCTGGGTGCTCCGGTTTCCTCCCACACTCCAAAGACGTACAAGTTTGTAGGTTAATTGGCTTTGGTAAGTTGTAGTAATGTTTGTGGTCCATGTAGATTAGTGTACGTGATGAATGCTGGTCGGCGCGGACACGGTGGGCCGAAGGGCCAGTTTCCACATGCTGTGTTTGGAAGCTAAGTCTAATGTGAAGCAGAGTGCTAAAGTATTGATGACTTTCCCGCAGTATGTTTGATCAACAATCGATGCTACCTGCCTTGTCATTGCTTCCCACAATCGGCTAAGAAATACTGGGACCAAAACAGATCGACTTGGGGCTTAGAACCACCATCCATGTAACAGAGATTGATTTGTTTCTTTATAGCAAGTGAACCAGAGGAGTCACACAGTGTGTAGGAAAGAACTGCAGATGCCGGTTTAAATCGAAGGTAGACACAGAATGCTGGAGTAACTCAGCGGGACTGATGGCATCTCTAGAGAGAAGGAACGGGTGACATTTCAGGTTGAGACCAAGGGTCTTGACCCAAAACGTCACTGATGCCTTTTCTCCAGAGATGCTGCCTGTCCCGTTGAGTTATGCCAGCATTTTGTGTCTACCTTCGAGTCACCCACAGTTCCAGGGTTTCACTGCACTGTGTTTGACAAATACATAGCCAAATAGATTTCTTAGCCAAGCTGAGAAACAAACTCTCAATTTAACTGCTGGGAAATTACAATTAGGTTTATTTTAAGTTGTATGAGCAAAATTAGGGTTTTCAGCCCGTCAAATCTACTCTGCCGGTAGACGCAAATGCTGGAGAAACTCAGCGGGTGCAGCAGCATCTATGGAGCGAAGGAAATAGGCAACGTTTTGGGCAAAAACCCTTCTTCAGGCTGATGTAGGGGGGGGGGGGGGGGGGGGGGGGGGGGGGGGGGGGGGGGGGGGAGAATAAAGGAAAAAGGAAGAGGAGGAGCCCGAGGGCTAGGGAGAGCTGAGAAGGGGAGGAGACAGAAAGGGCTAACAGAATTGGGTGAATTCAATGTTCCCCCACCAGGGTGCAGACTGCCCAAGCAGAATATGAGATGCTGTTCCTCCAATTTTCGGTGGTGCTCACTCTGGCCATGGGGGAGGCCCAGGACAGAGAGGTCGGATACGGAATGGGAGGGGGAGTTGAAGTGCTGAGCCACCGGGAGGTCAGGTTGGTTATTGCGGACCGTGCGGAGGTGTTCGGCGAAACGATCGCCCTATGCTTGGTCTCACCGATGTAGATCAGCTGACATCTAAAGCAGCGGATGCAATAGATGAGGTTGGAGGAGATGCAGGTGAACCTCTGTCGCACCTGGAACGACTGCTTGGGTCCTTGAATGGAGTCGAGGGGGGAGGTAAAGCGACAAGTGTAGCACCTCTTGCGGTTCCCTCCAAATCTACTCTGCTATTCAATCATGGCTGATCTATCATTCCCTCTCAGCCCCATTCTTCTGCCTTCCGCTGTTTTGCATGGAGGTCAGGTGGTATAGCTGATTCCTTACAGCAGCAGAGACCCGGGATCGATCCCGACTACGGGTGCTGTCTGTATGGAGATTGTACATTCTCCCTGTGACTGCGTGGATTTTCTCAGAGTGCTCTGGTATCCTCACACATCCCAAAGGCGTGCAGGTTTGTAGGTTAATTGGCTTCAGTAAATCACCCCGAGTGTGCCAAGACCATCACCTATTTACCAATGCAATGGTAATAGTCAATGGTCATACAGTTGGGATGTAAGCTACCCAAGTGGAATGAGAGTTGCTCTTCCTCCATTTTGCGTGTGGCCTCACTCGGGCAATGTTTTTTTCTTTCTCTCTTCCCTGTGCCGCACCTAAACTTGCAACCATTTTCCCTCTCCCCCTCCCGTCCCACTGGCGTGGGATAGTCGGAGAGATGGGTTGAAGGGGGTACAGCAAAGTGGGATGTGATTGGGGTGGGGAACAAACTTAAAATTGGACCATTCAATGCTGATGCAACATTCACTGCATTTCAAATCACAGTGGAGCCAAAAAAGTACTTTAAAAAGTGTAATCACATCTGCAAAGTAGGGAATGTGGTGGCCAATTGGCATGGAGCTCCCACAAACTGAAAGTGATAAGCACATAATCTGTTTTTTAAAGTGTTAGTTGAAGAATAAATATTGGCGAGGATTGAATTGATTGATTAAAAGATACAGAATGGAAACAGGGCCTTTCCAGCCATCGATCACCTGTTCACACTATTTGCATGTTATCCCATTTTCGCATCCACTCCCTACTTACTATGGGGCAATTTACAGGAGGCAATTGACCTACAAACCCTCGTGCCAGAGTTGGTGAAACTGATTCTTAGAATGTAGAGGAACTTTATTGTCCGTATCATATTGTACCAGTCCAACAAATATTCAGAGTGAATAGGTTAACAGCATGTTAGTACCTAAGAGAGTTACTTTAGCTTTAGTGATACAGCATGGAAACATCGATCATCCATACACTAGTTCTACGTTCTCCCCACTTTTGCATCCACTTCCTTAAAAACTAGGGGTAATTTATAAAAGCTAGCTGACCTACAAACCTATACGTCTTTGGATTATGGGGCAGAACCGGACCACCCATGCAGTCACAGGGAGAAGGTGCAAACTTCACATGCAGACAGCGCCCTAGGTCAAGATTGAACCCGGGCCTTTGGCGTCGTGAGGCGATGGGTCTACCAGCTGTGCTACTGTGCCGCTCAAGGATGCTTGGGGAATCTTCCCCTGTTCTTCTTCTTTGGATCTGAGTGTCACAGTGGAACCATTGCCTTACATGGCCGGAGGCACCGGTTCGATCCTGATCCCGGCCGCTGTCTGTGCAGTGAATCTGCCTGTTTTTTACATCTGTTTAGTTTAAACAGAAGCCACATGCTGCTTGACCCGCTGAGTTACTCCATCACTTAGTATCTATCTTGAGGTTAAGTGCAGATAAGTTTTGTTTAGTGTAGTTTAGATTAGTTTAGTTTTGTTTAGGGATACAGTGTGGAAACAAGCCCTTTGGCCCACCGAGACAACATGGACCAAACAATCATCCATACAATAGTTCTATCCTACATACTAGGGACAATTTACTTAGGTCTATTAACCTGTAAATATGCATGTCTTTGGAATATGGGAGGAAACTGGTGCACCCAGGGAAAACCCACGTGCACCCAGGAAGAACGTACAGACTCCACAAAGACAGCACCCATAGTCAGAATCCAACCCAGGTCTTTTCTGCTGTAAGGCAGCAGCTCTACCACTGTGCCACCATGCTGCCTTGGATCCTTCCACTAGATTATGGGAGAGACAGTCGAGGTCATGGCTCTTATCAGTCAACTGAACCATTCTGTCACCAACCTGACCTACCATCTGTCTCATCCACCATACCTCTGTCTATCTTTAATTGGACTGTACTGGATTTTATCTTGCACAAAACATTCCTTTTATGGAGAGAAGGAATGGATGACGTTTCGGGTCGAGACCCTTCTTCAGACCTCTCAACCCGAAACGTCACCCATTCCTCCTCTCCAGAGATGCTGCCTGTCTCGCTGAGTTACTCCAGCATTTGGTGTCTATCTTCGGTTAAAACCAGCATCTGCAGTTCTTTCCTACACATTATTCCCTTTATCCTGTATCTGTACACCATGGATGGCTTAATTGTAATCAGTCTTTCCCCTGACTTGGCAGTTTTTCACTGTACCTCGGAGCATGTAACAATAAAATAAACTGAACTAAAAGACTTTATGCAAATAAATGCAATCTATCTCACCTTATTTTTTAGTTCCAGATTGATGTTGTTACTGAAGCCCAACTTGCTGGGCTGGATAGGACTATATTATTTTATTCATTGGGGCGCAGGAGGATGAGGAGTAATCTTATAGCGGTGTACAGGATAGGGAGAAATAGTTAGGGTAAATGCACAGAGTTGTTAACCTAGAGTGGGGGGGGATCAAGAACAAAATGATATAGGTTTACAGCAAGAGGGGAAACATTCAATAGGAGCCTGACAGGCGACTTTTTTACTTAAAGGTTGGTGGGTAAATGGAATGAGGTGCCAGTGGAGGTTGTTGAGGCAAGTACTACAATGGTATATAGAAGTAATTTGGACACGTTCATGGATAGGCCAGGTTTAGAGTGATATGGGCCATATGCAGGCAGATGGGTCTAGTGTAGATGGGGAATCTTCGTCAGCATGGGCAAGTTTGGCTGAAGAGCTTTTTTTGTGCTACATGACCATTTAATGCTATGATTCTTTTCAGACATTCTTTTTTTGGCAAAAATAACAGCCCCAGCTGAGACAATATTTCTTTGTAACTATAATTCTCCAGATCGGACACATCCTTTTAAACCTCAATTGCACTTTCCCTAGTGCTATCACATTCTCTTTGAAATATGCTGACAGGAAATGTGTGTAGTATGTCAGATGTGACCAGATGAGTGTTTTATACAGTTCCAGTGTGACTTGTACTCAGTACCGGGGCCAATGATGCAAAACATTTAGCGCATCTTCCTATCCACCTTCTCTACCTGGCTGGCCTTCCGGTGTCTGTGGAAAGGAGAGGAGAGGAGAGGAGAGGGAATGGGGGAAGGAGAGGAAAGGGAAGGGGAGTGGAGGATAGGAGTGGGAAGGGGAGGGGAATAGAGGGGAGGAGAGGAGAGGGGAGGAGAGGAGAGGGAATGGGGAAGGAGAGGAAAGGGAAGGGGAGTGGAGGATAGGAGTGGGAAGGGGAGGGGAATAGAGGGGAGGAGAGGAGAGGAGAAGGGAGGGGAATAAAGAAAGGGAGGAGAAAGGAGTGATGGATAGGCGGATCAGAAGGAGATGAGGAGGAGAAGGGAGAGGAAGAGAGGAGAGGGAGAATTGTAGAGGAGTGGGAAAGAGAGGAGAGGGGAGGTGAGGGAAGGGGAGGAAGGTCGCATGGAGAAATGAGAGGAGGGAGGGAAAGTGGAGGAGCAGGGAGGGGAGGAGAAAGGAGGGGAGAGGAAAGGAGGGGAGGGGAGAGGAGGAGAGGGGATGGGAAGAGTGGAGGAGGGATGGGATAGGAGGTGAGGATAGAAGGAGAGGGAAGGAGAAAACTGTTAAGGCAGATGGGCAGAAGCTGAAATATAATGCTGTTCATTTGGCAAGCATACAGTTAAATGCTGTTCTGAGTAATATACTTTCCTCTTGGTGACTGAAGAGACAAGCACAGCAAATCGCACAGTTACAGAAGTGAAGTTTGGTCAATTTGCCAGTTGAGTAGATTTAATGTCCAATAGCCATAGATCATTTTGTGTGGAACCTGATCAGCAAAAAATATCAACTAGAGCACCTGAAAATACACGTCCCACTGAATGTGTGGTTGATGCTGATTGAATGGCTGCAGTAACTACGCTTATCCACTAGTAGCCCCCAGCGAGTGAAAAGCATTTTATATCATTCAATGCATAGTATAAAGTCTTTCAGTCCCTTGGTTCCATGCCAACGATTAATATTAAGCCTATTTCCTACCATAACTGTTCCCTGTATAACTTTAAATGTGATGAAGATTTCCCTGAACCCCCGCCACACTCCGAACAAAACAAGGCGGCACAGTGAGGCTGCTAACAGCGCCGGGGATCAGGGTTCGATTCTGACCTCGGGTGCATGTTCTCCCTGTGACGGGTGGATTTCCTCCGGATGCTCCGGTTTTTGCCCACATCCCAAAGACTTGCGGGTTTGTTGGTTAATCGGCCTCTGTCAATTATCCCTGAGTGTGCAGGGGGAGTGGATGTAAAAGTGGGAAAACATAGAACAAGTGTGAATGAATGATCATGGGCCAAAGGGCCAGTTTCTATGCTGTATATCTCTAAACTAAACTAATCCCTCTTCTAACACCTCAAAATTAACTACAGATGCTCCCCGATTTACGATATTTCCACTTTACAATGGTGCAAACTCGGCAACAGCAGCGAGCCGCAGCTCACTTCCGGTCACGTGATCACGTTGTATTAAATGTGACTTACGATATTTTCGATTTACGATGGGTTTATCAGAACATAACCGCATCGTAGGTCGAGGAGCAGCTGTACTTTAAATCTATCGACCTCTCGCAATGAATCAATGAAACTTTATTGTCACATGTACCTAGGTAGAGTGAAAACCTTTGTTTGTGCACACAATGCACAAAGTACACAACGAGTCACCGCGTTTCTGGCGCCAACAAAGTTCTAAAAGTACACATTAGAGTCACGTTGGTTCTCAATGTCCCCCCCCCCCCCCCATCGGACCCTCTTTGTGCTCTCCACAGTACTCTTGCAATATAATAAACAGAAAAAAAGTTCAGTATGTAAAATATATATATATATATACAGTATACATGTGTGTATGTATATGTGTGTGTATATATAAATATATGTGTGTGTGCGTATAATATAAATGTCTAAGTAAAAATATGTTTGCATGCATGTATACTATATACATACATGCATATATAAATACGTACACGCACATTAAACAGACAAACAAACAATAATAGTGCAAAAGGCGAAATCAATGCCCCCAAGTTCAGAGCTTATTATGGGAGTGTAAGAATAGTAGATTATACTGAGGCAGTTAGTACACAAGGGTCGCCAAGTTTCTGGTGCATTTGTGTATCCTTCAAGTTCCACTTTGTTAAAAATATTAAAAATAGTTTAAAATGTTGAGCCTGGATGTCCTAGCGGCAGCGCTAGGTGGGAGTTGCCGTGGTCGGCCTTCCAGACCATGTTGTTGATGTCCCCCCCACCATTGCTCTCCCACTCTGTGCCATTGCTGGTGTGTGGAGAGAGCAAAAGCCTGAGGATCTGCTGCCTTCTAACAGCATTTCACCCAATCATTTTTGCTATCAATTAAATAAGAGCAATTTGCCTCTGGAAATTAGGGATTTTGTTTAGCTATCCATTTTGGATAAACTTGATGAGTCTTTCTGGTTATTGCCATTTTAAACAAGAATGTTCTTCCATGCAAGTGTCATGCTCCTAGACTGGATGGTCAGCTTTTGTCATGGCATAATGTTCATCTCACTCCCAGCAGCTAAATTAATATGTTTTTTTTCTCTATTCAATCAAGGGATGAATAGACTGGTAAACCAGGCCTGCTCTCCATGGGGGAATAGAGATTGAGAAGACATTTGATGGAAGTGTAGAATATTATAGAATGTAAAAATAGGGAACTGCAGATGCTGGTTTATACCAAAAGTAGACATAAAATGCTGGAGTAACTCAGCGGGTCAGGTAGCATCCCTGGAGAAAAAGGTTTGGGTTTATGGTTAATTCAGATAATGGAAAATGATGGAAGCTCTCTCCGTGAGTAGATGGTTCAAGAACCAAAAGGCACATATGTAAAAGTGGCTGTTACATTTAAACTTAAAAAGTTACTTTTACACTTAAAAATGCTGACTTTAAATCAGCGGGCCAGGCAGCATCTCTGGAGAGGAATGGGTGATGGGATGATGTTTCCAAAATTCTGCTGTATCTTTGTGTTACTCCAGCACTGTGTGTTCACTTTTTGTCAACCAGCATCTGCCCTTTCTTGTGCATGACATTATTTGTATCCGTGGCAGTTGATTGTCGCTCCCTTCAGTTTCCCAGGGGGTCGGGACGGGGGGGAGGGAGGGGGTAGATGCTGCCTAGTGACAATCTCATTTATTCAACGAGTTATGCTCTCTTTAAGGATTAATTTCAAAATAACCCTCCAATTTCTCTTAATTCGCTGTTATATCCGAGTTCTACTCCAGATGAACAGGATTTTTTTTTTTTTTCCTCCCGGAGGTATAAGAAAAAATAAATGCACTTAAAGGACCAGGGGTGTGGTAGAGGCGTACGACCAACGAACAGGATGATATTATCCTGAATTAGTAAAATAAAACAATAATTGGAGTACTGAATAATGGCACAGATTTGAGGGGTGCAGGAAGGAACTGCATATGTTGGTTTAAACTGAAGATAGGCTCAAAAAGCTTGGGTAACGACAATCAGCTGCCACGGATACAAATAATGTCATACACAAGAAAGGGCAGATGACAAAAGCCTTTGTTTGTTACCCATATCTGTCAGGATGTAAGAAGTAAAATGTTGACAAATTTTCTTGCCAAAAATGCTGACTGACATGCTAAGTATTTTTTTGTTATTTGTGTTTCATTTATATTTTGGGTATCTGCATTTTATATTATTTCTACGTTCTCACCAATGTTTAGTTTACAACGCATCTTCTGAATTTCCCATTAGATTTCTTAATAACCCTCTCCTATTGATAACATCAAATAAGGCATCAACTCTACATCAAATAGAAACGTTCTCTCTGTATCCATTGCATGAAGGTTGTAGAAGCTTTGGAAAGGCGACAGAAAAGGCTGCATTGTGGGGTGTGCCAGGGTGGCACACTGGCGCTGTGGTAGAGTTAATGCCTTACAGCGCCAGAGACCCCGGTTTAAGGATAAGGGGGAAATCTTTTAGGACCGAGATGAGAAAAACATTTTTCACACAGAGAGTGGTGAATCTCTGGAATTCTCTGCCACAGAATGTAGTTGAGGCCAGTTCATTGGCTATATTTAAGAGGGAGTTAGATGTGGCCCTTGTTGCTAAAGGGATCAGGGGGTATGGAGAGAAGGCAGGTACAAGATACTGAGTTGGATGATCAGCCAGGATCATATTGAATGGCAGTGCAGGCTCGAAGGGCCGAATGGCCTACTCCTGCGCCTATTTTCTATGTTTCTATGATCATGTCTACGGGTGCTGCCTGTACGGAGTTTGTACATTCTCCATGGGTGTTCTCTGGGTGCTCCGGTTTCCTCTCACACTCCGGAGCCTTACAGGTTTGTAGATTAATTGGCTTTGGTATAATCGTAAATTGTCCCTGGAGTGTTGGATAGAGTCTGCGTTATCGTTGGTCAGCACAGACTTGGTGGGCCGAAGGGCATGTTTACACACTAAATCTGTAACGTAAAGTTTCATAAGGATGTTGCCTGGATTATAGTGTATTAGCTCTGAGGAAAGATTGCACAAAGTTAAGATTATTTTCTCTGGAGCACCAGAGGCTGAAAGGGAGACCAGATAAAAGTATATATACAATGATATTAGCAGAGGTTTTTTTTCAAGGATGGAAATGTCAAATACTAGAGGGCATAGCTTTAAAGTCAGAGGGGTAGATTTATGACGCAATTTCTTTAGAGTGTTAAGTAGCTGGACCTTGCTGCCAGGGGAGGTGGTGGAAACAGATGTAGAGTCATAGATTCATAGTCTTACAGCGTGAAATTAGGCCCTTTGGCTCAACCTGCCCACACCGGCTAACATGTCTCACTCATCTACTCTAGCCCCACCTACCTGCCTTTGGCCCATATCCTTCTAAACCTGTTCTCCCCATGTTTCTTAAATATTGCGGTAGCCCCTGCCTCAACCACCTCCTCCGGCAACTCGTTCAATACACCCACCACACTTTGTGTGAAAAAGTTACTCCTCAGGTTCCTATTAAATCTTTCCCCCTTCACCCTAAACCTATGTCCTCTGGTTCTCAATTCCCCTACTCTGGTCAGAAGACTCTGTGCGATCTATTCCTCTCATGATTTTGTATACCACTATAAGGTCACTCTTCATCCTCCATCGCTCCTAGGAATAGAATCCTAGCCTGCACAACCTCTCCCTATAGCTCAGGCCCTCGAGTCCTGGCAACATCCTCATAAATCATTGATGCACCCTTTCCTTTTCCATCTGAAAGCAATGTTTAAAAGTTATTTAGACAGACACATGAACAGGGAGGAATGGAAGGATGTAGATCACATGCAATCATGAGATTGGATTAAATTGGTTTCATGGAGAAACAAAGACCCAGGTTCGATCCTGACTATGGGTGCTGTCTGTGTGGCGTTTGCTCATCCTCCCCGTGTACGCGCTGGAATTTAGAAGATTGAGGGGGGAATCTTATAGAAACTTACAAAATTCTTAAGGGGTTGGACAGGCTAGATGCAGGAAGATTGTTCCCGATGTTGGGGAAGTCCAGAACAAGAGGTCACAGTTTAAGGATAAGGGGGAAGTCTTTTAGGACCGAGATGAGAAAAACATTTTTCACACAAAGAGTGGTGAATCTGTGGAATTCTCTGCCACAGAAGGTAGTTGAGGCCAGTTCATTGGCTATATTTAAGAGGGAGTTAGATTTGGCCCTTGTGGCTAAAGGGATCAGGGGGTATGGAGAGATGATCAGCCATGATCATATTGAATGGTGGTGCAGGCTCAAAGGGCCGAATGGCCTACTCCTGCACCGATTTTTCTATGTTTCTATTTGACCACGTGGGTTTCCTCCGGGTGCTCCGGTTTCCTCCCACATCTTAAAGACGTGCGGGTTTATAGGTTAATTGGCCCTCTATTAATTCCCACGGATGACGTGTGGCTCTGTAGGTTATTTCGCCCTACTTTAATTGCCAAACTGTGCAGGGAGTGCATGAGAAAGTGAAATAACATAGAACTAGTAGATGCTAGTTTATACTAAACATATACACTAAGTGCTTGAGTAACTCAACGGGTCAAGCAACATCTCTGGATAAAAAGGATGGGTGACGTTTCAGGGCGGAACAATTCACTTTTTCAGACAGGTATGAACAGGTTTAACAGTTTAGTTTAGCTTAGTTCAGAGATACAGTGGAAACAGGCCATTCAGCCCATTGAGTCCGAGCCAACCATGATCTCCTGTTATCGATGGTCAGCGTAGATATGGTGGGCCAAATTTTTGTTCCCGAGCTATATCTCTAAATAAAATCTTAAATAACAAAGCCATTATTTTGAGACTACCCACTTATTTCTAGGAAGAAGGGTGTCAACCTGAAATGTCACCTATCCATGTTTCCCAGCAATGCTGCCTGACCCGCTGAGTTACCCCAACACTTTGTGCTCTCTCGTCTCTAGGCTTTCAAGCCTGAGGAATCAGGCACTTAAAGCCTTCACAAACAAGTCTTCCCAGAGCTTTCTGCTATTGAAGGTCACTCCTAAACCTTGGAGAATAAAGTCCCATTTTTCCCATTACCAGAGCACTCTGATCCTCTTAATCCAGTTAATGTCTCTTTGCCCCTCCTGGGTTTAAAGCATTTAGCATCAGGAATGTTGATTGATTTAGCCTCTTTTCAACGCCCAGCTCCAGGTGGTCAAGAGGCCATTTGGTGCTCCTTAATGGTTGTTCTTCTCTGCATTATTTCACCATAGATAAATATACTATTAATGACAATCCCTACGCTAGTCTCTGATGGCACAATTTATTAGTACCTTCCACAGTGTCGAGTTGGTGCCACGTTAAGTCGTGATAACCCTGAGCTATGAAATATCACGCAGCAGCAACAATTACATCTCTGTCATGCCTCCAACACCTCCAGCCAATTCACATGTGTTAAGGATTGAGTGCCACTACAAAGGTAACCAGAAATCAAATGCTTCATTGTCGGGTGGTGTGGGCAAGAACAGTCAAGAATCGAGAGTGTTTTATTATCATATGTCCTAAAAAAGGAACAATGAAATTCTAACTTGCAGCAACTCAACCAATACATGAACATAGTACTCTGTAAAACATATAATAAACAACAAAAAAGTTATATATTAAACAAAAAAGGATATATATATATATATATATACATTTATACACACAACATGTATACACATATATATATATGTATGTAAATGTCATATATGTAGTATACATGCATGTATAGGATGTACATATACACTATATGAAGCACAAAAAAAATATATATAAACAGAAAAAGTTATACACACACATATATGTTTTTTTCTTTATATATATATATTTTGTCCTTTTTATATTTATAAATGTATACATATAAATGTATAATACAAACATATATATTTATAATATTTATTATTACAAAACATATGGGTGGCACAATCGCTCAGCAGTAGAGTTGCTGCCTTACAGCGCCAGAGACCCAGCTTCAATCCAAACGCTGTCTGTACGGAGTTTGTACATTTCCTCCTGTGACCGCGTGGGTTTCCTCTGGGTGCTCCAGTTTCCTGCCACACTCCAAAGACATTCAGGTTTGTAGGTTTAAGAAAGAACTGCAGATTCTGGTAAAATTGAAGGTAGACACAATATGCTGGAGAAACTCAGCGTGTGAGGCAGCATCTATGGAGAAAAGGAATTGATGGCTTTTCGGGTCGAGACCCTTCTTCAGACTCGGTTTCAAGGGTCGTGACCCTTGAAACGTCGCCAATTCCTTCTCTCCATAGATGCTGCCTCACCCGCTGAGTTTCCCCAGGTTTGTAGGTTAATTGGCTTCTGTAAACTGAAGGAGAGTACGAGTATATGTATGGGGTGACCACTGGTCGACGCGGACTCAGCTGGGGCCAAAGGGCCTGCTTCCAAGTTGCACCTTTGAAGTGGAGTCTAAAGTCAAATTATTCATTGCTTGGCATGTGACAATTAGTCTTTGAGAGGTGGATTCCTGGAAAAGCGCACTCATGAATCACATTCTTCCGAAGAAAAAGGGAAGAAAACAGCAGACATTAAAAATGGATATTGTTTCAATGCAGTCCCCAGGTGTGTGTATTATCCAAAGTCTTTGAAGGCAACAAAATTCTTAAACCCAGTAGGGGAGATTGTTACTTGGAAATGAAATTGATTTTAAAACGGTTGCTATTTTCAGATCTGACACTTCACAGCTTTCTATTATTTGAGCTATCTTATTTTATAATCATTGCACTTTACCATGCACCTGTTTGAAATGCGACATCTTGGTAGAGTGAAAAAATTGACAATGCCAATTCCTCCAATCAAATCTACGATTTAAAATAGATTTTGACTTTTGATCATTTCTCTGCTGGAATTGAAATCAGTAAAATGATTGTATTGATGCCCAAACTATCTCTTGGTTTCTTTTTAAATTATTTTTCCCGCTTGTTTTCTTTCTTCCAAATCTTATCACGTGTGTGATTCTCTGTGATTCTCCCTCTTATTCTCATTCTCAATATCTCTTGCTCTCTCTCCACCTTCTCACTCTCTCACTTTCACATTTGACTTCCATATAATTTGCCCAGCATCTGCAGTTCCTTTCTACACACGCTCTCTTCCTCTGTCTCTTATTCACTGGAAGTTATTGGATCAAATGCCCACACACGCACACGTCATGTTTCAGATTAGTGGTTTTGCAGATAGTGAAGAAGGTTGTGAACGATTGCAGCAGGATCTGGATCGATTGGCCAGCTGGGCGGAGAAATGATTGATGGTTATTAATACAGAGAAGTGTGAGGTGTTGCATTTTGGGACGTCGTACAAGGGCAGGACCTACGCAGTAAATGGTAGGCCTCTGGGTAGTGTTGTAGAGCAGAGGGATCTAGGAGTACATGTGCATAGTTCCTTGAAGGTCGAGTCACAGGTAGATAATAGGCTTTTGGCACTTTGGCTATCATCAGTCAGAGTATTTTGTATGGAAGTTGGGAGGTCATGTTGCAGTTGTATAAGACATTGGTGAGACCGCATTTAGAATATTGTGTTCAGTGCTGGGCATCATGTTATAGGAAAGATATTGTCAATCTTGAAAGGGTTCAGAAAATATTTATGAGGATGTTGCCAGGACTAGAGGGTGTGAGCTATAGGGGGAGGTTGAGTAGGCTGGGTTTCTATTCTATGGAGCGTAGAAGGATGAGGGGTGATCTTATAGAGGTGTATAAAATCATGAGAGGAATAGATTGGGTGGATGCACAGAGTCTTTTACCTAGAGTAGGGGAATCACGGACCAGAGGACATAAGTTCAAGGTGAAGGGGAAAAGATTTAATAGGAATCCGAGGGGGAACTTTTTCACACAGAGGGTGATGGGTGTATGGAACAAACTGCCAGAGGAGGTAGTTAAGGCTGGGACTATTCCATCATTTAAGAAACAGTTGGATCAGCTACATGGATAGGACAGGTTTGCAGGGTTACGGACGAAGCGCAGGCAAGTGGGACTGGGCTAGCTGGGACACTGTTGGTCGGAGTGGGCAAGTTGGGCCGAAGGGCCTGTTTCCAAACTGTATCACTCTATGACTCTATGAGAATCAATTTATTAAAGAATGAGAAATTTATAAACGCTTTTTCTTTTACTGAGTTACAGCATTTACCAATTGAGATGTTTCAGATTAGAACCTTTGTTCGATTGTAATCATGTATTGTCTTTCTGCTGACTGGTCAGCGTGCAACAAAAGCTTTTCGCTGCACACTGGTACACGTGTCAATAAATAAACTCATGCCGACCAAGACGCCCCATCTACACTAGTCCCACCTGCCTGCAATTGGCCTATTTCCCTTTAAACCTATTCTAACTGTGTACCTGTCCAAATGTCTCCTAAAGATTGTTAAAGTACCTGTCTCAACTACCTCCTCTGGGGGTCGTTCCAGATACCCACCATCCTCTGGGTGAAAAAGTTGCCCCTCAGATTCCTATTAAATCTTTCCCCTCCACCAACCTCCTCCACCTAAACCTATCTCCTCTGGTTCTCTATTCCCCTACTCTGGGCAAGAGGCTCTGTGCATCTACCCGATCAATTCCATTTTGATGCAGTTGGTTTTTAAACAAAAAAAAGACCTTCAAAACCACAAAGGCGACCTCTGACACTTTGATCCCTGGTGCCCTTTCTTGCTAATTGGAAGATCAGGCTGCTATCGTTTTTTTACCAGCACTATGTGGAAGTTGAAAGCCGACTGCATTATTTTTCTCTCAGTAAGCCTTTTAGAAAGGATGTCCCAATCCCTGTGGAGCAGATTTTTCCCCTTGTTCTGAATCGTGAGTAACGTTTGAAGTGCATCTGAAAATCTTCTAATCAATTCCTGAGTATTCCTTCTCAGAAGGGGTGGCATGGTGCCACGGTGGTAGAGTTGCTGCTTTATAACACCAGAGACCCAGGTCTGATCTGGACTACGGGTGCTGTCTGTATGGAGTTTGTACCCTCTCCCCGTGACTGCATGGATTTTATCCAGGTGCTCCAGTTTCCTCACACACTCCCAATGATGTGCAGATTTGTAGGTTAATTGGCTTTGGTAAAAAAATTGTAAATTGTCCCTAGTTTGTGGGATTGTGCTTGTGTATGGGGTGTCACTTGATGGCTGCCCTGTTTCCATGCTGTATCTCTAGAGTCTAAAGTCTAAAGAGAGATGAGACAACTTGGATGATTGCAATTAAAAAGAACTGCAGTTGCTAGTTTATAAAAAAAAAAGACCAAAGTGCTGGAATAATTCAGCAAGTCGGGCAGCATCTCTGGCGAACATGAACATGTAAAAATTGTAAATTGTCCCCAGTGTGTAGGATAAAGCTAGTGTACAGGGTGATTGCTGATCGGTGCGGACTTGGTGGGTTGAAGGGCTTTTTTCCGCACTGTAAAATCTATAAAATAAGTATTTATTGTCATCATCTTTGATTTAATAAGAACAAGATGAACGCTCCTGTATTTGTGACTGAGGTGGGATTTCCGAACTGGGTTGTATGTAGGTTAGTTGGTTTGGGGCTTGACGATTCAAAGCACTAGTTTGTCATCTAAGGCTGATATTAAAGCTTCATAATTCACTTTCAGCTGGGAGCTACCTGTCAAGATTATCAATATAAAGTGCGTATTTAAGAGCCTGTCTGCTTTCTCCTTCTCAATGTGCAAAAAGGTATAGACCATTCAAACAAGGGAAGGAAGGTAGGTGATGTTTTTGGTCAGGACCCTTTCGTTCAGTTTGGAGATATGATAAGGAAACAGGCCCTTTGGCCCACCGATTGCGTGCCGACCAGCAATCACCCCATACACTAGCACTATCCTACCGACTAGGGACAATTTACAATTTTTACCGAAGCCAATTAATCTATAAACCTGAGATAGACGCAAAAAGCTGGAGTAACTCAGCGGGTCAGACAACATCTCAGGAGAAAAGGAATAGGTGACACTTCGGGTCGGGATCCTTTTTCAGACTGGGAGTCAGGGGAAAGAGAAATGAGAGATATAGATGTTATATAGATATAGACGAAAAATATATACTATAACTTCCTAGTGTGTAGGTGGGTGTTGGAATCTGAAGAGAGTTGATGGGAATCTGGGGAGAATTAAAAAAATGGGATTAATGTTGGATTTGTGTAAACATTTGGTTAATAATTGGTGAGGAATCGTTGGGCCGAAGGGCCTGTTCCCGTGCTGTACCTCTCTATTCCGTTAGTGGGAGTGCCTCAAACAGTGGAAGATAGTTACACCCTCTATTGTCTGAAGAAGGTTCCTGACCCAAAACATCACGTACACATTCTCCAAAGATGCTGCCTGACCTTTGAGTTACTCCAGTACGTTGTGCCTTATTTTGCAAACCAGCATTTGCAGTTCCTGGAATCAACGGTTACACGGTTATAGAGTGCTTATTTGACACTGAAGTATGTTGGAGCTCTTTCCCATGGAGGGGAGTGACTATCACAGATATTTGTGAACATTAGATACATCGCACATATCATTATGGGGCAGCACGGTGGTGCAGCAGTAGAGTTGATGTCTTACAGCATCAATATCCAGGTTCAATCCTGACTATGGGCGCTGTCTGTATGGAGTTTGTATGTGATCGCATGAGTGTTCTCCGGGTTCTCCGGGTGCTCCGGTTTCCTCCCACACTCCAAAAACATACAGTTGTGTAGGTTAATTGGCTTTGGCAAAAATTGGCAAAAATTATAAATTGTCCCTACTGTGTAGGATCGCTGGTCGGCACAGACTCAGTGGGCAGAAGGGCCTTTTTTCCCTTTGCTGTATCTCTAAAGTAAAGTAAAATCTTACCACAGATTGGAGATGAGATGAATGGAGCTAGTAATGGGTTGCTGTGCTTTTGAAAGGTTGGCGAAGTGTGGGCTATGGGGAATTAAATCCGGAGAGGGATTGATGCCTGAGGCAAACCAGCCACAAGAATATTGAATGGCAACGTGGGCCTGAGGGGCCTATTGATTTCCTGTTCTCTTGGGCTCTTGTGCATTCCTGTAACACCAAAAACCCCAAGTCTGGTGTTTCTTCCCTATCATCTCCGCCATCTCCACACTTCATTTAAAACATTCCTTAAAACCTCTGAAAGTGGCATCATAGGTCAATGGGGTGGTCAAGAAGGCTTTCAGTACATTGGATTTCATCAGTGTTTAGAATTTAAAGAAACAGTGTGGAAACAGACCTTTTGGCCCAATGAGTCCACGCCAACCAGCGATCACCCTGTACACCAGCACTATCCAACACACTAGGGACAATTTACAGAAACCAATTAACCTACAAACGTGTATGTCTTTGCCGTGTGGGAGGAGACCAGAGCACACGGAGAAAATCCACGCGGTCACAGGCAGAATGTACAAACTCTGTACAGACAGTACCTAAGGTCAGGGTCGAACCTGGATCTCTGGTGCTGTACAGAAGCAACTCTATCACTTCGCCACTATCAGGGTGTGGGAATGTAGGTTAGAATGCTATGTTACAGTTGTACAAGGCATTGGTGAGGCCACATTTGGAGTATTGTGTTCAGGTTTGGTCAACATACTATCGGAATGATGATATTAAGCTGACAAGGGTGCATAGAAGATTTGCAAAGATACTGCCCGCCCAGTCTCGAGGACCTGAGCTAGAGGAAGAGGTTGGATAGGCTGGAACATTATTCATTGGGGTAGAAGGAGGCTGAGGGGTGATCTTATCGAGATGTATAAGATCATGAGGGGAATATGGTAAATGCCCGGTAGAGTTTGTATGTTATAAGAAGTGTAGCGATTAGAATAGATTCATCCCAACATTGTGATCTCAGTTGGGATTCAATACAAATGTACAGCTGCTGCCGAACAGCACCAAAGATCTGAGTTCAATCCTGATCTCAGATGCTGTCAGTGTGGAGTTTGCACGTTCTCCCTGTGACCACGTGGGTTTCCCCTGGGTGCTCCAGCTGCCTCCCACATTCCATAGACATGCGGGTTTGTAGGTTAATTGCCTTAAGTGAAATATTCCCTGTGATGTGCAGGGAGTGGATGAGAAAGTGTGAGAACATAGAACTAATGTGGACGGGTGATCAATGGTTGGCACTGGCAAAAGGGTCTATTTCCATGCTATTTCTTTCAATCAATCAATCAATATTATATTATTAACAAATGCTCAGTTATGCATTTGTTTCTAAAGTAAACAACAATTCACAAATGTTTTGTTTAATTAATTCAGAGCTATATTCTCAGTTGACTTTAACAAAGTTGGGTATTTTTTGTAAAATATACTTTCAGCAAAGGTAATGTTTTTATTTTTATTTGCTTTGATGAATAAAACCCTGATGTTTTGAATAAGTTCTTAGCAGTATGTAATAAAGAGGAACTGCAGATGCTGGTTTATACCAAAGATAGACAAAGTTCTGAAGTAATTCAGCGGGTCAGGCAGCATTTCTTGAGAACATGGATAGGTAACGTTTCAGGTCAGGACACTTGTTGGGCCTGTTGTTTTAGTTGTTATAGGTAAAAAAAAAAACAACTACAAAAATCAAGCTGTACCTATTTATGATGGCACACAGTGATTGAATTATTGTGTTGGCATCTGGATTCTCTTTTGTGAAATATTAGACAAACTAACCAGGACTCAGTGGCTCCATATAACATGACTGCTTATTCCAATTACTTCAGCCAACTGACTCTTGAAGCTTGTGCCGTCTATATCGCCTTTGCTCTATTTATTGTACTTGAGTTTGACTTGAGTGTTTCTATATTTGTGGTGGCAGATTGATCTAGCAGTAGAGTTGCTGCCTCACAGCACCAGAGACCCGGGTTCAATCCTGAGCACGGGTGCTGTCTGTGCGCAATTTGTACGTTCTCCCTGTGACCACATTGCTTGCTTCTGGCTGCTCTCGATTCCCCTCACATCCCAAAGACATCCATGTTTGTAGGTTGAGTCTGAAGAAGTGTCACGACCCAAAATGTCACCCATTCTTTCTCCAGAGATGCTGCCTATCCTGCTGAGTTACTCCAGCAGTTTGTGTCTACATTCGATTTAAACCAGCATCTGCAGTTCTTTGCAACACACGTTTGTAGGTTAATTGGCTGCTGTAAATTATCCCAAGTATGTAGGATGCAAAAGTGGGATAATATAGAACTAGTATATATTATTTATGATGGGCATGAACCCAAAGAGCTTGTTTCGTCACTGTATATCTAAACTTAAAACTAAAAAAAGACACAGAGTGGTGTAGCAACTCAATGGATCAGGCAGCATCTTTGCAGAACAGGATCTATGACATTTCAGGTCGGGACCCTTTGTCAAACATGGTACAGTTGTCTGAAGAAGGATCCCCACCTGAAACGTCACCTATTCATTTTCTCCGGAGATGCTGCCTGACCCACTGAGTTACTCCAGCTCTTTGTGGGTCTATCTTTGGTATAACTAACCTGTTCAGGTAGTCTTGTCGCATTGTCACTATACCTCTGTACATGTGACAATTTTAGTTTAGTTTAGGCAACAGTTACAGAAGTGTGAAAACACAGACCTCCAAATTTAGGGGTTGTTTCTTGCCAGTGTTATCAGGCAACTGAGCCATCCTATCACTAACTGGAGAGTGGTCCTCATCTACCATCTACCTCATCTAAGACCCTCGGACTATGTTTACTTGGACTTTATTGAACTTTATCTTGCACTGAGCATTATTCCCTTTATCCTGCATCTGTCCACTATGGATAGCTTGATTGTAATAATTTAATATCTTTCTGCTGACTGAATTGCACGCAACAAGAGCTCGGTACGCGTGAGAATAAACTAAACTAAAATAAGTATCCTAAACCTAAGCAGCCTCAAAGCAACAATAACCCTTTCTAAAGCAATACACATCAAATGCAATTTTGTTTCTACATTTGCAAGTCAGCGCACTTCCTTCCAAAGAGCGGTAAAAATGCTGCTGTGGTCGTGCATAATATTTTCGTAAATGGTAGGTACATCAACAGAAGCTGACAAGGTTTTGCGATTTTAATTGCCTGCTAATAGACTGGAGCATTTGTTTGACATGTAGGAATATGTAGACACTCTTCTAGAGAAGCAAGAATTGAAGCTCCAGATTAATGTTTGCCGCGTGATGTGTTCCACGCGGAATGATTGTTCCAAATTGCTGGCAAAAATTTGTAATCGGTTTTATGGATAGCAATTTCTATACTGTGGGAATTGCAGGCTCAATGGTTACCATAGTGATCCCTCTGCACAATATTGGATTCATAGTCATAGAGTGTATTATTTCAGCCCAAACTTACCCAACTTGCCTACACCCACCAAGATGCCCCATCTACACTAATCCCACCTTTGGCTCGTATCCCTCTAAACATGTCCTATCCATGTATCTGTTCAAATGTCTTTTAAATTCTTAGACTTTAGACTTCAGATAAGCAAGTACAAATCCAAATTAAGGTGCTCATTTTGAATTTAAGTAACTAAACTTATTTGGAAATTTAGAATAAAAACTAATATTGATTACCATGATACTAACAAATTGAAGTCAAGTCAAGAGTGTTTAATTATTATATCTACCAAAACAGAACAATGACATCTTTATGAATTGCTGTACAATTCATTGATTCCCTTCAGGGAAACATCTGCTGTCCTTATCTGCACTGAATTGTATGTGACTTTAGCCCAGCGCTGTCGTTTACACTAACTGTCTCTTCAGATTAGAGATACTGTGTGGAAACAGGGCTTTCGGCTCACTGAGTCCACAACGACCAGCGATCACCTGCCCATTAACACTATTCTATAGGCTAGGGACCTTTTACAGAAACCAATTAACCTACAAAACTGTACGTCTTTGGAATGTGGGAAGAAACCAGAGCACCCGGAGAAACCACACACGGACCACAGTGAGAACGTGCAAACTCCATAAAGACAGCATCCATAGTTGGAATCAAACCGGGGTCTCTGGCACTGTGATGCAGCAACTCTACCGCTGTGCTCCTGTGCTGCCCCTTTATATACCTGCCTCCTTTATATGCCTGCCTCAAATACCTCCTCTGACAGCTCATTCTGTATGTGCGCCACCCTTTGTGTGATAAAGTTGCCCTTCACGTTGCCCCTATTAAATCTTTCACTTCTCACCTTATACTTATGTCCCCTGGTTCTTGATTCCCCTCCTGTGGATAAAATACTGCATTTACCCCATCTATTCCCCTCATGATCTTATATAGAGAGTGATAGAGACATACAGCATGAAACAGGGGCCTTCGGCCAAACTTACTCACGCCGACCAACATACCTCATTCATTCACTTCCCTTTGTTTGATCCATATCCCTCTGAAGAAATCCCTCTGAAATCCTATCCATGTACCTGTCTAAATGTTTCTTAAATGTTGCGATAGTATCTGCCCCAACTACCTCCTCTGGTAGTTCATTCCATATACCACCACCCTTTGTGCCAAAAAGGTTACCCCTCAGGTTCCTGTTAAATCATCCCCCCTCACCTGTGTCCTCTGGTCCTTGATTCCCCTACTCTGGGTAATAGACTCTGTGCGCCTACCCAAACTATTTGTTCTCAGATTTTATACACCTCTGTAAGATCACTCCTCATCCTCCTGTACTCCAAGGCATAAAGTCCTAGCAAGCTCAACCTCTCCCTATAGCTCAGGCCCTCAAGTCCTGGCAACATCCTCGTAAATCGTCTCTTCACTCTTTCCAGCTTAGAATGGGTGTGCGTTTTGGACGGTCATATTATGAAGTGATAAAGGAGGGTGCATGCAATTGGGAAAATTATATAAAGTTGTATAGCTCAAAAGGACAAAAAGTGCTGGAGTAACTCAGCAAGGCCAGGCGACATCCCTGGAGAACACGGACAGATGTTGTTAAGGTGTTTTGGGTGCTGCGGAGATTTACGAGTATGAGTTAGTCCAGCACTTTGTGTTTTACAGATGATATGTTCTGTTGGGTAAATTAATTTTACAGAGCACTTCCAAACTCCACTGCAGCACTGGGTGAATTGGACAGGAAGAAGAGTCAATGACTCACAACGAATGCACTATTTTACTTCGGAGTCACGTGAGTGACTACGTGAAGAACCCCGCCAGGACGCATGCGTGTCATATCGCTTTCACGCTTGCGAAACGACAGGCGGGGTGGAGCGTTCCCCCACAGCGGTAAGTTTGAAACCGCGACCTGCAGGTAAGTGACTTACTCTGCGGTAGTTTTTTGTCCCCGCGCTGTTTTTACACAGGGGGGGAAGCTGGACAAAATAGTGTCCACAAGTGCTGCGAGTGAAGCTGGCTGGGGAGGACCGCGAAGTTGCGGGAGCCAGCAGCAGCTGAAGGCACAAGCCCCGTAAGTGGGATCAGCTGTGCCGACTTATGGTCCCGCCCCGGCCAGAACACCACGGCCGGGCGGGAGACTATTCAGAATGGGGCCGTCGACTTTAACAAGTCGAAATGGCAGGAGGCGGGGTGGAACGACGTTCCCCCGTAGCGACAGTTTAAACCTGGACCTGCAGGTAAGTGAATTTGCGGTCTTTATTCTCCCCATACTGTTTCACAGGTGGGGAAACATGGAGAGCTGTGCAAACAACAGCAGGCGGCACAGGAATCACCCGTAAGGGAACAGCTGTGCCCGACTACGCTCCCGCACCGGCCAGATTAAACACCATGGCTGGGCGGGAGACTATACAGAATGGAGCCGTTGGCTTTGACAAGTCAAAACGGCAGGAGGAGGGGTGGAAGGACGTTCCCCCATAACGGCAAATTTTAAGCCTGGACCTGCAGGTAAGTGATACTGCGGTCTTTATTGTTCCCATACTGTTCTACAGGTGGGGGAAACATGCACAAGGCAAAGAAGTCGACCAGAGCTGCGACAAAGCTGGCGGGGGAAGACTGTGGAGTTGCCCGACTCCGCCCACGCACCGGCCAGATTAAACACTGCGTCTGGGCGGGAAGGCAAGAAGAAAACCAAAAGAGTCGTTGACTGATGAGTCCGACTTTGAGCAGCCGCGAGCGGCCAGTGACTGTGAGCGCTGGAGTCGGTTGGAGCGGCTTATGGAGCAGAGCTCCAACAGGACAGACTCTGGGAGATGGAGTCTAGTCACCGTGGGGATATAAAAAACATCCACAGCAGCACCTTACGTAGGGCTGCACAGTGCATCTCCCTCGTCAGAGGGGAGTACTGGGGGATCAATTCTGGGCTGACCCTGAAGAGGGGTTTTGACGAACAAAACTACAAGTGTGCAGGAGGTGTAGGAAGGCTAAATCTACTGGTCATGGTGTCCAAATGCATACAACCAGACCACGATGGGCACCACTACAAAAATACTTGGGACCAGGAAACTGCGTATCCCTGAATGTTCCAGTCGTGGAAATAGCATCTGGAAACATGTCGGAGCAGGAATTAGGAAAGCCCTGGGGCTCATAAAGGCGACAACATTAAGGATCTCCTACAGCCAAAGACAGCACCCTTATGCACCCACCAGCAGAACAAGAGAAGCTGGTGAAAGCTCAAAGGCCGGGCATACAGGACAGCGGTCTTTTAGACCATAGCCCAGACCCGCCTTCCTGGAAGATGCGCAAACCCCCAACCCAAAAACAAACCCAGACACCGGCGCCTCAACCTCCACGAAGACCACACAGAAGAAGCAAACTTCCACTGGTAACAATGGAGGTAGGGGGGTCTGGTCCCTTACAAATTATAGGAAGAGTGGATAATACACACATTGGTGGGAGATTACACTCTTTTGGATACATGGTGTATATCAACTACAGACACTTATATCCTAAGCAGTATCCAGGGATATACCATTGAATTGTGCAAAAGGGGTAATGGGTAAACCCAACACGATTGGCTGGAATTTGTGTCATATATCTTTACCAAAAACAAAATAGATGGTGACAGTCGCATCATCATCGAATTGACCAAATTGAATACATTGTACTATATATTCAGTACAAAATGGGAACTGGTAACTGCTAAAGGACTGATTTCCAAAGGCTACTCCATGGCTAGCATTGACCTAAAAGATGCTTACTATTCAGTGCCTACACGGACTGATCACAAACGTTATTTTAAAGAATTCAACTGGATGGGGCAGCTCTGGCAGTATAGAGCTCTACCAAATACATAATCATATGATCATACTAATTGTGGGCATAACTTTGGAGTTGGCCTAACTAGCTGTAACAGCCACCATACAATTGGGTGAAAACTTGGGTTATCAACCATCCAGTTAAATCTAAACTAACGCCTACCATAATGGATTATTTGGGGTTCACTATTGACAGCTCACATGTCGGTGACTTTACCAAAGGACAAGGCTACAGTCTTAACTGAGGCCTGCAACAACCCCACTGACATCAGTGAACCGTCTATTAGATTGGTAGCAAGGGTAATTGGCATATAGTGTCTGCCTTTCTAGCCACACAATTTGGACCTTTGTATTACCAAAAATCTACAAAGGGCAAAAATACAAACACTCAAAGTTAATACTGGTCATTTCGACAGACCAATAAGCCACCAATCAAAGCTTATGGAATTAAAATGGTGGAGGGATAACATTCGGCATTATTCCAACCCTATCGTTATCAGCAAACCCTTAGTGGTGCTACAAACTGATGCCAGTGCACTTGGTTGGGGTACTACCAATTTCCATCTCCATCTGTGGAGGTAGATGAAAGGCACAGGAGGCATCATTATCACAGACACTGGGCATAAACTACCTGGAAATGTGGGGTGCGTTCTATGGCCTAAAGTCATACTGCTCTGGGATAAATCACCAGCATGTTAGACTACAGAGTGACAATCTGACTAATACAATTTGGTAATGGTGTATCCAGAGAAATATTTGAATATCAGCTACTTACCTACCAGGTAACCCAAAATTTAGTGACAGACATCAGGTCACGCAAATTCAATAAAATAAGACTTAATCACCAGTTACCAAACTGTGTTTCTTGGGAACCAGACCCTGGGACAGCAGGGACAGATGCTTTTCACTGCATTGAGGGGGCAATTGTTTATCTATGCATTCCCTCCTTTTCTGCATCATCAGTCGGGTATTACGAAAAATACAACAAGACTCAGCGTCTGTTAATTGGTAGTGCCGATTGGCCTACTTAACCATGGTTCCCTGTGATACTCAACATGGAGTTTAACCATGCATCACCATCCTGAAACAACCAGATTATTGGTTCATCCCATAACAGGGGAACCCATCCATGTCAAATACAACAGACCTATCAATTTGTAGAGTCTAGGAACCTCTACTGCAACTGGGACTGGTGGACCGAACATTGAACACTATCTCAGCGGGCCACAGACAGTCCACCAAAAAACTATATCTGGTATACATCAGGAAATGGGAGATATATTGTCACAGAAACAACATCACCTACAGTTCGATGAACATAACGTCTGTTCTGGAATTCCTGGCAGGCCTCCATTATGATGAGGGGCTCAGTTACAGTGCCATTAACTGCGCCAGAAGTGCCCTTTCAACATATCTATGGCGAGGATCAGAGCGTCATTCTGTTGGGACTCACCCCTGGTAACCAAACTTATGAGGGGAATTTTTAATATCAATCCCCCAAGAACCAGGTACTCTTTAAAATGGGAGATGAGTATTGCCCTAACGTTGCTAAGGAATTGGTCTCCAGCAACAGCTCTGTCCCTGCAAAGACTGACGCACAAAACAGTCATGCTGATGGCTTTGGTCACGGCACTAAGGGTACAGTCGTACATAAGTTAAGGCTGGACTATATGACTTCTTCAACAGGAATATAACGTTTCATATTACGAATTAGTCAAACAGAACAGACCGGGATCATCAGGCCTCAAAATAGAATTCAGGGATTACCCTACAGATATCGTCTGTGTATAATAAGACAATTATTGTTATATATGGAGAACACCAAAAACAACTGAGGCTATGAGATGACACTACTAATCAGCCACAAACAACCCACTAAAAAGTGTCGGTTCAAACTATTTCCAGATGGCTGAAACTGGTTTTAACAACAGCTGGAGTGGATACTAACATATTCAAATCTTATTCCACCAGGGCTGCAGCTACATCGGCAGCTATGGAGTTGGATGTACCAATGAACCAAATCCTCGAGACAGCAGGATGGATCAGGGGAAAATGTTCCAACTATTCTACCACAAACCAGTAGTTAAACTGGAACTTTGCAGAGTCAATTTAAAATTCTGTAATATAATTTCACCCCATAAATAGGGGCTATAATTTGTTGTTAACAATTTATCATGGATTTCAATGCTGGATTCATGTCTAAACATGTTAACACAATTCCTCCCACAGTCAATTAAGGCAGATGTGATGCATGAACTCGTTTCCACGGCATGAAATCACAGAGCTTTGACATCTTCATGTAGTCACTCACGTGACACCAAAGTAAAATAGTAAGATTAAACGAGAACTTACCAGTTCGAAGTTTGATCATTATTTTATGAGGACTACGTTGAGGGAATACGTGCCCTCCGCTCCCACCCTTGATCATATACTCAACTGGTATTTTCTTCTCTAATCTTACTATGCTCAGTCATTACAGTTATCTGTGATTTCACACCGCTGCTTTGAAAAATGACACGCATGCATCCTGGCGGGGTTCTTCACGTATTCCCTCAACGTACACCTCATAAAATAATGATCAAACTTTGAACTGGTAAGTTCTTGTTTAATCTTACTATTATACACTACACTCAGTCAATTGCAACATGGTGAAATTAGAAACAGCAACAACTTCTTGCAATAAAAGCAGGGCAGAGCATAGTTGTACGTGATCAATCTATGTCATGTTCAACTATTGATTAACAGAGGCATTAACCAACTGTTGCCTAAACTAAACTAACATTTCACAATGACAATGGTAACTTTTTCACACAAAGGTTGGTGAATGTATGGAACAAGCTGCAAAAGAAGGTAGTTGAGGCAGGGACTATCTCATTGTTTAAGAAACAGTTAGACAGGTACATTGATAGGACAGGTTTGGAGGGATATGGGCCAAGCGCAGGCAAATGGGACTAGTGTGTAGTTAGGATATTATTGGCCGGTGTGGGCAAGTTGAGCCGAAGAGCCTGTTTCCACACTGTATCATTCTTTAATACCATCCACAAAGGCTCAGAAGAATCTCCATCTTCAATAAGCAAGTCAGGCCCTCAATATAGTTTAGTTTAGTTTAGAAATTCAGAATGGAAACAGGTCCTTCAGTCCACTGAGTCCTCACTGACCATCAATCACCCCTTCACCCTGGTCACTCCCCCATCTCCTCTCTCTCATCGGGCAAAAGGTTCAGAAGCTTGAAAAAGCATCTCCAGATTCAGGAGCCATTTCATCGCTGTTATCTGGCAACTGAACCATCCTCTCAACAACTAGAGTGCAGTCCTGAACTACTATCTACCTCATTGGAGACCCTCGGACTATCTTTGATCAGACTTTATTGGTTTTATCTTGCACTAAATGTTATTCACATTATTCCCTTCATCATGTATCTGTACACTGTGAATGGCACGATTGTAATCATGTATTGTCTTTCTACTGATTGGTTAGCACGCAACAAAAGCTTTTCACTGTACCTTGGTACATCTGGCAATAACTTAAACTAAACTGAACTAAACACTGGTTCTATGTTATCCCACTTTCTCATCCACTCCCTACACACCAGGGGGAAATTTACAGAGACCAATTAACGCACAAACACGCATGTCTTTGGAATGTGGAAGGAAACCAGAGCACCTGGATGAAACCCACGCGGTCACAGGGAGAATATGGAGCAGTGGTAGAGCTGATGTCTCAGCACCAGAGCCACGTGTTCCTATGCGGTATTGTTCAATGTTCTATGTGCAAGTTGTCAGGTTGAAAAATTGAACTATTAGCTACTTGACCCTCAAGCCAATCTGGGCCATGTGCAAAATACAATGTCTTCTAACACCATCAAATCAAGTAGCATGATGCAAATTTACCATTGCAACATTTAAAAAACATTTAGATAGGTACATGGATAGGATAGGTTTGGAGGTATATGGGCCAAACACAGGCAGGTGGGCCTAGTGTACATGGGATATGTTGGTTGATGTGGGCAAGTTGGGCTGAGGGGCCTGTTTCCACGTTGAACAAGTCTATGACTGTGCCTTTGTGCCCAAATGTTCCCATTCATAGGGCCACAGGGAGGGCATGCAGACACCGTATGGACAGAGCCCGAGGTCAGGTTCGAACCCAGTTCTCTAGCGCTGGAGGCCTTAGAAGCAGTTCCTAAGTCTGGTGGTGCAGGCTTTCAAGCTTCTGCACCTTCTGCCTCGCGGGGGTGGGGAGAAGAAGGAATGACTGGTGATTTGGTGGAATTCATTATTAGTACAGGTGTCAGGAGTTATGGGGTGAAGGCAGGAGAATGGGGTTGAGAGGGAAGGATAGGTCAGCCATGATTGAATAGCGGAGTAGGCTGGATGGGCTGAATGGCCTAATTCTGCTCCTATAACATGAAGATATTTCCCTTAACAGTGATTTACATGGCAGTTCCAGCAGTTCCATAAATTCCCATCTCACCACTCGTTGATCTTTATGTTTTGCAATCTGTTTCACTGGTGACATTGTTGACAGTGAGAAGATCGGGCATAACTTTGGGAGTTCCATTTTCCTCGCCTGCGTTCATAGGACGGGTGGATGATTTAGCCCTTCAAGCCTGTTCTTGGCTGATCTGTGACCAATTACATCCTGCCTTTTACCCCAAGTCCCTTGCTAACTGCAATCTATCAATTATAAGTTTAAAATTAACAATCGACCTACATAATGCCTTTTGCATTAGAGAATTTCAAGCTCCCACCTCCGCTCTCTGCACAGAAATATTAACGCAACTCCCACAAAGCCTGGTTTGCAATCTTTAAACTAGTCCTATACTTACCAACGAGTAAAAATACATGTTTCTTTATTTCTGTTCCAACAGTCTTTCCTAATATATTGGGGGGGGGGAGTGCTCAATCATGCATTAACTTTCTGGATAACAAATTCTTAAAATTGTCTTTATTTATTTGAGGTAATTGAAACATCAGGAGCTCTGGGAGATGATAAATCTATCTGGTTCCCATGATGGACAATGAACTTGAAAACACGCATCACCAGACTCAGGAATAGCTTTGTCCTCTCTGTTATCGGGCTTCTGAACTGTCCTTTAATAACCTAGGGTACTGTCCGATTCACCTCTACCCCATTGCGGACATTGGACTTTGTCTATAGAACTGGTGCACCACAATATGTAGGAAGGAACTGCAGATGCTGGTTTATACCGAAGATAGACACAAAGTGCTGGAGTAACTCAGAGGGTCAGGCAGCATCTCCAGAAAAAAGGAATAGGTGATGTTTCAGGTTGGAACCCTTCTTCAGAAGGTCTGAAGAAGGGTTCCGACCCGAAACGTCATTTGTTCCTTTTCTTCAGAGATGCTGCCTGACCCACCCGCTGTGTTACTCCAGCACTTTGTGTCTATCTTCAGTGCACTACAATTCTGAAAACTATATTCTGTATTCTGTATCTTTCCCTTTGCTCTACCTATTGTACTTGTAATTTGAAGGACACAAAGTGCTGGAGTAACTCAGCAGGTTAGGCATCATCTCGGGGATGACGTTTCGCATTAGGACCCATCTTCAGACTTGTACTTATACTTGAGTTTGGCTTGGTTGTATTTATGTATACTATCTGATTTGATTGGATAGGTTTCAGTTTAGATTTAGCTTTATTATTGTCACATGTGCTGATGCATAGTGAAAAGCTTTGTTTTGCATGCTATCCAAACAGATCAAGCATAACATATAAACACACTCAAATCAAACTCACTTACAATATAGCAAAGGGGAAGATACAAAATGCAGGATATAGTTCTCAGCATTGTAGCACACCAGTTCTGTGGACAGTCCAAAGTCTCTAATGGGATGGAGGTGAATTGGACAGTATCCTAGCTCATGGAAGGACCATTCAGAAGCCTGATAACCGAGGCTTTATATCCTCTGTATCCTCTGCACTCTCTACTTTGTAGCACATCAGTTCCAGTGACAAAATCCAATGTCCACTGGGTAGAGGCAGATGGAACAGTCCCCAAGCTTATGGAAGTACTGTTCAGAAGCCTGATAGCAGAGGGCAAGAATCTGTTCCTGAGGCTGGTGGTGGTGCGATTAACAAGCTTCTGTATCCACTGCTGGACGGGAGCGTGGAGACGGATGAATGGTCAGTGTGGGGCAAGTCTTTGATTATATTGGCAGTATGTAAAATAAAGCGTTTCACTGTTTCTCAGCACACCTGACAACAATTAACTTAATTCTAAACCGAAATCTGAGTTCTGTAGTGGAGTTGAGATGCAATGTTTTTTTTTGTTTAGTTTAGACACAGTGCGGAAACAGGCCCTTGGGCCCACCGAGACCGCACCGACCAGCGATCCCCGCACATTAACACTACCCTACACACACTAGGGACAATTTGCACTTAAACCAAGCCAATTAACGTACAAACTTATATGTCTTTGGAGTGTGGGAGGAAACTGAACAGCTCGGAGAAAACCCACGCGTTCACGGGGAGAACGTACAAACTCCGTACAGATATCACCTGCAGTCAGGATCGAACCCGGGTCTCCGGCGCTGCAAATCCTGTAAGCTCTGTAAGGCAACAACTGTACCACTACACCACCATGCCACCCGATTGTCGTGTTATTATTATTATTATTATTATTGTGGGCTCTCTAATTATGATTGTCATGAATCAGAGTGTAGGCATGAGGGGATGTGTAGCCCCTCATTGTGAGAGTCATAGAGTGCATCATGGAAACAGGCCCTTCAGCCCACTATGTCTGTGCTGATGCTGGATTAGGTATTAGCTACAGGGAGAAGTTGCACAGACTTGGACTGTCTTCTCTGGAACACCAAAGTTTGTAGGAAGACCTGATAGAAGTATATGAAAGTATGTTAGGCATAGATAGGGGTAGACAGTTAGAATCTTTTACCAAGGGTGGAAGAATTAACTACTAGAGGGCATAGCTCTAAGGTGAGAGGGGCAAAGTTTAAAGGAGATGTGCGGAGCAACTTTTTTACACAAAGGGTGGTGAGTGCCTGAAAGGTGCTGCCAGGGTTGGTGGTGGAGGCAGATACGATAGTGGTATTGAAGAATTATTTGTAAGGGCATATGGATATGCAGGGAATGGTGGGATATGGATTATGCACAGGTAAATGAGAGATGGCCTTGGCATCATGCTCGGTACAGACATGGACCTAAGGGCCCATTCATGTGCTGTACCTGATTTTATATGATACTTTTTGTCCATCTCCATGAATCCTATTTGTCTGGATTAGGAACGTATCCATCAGTGCCTTGTCTATTTAAATGTCTACCTGAAGGGATAATAATTGTGGAGTTGAGATGCCATGATTTTATATCTGTGCATCAGACTACCACCTTTATAAGAAAATGTAAAATACTTTTGATAGGTACATGGATAGGAAAGGTTTAGAGGGATGTGGGCCAAATGAGGGTAGCTGGGATTGTGAGGATGGGGCATCTTGATCAGCATAGGGCGGCACAGTGGCTCAAAGTTAGAATTACTGGTTTACAGCACCAGACACAGGTTCAATCCTGACTACGGGTTCTATCTGTACGGATTTTGTATTTTCTCCCAGTGACCGAGTGGGATTTCTCCAGGTGTTCCGATTTCCTCCCACAGTCCAAACACCTGCAGGTTTGTAGGGTTAATTGGCTTCTAAAAAATGTCCTTAGATGTGTACGATAGAACGAGTATAATGGTGATCACTGGTTGATGGGTACTCGGTTGACCAAAGGGCCTGTTTCACGCTGTATCTCTAAACCAAACCAAACTAAACTAAGCGTTTAGTCTGAAGAAGGGTCTCGACCCGAAACGTCACCCATTTCTTCTCTCCAGAGATGCTGCCTGTCCCGCTAGTTACTCCAGCATTTCGTGTCTATCTTCGATTTAAACCAGCATCTGCAGTTCTTTCCTACATTAAACATTTAAAAGACAGATACATGGAAAGGAAAGGGTTTGAGGGAGGTTACACAGAAAAGCTGGAGAAACTCAGTGGGTGCAGCAGCATCTATGGAGCGAAGGAAATAGGCAACGTTTTGGGCCGAAACCCTTCTTCAGACTGATCGGGGGTGGGGGTGGGTGGGGACAAGAAAGGGAAAAGGAGGAGGAGCCAGAAGGCTGGAGGGTGGGAGGAGACAGCAGGGGAGCTGAGGAAGGGGAGGAGACAGCAAGGACTAACAGAATTGGGAGAATTCGATGTTCATGCCCCCGGGGTGCAGACTCCCCAAACGGAATATGAGGTGCTGTTCCTCCAATTTCCGGTGCTGCTCGCTGTGGCCATGGAGGAGACCCAGGACAGAGAGGTCGGAGGTGGAGTGGGAGGGGGAGTTGAAGTGCTGAGCCACCGGGAGGTCAGCTTGGTTATTGCGGACCGAGCGGAGGTGTTCGGCGAAACGATCGCCCAACCTCCGCTTGGTCTCACCGATATAGATCTGCTGACATCTAGAGCAGCGGACGCAATAGATGAGGTTGGAAGAGATGCAGGTAAACCTCTGTCGCACCTGGAACGATTGCTTGGGTCCTTGAACGGAGTCGAGGGGGGAGGTAAAGGGACAAGTGTTGCATCTCTTGCGGTTGCAAGGGAAAGTGCCCGGTTTGAGGGATATGGGCCAAATGGGGGCAGGTGACTGGCGTAGATGAAGTATTTTGGTCAGCATTGGCAAGCTGGGCTGAAGATCCTGTTTCCGTGCTGTGTGACTCTGTGACCTCCTTTGGTAGTGCATTCCATACCCCCACGCTGCTATTGTATCTGCGATGACTGCAAAACAAAACAATGGCAAAACCGTCTCCGAAACGGAGTCACGGGGTTCATTTTCATCCACTTGAAAGAGCACAGCAGGCATTGGTTTAATGTCACGTCCGAAGAAACAGTGAGACAGGCAGTGCCACACTGAGAGCAACAGGCTGGATTTTTAATGTGCTCACGAGCCTGCAGTGGGATTTGAACCCGCAACCTTCTGCCTCGAGAGAGGCGTGTGTTCTGCCCGCTGAGACATGGCAGGCTCATGTGGACAGTGAGCTCTCCACAATAGTGTATCCAATTCTCCCGGCGGCAATTGGCCAGCAAATGAACGTGGGTGACGCATCTTTTTACTGCGGGAGGTACCTTATACCAGAGGCAACCTGGAGAGGGTTGCGCATTTGTTTTGTTTGGTTTTGAGATACAGGGCGGAAACAGGCCCTTCGGCCCTCCGTGTCCACACCGACCAGTGATCACCCTGTACACGACATAATCCTTTCAGTGTGGGAGGAAATCGGAGCACACTGGGAGAAAACCCGCGTAGGTCACGGGGAGAACGTGCAAACTCCGTACAGACAGTACCCATAGTCAGGATCGAACCCAGGCCTCTGGCACTATTGGGCAGCAACTCTACTGCTGCACCACCTTGCCACACCTGTTTTGGCCCTGATGGAACCAACATGAAAATAACTGTAAATCATGGGTTTGGGCAGCGCTGTGGCACAGCAGTAGAGTTGCTGCCTTCCAGCGCCAGACACCCAGGTTTGATCCTGACTACAGGTGCTGTCTGTACGGAGTTTGTACGTTCTCCCCTTGACGGCGTGGGTTTTCTCCGGCTGCTCCGGTTTCAGCCCTCACTCCAAAGACTTAGAGTTTTGTAGGTTAACAGGTTTTGGTAAGCATTGCAAATTGCCCCTAGTGTGTAGGATAGTGTTAGTGTGCGGGGTGATCGCTGGTCAGCATGGACACAATTGGTCGAAGGGCCAGTTTCTGCACTGTATCTCTAAACTAAACTAAACTAAACCTCACATGCTGAGGGACAGAAACAAGACTTCAAAGCTTATCAGTGAGTTAACATTTTATCTTTCTGATTGCTAATTTCACGAGTCAGGAGCTGTTGTGTGCCATTATTGTAATTAAAGATACGTTTTTGATCTGTGACGTAGGACTTTAGACATACAGCATAGAAATAGCCCTTTCGGCCCACTGAGTCCATGCTGACCAGCAATCACCCGCATGCCAGCACTATCCTACAAGCTAGGGACAATTTACAATTTTATCAGAAGCCAATTACCCCACAAACCTGCAGAGACCGTTCATCACACGCCAATTTGTGCAAATTTATTGATGTGTTAATGAACTTAGTTTAGCTTAGTTTAGTTTAGTGATACAGCGTGGAAATAGGCCATTCGGTCCACCGAGTCCACACCGACCAGTGATCACCCATACACTCGTTCTATCCTACACTCTAAGGACAATTTTCAGAAGCCAATTAACCCTACAAACTTGCAGGTCTTTGGAAAGTAGAAAGAAACTGGAGTACCTCGAGGAATTCCACGCGGTTACAGGGAGAGCGTACAATCTTCATGCATACAGCACCCATAGTCAGGATTGAACCTGGGTCTTTGGCGCTGTAAGGCAACAACTCCACTACTGCGCCACTGTGCCGCCCAAAGCTTCAAAGCTTGTCAATGAGTTCACATTTTATCTCTCCGATTGCCAGCGTCACGGTCCAGGAGCTGTGGTGTGCCATTAATGTAATTAAAGATATGTTCTTGATATGTGACCTCGGATGTGAACTTGTCCAATGAACCGTGGAAAGAGGAGTAGGTGAAAGAGTTTCAGAGTAAGCTGTCATTGAGCAGTGGAGTGCTGAACCACAAGCTCGACAAACAGCCGTGCCCCTTGTCATCTCACAGGCCCGTTATTGTGATCACGCAACAACATGTCTACAGATGACAAAACCAGGATCAAGGCGAGCTCTGTGGACTGGAGATATCTGCCTCCAGCATCACCGGAGAACAGGGATAGGTGACGTTTCGGGTCAAGACCCTTCTTCAAACCAGTACTACATGATTACTCCACATAACGCAGCGAGATCACTAAATCTTTTGACTTTAGAGATACAGCGTAAAAACAGGCCCTTCAGCCCACCAAGTCCACGCCGACCAGCGATCACCCCTTACACTAACCTACACACAAGAGGGACAATTTTTATAACTTACCAAAGTCAATTAACCTACAAACCTGTACGTCTTTGGAGAGTGGGAGGAAACCGTAGCACCCAGAGAAAACCCAGGCAGTTATAGAGAGAACGTACAAACTCCATGCAGACAGCACCCGCAGTCAGGATCGAACCTGGGACTGCCACTGTAAGGCAGCAACTGCACCGCTGTGCCACTGTGCAGCCCCTTATCTTTAAGGAAAAGGCAGATGTTAGAGATGAAGGGAAGAAGAAAGCCTGCTGTGAAGAATAAACACCGAGAATATTTTAAATAAATGTCGTGTACTAGTACTGAGAGCTCTATAAAATTTCATGTAATCCAATCTTGACATTGTATGATCTTTCAGTATTATTTCTTGTACGCTTCGCACAAAGTCAACAGCATGTTGATTTGTTTACGAAACATCTATAGCGATAGGAATGCTGCACAGTGGGAAAACACGTAAAGGATGTTGATATACATGTATCTTTACAATGACCCTATATAAATGTATCTGATTCCCCGCAGCCTTTATCTCACTAAAACAGAATTTGTATATAATTTCTCCTGCCTCCCAATAAATTTATTGTCTGGATTAACCTCCCTGTGTACGTTTACACCTCCCTCTGTATAACAAGTGTTTAGTTTAGTATAGCTTCGAGATACAGCGTTGAAACTGACCATTCAGACCACCGGGTCCGCGCCGACCTGTGATCCACACAAACTAACACTATCCTATACGCATGGGGGACAATTTACCAAGCCATTTAACCTACAAACCTGTACGTCTTAGGAGTGTGGGATGAAACTGGAGATCCCAGAGATCGCAGGGAGAACGTACTAACTCTGTACAGAGAGCATCCGTAGTCAGGATCGAAACCCGGATCTCTGGCTCTGTATGGCAGCATCTCTACCACTGCGCCACCATGCCGCTCATAGATTTAAGGTGAGAGGGGCAAAATTTAAAGGAGTGTGTGGGGAAGTCTTTCACGCCGAAAGTGGTGAGTGTCTGGAATGCCCTTCCAGGGGCGGTAGTGGACACTGCTAGGATAGTGGCATCTATGAGGCTTTTAGATAGGCACATGGATATATGGGGAATAGTTTAGTTTAGTTTATTGTCACGTGCACCAAGGTACAGAGAACATTTTTCTTGCGTGCTAACCAGTCAGTGGAAAGACTGTTTATGATTACAATCGAGCCATCCACAGTGTACAGAATCAGGATAAAGGAAATAACTTTTAGTGCAAGATGAAGTCCAGAAAAATCCGAAATTTCGAATAGAGGGATGTAGATTAGGTTCAGGCAGCGCAGATCGGTTTATCATGGTATCATGTCCAGCACAGAAGTTGTGGGCAGAAGGGCCTGGTCCTGTGCTGTACTGCTCTATATTCCGTGACAGGGAAGGGTTTCTTGTTGATGGACAATGTGTGCAATGTTCTCATTGACGTTGGCCAGGCTGGGTTTTCAGCTCTCGACCCCCATCCACAAAGTGATGCTTTAATCAGGAAATCACAGAGGTCTAAGTAAAGACGGAACACCCTCAGAAGGTCTCTACCCTTGGGTGCCTGGAGTTATTGTCGATAATAATCAGAGGTCTCTGTCAACCGAACTCCCTCAAAATCACTATTGTCTCTTTTTGTGGAGTGAAGTAAACGGCAAATCAATAAGCAGTGATTATAGAGTCTTCATTGTTTCCCTGGTTACAGGACAGGTACATGTGGTTGTTATACTTCATTGTGTTTGTGATTTTTATCACAGGTTACACTCCTGTGGATAGAGGTGATTTGTAATTACTAGTTTCTGATCAGCAGTTGTCAAGGTAGTGAGACGAGTCACATCCCTGCATACCGCCATCGCTCTGTCACAAATCTCCCTGGTCATATTTTTGGCATTCACTCATGGAATATGAATATCGCAGGTAAGATTGGCATTTATTCCACTTGAAGAATGGGTGATTAGTTACTCTTACTTGAAACTGAGCTTCTTGAAAGTGGCATTGTAAGTAGATAGAGTGGTTTTGTTTAGTTTAAATTTGTTTATTTTAGTTTTGTTTAATTCAGTTTAGTTTAGTTCAGTTCAGTTTAGCATAGCATGGTTTAATTTTATTTAGTTCAGCTTAGTTTTGTTGACTACAACATTGAAACAGGCCCTTCAGCCCACTAAATCCATGACAATCAGTGATCACCCGTACAGTAGTTCAATCCCACACACTAGGGACAATTTACAGAGGCCAATTAACTTACAACCTGCACCTCTTTGGGAAGACGGAGCACCCAGAGAAAGCCCACGCATCACATGGAGATAGTGCAAACTCCACACGGACAGCACTCATGGTCAGGATCGAACCTGGGTCCCTGACACTAAGGCAGCAACTCTACCGCTGCACCACTGTGTTGCATCACAGTGCCAGAGTAAAGAGTGGAAAAGAAGGCATACGGTATGCTTGCCTTCATTGGTCGGGGTATTGGTATAAAAGTCAGGAAGTCATGATGCAACTCTATAGGATGTTGGTGAGGCCACATTTGAAATATTGCATGCAGTTTGGCTTGCCCCATTGCAGGAAGGATGCGGAGGCTTCGGAGAGGGTGCAGTAGAGGTTTACCAGATTATATAATAAAAAGAGAGCTGCAGATACTGATTTATACCAAACAGAGACACAAAATGCAGGCAGCATCTCTGGAGTAAATGGACATTTTGGGTCGGGACCTTTCTTCAAAATTCTCAAGAGGGTCCTGACCCAAAATGGCACCTATCCATTTTCTCCAGAGATTTTACCAAAACGATGCCTGGATTAGCGGGTATTAGCTGCAAGGAGATGTTGAACGGATCTGAATTGTTTTCACTCGATAGCTGGAGGTAAAGGGGAGACCTGATAGAAATGTATATGGAAAATGATGGGAGGTATAGGACAGTCAGAACCTTTTTTTCCAGGGTGGAAATGTAAAATAGAGGACATCATTTTAGGGTGAGAAGAACAAAGTTTAATGGAGATATGCGGGTATAGCCAGTGATTTTTACACAGAGGATGATGGGAGTCTGGAATGCGCTGCCAAAAGTTGTGGTGGAGGCAGATACAATAATGGCAATTAAGATGCTTTTAGACATGCACGTGGCTATGTGGAGAATGGAGTGAGTTGGGTCACATGCAGTCAGAGGAGATCAGTTTAACTTGGCATCATGTTCAGCACAGATCCTGCGGGCCGAATGGCCTGTTCCTGTGTTGTTCTATGTTCTATGATCCATGAAGGAAGGCTCTCATGTAGCATAAACACCAGTAGAGCCTCACCTGTTCCAAATGGACATCCCATGTGATCCCATGCAAAAAAAGCAATCTACATACTAATTTCATGTTCATTGCCTGTTTCAATTCATAATTCATGGGAGCAGAATTAGGTCATTCTGCCCATCGCATTTACTCCGTCATTCAATCATGGCTGATCTATCTCTCCCTCTCAACCCCATTCTCTTGCTTTCTCCCCGTAACCCTTGACACCTGTACTAATAAAAAATCTGTCCAACTCTGCCTTAAAATAACTTGGCTTCCACAGCCATTTGTGGCAATACATTCTGCTGATTAACTAAAGAAATTCCTCCTCGTCTCCTTTCTAGAGGTACGTCCATTCATTCTGAGGCTATGCCCTCTGGTCCTAGACTCTCCCACAAGTGGAAACATCTTGATACGTTTTATGATTACATGCCTACTTTCCTTCTTCACACCAAGAAGTGGTTTAAAAAATAAAAAATAAAAGACAGCATCCAGATTAAGTTCATGGCCAATTTGTGCATCAAGTGATGATTATTAAATGATTTGCTTTGTGGTCAGTCTTACATACAACTGATAACAAATTACATTTAAGTTAGAAAATCTATTTTGGGTTTGAAATTTAATTCAGCTGACAGTGATTGTTTTTGACTGAGGTCATACGCTGTTAGACACACAGCAGGTCAGGCAGCATCCATGGAGAGAGAAGCAGAGATAGCTTCTCCTGTCAACGATCTCCTGTCAAAACCACTTTCTAAAGAAGGAGCATTGACCTGAAACACTGCCTCTCACTCTCTCCAGCTTCAGTACTTTATTTGCCTTTGTAGACATCGCTCACAGACATACGTCACTTCACAGTGATTAGGGTTTTGGTGGAATCACTGGAGTAACTCAGGCCAAAAACATCATTCACCAAACGCACTGTCAACTTTAGACTGCAGACTTTAGAATTTAGAGATACAGTGAGGAAACATGCCCTTCAGCCCACCGAGTCCGGTGGGCCATCCATCGGTCACCCACCCGTTCAACTTGATTGGTGAGGGTGTCAAGGGTTATGGGGAGAAGGCAGAAGAAAGAGGTTGAGAAGGAATGATAGATCAGCTCAGATTGAATGGCAGAGTAGACTCCGTCACAGAGAGAAAATACAAATTCCGTACAGACAGCATCCATAGGTAGAATCAAACCTGGGTCTCTGTCGCTGTAAGGCAGCAATTCTACCACTGTGACACCCCTTTCAAATAATAATGTGTTTTGAATGGTTGATTGCTTTTTTTTTTTGCTCTTTGCGTTTAATATAGATTTACAAGCTGATTTTCTGTCGTTAAACTGGAAAGAGATTAATGAGGAATCGAGGGCCAATCGTGCGAGGCTGGGCAGGCTAGGGCTTTATTTCTTGGACTGCAAGAGGTTGAGGGGTGATAGAGGTGTATAATATCATGAGGGGGATAGGGTGAATGCACAGTCCTTTCTCCAGGGTAGGGGAATCTAGTACCAGAGGTCAAAGGTTTGGGATGAGTGGGGTAACCGCTCTCTCGCTGGTGAGGGGATGGTTCAGTTGCCTGATTACAGCTAGGAAGAAATTGTCTCTGAATCTGGAGGTGTGCGTTTTCACACTTCGGCACATCGCCTGATGGGGGAGAGGAGAAGAGGGTGGCCGGGGTGAGACTGTTCCTTCATTATGCTGGTGGCCTTGCCGAGGCAGCATGAAGTGTAAATGGAGTCGGTGGAAGAGAAGTTGGTTTGCTTGATGATCTGGGCTGCGTCCACATTTCTCTGCAATCATATCAATGGCCAAGAAAGCACATCAATGCCCCTACTTCCTTAGAAGACCTAGGAAGTTTGGCATCTCCCCAACAACTCTCACTAACTTCTACAGATGCGCCATGGAAAGCATTTTATCAGGACATCCAAGACTGCAAGAAATTGCAGAGAATTGTGGACACAGCCCAGACCATCACACAAACCAACCTCCCTTCCATTGTCTCCATCTACACTCTGCACTGCCTTGGTAAGGCCACCAGCATAATCAACCACCAGTCTCACCCTCTACTCCCTTCTCCCATCAGGCAAGAGGTACAGTAGTGTGAAAACGCACACCTCCAGATTAAGGGACACTTTTTTCCCAGCTGTTATTAGGAAACCTAACCATCCTATCATCAACTGGAGAGCAGTCCTGAACTACTATCTACCTTACTGGAGACCCTCGGATTATCTTTAATAGGACCTTACTGGACTTTATCTTACACTATACATTACTGACTTTATCTTCTATTTGTACTTTGTGGATGGCTCGATTCGAATCATGTATTGTCTCTCCGCCGACTGGTTAGCACGCGACAAAAGCTTTTCACTGTACCTCAGTACATGTGACAATAAACAAAACTAAACTGAAGTAAAACACTCTTGGTGTAATCCTGTTACTTTCTCTCTTCCAGTATTAAGTGCCGAACCTCAACATCCATTAATAATGGATGGCTGAGCAGAGACCCAGTACGTGTTTGGCATGGATTTAGCTCTCTGTCACCATCAAATCAATCTCGTTATGAAAGAACATTGCTGAGCACACCTTTTTTTTTGAGTGCTGTGCTTTTTTTTTATCACCATTTTGCATTGGTCTCTGGACGATTTTTCTAGTATACACATTGACAGATGACAGTCTGCAATTTGCTTGCCAAACTGAGGGAACATTCTTCTGAGAGTTGCAATGAGTAACTGATCTGGGCTTTTACAAAATACTTCCTTGGGACCTTGATATCATAACTCATTGGCCAGTTTGTCATTTGCATGGGTTTAAGTTTAGGTTTATTATTGTCACGTGTATTGAGGTAAAGTGAAAAGCTTTGTTTTGCATGCTAAAATGGATGCAAACAGTGGAACTAGTAAGTTCATAAGCGTTGGGAGCAGAATTAGGCCATTCAGCCCATTGGGTCTACTTCACCACTCAATCATGGCTGATCTATCTTTTCCTCTCATCTCTATTCTCCTGCCTTCTCCACATAATTCTTGACACCCTTATTAATCAAGAATAACCAGGGTGAAGGACTAGGGTAGTGTTGTTCTACTGGTACAAATGTTTGCATTCTAGTATCCCTATCATTAGCACATCTTCCCTCACCAACAATGAGCCATTATGGGCTCCATCCTTCCTAAGGCCATCTGTTGCCAGCATTGTTTTGATCTGGCATTCTCTATCAGTCAGAAGCTGGGTTCCAACCCAAAATGTTACCTATTCCTTTTCTCCAGAGATTCTGCCTGACCTGTGGAGTTACTCCAGCACTTTGTGTCTCTTTTTTGTGTAATCAGCATCTGCAGTTCCTTCCTACACACACTGCCTTAAGGGCCTGTCCCACTTGGCCGTCATTTGCGCGCCATTTACGTGAGACGCACGTGTAGTGTGTGGGCCGCGCGGGACGGTCACATGGAGAAGCATGGAGCGGTATGGAGTTTCACGCGGTATCGCGTGGCGCTCCAGGATTTTGTAGGGCACAAAATCTTTGCGTGCCTCCGGCGTATCACGTATATGCACACCGGCGTATTGTGGTTGCACGCAGGCGTCTTGACGTCATACGTGTAGCGCGTGGTGACGCATAATTACATCACCGTGTGTAACCATGCGCCACCACACGCCGCCTATACGCAGTCGGCCCGCCTTTTACGCGTCATGGATATACGCGCGCGCGAATTAAAAATGTGCACAGTTTCGTAGAGAAAACTACGTGGTGAACACCAAAATACACTAAAGCGGAAAGTGCAAAAGTGAATTGATGCTTCACTTGCAATGACTGCATGGGTCTCTGGATTGTGGGTAAGGAAAAGGATAAAAAGACAAATGTTGTATCTCCTACAGCTGGATGAACGAATGACATGAGAAGGGGTGCAGTTGGTAGAAATGGAAGAGCAAACCAGATAAACGATACAAAATGCTGGAGTAACTCAGTGGACCTGCAGCATCTCTGGAGAGAAGCAATGAGTGATGTTTCAGGTCGAAACCCGTCTCGAATTGAAACATCATCCATTCCTTCGCTTCAGAGATGCTGCCTGTCCCGCCGAGTTACTCCTGCATTTTGTGTTTATCTTCAATTTAAATCAGCATCTGCAGTTCCTTCCGACAGGTTAATTTGGTCTGCAGCATGCTACTTTTCATTCACCTCTTTTTATGAATAGGGGCATTACATCTGCAGTTTTCCAATTGCTAGCACCACTCCAGAAACTGGAACATTTTAGAAAATCGCCATAAATATCATAAACTGGGTAAATATCATAAACTGGGTGTTCAAATGACGTCACGAACTCCAGAAGACTGTGCTGACGCATGAAGATGCGTGATGACGTGCATGACAGTCACGACCGGCCTGTCGCGTAAATGACAGCCAAGTGGGACAGGCCCTTTAGGGTATGGTTGAGACTATGTACACTCACAGCCTTTAAGATTTCATTCACCAAGGCATTGAAGGTTTGAACCAAATAGAATAAGAACATGTGGTTGGCATGGACACGGCGGGCCTGTTTCAGAATCTTTTTTTTTTCCAGGATGGAAATGCCAAAGACTAGAGGGCACAGGTTTAAGGCGAAAAGGGCAACGTTTAAAGAAGAGGTGCAGGACAAGTTTTTTACACTGAGGGTAGTGGGTGTCTGAGTTGCGCTACCAAGGAGTGGTGATGGAGGCAGATATGACAATAGTGGTGTTTAAGAGGCTTTAAGATAGATAGATGGATATGTAGAGAATGGAGGGATATGGATCATATGAAGGCAGAGGAGATTCGAACATATACACTTACAACAGTGCAGAACAGGAACAGGTCCTTTGCTCACCGTGTCCGTGCAGCACATGATGCCAAGATAAACTAATCTTATCTGCCTGCATGCAATCCATATCCCTCCATTCCCTGCATATCCATGTGTCCATAGATTGGACACAAAATGCTAAAGTAACTCCACAGGTCGGACAGCGTCCCTGGAAAACATGGATGGGTGACCTTTCGGGTCGAGACCCTTTTTCAGACATACAAACAGTCTGAAGAAGGATCCTGAACCGAAGCATCACCTATCCATGTTCTCCATGGATGCTGCCTGAACCGCTGAGTTAGTCCAGCATTTTGCATCTTTCCTTAATAAACCAGTATCTGCAGTTAGATTGAGAGAAAATGCTGGAGTAGCTCGGTGGGATGGGCAGCTTCTCTGGAGAGAAGGAATGAGTGGTGTTTCAGGTAGAGACTGAGGAAGGGTCTCGACTCAAATGTCCCGCTCAGTTACTCCAGTATTTTGAGCCTATCTTCGTTGTAAACCTGCATCCGGAGTTCCTTCCTAAACAGTATCTGCAGTTACATGTTTCTCACCATCTTAGCATCATGTTTCAGGGGTGATCTTATATACGTGTACAATATCATGAGAGGAATAGATCGGGTAGACCACACAGTGTCTCTTCTGTGTCTTTCCTCGATAAACCAGCATCGGAAGTTCCTTGTTTGGCAATATGTTGGTAATATGTTTGGCACGGATATTATGGGCTGAATGGCCTATTCCTGTGCTGTACTGTTCTATAGATAGACACAATATACTGGAGTAACTCAACGGGTCAGAGAGCTTCTTTGGAGAAAATTGATTGGAGATGTTTCGGGTCGGGATCTGAAAAAGTCCAAAGAAGGGTCCCAAATCAAAACATTTTCTCTGGAGATGCTCACATCCATTTTCTCTGGAGTTGCTGCCTGACCTGCTGAGTTACTTGAGAGCATTTTGCGTCTTTCCTTGGTAAATCAGCATCTGCAATTCCTTGTTCCTGCCTATCTAGTTTCTCTTGGCATCATGTTCGATACTGATATTATGGGCCGTAGGTCCTGTTCCTGTGTTGTGTAGCATTCCTGACCCACTGAGTTTCTCCAGCATTTTGTGTTTATCTTCGGAATAAACCAGCATCTGCAGTTTCACCTTCTCTCGAAATGTCACCTATTCCTTTTTTTTCCAAAGATGTTGCCCGACCCGCTGAGTTACTCAAGTATTTTGTGTCTGCGGTATAAAGCAGCATCTGCAATTCCTTCCTACACACTGTACTGTTCTACGTCTGTTTGTATACTGGATGGCCCTGTGACTTATAGGTGTAAAATGATGTTTTGTTTCTCTTTATATATGCCGATGTAGATCTTCGACCACTGCCCGATGTGGCGATGACTGGGAATTGCACGAGGGAATGCACGGAGTTTGGCCATTCAGATAGCTGTTGGATGCCGGGTGAACCATCCCCCAACCGCAAGCCGATAAACGTTCCCAAACTGTCCACCTTTGTGCCTTACGAAGACCACGGGAGCCAGGATCGCCTGACCAATGGGAGCCCCAGGCTCCCAGAGGACCATGGTACCAAGATGGCCAACATCCGCTTCATACCAACGCACAGTGCCTTCCCCAGTTCAAACCATGAGCCCAGCAAGGATTCAGCTCTGGAGGAAATCCCACTCACCCAACCCCCTGACTACCAACAGCCCCCCGGACCCGCCCCCCATTGTTCCAAGCGGGAGATCTATCTCTAGGGAAGTGATGCTGCCTGCTCTGTGCCTGGTCTTGAAGCTATTTCGACTATTTGGAAACGCGGTTGAGCGGGAAGGAGCAGAAGAGGAGGAAAACGAAACGGAGAAAGCGAAGAAACAAACAAACAAAGGCTTTTGAAGGCAGATTTGATTTTCTACAGAATGGACGGGATTGAAATGGTGTGGTTTTCCAGGGATTTCCATAACATTGGCACAGCCTTGACCCTCCCCCCACCCCCCCCCCCCCTCCCCATCCACCTCCCCTCATCCAGTGCCAACTGCAGAGGACAGAGAGGGGCAGAAACAACAGTCAAACTCAAACATGGTGCTCTTTACACCCCCAAGCATCTCCAACGCTGACAAGCTTCCATGCTGCATGCAGTCGATTCATTTCTTGGGTTGGTTTTAGATGTGTGTATGCGTGTGTGCTTGTCTGTGTAAAAGTGTGTGTGCATATGGGTCTGATTGTGTGTGCATATGATTGTGTGCTTGTCCGTATAAATGTGTGTGTGTGATTGTGTGTCTGCGTGAGTGTACAAGTGTATGTGCATGCACGCATGTCTGCATGTATTCGTGTGCGTGCAAGTGTGTGTGTGATTGTGTGCCTGCATGATTGTGTGTGTGTGTGTTTGTGTGTCTGTGCGTGTGTGTATGTATACTTGCCTGCGCATGTGAGGGGGTGTATGTGTGTGTTTGTGTATGTGTCGGTGTGTGCATGTGATCGTGTGTGTACATGTGTGTGTGTGTGTGTGTGTGGGAGGGGAGGGTGCAAAAGACAAAAACCAGTTGATACCCATGGATACTCCTGCAATTTTACATGTGCCATCTCAGTGCTAAAAGCTCTTGGATCGAATGCTTGCTGACACACTTTCAGTCTAGCCACAGAGAGCAAGGACAGAGGAGCCACTGTACATTTGTATAAATATTGTCTTTCAGATGATGGGAAAATGTACCTCCCAACGATTCAGAGTGTGAGAGTTTTCATGTGTTTCAGCTCCAATTTAGTTTAGATACAGCGCAGAAACAGGCCCTTCAGCCTGAGTCCATGCCGAGCAGTGATCACATCGTACATTAGCACTAACCTGCACACTAGGGACAATTAAGACATTTTTACCAAAGTCAATTAACCTGTACGTCTTTGGTGTGGGAAGAAACCGGAGCACCTGGAGAAAACTCATGCAGTCACAGGGAGAACATACAAGCTCCGTTCAGACATCCAAGCATCCGTAGTCAGGATCGAATCTGGGTCTCTGGCGCTGGGATGCAGAAACTCTACCACTGTGCCACTGTGCCGCTCCATTCAACGAATCCACCTTAAATTTGAACGGATTATTTTCCTCATGTAAATAATTTCAAACCCACCAATGGAAAATCCATCTTGTAAATGTAACAACTGAAAGAAACTTTTCGTGACCCACACTGGTGGATTATTATTGGAAATGGCGCTGGTGAACCACAACCTTCATTCATTTAGCTCTTTGCAGTTTGCTTCTGTGTTTTTGTTTTAATTTGAGAAGTGGTATTCCCTCTTGCCATTTGCCTGGAGGTTGTGGCCTCCGTCGCCGCTACACATGGGATGGCACTTTTGAAAGGTGGGCGTATGCATCAGATCCAGTTATGGCCGTGGATGGAGGGGACATTTGTTGTTGTGGGAATGTGCCTCCCGTGACAATGGAGACTCTTCACCTTTCTCTCAGATCCAGGCACAGGATCTGATGCCAGGACCGCATCAGGAGGAATCTGAATTAATCGTTGGCATTAGAGCTGCCTCGGACACTAGACTCTGTAATCGTACCGGCCCCAGTGAGACTACATATTTGAAGGTTGTGGGAGTGGGACTGTGTGTGTGTGTGTGGTGTGTGTGTGTGTGTGTGTGTGTGTGTGTGTGTGTGTGTGTGTGTGTGTGTGTGTGTGTGTGTGTGTGTGTGTGTGTGTGTGTGTGTGTGTGTGTGTGTGTGTGTGTGTGTGTGTTTGCGTGTGTGTGTGTGTGTGTGTGTGTTGCGTGTGCGTGTTTGCACGCGTGTGTGTATGTGTGTGTGTGTTGCGTGTTTGCATGCGTTTGTGTATGTGTGTGCGCGTGTTCATGCATGTTTGCTTGTGTGTGTGTGCGTGCGTGAGTGTCTAGGCTTGGATGTGGTTATACACAAAAGGACTGAGAGTGCTGGAGTAACTCAGAGGGTCAGGCGACATCTCTGGAGAACATGGATAAGTGACATCTGGGGCTGGGACCTTTTTTCAGACTGAGTCTGAAGAAGGGTCCCAACACAAAATGACACCTATCCATGTTTTCCAGAGATGCAGCCTGACCCGCTGAGTTACTCCAGCACTTTGCGTCCCACCTGAAATCCTGGTTGAGCCCATACTGAGAGTCTTGGAAATGGAGCTGGAAGCCACGAGGGACAAGATGGTGCGAAGGAAACACACATGGCTGTGGTAGTGAGTCTGGGTTGGAACATGGTCATTACACTGGAGAGCAGCAGGAACCACAGAGTGGGAGCAGAGAGAGAAGGTCTCGCAGAACTCCTGTCAGAGAAAGGAGGAGAACTTCTTCAAAGGCGGCATACCTTGAAGAGAATTCGCAGTGGTGCAGACAAAATGTAGACACAAGGAGCTGGCTTCATGAAAAAAATAGTTTTGTAAACCAGCATCTACAGTTCCTGGTTTCTATCATTTTTAGTCAATCAAACACAGTCTGATGTATGTGTTTATGTTATCCAAATGTTGCAGTGTAGATTGGAGAGCCAGCTACATCACCTCCACTGGCAATCTGTCCTGGTTGTAGACAAATTGTGAGTGTGTATACGTGTACATGTGTGTGTGTGTTTGAGTGCGTGTATGCGCACATGTGTGTGTATGTGTGTTTGAGCTGTCTCTGTGGGTGGGTGGGCATCTCTATGTAGATGTGTTTCTGTGGATGGGTGAGTTGGGGTGTGTGTGCCTGTGTGGGAGAGTGAGTGTGTATGAGTGTATATGAGCATGGGTGTGTGTGAGTGTGCGCACATGAGTGTGAGAGAGTGATTGCATGAATGCTTGTTTGTGTGTATGAGTGCCTAATATGTATGTATGAGTGTGTGTGTGTGTGTGTGAGAGAGTGTTAGTGTGAATATCTGTGTGTCTCAGGCTTGATGTGCCCGTGTGAGTCTGTGTTTCTCATACCAATGAGATGAGGAGTCATTGATCTCCAGAGGAAATGTAAGAGTGGGCAGATGTTTGCTTGGCTGTTGTTTTGTAACTCATGACCAGGATGCAGTAGTGTTTCCCAAACCCACCCTAGCCAAGTCGAATTAAAATACTCTCAAATTATTTTGTTAGGCATTGGACATTGTGCCATTAAGAAAAAAAAACTATCTTCCAGTTTAAATGCTGGGGTGAGCTTACACTCATATGTAGGATATGTGATTGGACAGATAGCTTTGGTGTACGGATAAATCGCCAGAATCTGCTGAATGGATGGTGATGGACACTATTTACCCATCCAATCAACCAACGCAAATCCCCATCAAATATCGTCAAGTCTGCTCGAAAACCCATTTGGACCTGGACATCTTAAGACATTTTGAACTCATTTTACGACTAGTTGTGGATTTAAAACATCGTTACCTACTATTTCTTTTTTTTAATCGTTTTGGTTCAATGGCCCACCTATCCACCTCTCTGATTATTGTTTCAACTAATGTTATCGTCTCCAATTATAGCGCACTTTCTACTTTATAACCCACTTCGCAACACGTGAAACTCGATTCAGATAGACAGTGGTGTATATAAAAAAAATGTTATGTTAGCATGATTATTGCTCTGTTTTCACAAAAAAAATATTTGCTTTTATTTGTGTGTGGGTGTATGTGTGCGCGTGTTTGAATTTTGTTCTTGTTTTATCATCTGTGGCAGAAGCCTGATGATTTGGTGAAGAAGGGGTCTAGTACTTCCCCGGGTTTATGTCTAAAGTGAAGCAGTGTCTATTTTGTGCCTTGATAAGTGAAAAAGGGGGAGATGTAAATCAGAATGCACAATCAAAATGGTGATGGAAGGGAGGGCAATTTAACTCATTCAAGCTTCTCACTGTAATCTGCAATGCATTCTCATGTATGAGGTTCATTAGTCACGGTCTGGGGTCATTTACTTGGGAGCAAGTTGGGTGTGTTTTGAAGTTAATTAAATCCTTGGCATAGACCTTGATTCCTTTGAATATACATTGGTCATCACAAAAGGTTTTTAGTTTAGTTTAGTTTAGAGATACAATGCAGAAACAGTCCCTTTGACCCACCCAGTCCGCGCCGACCAGCGATCCCTGTACACTAGCGCTATTATACACACTGGGGACAATTCTACAATTTTTACCGAAGCTAATTAACCTACAAAATTGTACATCTTTGGATTATGAGAGTAAACCGGAGCACCCGGAGAAAAGTCACGGGGAGAATGTACGAACTCCATACAGACTTCACTCATAGTCGGGATCGAACCCGAGTGTCTGAGGCTGAGAAGCAGAAATTCTATGACTACGCCACCGTGCCACACTTCAGGATCTCGTTTTTTTTTTCTGATCAAGTAATTTGTCTGATGTACTGAGGTAAGAAGATTAGTGAAGCCCAATGATGTGGCATTCAAGGAAGGAATAATGGTGGCTATTTGCAGGGCTCTGTGATCTCCAAAGCTCAGGAAGTAGTGGAGGTGCCTGGCATTCCTCCAGGAAAGGTCGCTTGGCACTTTGATGGCCGTCAACTCGTGCTCTTCGACTCCTCTCATGCACCAGTTCGACCTTTCACCTCCAGTCAAAGGTCAAGCTGGAACTCTTTGATTGGAAGACACTTCGACGAACGGTCCTCCAGTCAAAAACCAACACTGGATAGAAGGTTGAACATTTGGGGAGTTATGAGCTGAGATGTTAAAGATGCCTTTTTATATGATTAAGTTGCATTTTGTCTGATGCAGGAATCTTGGAATTTAGACAGGTTACAGGTGCAAAAAGAAAGACTCCACAACCGTGATTATACATGTACACCAAAAAAAAAGGTCCCCTAAATGTGTCGAGGTGGCCGATCAGAACCATACTGGATCTTAAGAGGCCACTTCTGTTGCATTTATAGGCAGAGGTAGTTGACGCGTTTTTTTTTTGTTTGTGTTTCATTCCAAGAAATTGGATACAGCGGTAGATTGTGTATGTATTTATGGAGTATTGTGTCACGACGTAGTTTGACCTGTGATACCTTGGACCACAACTACAGTGGCACATACATCTGTAGAAGGACCAATACTTACAGTGAGTCCATAGTGTAGATCCTGCTAGTCCCCTGATATAGGAGACCCCACAATACTGGGGAGTGGTAGAAAGAGGAAACTCAAGAGTCCATGAGATTTGTCTAGGAACAAGCCGCGGAAGGCTGTTTAGATGATTTGAATTTCAATGCTGGTTCTATTTATATAATTAATTTAATTGCTTGTATGCCATGTTTTTGTACAGTTTTATGTACATGCAAATGTCGCTTTTATATAAAAAAACAAAATCAGCAAATGGAACTATGTTACTATTTTTAGATGGATTAAATGTATAATCAGAACCATATTGTTAAGGGTGTTTGGAAACACGTAATGCTTTACTAGTTAATCCACTGGCTTCCTATGTTACTTATGAGATGTGCGCGGGTAGTAAGCACCTCCTCTTGATTTATATCTTTTTTTTCCTATTGTTAAGCATGTAAACAAATTCTTGGCCCTCATTTCGCTGAGCCATCAACAGAAAGAAAATACAATCATTGTAATTATTCCTTTCTCAAAGCTTTACAATAAAATGAGAAAATGAGGAACCTGTTGTCTTTGAGACTCTCTCTCTCTCTCTCTTTAGACTGAGGTACAGCGTGGAAACAGGCCCTTCGGCCCTCCAAGCCGTGCCGACCAATGATCACCCCGTACACTAGCACTTTTTCTCCACCAGGGACAATTTACAATTTGCTTGGGCCAATTTTACAGAACCCACCCTCCAATTGACGTACAAACCTGTAAATCCTTGGAGGGTGGGAGGAAATTGGAGCACTCTGAGGAAACCCATGCAGTCACAGGGAGGACATGCAAACTGCACCTGTGGTCAGAGTCTCTGGCACTGCACAGGGCAATTCTACCACTGCACCACCGATCCACCCTCATTGGTGTCGGGACCCTTATTCAGATGGATTGTAGTGGGGGTGGGGGAGGGAGAAACCTGGAAGAGATGAGGGACAGGTCAAAACGTGGTGAGTAATAGAAGGATACAGGTAGGGGGTGGGTTTGATAAGCATATACTTAGACAAAGGCAAGAGATGAAAAGACAGAAGGTGTTCTAACAAAAGGACTGAAGAGTTGTAAATTGTCAAGCAATGTTTGTGGAAGGGGAGACGGAGAGAAGAAATAGGTGTGTGGGGGGGGGGGGGGGGGGGGGGGGGGGGGGGGGGGGGGGGGGGGGGAGTGTGAGTGGAACTGTAGGACACAAAACAGGATGACAGTGAAACCAGTATGACGACTAGGGTGGGGAAGATATGGAGAGAAAGGGGATGCAAGGGTTACGTAAAGTTAGAGAAATCAATATTCATACCGCTGGGTTGCAAGATGGAAGAGAGATTAGTTTGCGTGATAGCCTGGGCTGCCATTTATTGCCTTAGAAAATAGAAATGCTGGATTAAATTTTTCTCTGTGCCCATTTTCACGGTAAACCACATCACTGAATCTCTGCCTATTGTATCCTGAATAAACGTGAGACACCATCAGCCAAATGAAGGGTTTATCATCCAAACCTTCCAATCATGGTCATGTCTCCGATGATGCTATAAGATTGCATCTTATCACCCCAGTGTTATTTTAATTAAACGCCGATGCACTACTTGTTTTAGTCCATTTGCTCTTTAGAGATGAGTATTCATTGACTCAGGGCTCGCTTTGTTCAAACAGTGTGAGAAAGCCAATAAGTAAAAGCAAACAGCATGCGGAAACAAGGTGCCAATCTCTTGTTAGATCTCGTCCCTGAAAATAACATGGAAATCATGGCTCAGCTTCCTTGTGTCTGCCTCACGAATGTTTTATATTCAATTCAGGTCTCAGTGTCTCATTCACCCAGGTTCGTAGGTTCATAAGTCATAGGAGCGGAGATAGGAAATTTGGCCATTCAAGTCTACTCTGCCATCCAATTGTGGCTGATCTATCTTTCCCTCCCAACCCCATTCTCCTGCCTTCTTCACAAACCCTTTGACACCCTTCCTAATCAAGAACCTGATCAATTTCCCTCCTGGGATAAATAAAGTTAGAGTATATCGTAACCTGCCAATCTCTGCTTTAAAAATACCCTATGACGGCCTCCGCAGCCGTCTGTGGCAATGGATTCCATGCATTCATCACCCTCTGATTCAAGAAATTCCTCTTCTTCTCCTTTCTAAAGGTACGTCCTTAAAGGTGAAGCAGTAAGGGTAGCTAGTCGAGACCGAGGGATCACCACCAACTACTGCAGGTGTAAACAAAAAACAATTTTGGGGTGGAGGGACTTGGCTTGAAAGAGCTTGCCCACACACAGTGCCACCTGTGGCCATCCATGGAATTTTAAGTGCACTCTCATAATTTAGTCCAGATTAAAGGAGGTGCCAGACCATCACTCGGTGAATTGATGGAAATATTGGTGGTGGACCTATACTATATTTACATATCTGTGGTGCTGGTGCAAGTAAGAATTTCATTGTTCCGTTTCGGAACAAAAGACAATAAAACACACTTGACTCTTGAATCAGGCTAACATTCACCCTGTTGCTGCTTGCGGATTCCTACTGTGCACTAAATGGCAGCTCTGTTTTATCGGCCTGACTGCAATTTTGACTGATTCCTCTGCTTGTGAAGAGATTTGAAGACCTCCTGTGAGCGAAGACGGCGTGAAATCCAACATGAATCAACAGAGCCAGGAGAGGCAAGGAGAAAATGTGGGGGATGGGGGGGAATCAGTCACAAGGAACTAGAAGCAGCAGGTATAGAATTAATTGAAGGTTCTTTGCAAAAGGAAAAGGCCTCGGCTGCAGATTGCCCTACTGCTGTCAGCAAACAATGTTATAGAATAAAATGACAATGCAGGAAACCATTTGGCCCAATATACAGTGGTGGTTCTTTGAAAGAGCTAACATTTGCCCTCATTCCTAAATTTAGAGATACAGCATGGAAACAGGCCCTTCGGCCCACTGCTTTCATGCCGACTAATGTTCACCCATACACACAAGTTCTTTGTTATCCCAATTTCCCATCCAACACAATAGGGACAATTGACGGAGGGCAAATTATCCTACAAAGCTGCAAAAATTCTTTGGAATATGGGAGGAAACCAGAGCATCCAGAAGTAACCAAAGCGGTTAAACAGGCCGAATGTGCAAACTTCGTACAGACAGCACCAGAGGTCAGGATCAAACCCGGACGTCTGGCGCTGTGAGGCAGCAGCTCTACCGCTGTGCCACTGTGCCAGCCTCTGCATATTAGTTCTAAACACCCACCTTAGTTCTGTTTTATTCGATTCTTTCTGCACCTTCATTCAATTATACTTTAGAAGGAGCTTTTTGATCCATTTCAGTCACTTTTTCAAGCTGTGAATTCCAGAGCAAAATAACTCTAAGCATAATTAACAATATAAAGCTATGATTTTGCTTTATTTGCCAAATAATTCATGAACATGCCAAGCGGACTATAATGAATATCTTTTCTTATTAATTGATCCTTGCATAACCACGCTCTGTATTACATGACTGTTTATCAAAATGATTAATGCTGAGTTTCCCAATGGAGTTCCATCTTATAATATCGGCAAATAAATGAATTATTCATGGCATGTTAAACAAAAATGAAATACATGATGATTCTGATACATGGAACTGTATAGCATAAAAACAGGCACTTAAGCCCACAATATCTGTGCTGAAAATAATGCCAAATCCATCTCTTACCTCCCTGTACATAATCCATATCCCTCCATTCCCTGCATATCCATGTGCCTAAAAATTGCCTCACATATCTCCTTTAAACTTTGTCCCTCCCATCTTAAAGCTAAAGTATTTGATCTTTCCATTCAGGGCGCAGGGGTAAATTCATTTCTCTGGTTAAGAAAGCAGATGTGAAGGAAACTGCTCCAGGCCAGCGTTAGTTCTAGATCCCTTCAAGTTAAATTTGATTTAGAGATACAGCGTGGAAACAAGTCCTTCAGCCCATCGAGTCCGTGCTGACCAACAATCCCCACACACAGTTCTATTCTATGGACACTTGATTGTAATCATGCATAGTCTTTTCTTTGTCTGGAGAGCACGCAAACAAAAGCTTTTCACAGTACCTCGGTACACATGATAATATTAAGCTAAACTAAACTAAAACTGATTCAGGGACAGTTTCTTCCCAGCTGTTATCAGGCAACTGAACCATCCTATCACCGAGTAGCGAGAGGTCCTAACCTACCATCTACCTCATTGGAGACCCTCAGACTATCTTTAATCGAACCTTAATGGACTTTATCTTGCACTAAATGTTATTCCCTTCATCCTTTATCTGTACACTGTGGATGGCTTGATTGGAATCATGCATAATTTTTCCGCTGACTGGATAGCACCCAACAAAAAACTTTTCACTGCACCTCGGTACACATGACAATAAAATAAACTATAAGATGCTGTCTGCCTCCCTGAGTTCCTCCAGCAATTTATGTTTTGGCAATGGGGTCACTAGGACTTAGTATATTTAGAATCCTGAATAATGTTAGTTGATGGAACAATATTTCACCTACTCTTCCATTTGTGTTAAGAGACATTTGCGAAATGAAGGTTAACTGGTACTTTCACTTGAACCCAAGATTCTAACACCTTTTATTGCTAGATATATGAATAATATGTCTATGATGTATGAAGAATTATAAGAAAAGCAGCTTTTATCAATGCTTTAGACCTGAATTTCTTTGTGATCTTTTTATTTTATAACTATTCGCCTTTGTCAAGTATTGTTTGAAACTTTGTTCAAATGCATTAGCCTCTGGAGTTTACAATACGATTTCATCTGAAACATTATAATTAGGAAAATAAACATTGCCTGCACTTTGTAGTTCATGTTTTCACATATCAGGGTTTTTCTCAACTGACCCAGTCCGTGTGCGGACGTGGCGTCGAAGGACGAGAAGCCGAAGCAAAGAAGTGGAAGCCAAATAACCGAATGGAAACAAAGCCGAAAAGCCAACTAACCGAAAGGGTGGACAACTAATAGCAAACTCACCGAAAGGCCGCTATGTCGAAACGCCAACTCACCAAAAGGCTGCGTCGCCTACAAGTAAATTCACTGAAAGGCCACTGCCAAAAAGCTAAATAATGGACATGATGTCGCCGGGGGGGGCAGGACTTGTCAGCGTTCGGTCCAGACCCCGCGTCCATCACATCACTGGCCGATGGAGACGGGAGGGTGCCCAGTCACCTATGGCTTGTGTGGGAAAATGACCACCATGGAAAATGGACGCGGGGTCTGGACCAAACTCTGACAAGTCCCGCCCCCCCCCCGGTGACGTCATGTCCGCTATTTGGCTTTTCAGCAGAGCGGCCTTTCGGTGAGTTTTCTTTTAGGACTCCCGCCCTTTCGGTTAGTTGGCGTTTCGGCAATTTTTCCATTCGGTTATGTGGCTTCCACTTCTTTGCTTCAGCTTCTCGTCCTTCGACGCCATGTCCGGGATCCCACCCAGTCATTTGTGCATGGTATGCAATACAAATAATTTCACTCTGACATGTCACAGGTGATAATAAAGTATCAATCAATTTTTTCCAGCTTTCTCCCCTTGCTACTCCAATTAGTCTGAAAAATGGCCCCAATGCAAAACACATTCTCTCCATTCCCTCTACAGATGCTGCCTGACTCACTGAGTTCCTCCAGCAATTTGTGTTTTTACCGTGGTGATCAACAAGTCACTGGGATGGGAGATTGTAACCTTCACGTGGTCCACCCTGTTTCAACGAATGCAATCAACTTGGCGTGCACAAACAGAAGATCAAACAGAACAAGTTGTCTTTCAACTTTAGGCTGTGCACGCCATACGCAAGAAGAACAAGTCACTAGGACTGTATGTTCGGAGCCCCGACTAATGGGAGTGATGGCACAATATTTCAGCTACTCTTTCATTTGGTTTAAGATAAGCTTGTGAAATAAAGGTTAACTGGTACTTTAATTAAAAATAAATGTTTCTTTATAAACTGTGCCTCGGGTAACATTACTGAAATGTCCAAATTGCTGAAATGGAGAGTCATAGTGTTTATGCAGCATGAAACAAGCCCTTCGGACCAACTTTCCCATGCTGACCAAGAAGCCCCGTCTACGCTAGTCCCACCTGCCCAAATGTGGCCCTTATCCTTCTAAACCTGTCCTATGCATGTACCCGTCCAAATGCCTTTTAAATGTGATTATAGTACCTGCTCCTCTGGCAGCTCATTCCATATACCCATGACTCTCTGTGTAAAAACGTTGCCCCTCAGGTTCCTATCAAATTGTGGCACAGTGGCGCAGTGGTAGAGTTGCAGCCTTATGCCCCTGTCCCATTTAGGAAACCCGAACGGAAACCTCTGGAGACTTTGCGCCCCACCCAAGGTTTCCGTGTGGTTCGCGGAGGTTGCAGGTAGTGGAAGCAGGTAGGGAGACTGACAAAAACCTCTGGGAACCGCCGGGAACCACACGGAAACCTTGGGTGGGGCGCAAAGTCTCCAGAGGTTTCCGTTCAGGTTTCCTAAGTGGGACGGGGATTACAACGCTTACAGTGGCAAAGATCCGGGCTTAGATCCCGACCATGGGTGCTGTATCTATGGAGTTTGTACATTTTACCTGTGACTATGTGGACTTTCTCCGAGATTTTTGGCTTCCTCCCACACTCCAAAGACATACACATTTGTAGGTTAATTGGCTTTGCGTAAATGTTAATTTGCCGCTAGTGTGTGTTGGCTATTGTTAATGTGTGGGGACCGTTGGTCGGTTTGGACTTGGTGGGCCGAAAGGACCTGTTTCCGCGCTGTATCTCTAAACTCAACTAAACTAAACAAATCTTTCCCCTCCCACCTTAAACCTATGTCCTCTGTTTCCTGATTGCATACTCTGGGTAAAGGTCTCTGTGCATGCACCTTATTAGTTTTCTTCATGGTTTTATACATCTCTATACGATCACCCCTTGATTTCCTGCACTCCAGGGAATAAAGCTTTACTTGCCCAATCTCTCCCAATAAAACACAAGCCTTTGAGTCCTGGCAACATCCTCGTAGATCTTCTCTGCACTCTTTCTATACACCTCTATAAGATTGGGCAAGCTGAGGCTTATATTTGGGCAAGCTCAGGCAAATATAGACGAGAGATATAGTCTTTTCGCTGACAGGATACCACGTGGCAAAAAAGATTTTCACTGTACCTCGGTGCACATGACAATAATAATAAACAAAATCGCTTAGAAGCCAATAGTCAATATTGAAGCCAATTAACCTACAAACCTGTATGTCTTTGGAGTGTGGGAGGAAACCGGAGCACCCGGAGAAAAACACACGATAACAGGGAGAACATACAAATTTCGTACAGACAGCACCCGAGGTCGAGATCAGATCCGGGTCTCTGGCGCTGTAAGATAGCAAATCTACTGCAGTGCGTCTGTGCAAAGATTGACAGATCCTTGATTAGTAATTGTGTCAGGGGTTAGGGGGAGAAAGCAGGAAAATGGGGTTGAGAGGGAAAGATAGTTCAGCCTTTATTGAATGGTGTAGATTGGTCAAATGGCCTAATTCTGCTCCTATAACCTATGAACTTCTGAACTTCCTAAACCTTCAAAAGAAGTAGAGGCATTGGTGTGCTTTTATCACACCTAGTTTCTATTACTTATCTACAAAATAGGGGAAATTTGCAGTGAGTGGCCAGGTATCCAATCATCTCCAGATCTTTGGGATGCGGGAGGAAACATACACACAGAGAACATGCAAACTGCACAAAGTCAGCATCCAAGGTTATGTTTAACTGGGCAACATTAAGATAATCAAGGCTATTTCTGCAAGTGCTGTGATTATGTGAACAATAGGCACAGAATCTGCTACATCCAAGATTAGGATTGTAGCCTGGTGACTGGAAACGTGAGGCAGCAGATCACCATGTTATGCTTATGGATTCCATCCGGAATCAAGATATTGCCCACGTTGAGAATCTGATATAAAGCTCAAAATATTGGTGATACTCAGCAGGTCTGGGAAGGGATAAACGGCATTAACATTTTGAGTTATTGATAATGCGTCACACAGCTAGGTTCTCATGTAAGATTATTGACATCCACAGATACTGCCCAGTCTGCTGAGTTATTTTTTTATGGTTCTATTTCAAAATGCCACATATTTTCCAGGGCAATGGTACAATGACGCAGCTGGTAGAGCTGATGCCTCACAGCGCCAGGCCCGGGTATGACCTTGATCTCAAGTGCTGTCTGTGTAGAGTTTGCACGTTCTCCATGTTCCAGCTTCCTCACACACTACAGAGACGTACAGTTTTGTAGGTTAATTGGCTTAAGTAAAAAATTGAAAATTATCCGTACTGTGTAGGACAGGGCTAGTGTACGGGATGATTGTTGGTCGGTGCGGATTCAGTGGGCTGACGAGCCTGTTTCAACGCTGTTACTCTAAAGTCTAAAGTACAAATCCCAAAGACAAGTGAATAGGCCTCTGTAAATTGCCCCAGATGGGAATGTGGGATAACACAGAACTAGTGTGAATGCGTGATTGATGGTCGGCATGGACTTGGTGAGCCAAAGGGCCTATTTGCTTGCTGTATATTTATTGTGTATTCGCGCTTGAAATTGACTTAAAATAAGACTCGGACACGAGAGTAATTAACAAGCTTCTTGTATTGAAATCGCCATCTAGAGTCTCTCCGCGCATACGTACAATTGCGCAAGACATTCTAATATGCTAATCATATTTTCATACACAACACTCCTCCCCCTTTAACTTGGAGGCAGGTAACACAATTTCACCTTCACGGTCTATGATATTTTACCCAAAATATAATTGACTAATACACTGTTCCCAAGTCGTGTTATTAAAGTCATCTTACAATTAGATCATCATAACAGTAATAATCATGCATAAAGTAAACATGGCACTTATGATTTTTACATTCCACCTATCTTCCTTAAACATGTTGTGGCAAACCCAATAGACGACACTGCTTTATGTGTTTTCATTTATAAAGAACAAAATCCTCAAATCTTTTAGGTGTTCTTTTGGTCCTATTAGACATGCGTCTCTCTGTCTGTGTTGGACTATGCATGTTATCTGAGACATCAGGCTCTGGTTGTGATGTTGTGTTATGACTAGGGGCTAGAGGATCGTCCCTCTCTGAAGTTCTTTCAGAAGTTTGTTGAGTACTGAGCTCATGGCCTCTTACAAACTGTGCTTACTACTTGGTGGATTTAGGATTGGACCCGGCATGTTCTGGCTGGCTAGATTTGACAGCAATCCAGGGTACTCCTCAACCAGTCTCTTCCCAATAGGCTTGCACCTTTCTTTACTACCACTAGGGTCAGCGTTTATGGCTTCCTGTGAGGTTTGAGCTGTACCTGTACCGCTGCTTGTCCATAGATGTCAACCTTCTCGCCTGTAGGATTTCAGCTTGAAGGTACAGGGATCTAGTCTGGGGTCCTGACTGAGTTTTCTGAAGACTTCTTCTGGTATAATAGTCCATGGACTTCCAATGTCAACTTCTAGTTGTACTTCCCTGATGTTTACTATCAAAGTGGCTGTATACGGTTCAGAGTTCGTCAACTTGTTAATTGATTCATCTTCCAAGTGTCTCATACAATCCTCTGATGAATTTGAATCAGTCTCCTCCAAGTAATTTGCTTTTTTCTGGAATCGTCTCCTCCTCTGCTGGTAAGCTCTAACAGCATCACACTGGCTTTTGGTGTGACCCGTTCCCGAGCACCTGAAGCATCTAACATCTCGGAATTTACACGTCGCTGGCTCATGGCTGCCGCCACATCTCCAGCTCTTCTTGGAGTATTGAACCTGGATGCCCTTGGTCTCTGGATGCCCTTGGTGGTGGACTCCTTGTCTTCTTTAGTCCAGGCTGAAGACAATGGACGGAGGTAGCATCATCTTGGGGCCTTCCGATCTTCTTGATCTGCTCTACATCTTGTTTAGCAACCTCCATCGCTGTTGACTGCGTTCTCGAAGATTAATTTCGGTGTGCCCATCAGTTTTTGCTGGATGTTAATATCTGCACATCCTCCCACCAACCTATCCCATAGCATATTCTCCAGTTCCTTAAAATTACACCCCTCACTTAACTGTCGAAGCCTTGCTAAGAACTGAGGGATTGTTTTATTTGCTTGCATGCATGTATAAAACCGATATCTTTGCACTATTTTTTGTTGGTTTTGGCGAGAAATGAGCAATTAATGCCTCCTTACATTCCTCGTACGTTTTACTAGCGGGCTTCGCTGGCTGCAGCAATGCATGTAGTGTGCGATAACCTTTGCTTCCTAAACCTGTAAGGAACAATGCTCTTTCCTACTCTTCTGTAGTGATATCATTTGAAGTGAACCAAGCCTCTAAGACTTCGGTCCATTACTCAAAAGTATACCCAGATTCTAACAGGGGCACATTCCCTCCAATTGAATTGGCCATGGCTTCACTGTTGCTATTCAGGTACACAATGTGCTGTCCTCTTACACAGTGTTCTCTGCAATGGACTTAATTCCTTTACACACTGTGTTTAAGAAGGAACTGCAGATGCTGGAACCTCCAGCACCGGAAATTGGAGGAACAGCACCTCGTATTCCGCTTGGGTAGTCTGCATCCTGGAGGCATGAACGTTGAATCTCCCAATTTTGTTAGTCCTTGCTATCTCCTCCCCTTCCTCAGTCCCCCTGCTGTCTCCTCCCATCCCCCAGCCTTCGGGCTCCTCCTCCTTTTTCCTTTCTTGTCCCCGCTCCCACCCCCGATCAGTCTGAAGAAGGGTTTCGGCCCGAAACGTTGCCTATTTCCTTCGCTACATAGATGCTGCTGCACCCGCTGAGTTTCTCCAGCTTTTTTGTGTACCTTCCTTTACGCACTGAGCAGTTATCCAGTAAATTCACTACTAATAATTCTCTTATACTAATCGATTTATACTAATATACCAATATAAAAATATACTAATATAATAATCGATTTATAACAACATTCTAATATTAATAAAATATTAATATATTTCAAGCCATATACATGCTATGCACACATATTTCCTTAAATTATTGTTATCAATAACAATACACTTAATTCTTAGTGTCCAGCTTTTTGCTGCGAATAATTCACCTGCCCGACATGACTGTCTCGGGACTCTGGTGCATCGGTGACTTCTCGGGCTGTCCTCACGGGCTGGCTTTGCTGGTATCCCGGGCCGGCTTTGCTGGCTTCACAGGCTGCATTGCTTACTGATGTGTCCTTACGTTATCACCGGCACTGGCTCTCGGAGACTCGGCTTATCGTCGTGGGTGGCAGTTGCTGGGCTTGTCCGTGGGCTGCATGGCATTGGAAAGCGTTTCAGGTAAGCACCCACTGTCGTTGTTTTGCTGGCTAGGCTTTCGTGCTTCTAGCTTCTAACTTCTTCTTCCTCGTGTCCAGCCATTCTATATCACGTCTTTCCGGTCGGTCAGTGATGGTTGATGGTCGGTGGTTGCAGAATTGGCTACTTCAGTCAGTTCTGTCATCAGCATTGCCCGGTATGCGCCACGTGGAGGCTTCTGCTTGCATCCCAGCTTCTAGCTGCGCTGCCCCGCTACAGCACTGCTTGTTGCATGGCAATCTTACATTCCCGTTCCAACTTTTTCTTGCCTTTGGCGCCAAATACAAACTCTTCTTTAACTTTCTTCTTGATCTTGGGAAAACCTCAAATCAATTGCTGTTCAGTTCCTGCCAACGGAATCGACATCCTCGTCGCCTAATTGACAATAGACAATAGGTGCAGGAGCAGGCCATTTGGCCCTTTGAGCCAGCACCGCTATTCAATGTGATCATGGCTGATCATCCCCAATTAGTACCCCGTTCCTGCCTTCTTCCCATATCCCCTGACCGCTATTTTTAAGAGCCCTATCTAGCTATCTCTTGAAAGCATCCAGAGAACCTGCCTCCACCGCCGTCTGAGACAGAGAATTCCAGACTCACCACTCTCTGTGAGAAAAAGTGTTTCCTTGTCTCTGTTCTAAATACTCCTTATTCTTAAACTGTGGTCCCTGGTTCTGGACTCCCCCAACATCGGGAACATGTTTCCTGCCTCTAGCATGTCCAAGCCCTTAACAATCTTATATGTTTCAATGAGATATCCACTCATCCATCTAAACTCCAGAGTTTACAAGCCCAGCTGCTCCATTCTCTCAGCATATGACAGACCTGCCATCCCGGTAATTAACCTTGTAAACCTACGCTGCACTCCCTCAAGAATGTCTTTCCTCAAATTAGGGGACAAAAACTGCACACAATACTCCAGGTGTAGTCTCACTAAGGCTCTGTACAACTGCAGAAGGACATCTTTGCTCCTATATTCGATTCCTCTTGTTATAAAGGCCAACATGCCATTCGCTTTCTTCACAACCTGCTGTACCTGCATGCTTACTTTCATAGACTGGTGTACATGGACCCCCAGATCCTGTTGTACTTCCCCTTTTCCCAACTTGACGCCATTTAGATAGTAATCTGCCTTCCTATTTTTGCTACCAAAGTGGATAACCTCACATTTATCCGCATTAAAATTGGTGGGTATTTGTGCTTGAAATGGACTCACAATAAGACTCGGACATGAGAGTAATTAACAAGCTTCTTCTACTGTAATCGCCATCTTGAGTCTCTCTGCACATGCGTACAATTGCGCAAGTATCAACACAGCTTTTGATACTGTTTACCACACCATCCTAATTGACCGTCTCCGGTACGGGCATGGTATTGAACGCACTGCCCTGAGCTGGTTCATCTACCTCAAAGGTAGGAGTTTCCCTACTAACATAGGCAACTCTTTCTCCTCCCCAGCTAGCCTCTGCTGCAGGGTTCCACAAGGCTCCACCCTGGGCCCCATTCTCTTCTCCCTGGATATGCTCCCATTAGGCTAAGTAATTCAAAGGCACGGCATTTCCTTCCATTGCTATGCAGACAATAAACAACTCTATCTCCCCCTGAAGCCCAACAACCAATCAAATCTGTTTAACCTTATCCACTGCCTCGAGGATATAAAGTGTTGGATGGCCCAGAACTTCCTCCAACTAAACAAGAATAAGTGAGGTCTTCCTTCTCGGCCCCTCGGACTCAATCAAAACGATAGCAGGCAGCCTTGGAAGCCTTACCCCATTACTCAAACCTCATGTCAAAAACCTTGGCGTGATATTTGACTCAGCATTGAAATTTGACAAATAAGTCAATGCCGTGGTAAAAGCTAGCTTCTTCTAGCTTCGGGTGATAGCTAAAATAAACCAATTCCTCCAGTTTGATGACCTCGAAAAGATCATCCACACATTCATCTCTTCCCGCCTCGATTACTGTAACTCCCTTTATACTGGCATCAGCCAATCTTCCCTGTCCCACCTGCAATTGGTCCAAAACTCCGCAGCGAGACTTCTGACGGGCACCCGAAAAAGGGACCTCATCACCCCAATACTGGCCTCCACTGGCTCCCTGTGCGGTTCTGAATCAATTTCAAGCTCCTTCTTTATGTTTACAAAGCCCTTAACGGGCTTGCCCCCACCTACATCAAAAGTCTGCTCACCACCATACCACCTCCAGGTCCCTCAGATCGGCCGACTTGGGGCTGTTGAATATCCCGCAGTCTAGGCATAAGCTCAAGGGCGACCGCGCCTTTGCGATTGCAGCTCCTAGACTGTGGAACAGCATCCCTCTTCCCATCAGAACTGCCCCCTCCATCGACTCTTTTAAGTCGAGACTAAAAACATCTTTACTCTCAAGCCTTTCTTGAAGTCCTCTGAGGGAGGGCTATATGTATGTATTTATGTATGTACTTAATCTATGAACCACTGTTTATAACGTTAGTACCTCCACCAAGGTAAAGCACTTTGGTCAACGAGAGTTGTTTTTTTAAATGTGCTATAGAAATAAAAGTGACTTGACTTGACTTGAAGACCTTCAAATATGCTAATCATATTCTCACATACAACACTCCTCTGCCTCAAATGTGAGGGCAGTGGGTGAGAAAGTGGGATAGCATAGAACTAGTGCGAGCAGGTGATTATTGGTTGGCATGGACTCGATGGGCCAAAGGGCCTGTTTCTACGCAGCAAATCTAAAGTAAACTAAAAGACACCATCGGTCGTTAACTGCGCCACGACAGACATGCAAAAGTGGGTGATTAATGATGTGCTCCAGTACTTTGTGAAGATATCTTTAATTGAGTTTGACTGTGCAACATTAAGGTAATCAAGGCTATTTCTGCAAGTGCTGTGATTAAATGAACAATAAAACACAGGCATAGAACTTGCTACATCACTATTTAACCAGGCTTATTAATTTTCTGTACAGCTGTGGAATGTTCTTGCTGAAATAAAACATCTGGAAACAGATCCATGTCATAAATTCAGCCTAAGAGAAAGAATGTCCTGCTATATTAGGCTTTAGATATACAGCGTGGAAGCAGGCCCTTTGGCCCACCAAGTCTGTGTTGACCGGTAACCAAAGGACAAAGGTTTCAGGTGAGTGGGGGAAGATTTTGTAGGAAACAGAGGAGTGACGTTTTCACACAAAGGGTGGTGGGTGTATGGAACGAGCTGCTGGAGGAGGTAGATGAGGCATGGACTATTGGAACGTTTAAGAAACAATTAGACAGGTACATGGATAGGACAATTTAGAGGGATATGGGCCAAATGCGGGCAGGTGGGACTAATGTAGATGGGACATGTTGGTCGATGTGGGCAAGTAGGGCTGAAGTGCCTGTTTCCACACTGTATAACCATTGGTCACCCCGTTCACTTGAACTATCTTACACACCAGGGACAATTTGCAATTTTTTACCAAAGCCAATCAACCTGCAAACTTGTTTGGAGTGTTGGAGGAAACCGGAGCACCAGTGAAAATCCATGCAGTCACAGGGAGAACGTACAAACTCCGTACAGAAAGTAGCCTTAGTCTGGATCGAACCTGGGTCTCTGACACTGTAAGGCAGCAACTCTACTGCTGCCCCACTGTGCCAGCCTCTTCTAGTCGTATGGTTTCCCTTCCATCTCACCTAATATTGAAGCAAGAACGTTGCAGCAAGCATGTGGCATTGGCAAACCCATTAATTATTGGTGTTGGTCACTTGTTAGAACATTTTAGTGAGCAGACCAGAGTCCGACATCACAATGGGTCTGAAGTCACATCAAGGCCAGGTGAGATTTTTGTCCCTCTTTACATCAGTGGAACATTTATATAATTTTGAGACTCAAGGAATGAAAATTTGGCAATGGCTTGCATGAAAAGATATTGGGATATTGTATAGAATCTCACATTTGTAGAATAGTTGCAGGATAGTTGCAGGATAGGGGAAAACAATCATCACATCACGTTGCATTAAAAATGAGAGAAAAAGACGCTCATAGTCCCCTTTTAAAATGAACATCCAAAAACAAATTTCAATTTTTTAAGCAGGGCACGGTTGAGCAGCGGTAGAGTTGCTGGCTTACGGCACCTAGGTTCGATCCTGACTATGGGTGCAGTCTGTATGGAGTTTGTACGCCCTCCCTGTGACCATGTGGGTTTTCTCCGGGTGCTCTGGTTTATTCTCACATTCCAAAGACATTCAGGTTTGTATGTTAATTGGCTTCTGTGAATTGTCCCTAGTGAGTAGGATAACATAGACTAGTATTTGGGTGCTCATTGGTTTGATGGGCTGAAGGGCCTGTTTCCGTGCTGTTCGACTCCATAACTTTATGTGACACCTGTACCAATGCTCTTCACAGCATACCAAGCACAGCAGAATAGCACTGCTATCATGACCAGCAAATCTGTTTTGTTTTATCAGTACTGATTAAAATATAACATTGGCAAAATACTCATTTGTAAATCTTTGATATTGTTTTACTTCATCTGCATCTCAAGCCCTCAGTTTAAAACATAACCAGTAAAATAGCATCACCAGCAGTGCAGTACCGAACACTAGCATGGACTTCAACCTCAAACTCCAACCTCTGCACTTGGGACTTGAACCTAATTGCTTCCAACTCACAGATAAAGAGGTCACCAGCTCTGCCATTGGTGATGAGGGGGAGGGAGGGAAATAAATCGACAAAACTATTTTATTAGCTGGAAAAATACTGTGTTTGGCAATTTTAGGTTAGTTTAGTTTCGTTTCGAGATCCAATGTGGAAACAGGCCCTTCGGTCAACCGAGTCTGTGCCAACCTGTTTACTAGCTCTGTATTACACACTAGGGATAACTTACAGAAGCCAATTAACCTACAAACCTGTACTTCTTTGGAATGTGGGTGTGAACCAGCGCACCTGGAGGAAATCCACGTGGTCACAGGGAGAATGTACAATCTGTACAGACAGCTCCCGAGGTCAGCATCAAACCCAGTCCTCTGGTGCTTAAAACAGCAACTCTACCACTGTGCGCCCTTCAGAAATTGAAATTTGTCTTTGTATGTTCCTGTTAAACAGGGACTGTGAGCATCTTTCTCTCCCATTTTTATATCCTAGTGAATCAGTAGCTTGGTTATTGGCAGGCAGCAATTCATACTGCACTGCTAGTGATAAAATACATTGTTGTGATTCAGCAATAGGATGTGGGAAATCCTGGCAAATTGGGCATTGTGCTATTTAATGCTCCACCTCCTCCCAGACAGAACAAGGATAGAGCTCTTCTGGTCCGAACCTTTTGCCCCACCAGCTTCAGCATCCAACACATTATCCTCAGACATTTCCGTCACCTTCAATGTGATCCCATCACCAGTCACACCTTCCCATCTTCACCCACCTCCACCTTCCACAGAGACTGCTCCCTCCGCAACTTCTTGGTTCACACATCCCTTCCCACCCACCACCCCCCTCTCCAGCTTGGTAGAGTTGCTGCCTCACAGAGCCAGAGACCTGGTTCGATCCTGTCCTTGGGTGTTGCATGGGTAGAGTTTGCACGTTCTCCCTGCGACTATGCATTCCCTCTGGGTACTCCGCTTTCCTCCCACATCCGGCCACTGTACACTCTCCTTGGTCTGTAGGGAACGGAGGAGAACTGGGCTAACATAGAACATAAGGAACATTCCCTATCCAATAAGGACAACACAGTGTGAGCAATCTATGGTTGGTGTGGACTCAAAGTGTGTTGGAAGGCCTGTTTACTCACTGTATCCCTAAACTAAACTAATCTAAACTAAACAGCGCAGAGTGGGTTAATGCAAGATATTTATTTACAACAAGGGGAGGCACAGTGGCAAAGCGGTAGAGTTGCTGCCTTACAATGCCAGAGATCTGGGTTCGATCCTGACTATGGGTATTGTCTGTACGGAGTTTGTACGTTCTCCCATGACTGCGTGGATTTTCTCCGGGTGCTCCAGTTTCCTCCCACTTTTCAAATACGTGCAGGTTTGTAGTTTAATTCGATTTGGTAAAAATTGTAAACTGTCCCTAGTGTGGAGGATATGCTAGTGTACGAGGCGATCACTGGACGGCGTGGACGTGTTGGGCTGAAGAGCCTGTTTCCACGCTATATCTCTAGACTAAATTTGATTAATACGGGCATATTCCATTGGAGTAGGTTAGTTAAACAAGTGTATATATTCTAACTACTCACTTTGCCTCTGTGATTCTCAATGTTGCCTGCACTAACCATCAGAATGTGTGTACACGCATATAACTGGCACAGAGATGACTGTAGTCTATTGGCACCCTTGCATAGTTGAAGATACAAATGGCACTCTGCTATTCCAGTTATTTTAGCATAGAAGTCTCGGGCAAAGCCTCAGTTTCACCACTGAAGGAATACTGTTCTGCTTGAGATCCACTTGCTTGGGGTATTCAACAAAGGTCCTGCCTCATTTTTAGTTGAAAGGCAATAGATCCATTCCATCATTCTAGGGTAGTGATTATCAGTAATTCCAATATTTAGTTCTCAATTAACACAGATTAGATGGCTATTTTCAATCTGATGTTTTGTTTAGTTTGTTTGGTTTAGTTTAGTTTAGTTTACAGGGAGAATGGGCAAACTCCATACAAAGGTCAGTATTGAACCTGGATCCTTGGTGTTGTGGCAGTGCATCTAACAGCTGTGTTTAGTTTTGTTTGGTTCAGAGATACAGCATGGAAACAGATCCTTTGGCGTAGCAACTCCTCGCCAACCAACAATCACCCCATACTCTAGTTCTATCATGCACAAGGGACAATTTGCAGATCCAATGAACCTACAAACCTCCAAGTCTTTGAGATGTGGAAGGAAACTAGAGCACCTGGAGAAAGCCCATGCAGTAACAGAAAGAACATACAAACTCCATTGCTAATCTGCCTTTCCCTCTCAATCCCATTCTACTGCCATATCCACATAATCAAATCACTAATTATTTACACCTAGCTTGAGAAGTCACTGTGTTTATGACAATTTAAAGAAACCAAACAACATTTTGCCCAGTTAGTTATTTAATTTGTTACAAGGAGGTATTTCACATTGTAATTCATTGCGTTTGAAGCAGATGAAACCAAACAGAAATAAAAGTTAATGTGCAGTATTAATGCGATGTTAATTGCCCCCAAAGAGCAACCAATTTGATTGCCCATGTTACAGCTGTAATGGGCCGAGCTTTTGCAATCTATTGGATTAATCATTTTGCAAAGCCTTTTTTCAATTCAGGTTTGAAATCGGCAAATATTTTATGATGATAAAGAGCTTTGCTTGCTGCAACTCCTCTGGACAGTTTCAGGTGTGACGTTTTCATGTATTCATAAGGCATAAAGAACAGAATTACACCATTCGGCTCATTGAGTTTGCTCTGCCATTCAATCATGGCTGATCAATCTTTCCCTCCCAACTACATTCTCCTGCCTTCTCCGCATAATCACTGACTACCGTACTAATCAAGAATCTGTCAATCTCTGCCTTAAAAATATCCATTGATTTGGCCTCCACAGCCATCTGTGGCAATGAATTCCACAGATCCCTCCTCATCTTTTATTCTGAGGCTTTGCCCGCTTGTCTTAAACTCTCCCAATAGTGGAAGCATCCTCTCCAAATCCACTCTTTCCAGGTCTTTCACTATTCGGTAAGTTTCAATGAGGTGTAACCCCTCGTCCTTCGAAACTCCAGCGAGTACAGGCCCAGTGCCGTCAAACGCTCATCATACGTTAACCCAGTCAGTGGAAACCTTGTGATACTTCCGCTGCAATCATCGCTGGATCAACTGCTGGAATGATCACATAACTCCCTGATATTCTCTTGTATACCCTTGCTGAAATTAAATGATTTATATATTACACTTTCAATTTCATCTCCTATTTTTGCAAGATGCCTCGATATGCCACATACTGACTACCGCTGCTTCAATGTTCCTTTTCCAAGTGGTGGATTTGTTAGGTGGCGTTAACAAAGAAACCCTGTTATGTCGCTCCTTAACTTCTCTCCACTCTCCCCTTAAGGTTTGGAATGGAATGGAATACTTTATTGTCACATGTGACTCGGCACAGTGAGATTCTTTGCTGCATACCCAATGGATACAAATAGCAGCCACCTACGGCGCTGACAAAGTTATAAAGCATGCCGGCTCCTCATTTTGTTCACACCCCCCAACCCCAACAGGGGTTCCCCCATGCCGGGTCCCCCATTGTTCTTTCCTCCCTCCCTTACGGTGGTCCTCCACTCTCTCATCGACCGTGGGTCGACCCGTGAGGCATCACGGCCGCCGCGAGGTTTCACCACCGCCGAGGCCCCATCATCGCGAGGCTTCACCGCTGTCGACGCCCCACTTCACGCCTCCATGGTGCTGACTTGGGCCCCAGCCACGGGCTCTGTCGGCCGTTCCGCCGACCCGGACTCTGAGCCGCAAGGTCCCCAGCTGGGCCTCGACCCGGGCTTCTACGTGGCGATCCGGAAGGCATCAAGATCGCGGCACCTCGATAAAGACCTTCAGCCGCATTCCCAGACCCCAGCGGGAAGCGCACAATCATGCTTTGAATCTTCGATGTATGAGTAACTCAGTAGGAATATAACCTGTTGTGGCATGGCTCGGTAAATTTGCAAGAAGTTTGTTAATCAATATCTCAATGTTAAACTTCAGCACCCCTGTAGCATTGGTTTCTTCACTGCTGCTTTGACAATTCTCATCGATCTTTGTGCAGCAATATTTGAAGCTGAATTATATGATGAAATGAGTGTGATCTTAATACAACTTCTTTCTATAATACACTCATGGAAATAGGGCACAGTGTTAGATTTGCTGCCTTACAGTACTAGAAGCACAGGACTGCTCATGACCTTGGGTTCTGTCTGTGCGGAGTTGTGGACCACGTGGGTTTTCTCCGGGTGCTCCGGTTTCCTCTACATCCCTAAGGTGTGTGGCTTTGTAGGTTAATTGCCCACTTAAAAATTGCCTCCAGTGTGTAGGAAGTGGATTAGAAATTGTGATAACATAGAACGAATGTACAAAAGGACTCAAAGTGCTGGAGTAATTCAGCAGATCAGGCAGCATCTCTAAATAACATGGTAAGGTGATGTTTCGGGTCGAGATCCATTTTCAGAACCAGCGTGAACTGGTTGGTTGATCAGTGTTTTAGTTTAGTTTAGTTTATTAATATTGTCACGTGTACCGAAGTACAGTGAAACGCTTTTGTTTTTGTGCTGTCCAGTCAAAGGAAATATTATAAATGAGTCCAATCAAGCTGTCCACACTGCACACATAAAGGATAAAGGGTACAACATTTATTGTAAGATAAAGTCCAATAAAGTCTAATTAAAGAGTTCAAATGTATCCAATGAGATAGATGGGATAATGTAATAAAAAAGAACTGCAGATGCTGGTTTATACCAAAGATAGACACAAAATGCTGGAATAACACAACAGGTCTGGAAGCTTCTCTAGAGAAGTGGCGTTTCCAGGTCGGGACCCTTCTTCAGAATGATTGTGGGGCACGAGTGAGCTGGAAGCAAGAAGATACCAGGACAAATCAACAGGTGACTTCAAGCAGGGTGGTTCCCTGATAGGCCAATTGTTGGCTAAGGAATAGTGTGATGGGAGGTCACGACTACACTCTAGCTGATGAGGGGATTGTGCAAGTCGATGGGCCAAAGGCCTATTTCCACGTTGTATCTCTAAACTCTTTAAACTAAACCTTATTCCTAAACCTTAACTTAATTCACAGTCATGTAATCATAATGAGAGAACACAATGGTCCATCTTTGCACTTGCATCACAGCTATTGGTGGTATTGCTGATTTAGGATCAAGGATGCCGCATAGTTTAGTTTAGTTTTAGTTTAGTTTATTGCCACGTGTACTGAGCTACAGTGAAAAGCTTTTATTGCTTGCTAACCAGTCTGCGGAAATACTATACCTGTACATCATTGCAATCGTGTCACCCACAGGGTACAGATACAGGAAATAACGTGAATAACATTTAATGCAAGATACAGTCCGATCAAAGATAGCCCGAGAGTCTCCAAAGAGGTAGACAGTAAGACAGGACAGCTCTCTAGTTGTTGGTAGGATGGTTTGCCTGATAATGTCATCCATCATCATCATCATAGTTGAAAACATCAACGGGCACGGTGCCTTGCAATGCTATGTACGACAGTGATCGCAACTTCAACTGAACTGTGGATGACCGTTGTCTCGCTAGGAGCTCATCTGCCCTTTGACAGGTCTTGTATTTGGTCCTGCTGGGGATCCACAGCCCCCTCCTCACCTGGAAATCCAGGTGGGGGAGACCGTTTAGTTGCCGACCATCCGACCATGGAGCAGGTAGCACGGGATTACATGATAATCCGTGGCGGTGAGAACTCCCCCCGACCTGACCATTGCCTGATAACAGCGGGGAAGAAACTGTCCCTGAATCGAGGTGTGCATTTTCACATCTCCGTTCCTCTTGCCTGATGGGGAGGGGTGAAGAGGGAGTGACTGGGGTGAGACTAATCGTGATTATGCTGGTGGCCTTGCCGAGGCAGCGGGAGACATAAATGGAGTCAATGGAAGGGATATTGGTTTGTGTGATGGCCTGGTCTGTATCAACAAGACTCTGCAATTTCTCGTGTTCTCGGTTGGGACTGTTCACAAACCATGATGTGATACATCCTGATAAAATACAATCTACGGCGCATCCGTAGAAGTCGGTGAGAGTTGTTGGGGATGTGCCGAACTTCCTAAATCTTCTAAGGAACTGGAGCTTTATAGTCAGTGACTAAGGTCTGTCTAATGAGAACTGATTAAATTATTTTTCCAGTAGCAATCCCACATGCCTCTTCCTCAATTTGATTATATTTTCTGTCTTCCATCTGCAAGGAAGGTGATGCAAAAGCAATTAATTGTTTCTTTCTTGTTGGCCATCGTCCCTGATGCGACTGATTGCAGCTTCCAATCCATAATGTGAACCCTCACAGTCAATCAGCTTTTGGCATGGTTGCATTATAATGAGCTAAAAAAGGACTCACTTTCCAAATTCTTCTTCATAAATTGTATGCTGCTCGCTGTTCCTTGACCCAGTTCCATTTCTTTTCTCCAATCCACCTACATTCATTCCTCTGGCTTCACAATTTGTAACTCTTCAATCATTTTGTCTCACACATTTTCTTTTATCTCTGATGAATGAAAATATCCACCCATCTGCCTATCACCCCCCTCCCTCCCCCTCGCCTGCCGTTACCTACTACCTGTGATGTGACCTGTGTGGATTTTAACCGGACGCTCCAGTTTCCTCCCACACTCCAGACGTACAGGTTTGTAGGTTAATTGGCTTCTGTAGAAATTGTCTCTAGTGTGTAGGCTTGTGTAAGGGGTCGGTGCAGATTATGTGCCAAAGGGCCTGTTTCCACGCTGTATCTCTAAAGTCTAAAGTCTGAAGTCTCTCTGACTCAATATCCATGGATTTCTAAAGTTTATAAGAGAGATCAGATATGATATTCTATGCGTTTACTAACTTTGATTGACTACACTCAGCAATGAAACCTCAGTCATTTCAAGCAGGTCTAGATATGTGCTAGAACTGAAGGGAGACAGGATGAAATAATATATTTGCTGATAAATTCATTAGGATCTCAGTTCCTGCTTTGAAAATTTGCAGGACTGCAACTTCTGAGGGTTTAGGTTGAAATTGATTCTGTGAATCTGGTATCCCCTTGTCTTAGGAGAATATCTTTTGCTTAGTTTTCTTAGTTTTAGAGATGGAAACAGGCCCTTTGGCCCCACAGAGCCCGCAACACCCAATGATCACCCGTACATTAGTTCTATGTTAACCCTACACACTAGGGGGCAATTTACAGAAGCCAATTAACCTACAAACCTGCACATTTTTGGAATGTGAGATGAAAAAGTGAGATGAAACCCAGTGAAAACGTTCTGATTTATCTCATTGTAAAAACATATTTCTGTTTTAAATTGACATGCATGCTATAGATGACTTTGGTGATACCTGTCACAAATACTCACACACATCTTTGTGCCTCTTTCCTTATTATATAAGGGACTGTTATGTTATAATAGAAAGATTGGTCTAGTCAATAAGTTAAGGTCCCAAATTGGTGCAAGGCCAGTAGAGGATGTAGGTTCAAGGAGACAGGGGAAAAATATAAAAGGAACCCAAGGGGCAGCTTTTGCATGTCGAGGGTGTTGGGCATACGGAATGGGCTGCCAGAGATAATACTTGAGGTAGGTACAATAACAACATGTAAAAGTCATTTGGACAGGTGTATGGATGGGAAAGATTAGAGGGAAAGGGGCTTAACACTAGCATATTAGTATGCATGAATGAGTTGGGCTGAAGGGCCTGTTTCTGGATGAAATAGTCTATGATTGCATGTCAACAGTTGGAAAGTGCCCTGGGCTGACTGAGAAAGAAAGGCACCATATATATGCAGATGGAAGGAACTGAGGATTCTGGTTTACAAGAAATTACACAAGTGGCTGGTGCAACTCAGCCGGTCAGGCAGAATCCCTGAAGAACCTGGATAGGTGACGTTTCGGATCGGGACCCTTCTTCAGTCGCAGGTCCCATGCTAAAGTGTCATCTATCCATGTTCTCCAGAGATGCTGCCTGACCCGCTGAGTTGCTCCGGCACTTTGCATCTTTTTTTAAATGATATATATCCAACTCTATCGGGTTGCGTCACAGCATGATTTGGCAACAGGTCCATCCAAGACTGCAAGAAATTGCAGAGAATTATGGATGCAGCTCTGACCATCACATAAATCAATCTCCCTTCCTTTCACTTAATTTACACCTCACACTTCCTTGGCAATGCCACTAGCATAATCAAGAATGAGTCGCACCCCGGCCATTCCCCCTCTTCTCCCTTCGGGCAATATGCATAGAAGTGTGTAAACTCGCACCTGTAGATTCATGGACAATTTCTTCCCAGTTGTTATCAGTCAACAGAACCATCCAACCACCAACTCAAGAGCAGTCCTGGGTTACTATCTACCTCATTGGAGACCATTGGACTATCTGGGCTTTACTGGACTTTATCTTGCACTAAATGCTATTCACATTATTTTTCTTTATCGTGTATCTGTACATTGTGGATGGCTCGATTGTAATCATATATAGTCTTTCCACTGACTGATTAATGCAACAAACACTTTTAACTACCTCAGTACTCGTGACAATAGACTAAACTCTAACTCTTTTCATTTTCAATGATAAACACAGATTTCACTTTCCATCTTTTTGCACAATTCATCGGAGGGCAGAAAACGAGCAATGTGTTGATGAAGCACATCTGTACTTAGAATACTGCCTGAAGGCAGTGGAAATGATGAAGGGGAATTACGCTTGGACATTGAGCAGAGATGTTACTGCAGGCCCCCACAGCTAAAAGGCTCACATTGATGTCCCTGCCTCGATAGCAACTGTATCTTAGAGCGTGTTTACAGCAGCAAGATTGAATTTACATCATAATATATTGATCTGAGCTCCTGTGTTCAAACAACAAGATTCCAAACTACCTCAAGGCAGACAGGTTACATATTGGATTGCATCAAACTCCATACACATTCCCTCTCTCTGGTTTGCAGCCAGAAAATGAATTATAATTGTCTTCCTTGCTGCAATCATTGAATTGCCTTCCAGCTGGAGCAATTGTGCTATTCTCTGTTTAGTTATAGTCATGCAGTGTGGAAACAGGCCCCTTTGGCCCAACATGCCCTCACCGGCCAACATGTCCCATTAACACTAGTTCCACCAACCTCTGTCTAAAGTAATTGATCTTCATCTCCATTGAAGGTACATCCTTCTATCCTGAGCCTGTGCCCTCTGGTTCTAGACTCTCTCACGACAGGAAACATTCTCCCCACATCCACTCTATCTAGCTTTTCATTATTCGGTTGGTTTCAATGAGATCCTTCCTCAACCTTCCAAACTACAGCGAGCACAAGCCCGAAGCCATCAAAACGCTCATATATTAACACAATCATCCCCGGGATTATTCTTGTGAACAGACATGCTCATCAGGATTAGTTTAGAAATGCATCATGGAAACAGGTCCTTCGGTCCACCATGTCTGCGTTGACCACGGTCACCCATTCGCTAGTTCTATCCTCCACACTAGGGACACCTTACCTACAATTAACCTACAAAACTGCACATCTTTGGGATGCGGGAGAAAACCGGAGCATCCGGAGAAAACCCATGTGGTCACAAGGAGAAGATGCATACTCCAGTACAGACAGCACCTGTAGCCAAGAGCACCATAGAGTAAGGCAGTAACTCTACCGCTGCACCACTGTGCTGCATGTTCTGCACAGAATCTATTTCCGTGCTGTATCTGTGACTGTATGTGTCCACTAGTAACCTGACATAGATTCATACAACTTGGAAACAGGCCCTTCGGCCCAAATTGCCCACATCTGCCATCATGTCCCATCTACACTAGTCCTACCTGCCTGTGTTTGGCGCACATCCCTCTAAACCCGTCATATCCATGCAGCAGTCTAAATGTTTCTTAAATGTTATGATAGTCCCTGCCTCAACTACCCCCTCCAGCTTGTGTGAACATTTTTCTCCTCAGGTTCCTATTAAATCTTTCCCACCTTCACCAAGCCCTTAAGATTGTTAAGGGCTTGGACATGCTACAGGCAGGAAACATGTTCCCGATGTTGGGGGAGTCCAGAACCAGGGGCCACAGTTTAAGAATAAGGAGTAAGCCATTTAGAATGGAGACGAGGAAACACTTTTCTCACAGAGAGTGGTGAGTCTGTGGAATTCTCTGCCTCAGAGGGCGGTGGGGGCAGGTTCTCTGGATGCTTTCAAGAGAGAGCTAGATAGGGCTCTTAAAAATAGCGGAGTCAGGGGATATGGGGAGAAGGCAGGAATGGGGTACTGATTGGGGATGATCAGCCATGATCACATTGAATGGAGGTGCTGGCTCGAAGGGCCAAATGCACCTACTCCTGCACCTATTGTCTATTGTCTTAAACCTACGTCTTCTGGTTTTTGATTCCTCTACTCTGGGCAAGAAACTGTGTGTCTGCCTGATCTATTCCTCTCACGATTTTATACACCTCTATAAGATCACCTGTCATCTTCCTGCGTTCCAAGGAATAGAGTCCTAGCCTGCTCAACCTCTCCCTGTAGCACAGGCCCTTGAGTCGTGCCAACATCCTCGTAAATCTTCTCTGCACTCTTTCCAACTTGACAACATCTTTCCTATAACAAGGTGCTCCAAACTGAACACAATAACTCATGTTTAATGAGTTAATTATTTTGATCCCGTTCCAAGCATCTCCGAGTATGGGAAGGGAAGGAAATGAGTACAGAATACTGTGAGCTGTAAGATGAGGTGTGAGCAAAGAGACATCCATTGGGATGCCACCGACCCTTTTGAACTACTGCCGGTAGTTATTAGGTTTAATCCCACAACATCCCGCATTGAATTAGCTGCAAATTACTTGATGCTCCTCTTTTTTGATTCCTTCAGGCATATCCATATAATACTCAAAAGTAAATCTTTCAATCATGGTTTTCAACATAATAGCCACTCTCTTTGAATCAATCTAATTTTTTTTGTAATTAGGAGATTTGTTGAACTTTTTATCTTAATTGGATTTGAAGGTCTCCTGTTTGGTTCTGAAATAAGTCATTATTCTCTGGTAATTTTTACAGTCGTCTGCCGTGGATGAGTTCTTCTCTGAAATTTGGGGATTCTGTTACAAAACTACTGTAGTTTTTGTCTGAAGCTTTTTAAGTGTGAAATGGGATTTTTTAGGGTTCCTTTGGATCAGTTGAGAAGTAAATCTCGCCTCTGAATGAGACAGTTCCACTCACTTAAATCAGGGGTAAGTTCATCATCTCTGAGGTGGTATGAAGCTTAATCCAGGCATTGGAATATTACACTGTAAATGCTTGGGCTCTGGGAATGTTATAGAGCAGAGGCATCTAGGAGTACAGGTACATACAGTAGTTCCTTGAAGGTGGCGTCACAGGTAGATCGGGCTTTTTGCCTTCATCAGTCAGAGTACGGAGTATAGAAATTGGGAGATCATGTTACAGTTACAATAGACAATAGACAATAGGTGCAGGGGTAGGCCATTTGGCCTTTCGACCCAGCACTGCCAATCAATGTGATCATGACTGATCATCCCCAATCAGTACCCCGTTCCTGCCTTCCCCCCATATCCCCTGACTCTGCTAGTTACAGTATAAAAAACGTTGATCAAATGCTTTTAACTGCACATCTGATGAAGTTGGTGACCTTATCTGGAAGATTAGTGAAGGTCAGCAAGAGATACTAATTTGTGTGTTTATATAATTCGAGGTCATCCACAAGACAATAGGGAGCACATATAATCAAGCAGGCGATTACAAAGATATGGGTTAGAGAAAAAAAGTCCTCAGGAGATTAAACCCATTGCAAAACTAAAGGATAAAATGAATAGTAAAGCAGCAGTGACATTAAATATATAAAGACCATGCTCCATTTAACCACTCCACTCTGTAACCACTGTAAAATCCCATTAGATTTACAGTTCATCTGCTAGAATTTCTTTAGAATTTGTTCCAGGTGACTACAGCCATTCCAGTGGGACTTTTGAACAACAAACTTGGCTGGTATGAAGTAATGCTCAGGGTGGTTCATGACTTTGCACAGTAATTGATAATCACTATCATCGAGTTACCAGTCTATTTAACATCTCTCCTGATCTTTATACATTTAGTTTAGTTTAGTTCAGAGTTTCAGTGTGGATACAGGCCATTTGGCCCAGCGAGTCCGTGCCAACCAGCAATCGCACTGTATGCTAACACGATCCAGTATACTAGGGACAATTTACAATTCTTCCTGAAGCCAATTAACCTACAAACCTGTATGTCTTTGGAGTATGGGAAGAAATCGGAGCACGCAGAGAAAATCAACACAGTAACTGGGAAAATGTATAAACTCCGTACAGATAGCACCCGTAGTCAGGATCGAACCTGGATCTCCAGAGATTCTGCCTGACTCGCTGAGTTACTCCAGCACTTTCTACATAGAACTAATGTGATGGTGCAGCGGAGATTTATGAGGATGTTGCCATGACTAGAGAATACTTATGAGGAAAAGATAGACTCTGGTTTGTTTTGCATTTTAATTTATTGGTGTGTATAATTAATGGAAGCCCAGGCAGGTTAACGAGGAAGGATATCACTGTATCTCCATTAGCAGAGAGATCAGTCGGTAGATTTACATTCATTGGTGACAAGACAAGATGGGAGGTGAGAAAATATTGTTGAAGACTTTGTGATTGGTTTGATTATATTTGTGGGTACAGGTCCGCAACCGATTATCCAGCAACTGGTGATCCAGCACCTCCTTTAATCCAGACAAATCTACCAGTGAGCACTTAAAATCTCTTCCAGAAGGTCCCCCGAAAATGTGAAGCGACCGACCTCGATCTCATCGGGACTTCTGCAGCCGATCAGCGAGTCGAGTTTGCCCCCCTGTAGCCGGGGTTCTGGAACTCCGGCCCAGCCGGAGTCGCCAGATCCGTTCCCATAGCCGACTTCCGATGCCGACTTTGTGGGCCGGTATTTCCTTCCCCCCCCCCCCCCCCCCCCCCCCCCCCCCCCCCCCCCCCCCCCAGGGGGACCGGTGGTCCAGGGGGACCATTGGACTCCTTTCAGAGGCCATGACCTCTGTCGGTCTGGCAAAATGGATAATCCAGAAAGGCTCTGGAACCAAGGGTGCTTGAAAATCGGTGGTGGGCCTGCAGTATTATCTGACTTAATTGGATAGCATGCAAAATAAATCTTCACCCCATACACCCCCTTTTCATCCCCTCTCGTACCTGTGCCCACGTAAATATGCATCCATTTCTCCCATCATCCTGCCCCCTATTCCCCTTTCCCCTTCCTGTCGTTTCCTTCCACCAATACCCCCTTCCTCCAACTTCATATTTCACTCCTCTTCTCTCCTTATTTCACCGTCTTCTTTTAATTTATGACCTTGGTCCACCGACCTGGCGATTAAACTCTTTAACACCTCTATCCACATACCACTTCCCTGTGTTTCACCAACTTCAGCAACCGGCGGATGCAGGATTATCAAAGAAAGATACAAAATGCTGGAGTAACTCAATGAGTCAAGGAGTATCACCGGAAAACATGGATAGATAACCTGGTGTAAGAAGGAACCACAGATGCTGGTTTACACTGAAGATAGACTCAAAATGTTGAAGTAACTCAGCAGGTCAGGCAACATCTCTGGAGAAAAGGAATAGGTGGCCTTCCATATCGGGAACCTTCTTTGGAATAAAGCACGTCCCTGACCTTGAACAAATGTCCTGACCCGAATCGTCACCTATCCAAGTTCTCCAGAGATCGCCTAAGCTGTTGAGTTACTCCAGCACTTTGTGACTTTTATTAGCCATAAACCTTGCTCGTCAGTAATGTCTATATTCTGAGGAAGTATTAAAACCTTCTATCCAAAATATAAACCAAAGTGGCCATGTGCAATTATCAGGGCACCGATCCACAATCATCTTCTCAGCGTGAAATTTACCAACTCTTGGGAAATGGTGACAGACTAGCACTCAGACATTACATGCTGTAAATGATCCATCATTATGACTGAAAAGACACATAACTGTTCTATGCCTCTCAATCTGCGGGAATTAAGTCAGCGCCTCTTTAGTAATGTCCAAGTTCATATAGTATCTGATTCTTCTGTCTTCTCATGCTAGTGTATATTTAATTTAGTTTAGAGATACAGCACGGAAACAGGCCCTTCAGCCCTCCGGGTCCACGCTGACCAGCGATCCCCGTACACTTGCACTATCCTACACACTAGGGACAATTTACAATTTTTACTGAAGCCTATTAACCTTCAAACCTGTACGTATTTGGAGCACGGGAGGAAACTAAACCAAGTCACGGGGAGAATGTACAAACTCCGTACAGAGAGCACCCATAGTCAAGATCGAACCCGGGTCTCTGGTGTTGTATTGCAGTAACTCTACCGCTGGGCCACCGTGCTGCTCCCTTCTGATCTTGTTTCAGAATTTATCTCACAGAAATCCAACTATGATGACAAGTCAGAGTTGGAATCATTCAGCACAAAAATAGGCCCAACTAGTCCATGCCGACCGCTGCGCCACCGTGCCATCCTTTGCGCTTTGTGTCAAGTTCTTGCTGACTGCTGTGTGGAGAAATCAAGATTAATCGCAAAAGATTGGCATCAATCGGCAGCAGCTGAAGTGACAATAAGACTTGTTATCATAATCAATGGCGACTTGTGTCTCCGTAGAGATCGCCTCCTCTCAGGATTTTTGTTTTGTCTTCTTTCTTGCAACCTTCTCTATGAATCAAAATAGCAAGGCAACAAATGATTGTCACAGCAAGAAGGGATCTTACCATTGAGGTGTTGTTGGGAAGGCAAGGGGCAAGAGCTGTGTAAATAAACATTCACAAACAATTTAGCACAAAGGCATTAATCCCTCACATGGGAACTGCGGTAGTCATCATACCCCCCTGAGCACTTTAAAATTGTCAGCTCTTTGCCAAATCTCATTAATAAAAACTGGCAAATGTTTTGTGAAGCGTCACTCAGACGTTTATACCTGATGAACGTTTGATGGCACTGGGCTTGTACTCGCTAGAGTTTAGAAGGATGTGGGGGGATCTCAATGAAACTTACCGACACAATCCCCGATTAGTGCAAAATGCAATTAGTCCACAGAGACCGTATGCAAGATTCGCCAGGTTTTGGCACCATTTTCAAAGTCCAGTCCAGTCCACATGCTTGGTCTCCTGAAGCAGTGTCCGATCCAGGGCAGCCACAAGCTGCTGCAGGGCCTCTAGCCGTCTGGATCGTCCAGCGAACCATCGTCCCTCTCCTCACCCAGCTACTTTCAGCCTTTGTGTCCCGGAGCTTCCCGCAGCCGATCCTGTGGGCGCGGAAGGACTCTATGATCGGCCCTTGCTCTCGGGTCCGCTGTCACCAGCTCCCTCCGTCCTACTCTCCAGTCCTCAGGGGCCGAGCAAGGATCAAGGATTGGCGGCTCTCTCTACCACTCCTCTCTTGGGGCCCGCCCCTCTATCCATGTTTTCAATGGATGCTGTTTGCGCTGAATTACACCTACACTTACTCCAACTCTAGGTGGAGCAGCGGTAGAGTTGCTGCCTCTTAATGCCAGAGACTCGGGTTTGATCCTAACTACTGGTGCTGTCTGTACAGAGTTTGTACGTTCTCCCCATGACCGTGACCTGTGTGGTTTGTCTTTGTTCCGGTTTCCTCCCACACCCAAAGATGTACAGATGTTAATTGGCCAATAAAATAGTAAGATTAAACGAGAACCCGTCCAGCACGCATGTGCGACATACTTCAAAGCAGCGGTGTGGAATCACAGAAACAACACAATAATTGAATAAACATAGTAAAGACAAGGAGAACTAAGTTACCAGTTGATCTCTATAATTGAGGGTGGGAGCGGAGGGCACGTAATCCCTCATCGTAACTCCTCATAAAATACATATCAAACTTCAAACTGGTAAATTCTCGTCTAATCTTACTATTTTACTTCGGAGTCACGTGGGTGACTACGTGAAGATTTTAAAGCTCTGTGATTTCAAACCTTGTAACAATTCATACTTCACTCGCTGCCGAAGTCATTCGAGGGAGGAAGTATGTTATCGTAATCAACCATGAATCTGTTTGTAAAACAAAAATGGTGTCATTAACAAAAAAAAGACCAAAATGCTTCCCCGGCCTTAAATTATATATTTTTTGCAGATTCTTTTTTTTTTTTGTTTTTTGTTTTTGTTTATTTTATTAGAAGTTAATACAGTACAAAACAGTACCGTGGAACCTAATTTTAGGTGCCAACTATGTCATACCGTAATCCATTCTATGAACAACCTCTAGTTTTATGTTATGAGAAGGAAGTAAGCAAGACAAGAAAAAGAAAACAATAGAAAGAAGAAAAAGTGGAAAAATAGATGGTAGAGAGTAGAAAAACGTGAAGTGTGTATATAAAAAATTAAAAAAAATAAAAAGTGGAAAGTAGAAATAGAAGAGAAGGCCCCCTAAAAGATAATTTTTCAAATCTGTATTCGGAGATGTAGATCTATCCACGTCATGAACGGAAATCAGCAATCTTTACGGTACCGCTGCATCACATGATTCCAAAAAGTCGATGAAAGGAGACCAACTCCTTAAGAATTGGTCATATTTATCTATTAGTCGGAGTCTCATTTCTTCAAGGCGTGCTATGTCCATCATATTCCTAATCCACATTTTAACAGTTGGTATGGTTGTATTTTTCTAAAATTTAAGTATCAATTTCTTTCCAATTATTAGCCCATAATTAAAAAAAACATTTTGGTCTTTATTTAAATTGGTATCTTCTCCTATTGTTCCAAATATAATCCATTCCGTTTTGGGTTCTATTCTTGACTTGAAAAGCTTTGTAAATATATCAAATATATCACTCCAAAATTTATTCAACTTTGTACATCCTACAAATGAATGTGTTATATTAGAGTTTTGAAACAAACATTTATCGGATCTGGGAGATACGTTTGGATAAAATTTATTCAACCTCGTTTTTGAATAATATAGTCTATGTAATAATTTGAATTGAATTAAATTATGTCTTGCATTAATAGAACAGTTATGTGTATTCATCAAATACTTTTCCCATCTATCCTTTGAGATCTTTATCTTTAGCTCATGTTCCCAATCTTCCCTTAGTGCTTCTGTTGAGGGTGATTCTCTATTTAATATATTATTATAAAAGTATGATATTAATTTTTGTGAATCAGCCTTAATATTCATTGCTTCTTCTAAAGGGTCTAAAAATATAGTTTGAAATCTATGTGTATATTTCTTCATAAAGTCACATACCTGTATATATTTAAAATATTGATTATCCTTCAATTTAAATTTTAATTTTAAATGTTGAAATGATAACAGTTTGCCCAATTCATACATATCCCCTACTTTCCTAATCCCCAGTCTATCCCATTGTTGATATGTGTTGTCGATGAGAGAAGGTTTGAATGCGGGGTTGTTCAATAGTGGGGTTAGTACTGATAAATTATTTAATTTCAAGGATACTTTTATTTGTTTCCAAATTCTTATTATATTGTGAATAATTGGGTTCTTCTTATATATTATACTATTCAATTTTATCGGTGAGAGCAGGATCGTTCCTATATCGTGCAGATAGCACTCCTCTTTCTCCATTCTTATCCACTCCAACTGCTGAGTGGAACTATCCAGCCAGTACATAATGTTCTTAATATGCACTGCCCAGTAGTAATACATAAAGTTAGGTAATGATAAACCCCCAACTTCTTTAGATTTGCACAAATGCTTTCGTTGAATTCTATGTGTTCTGTAGGCCCATATAAAATTAGTGATAGTGGAATCTAGTTTTTTGAAAAAATATTTTGGAATATATATTGGGATCGCTTGAAACAAATATATTAATTGTGGTAAGAAAGTCCTTTTTATAGCGTTAATTTTACCTATCAATGAGAGCTGAAGCGTTTTCCAAAATTTAATCTTATCATTCAGATTATTTAATAGTGGTATAAAATTGGCACTAAATAATGATTTGTGTCTTCTCATAATTTGAATACCCAGATACTTGAATTTTTCTGTTGCAATTTGGAAGGGGAATTTTAGTAAGTGTCTCGAATCCTGTGGTTTTAAAGACATAATTTTGCTTTTATTCCAATTTATTCTATATCCTAAAAAAGAGCCGAATTCCTAAATTAGTGTTAATAAGGTGCGTATACTCATTTGTGTATTAGTAATATGTAAAAGGATATCATCAGCATATAATGAAATTTTATTCTTTGAGTCCTTAGTGTTATATCCGTGAATATTCGGGTGATTTCTAATCCTTTCGGCCAGCGGTTCTATCATAAGGGCAAATAGCAATGGTGATAAGGCACACCCTTGCCTATTACCCCTTGATAAGTAACATTTTGGAGATAACGTATTGTTAGTTAATATTCTTGCCGTAGGTCTATCGTAAAGTAGTTTAACCCATCTAATAAAATTATCTCCCGTATTACATTTTTGGAGTACCATTTTTTGCAGATTCTAATAGTTTTTTCTGCAAACGATACAGGTTCTGCCAGCGGCTTGTTATAAAAGTTTGGAACGTATACTCCCTAGACCACCTCGCTGTAGCCAGGATGTGGTCCATAGGCACGTCCATCCTCTTAGTCACCGATGTGGATGCTGCCCTGGTGGAGTAAGATTTATACACGTTAGTATTTACTCCAGCAACTCCCAGTACCTGCTTGAGCCACTTGAGACAGTTTGGCTCGTCACCCAACCATGAGGTTTCTTGTGGGTGATCCATAAGGCTTTTTCTCTCCCTCGAGGATTTCTTATTGTGTCGATGTAGTTCAATAAGTGGGTCATGCCACATAACCGTGGTTCAGGTGGGCATGCCTGGAATTCCATGACTAGACCTGATGTTCCTGGTCTGCTCTGTTTGACCAGCCCCTAAATGGTAAATGTAACACGGTCTAGTGTTATAACCATATTGTCCAATCGTAGTAGATGGAGGAACTGGACTCTTTGTGCTGAGACAAGGCCATCAGCATGACCGTCTTCAGGGTGGGCTGTTCCAGGGTGAGGGACCTGGCTGGTGACCATCCCCTAAGGTATGTCAGGTCCACACTGACATCCCAGATTTGGGTGTACCTAGGTCTGGGGGATTAGAGTTGAATATGCCTCTCCTGAATTTGATCACCAGCGAGGTGGTACCCTATGGCCTGTTGTCCTGGTGCCCGAGTTAAGTAGGCTGACAGAGCACTTCTGGCTGTGTTGATGGCACAGTAGCTGAGTCCTTCATTGTGGTGAAGACATGCCAGGAACTCCAGTATAGGTTTTGTTGTAGTTGAATATGTAGTTCCTGTATTTGAATAGTATCTTCCCACTTCTTGATGTTCGCCAAGCATGTTCCGTTGTGGATATGCGATGGGATGCTGTCATCGTGTCGATAGTGCTGTCTGACAATCCAGGCCCAGCAGTGGTCTTCCCACTTTGGGGTCTGCAAACCCAGACCCAGTAAAATGGTCTTTTTCATAGCCAGTTCGGATACTGAGTTGATGAGTCTTGGTCAGAACCATGACATATTAATGCGTGCAGTTTTTTTGGGTTCCAAATCGAGGGGAATGGCCTATCCTGCCAATTTCTATGTTCACTAAGATTCCTGGGATAGTGCGGACTGACAATCCAGGAAATGGATTGGTCTATCCCTCTGCAACCCAGAAATTAGATAACTGGTCTTTAGAAACTTACAAAATGCTGCAACCCAGTAGTTTATTTTATCGTGGCATGGGTGACTTATGCCTGAAACTGGGTGAGTTGATAAGTCTGAGCTATTGGGAAATCATTAGGGTTTTGATGACCATGTCGAGGACCACTGGGAACCATGACTGTGGGTTTGCTGAGTACCCGACTGACGAGGTCGTAGTACCTGACTGATGAGGTAGAAAAAAGGGGAGAACATAGAGATTAGGTTCCCCCCCACCCTAGTTCAGCGGGAATGAATTTATTGCCGCAGCCTCAAAGTTTGGTTTCATGCGACATACATCGGTACGTGGTGATTCAATTGAAATACAGGGAAATCGATATCTGGTGTTCCATATTGCTTTGTAATTTCAGCAAATACTTTGGTTTAATATGTCTGTTTACAGTATTTAGCTCACCTGGTAGGTAAGTTTGCTGATGGTCGACTATGTTTGACGACATACGGTTACCAATTGTTAAATACATACTCACATGATATCGATTTTATTCTGCCCAAGTGGTTGGTGTATGCCACCACTGTGATGTTGTTAATTAATAAACGAACATGCAAAATGGTGCACTACTGAATAATTGCTTTTACCAATAGAACGTACTCAATATCCAACTAGGTTTTATGCCCAGTGTCTATAGTGATGACGACTCCAGATTAGTCCATTTGCCACCATGTTCTGGGTATGGGTATTTAGTTTAAACATTGGCACCTTAGCTTTAATGGAAAGGTTCAAGTTAAGTAGCTGGTAATGCTGCTACTAACACCCAATTACTCTAGCCACTAGTTGAATGGTTGGTTGATTGTTAACATTAATTGTTACAGGTTGTGTCATATGCTGACTCTCCTTATGGCAATGTTATATATGAGTGGGTAGAGTTACTTGAATACCAGATAGTCAATAGTTGTGGATGGTGTCAACGTAGATCTATCTGGATAGTATGACAGAGCCCAGGCTAAATAAGTTTAATAGTAGCTAATGCTGCTGATTAGATATTCCCATGGATTTGTCTGTAATTATTATCATAGAGACATGCCATGACGAAATGTTCCTTAATAGTGTCAGGGCTGGTTTGAATATCTGGAAACAATTTTGGCTCATATTAGCCATTGTGAATAATTTATACTGCCATAGTTACCCCATCCAGGTAAATTGGTATCTCTGAAAATTTATGAATGGGTACTGAATAGTATGCATCTTTTAAGTTGATGTCTACCATAAAGTATCCTAGGAAATCCATGGTTAGCAGTTACAAATTTCCATAAGTGTGTAACCTGGTGAAAATACTCAAGTGGTTAAGTCAACGATGGTGGAACATTCACCATCTTGGGTTTGTTGGTACCAAAGGTTCATATTAGGCTTCTTTATGACCCCTAGTATAACTTCTCCAGTTAGCTAGTCCCTCATGTTCTTTTCTAGTGGGAGGGGAGACCCCTTTGTGGTGCATGCTGAACTGATGGTGGGTTTCTTAATTCAATTTTTATCCTTGAATGTTTTTGGTATGTAACTACCAAGTGTGATAGTTCTTCATGTTCCCAACCCAGGTGTGATATCCCCCCCTGTTAGTACAAATCCTTCACCTTTTACATGATGGTAGGAACCATACTTATCTGTCTTCACTGTTGTTTAGTGGTGCGTTCATTTCTTCGGTTTCTGGTTCCTTGTCTGTAGCGATGGTGTTGTTGGGAGGTGGCGCATTTTCCATGGGGCCCGCTCTGGACCCTGGCCTGAAAGGGCTTACGGGGGTTGGCATGCGGGCCCCGAGCTTTCACCAGTACCATTAAGTAGACGCCCACTGGTGGACGCGTGGAGGTACTGCTGTCTGGTTTTGTGTGGTGCTCATTCCAGGCCCTGCCCTCTTGATGCCGAATATATTGAATACTTTGTCCAGTTTTTTAGGCTTGGTTTGGTAACTTAGCCAGATAGCAGGATCTGTGGTTGTGAGGTCGGCGTTCTCACAGTCCTGTGATTTTTTTAGGTTGAGGGCAGGTTTTATAACTTCCTTCGAGAAGTTGCAGAGCATACTGTGAACAGTAGGGTCAAGTGTTTTGCCATACTACCCTGCCCCTCTGGAATGAGCATGCGAAATGATAGCCGACGTCAGGGGTATCAAATGCAATTGAAGATATTTGGGTTTTTTAAATGGCCTGCTCAATGTACCCCCCAAATGGTGGGCACTTTGAGTAAATGCAATTTAGGGGAGGCGTGATGAAATCCAACGCTTCATGACTACCTGTCTTGGAGAGTTTTTTGAAAAGAACAAGTAGTAGGCTGGCCGTCAGTTGAGACTGAAAGGCCATCTCGCTAGTGGTGGAGCCACATAGCGGCCACACCCAGCAGCTCTTCCTGATCCTGTACCTCAAGCATACTCCCGATGTTGTTCAGCCAGTGACCCCTCTTCTTGACCAGCCCAGCCCTGGTCACCATCGATCCCTCGACAAGGGAGATGGCCAGTGCTGTAGTGCACTGGAGCGGGAGTGTTATGCTCCCTTGGCGAGCTTGCCCCTGCTCCCGAGGCAAGTCTCGCTGGAGTTTTTGGCTCCATGACCTTACTCTAGGCTTGGAGAACAAACACTTACTTGCTCTCGGGTGGTAGTTTGATGTGCCGATTCCATCTTCCGTGTCTGTCTCCAGCCCGAGGTTTGGTTGCTGACTTTGCTGCTAGAGGCTGCCTGCCGTTTTCGGGCGGCATATCTGCGGTTCTCAGGCGGCGAGTCTCCTTGTCGGGAGTATGCAGGGATACCAGCCGGTTTTTGAGTTTCCCTCCAGTCCGCTGCTGTTGGTCAGACAGCTGTTAGCGGACTGGGCATCGGCTCAGTACCCTGACTGTGGACCGCAGCGTGTGCGGTCCCGTGCCGCCTCTTCCCCCCCCAATGACGGAACGCTCCTTCCCTGGAGTCAAACGGGGGCCGCTTCCCTCTGTTCTGCTTTGCTCTCTCCAGTTTCCCCTGGAGCAACAAAGAGGGGCAAAGTAGTAAATTCGAACCTGTGGGTAAGTACTTACCTAACGGTCCCTTCTTTCAGGCTTGTAGCGGGAGCGCCCGTGCTCCCGTTCATCGCTGTTGCACTGTGTGAACGCTCATGTCGCGCATGCGTGCTGGACGGGTTCTTCACGTAGTCACTAACGTGACTCCGAAGTAAAATTGTAAATTTTCCCTTGAGTGTAGGATAGTGTTAGGATGTAGGAATCGCTGGTCAGCGTCTTCTCGGTGGGCCAAAGGGTCTGTTTCCACACTGTATCTCTAAACTAAACTAAACTAAACAATTTGTGCCTTCTTATATTTTGTTCTGCTTCATCCTGTTCAAATCAAATTCTCTCAACCTGATCTTCCTTGTTCCAGCAAACCAGTCATTTTCTACAAAGCAATATTCTCCACCTCTGACACCAGAACAATGGGATTACAATGCTCTCAGTATCCCAGGGTGAGTTCCAACTAACTATTATAGGACCAATTAACCCCGTGTGGGCAATGTTTGCCATGGTACGACAGCAGGCAATTAAAACAATTAGAGTTTATCAATTCACACCACGGTCTCACCAGAGTTAAGTTGGTGACTCAGACATGAATGCAGAAAGAACTAAAATATACTTAATTAGGTCAGGTTTTGCATTAGTGGAGAGAGATAAACAGATATAACCTTTCAGGAAGCTAGTGTGAACCACCTGTGACTAGTGGTGTGCCCTGTGACTAATGGTGTGCCCCGTGACTAGTGGTGTGCCTCAGGGTTCCGTGCTGGACCCGTTACTGTTTGTCATCTACATCAATGATTTGGATGAGAACATGCAGGGCAAGATTAGCAAGTTTGCTAATGATACAAAAGTGGGTGGTTATCAGGGCTGCCAACTCTCACGCTTTGAGCGTGAGACTCACGCCCTCAAGCAAACTCTCACGCCCTCACGCTGATCAGAAATTTCTCACGCTCAGTGGTGAGAAATTTTGTGATCAACGAAAATTTCAAAACTCGGATAATAAACTGCATGTGACTAGTGGTGTGTGTTGGGGACTAATGGTGTGCCCTGGGAGGGATGGTGTGCCCTGTGACTAATGGGGAACCCTGTGACGGGGTGGTGGCCCTGCCTAATGGTGTGCCCTGTGAGTGTTTGCGTGTGCCCTGTGACTAATCGTGTGCCCTGTGACTCTGGTGCCCTGTGACTAGTGGTGTGCCCCGTGAGTGGTGTGCCCCGTGACTAGTGGTGTGCCCTGTGACTAGTGGTGTGCCCTGTGACTAATGGTGTGCCCTGTGACTAATGGTGTGCCCTGTGACTAGTGGTGTGCCCCGTGACTAATGGTGTGTGACTAATGGTGTGCCCTGTGACTAGTGGTGTGCCCCGTGACTAATGGTGTGCCCCGTGACTAGTGGTGTGCCCTGTGACTAATGGTGTGCCTCCGGGTTCGGTGCTGGACCCGTTACTGTTTGTCATCTACTTCAATGATTTGGATGAGAACATGCAGGGCAAGATTAGCAAGTTTGCTAATGATACAAAAGTGGGTGGTTATCAGGGCTGCCAACTCTCACGCTTTGAGCGTGAGACTCACGCCCTCAAGCAAACTCTCACGCCCTCACGCTGATCAGAAATTTCTCACGCTCAGTGGTGAGAAATTTTGTGATCAACGAAAATTTCAAAACTCGGATAAACTGCATGGTCCGCGGGTGTTGGGGAGTCGGGGCTGCGGGAGGGATGGGAGCAGAACCAGTGGTGGGAACAGACGCGGGGAGCCGGGACTGTCGAGTGTTTGCGGCGCTGACGAGTCGCTCGCTGCAGCTCTGGCCATGGAGCAGTGCAAGTCCCGGTCCGTCGGAGGCGTTGCGCCGCTGCCGCGAGAGTCTCTGTGCCGAAGGGACAGGCTCTCAAAGGGAGGTGGAGAGAGAGAGAGGGGAAGGAGACAGGGAGACAGTGGGGGGAGAAAGGGGGGTGAGGGGAGAGAGAGGGGAGAGACAGGGGGATGAGAATGGAGAGAGAGGGAGAGAGGAAGTGAGACGGGAGACAGGGGAGAGAGAGAGAGGGAGGGAGAGAGAGAGGGGAGAGAGAGGGGGTGTGAATGGAGGAGAGAAGAGGGAGGGGAGAGGAGAGCGAGGGGGGGGGAGAGAGAGAGAGAGAAGAGCGAGAGAGGGAGAGGGAGAGAGAGAGAGAGAGAGAGAGAGAGAGAGAGAGGGGGAGGGGGAGAGACAGGGAGAGTTGAGAGGAGAGGGAGAGCGAGAAGAGGGGGGAGAGAGAGAGGATTGAGTGAGGTGGGAGGGAGAGAGAGAGGGTAGAGAAAGAGAGGTGGAGAAAGAGGGGAGAGAGATGAGAGAGAGAGAGTGGGGGAGAGGTAAAGGGGGAGGGGGATAGAGAGGTAGGGCTGCCAACTCCCATGCATTGAGCGTGAGAATCACGCATTTCACCAAATTCTCACGCTGATCACAAATTTCTCTCGCTCTGTTGTGAGAAATTCTGTGATCAACGAAAATTTCAAAACTCATATCAACTGCATGGGCCGCGGGGTTGGAAGCTGAAGCAGCGGCGGGGACAGATGCGGATGGGGAGCGGGGCTGGCGAGTGTTTTCCGGGCTGGCGAGTCGCTCATTGCAGCTCCGGCCATGGAGCAGCCTCAGTGGATGAGTCCCGGGTCATCGGAGGCGTCGAAGCGTTGCGCCGCTGCCGCGAAAGTCTCTGTGCCAAATTCGCCCAGGTGAATGGCATGGATCAGACTGCGGCTCTGTGCATCCTGGAGGACAACCAGTGGCTGCTGGAAGTAAGTACCAAGCACTGGGTAGAAATGGTGGAAGATAATGGATTCAAATGGGGATGGTTGATGAAAGCATCCTGCTTGCCTGCTAGATTTTCACTTACTGTATCTGCAGGAAAAATGTTCCCGATGTTGGGGGCTTTCGGAACCATGGGTCACAGTTTAAGAATAAAGGGGGGGCAGTTAGGACTGAGATGAGAACAAACTTTCTTCATGCAGAGAGTTGTTAATCTGTGGAATTCTCTGCCACAGAAGGCAGTGAAGGCCAATTGACATGTGTGGACCCTTTGTGTGGATAAAGTTACCCCTTAAAAAGTTACCTCTTAAAAATACTTCATACAAAAAACATTGAAATCCTACTGCACTAAAACATGATTTTAATATCAAATTTCAAAAAGTTCCTACCCTGGAAGGGGACACCCTTCTTCCACACCCTCTCCCCACTCGGTTGCTCCACTCCCTCACCAGGTACCCCCAAGGCCAGTGATCAGTGATTGCACAACCTCACCCCTTTCAAAAACGCTCCAATCCAATTTAAATCATATATATTGTCACGTGTAAGTTAAAAGACCCGCTACAGTATGCACTATATTGCACAATTTCAAGCTGAAAAATGCAAATGTCCCGTATCTGGGGGGTGTTGTAGAGCAGAGGGATCTTCATCAGTCAGAGTATAGAGTATAGAAGTTAAGAGGTCATGTTACTGTTCTATGACATTGGTGAGACCGCATTTAGAATATTGGGTTCAGTTCTGGGCACCATGTTATAGGAAAGACAGCTTGAAAGGGTTCAGAAAATATTTACGATGATGTTGCTAGGACTTGAGGGTGTGAGCTAGAGGGAGGTGTTGAGTATGCTCGGTCTCTATTCCTTGGAGCACAGGAGGATGAGGATTGATCTTATAGAGCTGTACAAAATCATGAGAGGGATTGCTTGGGTAGATGCACAGAGTATTTTGCCCAGAGTAGGAGAATCTGGTACCAGAGGACATAGGTTCAAGGCAAAGGGAAAAAGATTTAATAGGAATCTGAGGGGTAACTTTTTTACACAAATGGCGGTGAGTGTATGGAACAAGCTGCCAGATGAGGTAGTTGAGGCTGGGACTATCCCAACGTTTAAGAAACGGTTAGACAGGTACATGGATAGGACAGGTTTGTAGGGATATGGACCAAGCGCAGGCAGTTGGCACTAGTGTAGCTGGGACATGTTGGCTGGTGTGGGCAAGTTGGGCCGTAGGGCCTGTTTCCACATTATATCACTCTATGACTCTATCTATGATTCTAAGCAATGAAAGACACAAAATGCTGAGGTAACTCAGCAGGTAAGGCAACATATCTGGAGAAAATGGAGAGGTGACATTTCAGGTCGGAACCCTTCTTCAGACTGCATATCTAAAGCCTAAATTGCAATTGTAAATTGTCTCGTGTGTAGGATAGTGCTAGTGTGCAGGGAAACTGGTCAGCAAGGGCTCAGAGGGCAGAAGGGCCTGTTTCCACACAGTATCTCTAAAGTGTGGTCTAAATCTGTGAAAATCTGTGAAAATCTGTGAAGATCGCCACATATGAATAAAAAGACCCTTTGAACCTGAACAGAACCAACCCAAAACATCGTCTGTCCATATCCCTTCATGGATGCTGCCTGACCCATTGAGTTCCTCCAGCACTTTGTGTTCTTTTACTCAAGATTTTAGCACCTGCAGTCTCTTGTGTTGTCACATCTGCATATCTCCAATGAAGGTAGACAAAAAATGGTGGAGTAACTCAGCAGGTCAGGCAGCATCTCTGGAGATAAGGAATAGGTGACGTTTCAGGTCAGAACCTTTCTTCAGTCTCGACCTGAAATGTCACCTATTCTTTTTCTCCAGAGATGCTGTGTCACTACAGCATTTTGTGTCTATCTTCAATGCAAACCAGCATCTGCAGTTACTTCCTACACATTGTATCTCCAATTAATATTTCCTGTACCGGCATAGTGGGCCACGTGGATTTTTCCCATGCTGGCTAAATTTAGCACCTGGAGCTAAACCAGTCATTATTTAGCAAGCTGCCATAACATTATTTTTTGCAAAGCTATCGAATTAACCACATAACTCATTGGTTGCGGTTAATGGAAAATCATTATTATCTTAAACTTCCTGTTTAACCATCTGTGAAGTTTTGAAACAGCTCAGATAAGGTGCAATCCAATTGATATGTTGTCCAGTACACTGCGCTAATTGCCTTTGGTTATGATAACCTTAGCTTAGTATTTGCTCATTATTCCTGTAGTTGTGAGGACCTGATATATATTACTGGTTGCTACAGAAGCGGCATATTGTGAACGGTACATAATTACAGCACAGTAATCACACTTGTATTTGAATTGAATGTCATTTATTATAGAATTAATGTTTCAGTTTCAATAACAATTGTATCTTGCTTTGATTAGCATGTGATTTGTCTTTGATGCAGCAAATCTATATTTATTTACTTTTTCCTCCCTTTCTTTTGTGAAGGTAACAAAAGATAGTAAACACCAGGAATATTTTTGTCAAAGATAGAATTGTATTGTCATGATTGTAGGAAATCTAAAAGCTTTGTAAAGTCAACAAAGGAATTTTGCAGTGTCATCGAGAACCAGAGAACATTGGCTTAAGGCGAAAGGGGAAAGTTTTAATAGGTACCTGAGGGGCAGGTATTTTACACAAAGGGTTTTAAAGCAGAGATTGATAGGTTTTTGATTGTTAAAGGTGCCAAATGTTATTGAAGGCAGAATAATGGGGTTGAGAGGGAAAAACAGATCCACCATGATTGAATGGCAGAGCTGACTCAATGGGTCGAATGGCCTAATTTTGCTCCTGTTCTACAAATTTATGAGAAATGGCAGATGGAGTTTAATCCTGGCAAGCATAAAGCATAGTACAGCATGGGGCCACGTCCTTGTGCCCACCATGTCCATACTAAACATAATACGAAATTAAACTATTCTTATCCATCTCGTCTGTCTCCATTCCCTACATATCCATGTGTCTATCTAAAATCCTCCGAAAGGCCACTATTGTTTAGTTTAGTTTAGAGTTACAGCATGGAAACAGGACTTTCAGCCCACGAGGTCCATGCCGACCAGCAATCGCCCATACATGAGTTCTATCCCACACACTAGGGACAGAAGCCAATTAACAAACAAACCTGCATGTCTTTGGAATGTGGGATGAAACCAGAACACCCGGAGAAAACCCACACAATCGCAGGGAGAAAGTGCAAATTCTGTACAGTCAGCACCCGTAGTCAGGATCGAACCCGTGTCTCTGGCGCCGTAAGGCAGCAAATCTACCGCTGCGCACTGAGCTGCCCATATTGTAAATGCCACCACTATTGTAAATTCCAGGCACCCACCATCCTTTGTGTAAATAATTTGTCCAGCACATCTTCTTTAAACTTCACCCCATTACCTTAAAACTATGCTCTTTAGTCTTTGACATATCCATCCTGGTAACAAGGTTATAAATGTCTACTTTATTGATGCATCTCATAATCATTTATATTTATAGCAGGATTTTTTTTTTTTAATCCTGTCAAAGGCGGCACTCCGATGCAGCAATAGAGCTACAGCCTTACAGCATGGACAACATGGATTTCCTCCGGGTGCCCCGATTCCTCCCACTCTCCAAAGACATAGTGGTCTGTAGGTTAATTGGCTTTGATAAGTTGTCAAATTGTCCCGAGTGCATAGGATAGTATTAGTGTACTATATTAGTGATCGCTGGGCTGTGTGGACTAGGTGGGCTGAATGGCCCGTTTCTGCACTGTATCTCTAAAATCCAAAGTCTCAAGGTCTCCCCTCAACCTCTGAAATTCTAGTGAAAACCAATCCAAGTTTGTACAACCTCTCTGTAAATGACTTAACTGACACAAGTCTGTAGTCTAATCACCTTTAATCATATTATATAGTAAAGTGGTACAGTAGGTTGTTAGTTCATCACTACCGCTTACATGACTGACTAATGTAGGGAAATGGGTGTTAATATAAAACGTACAGTAAGGTGGAGTTAGTAGTGCTACACTACTCTGATTGGTTCACATGCAATAACCAATCTACATCCTTCCCCGTAAAGAGAAAAGGTTGTTAGGTAAATTTAAACAGTAAATGTTAAACATACGCAGATGTTAGATACAGGTAATTAAACGTACTCGCTGTATCTATCAGGAGGTCGACTATTCCAACCCAAACGCGTACGGACGAACCCCTCTTCCCCTGCACCAGAAAAGTTAGTGGAGGAGGGAGGAAGAGACACCGAGAATGAGGGTACAGATGGGTACAGTCGTGGCAACAGGTGCGGTGAGGATGCAGGAATGTTGCCGTGGTTAGAGGGGGTAGCTGACCGAGGAGGAGAGTGCACACAGGGAGTGGGAACGGGGGCAGCAGAGGGATTAAAAGGCATAGGTGGAGCATATTGATCGGCTGGAGATGGTCGAGGTTCGTTCACAAGCAGCAGATGCGTACAGAACACCATCGGCGTTGACCAGGTAGGAGCGGGGTTCCTTTGACGGGCCGACAACAAAACCCAGCCGGGTATGTCCACTATCAGTCTGCGTACGGACCACTTGACCCAGCGATAGCGGCTTCAGTGGTCTGCTGGACTTGTCATAGGAGCGCTTCTGGATGTTGTGTTTCTCCTGAATGCACTTATGGACCGCAGCTGGATTAAGCACCCGTGGCTTCAGCTGTTGCTGGGCAACGGGTAGCGGAGGTCGTGTTGAACGAGACATCAGTCATTGAGCTGATGAACCCAGGACCCTATCCCTGGAGATGTTTCTGAGGTTCAAGAGGTTGATGTAGACGTCAGACTTGGCAAGGTGGGAGCGTTCTATTAGTTGTTTAACGCTCTTCACGACTCGTTCAGCGAGCCTGTTGGATTGGGATATTCAAGGCTGCTAGTGATATGGTGAATGTTCCATCGTCTGGCAAAGTTCTGCCTTCCGTTGTCAGTATGCAGACGAACTGGTGCACCAAATACAGAAAAGTGCCTTTGAAGTTTTTGTATGACCGTCGGTTGTGATGGTGGGCAGTAAGTCGATCTCGACCTCTGATAGGGGACATACCCAGCTGGGTTTTATTGTTGACCCGTCAAAGGATCCCCGCTCTTACCTGGTTAACGCCAACCGTAGTTGGAGTAGGAGTCGACTAGGACTAGGTAGTGTTTACCGTGCCATTCAAAAATGTTCACTGCCAGAGATGTCCAAGGCAGTGCTGGTGGGGATTGTTGTAGCAGAGGCTGCTTCTGTTGGTGTGGTGCCAAACTGTTGCAGATGGGGCAGGATGCTGTTCTGTCCCATATATACTTGGACATCCCAGGCCAGTAGAACATGCTCTGTGCATGAGGCAGCGTGGCCTCGGTGTCTGGGTGGCCGTTGTGTGCCTCTTTATAGTATTTGTCTTGTAAGGATGATGGGATCACTATTTTGTGACCCTTAACAATGACACTTTCTTGTATTACTAACTCGTCATGAACCAGGAAGAATGGTTGTACCTCCAAAGGTGAGCTGGACAGTTTTTCTAGCCAGCCTCTTTTGATGATGGATGAGAGCAGCTGTAGAGTCCCGTCAGTGTTGCGTAGTAGTTCTGTCTTGAGCTTTTGGTCGTACATGCCACTGACAAGTTTGGCCCGTATTATCTCGTTAGACATTTCTCCGAAGCAACATTGCTGAGCCATATATTTTAAATCAGAAATAAATCGTTCAACAGGTTGATCCGGAAGCTTATGTCGCGCGAACAAGTTGGCTCATTCCAAGATACGGTTAGAGGGTAGGTCACACAGTTCGCAGAATTTACGCAGCGACATTGGGGTTACGCATAGTCTCAGCTGGAACAACTACCTGGCCGTTACCTTCCAGAACGGCTTGCGAGAAGTCAAAGGTTTACGCTTTCATCAAAGCCTCTGGTCCTGCCAGGTTTAGTAGGAATGAAGCTTTGACCTCATCTGGGTCATTTCGATGGACGATGTTGATATAGTGTTCGTAGTCGTCGATCTCGAAGAGCCTCCATCGCTCCCCGAGGTCTGAGCCAAAGATGAGCTGTGCTGGCTTGCGGCACGAGTGAGCCATGGTAATATAGACAAAATTGATAAAAAACAACAAATAAAACCCGATATATACGGATACATTATATAGTAAAGCGGTACAGTGGGTTGTCAGTTTAACACGACCACTTACATGACTGACTAATGTAGGAAATGGGTGTTAATATAAAGCATACAGTAGGGTGGAGTTAGTGGTGCTACACTACTCTGATTGGTTCCCATGCAATAACCAATCTACACTCTCCACCTATCCAGGCAGCATCCTCATAAATCTCTTCTGTTCCTCTCCAATGCCTTTACATTATTTGAATAATGGGGTGACCAGAATTACATTCAATATTCCAATTGTGGCTGAACAAAGTCTTAGAGAGCTCTTAAGCAATGCAGATAATCTCTGCACTTGCACAGTACCTCTGCTACTCCCAATGACAGGTTTGTTGCCCAAGCCCAATTGACATGAAGAAAGTAGTGGTGAGAGTTAGACTTTAGAGATACAGAGCGGAAACAGGCCCTTTGGACCCACCAAGTCTGCGCCAACCAGCGACCACCCAGTACACTAACAGTATCATACACACAAGGGACAATATTACAACTTATGGAAGCCAATTAACATGCCATCCTTTGCGTCTTTGGAGTGTGGGAGGAATACAGAGCACCCGGAGAACGTGCAAACTTGGTACATACAGCACCCGTGGTCAGGATCGAACTCGGGTCTCTGGTGCTGCAAGGCAGCAAATCTATCAATGCGCCACTGTGCCAATCATGTCCTACGTGAATAATCCTACATTACACAGCATGGGGTACCATTTTATTTTGATGGAAATGCCAGTAATACTGGAGGCAGACATATAAAGCATTTTGCATGAAATTATTCTGACTTTAATTTCTTTTCATAATGGAACTTTGTTCTGGCTAAAATCAGAGCTAAACAGGCTTCCACATGTTTATGTACAGCCTCTGTGTGATTATGTCGCCAACAGAATGGGAACAAATTATCATTCTGGAAATTTTGTTCAATTCAAGTTTGAAAGAAAGTGTCTTTGATTTATTTTCTGCACAGTTAAGATATTGTGGATATTTCTGGGCACTTGATGTACAAAGCAGAACTGAAATTGTTGCTGCCTAGATTTATGGGTGAGAGGAGAATAATATAGGGAAGAATAGAAGGCACTCTTAAAGCACTACCCAGAAAAAGGATTCTGACTCAAAACGTCACATATCCATTCTCTCTACAAATGCTGCCTAACCCTCATTCAACCACTGCGGTATTTTGGTTGAAAGATACTGCATGGATCCAGCAAGATACAGCCCTTCGGCCCACCGTGTCCAGGCTGACCATCAATCAGCCGTTAACACTATTTCTTTGTTATCCCATTTTTGCTTCCACATGCTAACTTGTGTTTATACACTACCCCTGTCTTATTATGTTACCAAGAGGATGGGAACAATTAGGGTGGCACGGTGGTGCTGCAGTAGAGTTGCTGCCTCACAGCGCCAGTGACCCGGATTTGATCCTGTCTATGGGTGCTGTCTCTACGGAGTTTGTACGTTCTCCCTGTGACCCTCGTGGGTTTTCCCAGGGTGCTCATTTTTGTCGCACATTCCAAGGATGTAGGTTAATGGCTTCGGTAAAATTGTAAGTTGTCCCTCGTGTGTAGGATAGTGCCAGTGGATGGGATAATTGCTGATCAGCACGGACCTGGTGGGCCTGAACGGCTTATTTCTGTTCTGTATCTCTGTGCCTCTAAAGTCTAAATTATCATTCTAGAAACTTTATTCAATTCAAGTTTGAATGAAAAAGTTTTTGATTATTTTTCAGCACAGTTAGACAGCGTGGACATTTCTGGGAACTCGATGTACATAGCAGAACTGAAATAGTTGCAGCCTAGATTTATGGGTGTGAGGGGAATGAGTGTAAGTGGGTGGCTGTTCGCTGGTACTGGCTTGGTGGGCCAAAGGGTCTGTTTCCTGGTTGTATCTCTCTACATATCAGAGTACATAATATAGAGGTACAGCTTTATAACTTCATAGCAACAGATAAAGTGTAGGTTAAGAAAATAGCGCACAGGCCACAACATGGTAGAATGGGAGATTGGGACTACACTTTTCACATATGATAGGTCCATTCAGTCATAGAAACATAGAAACATAGAAAATAGGTGCAGGAGTAGGCCATTCAGCCCTTCGAGCCTGCACCGCCATTCAATATGATCATGGCTGATCATCCAACTCAGTATCCCATCCCTGCCTTCTCTCCATACCCCCTGATCCCTTTAGCCACAAGGGCCACATCTAACTACCTCTTAAATATAGCCAATTAACTGGCCTCAACTACCTTCTGAGGCAGAGAATTCCACAGATTCACCACTCTCTGTGTAAAAAATGATTTTCTCATCTCGGTCTAAAAAGACTTCCCTCTTATCCTTAAACTGTGACCCCTAGTTCTGGACTTCCCCAACATCGGGAACAATCTTCCTGCATCTAACCTGTCCAACCCCCTAAGAATTTTGCAAGTTTCTATAAGATCCCCCCTCAATCTTCTGAATTCCAGCGTGTATTCAGCAAGCATAGCAAATCCTTTTGCTATGAATGCTAACATACCATTCGCTTTCTTCACTGCCTGCTGCACCTGCATGCCTACTTTCAATGACTGGTGTACCTTGACACCCAGGTCTCGTTGCATCTCCCATTTTGCTAATCGGCCACTATTCAGATAATAGTCCACTTTCCTGTTTTTGCCACCAAAGTGGATAACCTCACATTTATCCACATTATACTGCACCTGCCATGCATTTGCCCACTCACCCAGCCTATCCAAGTCATCTTGCAGCCTCCTAGCATCCTCCTCACAGCTAACACTGTCCCCCAGCTTCGTGTCATTTCCAAACTTGGAGATGTTGCATTCAATTCCCTCGTCCAAATCATTAATATATATTGTAAATAGCTGGGGTCCCAGCACTGAGCCTTGTGGTACCCCACTAGTCACTGCCTGCCATTGTGAAAAGGACCCGTTTACTCCTACTCTTTGCTTCCTGTCTGCCAGCCAGTTCTCTATCCACATCAATACTGAACCCCCAATACCGTGTGCTTTAAGTTTGTATACTAATCTCTTATGTGAGACCTTGTCGAAAGCCTTCTGAAAGTCCAGATATAACACATCCACTGGTTCTACCTTATCCACTCTACTAGTTACATCCTCAAAAAATTTGATAAGATTCGTCAGACATGATTTACCTTTCATAAATCCATGCTGACTTTGTCCAATGATTTCACAACTTTCCAAATGTGCTGGTATTCCATCTTTAATAACTGATTCTAGCAGCAGTCATCTGGTATTAGCAGGGACAACCCTTCCTGAATCTGGTATTGCTATTGGTATTGCTATTGGTATTGATATAGATATTGATAATTTATTGTTATGTGTACTAAGAAACAGTAAAAAGCTTTTGTTTGCATGCTATCCAGTCAAATCAAATGATACTATACATAAGTACAATCAAGTCATACACAAGTACAGTAGTACCTTTAGTTTAGTTTAGTTTAGAGATACAACGCGGGAACGGGCCATTCAGACCACCGAGCATGCAGACCAGCGATCACCCGTAAACTAGTTCTATCCTACATTCAAAGGACAATTTCACAGAAGCCAATTAACCTACAAACCTGTACGTCTTTGGAGTGTGGGAGGAAACTGGAGCGCCTGGAGAAAACCTACGCAATCACAGAGAAAACGTACAAACTCTGTAAAGATAGCAACGGTAGACAGGATCGAACCCGGGTCTCTAGAACTGTAAGGCAGCAACTCTACCACAGCGCCACAGTGCTGCCTGTAAATGTAAAAATAAATATAATGCAGAACATAATGTTGTAGTATTGTAACATTACAGTTACAGGGGAAATTGTGTCAATGATGATCCACATAAAATTAAGAGCAGGATGCAAGTTAGAGATTAAAATTATAATTTGATGTGTTCCAAATAGATGCTGGAAGCAACACCAATGCACTTATTAATGTAACAAAGAATGAACAGAGTAGGTTGGGAACAAAGACTGTTCCAAATTGCCAACCATGAAACAAATGCTCCTAAGGTCCTTGGCAAAATGTGTAGGGAGGAACTGCAGATTCTGGTTTACACCAAAGATAGACACAAAATGATGGAGTAACTCAGCGGGTCAGGCAGCGTCTCTGGGGAGAAGGAATAGGTGATGTTTCAGGTCAAGACCCTGAAGAAAGGTCTCGACCTGAAATGCCACCCATTCCTTCTCTCCAGAGATGCTGACTGCCCCGCTGAGTACCTCCAGCACTCTGTGTCTTTCTCGGGAGAACTATCATGTTGGACTCTGTGGAGGTAAGGTCACCCAATGCGATGGTGATGTACGAGTGGGCTTTCTAGCACCTGTCTCTACCATCACCCGTTCCTTTCTATTGCTGGCTCCACCCCCCCCCACCACCCCACCCTCTTTTAGATGGCAGGGTGGGGAGAGAGACGTCAGTTCATGGGCCGATTCAGGTTGAGGGAGTGCAATGCTAGAGTTGTGGAGTATGCACGATCTCTCTGTGACCTCGTGGGTTTCCTCCGGGTATTCCGGTTTCCTCCCACATCTTAAAGACATGCGGGTTGTCTGTAATTTGCCCCATGTTTGTAGCGAATCGATGAGAAGGTGAGATAACATGGAACTAGTGAAAGCAGGTGGATGATGGTCGGCGCAGACTCAGTGGGCCGAAGGTCCTGTTTACATGCTGTATCTCTAAACTAAACTAAACTGAATTAAACTAACCTGACACTACCACTCCCTCGTCACTTCTTCCAGTTGAAGGAGAGTGCTTGGATATTGACATAGTCAGAAGCCCTCAGGGTAAAACTAGAGAGAAATGGAAAGAAATATTCAGAAACACACTGTCAGGTGATTAAACTGTCAAGAATGGCCCCGATTTTTCAGTGGACGACTTTATACATATAAATACATTTATACAGCATTAGAGTGTAACTGGAATCTTTAGAGAGGGTCAAAGTACATCATCTGCAGTTTTTCTCTGTCTTATAGCTGTGCTGTAATGTCAGAGCTGATCCCTGCTAACTAAACCTATGCTCCTGAAGGGATTATCCTTTCATCAAGACTGCCATTGTTAGACAGAACAGGCTGATTCTCCTGCATTTGAATAACTTCAGAGTAAAGGTCAAAATTTAACAAACTGCTCACTGACATTTCAGTAGAATATACTGGTTTACAAAAAAAACACAAGGCTTGTGGAATAGTTGTGTCTTTTTGCACGTTATCCCACAGAGTGAACGAAGAGGGACCAGACATGGGGCGCCACCGAGAACAGGAGACTATAATGAATCTTTTGAATAACATCGGGACTATAATGAATACTTTTGTAACTTTGTTGGTGCCCAATACATGGGCAACTTTGCATACTTTGTGTAATGTGTGCAAAGCAAAGAATTTCTCTGTACCTAAGGTACATGTGACAATAAAGTGTCATCATCATCATCATCATCATTACTCTTGTTACAGTCATAATAATTTAGTTTAGATAGGTACGCCCTGTACACCAGTGCTATCCAACACACAAGGGACAATTTACAATTTTTACCAAAGCCAATTAACCTACAAACCTGTACTTCTTTGGAGTGTGGGAGGGATCTGGAGAAAATCACATGGAGAACCAGCAAACTCTGTACAGATAGCACGCCAGTCTAAGCTTGGCCTACTTATATTGCCTCGCATCCAACTGTGTAGCATGTCATCAGTGGAGCACAAACTGCCATTGGAACTCAACATGTCGGGCGGTATCTGGGGAGAGGGAATGGACAGGTGATGTTTTGTATCGGGGATGATTAGAGTAAGGATGGAGAAACCTTGAAGAGTCTCTAGCATTTCCTCAACATTGCATTGGTTTAGTATTAAGAGCCTGTCCCACTTGGGTGTCCTAATCTGCGAGTTCTGGCGAATTTGCCCTCGACTCGTACTCGCAGCATGGTCGAGAGGAGGTCATAGGAGGTCTTCGTAACTTTCCTTCATGCTCGAGAGTGGTCTCTGCGTACTCGAGGCCTCAGCTAGGTTGCACCTTTTTTATCAATATGTTAAAAAATGCCCGCGAGTAAAAAAAGGTCGCCATGGAAAAAATCGATACTTTTTTTACTCGTAGGTTTAGTCGTAGTAGGTCGTAGTAGGTCGTAGTAGGTCGGCATGTTAGTCGTAGGTAATCGAGGGTAGTCGAAGGTAGTCAAAAGTAGTCGTAGATAGTCTTCATCATAGTCGACGGGAGGTCAAAGGAGATCGAAGGAGGTCGTCTTCACTCTCCACTATTCGGTGTCCAATTTTCCCGAAGTTAGTCGTAGCTAGTCGAAGCTGGTCTTCAACATAGTTGAAGGAGGTCTTCTACATAGTGGAAGGAGGTCTTCAACATGTCAGTTTTTCAAACTCTTCTAAACTCGCCAATTAGGTTGCCCAAGGGCGACAGCCCCTTTACAGTCACGTGTACCATGATACCGATGCGCCGTGGAAAGTATCCTCTCCTATGGCATCCTAGTGTGGTTTGCTAGCTGCACTGTGGCTGAGAGGAGGGCGCTGCAGAGAGTTATAAAAACTGCACAGAGCATTACAAACGCTCAACTGCCCTCCTTGGATGATATATATAGGGCCCGATGCTTGCACAGGGCCACAAACATCAAGCAGGACACATCCCACCCTGCCAACCACCTTTTCACTCTGCTACCCTCTGGGAGGCGATTCAGGCGATTCAGGTCTCAGTCAAGGCTAGACTAAAAAATAGTTTCTACCCATGTGCGATAAAAGAACTTAATTCCAAAAGAGAACGCTGGGGAAGCAAAATGTAATTCTAAGAAATGCAACATTCTTTTAACATTATTTTTAAATACTTATTTATTATTTTTACTAATAAGTGTACATATGTGTCAATGGTTGTCGTGTTTGTATTTTTTAACCGGAGGAGATGCAATGGAATTTCGTTGCACAATATTGTGTAATGACAATAAACGTATTCATTCACAGTGAAACATTTTGTTTGCATGCTATGCAGTCAAATCTTCCTGTACATGAGCACCATGAAGTCGTACACAAGTGCAATAGGTACTGCAAAGAGTGCAGGATATAGTGCTGCAGCATTACATCATTACAGTTACAGAGAAAGTGCAAATTAAAAAAGTGAAAGTCCGCAATGAAGTATGTTGGGAGATTGGGACTACACTGTGTTTTATGGGAGGTCTGTTCAGTCGTCTGAGAATAACGGAGAATAACCTGTTCTTGAATCTGGTGGTACATGCTTTCAAGCTCTTGTATCTTCTGCCGAAAGGAAAGAGGAAAATAAAAGTGAAGAACCAGGTTCAAAAAGGTGCTTAATTATTTTGGCTTATTTCACAAGGCAGTGTGAAATATAAATGTAGTTGATGGAGTGGAGCACATTCTAGTTTTACTTCAGTTTATTATTGTCACTTGTACCAGGGTGCAGTGAAAAGCGTTGTTGTTGCATGCTATCCAGTCAGCGAAAGGACTATACATGATTACAATTGAGCCGTCCACAGGATAAAGAGAATAACGTAATAACGAATAACGCAAATAACGTTTAGTGCATGATAAAGTCCACTAAAGTCCGATTAAAGATAGACCAAAAGTCTTCAAGATAGTTCATAATAGCTCAATATTGCTCTCTAGTTGTTGGTAGGATGGTTCAGTTGTCTAATAACAGCTGGGAAGAAACTGTCCCTAAATCTGGATGTGTGCATTTTCACACTTCTATACTTCTTGCTCTAGAGGAGAGGGGAAAAGGGGGAGTGGCCAGGCTGCGACCCATACTTGAATATGCTGGTGGCTTTGCCAAGGTAGCATGAAGTGTAAATGGAGTCAATGGAAGGGAGGTTGGTTTGCGGAAAGATCTGCGCTGCGTCCACAATTCTCAGCAGTTCCTTGCGGTCTTGGATGGAGCTGTAAGAAATTGCGAAGCAATAAGGTCTGATAAAAGATAGTCCGAAGGTCTCCAATGAGGTTGACGGTAGTTCAGGACCGCTTTCAAGTTGGTGATAGCATGGTTCAGTCACTTGCAAAAAGCTGGGAAGAAACTGTCCCTGAATCTGGTGCACTGGAAGGTCAACTCAATTTATTGAGTGTAATCTGAACCTGCAACCTTTTGACTTGGTGTTAAGATTAATACGCATCAAGTTTGGATGACACTTTCAGTCCTATGGGAAGGCCGGAATTGACCTGCATTGCTCTCGATGTGAAACTGGTAGAAAAACATCTCCTTTTCAGATGCAACTAGATCTATAGTTCCGATTCCAGCTAGGCTTGCAAATGCACCTTAAGTACTACATTCATCTTATTGACCAAAGTGTCAACTGTGACTCAGTCATTAGCACAGATTTAAGGTAATTGGCAAAAGCACCAGAAGCAACATGAAGAGAAAGTAATTTATGCAGCAATTAGTTATGATTAGAATGCGGCGCGGAGAACAGTTTTTAAAATAACTTTCAAAATGGAAGCCTCATATATTTTAAGATGAGGAAACAGCAAGGCACAATGGAAAGAATGGGGCAAAGAGGAAGCTGAATAACTCTTACCAAGAGGCCAAATAGATGGACAGTTTCCTTTTCACTCTGTATCGTTACACAACCCCATGCTTCATTATAAATAGAAATTAAACCTGTAGTTTTTTTCTAAATAGATCCACAAATAAAATCTATTCAGTGCAAACGTTCATGCGGAAAAACAGTTAAATAGTAGAGAATGTGTTCAATGAAGCAGAAATGTTATATCCAAAAGTGACAAACATACACAGCACAGAACATGAATCTGTATACATTGCTGATACGTACTTTCTGTCCTGCTGTTCAAATGTGTGAAGCCAGGGACAGCCCAGAATCATTTGACAGCTCTAGAGTTCCTCACGGATTTGATGCAGAGTAGCAAGACTATTTGAGATTCCCGTTAATGAGTGTAAACAAATATTTTCACAGCCAATTAATTACCAATTAATTTATAGCAGTTTGTGATTAAACCAAATGCTAACACGAGGCATGCAAAGGCAGATAGACTTATCAAAAACTCCTTAATGTCATAATTTCAAGAGATCTTTACTATTAAAAAGCAATGGGGCGGCACGCTAGTGCAGTGGTAGACATGTTGCCTTACTGCGCCAGAGACCAGGATTTGATCTTGACCACAGGTGCTGTCTGTACGGAGTTTGCATGTTCTCCCCGTGATCACGTGGGCGTATCTGGATGATCATGTTCATAAATCCGAGGAGCAGTATTAGGTCATTCGGCCCATCAAGTCCACTCTGCCATTCATTCATGGCTGATCTATCTTTCCCTATCAATCCCATTCTCTCGCCTTCGCCCCATAACCCCTGACATCCTTACTAATCTTGCTTGCTTACCCTTGTTCCAGTTTCTTCCCACACTCCAAAGACGTACAGGTTTGTAAGTTAATTGGCCTTGGTAATATTGTAAATTGTCCCTATTGTGTGTAGGATAGGGTTAGTGTGTGGGGATGGCTGGTCGGCGTGGGCCGAAGGACCTTCTTCAGACGGATTGTAGGAGGGGGAGTAACAATGTTGGTAGAAAGGAGAGGCAAGGCAAAGCATGGCAAGTAATAGGTGAGAATGAATGTGGGGTGAGGGGTTGGAGGTGAGGGGGTGTGGAGAAACGTGGGGGATGCTGAGCGGTTAGTTCGAGGTTATCTATAATTGGAGAATACAATGTTCATAACATTGGGTTGTGAGCTACCCGTGGAATATATCGTGCTTGTTTCTCCACATTACAGGAAGAATGTACAAACTTTAGAGTGGGTGCAGAAGAGGTTTACCCAAAAGATACAAAATGCAAAAAGGCTCTAAGGCCCACTGAGTTCACGCCGAACATCGATCACCCATGCATACTAGTTCTATGTTAACACATTTTCTCATCCACTCCCTACACACTCGGCGAATTTACAAAGCCAATTAACCTACAAACCTGTGCACGAAGGAATTGCAGATGCTGGTTTAAACCGAAGATAGACACAAAAAGCTGGAGAAACTCAGCGCGACAGGCACATCTCTGGAGAGAAGGAATGGGTGACGTTTTGGGTCACCTAATTCTCTCCAGAGATGCTGCCTGTCCCGCTGTATTACTGCAGCATTTTAGAAACATAGAAAATAGGTGCAGGAGTAGGCCATTCGGCCCTTCAAGCCAGCACCGTCATTCAATATGATCATGGCTGATCACCCAGAATCAGTACCCTGTTCCTGCTTTCTCCCCATATCCCTTGATTCCGTTAGCCCTAAGACCTATATCTAATTCTCTCTTGAATACATTGATTGGCCTCTTCTGCCTTCTCTCTGGGTGAAAACGTTTTTTGTCATCTCAGTCCTAATGGCCTACCCCTTATTCTTATTTTGTGTCAACCTACAAACCTGCATGTCTTTGGAATGTGGGAGGAAACTGGAGCACCTGGTAAATCGTCTCTGAACCCTTTCCAACGACATCTTTCCTCTAACCTGGTGCTCAAAACTGAACCCAATAATCTAAATTTGGCCTCCCCAACATCTTTTATAATGGCAACATGACCTCCCAACTTCTATACTCAATACCCTGACTGATGAAGGCTATGCCATGTTTGTTCCCAAAATAAAACACCAACCAATACCCCCTGTACCCAACTCTCACATCCCTCAGCCCAATCCATTCCCTCTGCTGTAGTAACCCCCCACAGACTCAGCTGAAACAACTTTAAATCCCTGCTCAGTTCAGCATGCTAAAACCAGATTCCACTTTCACCAGTTTTGCTGACCATTGCGTGTTTCACATCAGGAGAGCAGAATAGAGCATTCATCACTTTTGCTGTTAAATGACACTCCTGCACCCATGAGGTGTGAAATGAACATTATTATAAGTGTTTGACTATTTTCCTTTCGTTAACATTAAAATTGTGCCCAGCGCAAAAGAAGAAATGCTTGCATTTATTTTCAGGTCTAACACTGATTTTCCGGCACCTGGTGCCTCCCCCCCCTTTAATCCAGACAAAATCCCGCTCCTCCCACCGAAAGTATCTCCAAAAATGCGGTGCCTAGACTGGATGAAATGGCCAATCTCAACCTCATCGGGACTTTGATTGATGGATCGAATTTGCCCACTGCGGCCAGGGCTCTGAAACACCGGCCCGGCCAGTTCCCATAGCCGACTTCTGAGGCCGACTTTGCGGGCCGGCATCTCGGCCCTGCCAAAGACGTGACCTCTGTTGGTCAGGCAAAATGGAGGTTCTCTGTTATGGAAGCTATAGTTCTTAGTTATCTCACTTTCTCATCCACTCCCAGCACACGTGACAATTTACTGAGGCGCACGTGGTTGGGATGTGTGAGGACACCGGAGCACCCAGAGTAAATGCAGCCAGTTACAGGGAGAACATGCAAATTCCACGCAGACATTATCCGAGGTATAGATCAAACCCAGGTCGCTGTGGCAGTAAGGTAGCATGTCTACCAGCTGCACCACTATGCTGCTCTTGTGTTGCATTGGAAGTTGGAAGTGTCATCAAGGATATCTGTCACCCTGGTCATTGCCTTTTCTCTCTGCTTCCTTCTGGGGGAAGATACAGGAGCTTGAAAGCCCATACATCCAGTCTTACAGGTAGCTTTTCCCCCACTGCTACCAGACTCCTAAAGCAAGCATCTCTTCCACTACCCTTTCCCGGAGATGTTGCCACATATTCTCACTCTTGACTCTAACATCTAGTTATTCTGTTATTGCACTTCATTTTATATTTGCACTACAGATTTATTTTTTCACTAATTGTATCATCAGCATGTATTTATCATCACCATGTATATAGTTTACTCTATGAGTTTCATGTGAACAAGGAATTTTACTGCACCCTTGTGTACATGATAATAAACAAATCTAAAATGACTCATAACTTGTCTAAAGTTTTCTCTTGAGTACCCATCCTTTCCTTCATATGCTCAATGGAATCACAAGTTCCCTGTCTCTCAGCCTGTACCAGAGGCAGCATGGTGGCACAGTGGTAAATTCACACAGGAAACACTGGTAATTTCTGCTCCTCAGAACCTGAGCAAAAGTAGGTAAGCTTTAATTCATAACGTATTGAAGCTAGAATAGCACAGAGCAGGGGCGGCATGGTGGCGCAACGGTAGAGTTGCTACCTTACGGCGCAGGCACCTGGGTTCGATCATGACTATGGGTGCTGTCTGGACGGAGTTTGTACGTTCTCGCTGTGGCCACGTAGGTTTTTTTCCGGGTGCTCCGGTTTCTCCCTACATCCCAAAGACGTACATGTTTGTAGATTAATTGGCTTTAGTAAAATTGTTCCTAGTGTATAGGATAGTGCTAGTGTAAGAGGATCACTGGCCGGCGTCGAATGGGTGGCCTGAGCAGCCTGTTTCTGTGCTGTATCTCTGTCTAAAATCTAAAAGTCTAAAGAATTCCTGGAAAATGTATTGGGTGTGTTACACCATAAGCACATCAAAACCCTCTTGGAATTGATTCAATTGACTGCTATCACTTCGTTACTCAGAACTGGGGCATGGAGTATCCTTTGATACTTTCTTAATGGAGTCAGGATTGCTTCCAGGTAACGGGGGTTTTGCAGATTTGAAAGTGTTCTCATCGGAGATTGGATTATTTATGGGACTGAGAGGCAGCCGGAGGCAGCACCTACTCCTAAAACAGGGTTAATGTTGGAAAAATGCCTGGAGATGTCCAAGGCTCTGGAGTTGCTGAAGTCAGGTGAAAAGTGACAGCCAAACAGCAGAAGCAAGTGCATGTGGTGAAACATGTATCAGAAGGCAGGGCAGAGAAAGTGCAGTCAGGGTGGCTTATGTATGGTAAATATTTTATTGAGGGGTTGATAAGAAAAATGCCCTGTTTATGAGAAAGAGGGTGTGATGTGGATTTGAACATCATTTCTGCAGACACTATAAAATAATATGGTCTTTTGAATGCCCATGGAGTGGATGTGATTGCAGGGCGGCACAGTGGCCCAGCTGTACATGTGGGTTCGATCCTGGCTACTGGTGCTGTCTGTATGGAGTTTGCACATTCTCCCCGTGACCATGTGTGTTTTCTCCGGGTGTTTCGGTTTCCCCCCACCCTCCCAAGACATATAGGTTTGCAGGTTAATTGGTTTTGGTAAAATTGTCCCTGGTGTGTAGGATAGTGTTAGTGTCCAGGGATCTTTAGTCAGTGTGGACTTGATGTGCCAAAATATCTGTTTCTGCAATATATCTCAAAAATTTTATAATTTATCTGGCTCTGTATGAGCTTATAAACTGGAAAACGTTACAGACACACGGAGGGCTGAATCCTAGGAAGTATTTGAACATTTTGATTTTGGCATCGAACTAGATTCCAATGCAGATTTGTGTGCACAAGCAAATGGCTGAACAGGATTTGATAAGGGTCAAGGTACAAGCAAGGAGCTTTGGATAATCTTAAATAAACGCATTTCTTAAATATAAAATAACACCTTTGTGCTTGGCTTTAGATATGAAGCAGTTTCACATTCGTTGGCTTGGATCTGTGAATTGAACTAAGATTACGGCACCAGGTATTGGGATCAAAGACATGGAATGGAAACTGGGCCCATGGATTATTGTTCCCGAAGACAGTGGATGGACAGTGCACTAGGATGTCATGGTTTAGAAGAGAGTGGGATTGAGATTAAAGGGATTTGCTGTTTCTCACAAATAGGATAGTGCTAGTGTACGGGTGATCGTTGGTCGGCGTGGACTCGCTAGCCTGAAGGCCTGTTTCTGCATTGTATCTCTAAAGTCTAACCTGAAATAAATAAAGATTTCTCGGACAAGGTGGCACAGTGGTGTAGTGGGCGAGCTGCTGCCTTACAGCGCCAGACACCCGACTTTGATCCTAACAATGGGTGCTGCCTGGCAAATGACATGGATACAGCTGAGGGGGGGATTGGTTTGGATTGGCCGATGGTTGGACAAAGGCCAGAGATGAAAAGATTTTTAAAAAAAGAGCGGAGGAGATAAGAAGTGTGAAATATGAAGCCAGACTGGAATAAAGGTGGAATGGGAGAAAGAGAATGGGAGAAACGTTTGCACATCCGGGTGTGGCACAGGGAAAAGAGGGGCATAAAGGAGGGGATAGACGGCGGAGGGTGGTTTTGTTTTTAGGGTTAGTTATCAAAATTGGTGAATTCAATGTTCACACTGTTGGACTGTAAGCAACCCAAGCCCAATGTAAGGTGCTGTTCGTCCAGTTTGCGCCTGGTCTCATTCTGGCAGTGGAGGAGGCCCAGGGCAGAACAGTGAGTATGGGAATGGGAAGGGGAGTTTAGACTTTAGACTTTAGAGATACAGCGTCACTGGTTGGAATAAACTCGGTGAACCAAATGATCTGATTCCGTGCTGTATCTCTAACTAAACTAAGCTAAAACTACAATGCAGAGAAACAGGCCCTTCAGCCCACTTTACCCATGCTGACCAATTTGTGCACTATTCTACCATTTCCGGGGTCCCGGGGAGTCACACGGGCCCTATCTACCCGCCGGACAACCACGGCACCGACGACCAGAACGACGACCGATGACCGGAATGCTCCCGGTCGGCTCGGCTCGGCTCACCCCACAGGCCTCCTAGGGGACTGCAGTGAAGCCGGGCGGCAAGGCCTGTCTGGGCTGAAGGCGCCTCAGAGGTGGCGGCAGTTACAGCGGGTGAATTGGCAGCGACAGCGGGAGCGTCAGCCGCGGCAGGAGCCTTGGCGTCGGCAGAAGGAGCCTTAGCGGCAGCGGGAGCCTCGGCTTCAGCAGAGGAAGCCTCGGCGTCAACGTGTGCTTCGGTGGCGGTAGGTCCTCCCGGTCGATGAGCGTGAGGGGGAAGGGAAAGACAATGGAGGACCCGGCGTTAGGGGACCACCATGAGTGTTGTGTATGAGAATATGATTAGCATATTAGAATGTATTGCGCAATTGTACGCATGCGCAGAGAGACTCAAGATGGCGATTTCAATACAAGCAGCTTGTTAAGTACTTGTGTATTCCAAGTCTTACTTAAGTTTGTTTCCAACACAAACACATAACAATTTGGCGACGAGGATGTCGATTCCGTTAGCAGAAACAGAATTGCGGTCGATTTAAGGTATATTCAAGATCGAACATAAAGTTAAAGACAATGGGCATCCAGAGACAAGGTTTCATACTCCAAGAAATGCTGGAGATGTGGTGGCAGCCATGAGTCAACGATGTGTAAATTCCAAGATGGTAGGTGCTTCAGGTGCTCAGGAACGGGTCACACCAAAAGCCAGTGTGATGCTGTTAGAGCTTACCAGCTGAGGAGGGGCCAATTCCAGAAAAAAGCAAACCACTTGGAGGAGGCCGCTTGGAATTCATCAACCATGAGCCACTTGGAAGATGAATCAATCAACAAGTTGACGAACTCTGAACCGTATACAGCCCACTTTGACAGTGAACGGCAGGGAGGTACAACTAGAAGTTGACACTGGAAGTCCATGGACTATCGTAGCAGAACAGAAAACTTGGTCAGGACCCCAGACTAGATCATTGTAGCCTCAAGCTGAAATCCTGCACAGACGAGAAGGTTGACATTTACGGACAAGCAGCAGTACAGGTACATCTCAAACCTCACAGGAAGCCAGAAACGCTGACCCTAGTGGCAGTAAAGAAAGGTGCAAGCCTATTGGGAAGAGACTGGTTGAGGAAGTACTCTGGATTGCTGTAAAATATGGCCAGCCAGAACACGATGGATTCAAGCCTAAGTCCACCAAGTAGTATGCGCAGTTTGCAAGATACCATGAGCACAGCCTCGGCTACTCAAAAAACATGCTTAACGTGTGTTTAAGAAGGAACTGCAGATGCTGAGGGAATCGAAGGTTAGACAAAAAAGACTGCATTGAGGGACTCAGCGGGTGCAGCATGATCTATGGAGCGAAGGAAATAGGCAACGTTTCACAATTGAAACCCTTCTTCAGAGAGAAAGGGTTTTGGCCCGAAACGTTGCCTATTTCCTTCGCTCCATGAGATGAAAGCTGCACCCGCTGATCGTCTCCAGCTTTTTTGTGTAACAAACATGCTTAACTGTTTGATAACAGCACTCATGGAGTACTGAAGGGATACCAAGCCAAAGTGTATCCACAAGACGAAAATAGTGGTGCAAAGTTTTACAAGGCAGCCCCTGTTTTATATGCTGCTAGAAAGCAGATTAATGCTGCATTGGATGAATTGCTGCAGGATGGCATTATCAAGCCGGTGAAGACAGCAGATTTTGCATGCCCAATCATAGCTGTTCCAAAACCGAATGGGAACATGAGAGTCTGTGGCAATTAAAAGCTCACAGCAAATAAAGTGCTGAAAGTGGAACAATATCCACTTCCCACTTTGGAGGATCTCTTGCAAGAATTAGAAGGAGGAGAAAAGATCGCTAAATTAGACCTCGCCCATGCCTATCATCAGATAGAGTTAGACCCTGATGCTCGGATGTTCACCACAATCAATATGCACAAAGGTGTAGATTCTGAAGGAAGTTCAGAGAAGGACGAACCTCCAGCCCTGAGTGATAACACAACATCACAACCAGAGCCTGATATCTCAGATAGCATGCAAAGTCCAACACAGGCAGAGAGACACATGTCTAATAGGACTAAAAGAACACCTAAAAGATTTGACGATTTTGTTCTTTATGAATGAAAACACATAAAGCAGTGTCATCTATTGGGTTTGCCACACCACTTCTAAGGAAGATGGGTGGAATGTAAAAATCATGTGTCAAGTTTCCTTTATACATGATTATTACTGTTATGATGATCTAATTGTAAGATGACTTTAATAATACGACTTGGAGGACAGAGTATTAGTCAATTATATTTTGTGTAAAAGATCATCTACAGTGAATAGGAAATTGTGTTACCTGCCTATGTTAAAGGGAGAGGAGTGTAGTGTATGAGAATATGATTAGAATATTAGAATGTCTTACGCAATTGTACGCATGCACGGAGAGACTATAGATGGCGATTTCAATACAAGAAGTACCTTTGTGTTCCGAATCTTATTTGTCAGTTTCCAGCACCAATACGTAACAATGAGGGACGATGGGAGAACAAGGGGAGACCCGGTGCGGGGGAGGGGAGGGGTGGGGGGCACTGTAGTTTTAGAATCGTCTGTCCAGGGGATAAGTCTGTGTTTGTTTGTTTGTGTGTTCATTTGTTCTGGTGAAGGAGCTGAGCACACGGCAGCCAGCCAACAGTCGCTTGTCTTTTTTGTGCACCTTGTGTGTTGTGACTGGCGCTAGACCAATTTCCCTCCAGGGATGAATAAAGTTTTATCATATCGTATTGTGTCATATTATATCATATTGTTTCATATCGTATTTGCCTGTATTTGGACAATAGCCCAAGCCCGTCCCATCCATACATCTTTCCAAATATCTTATAAATTTATTTCTAATGGACCTTTTGAACAGGATATCTTTCAGACCGATTAGAGATTTCTTCTGACGTCAAAAAATGTTAGCACCGTTTAAATCATTAACGGACTAGTCAGGTATATTATTGTCACGTGTACCAAGGTACAATGAAAGATTTTCTTTTTCATGCTATCTAAATAGATGAGATAATACTATACATCAATACCATTACATCAAACTCATGCACAACGGCTGGAGCAAAGGGGAATTCTTAGGGTGCAGAATATAGTTCTCAGCGTTGCAACACATCAGTTCCAGAGACAAAGTCCAATATCCACAATGGGGTAGAGATGAATCGGACAGCACCCTAGCTTATGGTCGGACGGATCAGAAGCCTGATAACAAAGGGGAAACACAGCTGTTCCTGAGTATAGTGGTGCACACTTTCAAGCCTCTGTACCCAGGCATGGAAATCACTATCAAAACATGGGGGGAGAGACAATTTTTTGGTGGCCGCGCACACGCACGCGAGGCTTCGGACGTGGGCCCTGTGGACAGTACCATCGGGAGCTGACCTGGTTGGTGACCGACTCCGAATTCCAACTACAGCAGCTTTGTCCGCCCCGAATCGTGGGGCTTGAATCGGCCAGTTCGAGGGGCTTTTCATCGGCCGACGGGGGCTTCAAATTCGGGAGCCTCGATCAACTCGATGCAGTAGTTTGATTTAAAGCTGCACCAGGCACTGAAAGGCCCCGCGAATGGGCTGATTCAGCCCTTAGATTCAGCCCTTAGAAAGCGTTCCCTCCCCCCTCCACCCAGGGATTTCCGCCCATGTCTGTACATTTTGCTGGATGGGAGAGGGGAAAAGAAGGGATGACCTGGGCGGGACAAGTCTTTAATTATGTTGGCTGCTTCTCAGAGGCAGCATGAAATGTGGATAAGAGCAGTGAACAACATTGACACTTCAGGCAGCTGGTAGATACATGGCTATGATCAAATATGTCATTGGTCCCTTTATTATAATGCGCTCCAAGGTACAGTGATACCTGTCAGCGTCAGTGCTGTCAGTGTGGAGTTTGTACTATTTCCCCGGACCATGTGGGTTTCCACCAGGTGCTCCGGTTTCCCCACGCATACCTAAGATGTGCAGGTTGGTAGGTTACTTGAAGTTGAAAATTACCTCCACTTTGTTGGAAGTTGATGCGAAAGTGGGATAACATAGAACTAGTGTGAAGGGACAGGAAGGAACTGCAGATGTTGGTTTACACCAAAGATAGACACAAAATGTATCAAAATAATTCAATGGGTCAGGCGGCATCTCTGGAAAAAAGGAATAGGTGACCTTTTGGGTCTAGATCCTTCTTCAGACTGAGAGTCAGGGGAGGAGAGAAACTAGAGATATGAAAAGATACAAAGAAGAAATGAACAAAATGCATGAAGGGAACAAATCAGGGCCAGCACCAATGATCAAGGAACGGTGGAGCCCACAATGATCCATTGTTGGTAGTGGAAGAGGTGACAACGAAGGGATACAAAAAGTGAAACTAAACGGGGTGATAGTGGAATTAGCAGGATGACAGGGGGGGGGGGAGGAGGAGGAGGAGGGGAGTATAGGGAAAGCAGGGGTTAATTGAAATTAGTTGTTTAGCATGCAACAAAAAGCTTCACATTGTACCTCAGTACACGTGGCAATGAACTAAACTAAGCTAATCTAAGTTAATCAATCAATCAATCCCCACAATTTTAGACATAATGAACTGTGGATGCTGGTTTAAAAAAAACCCCACAAAGTGCTGGAGTAACTCAGCGGGTCAGGCAGCATGTCTGGAGAACCCAAATAGGTCTATCTTCTGTAGAGGGGCGAAGGTATTTCAAGTATTTACAGATTACCTATTGACAGAATTACTGACTCTTGCCCTTTGAGTTCCTTGCCTGAAGACATGGAGTTTTTCTGACATCAATCCTAGCTTTCAGCTCAAACCCGGGGGGAGGAGCGACTGAACATTAATGAAAATAAAACCTCAAACACTTAATTGTAAATTGCATGCTGTAACAGTGAGCCCAAGAAGAGAAGATACTGTTTAATTCTCTCACTTGGAGATTAAATGGGGGAACAAAAAATATCCATCTGTGGAGGATTACAAAATCTCATTATTCCCTTCGACTGACAAAGCCAAGTTAATTTGATGTTTCCCGTAAATTACCATTCCAAAAGTCTATTGTCCACAAAAGAAACTTAATTAACTGTCCTTCCAAACTTAGCATTCTCAATAGAGCAGTGTGCAGCCTTTAGTGACTGCTTTTAAATGGTTGCTAATTTGAGGTTCCTTGCACATCTCACAAAGCAAACATACTGAGACACTCATCTATGGGGAATGGGGTGATTTCCACTTTTCAAGCCAGCTCCACACTCCGCTAGCTGAACCTAAGCCAAAGCCGTTGACTTCATTAAAAAGAACTAAAGTCACTGTAAGTGTATTTAGTTTAACATAGACACAAAGTGTTGGAGTAACCCAACGGGTCAGACAGCATCTCTGGAGAAAAAGGATCGGTGGCATTTCGGGTTGGGACTCTTCTTCAGACTCGAAACGTCATCTATCCTTTTTCTCCAGTGGTGGCGCAGTGGTGGAGTTGCTGCCTAACAGCTCCAGAGACCCGGGTTCGATTTTGACTATGGGTGCTGTCTGTACTGAGTTTGTACATTCTCCCTGAGACAATGTGGGTTTCCTCTGGGTGTTCCGGTTTCCTACCACACTCCAAAGACATGCAGGTTTGTAGATTAATTGGCTTTGATTCATTGTAAATTGTCCCTAGCGTGTAGGATAGAGCTAGATCACAGGGTGATTGCAGGTTGACATTAACTGGGTGGGCCGAAGGGCCTGTTTCCACGCTGTAAAGTAAAGTCTGAAGCACGGGCATTATGGGTTGAATGGTCTGTTCTTGTGCTGTACTGTTCTACGTTCTATATTCTATGTAAAAAGAGAAGGAACTTTTGTTTTAACCCAACTTCAGGACAATAAAGCCACACAGAACTGGTATTTTTGCAACTGGACAACATTTCTATCTATGGTAGCATGAGCAGAATCTGGACTGTCTAACATGTCAACTGTATTTAATATTCGAGAGATGAGTTTTCCTTTCATTTCTGTGAGCTTTTAGACCCTGAGTTTTGGCTACAAGCAAATAATTAATTTGGTATGCAGCAGTTATGAAGACTCGGCCAACACTAGCGAGGGAAAGGTCTTCACAAAAGCACAGCATTGTTTTTGACAGTCATTTTTGCCCCAGATAAGATATTGTTTGGCTTGTCACTAGACTTTGGTCAAAGAAAGGTTTACTCAATTACAATCTCAAAGAGAGCAGTGCTTCTGGACTGTAGAGACAGTTGTGATGTCCGTAATATCGTATGTGATGCACAGGATTCAGGTGATACACAGCATGCTCCCATATACAGTAACATGATCCAGACAGAATGGGGCGGCACCGTAGCACAGCAGTAGAGTAGCTGCATTACCGTGTCAGAGGCCCGGGTTCAATCCTGACTACGGGCGCTGTCTGTATGAAGTTTGTACGTTCTCCCTGTGACTACATGGGGGTTTCTTCGGGTGCTCCTGTTTCCTCCCACACTCTAAAGACGTGCATATTTGTAGATTATTTGGCTTTGGTTAAATTGTCCCCAGAATGTAGGATGGTGTTCGTGTACGGGGTGATCGGTGTACCTTTAAAGTCTGAAGACAGATCGTTTGATTTCTAGACTTTAGAGATGCTGACGAAAACAGGACCTTCGGCCCGCCGTGTCTACACCGGCCAGCAATCACCCCGTACACTCGTACTATCCGACACACGAGGCTTAATTTACAATTTTTTAATACCAAAGCCAATTAACCTACAAGCCTGAACATCTTTGGAGTGTGGGAGGAAACCCGAAGCACCCGGAGAAAACCCAGGTGTTCACAGGGAGAACGTACAAGGTCCATAAAGACTGCACCAATAGTCCGGATCGAACCTGGGTCTCTGGTGCTGTGAGGTAGTAACTTTACCGCTGCGCTACTGTGCTGCACATAATCTCGCCTTCACCTTTCCTATATCAAAAGACAGGTCCTTTGTTTTACAAAAGGTGATTGCAAGATCATGGGTGACACAGCTGGTAGAGCCGCTACCTCACAGTTCCACAGACCCGGGTTTAATCCTGATCTCAGATGCTGTTCATATGTGGAGTTTACACATTCTCCCTGTGACCCATGTGGTTTTCCAATTGATTGATTTAAAGATACAGCATTGAAACAGGAGCTGCAGCCCAATGAGTCCACGATGACCATTGATCACCGTGGTGCAGCTGGTAGAGCTGGTACATAAACGGTACATAAATGTAAATATACTTTAACCTCCGCCAGTGCCTGCCAGATATACGGGGTTCAGTTATGGGTGCTCAGTTAAGGGCAGCACAGTGGTGCAGCTGGTAAAGCTGCTGCCTCACACTCACAGCGCCAGAGACCCAGATTTAATCTTGACCGCAAATGCTATTAATGTGTGGAGTTTGTACATTCTCCCCGTGGCCGCGTGGGTTTCCTCCGGGTGCTCCGGTTTCCTCCCACATTCTAAAGTCTTTCCGGGTTTAAAGGCTAATCAGCTTCTGTAAATTGCCCCGAATGGGAGTTGATAATAAAGTGCATACATAGCAAGCAACAAAAAGCTTTTCACTGTACATTTGCACATGTGACAATAAACTAAACTAAACCTATCAGGCAAACGGTACAAAAGTGTGTAAACACACACCTCCAGATTCAGGTACAGTTTCTTCCCAACTGTTATCAGGCAACTGAACCATCCTATAAACAACTAGAGAATGTTTTTGACCTACCATTTACCTCCTGGGAAACCGTTGGACTATCTTTAATTGGACTTTACCTTGGACTAAATGTTATTCCCTTTATCCCCGTATCCTGTATCTGTACACTGTAGATGGCTTGATTTTAATCATGAAGAGACTTTCCTCTGACTGGGTGGCATGCAACAAAAAGCTTTTCACTGTACCTCGGTACATGTGACAATAAACTGAACTAAACTAAGCTTGGAAACAAGCCCTTTTGTCCAACATGCCCATGCCGACCAAAAGTCCTTTCCCCATATAAGGCTCTTCTTTTTTTTAAATACCAGGGGATCTTATGCATTCCATTGAGCAGGCAGACCAGGTCCCAGTTTAATGTATAGGAAGGAACTGCAGATGCTAGTTTATACTGAAGATAGACACAACATGCTGGAGTAACTCAGCGGGTCCTGGCAGCATCTCTGGAGAAAAAGAATGGGTGATGTCTTGTTTTGGAACCTTTCTTCAGACCAATGTCTTATTTGTCCCACTTTTTATTCCCTTGTTACTGGGCTATATTATCAGGATAGATTATGTTAATACAGTATCTTTGGAAGACAGTGTGAACATAGATCTCTGACTCAGAAACAAATGCATTTCTACTGAGACATTATTGATGCAAAGCCAAGAGGGTGACAGAGACTTGAGGCCTGTGTTCTTTCACAGCTACTTGACTGTAATTAGCTGTAGAGCAGTTCCCAGCCCTCGGGCAAGAGCTGACCTTATCAGAAATACTTTGTTTCCTTCGGTGTCGTTTTACAAGGATGAAGATCACTTGAGCTTCAAGATGACACAATGGCAAGTATTTTGTGCTGCCCCTTCCAACCCTCCATAGTTGCTGCCGCAGGGCTGAACAAGTGGACTTTGAGAGTGCTCAAGATGACAGCCACTCCCCTCAGTCAAACAGTTACGGACTGAAACGATGGGTCTGAATAGCGTTCTCCTTAAGTGAAGTCAGTGCAAGCAATTCATAGCTGGTCCAAATGATGAATGCAGCCCTGTGTAAGTGGTTTTGACAACATTCCTCAATACACTCATAACCTATGTGTAAATATAGCCCAGACAATCGCACATACCAAGCTCTTTTCCATTGACCATCTACATTTCACGCTGCCTCAGCAAGGCCACTGGCATAAACAAGGACAAGTATCACTCCGGTCACTCCCTCTTCTCCCTTCTTCCATCAGGCAAGAGGTACACACGTTTGAAAATGCACACCTTCAGATTCAAGGACACACCTAGAGAGGGGTCCTGACCTCCCATCTACCTCATTGGAGATGTGTGAACTATCCTTAATCAGACTGTCAGACATCTTCAATGTTATATCTTTGCACTAAATGTTGTATCCTTCATATTTTATTTGTACACTCTGGATGGTTTGATTGTATTTATGTATAACCCTTTCTTTGACTGGATAGCACGCAAACAAAAGCTTTTCAATCTACCTCGGTACACATGCCAATAATAAACTTAATAAAACTAAACCTTATTCAATGCATCTTGTAAAGCTCCATGACTGTGATAATAATTAGTTGTCCAGTTGTGTCTTGGAGACAATGGGTTTCCGGTGGAAAGTGGAAAGCAAAAAATAATGATGCTCTAATTCAGCAATATATCTGAGAAGGCAGTGAGAAGGCAGCGGAGTGAAGAAGGAGTGATCGGGTTGGGACAAGTCTTTGATAGTGTTGGTCGCTTTCCCAAGGCAGTTTGAAGTGTAGATAGAGTCAATTTTACATTCTCCCCATGACCTGTGTGGATTCTCTGGATGCTCTGGTTTCCTCTCACACTCCAAAGACATACAGGCTTGTAGATTAATTGGCTTTGGTAAAATTATAAATTGTCCCTGGTGTGTGTAGGTTAGTGTTAGTGTGAGGGGATCGCTGGTCGGTGCAGACTCGGTGGGCCGTATGGCCGGTTTCCGCACTGTATCTCTAAACTAAACCAAACAAAAGTCTAAAGAATGGGCTTGGCAACTTGCCATGGTTTGGATTTTAAGACAGTCTAACTACAAATATGATATTCAAATAGAGCTGAGAAAATTTAATGTGCTAACACACATGGGCATAGAATTTAGCCTATGGTCTTTTACTTAGAAAAAAAAGCATTGAATTATTAACTATGCTTAAAGTTTAGCAGATGATTGTACAATGAGAATAAGATTTACGGTTGAGTGAGTTCTAATGAGTGATGATGCATGTATATCATTGTTAAATATTGACATTCTGACTGATGTGGGACTGCATACGAAATGTAAAAATTGTTAAAGTCCAATGAGAAATATAAAACTGGAGCAAAAATTAATCTGAATGAGAAGTAATGATTTCCTTGAAAGTGACTTCATAACTAGCTCGTATATCTGTCCTGGACCCAGCACATTGATGCAATCACAAAGAAAGCCCATCAATGCCTTTACTTCTTCAGAAGATTGATGAGATTTAGTATGTCAACAAATACTCTCTTGAATATCTACAGGTGTACTGTGGAGAGCATATTGATGTTGCATCACGGCCTGATTCAACAACTCAAATGCCCAGGAACGAAGGACAAAAAGTGGTGGACACTGCCTGCTCTACTACGGGTACTGACCTTCCCACCATTGAAGGGATCTATTGGATCTATTGGTGGCTCTGCCTCAAAAAGACAAGACAGCATCATCAAGACCCCACACCACCCTGGCCGCACTCTTATCTCCTCTACCAGAGCCCTGCTACTCACTGTGTAGCTCTGGTTTGACTTCCCAAACTACAACGCCTTGCACTTCCTTGTATTTGACTCCATTAACCATTCTTCAGCCCACCTGCCCAACCGATCAAGATCGTGCAGCACTTTTTGACAACCATCTTACTATCTATCTACAATACCACCCGCTTTACTCATTTAAAAGGCAATGATGAGAAATATCTTCACATTGAGGGTTACCGTAATCTGGAATAATCTCCGAGAAAGGAAAACCAAATCGGAATCCAGTGGAACTTTCAAGAGCCAATTGGACGTGATAGGGACTTTCAAGGTTTCATGAAAAACATTACAGGGGTGGGACAAAAGGATACAAAATGCTGGTGAAACTCAATGGGTCTGGCAGCATCTCTGGAGAATAAGGTTAGGTGACGTTCTTCAAACAGCAGTTCAGTGTGCCTGTACTAGTAACTAATACTTCCTAATCCAGTGCCTTGGAAGGAACTGCAGATGCTGATTTACACCAAAGATAGACACAAAATGCTGGAATAACTCAGCGGGACAGGCAGCATCACTGGAGAGAAGGAATGGCGGCATTCTGGTAAACATTTACTTAGGGCCTCCGCAAGGACTGAAGTTTCGGGTCAAGACCCGAAAATATTAGGACCACTCTTCCAAGGGGCAAGCATAAGCATGCTTGGTGAATAGCCGCATTCATTCTATGGAATTATACGCAATGTGTAAACTGGGTGAATTGCCCAGGCAGGGCGCTCATCTATAATTGCCAGTCATTCGAATCTCAGTATCTTCATAACTTACTTTGGAGTTTTGCAATAAAAACAAAAATGTGCTCAAAGTGAGGTGTGAGAGTGTGAGAAAACGAGGCACTTTCCAGCTTTTAACAGCCAGGATCAGCAGGGAGCAACGCAAAGTCGGATCTGGTGCACATAGAGATTTATCATCTGATGCTTGCACTAAATGTCAATGCAATGGTTTGTTGGAGTTACACACTGTTTCTGAACTTCATTTCCATTGGCACAAGAACAGGGCCTTCGTTGAATTTAGTTTAGTTTATCAGACTAGGGTAGACTATCTTGTAAATGGGGAGAGAATTCAGAAATCGGAGGTCCAAAGGGACTTGGCAGTGCTAGCGTAGGATTCCCGAAAAGTTTATTTGTACGTTCATAAGTTCATAAGATCTCAGAGCAGAATTAGGCCATTTGGCCCATCAAGACTACTCTGCCATTCAATCGTGGATGATCTATCTTTCCCTCTCAAGCCCATTCCCCTGCCTTCTTCCTATAATCCCTGACCCGTACTAATCAAAATTGTTGAAGTGGTAGTAAGGAAGGCCAAAATCTACTGCCACTGGCATGGTTGTGCAGTGGTAGAGTTGCTGCCTTACACTGCCAGAGCCCCAGGTTTGATTCTTTGATTCTGACTACGGGTGCTGTCTGTACAGAGTTTGTATATTCCACTGTGACCTGCGTGGGTTTTCTCTGGGAGGCTCCAGTTTCCTCCCACACTTCAAAGACATATAGGTTTATAGGTTTATTTGCTTGGTTTAGATGTAAAATGATCCCTAGTGTGTGTAGGATAGTGTTAGTGTGCGGTGATTACTGGTTGGGGGACTCGGTTGGCCAAAGCACCTGTTCCTGTGCTGTATCTCTAAACTAAAATGACCTACTGCTGCACCACTGTGTCACCTATTATGTTGAACCTTGGTTGCATTCAGGAGAAATCAGGAACAGGCAATAAAGGTTGGCATTGTTTGCATTCGGTGAATGAATAAAGAAAATGTAATTCCTTTGAAGATGCTGATTATTCCTGTTTTCACCATCTGTGCAGACGAGTTCCAGATCGTAATTACCTCTGTGAAAATAAGTCTTTCTTCAACATTTTATGTCTTTGTCCTTTGGACCTTGAGTTATCTGCCAGTGGGAACAGCTTCCCTCTTTATCCTCAATTTGAAAGAAGGTCCTGACCCGAAACATCACCTCTACATTCCCTCCACTTGATTAGTACAGTTGTCAGAGGATATAGGGAGAAGGCAGGAGAATGGGGTTAGGAGGGAGAGATAGATCAGCCATGATTGAATAGTGGGGTAGACTTGAAGGGCCGAATGGCCTAATTCTACTATCACATGATCTTATGATCCACTGACCTGTTGAGTTCCTCCGGCACTTTGTGTTTTAGCTTAAGATTTCAGCTTCTGCAGTTTCTTTATTCTATCTGAACCTCTCACCTTCAATCAAATCTTGCAACTTGTTCCCTCTCAACATTTTTGCTCTGGGGAAAACAACTTCAGACTCTTCAGTCTAAAGCCAAGACAAGTTTATTGTCATATGTGTTTTGCACTTCTGTCTTGTTTTTAGGAGTCTTGTCTTTGTACTGTCTTACAGAATTGATGAGTAATTTATGTTACACACCATGTTTTTGTGTATTATCTGAGTATGTGCCTGTAATGCTGCTGCAAGCAAGATTTTCATTGTTTAGTTTTGAGATATAGTGTGAAAACAGGCTCTTCGGTCCACCAAGTCCATACCGACCAAAGATAACTCAAACACTATTTCCATGTTATCCCAGTTTTGCACCCTACCCACTATGGACAATCCACAGAAGCCAATTATGCTATGAACCTGCACATCTAAGGGATGTGGGAAGGATCCGGAGCAAACCCATGAGGTCACAGGGAGAATGTACAAACTCCCAAAAGATAGCACCCATAGTCAGGATCAAACCCGTGTCTCTGGCGCTGTATGGTAGCAACTCTACCGCTGCGCCACTATGCCACCCATTGTATCTGTACCACACCTGATTCTAACAAAACTGCAAAAACAAGACAGGGGTGCAAAACACATTTAGTTAAATAAAAACAACTCCATAGTAGTGCAAGAGGTGGTCCGCAGTGTTCTGTTGTTGAGGTAGGAATTGGGTTGTGCAGGTCGGTTTAGGAGCCTAATAGTTGGAACGTGGCTGTTTTGCTGAACTCGGAGGTGTGGGATTTCAGGCTTCTGTACCTCCTGCCTGATGGTTGCAGCAAGAAAAGATCCTTATCTAGATGAGGGGGAGTTTGATGATAGATGCCATCTTTATGAGGCAGCACCTCAAAGATGGTTTTGAAAGTGGGGAGGCTATGCCCATGATGGATGGGGTTGAGTCCACTAAGCTCAGCGGTCTCCTGTGGTTGTTTGGATATGTTTAGTTTATTATTGTCACATGTACCGAGGCACAGTGAAAAGCTTCTTTGTTGCGTGGTGTCCAGTCAGCGAAACAACTATACAAGATTAAAATTGAGCCATCCACAGTGTACAGATTCAGGATAAAGGGAATAAGCTTTACTGCTAGATAAAGTACAGTAAAGTCTGATAAAAGATAGTCCAAGGGTCTCCAATGATAGAGATGGAGCTCAGAATGGCTCTTTAGCTGGTGTTAGGATGGTTCAGTTGCCTGATAACAGCCATATGAAGCCATGATACAGCCAATCGAGACACTTCCTACAGTAAATAGATTCAAAGGCCCTTCTAGCCAGCACCACCATTCAATATGATCATAGCTGATCATCCATAATCAGTACCACCTTCCTGATTTACCCCCATATCTCTTGATACTGTTAGCCCAAAGAGTTATTTCTAACTCTCCCTTGAATACATCCAGTGAATTGGCCTCCACTGCCTTCTGTGGCAGAGAATTCCACAGACTCACGACTCTCTGGGTTAAAATGTTTTTCCTCATCTCAGTCTAAATGGCCTACCCCTTATTCTTAAAAGGTGTCCCCTGGTTCTGGACTCCCCCAACAACAGGAACATTTTTCTTGCATCTAGCCTGTCTGTCCATTCGCTTAAGAGTTTTATATGTTTCTATAAGATCCCCTCTCATACTTCTAAATTCCAGTGAATATAAGCTCAGTCGATTAATTCTTCCATCATACGTCAGTCCCGCCATCGCGGGAATTAACCTGGTGAATCCATGCTGCACTCCCTCAATAGCAAGAATGTCCTTCCTCAAATTAGGAGACAAAAACTGCACACAATACTCCATGTGTATACTTACCAGGGCCTTGTACAACTGCAGCAGGACCTCTTTACTGCTATACTCAAATGTTCTCACTATGAAACGCTATTCCGTTTTGGGTCAGAACCCTTCACACATCACACATCCATTTTCTCCAGAGTTGCTGCCTGACCCGTTGAATTACTCCAGCACTTTGTGTTTATCTTTGGTATAAACCAGCATCTGCAGCTCTTTGTTTCTCCTATCTACCGTATATCAGTACTAGTTTGTTAGAGTTCTCAGTAACATGCCTAATCTCTTTAAATTTCGAAGAATCATGCAGTTGAAATCTCCCATCCTTGGAACCAGTCTGGTAAATGTTTCTACAACCTCTCTGGTCCTCATGCCAGAACTTCAAGATGGTGCCAAAGAACCATTGAAGCTCCAAATATAGCAAAATCAAACACTGTTCTGAAGCAGAGGCATCGATCGGAAACATTGACTATACATCTCCAGCGACAGATGTTGGCTGACCATTGAGAACTTCTGTCATGTTCCGTATTTGTTTTGGATTCTCAACATCAGCACTTTTTTTTTTGCCTCATCGTTTTTGGCTCAGCTACCAGGACAGAAAGAGTCAAGAAGTCAAGGATTGTTGAATTGCCATGTACCCACAATGGAAGAATGAAATTCTTACTTGCTGCAGTTTAACACGTCCTGAATATGGTAACATACAGAAAAAATGGGCAGTGGGCAGGTGCTATAGACCTGCACGGGAAGGTAGACACTACCGCCCCCATGAGTCTTCGGCAGATGGGGCTCGTCAGCCTGGGAAGGTGGTTCATCTATGAGAGGGAAAACTCTGATTTAAAACCTCCACTGCCTTGTGGACATATTCAGTCATTAATTCATGGAAAAGTGGCCATATTCAGCCATAGTTCGTCGTTGTCTACAACCTCGCTCTGGCAGCTCCTGCGACGGCGCTGGTGCCAAACTGTAACGGCCCTGCTGTTTCTTTGGATTGATCAGCGACGTGGAGAGGTGAGACGTGCTGCATGGGCAACAGCCTGTCCTCCGTATGACATCGCCCAGGCTTGCATCCGACCACACATCACCTGCAAACTAGGATGCATCACCCATCACCTCAGTCATGTCCGGGGGGCCTACAGAAAAAAATCATCTATCTACAGTAACATAAATTAATAACCATAATACAAGAAAAACATGATATGCAAAAGCCAAAATCCGTAGTGCAGCCAAAGACACGTTCCAAAGAAGATCATCGTTGCTTAAAAAGAGACAAAAATGCTGGAGTAACTCAACGGGTCAGGCAGCATCTCTGGAGAACGTGGATAGGTTTGGGTTGGGATCCTGACAATCCACAGCAATTTACTGAGGCCATTAACCTCCAAACCCACACGCCCTTGGGATGTGAAAAGAAATCAGAGCAGCTGGAGGAAACCCACGAGGTCACAGGGAGAATGTGCAAATTGCACACAGACATTGGCCGTGGTCTGGATCGAACCCGGGTCTCTGGTGCTGTGATTCAGCAACTCCACCAACCAAATCTAATGTGCATTTCCTCTGATGCATCACTCTGTGGTGCTATGATTCCAATGAGGAAACAAGGATCTGCAGATGCTGATTGACCAAAAAACCCAACAGAGTGTTGGAGTAACTCATCGGGTCAGGCAGCATCTGTGGAGAACATGGACAGGTGATGTTTCATCACATAGATTGTAGGGGGTAAGCAGAAAGCTGGAAGCGGGTGAGGCAGAACAAAGCTTGGCAGGTGATAGCTGGACACACAATGTCTGTCATTTATGTTCTGCTATTATCCATGGTTTTTGTTCCAACCATCTGTCTATCAAACACCCCACCCTTCCCCCCTGTCTCCACGTCTTACCTGCCATGCTTTGTTCTGTCCTCACTTCCAGCTTTCTCTCCCCCCCTGACCCACATCAGTCTGAAGTGGCCCAACTGAATCTTTACCTATCCATGTTCTCTACCCATGCTGCCTGACCCAATGGGTTACTCCAGCACTTTGTGTCTCTCATTTTGTAAAGCTGCAGCTGCAATTCCTATTTTCTACATAATTGCGTAGGTGAGTGTTGTGTAGTGTTCAAGAGCCTGACGGTTGTAGGGTTAGAAGTTATTTTTGAACACGATGGTCATGGTTCCTTGTACCTTTATCCAAATGGTCATGGAAAATGTTGAGATTAGCTAGGATGGCGTGGCTGTTTGATGATATTGGTTAACAATTAAAATCCATTAAAAAAAATAGTACCTTCAGCACTCTTGTACTTCCGCAGTTTTGAGCCAGAGTGCCAGATAAGATTAGTCCTGATGCAAGGTCTCGACCTGAAACATCGAACGTCCCTTTGCCTCTGCAGACGATGTTTGACTTCTGCGTTCTTCCAGCAGTTTGTCTTTTGTCCATCTCTGAACAGCAACTTTATTATTCAGCAACTCTAACAACTGAAATAAGATTCAAGATTCAAGATTCAAGAAAGTTTATTGTCATGTGTGCCTGACAGGACAATGACATTCTTGCTTTGCTTCAGCACAACAGAACATAGTAGGCATGACTACAGAACAGATCAGTGTGTCCATATACCCTTAAATAAATATATACACACATGAATAAATAAACTGATAAAGTGCAAATAAACATATAATGGGCTATTAATGTTCAGAGTTTTGTCCGAGCCAAGTTTAATAGCCTGATGGCTGTGGGGAAGTAGCTATTCCTGAACCTGGTCATTGTAGTCTTCAGGCTCCTGTACCTTCTACCTGAAGGTAGCGGGGAGATGAGTGTGTGGTTAGGATGGTGTGGGTCCTTGATGATACTGCCAGCCTTTTTGAGGCAGCAACTGCGATAGATCCCCTCGATGGGATGGAGGTCAGAGCCGATGATGGACTGGGCAGTGTTTACTACTTTTTGTAGTCTTTTCCGCTGCAGGGCGCTCAAGTTGCCGAACCAAGCCACAATGCAACCGGTCAGCATGCTCTCTACTGTGCACCTGTAGAAGTCAGAAGGAGTCCTCCTTGACAAACTGACTCTTCGTAATCTTCTCAGGAAGTAGAGGCGCTGATGTGCTTTCTTAATAATTGCATCAGTGTTCTCGGACCAGGAAAGATCTTCAGAGATGTGCACGCCCAGGAATTTGAAACTCTTGACCCTTTCAACCATCGACGCATTGATATAAACGGGACTGTGGGTCCCCATCCTACTCCTTCCAAAGTTCACAATCAGTTCCTTGGTTTTGCTGGTGTTGAGGGCCAGGTTATTGTGCTGGCACCATATGGCCAGTCGCTCCATCTCTCTTCTATACTCTGACTCATCCCCATCAGTGATATGTCCCACAACAGTGGTGCCGTCAGCGAACTTGATGATGGAGTTCGCACTATGACCGGCTACACAGTCATGAGTATAGAATGAGTACAGCAGGGGCTGAGCATGCAGCCTTGAGGTGCTCCCGTGCTGATTGTAATCGAGGCTGACACATTTCCACCAATACGGCCAGACTGTGGTATGTGAATGAGGAAGTCGAGAATCCAATTGCAGAGGGATAAGTTACGTCTCTTCACAGCCAACGCCAGAAATAGTTTAGTTTTGTTTAGTTTTAGTTCTGAGATACTGTACGGAAACAGGTCCTTCTGCCTTACAGCACCAGGGGTCCTGGTTCGATCCTGAGTATAGGTGTTATCTATACATAGTTTGTACGTTCTCCCCATGGCCTGCATGGGTTTTCACCAGGAGCACCAGTTTCCTCCCACATTTCAAAGACATACAGGTTTGTTGGCTAATTGGCTTGGTATAATTGTAAATTGTCTCCAGTGTGTGCAGGTTAGTGTTAGTGTGCAGGAATCGTTGGTCAGCGCGGACTCGGTGGGCTGAAGGGCCTGTTTCCATGCTGCATCGCAAAATTAAAAACTAAAATTAACCTCTTCTGCACCTTCTCCAAAGCCTCCACAACCTTCCTGTAAGGCGGGGCGACCAGAACCGTACGCAATACTCCAAAAGCTGCAGCTTGACATCCTGACTATTAAGGGCCTGTCCCACTTGGCTGTCATTCGCGCGCCATTTACGCGACCTGTTAGCACGTGGGTAGCGTGTGGGTAACGCGTGTGTAGCTTGTGGGTAGCACATGGGTAGCGCGGGACGGGGCACATGGAGTGGTGTGGAGGAGTGTGGAGTGGCGTGGAGGAGTGTGGACTTCTTCCTGCACAAAATCTTTGCGCGCCACCGGTCTGTCGCGTAACTGATGGCCAAAGTGGGACAGGCCCTAGACCCTAGCGTGGCGCAGCGTCTCACCTCCAACAGCAGCAGAAGCAGGCAAACGATCGCCGAGCTCTGCCTGGGGCTCACGACAGTTGCGGATATGGATCTGCTCCCACTCCTACTCCTCGAGCGGGGCCAAGAGGATTGGAGATAGACACAAAATGCTGGAGTAACTCAGCGGGACCGGCAGCATCTCTGGAGAGATCAATGGGTGACGTTTCGGGTCGAGACCCTTCTTCAGACTGAAGAAGGCTCGACCGGAAACATCATCCATTCCTTCCCTCCAGAGATGCTGCTGGTCCCGCTGAGTTACTCCTGCATTTTGTGTCTATCTTCAAATGACGTTACGCGCTCCAGACGGCTGTGTGGACGCATGATGACGCGCGCGACCATCGCGTGTCAGTCACGACCGGCCTGTCGCACAAATGACGGCCAAGTGGGACAGGCCCTTTATTCTCCGTGCTCCAACAAAAGAAGGCAAACATACCATGAGCCTTTATGATTCCGATTCTAGTGAACGCCATTCACCTCTGGGTAATAGCCACCCTCTTCTCCCCCAATCGTCCAGTCAAACCCGTTTAATGTGCACTTCTGGAAATGTGAGTGAGAGATGTGTTTGGAGAAAGAGATGGCAATGCAGGAGTTAAATTGAGGAGAAGTGCAGCGTGACTGTGTAACTATTAACAGGTGCCAGTGAGGAACTGCTGTTTATGCATCACTCACTCATCGTGACATTGATCGAATGATTCTTCTTCTGTTGTTCAGAAGCTTTGATATTGAAAAGATGGAGCTTGAAAATCGTAATAAACTGTAAATCACACAGTGGAGACACTACCTGCATGTTTGCACACAGGCTCATGAACGTGCACTTACACCTCTCTCGAGTGATTTACTGAGTGCTCTGAACTGGACTGTCACAAACTGTGAAAGCAAAGCCCAGATCCAGCGATTAAATAAAACTCACATCTGAAATTTAAACATACACTGTTCTCCCTCTCCATCTCACTGCTTGCACCAGAAGTGCCGATTCTGACTAGTCATAGAGTTATACGACACAGAAACAGGAACTTCGGCCCAACCTGTCCTTGCCGACAAAGATGCCCCATCTAACAGCTTCTCACGTTTGGCCCATGCCCCTTAACTTTATTTTAGGCTTTAGAGATACAGTGTGGAAACAGGCCCTTCAGCCCACTAGTCTGTATCGACTAGCACTGTCCTGCACACAAGGGCCAATTTACATTTTTTTACATAGCCAATTAACCTGCTTGTCTTTGGAGTGTGGGAGGAAACCAGAGAACCCGGAGAAAACCCACGCGGTCACGGGGAGAACGACCAAACTCCACACACATACATAGGGACACCCAGGCATGCATGTAACCTCGGAAAAGGGGCAGTCAGTCCGCTTGAGAAGAGCCCTCTCCTGCATGGTGTTGTGACCCACAAATGGAGACATCTTCTAAGGTGATGAATCTCATTGTGCACAATGTCATGGTGGATATCAACCAGGAGCCTACACAATGGATCCAGGACCAAACAAAATCAAACCACCTTTCTGGTAACTACAGAAATTAACTTCCAGTACTAAATACTTTGTATCACCATGAGAACTGCGTTAAAATAATTTTAGTTGTAGTTTTAGTTTTAATTGTAGTTTTAGAGATACAGTATGGAAACAGGCTTTTCGGCCCACCGAGTCCACATTGACCTTTCTTTACCCATCAACATTAGTTCGACTGATATCCCACTGCTTACAATCAAGAGATAGTTTTACAGTGGCCAATTAACCTAGAGTGTGCAGAGTGTGAAAACACACACCTCCAGGTTCAGATCCAGTTTCTTCTCAGCTGTTATCAGGCAACTGAACCATCCTACCAACAACAGTCCTGAGCTACTATCTACCTCATTGAAGACCCTCTATCTTTGATCAAGTTCAAGTTCAAGTGAGTTTATTGTCATGTGTCCCTGATAGGATAATGAAATTCTTGCTTTGCTTCAGCACAGCAGAACATAGACACAGGCATAGAAAATAGGTGCAGGAGTAGGTAATTCGGCCCTTCGAGCCTGCTCCGCCATTCAATATGATCATGGCTGATCATCCAACTCAGTATCCTGTACCTGCCTTCTCTCCACACCCCTGATCCCTTTTGCCACAAGGGCCACATCTAACTCCCTCTTAAATATAGCGGCCTCAACTACCTTCTGTGGCAGAGAATTCCACAGATTAGGCATTGTAGGCATTGACAACAAAACAGATCAGTGTGTCCATATACCATAATATAAATATATACACACATGAATAAATAAACTGATGAAGTGCAAATAACAGATAATGGGCTATTAATGTTCAGAGTTTTGTCTGAGCCAAGTTTAATAGCCTGATGGCTGTGGGGAAGTATTCCTGAACCTGGTCGTTGCAGTCTTCAGGCTCCTGTGCCTTCTACCTGAAGGTAGCAGGGAGATGAGTGTGTGGCCAGGATGGTGTGGGTCCTTGATGATGCTGCCAGCCTTTTTGAGGCAGCGACTGCGATAGATCCCCTCGATGGAAGGGAGGTCAGAGCAGATGATGGACTGGGCAGTGTTTACTACTTTTTGTAGTATTTTCCTTTCCAGGGCACTCAAGTTGCCAAACCAAGCCATGATGCAACCGGTCAGCATGCTCTCTACTGTGCACCTGTAGAAGTTCGAGAGAGTCCTCCTTGACCAACCAACTCTCCGTAATCTTCTCAGGAAGTAGAGGTGCTGATGTGCTTTCTTAATAATTGCATCAGTGTTCACGGACCAGGAAAGATCTTCAGAGATGTGCACACCCAGGAATTTGAAGCTGTTACTGGTTCAGATGTTACTGGACTTTATCTTTCACTAAACGTTATTCACATTATTTCTCTTCATCATGTAACTGTACACTGTGGACGGCTCGATTATAATCATGTATTGTCTTTCCACTGATAGGTTAGTGTGGAACAAATATTTTCATTGTACACGTGACAATAAACTAAACTCAACTCAGCCACTAACCTACATGTCTTTGGGATGTGGGAAGAAACTGGAGCACCGGGAGGAAACCCACGCGATCACAGGGAGAATGTGCAAACTCTACACACGCAGACAACACCCGAGGTCAGGATTGAACCCAGGTCTCTGGCACTCTCAGGCAGCAGCTCTACCAACTATGCCACTGTGCCTCATAGGATTGATTTGAAATTTATTTTAAGGGAATGAAACACATCTTTTGTACTAGGTTTGACTCCTGAATGTCTCTGGACCCACACTAGGATGGTTCATCATTAACTTAAATGGCATTCAAAGAACTCAGTCCAGAGGCCAGTCTATGTCAACAAATAACAGTGAAGCCACCATGACATCGCAGAAGTGGATGAGTGAACAAAGAATAAAATATCTGCTTTAAGATGAAGTAAGAATACACTTTAACAGAAGTAATTGAAAGACTAAATTGCCTGAATAGTTCTCCTTTGTAAGAACGCAGAATGAAATTGAAAGAAATTGAGAATCATTGTTGAACACCTCATTCTCCAGGATTTCAACGTCTTCCATTACAGTTCAACACTTGCAGTCTCTCATTGTCTGCAGCCGTCCATCCAATTTCATTCATGTTAGTTTAATTTTAGTTGAGGGCTGCTGGATCTTTATTCCTCAGATATATGCATTCATCAGATGATGACATTGCCTTTCATAATGCAAACAGTTTAGCCAGGTACAGTCTCGTGTCAAAACGTGGACTCGGCAACCATTTTGCCAAACAGTTCAATGAATCAATGATACTTTATTGTCACATGTACCTAGGTACAGTAAAATTATTTGGTTTAGCTTACAATGCACACAAAGTAAGTATAGTGTCGCCACGTATTATCACCGTGAACAGAAACAAATGGTGCCTGTCTGTGGTGACATGTTACAAGCAGCACAGCAGAAAATGATCAAATATAGTAGTTCTGAGCTTACCTGTATCCCGTTTATTACATTGTTTACAGTGTTCTATGTTTACATATTTTGTTGTGCTGTTGCAAGTAAGAATTCCATTTTTATATCTGGGACATACGACGATAAAACACTCTTGTTCTGTGCCCATCTATAACCCGCAATGCTTTGTCTTGCCTCTCCCCTTCCAGCTTTCTTCTCACCACCCTACAGTCAGTCTGAAGAAAAGTCTCGACCTGAAACGTCACCTGTCCATGTTGTCCAGACATCCTTCTACCTGACCTGTTGAGTTACTCCAGCAGGTTGTGTCTTTGTTTACAGAAACCAACATCTGCAGTTCCTTGGATCTCCTTTTACCAAAATGTTGCCTGGATAACGGGGTATTTGATATAAGGAGAGATTGGACATACTTGGATTGTTTTCCCTTGTGTGTCAGAGGATACAAAGGATACAAAGGACATTTATTAACACATACACCAAATGGTGTAGTGAGATTTGACTTGCCAATGCAGCACACGAATAAAGATAAGACACAACATTAAAGAATTTAACAATAAATATAAAAACATTCCCACTGTGGGGAGAGTAGCAAAGTCCAGTCCCATCTCCTGTTCATCCATTGTCGGGCCTATTGTGGCCTCCGCAGCCAGTCCGATGTTTTCAGGCCCTCTTGCCGGAAAGCTGGAACTCCGGCGTCGGTTGAACACTCCTCAGCGGCTTGGAAATGTCTGGAGCGGCCACTTCCTAACCGGAGACCGCGGCACTCGAAGCCCTCAGGCCGCGCTGGTTGGAGCTCTGACTGGCGGAGCCTGGATCTCGAATCCCAGGCTCCACAGTGTTTTAATCCAGCCTCGCCAGCGGCTGGGCGCGCGCAGCCACAGCTCCTCGGATGTTGAAGTCGGCGGTCACAGGAGCTTACCGCACGGCGACCCGGTAAGGCATCGCCTACTCCGTGATGGTGTCCATGCGCAGTGCCGCCGCCAAAGCTGTAGTCCCGGCCGGTCCCGACAGGAAAGGCCGCTCCAGTCCGATGATAGGCCACGAGGAGGTGGGCGAAGAAGCAGCTCGGAGGGAAGCTGCCTCTTCGACCAGGTAGGGACTAGGAAATAAAGTTTCCCCCTTTCCCTCCCTCCACCCACCACATAAAACACTAGAAGACCTCCAAACCAAACACTTTAACTCACTAAAAATAAAAAAAAGGATGAAAGGACTAACAGCTGCTGGCAGGGCAGCCATACTCGACGGCGCCCCCTACGGCTGAGGGGAGACCTGATAGAAGTGTGTAAAATTATAAGGGGCATAGATTAGTTTAATTTAGAGACAAAGCATAGAAACAGTCCCTTTGGCCCTCCGAATCCGCGTTGACCAACAATTACCCGAAGACTAGTTCTGTCCTACACCCTAGGGACAATGTACGGAAACCAATTAACCTACAAACCTGCAAATTTACTTTAGTTTAGTTTTGTTTAGAGATACTGCGTATCTTTGGGATGTGGGATGAAACTAGAGCAGCTGGAGAAAACCCACAGTCATATAACCCGTGGTCAGGATCAGACCATGTCTCAGAGGGCAGTGGAGGCCGGTTCTCTGGATACTTTCAAGAGAGAGCTAGATATGGGCTCTTAAAGATAAAGGAGTCAGGGGATATGGGGCGAAGGCAGGACCGGGGTGCTGATTGGGGATGATCAGCCATGATCACATTGAATGGTGGTGCTGGCTCGAAGGGCCGAATGGCCTGCTCCTGCATCTATTGTCTATCGTCTATTGTCTATTGAATCCGAGTCCGTGATGATGTAAGGCAGCAATTCTACTGCTGCACCTCTGTGCCGCCCAAATAGATAAGGTAGACAGTCAGAACCACTCTCCGGGTGGAAACAAAGACTAGAGAGCATAGCTTTAAGGTGAGAGGGATAATCTTTAAAGGAGACTTGACCAAGTGCAGTCTCCCCCAACTCAAGATTCCACCACTCACCCGTTCTCCCAACGCGAGCCGTTCCCCCAACGCAATATTGCACCACTCACGCATAGCCCCAACTGTGCAGGTGCGGCTCATTTCTCCTATCCCCCGGCACTCCCCCTCCTCATCTTCACCCTTCCTCTTCAATCCCTAGAGAGGGAGGCAGGGTAAAGAGGGAGGGGTGGTAGAGAGGGAGGGTGGGTAGAGAGGAGGGGGGGAGAGGGGGGGGGGGGGGAGGGGGGGGGGGAGGAGAGGGGGGGGGCGGGGAGGGAGGAGGCAGAGAGGGAGGGGTAGAGAGGGAGGGGGCAGAGAGAGCGAGGGATGGGAGTAGAGGGAAAGGAGGGGTAGAGTGGGGGGAATGGAGGGTCGAGATGGAGAGGGTGAGGAGGGAGGGAGGGGAGGGTGGGGGTAGAGAGGGTGGGAGTGAGGGTAGATAGGAAGGGGGCATCTCCCTCCTCCACCCCTCCCCATCTCTTACCTCCACAACCCCCCCCCCCCCCCCCCCCCCCCCCCCTCCTCCTCATTTCCTTCATCCTCATCCTCTCACTCCCATTCCCTGCCCCAGCACCTACTCAGGTTGTAGAGCAGCGCCAGGGCCTGGAACTGGGCCTGGTCGGCCTGGCCCTGGCTGTAGAGCCCAGCCGTCAGCTCGCCCACCACCTGGGCTCTAGTCCAGGCCCCGATTTCATCTCAGGGCTCGTCCCTGACCCAGGGCCTAGGCTTGTCCTTGGTTCCAGTGGCGGCTTCTTTCCAGGCTCGGCTCAAGCCCAGGCCCAGTCCGTGGGCTCAGCCCGAGGCACCACTCACCCCACCCAGTACTCAGCGGCCGTTGGGCATCTGGCGCCGGCAGCCGCCGCCACACCTCATTCAGCACGCGCACTGGAGTGCCCCTCCCTCCCGGAGTGTCCCGTCCTGCCTTGCAAGTGCATTGTGACATGTCGGGGTTTTTTTTTCATAATGGGTGAGTTTTTGGGGCTGTTTTAGAAAATTTAAGGATTAATAACTTCAGCAATATAGGTGGAAATGCGACAGGAACATGTTTATCGCCATAACGGGGAAAATGTGAGTAGGATGTGTGAAAATGGGAAGGCTGTGGCTAGTGTTTGTAGCGTTTGGAAGAAGATAGGAAAACCAGATTGACATATCATGGGCACAGAGAAGATGAAGACTTTTAGTCATATATAGAGGTATGCTGGCAAACCACCAGGGGCGCCACACGATTGGCTGCCCAGCCAACAGTCTGTCTGTCTTTCGTCTTTTATTTAATTTTTAGTGTGTGTTTAAAGCTTGTGTAAATGTTCTCTGGTTTGTTTTACGTGGTGGGAGAGGGAGGGGGTCGGGGGAAACTTTTTTTTCAGTTTCTTACCTTGCTGGAGATGTGATTTTGTTTCCGGATCGCATCTCCGGTCGCTCTGCGGCCTACCATCAATGGAGCTGGAGGCCTCCTTGGACTGAGTTAAGCCCCACCGTGGGGCGTGGATTTAACATCAGAGCTGATCCCTTGCCTGGGATCGCTCCAACCGCGGCCTGCGGACTTACCATCAAGAGCTCGCAGTCTCGGGAGAGGCTACTCGGGAGCTCCAATGACGCAGAGACTCGACCAGCCATGACTCAGGGTCCGATCTCCGGCGAGGGGTAGCTGACATCCCCCCAATGCAGGAATTGATCGTCCCGAAGTGGAGGGCCCTAATGCCGCCTGCTACGGCAGTCAAGATCGTCCCATCAATGGAGGGCTCAAGGCCCCCGATCACGGGAGAGCACAGAAGAGATTTGAACTTTATTTCGCCTTCCATCTCAGTGAGGGATGTGGAGGAGTCACTGCGGTGGATGTTTATGTTAAAATGTATTTTGTGTGTTCCGTTGCTTTTTATTTGTATGGCTGACTTGGGAAATGAAATTCCTCGTATGTTGCAAAACATACTTGGCTAATAAAGTATTATTATGATTGTGATTGATTGGGATTTGTTTACACAGAGCGTGGTGTGTACCTGGAAAATACTGCCACGGGTGGTGGTGGGGCAGATACGATAGTGGCATTTAAGAGGCTTTTGGAAAGGCATATGGATACAGAAGGAATGGAGCGATATGGATCACATGCAGACAGGGAAGATTGGCCTAACTTGGGATCATGTTCCGTGTGGATTCTGTGAGCTGAAGGGCCTGCTCTTGTTCTGTACTGTTCTGTTCTATGTTTTATATGGACAATCCCTTATCCTGATGCAGTGCCACTTGATTCCGGCTTTGCAGCCTGAGATAGAACTCTCTGAATATTCATCCTTTGATTCATGAGATGCCACATTTATCTGAACACTTGTTTTGATAGTGTTGCATTATTTCAAGTACCACAAATAAATATGTTGACTTCACAGAGCATATAAATACATTTCCTGTTGAAAAAAAATGGAAATACAAAAGGTTATCATGTATATTTGTATGTCTAACATCACAGTTAGAATTACAGATTAAAATGAGACTAGATTCAGGTGTGGGAAGTCAGGTAACCATATAACCATATAACCATATAACAATTACAGCACGGAAACAGGCCATCTCGACCTTTCTAGTCCGTGCCGAACACATAATCTCCCCTAGTCCCATATACCTGCGCTCAGACCATAACCCTCCATTCCCTTCCCATCCATATAACTATCCAATTTATTTTTAAATGATAAAAACGAACCTGCCTCCACCACCTTCACTGGAAGCTCATTCCACACAGCTACCACTGTACAAGGTACAAGAGGAAGCTGCTCTGCCCATTGATTGTGGCACAGTGGCGCAGCGGTAGATTTGCTGCTTTGTAGCGCTAGACACCCGAGTTCAATCCTGTCTACGGATGTTGTCTGTACAGAGTTTGTACGTTCTCCCCGTGACCGTGTGGGTTTTCTCTGGGTGCTCTGGTTTCCCTCCAAAGTCGTATGGGTTTACGGGTTAATTGGCTTGATAGCATTGTAAATTGTCCCTAGTGTATGTAGAACTAGTGTTAGTGTGCGGGTATTGCTGGTCGGCACAGACTTGGTAGGATGAAGAGCCTGCTTTCCGCTCTGTATCTTTAAACGAAAAAAACAAATGCAGTCAGATTGTTGAGAATAATTTGAACTAGTTTAGTTTAGCTTAGTTTAGTTTAGGTTAGTTTAGTTTATAGACAATAGACAATAGACAATAGGTGCAGGAGTAGGCCATTCGGCCCTTCGAGCCAGCACCGCCATTCAATGTGATCATGGCTGATCATTCACAATCAGTACCCTGTTCCTGCCTTCTCCCCATATTCCCTGACTGTGTTATCTTTAAGAGCCCTATCAAGCTCTCTCTTGAAAGTATCCGGAGAACTGGTCTCCACCGCCCTCTGAGGCAGAGAATTCCACAGACTCACAACTCTCTGTGTGAAAAAGTGTTTCCTCATCTCCGTTCTAATTGTCTTAACCCTTATTCTTAAACTGTGGCCCCTGGTTCTGGACTCCCCCAACATCGGGAACATGTTTCCTACCTCTAGCATGTCCAAACCTTTAATAATCTTATATATTTGAATAAGATCCCCTTTCCTAAATTCCATAGTATACAAGCCCAACTGCTCCATTCAATCAGCATACGACAGTCCCGCCATCCCAGGAATTAACCTTGTGAATCTACGCTGCACTCCCTCAATAGCAAGAATGTCCTTCCTCAAATTAGGGGACCAAAACTGCACAGAATATTCCAGGTGTGGTCTCACTAGGTCTCAAGCATGATTTCCCCTTCGTAAATCCATGCTGACTCTGAGCGATCCTGTTACTGCTATCCAAATGTGCCGCTATTTCATCTTTTATAATTGACTCCAGCATCGATGTCAGGCTAACTGGTCTATAATTCCCTGTTTTCTCTCTCCCACCTATCTTGAAAAGTGGGATAACATTATCTCCCCTCCAATCCACAGGAACTGGTCCTGAATCTATAGAACATTGGTAAATAAACCCCAATGCGTCTACGATTTCTTGAGCCACTTCCTTAAGTACCTTTAGTTTAATTAGCTTTGTTTAGTTTAGTTTACAGTGTGGACATAGGCCCAGCATCGTACAGACAGCATCAATAGTCAGTTTAAATGAAGGTTCCCCACATCTACTTGGAGAGAGGGAGTGGAAAATCTGGAAAGGGAAGGAAGGAGGAATGATTAAAGAAGAAGAACTAAGTGATGGAGGAGATAGCTGAGAGGCAGGTGTTGAAAGAAGGGTGAATTTGAATGAGGTAGTTAGGGAAAGGATTCCAGGTTGGGAGAGAGGGAAGGGATCAAGATGGAAGGTTGATAGTGAGGGATCTTAGGGAAAGAGTTTAGAGATACATGGCGGAAACTGTGTCCATGCCAACCATCATTCACCCGTTCATACTGGTTCTATGTTATCACAATTTCTCATCCATTCCCCACACACTAGGGAATTGTATGTTATTTTTGGCCTCAGTAAAGTTGCTACTGGTGTGTTATATCCAGCAATTTGTGTCTATTTAGTGGAACAATGGAGGTTCCTCCACTGATTTCATGCAATGCAGAGATCGATAGGTTTCTGGATATTGAGGGGTGTCAGGTATGTGGCGATAAGGCAGGAATGTGGTGCTGATGTAAAAGATTCACCAGGACCATGATGAAAGACAGAGTAGGCTTATATCATAGATACAGTGGGAAAACAGATCCTTCAGCCCTCCAAGGCTCTGCTGCCCATCAACCAGTCATTTTACATTAATCCTACAATGGTGGTACAGTGGCACAGCAGCAGAGTCGCTGCTTACAGTGCCAGAGAACTGGGTTCAATCCAGACTATGTGGTGTCTGCACAGAGTCTGCACGTTCTCCCTGTGACTGCGTGAGGTTTCTCCGGGTGCTCCAGTTTCCTCCCATATTTCAAGGACATGAATGCGACGACTCTACACCTGCACCACTGTGCCGCTTTTGTCATATTATGTTCTTGTAAAGTAAATGGATAGCTCGTTAGAGAAATATGCTTTTGCATTTCCTTTGACTAGACCCCAAAAGAACAGTTATTGACTCTGGAGGAAGACACAAAATGCTGGAGTAACTCAACGGGTCAAGCAGCATCTCTGGAGCAGCATCTAGGTGACGTTTCGGGTGGGGACCATTTGGTTTGGGGTGTCATGACATACTAAAGGGATGCAATTCTCTCTCTCAACATTCTGAAGACTTCAAGCAGATTAATTCTACCCCCCAACCCCTCCCCCGCCTGCTTTCTCTAGCTCTCCCTACCCGTCTTGCCCCTTAACAAATCTCCTCAGGAGTGGACATGGCAGTCCAAAAGAGAGTCGATAACAGGAGAAAGAGAAAACAATGGTCCAAAACTATAATTAAAATAATAAAACTCCTTTATAAAATTATTTTGCTTTGTTCTTTTTGTTCCTGCTGGGAGTTAATTGATTTAGTACAACGGAATTCTACACAGCATCAGAGCCAAGTTTGAATGGAATAAAGTGAATAAAAAGCATAAGGGTTCAATATAATTGGAGGGGTTGAATAGGAAGCAATTTTGTTTGTTAAAATCCGTACAATGGAGGAATGATTATTCACAATGTAATTCAAAGAAAATCGCCAATGGATCAGGTGAGTATTTGTCTTTCAATGACTGTATTAACATTTTGAGATTCAAAAAATTGTTTTAATAGAAACAGAACAACAATGGTTTCCGTGGCAACTGGAGTCTCACTTTTATCAGCATTTTGACAGCAGCGTTTGCAAGTTTTGCTTATATTTCCTTTTATTGCCTGGCTTTTTTTCATGCAATTAGCCCTTTCACTCCGAAGACAATGGCGAGCGTATGCGGAGCCCCAAAGAACTCTTCATTTGCTCCATGTGGTGTGGTCCGCGCCGTGCCTCTGGTCGGCCGATTGACGGGACGGTTTCTCACTGACATTCTAACCAACCGACCCAGTCAAGATGCCAGAGCACATGAGCATGAGACGCTGAAAATACACAGGCAAGCCCATTGTCAGAACAGCAGTCAATAGCAATCACCACCATTCATTCATTCCGAGCCTATGAGGCTATCTCTAAATATAGGCTATCTTCCCTAATGGTGTTAAAAGGGGCTGTAGAAATATCTCCGCACAAAAGGCATTTAAATACTGTCAAATGAACAGTCAGATGGAATAATAGGATAAGGAATGAAATATAACATTATATTTTTCACTCCACTTGCCTCATTCCAGAATCCCATGCAGGGTGGGAAGTAATTTATGCGAGGTCTATAATTCATTTGAAACCTAGTTTTTGTTAGTTAAATTTTCGAGTTCTAGAACTACTGCATGGAAACAGGCCCTTCGGCCCACCAAGTCTGGGCTGACCAATGATCAAAATGTACATTAGTTCTATGCTATACACCGGGGACAATTTACAGAAGCCAATTAACCTACACACCTGCACATCTCTGGAGTGTGGGAGGAAACCAAAGCACCCGGAAAAAAGCCATGCAATCACAGGGAGAATGTACAAAATTTGTACAGACAGCACCCGTAGTCTAGATCAAACCTGGGTCTCTCGCCCTGCAAGGCAGCAACGCTAGCACTGCACCTCTGTGCTGGCCTTGTTTAAGGGAAATTCAATAAGCATTACGGTCACAAATCAGTCATTATTTTACTGAAATCATAAGCTCAAAGATCAAATACACTATTTTGTTAGAGACATAGAATCATAAAGCACAGAAAGGGCGGCAGAGTGGCACAGCAGTAGAGTTGCAGCCTTACGTCACTAGAGACCCAGGTTCGATCCTGACTATGGGTATTATCTGTAATGGAATTTGTACGTTCTCCCTGTATTTTCTCCAGGTGCTCCAGTTCCCTCCTACACTCCTAAGATGTGCAGGTTTGTAGGTTAATTGGCTTCTGTTAATTGTAAATTGTCCCTAGTATGTCAGATAGTTCTAGTGTGACATCCACCACAGTGATGAATGCTGTGGTGGATGTTTATGTTAAAATTTTATTGTGTTTTTGTGTGTGCTCTTTATCATTGTATCGCTGCTGACATATCATTTCACTTGCACTTTTTGTGCAATGTGACAAATAAACCGTTGTATTGTATTGTATTGTGTATGGGGTGATCGCTGGTCGACGGGGATCGACAGGCCAAAGGGCCTGTTTCCGTCTTATATTCTCTATGTAATCAGGCACGTTGGTCCAACCAGTCCACTGTGATGAACAAGCACTAATCCTGTGTGAACCCCATATTTTCTCCCTATAAACGGTGACGTGGCAGAGGAGTGGCTGCCTTACAATGCCAGAGACCCGTGTTCGATCCTGACTATGGGTGTTCCTGTGACCACGTGGGTTTCCTCCAACTGCTCCAGTTTCCTCCCACATCCCAAAGACATACAGGTTTGTAGTTTAATTGGCTTCAGTAAAAATGTTTTAATTGTCGCTAGGGTGTAGGATAGTGTTAGTGTATGGGATGATCGCTGGTTGGCGAGGACTCGGAGCGCCAAAGGGCCTGCTTCCGCTCCGTATCACTGAAGTCTATAGTAAAGTAAATTAATTCCAACTTCAGTGCTGCACTGTTCTGTATGTAGGAAGGAAATGAAGATGCTGGTTTAAACTGAAGAGTGCCACAAAAAGCTGGAATAGCTCAACGGGACAGGCAGCATCTTTGGAGAAAAAGTGACATTTGCTGACATTTTGGATCAAGATCCCTCTTCAGGTACCTGTTCTGTGTTTCATGTTCTATGTCCTGTGTCCTATGTCCTGTGTTCTATGTTCTATGTTCTATGTTCTATCTTCTATGTTCGATGACCCCCAGTCCTCTGCTGGCTGCCTAATGGATCCTCGATAATCTTCCTTTGCTGATGGCAATTGCTCCTTTTCCCCGCTCCTTAATTCCCACCGGAGTCTGGGTTGAGGGCTGAGCTTCAAGTTAGGATGCTGTTCTGCAGAGTGTCTATGTTTATTTGCCAAAAGTCACTGCAGCTCAGTTGGATGTTGCCTCTGCCTATTGAGACTGAAGCTGATTATTCTGTTCGAGGAGCAGGGATAGGAATATCATTATAAAATGTTGACAAGCAGTGTATCAGTGGTCAAGCACATTAGAGGATGAGATGGAATAGATTTTTTTTCATGTCGATCTATTAGTCCTATGGCATGCCGGGAAAGATCATTGAGTTTAATCTCTCGCTGGACATAAAACCTCGCTGAACACATTGCTCCTGAGGCTTGTGATAATTATCACTCTATGCTCAACCGGGAGCATATAGGATGCTGACTGATTGAATGGATGGCCAAAGTCATAGGCAGTTAGAATTAGGTGGGTGAGCTTGACAATTACTGGTAAACATGGACGGCCGTTACTCATCTGAACATCAAATGTGCCTTGGTCCGTTGACAGAGTAGAATGATTCAATGCATAGAGCTTAACCTTAATGGAAGACCCACGATGCTCACCATGTTAAGGAACCATCAATTATAATTCAGCCAGCATTGTAGGTGGCACAATGGTGCAGCGGCAGAGTTGCTGTCTTGCAGTGCCAGAGATGCAGATTCAATCCTGACGCCAGGTGCTGTCTATGTATGGGGTTTGCATATTCTCCCTGTGACCGCGTTTCCTCTTGATGCTCCGGTTTCCTCCCACACTCCAAAGACGTATAGGTTTGTTGGATAATTGGCTTTGGTACAATTGTAAATTGCCCCTAGTGTGTAAGATAGAATTAGTGTACGGGCTGATTGCTGAACAGTGTGGACTCAGTGGACCAAAAAGCCTGTTTCAATGCTGTATCCCAAACACTAAACTTAATCTAAACAAATCTAAACTTGTCAATGGAATTAGGATGGACTGCTGAAGATAGACACAGATTGCTGAAGTAACTGAGTGGGTCAGGCAGCACCTCTGGAGAAAAAGGATGACTGATGCTTCTGGTCAGGACCTTTCTTTGTAATGAGCTCGTGCTAAGCTTTCCCCAATCTAGTTTCAGTCAATAAAATACTAGGTCAAGCACTTGCGCATCTAAACTTTATTTTGGAAAAACGCAATAACAGTTCCCCACTACTATACCTAACCACCACGGGTTTGATCCTTGTATCTGCTTGGCCAAGCCCTTCTAGCCTCGTGCAAGCAGAGACACTCCACAAGGTCACGCAGTCCCAAGCGTTCTTCCAGAAGATCGACCAGGACCTCGTGGGAGCTACCTTTTTATAGATTCCCGAACCTTGAGGGGCTGAACCATATGAGGGTGGTCTATTTACAGTCCAATAACAGATATCGATTAACACAGTATACGATAGACATTTCCCTAACACAATAATACAGTGACTAATACAATGTATTTGAAAGAAAGCTCTAGAAGGAAGCAAACAAGAATAAACATTGAAACACGTGCCCTGGGATTCAAACAGTTTATCCAAGGCTCACAGTTCGACCAATCATCAATTAATAGGATGACCATCTTGTAACATTATTTATACAATTTACAATGCCCTTGCAGTGATTCAATCAAAATGATGCATTTAGGGTTTGTTTGCAAAACTGCTATACATTTTATTAATTTAAGAGAAACAAGGAGAACACCTGGACCCCTCACTATCCTGCATACCAGTCTGAGCCTAGACTGGCTGGCGCCATCCAAAGCTTGTAGATTTCAGCTGACAAGGGTTAAGCAATTCTGACAAGTGCAGGGATCCTCCATTTTATGGTGTCTTTAATTTGGCCAGTGTTAACATCTTCAGACTGAGAGTCATGGAAGAGAGAGTGTATTTCTCGTAGGAGCTATCAATTTACCTTACAAGAAAATAACATGGCAAAGGAGGCACAGAGGTGCAGCTGGTAGAGTTACTACCTTACAGCGCTAGAGACTTGTGTTCAATCCTAACCTCAGGTGCTGTCTACGTGGAGATTGCACGTTCTCCCTGTGACCATGTGGGTTTTCTCTGGGTGCTCCGGTTTCCTCCCACATTCCAAAGAGGTGCAGGTATGTAGGTTGATTGGCTTCTATAAATTGTCTCTAGTGTATAGGGTAGTGTTATCGAACGGATGACCACTGGTCCACTCGGTGGGCCAAAGGGCCTGTTTCCACGCTGTATCTTTAAACTAAACCAAACTAAACTAAAGGAATTCTTGATCCATGACAGTTGCCTCAATCTGTACAGAAGTGGTTCTTCCCTCCCACCGTTTCTGATCCAAGTTTGATGGTTTAGCAGAGAAAACAAACATCAAGTGATCCGTCACATACAGACGCACATCATCACTTAATGTTTGATGCAGAGGTAATGGATGAGATATAACATTCTGCTTTTCATCATAGCAGCGCCTGATTGATGGGAAGCTGAAATAAAGGCAATTGCAGCAATGAAATGATCCATCCTTAGATCACTTCAAGTACAGGGTTTCTGTTAGTAAGAACATTAAAGGACCTATAAATAACTAAGATAAATCCCACATAAGTCTATTCCCAACAGGATTTCTCAATTATACTATTCTGCTAGGGTTGACGGGTGACTTCAGACTTAAGCTTTGGAGGCACAGAAGGTACAGAAGCCTTCACGCCCCTGTTGTCAAGGGAGAGATTACCCTTGTAATGATGGACATCATGAAGTGACGGAAATTGGCAAACAGTCCTTTAAAATATGATTGAAAAACTAGAGAGCGGTCTTACGCTAATACCTACCTCATTGGAGACCTTCGGACTACCTATAATCAGACTTTACTGGACCTCATTTTATCATGGAGCCATACAGGTTGGAGTACACTGCACACTACCTTGGCAAGGCCACCAGCGGGGGTGGTTCAACAACATTATGCTGCACGGTGGTGCTGCGGTAGAGTTGCTGCCTTACAACGCCAGAGACCTGGGTTCGATCCTGAATACAGGTGCTTGTTCATACGGAAGTTTGTATGTTCTCCCGCGACCTGCATGGGTTTTCTCCGGGATCTCCGGTTTCCTTCCATACTCCAAGGGCGTACAAGTTTGTAGGTTAATTGGCTTGGTAAATTGTAAAATTATCCCTAGTATGTGAAGGATTGTGTTAATGAGCAGACATCATTGGTCGCCACAGACTCGATGAGTCCAAGGGGCTGTTTCCTCGCTGTATCTCTAAACTAAAGTAAAGTTTAATTTAAACATTCCTTGTAGGTATGTAAAAAGGAAAAGATTAATGAAGACGAATGTAGGTCCCTTACAGTCAGGGACAGGTGAATTTATAATGGGAAATAAGGAAATGGCAGAACAGTTAAACAAGTACTTTGGATTTGTCTTCACTAAGGAAGACACAAACAATCTTCCGGAAATACCAGTGGGACAGAGGAACAAGTGGGAGGGAAGAACTGAAGGGAATCCACGTTAGTCAGAAAATGGTGTTTGGTAAACTGTTGGGACTGAAGGCAGATAAATCCCCAGGGCCAGATGGTCTGCATCCCAGAGTACTCAAGGAGGTGGCCCTAGAAATCGAGGATGCATTTGTGATCATTTTCTAATGTTCTCTCCACTCTGGATCAGTTCCTGTGGACTGGAGGGTAGCCAATGTGACCCCACTTTTTAAGAAAGGAGGAAGAGAGTAAATGAGGAAATATAGATCAGTTAGCCTAAAGGGCCTATCCAACTTAGGCGATATTTCAGTGGACTTCCCTCGACTGTCAAGTTCGCGGCACTCGCCTGAAAAACTGGGAAGTGGAACGGCGAATGTCAGAGTGGAACACACACAACACACACACACACACACACACACACACACACACACACACACACACACACACACACACACACACACACACACACACACACACACACACACACACACACACACACACACACACACACACACACACCTGGCGGGGGCCAGGTCAAGCGGGGGGAGCGCTGTCTAAAATTCACATGGTGCAAAGCCAAAGTGATACAATACAATACAATACCTTTATTTGTCATTTGAACCTCACATGAGGTTCAAACGAAATGTAGTTTCTGCAGCCATACAATACAATAAAAGAACCAAAACACACACCAACACTATTCACATAAACATCCATCACAGTGGCTCTCCTCCTCCTCACTGTGATGGAAGGCAAAGTTCTTGTCTCTCCCCTGCACTCCATTTCCCTCCCGAAGTCGAGGTCAAAGCCCCCGGCGGGCGCTAGTCCGTGGCAAATTAAGGCCGCGCCGGGCGTTGTAGGGCCCCCCTCCAGGTCACTCTCAACCCCGCAATTCGGGCGGGAGAAGTCGCCGCTGCCGGTGCCCCGCAAAGCAGCCTCCCCCCGGGGATCCGCGAGCTCCCGATGTCACCATCCACCGGAGCCGGGCCGCATCAACGCGCCACTGCCGATCTCCACGCCCCGAAGCCGGCCAGCTCCACGTAGGTAAGTCTGCAGCAGCTCCCACAGCAGCTCCACAGCAGCTCCTCGGCAGCTCCATAGCTCCACGGCAGGCTCCACAGCAGGCTCCACAGCAGGCTCCACGGCTCCACAGCAGGCTCCACGGCTCCACGTTTCCTCACACACTCAAAAGACGTGCAGGTTTGTAGGTTGATTGGCGTCGTTAAAATTGTCCCTATTGTGTAGGAGAGTGTACAGGGCAATCGCTGGATGGCACGGACTTGCCGGGCTGTATCTCCAGTCTAAAGTCTAATGAAACATAAACCCCTGGCCAAGCTCGTCTCTGGATCAAAGAGGACTCCTCTGAATTAATGTGTAGGAAGGAACTGCAGATGCTGGTTTAAGCCGAAGATAGACACAAAAAGCTGGATTAAATTAGCAGGACAGGCAGCATTTCTGGAGAGAAAGAATGGGTAACGTTTCGGGTCGGATTTGAAGAAGGGTCTCGACCCAATGCATCACGTATTCCTTCACTCCAGAGATGCTGCCTGTCCCGCTGAGTTACTCCAGCATTTTGTGTCTAACCTCTGAATTAATTCCGCACATCAACATCATCATTAGTTTATCGTCCACATATCCTGCGCTTGTCAAGTGAAATAACATCACTATTTCAGAGTTGTATTTTTCGCTTATGATAATGTCACCAGCTAAAATGTAAATAAATGTTGCCTCATTTGCTACGCAGATATAGATGCATTGAATAGTGCCATTCTGCACGTGGACTCATTTTTCTTACTGATGCTTTTTTCACTAAAATGCCAAGTGAAAATAATAGTTTATAAACTTACATCGCTCATCGGTATCAATCATCACTGCAGACTTGGCAGAAGCCTTATTTGTTACACTGTGGTATCAATCCATTACGAAAACTGGTCTCAAAATTCACCCCAGTCACAGGGTCTAAAGGATTATTCTCAAAGACAAACACTTGAATTGCCATAGACACAAATTGCTGGAGTAACACTACAGATCAGGCAACATCCCTGGAGAATATGTATCTGTGACATTTTGGGCCGGGAACCTTCATCAGACTGATTGTAGGAAGGAGAGTTGGGGGGTCTGGGGGGGGGGGGGGGGGGGGGGGGTTCTGGGGGTTCTGGGGGTTGGGGAAAAAAATCTGAGAGAGGAGGGGCAGGACAGAACATGGGTAGCAATTGCTGAAGACAGAAAAGGAGGTTATTTGATAGACAGATTTTTAGACAAAGCCCGGAGATGAGTTTAGTTTGGTTTATTATCACATGTACTGAGGTACAGTGAAAAGGTTTTGTTGCGTGCTAACCAGCCAGCGGAAAGTCAATACATGATTACAATTGAGCCATTCACACTGATACATGATGAAGGGAATAACATGAATAACGTTTAGTGCAAGATAAAGATAGATTCTGATCAAAGATAGTCCGAGGACTCCAATGAGGTAGATAGTAGCTCAGAACTGCTCTTTAGTTGTTGATAGGATGGTACAGTTGCCTAATAACAGCTGGGAAGAAACTGTCCCTGAATCTGGAGGTGTGAGTTTTTGTAGTTCTGTCCCTTGATTAGTAATAGTGTCAGGGTTATGGGGAGAAGGCAGGAGAATTGGGTTGAGAGGGAAAGATAGATCAGCCATGATTGAATGGCTGAGTAGACGATGGACCGAATGTCTTAATTCTGCTCCTATAACTTATGGAGCTATGAACTAATCACACCTCTATCGGGTGGCGCCATTGAGTATTGCAGCCTTGCCAGCAGTTGTCCGTCCTTTCACCCTTATTTGTTATTTTTAATATGTCACCAAATATGTTTTAAAGGTTTCTTAGTCTTTTTTATGTGGGGGAGGTGGGGGGTGGGGGGGGAAGGGGGAAACCGTTTCCCAGTCACTTCCCTGGTCGAGATGCGTCTTTTCTCTGAGCCGAATCTTCCCCACCCCCCACCCCTCGCGGCCAACCAACTGAATTGACACGGCCTTTCCTAGCGGAGACCGGCCAGAGCTTCAGCAGCAGTGCAGCACTGAATTACCTTCGCGGAGGGGGACGATGCCTTGCCGGGCCAGCGTTGCTTTAAGATTCAGATTCAGATTCAAATTCAATTTTAATTGTCATTGTCAGTGTACAGTACAGAGACAACGAAATGCATTTAGCATCTCCCTGGAAGAGCGACATAGCAAATGATTTGAATAAATAATAATAAGTGTCCGGCGGGGGGTGGTGATTGGCAGTCACCGAGGTACGTTGTTGAGTAGAGTGACAGCTGCTGGGAAGAAGCTGTTCCTCGACCTGGTTCGGCAACGGAGAGACCTGTAGCGCCTCCCGGATGGTAGGAGGGTAAACAGTCCATGGTTGGGGTGACAGCAGTCCTTGGCGATGCTGAGCGCCCTCCGCAGACAACGCTTGCTTTGGACAGACTCAATGGAGGGGAGCGAGGAACCGGTGATGCGTTGGTCAATTTTCACCACCCTCTGCAATGCCTTCCGGTCGGAGACAGAGCAGTTGCCATACCATACTGTGATGCAGTTGGTAAGGATGCTCTCGATGGTGCAGCGGTAGAAGTTCACCAGGATCTGAGGAGACAGATGGACCTTCTTCAGTCTCCTCAGGAAGAAGAGACGCTGGTGAGCCTTCTTGATCAGAGTAGAGGTATTGTGGGTCCAAGAGAGGTCATCGGAGATGTTGACTCCCTTTAACATCGTGGAGCTGTGGTTTGCGGAGCTTCTAGCCACGGGTGGCGCTGGCTTTAACATCGCGGAGTCCTGGGACCTTTTTCCAAGGATCACCAGTGTTGATCACCACCGGTGGACTCAGAAGCCGCGGTCTCCGGTAGGAAACAGCCAATTCCGAAATTCAAAGCCGCTTAGTTGTTCTACCTTTCTGACTCCGGAACTCGGATCATCCCGGCGCGACGGCCTCAACATTAGGCTTCCGTAGCGGTGATTGCGGAGGGTTCAAAGGCCCCAACCACGGGTGAACAAAGAGGAAGATGACTGAACTTTATTGCCTTCCCTCACAGTGGGAAACGCTGATTCCGCTGTGTGGGGATGTTTATGTTAAATTCTATTGCGTATTGTGTTCTTTTTATTCGTATGGCTGTATTGTAACTCAAATCTCACTATGTTTATTGGTGCAAGTGATAATAAATGTAACTTGAACTTAATCTCGAGTGCTGTCTGCGTGGAGTTTGCACGTTCTCCCTATGCATGTAGGTTTTCACTGGGTGCTCCGGTTTCCTCCCTCATCCCAAATAAATGGTTCAAATGTTCAATGGTTCCTTTATTATCACATATACCAAGGTGCAGTGAAATTGTTTTTTGCATAGAGTTTGCTGGAGGTAGGAAACATGTTCCTGATGTTGGGGGAGTCCAGAACCAGGGGCCACAGGTTAAGAATAAGGGGTAAGTTTTTTAGAACCGAGATGAGGAAATACTTTTCACACCGAGAGTTGTGAGTCTGTGGAATTCTTTGCCTCAGAGGGCGGTGGAGGCTGGTTCTCTGGATGCTTTCAAGAGAGAGCTGGATAGAGCCCTTAAAGATAGTGGAGTCAATGGATATGGGGAGAAGACAGGAATGGGTTACTGATTGTGGATGATCAGCCATGATCACATTTAATGGCGGTGCTGGCTCGAAGGGCCAAATGGCCTACTCCTGCACCTATTCTCTATTGTCTATTGTCTATTGATTGTGAAAAATCAGCAAAATACCTCAATTCATGTTCTCTGCCAATTCCACATGGCCCTCAATTACCTCACCTTTCCAGCAGTTACCCACGTCATCATTACGCAACTGATCCAGCTTCCACAATGATAAACTATCGGAAATTTCAGTGATTCACCACCCGCTGCGTGAAGTACCAAAATTTAATTTACCTTCTCCTTATCTTTTTTAATTCTTTTGCATCCTCCAAAGAATCTCTCTGATCTTTTAAACATTTCCATAATTTTCTGTTTTAATTCTAACTTTCTTCATCCTCAATGGTTTTGTTTTTGGATTCTTTATGCTTTTGCTCTATTTTTAAACTGAGGCGTCAATTAACCATCCCACAAAACAACTGGAGGTGTTTTGTTTTTTTCGAGTTAAAGATATTTTATAAATTGTTGGATTTGTAAGTGCTTTGGGAATCAAAATGTCAGCACAATTTTAAAGAACAAGGATCCAGTGGGATATCTGAACATACAAAATGGAAAGGATCAATTATTGAACCAACCATCTTTACATCTGGAATGGAAGGAGGCCATTCAGCCCATTAAATTAATGTGAGCTCTCAGAACAATCCCTTCCTCTTAGTAATTTCCAATGCAATCTACTCTCCCTAAAATCACATTAACAGCTGCAGATTCTCTTACAAACCTCCAGAGATGCGTCGCAGAAAGCATTTTATCAGGATGCATTGAACATGGTTCGGGAACAGCTCCATCCAAGACCACAAGAAACTGCAGAGTTGTGTAGTGTTCACAGCCCAGACCATCATCCAAAAAACAATCTCCCGTCCATCGAGTCCACCTACACTTCACGCTGCCTCAGCAAGGCCACTGGCATAGTCAAGGACAAGTCTCACCCTGGTCATGGCATCTTCTCCCCTCTACCATCAGGCAAGAGGTACAGGCGTGTGAAAACGCACACCTCCAGATTCAGAGGTAGACAAAAATGCTGGAGAAACTCAGCGGGTGAGGCAGCATCTATGGAGCGAAGGAATAGGTGATGCTTCGGGTCGAGACCCTTCTTCAGATTCTAAATTTGTCTCCTCCAGATTCAGCAACAGTTCCTTCCCAGCTGTTATCAGGTAACTGAACCATCCTATCACCAACTAGAATGTGGTCCTGACCTACCATCTACCTCATTGGAGACCCTCAGACTACCTTTAATCGGACTTTACTGGATTTTATCTTGCACTAAACGTTAATCCCTCTATCGTGTATCTTTGGACATATAGTGTGAAACAGACCTTGCAGCCTAACTTACCCATGCCCACCAGCAAGCCCCTACATGCATCTACACCTACATGTGTCTAAGTCTAAACAATAAGGATATAACAGAAGTTATAAAATTCTTGACGACTAATACTTGCCAACGAGAGAGAAAGGCAGAACAATGAAAAATAAATACCATTTTAAAATCATGCAATATCTACTCTCTTCTCAGGCTATATATACACGATGTGAACTGGAAATGTTATCCCAGCTTCAGTAGTGCGATTGTACTTTTATTTAAATACATTTAAATACTTATCCCTTTGCAAACAGTCTCTCTCTCGAGAGTCACTTGCCATTATAACACTTCCATTAGCCAGGATTAGCTTGTCATTCATTTGTTCTTTCAAACTATTTCAATTGTCCCCAAAGAATCACGAGAATCTAAATGGTAAGAAGACAAAAAAAACTGATGCAATGCATTACTTTACCTTCTCCGTGATCTCTAAGATATTCGCACTACACATGTCCTATGTTGTAATGGTGACTGTACTCCTGTGTAGTAGCATTTATGTGTATTTCTGTACACTTCTGAAAGAAACGACTGCTTTGTCAAATGCTTTGGGAGATTCTGAAAACACTGAAGGCTGTCTATAAAGAAATGTTTGTCTTTTCTCACCTAATATTATTTAGCGGCAGTAACTTTCATTTATAGAAAGATTTTTACACTACAAAATGAGTTTAGTTTATTGTCACGAGTACCGGGGTATAGTGAAAAGCTTTTGTTGTTGAATTACCTGGTGTGTTTAAGATGGTCATTTAGAGTGTTTATTAGTCTGAAGAAGGGTCTCGACCCGAAACGTCACATTCTTCTTCTCCAGAGATGCTGCCTGATCCGCTGAGTCACTCCGGCATTTCCTGTCTATCTTCGGTGTAAACCAGCATCTGCACTTCCTTCCTACATAATTAGGGTACTGTGTACAGTTTTGGTCACCATGTTACAGGAAAGATGTTGTCAAGCTGGAAATGGTGCAGAGAAGATTTACAAGTATGTTGCCAGGACTCGAGGGCCTGAGCTATAGGGTGAGGTTGAACATGCTCGGACTTTATTCCTTGGAGCACAGGAGGATGGGAGGTGATCTTATAGAGGTGTACAAAATCATGAGAGGAATAGATAGGGTAAATGAATCGAGTATTTTGCCCAGAGTAGGAGAATTGAGAACCAGAGGACTGAAGTTTAAGGTGAGGGGGGAATGATTTAATAGGAGCATAGCTTTTTTCACAAAGTGTGGTGGGTGTATGAAACGAGTTGCTGGAGGAGGTAGTTGAGGCAGGTACTATTGCAATGTTTAAGAAACATTTAGACAGATATATGAATAGCATAGGTTTATTGGGATATAGACCAGATGCAGGCAGCTGGGACTAGTGTGGATGGGGCATGTTGGTCAGTGTGGGCAAGTTAGGTTGAAGATTCTGTTTCCACACTGTATGATACTATCAATTTCCCACCCTGTTGGTCCTAGCCACCCAAGTATCCTCAATACCTTATCACCAATCCGTACCATTCTTGGAGTATAGAACAAAGAACAGTACAGCACAAAAACTGTCCCTTCGGCCCATGATGTCTGTGCTGTGCTGAACACGGTGCAAAATGAAAGCGCATCCTTATCCTTCCCTCACCTCATGTTCTCTTGTGTATTAACTTCATTCTGTGCCCTCTGGCTCTTCATTTTCTCTTTTTAATCCCTTCATTATTTTAATGACTTGCATGATTTCCTACCTGAAAGATAGCAACTTTGTCCCTGTACAGTCATACTTGGTTTATGCGGTACATCCCCTCAGAAAATCTTTACGTCCATCTGAAAGGAGACGAGGGAGAATGGTTAAAGGAGATGTGCTAGGAAAGTTTCTCTTGCACAGAGGGCGGTGGGTACGTGAAACACGCTGCCAGGGGTGGTAGTGGAGGCAGGTACAATAGGGGTGTATAAGGGGCTTTTAGATAGCACACGGATGTATCAGGAAAGGAGGGATAGGGATCACATATATGCAAATGAGATTAGTTTATTTTGGCATCATGTTCAACACAGGCATTGCAGGCTGAAGGGCTGGTAATGTGCTGCACTGTTCTATATGCTATGTTCTTAAGTGCAGTACCCAGAATTGCAAAAACAATAATCTAGATGAGACTGAGCTAATGTTTTTTTTAATGGGTTTAGAATGACTCCAATGATTTACAGGCATAGAGACTGATCTTCAGCCACATGCACTGAATGTGAAATATGGCAATACATTGTAATTTTGTTCAGAAATTATGTTCCACTGTAATGAATGGAACTGGATTTTGGAAACATGCACAACAATATGCATTGCTATTTCTTTTACTAGACGTAGCCAAACAGGAACAATTTTATCCCACAAAAGAGACACAAAGCGCTGGAGTAACTCAGTGGGCAGATCTGAAGAAGGGTCCCATCCTGAATTATCAACTACCATGTTCTCCAGATATGCTGCTTGACCTGCTGAGTTACTCCAACCCTTTGTGTCATTTCTTACCAGAAAGTCTGCCTGGATTAGGAGGTATTAGTTCCAGGGGCAGGATAGACTTTGACTGTTTTCTCTGGAATGCCAGAGATTGCATGGAGACTTTCTTGATTAGTACGGCTGTCAGAGGTTATGGGTAGAAGGCAGGAGAATGGGGTTAGGAGGGAGAGATAGCTCAGCCATGATTGAATGGCGGAGTAGACTTGATGGGCCGAATGACCTAATTCTGCTCCTATCACATGACCTTATGATGATAGAAGTATGCAAAAATTATGAGAGGCATAGATGGAGTAGCTAGGATGGAAAATACCCTGGGACGGTCCTTTACCTAGGATGGAAAAAAATTAAACACTAGAAAGGCATAGCTTAGTTTAGTTTAGTTTAGTTTAGTTTAGTTTAGTTTAGTTTAGTTTAGTTTAGGTTAGTTTAGTTTAGTTTAGTTTAGTTTAGTTTTTTGTCACATGTACCGAGGTATCGGGAAGAACTTTTTGTTGCATGCTATGCAGTCAGTGGAACAACTATACATGACCATACCTGCTTTAAGGTAAGTGGGGCAATGTTTAAAGGAGGTGTGCAGTGCATTTTTTTCACACAGAGGGTGATGCGTGCCTGGATTAAACTGTGGGTGGTGTTGGAGGTAGATACGATAGTGGTGTTTAAGAGACTTTTGCATTGGCACATGTATATGCAGGGAAGGTTTGAGTTTAGATTATTGTCATGTGTACCAAGGTGCAGTGAAAAGCTTTTGTTGTGTGCTAACCAGTCAGTGGAAAGACGATACATGAGTACAATCAGGCCATCCACAGCATACAGATACATGATGAAGGGAATAACGTTTAGTGCAAGATAAAGCCAGCAAGGTCCGAATGCAACGATATGGGTTATGTGCAGGCACATAAAAGATGGTCTTGGTATCATTGTCAGCACAGACATTGTGGATCGAAGGGCCTGTTCCTGTGCTGTACTGTTCTATGCACTCCTTCTCTTGCATCTTGTGTTCCTATTTTTAATTTAATTAAAGTCTGTTAAAATAGCGATGAATGTGTTGACGCGTTTGTCGCTAATATTGCACGTTAAAGTGCAGCCCAGCTGCCTCTCCAATGATAAATTCACCACAATGTGAACAACACAACAGATGTAAATGCGATATAGAATCTGTTTCCCCGGCCTTGAATATATTTGCAGTTCCTCAGTCGTGACATACTAGACTATGCATCGCTGTTGTCAACATTGTTAAAATAAAATTCAACTTCCATGCACAGATAATAAAGACGATGCACACCTGATGAACACATACTGCCTGCCAGGAACTATCAGTCAGTCAATCAGTCAGAAAGATAGAGGAGATTATTTTTGAATAAAATTTTTGAATATAAATTTTGTGGAGAAATGGAATAGATGACGTTTCGTGTTGGGTCCGAAGAAAGGTCTCGACCCAAAACGTCTCCTATTCCTTTTCTCCAGAGATGCTGCCTGACCCGCTAAGTGACTCCAGCTTTTTGTGTCCACAGGAGGAGCCAGGGCAGGTGTGAGTACAGGGAGGGGGTTTGTGTTTGGTTATCGGTGAACCAGCCAGAGATATCTCATTCTCGAAAAAGCAAACACACTCACTAGATAAGTACATAGTTTCACCTGGGTGAGGTTTCACTTCAAACGTCAAAGCCATTAAATGCGTAGACAACAATGTGGCTGGGATGGTGAGGTCCAAAGGTTGCTGCAAGTTGGATAAGTTATTTGTTTTAGATGACAACACAATGAGCTGCTTAAGATCAGCTTCAATTGCATTTTTCCTCTTGCAATGAAAAGATCAGCAGATGTCAGTGGTGCAGCAGTAGAGCTACTGCCTAACAGAGCCAGAGACCCGGGTTTGATCCTGGCTATGGTGCTGTCTGGATGGAGCTTGTACATTCTGTATGGGTTTTTTCTGGGTGCTCCGGTTTCCTCCCACATTTCAAAGACATGCAGGTTTATAGATTAATTGGCTTTTATAAATTGCTGCTCGTGTGTAAGATGTGAAAGTAGTTTAACATGGAACTAGTGTAAACGGGTGATCAATGGTCGGCGTGGGCTCGGTGTGCCAAAGAGCCTGTTTCCACGCTGTATCACTAAACTAAACTAATTAAAGGATAAAAGGAACAAAAATAATTGAAGCTCAGAAATAGAGGCAGAGAAGTGAAACTCAGCTCTTTAGTGGAGTAACTCAGCGGGTCAGGCAACATCTCTGGAGATAAGGAATATGTGACGTTTTGGATCGAGATCCTTCTTCAGACTTGGAAGTGTGGACTCTGGAGTCTGAAGAAGAGTCTTGACCCGAATCGTCACCTAATTTTTTTCACCGGAGATGTTGCCTGACCCACTGAGTTACTCCAGAATTTTGTGTACATCACCATCTGTAGTTCCTTCCTACACATATTATCAGCTCTTTAGTGACTGGTTTTAACTCTGGAGGTGTGATTGGTTCATTTATGATGGTTTATATTGCCATATTCATCAGTGTTTCTCAACTTGGAAACCCATCAAACCGACCAAAAAATCTAATTCCGAGACTGGTGCAGGATCCAGACCAGAAGAAGTTTTGCTTTAATCTTTCAATTAACTTGCAACTGTAAAATCGCAAAGCAAGGAGTCACTGAGGCAGGCTTCAAATACGTCATTGTTTTTCAGAGTATCTGCTTTGCTGGGAGCATGTCGGAATTATATATGAATCCCCCGAGGCAACCGCTGATCATTCATTACATGACAAAAGTTAGAGCGTGTCTTTGTGTTAATTTACATCTGTTCTCAAAATGAACAGATGAACTGCCGCAGATCTTTGCCAGAACAACCACAGAACTGCAGCTTGCATGTGAAGCATTTCATTCACACAGACATACATGCGCACACGGTTCGGGCAGCACGGTGGCGCGGCGGTTGAATTGTGCCTTACAGCGCCAGAGACCCGGTTTTGATCCTGACTGCGGGTGCTGTCTGTATATCAGTTTTACGATCTCCCTGTGATTGTGTGGATTTTCTCCTGGTGCTCTGGTTTCCTCCCACACTCCAAAGACGTACAGGTTTGTAGGTTAATTGGCTTTGGTAAAGATTGTAAAATGTCAATAGTGTGTAGGTTGGTGATAGTGTGTGAGGTGATCGCTGTTCAACGTGGACGGTGACTGAAGGGCCTATTCCAATGCTGTACCTCTAAACTAATCTAAACTAAACTAAACGTGTGAATGTACAAACATGTGCACACACCTGTATGAGTATGCACATACACCCATACCAATGTGCGCAGACATATATGCCCACACCTATGTATGTACGCACATAAACACATGCACACGCTCACATACACACATGCACAGAATCATGTATATGCACATGTGCTTATACACACAAATACCACAGTCTCACACATATGTACACCCTCACAGACATGCATGTGCACTCATACATGCACACACATACATAATCATTAATCACAAATATACATACACAAGCACTCACATGCACATATACATAGGCACATGCACACACACGCATATACATGTTCAAGCATACATATGCACTCACGTACAAGCACATGTACAAGTATGATGGTGCACACACACAAACACATTGGTGGTAGGAGTTTGTGTATAAAGTATTTCTTTACAACAGTGTTAAATTCAGTAATATTTCAATGGTTGGCGAGTGGATTTGAATATTCTGAAAGGGGTTGAAAGAGTGGTGTATAAATTCACACGATTCCTTCATTAACAGTGGCATAATGCTAAAATAATGGGCTAACAGCCAGCATAATGCACCATTGATGTAGTGTCATGGGTTTGAATTCTACCATGGCAATAAAAATTTCAAATTTAAGTAATTATATAAATCTGAAATTAAAACAAAATTTTAGTCTCAGTGAAGGAAGCTTTAATATCAGCCGATTCATAAGTCATAGGTGCAGAATTAGGCAATTCAGCCCATCAAGTCTACTCTGCTATTCAATCTGGCCAATCTGTGTTTAGTTTAGTTTACTTTATTGTCGTGTGTACTGAGGTACAGTTAAACACTTTTATTGCATGCTAACCAGTGGAAAGGCAAAACGTAATTACAATTGAGCCATTCACAGTGTACAGATACATGATAAGGGTATAAGGTTTAGTACAAGATAAAGCCAGTAAAGACCGATCAAAGCTAGTCCAAGGGTCTCTAAATGAGGTCGATAGTAGTTTAAGAAGGAACTGCAGATGCTGGAAAATCAAAGGTTGGAGGAGTAACACCTCATATTCTGCTTGGGCAGTCTGCATCCTAGTGCCATAAACATTGAATTCACCAATTTCCAGTAGCCTTTGCTGTCTCCTCCCCTTCTCAGCTCTCCCTCAAGCCTCGGGCACCACCTCTTCCTTTTTCCTTTCTTCTCCCCCCCCCCCCCCCCCCCCCCCCCCCCCCCCCCCCCCCCCCCCCCCACATGAAAGGTCTGAAGAATGGTTTCAGACCGAAACGTTGCCTATTTCCTTCGCTCCATAGATGCTGCTGCACCCGCTGAGTTTCACCAGCACTTGTGTCTACCTTTGAGGTCAAAAGTAGTTCAAGACTGCTCTCTAGTTGCGGTTTCCTGAGAACAACTATCTTTCCTTTTCAATCCCATTCTCCTATCTTCTCCCGGTAATCTTTCACACATTACTAATCAAGAATCTATCAATCTCTGCTTTAAGTATACCAAAGGCGTGGCCTTAAACTTGAGAAAGAAATCTCTTGCTATCCATTAATCTCAGTGAATGCTCTTTTCCATTCTTTCTCTCGGCAGCCAACTCACTTCCAGTCCTTAGTTTCTGTCCCTTCAACCTGTCCACTAATATTCTTCCTATCATTGATCATAGGATACTGCAAATGTATGAGGTAATCAATGGTCATGGTCATAGAGTCATAGAGATATACAGCGTGGAAACAGGCCCTTCAGCCTAACTTGCCCACACCGGCTATCGTGTCCCATCTGCACTAGTCCCACCTGCCTGCATTTGACCTATATCCCTTGAAACCTGCCCTGTCCATGCATAAACCTGTCCTATTCATGTACGCCCATCTACACCACGCTGCTTCGAGAAAGCCGACAAAATCAAAGACCTTTCCCTCCCCGATCATTCCTTCTCCCCACTCCTATTGAGCAGAAGTCAGAGGCTTAAAAAGGCTCTCCACCAGACTCAGGAGCAGCTTCTTCCCCTATGTATTCAGGCTTCTGATTAATCCTTCCATTAGCTAGAGTACTGTCCGATTCACCTCTATCCCATTGTGGACATCAGACTTTGTCTTTGGAACTGTCGCACTACTGTGCTGAGAACTCTATCTCACCATCTATACCTCTCGTTTCCCTGATTAGTCTGAAGAAGAGTTTCGACCTGAAACGTCACCCATTCCTTCTCTCTAGAGATGCTACCTGTCCCACTGAGGTACTCCAGAAAATTGTGTCTATCTTCAGTACCTTTCCCTCTCTATCAATTGTACATAAGTTTGGCTTAATTGTATTTCATAAGTTCATGTTATATGAGCCATTATATAGGCCATTCGGCCCAGGCTTGACCATCTACTCCGCCATTTATTCACGGCCGATCTATCATTCCCTCTCTTCCCCAATAGCATTATCTGGTTAATGGATAGCATGCAAAACAAAGCTTTTCATTGCATCTCAGTACAAGTGACAATAATAAACCTAAAGAGAAAGATTTAATGGGAACATGAAGGGGTAACTCTTTCACACAAAGGGCGGTGGGTGCATGGAACGAGCTACCTGAGGAGGTAATTGAAGCAGGTACTATCGCAATGTTTAGGAAACATTTGGACAGGTTCAGCAGGATATGGGCCAAATACAGACAGGCGGGATAGTGTAAATGGGACGTTGGTTGGTTTGGGCAAGATGGGCCGAAGGGCCTGTTTCCACTCTGTATGATTATGATTCTCCCTGACCTCAGAGGCGGCGCGACTCTCGTCAGCAGCGGCCTCTGCAGCCCGTCTGCATTTTTATTATTTTTTGTCTATGTTTCTATGTAGTTTTTGTTATTTTTTGTTGGGGTGTGTGTGTGGGGGGGGGGGGGGGGGGTGGGTGGGAGGGAGGGGGTAACTTTTAAATCTCTCCCTGCACGGGAGACCCGACCTTTTCTTTGTCGGGTCTCCGTAGTCGTTGGGGCTGCAACGAGGAGCGGCCTCCAACAGGAGAAGACCGGGGGCTCTGGTGCCGACGACTCACCTCACCGTCGCGGAACTGGCCGAGTCCAGAGCGGGTAGAGCGGTGGTGGAGCGCTGCTGCTGCTGCGGCCCGACCTCCGGAGATTCGGAGGCTGCAACTGCGGGTCTGGCGGACGGCGGCACCGGGAGCCCGCGGGTCCCTGGAGGGAGACCGCTTTTCAGGGCTCCCGCAACGGCGGCTTCTCCCACCCGAGTTGCGGGTTTGAAGAGCTCCTGGAGCGGGGCCTTCTAGCACCGCCCTGCGCAGCTTGGAATGACCGCGGGACTCTGCGAGCGCACGCCGGGGGCTCTAACTCCAAGACCCGGTGTGCGACCTTGCATCACCCGGCGTGGCTTTAATGGCCGCGGGACAATCGCCATCGCCAGCCGGGGGCTTTGACTTTGACATCGGGGGGGGGGGGGGGGGGGGGGGGGGGGGGTGGAGAGGGAAAGTTTTTTTGGCCTTCCATCACAGCGATGTGAGGGATGTTTATGTAAATTATGTTGTGTCTTGGGTTTATTTGTTTGTAATGTATGGCTGCAGAAACGTCATTTCGTTTGGACCTCAAGGGGTCCAAATGACAAATAAATTGAATCTAATCGAATCTAATTCTGTGACTATAAAAGTGGTTAACTGCGTATGTACCGACAACAAAATAATTAAATTCCTACTTGCAGCACCATTACAGATCTGTAAGCACAATATACATAGATAATAGGTATTAAATAAAAATATCTAATAAATTAACAACCCAAATAATACTGCAAAGAAAATCCTTAGTGCAACTAAAGACAGTCATAGAGTCATATAGTCTTACAGTGTAGAAACAGGCCCTTTGGCCCAACTTGCCCACACCGGCCACCATATCCCATCTATACCAGCCCCAGCTTCCTGCTTTTGACCCATTAATCTATTACTAAAACTCTCATCTTGTTTGTTTCTATATGTGGACATGTGATCCTGAAATTACATCGAAACGATACATGTTAGTGCTACAATTTTTGCACCACCTTACTCACAATTGTCTTCTGGTGTGTTTTCAACAAGCTTCGTTGAGATTGATGTTATATTTTACAAGTTATTAACATTTTTAGCTATACAAAACCCCACATTGAGACCAATAACTTAAAGTGCTGTGCAGTTGCTGGCAGTTACAGCTATGACATTTACATGGGATCTCATTTGCAACAATATTGCAATCATACAACACTGAGTCCTGACAGAGTGAGGCTGAACAGGAGTGTGAAGGGGCAGAGTGAGGCTAAACAGGAGGGGGAGGGACTGCTGGGGGAGGCAGGGGAAGTGGAATTGGGAGGATGAGGGGCTATGGATGAGTGGTGGAATCTTGCGTAGGGGGAACGAGTTTCGTTGGGGGAATGGGTGTGTGGTGGAATATTGCGTTAGGAGACCAGGCTTCCCGTGTGACAGGGACCCAATGGGTCCCACTTCGTCTAGTATCCCTATAAACCTATCCATGATTCATAGTTGAGTTTAATATATTCAAGAGCCTGATGATTGTTGGGAAGAAGCAATTCTTGCACCTGGTGGCCATGGTTTTCAGATTCCTGTGCCTTCTTACTGATGGTAGGAGTAAAATGAGAGTGTGGCCAAGGTTGTGTGGAACTTTGATGACATTGGCTGTCTTTTTGTGGCAGCACTTTCTTTGGGCCCCTTCTCTTAACCAACATCCCTAAAGCTGGTCATTAGTGCACGTTATTGAATGATGTTTGCATCTGTAAGCTCAACTGCACTTAATTGTGAGATGTGGCCTGACCCGCTGAGCTACTCCAGCAATTTGTGTCCTTTTGTGCACTCTCAGGAAAGATACCGACCCAAAACATCACATAGACACATCTCAACCAACATCCCTAAAACTGGTCATTAGTGCACAAGTCATTGAATGATATTTGCATCCATGAGCTCAACTGCACTTAATGGTGAGATGTTGCCTGACCCACTGAGTTACTTCAGAATGTTGTGTCCTTTTGTGTGAAACAGCATTTGCAGTTCCTTGTTTCTGCACAATCTCAACTTTACAGCTTACCCCTCATGTCACCTTGTCCAATTTTCACTATCCATTTAGTTTCTGACTTCATCTGCCCATGAAATAATGAAACCACAATTTAAAACATGGTCAGGGAGGATGACTTAGGTTGTTAAGGAAGGGAGAGAAGGTTCCTTCGGTGAATGAGAGAAATGAATGTGCTTCATCGTGTTTTATGATCTATTTACGTTGCATGAAAGTTATGGTTCTCTTCCGGATAAATTGCTCATTATTCATATCCTGCAAAATTTCACAGTAAACAGGTTCCAGGAGCAGAGGAGATTGTATATTGATCGCCAAGGGGCATCGAACTCACTATGTCATCACACGGTGCTGTTGGGAACTGTCACAGGAATGAAGAATAACTCGTGCTCCATTAATCCATTGTTTCAAATTTATAGTGGCAAGAGCCACAATAATTTTCCACTAATGCGCTGTATTGGGTAAAAGTTGAAGGGAATGGAAGTTGCTTTTACAGTTGACCAATGATTCTTTGTGTACAACCTGGTAAAATCATACAGCATACCTCACCTAGGCAGTGCACAAGTGTCGCCATGTTCCTGGTGCTGACAACGTTACAAAAGTTCACTGAACAGTTCTATATATTGCCTGCTGCCACACATGGCAGCAGGCGATCCCGTCCCTTCCCATCAGGACTCCCCCTTCTCGCTTGGCAGTCCCCACGCTGGAATCCCCCCTTTATTATTTCTCCCCCCGCTGAGTCCTCCCTTTGTTCTCAGCGGCTCCCCGCCGGGTATCTCAGGTTCCCTTCGTTCTCGACAATTCCCCTCATTCTCGATGATTCCTCTCACTCGGCAGTCCCTCTGGCCCTCGACGGTCCCTCTCGCCCACGCTCTCAATGGTCTCCATCACTCTTCACAGATCCCTTGCTCTCGGCAGTCCTAGTTGCTCCCGATGATCCACCTCCCTCTCGATTATCCTCCTCCCTCTCGAAGGTTCCCCTCACTCTCGACGGTCTCCCCTCGCCCTCAGTGTCCCACTACGTTCTCGGCAACTGCTCGCTGGTCTGAAGGGCCTTGGCCTCACCTCGCCAGGATACTCCTGGCATGTGCCTCGCTGGGATGCTGGTGAGGAGAATGACAAAGATGCGATGAGAATTGTGCTTTCAGAAAATTATTGCTCTGTCATCCCTCAACAGCACATACAGAAACCGAGCATAATTTATCCCAATTCAAACCATGTGTGAATCCTGCTACTAAATCCTTCTGTCATAACCTCTTGGTGTCTCAGCCCAACAGGCTCAATGGATCTGAAGATGATTAAAGGGCAAAGTTTAAAGGAGATATGCCTGGGGCACTATGGTGGTGCAGCAGTAGAGTTACTGCCTTACAACACCGGAGACACGAGTTTGATCCTGACTACAGGTGCTGTCTGCATGGAATTTGTAAGTTCTCTCCATGACAGCATGGGTGCTCCAATTTCCTACCACACACGACATTTTGTAAAATTGTGAAATTCTCCCTCATGTGTAGGATAATACAAAGGGTGATCTCTGGTTCATGCAAGCTCAGTGGGATGAATGGCCTGTTTCCATGCTATATCTCTAAAGTCTAAAGTCAAGTCTATGTCCAGGTCAAGCTTTTTTACATGGAAGGCAGTGAGTAGTTCGGACTGAAGATGGAGGCAGATAGAAGAGTGTCTTTTAGATTCATAGAAAAGAGAAAAATAGGTGCCGGTATATGCCATTCGGATTTTCGAGCCAGTACCACCATTCTATATGATCATGGCTGATTGGTGTGATCCAACTTCAGCCATTCCTACTTTTTCCCCATATCCCTTGATTTCATTTAGCCCTAAGAGCTAAATCTAACTCTTTCTTGCAAACATCCAGTGAATTGGCCTCCTCTGCCTTCTGTGCCAGAGAATTCCACAGATTCACAATTCTCTGGGTGAAGACGCTTTTCCTCATCTCAGTTCTAAATGAGTACCCCTTAATACCCCTTGATACCCCTCTGAATACCCCTTATTCTTTAACTGTGACTCCCGGTCACAGACTTTTAAGAGACAGGCACATAGATGTCTACAATGGGGTAGAGCCAAATCGAAAAGTAGCCAATCTTATGGAAGGACAGTTCAGAACCCTGATAACAGAGAGGAAGAAGCTGTTCCTTAGTCTGGTGGTGCCCGCTTTCAAGTTTCTGTACCTTCTGCCAGATGGGAGTGGGCAGACGAAGGATGACTGGGGAGGGACAAGTCTTTGAAGATAGACACAAGATGCTGGAGTAACTCAGCAGATCAGGCAGCATCTCTGGAGATGTTGAAGGTAATTTTGCAACTTGAAGGAACATGGAATAAGTTTGGAAAATCGCTACTGTGTCGTTACTCTGCTGCATTATTCCCATAAGTATTTAATCTTTCCTCAGGCAAGTTAGCCACAGTCTTATTGCATAAAATAACATGGCACACAGCCGATCACAGAGATCTAAAGAATCTCCATAAACTAATTTTAGAGTACTTCTTATGTATCCCTGGTACTGGGATGTCAAAGGTCCACCTAAAAATCAAGTCTTGTGTTTACATATTATTGTACCACGTCATTCAGAGAAGACTCATGTGCTGCACATATTGTAGGATATTTTGAATACAGTGGTACTTATAATGAGAGGCAAGAGAACAAGTGCATCAGTTTGACTGAGACCGTTCATCATGTTGATTAGGAATGTCAAGTGCAGCACTATCGGAGGTGAATCATAGAGTCATGGAGTCATTCAGTGTGGAAATAGGCTCTTCAGCCCAACCTGCCCTTACTGACCAACATGCCCCATCTACACTAGTCCCACCTGCCTGCATTTGACCCATATATCCCTCTAAACCTGTCCTATCCATGCACCTGTCTAATTGTTTATTAAATGTTGCAATAGTATCTGCCTCATCTACCTCCTCTGGCTGCTTGTTCCATACACCCACAAAGCTTTGTGTGAGAAAGTTGGGGCCTGACCCATTTGGGCGACCTAATCCACGAGTTCTGGCAAGTTTGCCCTCGATCCATACTCGCAGCATGGTCGACACAAGGTCGTAGGAGGTCGTAGGAGTGGGTCTTCGTAATTCGTTTTTTTCCTTCATGCTCGAGTAAAAAAAGGTCACCATGGGTCTCCGCATTTACTCGAGTTGCCTCAGGTTGGCTAGTCGTAGGTTCGCGGAAGTTGAAGGTTTTCATAGATAACTTCATCATAGTCGAAGGGAAAAACTCTCCCACGAGTACAAAAAAGTCGTAGTCACCATGGGTACATAGTCAAAAAATCAATATTTTTTTCTTAACCGCCAATTAGGTCGTAGTGGGACAGCCCCTTTACCCACTCGGAAGAAGGGTTTCGGCCCGAAACATTACCCATTTCCTTCGCTTAGTCGTAGAAGGTCGTATTTATATCTCCCCCTTCACCACCCTATGGGCAAGAGAAGAAATCCCACATGGTCACAGGGACAACGTACAAACTCGGGACGTTAGTACAGTTTCCGTTTGTACAGCCTAGTTCCGGCCACTTCAGCATCGGAAGAAGGGTTTCGGCCCGAAACATTACCCATTTCCTTCGCTCCATAGATGCTGCTGCACCCGCTGAGTTTCTTCAGCATTTTTGTGTACCCTTTACCCACTCCTCAGATTCTGATTAAATATCTCCCCCTTCACCTTAAGCCTATGCCCTCTGGTTCTCGATTCCCCATCTATGGGCAAGAGACTCTGTGCGTCTACCCGATCTATTCCTTTCATGATTTTATACACCTCTATAAGATTACCTCTCATCCTCCTGCGCTCCAAGGAAAAGAGTCCCAGTCTGTTCAACATCTTCCGGGACGTTAGATTAAGGTCCAAGTTACTTAGTTCAGTTTAGAGATACAGCCTAGAAATAGGTCCGTCGGCCCACAGAGTCCGCACCGACCAGTGATACCCGTACACTAATACTGTCCTCCACTATGGAACAACTTATAATCAGGATCCTGTAGCACCCCTGGAGAAATCCACATGGTCGCAGGGACTACGTACAAACTCAGTACAGACAGCACCCGAGTTCAGGATCCAACCCGGGTCTCTTGCGCTGTAAGGTAACCGCTCTACTGCTGCACCACTGTGACTCCCCAAGCAGTTGCTACAATTAAAAATTGATGATGATACTTCATTGACACATGTCTAGATACAATGAAATTCTTTGTTTTGCATAGAAGATCCCTATCGATCACCACAATAAGTACAAAAGTGCAACGATTGTAGCGTAATAGTAGGCTTCACCAATACAATACACAAAGAACATATTTCTGGCGCCCATGAAGTTTCAAAATTCTTAAGAGCGCAGTCTTATCTCGGCCTTAAAGGCCTGTTGTCCTGATGACACCGATCCTCTACTCTGTCCGCCGTCAACTTGAAAACGGCCCTCTGTTCAGCGTCCACAGCCGTTGCCGACTCCCTCCACCCGACTCCCCGTACAAACTCCCTACATGGTCAGGATCAAACCGGGGCATCTGGCGCTGTAAGGCAGCAACTCTACCACTGCACCATTGTGCCGCCCTAAACACACAGACAGGTCCCAAGGTCGGAATTGAACCCTTGTTTCTGGAGCTGTGGTTTAGCAGATATACTAGCTGCTCTATTGTGCTGCTCTCGAATCATGCAGCATTTCCAGATTTCTGGCCAAATATATTTTTCTCTTCATACCCCCTCATTATCACCTTTTCCACAGCTAACAATGGACCATTGTGGGCTCCACCTTTCCTTTATCATCCTTGCTGGCCTTGATTTGTTCTTTCCATGCCGTTCATTCTTTTGTTCTTTGTACCTGTTCAGTTGTTTAGAAATTCTAGGAGTGAAATTAGACCATTCGGCCCATCAAGTCTACTCCGCCATTCAATCATGGCTGATCTATCTTTCCCTCTCAACCCCATTCTCCCGCCTTCGCCCCATAATCCTTGATATCCTGACTAATCAAGAATCTGCCAAGCTATTGTCATATCTCTAGTTTCCCTCTCCACTGACTCATTGTCTGAAGAAGGATCTCGACCCGAAACATCACCTATTCCTTTTCTCCAGAGATGCTGCCTGACCCGCTGAGTTACTCCAGCATTTTGTGTACATCTTTCTGTTCCTGTCTTTCCTTTCCCTTAATAAGAAGCTCAGTTGCTTCAAGTGTTCCTTAGTTAAAGGCAGATGAAATGGGATCTCAATAAAACATGGACTGAAAACCACATTGATGGTTTAACACCAATATCATTAAATTTGCAGAAGCATTGATCTTTCTGTTAAAGTCTATATGCCTGACTGTAGCAAAATTATAATGTACTGTGCTGTAGCACTGCTGCGAAAAATTATATAGTTTTGTCAAATTAATCTGGAGATCAGTGTAGAATGCTGGCAAAACTGCTTATCTGTGGAAGAAAAGATGTTTTTTACAATCCACATTCATGGAAAGGCAGATGATAATATTAATTTAACTGGAGTTTTATCAATTCAGTAGTTGAGTTTCATTGTCCTATTGGGACACAAGACAATAAAACTCTTGACTCTTGAGTTAGAGTCATAGAGTCATATAGTCAGTTCGGAGTTTGTATGTTCTCCCTGTGACTGAATGGGTTTCCTCCGGGTGCCCCGGTTTCCTCCCACACTCCAAAGACATAAATGTTTGTAGGCTGGTACACAAAAAAGCTGGAGAAACTCAGCGGGTGCGTCAGCATCTATGGAGCGAAGGAAAAAGGCAACGCTTTGGGCCGAAACCTTTCTTCAGATCCCCCCTGCCCTCCAACAAATACCTTGTAGAAGTTCTCCTCCTCTCTCCGGAGACAGTTTCACAACCTCCTCTCTAACTGCCCCCTCACTGTGATCCACCCTGCCCTCCAACAAAAACTTAAACACTTAATGTTTGTAGGCTTATTGCCTTTGGAAAATTGTAAATTGTTCCAAATGTGGACTGTAAATTGTACCTAGATTCTCCACATAACACTTGACACCATTATTAATCAAGAACCTCTTCTCCAGCCAACAATGGGCCATTATGGGGTCCTCCCTTCCTTGGCCATCCAATGCCGGTCCTGAGTTTTTCTGGCCTTACCCCACTTTATCTCCCCCCCCCCCCCCCCCCCCCCCCCACTTTAAGTCTGAAGAATGGTTCTGACCCAAAACGTCACCCATCCTTTTTCTCCAGAGATGCTGTCTGACCCACTAAGTCACTCCAGCACTTTGTGTTTATCTTTGGTATTAACCTGCCTCTGCAGTTCCTTCCTACACAGGAACCTGTCAATCTCTGCTTTAAAAATACCCAATGATTTGGTCTCTACAACAATAGACAATCGGTGCAGGTGTAGGCTATTCAGCCCTTCGAGCCAGCACCACCATTCAATATGATCATGGCTGATCATCCCCAATCAGTACCCCGTTCCTGCCTTCTCCCCATATCCCCTGACTCCACTATTTTTAAGAGCCCTATCTAGCTCTCTCTTGAAAGCATCCAGAGAGCCTGCCTCCACCACCCTCTGTGGCAGAGAATTCCACAGACTCACCACTCTCTGTGAGAAAAAGTGTTTCCTCGTCTCCGTTCTAAATGGCTTACTCCTTATTCTTAAACTGTGGGACCCCTGGTTCTGGACTCCCCCAACATCGGGAACAGGTTTCCTGCCTCTAGCATGTCCAAGCCCTTAACAATCTTATATGTTTCAATGAGAGGCCCTCTCATCCTTCTAAACTCCAGGGTGTACAAGCCCAGCTGCTCCATTCTCTCAGTATATGACAGTCCCGCCATCACGGGAATTAACCTTGTAAACCTACGCTGCACTCCCTCAATAGCAAGAATGTCCTTCCTCAAATTAGGGGACCAAAACTGCACACAATGCTCCAGGTGTGGTCTCACTAGGGCTCTGTACAACTGCAGAAGGACCTTTTTGCTCCTATATTCGATTCCTCTTGTTATAAAGGCCAACATGCCATTCACTTTCATCACTGCCTGCTGTACTTGCATGCTTACTTTCATAGACGGATGTGCAAGGACCCCTCAGATCCCATTGTACTTCCCCTTTTCCTCAACTTGACACCATTTAGATGGTAACCATCTGTGGCAATAAATTTCATACATTCACCCTCCTGCTAAAGAGATTCTGCTTTATTTTCATTCTAAAGGTATGTAGTTTAATTCTGAGGCTGTACCCTGGTTTCTCAGACTCTCCCGTTAATGGAAATACCATTTACATCCAATCTATCTAGGCCTTTAATTATTCGGAAGGTTTCAATGAGTTTCCCCCTCATCCTTTTAATCCCTATCGATACAGGCCCAGAGTTTCAAACATTCGTCATACATTAACCCAATCATGCCCGTAAACCTCCTCTGGTCCCTCTCCAAAGCCATCCTTCCTCACATATGGGCCCAAAACTGCTCACTATATTCCCATTGTGGCCTGACTAGCACCTAATAAAACCTCAGCATAACATCCCTATTTTTATACTCTAGTCCTCCAGGAGAGACCTATAATGGGCAGAAAAAAAAAGTTGGTTAAAAGGATGGCAGTGAAAGTGCACTCACCCACCTATGATAAATCTCATTAATACAACATCTGGTTTGTAAAAATATAAACATTTTAACAGCTCTCCCTAGCTGTATTACCTCCTTCAATTCTGTAACCTTACAAGCAACCTCTACATTTTTGATTGTAAATGCCTGTTATGCTGCAGAATTAATTGCTCCCCCATTGGTTTAGTTTGGTTTAGTTTAGTTTAGAGATACAGCGTGGAAACAGGCCCTATGACGAGAGATGTTGATCAGTCCTGAACAGCTCCCATAAAATGTCACACAGTCAATTTCTCAGTTTGCTAAAAACGTTTTTTTTCCCACTAACCTGAAGCATACAGATCCTCATTCATAACATAGACACAAAATGCTGGAGTAACTCAGAGGGTCGGGTAGCATCTCTGAAGAAAATGAATAGGTGACATTTTGGGTTGGAACCCTTCTTCAGACTGAAAGATAGAGATGGGTGGGGGGTGGGGGGGGGAGAACTGGATGCGAGAAAAAGCTAGAACAAATCAGGGCCGGCAGCAGAATTCCTCAAGAAGGGTGGTGTTTATTGTTGGCTGGGTGAAGTATGCCAATGACAGGGAAACAAGGATGTGCACAGTGGGTAGATCCAATGTGCTGGAGTAACTCGCCAGATCAGGCAGCATCTCTGGAGAAAAGGGAATAGGTGACGTTTTGGGTCAAAACCCTTCTTCAGACAGAGTAAAGGAGAGGGAAACTAGACGTATGAAAAGGTTCAGAACAAATCAGAGCCAGCACCAATGACCAAGGAAAAGTGGAGCCCACAATGGCTGGGCTAAGAGGTGATAGATAGAATGCGAATGTGGAACTGGCTGGACAACCAGGGTATGAGAGGGGTGAAGAGAAAGGGAATGCAGGGACTTGAATGCATGAAATTAGAGAAATGCTTTTATTTGTTATTTTCGTACCTTTCATTCATTTGTTCCTTGTGCCTTTTCATGCCTCTAGTTTCACTTTCCCCCGATTCTCAGTCTGAAGAAGGGTCTTGACCTGAAACATCACCTTTTCCTTTTCTCTAGACATGCCTCCTGGCCCGTTGAGTTACTCCAGCATTTTGTGTCTATCTTCAACCGCTGGGTTATAACCTGCCCAAGCAAAATATGAGGTCCTGTTCCTCCAATGTGTGTGTGGCCTCACTCTGACAGTTGAGAAGGCTCAGGACAAAAAGGTTAGTAAGCCAGACATGATCATCACCTCCGATGTGACAAAACAGCTGATCATTCTGGAGCTGACAGTGCCCTGGGAAGAGTGTATTGAAGAGGCTGAAGAGACGAAACGCGCAAAGTACCAGGAACTGATGGAGATGTGCCAGGACAGTGGCTGGAAGACATACTATAAGCCCATAGAGATGGGCTGTAGAGGCTTTGCAGGACACTCACTCTGCAAAGTCCTCAACCAGTTGGGCATTACAGAGCTGGCAAAGAAGAGGGCCATTCAATACACAAGCAAAACCGCAGAGAAAGCCATGAGGTGGCTTTGGATTAAGAGGGCTGATCCGTGGGTGGTTGCTGCTGGGACGCAAGCCGGGGCTTGATCAACCCCGGCTGGGTCACCTGGGCGAGGGTATCTGATGTTGTGAGACCCAAAACACCCGATGACCCCAGGTCACATCACTGAGGATTCATCCCAGCGCATCTAGAAGATGTATCTTTCACACTGGAAAAGGAGTTAAAATGTTTGGCAACCCAGGAGATCCAGTGGAACAGTGGAACGAGCAGGAACTAGTAGGATGACTAGGATGGGGGAGGGGGGGTGGAGTGGAAACCAGCAACTGCAGTTTCTTCCTACTCATTTATAATATGTACTGCACAATAATGTTGCCGGCTATAGCTCCCAGGAGGAGTGTCATATGAAAGGGTTACTTACCATGGCAATATATCAGTCTGAATCACCGTGAAGCCACTCTTTACTGTCCATTCAAGCATATGTTGTGAAAAATATGATACTCTGTTAAAGTCAAACTCAACAGCCATCAAAACTATGTTGTTATCTCATGCACAACTTATTCAATAAATATGTCAAGATCGGTGCCAATAATTAGGTTATTGGATCCACTCGATTTGAACATCTTACATTTTTGGGGCGGTACAGTGTCGCAACGGTAGAGTTGCTGCTTTACAGCATCAGAGACCCTGACTACGGGTCTGTGCGGAGTTTGTACGTTCTCTCCGTGATCTAGTAGGCATTCGCTGGGTGCTCCGGTTTCTTCTCAAACTCTAAAGATGTGCGGGTTTGTAGGATAATTGACTTCAGTAAAGATTGTAAATTGTCCCTAGAGTGTAGGGTAGTGCTAGTGTATGGGGATCACTAGACAGCGTGGACCCAGTGAGCCAAAGGGCCTGTTTCTGCGCTGTATTTCTAAACTAAACATACATTAGCACGAGAGGACAGAAAGATGAGATACTATATGATCTTCTACATTATTAAAGAGGCGCTGGCCATTTCCGCTGATTGGGAGGAATAGAAGAACCTGTTTCCGTGCTAGATCTAAACTAAACTAAAACTAAACTTAACTGAACATTTTAGAGATGTGACTCACGTTCATTAGATATTCAAGCTCCGAGTGCATTATTAATGGTTTTCTAAGCGGAAGATAATGTGAATGTTGAACTGAAAAACCTACCTTCTTTAGGGAATTAGCCTGTTGAATGATTCCCTGTAACTACCTGAATTGTTCCCTTCTGCCACTTGGAGCAAGAGTGTCAGATGACTAATCAACTATTAAGCATGGTTCCAAAAGTAACACTCACACCCAGAGCACTGCATTTGGTTTCAGGCAGTATATGATAGGGGTGGATAAAGTCCAGTGAACATTCATCAGAACATTGGTCAGGCCTCAATGGGCGGCACAGTGGTGCAGCAGTAGAGTTGCTGCCTCACAGCGGCAGTAGACCCGGTTCGATCCTGTCTACGGGTGCTGTCTGTACGGGGTTTGTCCATTCTCCCTGTGACCACGTGTTTTTTTTCCAGGTGCTCCGGTTTACTCCCACATTCCAAAGACGACAGGTTTGTAGATTAATTGGCTTTGGTAAAAATTGTAAATTGTCCCTAGAGTGTAGGATAGTGCTAGTGTACGGTGTGATCGCTGGTCAGCACAGACTCGCTGGGCTGAAGGGCCTGTTTCTGTGCTGTATCTCTAATGTCTAAAGTTCTCCCTGTGAGTGTATGGGTTTCCTCCGGGTATTCTAGTTTTGTTCCACATTCCAAATACGTACAAATTTGTTAGTTAAAGTGGCTTCTGTAAATAGTCCAAAGGATATAGCATGCAAACTGGAATAATATAAAACAAGTGTGAACGGGTGATCGATGTTCGACAGTGTCTTGTTGGTCCAAAGGGCCTGCTTCCATGCTGTATCTTTAGTTTAGTTTCAAGATTAAGCACAGAAACAGGCGATTGAGCCGCACTGACCAGCGATTCCCATACACTAGCATTATTCTACACACTAGGGTAAAATTACAATTTTTACTGAAGCCAATTAACTGACAAACCTGTACGTCTTTGGAGTGTGAAAGAAACCAGAGCAGCTGTCGAAAACCCATGTGATCGCAAGGTGAACATGCAAACTCCGTACAGACAGCGCCCTCTAAACTAAACTATATTAATCTAAACTAAATTAATCTAAGCTAAATTAATCTAAACAAAACTACTGAAATTCTGTAGGAAGGAAATGCAGATGCTGGTTTACATTGGATGGACACAAAATGCTGGAGAAATTCAGCGGTACAGGCAGCATCTCTGGATAGAAGGAATGAGTAATGTTTCGGCTTGAGACCTTCTTCAGACAAAGAGTCAGGGAGAGGGAGCCACAGAGATAAGGAAGTGTAAGGTGTGAAAACGGGACATCGTTAATATAAGATCACAGTTGACTGTTAGCCACCCGTATCAGAAATACCAGCATATCTAAAGTGCAGTCCTCCCTCTGATACCGACTGTCGAGTTGCAGCAATCTAGCGCCAGAGTCTTTGCCATTTATTGATCGCAGAGCAGCCATGGGAAAGGATAGACAGGATCGGAGACTACACATTTTGCAACGTGCCTGATGATAGTGATGATGAGGGCATCAGTTCTCACTAGCTTGTTGAAGCACCATATTTCCTGCCCGCTCGCGGATTGTAATGTCACGTGGGGTTTGAATCCAAACCTGACATTGACAAAGTGTGTGAGAGCCTCCAGCACATCATTTGGCTGACTGATTCCTTTTGAGAGAGGGGTGGTTTGTTGTCAGCAGTACTGGCAGTGCTGATGGAGGAAGCTGAGCTGAAGCACTCTGCTTGATTCATGATGCTTTGCTTATGTGTGCTGGGCAGGTAAACAAATGAACAAGCTCTTACAAGGCTCACTTGCACCCCCTCCAACCTCATTGACTATCCGGTGCTCCCACTGCGGTCTCCTATATATTGGCAAATCCAAACGTAGACTGGGCGATTGCATCACTGAACATCTACGCTCAGTCCACCTTGGCTTATGCGATCTCCCAGATGCCAAACATTTTAACTCCCTTTCCCATTCCCACACTGACCTTTCTGTCCTGGGCCTCCTCCACTGTCAGAGGGAGGCCACACTCAAATTAGGTGAATGGCCAGGTTTCCCTCTCTCTCCCCCTTCCCCAACCTATTCATCCTACCATATCCACTTTTCGCATCCTGGTATCCCTGTTGTTACTACATCTTCCTCAACCAACAATGGGCCAATATGGACTCCACTCTTCCCTCTGTTGCTGGTACTGATTTGTTCTGGCATTTTCTCACTTCCAGTTTTGCCATCATCCCCCCACACAAACACTATTTCCCCCCCCCACCCCCACCCATCTCTCAGTCTGAAGAAGGCTTCCAACCCGAAACATCACCTATTCCTTCTCTCCAGAGATTCTGTCGGGTCCGCTGAGTTACTCTGTCTATCTTCGGTGCAAACCACCATCTGCAGTTCCTTGCTACAAATTCTGTGAGCACATACAAGGCTTTCCCCAAGTTCAGGATGTCCCAGCAAACCTCTTAACTAATTAATCCATTTTGAAGCGCATTTTGCTTTGTCAAGTAACAACACAATAGCCAAAGCAAATTCCTCAAACAATTAGTTTTTGATAATAACATTTAGCTGTGAGCTGTCTAACTGTACCCTTTGCTCAATCTATCGTACAGGCGTCTCACTTTTCACGAGTGTTTGAGTTAAGCATTTTTGGAATAACGCGCTTGGTTTAATCACAGAGCCTACCGGTAATTTACGCACTCGTATTTTTAAAATAATGCGCTCAAATTAAGCCTGACAGCATAGTGTATATATATATTCCATTTACTCGCTTTGTGATCCGCATTGTTTTTCAAGAACGTATACCCCATGTAAAATGTTGAAAAATTAGCGGCAACTAGAATGAAGGCGCCATGGAGCGTAGCGAGAATTCTAGGTGGGTCGCCAGGAGGTCCTAATGGGTTTCCAGGAGCTCGAAGGTTCTCGGACGTTCTCGTAGGTTGTAGCCGGTGCTTACCGGTGAATTTCATTGGCTCATTGGGAAAAAAAGATATGCAGTAGTTTTCAGAACGAAGGATAACTGACTGGTAATGTTAAATGTCCGCTGAGCTTCAGAACCAGGCTTCTTAAAAGTTATCTCCACTCCTTCTCCTCCCTCTCCCTCCCCCCCTTTTAACGGACAATATAATACAATACAATACCATTTATTTGTCATTTGAACCTCACATGAACCTGAACATGAGGTTCGAACGAAATTTGGTTTCTGCAGTCATACAAGAAAAGAACCAAGACACACACCAACACAATTTACACAAACATCCATCACAGTGAATCTCCTCCTCACTGTGATGGAAGGGAAATTCTTGTCTCTCCCCTGCTCTCCATTCTTCTCCCGATGTCAAAGTCAAAGCCCCCGGTGGGCGCTAGCAAGTCCGCGGCCATTTAAAACCGCGCTGGCGATGTAACGCCCCGCTCCAGGTCACTTTCAACGCCGCAATTCGGGCGGGAGAAGTCGCCGTTGCCGGTGCCCCGCAAAGCAGTCTCCCACCGGGGACCCACGAGCTCCCAGTGTCACCATCCACCGGAGTCGGGTCGCAGCCGCGTGCCACTGCAGCTCTCCATGCTCCGAACTCTCCACACTCCGAAGCTGGCCAGCTCCACGATGGTAGGTCCGCAGCTCCGCAGGCTCCGTGACTTGAGCCCCCAGGTCATTCCAGTTGGAGGCCGCTCCACGGTACTAGGCCCCAACGACAACGGAGACCCGACAGGGAAAACGTCGGGTCCCCTTGCAGGGAATAGATTTAAAAGTTTCCCCCACCCACACATACACATTTAAAAGCCCACTACAAACTATACCCTCAATGGGACAAAATAATTAAAAAAAAGACAGACAGACAGCAGAGGCCACTGCGATGTCCACGGACTTACCGTACACTGTGCTTTAGCCCTCTTAATTACAGCGCAAACCTTCCTGTTCATCGTGGTGTGTGTCTGTAGCACCTTGGTTTTGCGGGAGCACCTGGAGAAAACCCATGCGGTCACAGGAAGAATGCACAAACACCGGACAGATAGCACCCATTGTCAGGATCAAACCTGGGTCTCTGGTGCTGAATGGTAGAAACTCTGCCACTGCGCCACCGTGGTGCCCGACTAAATTACAAAAGGTCTCCCCTCACATCTCCATCCACCTCTCCATTATCCTCTCCCCCTACCCCCTCTAAACCGTTCCACCAATATCCCTCCCTCTTTACATTTGACTCCACTTCCCTCCTTATCTGACACCATCGCTCGTGTCTCCTTTTCATCCTTTATTCATACATTCAAAACCTCTCATCACCTGTACCCATCTATCACTGGTCTGAAGAAGAGTCTGAAGGCACCCGCTGAGTTACTCCAGCATTTTGAGTCTTTTTTTTATTTTTATAAACCAGCATCTGCAGTTCCTTGATTCTACATTTCCACCTATTACTTGCCAGGCTTTGTCTGTTACTTTCAGCCTGAAGAAGGGTCCTGATCTGAAACGTTGCCTATCCATGTTCTCCAGAAATGCTGCATGGCCTGTTGAATAATCCCACACTTTGTGACACATTATTATTAACTGAGTTACTGGCCATCTCTCCCAATACCTCCTTATGCAACTCAGAATAAATATCCAGTTTGATAACTCTGTTATTGGACTAAAACCAGTGAACAGAAAACAGGGCGTGCTATAGTATTCCTCCTTCAATTAAGCCAAGGCAGGTGGCTATGTTCTGGCTACATAAGCGGGAATGAAAGATTAATGATGCTTTCAGAGCTTGGGCACACAAAGTTCTAGAATGACAGTGAGTTGTGCATCCTTCTTTCCAAGCTCAATTAGACTTAATTAAAAATCTGATTACTCTCACAGGACAGCTTAACTCTTAGGATTGCATGACTTACGTCGTTTGTAACGGCTTTGAAACAACAAGACCAATTGATCTGTTAAAGTGTGCACAAGAATACCTATCGTAATAACAAAAGATAGCCTTAGATCGGGTAGATGCACAGTCTCTCGCCCAGCGTAGGGGAATAGAGAATCAGAGGGTATAAGTTTACAAGATTTAATAGAACATAAGAGTTATCTTTTTCACACAAAGGGTAGAGGGTGTATTGAATGAGATGCCGGAGGAGGTAGTTGAGGCAGGTACTATCGCACCATTTAAACAGTTGCATGGATAGAACAAGTTTAGAGGGATGTGGGCTAAAAGGAGGCAGGTGGTACGAGTGTAGATGGGACATTTTGGTTGGTTGGTGTGGGCAAGTTGGTTGAAGGGCCTGCTTCCATGCTGAATGACTCTATGACTCTAACAGCTCCATCCAAATTACAGAGAATTGTGGATGCAGCTCAGACCAATGAAACAAACCAATCTCCCTTCCAGTGACCCATCTACACTTCACATTGCCTTGGAAAAGCAACCGACATTATCCCCACCCCAATTTGTCATACCCTGGTAATTCTTTCTTCCCCCTGCTCCCATCAAACAGAAAAGACAGAAGCTTGAATGCATGCACCACCAGACTCGGGAACAGTTTCTTCCCCTTCGTTATCAGGCTTCCATAAGCTAGGGTACTGTCTGATTTACTCTCTGAGGATATTAGACTCTGTCTAGGGAACTAATGCTGAACAGGATTTTGCACTGTGTATAGTCCCCTCTGCTCTATCTATTGTATCAAAGTTTGACTTGATTGTATTTATGTACAATATTATATGACCCGTTGTATAGCAAAACAAAAGAGCAATAAATCCAAACCTCTCTTTGTGCTCTGTGGATGCTCCCCCACTGCCGTTAGGTAAGAAGTTGTTTATTCAGAAAAAGCAGTGATGAAGGAATGTCTGATATCAGTGCAGTCATAGAGTTTAGAATTTAAAGATTAATCGAGTCGAAATGGCCCATCAATGGTATCCAATTTTCGCATTCTACACACGGGGGGCAAATTACAAAATTTGATTAACCTAAAAACATGCACATCTTCGGAATGTGGAAGGAAACTGGAGCATCCTGAGGAAACCCATGCAGTCACAGGGAGAACGTACAAACTCCACACAGACAGCACCCGTATTCAGGCTCGAACCTGGGTCTGGTGCTGTAAGGCAGCAATTCTACCAGCCACGCCACTGTGTCGCCTATCTCCCATTCATACCATCTCTATGCTATCCCATTTTCTTATCTATTACCCACATCTGTGCCTATTTAACAGAGGCCTATTAAACTATAACCCCACATGTTTTTGGGATGTGGGGGGATTTGGAATGTGCACCCAGAAGAAGTCTTGCATTCACAACGAGAATGCGCAAACTCTACACATAGATTCATGCAACCAAGAAGAACAGACCTTTACGTCTCACCTTATTCATGAAAAATCATTGTACCTAGCTACAGTGCATTCACAAAGTTCACATTTTGTTACATTACAACCTTATTCTAAAAGGGATTAAATTAATTTATTTAAATCATCAATCTACACACAATACCCCATAATAAAAAAGCAAAATCAGGTGTTTAGAACTTTTTGCAAATTAATTTAAAAAAAATAACTGAAATATCATATTTACATGCCGGTAAATATTCAGACCCTTTATTCAGTACTTTGTTGAGGCATCTTTGACAGCAATTACAAGTCTCAAGTCTTCTTGGGTATGATGCTATGAGCTTGGCACACCTGTATTCTCCGATTCCTTTCTGCAGATCCTCTCAAGCTCTGTCAGGTTGGATGGGGAGCGTCGTTGTACAGCTATTTTCAGGTCCCTCCAGAGATGTTCGATCAGGTTCAAATCCGAACTCTGGCTCGGCCACTCAAGGACATTAACAGACTTGTTACGAAGCCACTCCTGCGTTGTCTTGGCTGTGTACTTATGGTCGTTGTCCTGTTGGAAAGTGAGCCTCTGCCCCAGTCTGAGGTCCTGAACACTCTGGAGCAGGTTTTCATCGAGGATCTCTCTGTACTTTGCTCCATTCATCTTTCCCTCAATCTTGACTAGTCTCCCAGTACCTGCCGCTGAGAAACATCTCCACAGCGTGATGCTGCCACCACCATTCTTCACCATAGGTAGGGTATTGACCAGGTGATGAGCGATGCCTGGTTTCCTCCAGATGTGACACTTGGCAACAGTTCAATCTTGGTTTCAGCAGGCCACGGAATCTTGTTTCTCATGCCTTTTGGCAAACTCCAAGCGGGCTGTCATGTGCCTTTTATTGAGGACTGGCTTCCGTCTGTCCACTACCATTAAGGCCTGATTGGTGGAGTGCTGCAGATATAGTTGTCCTTCTGGAAGTTTCTCCCATCTCCACAGAGCCACACTGGAGCTCTGTCAGAGTGAGCATCGGGTTCTTGCTCACCTGCCTGACCAAGGTCCTTCTCCCCCGATTGGTCGGGCAGCCAGCTCTATGGTTCGAAAGTTCTCCTATTTAAGAATGCAGGAGGCCACTGTTCTCTTCGGGATCTGCAATGCTGGCAAAATTATTTTATACCCTTCCCCAGATCTGTGTCTCGACTTAATGCTGTCTCAGAGGTCTACAGCCAATTCCTTTGTCTTCACGACATGGTTTTTGCTCTGACATGCATTGTCAACTGTGGGAACGTATATAGACAGGTGTGTGCCTTTCCAAATCACCAATTTAATAGTAAGATTAAACGAGAACTTACCAGTTTGAAGTTTGATCTGTATTTTATGAAGAGTTACGATGAGGGATTACGTGAAGAAGCCCGCCAGGATGCATGCGTGTCATTCTTCAAAGCAGCGGTGTGAAATCACAGATAACTGTAATGACTAAACATAGTAAGATTAGAGAAGAGGTACCAGTTAAGTATATGATCAGGGTGGGAGCGGAGGGCACGTAATCCCTCATCGTAACTCCTCATAAAATACAGATCAAACTTCAAACTGGTAAGTTCTCGTTTAATCTTACTATTTTACTTCGGAGTCACGTGAGTGACTACGTGAAGATTTTAAAGCTCTGTGATTTCACGCCGTGGAACGAGTCCATGCATCACGTCTGCCTTGACTGTTGGGAGGAATTGTGTTAACATAATTTGGACATGAATTCAACATTGAAATCATAAAAAAATTTTAACACAAGTTTATAACCCCTTTATATGGGTTTAAATTAATTTACAGAACTTAAATTTTTCTGCAAACGTTGCAGGTTTCATTACTGGTTTATTACAAAATAATTGGAATGTTTTCCCCTCCAGACCATCCTGCTGCCTTGAGGATTTGGTCCATTGGTACATCCAACTGTATTGCTGCCGATGTAGCTGCAGCCCTGGTGGAAAGAGATTTTTTAAATTTTAGTATCCACCCCAGCCTGTGTTAGCAACTGTTTCAGCCATCTTGAGATGGTCTGGACCATCACTCTTGGTGTGGTTGCTAGTGGCTGACCAAAATGTGCCTTTTCATGCCTCTTAGGATATTCATTTTCTCCATGTATAACGACAGATGTTTTATTATACACAGACGGTCATCTGTTGGGTATGACCTAATTGTATATTGAGGCCTGCTGATCCCTTTTCTGTTCTGCTTACTATCTCATGAATATGAAACGTAATATTTTCCGTTGAGAAAGACATGTTGTTCAGTCTAGTTTTTGCAGTGACTGTATCCTCTGTGCCGTGACCAATACCATTAGCATGACTGTTTTAATGTCAGTCTGTGTAGGGACAGAACTGTTGCTGGAGACCAATTCCTGAGCATCTTCAGGATTATTCTCACATCCCATATATGGGAGTATCTGGTTCCCCTCATAGGTTTTGTACCAGTGGGTGAGTCCCAACAGTGTAATGGTCTGTCCCCTGCCATAGGTAAGTCGATAGGGCACTTCTGGTGCAGTTGATGGCACTGTAACTAAGCCCCTCATCATATTGTAGGCCTGCCAGATATTCCAGAACAGATGGGTATGTTCATGTCTCTGATTCCATGTTTGATACCACTGGGAACCATGGTTGTGTAGGCCAATCGGGTACTACCAATACCAGATGCAGAGTCTTGTTGTATTTCCTTAATACCCGACTGATGAGGCAGGAAAGGAGGGAATGCATAAATAAACAATTTCCCCTCTCCCCCATGCAACGAAAATGCATCTGTCGCCGCTGCCCCAGGGTCTGGTTCCTGTGTAACATAACTTGATAACTAGGACCTGGTGTCTGCCACTGAATTTAGTCTTCCTGGTAGATAAGTGGTTGATATCCAAATATCTCTCTGGATACACGATTGCCAATTTGTATAGCCAGATTGTCACATGATGTCGATTTGTTTCCATCCTGTGGTTAATGCATGCTACCACGGTGGTGTTGGTATTGGTGGCTCCGCACCCAAGTGTACTGGCATCAGTTTGTAGTACCATAGAAAGGTTACTGACAATGCTTGGATAGGAACAAGGCCAGATGTTATCTATCCACCATTTTAGTTCCATTTTAGCTTGATTGGTAGTTTCACAGATCTGTCAAAGTGACCTGCATAATTTAGAGTGCTTGTATTTTGCTCTCTGTATATTTTGGTAATGTAGATGTCCAAATTGTGTGGATGGAAAGGCAGCCATCATTATGCCAATTACTTTAGCTACCAATCTGATGGATGGTTTGCTGATGTCAGTGAGGTTATTATAAGCCTCTATTAAATCTCTAGCCTTTCCCTTTAGGCAGAGTCACCGACATGTGAACTGAGTCAATGGTGAAACCCCAGTTAGTCCATAGTAGTGGAAGTCGTTAGTTTAGATTTAACTGGATGAAATGAATCCCAGTTCCCCAAATATTTTTTTTGTGGCTGCTACAGTTTGTTTGGCCAATTCCAAAGTTTTGCCCATAATGAATATGTCATCTAAATATGCCATGACCATGTGTATATGTTTCTGTAGAAACGCTAGGGCTGGTTTCAAATTTTTTGTGAACAGCCTGGGCTGATGATAACCCATTTGGCAGTGCTTTATACTGTCAGAGTTATCCCATCCAGTTGAATTTTAAGTAACATCTGTGGTCACCTCGTATAGGCACTGAATAGTAAGCATCTTTTAAAATCGATTGAAGTAACCTTTGGAAATTAATTGTTAAGCAGTAAAAAATGTATCTATTTTGTCAGATCATTGATAATGCGATGACCATCATCTTTTTTTGTTTTTGATAGATATATTGGACACGAATTTTAATGGTTCGTGTTGAGTTTTCTCAATTACACCTTCTATGTCAAGCCGCTTCAGTTCAGCTTGCGCTTTTGATTTCCCTTTATCAGAAAGCACGAACATTTGGTTCAGTATATGTTGAACTGGAGGGCTGTACGTGTATATCCCTGGATACTGCTTAAGATGTAGATATCGGTTGTTATCATGCTCCATGCATTCAGAAAAGAGTGTAATCTCCACCCAATCTCCGTGCCCACTGTTTGTAGGGATCCAGACCCACCTACCTCCATAGTAACTAGTGGCAGGTTTACCTTTTTGTAGGTTCTTCGCTGTTGTTGTAGCGCTGGGGTCTGGATTTACGGTTTGGTTGGCGTTGGAGGTCCCGCATCTTCCAAGAAGCCCGGCCTGGGCCATGGCCTCCTGCACACTTGTCTTTTCTTCTGCGGACCCCTCTTCCAGGTCAGCCCAGAACTGACCCGCAGTGCTCCCCTCTGATGAGGTAGAAGCACTGTACAGCCCTCAAAGAGGTACTGCTGTGGGTTTATCATAGGGCCCACAGTGACCCGACTCCATCTCCCAGAGTCTGTCACATTGGAGCAAAGCTCCATACACCGCTTCTTCCCGCTCCAGCGCTCTCGGGCGCTGGCCGCTGGCGGTTATTCAAAGTCGGACTCCTCTGAGTCCACGACCTTGTTTGTTTTGTGTCTAGCCTTTCCGTCCGGCCGCGTGGATCTGGCCGGTGCGGAGGCGACATCGGGCACAGCTGATCCCACTACGGGTGATCCAAGTGCCGCTGGCTGCTGCTGGCTGCCCGCTGCCCCACGGTCCTCCTTCTCCAGCTTTGTCCTTACTGTCCTTCCGTGGAGTGGATATGGCCGGTGTGGAGGACATCTGGCACAGCTGATCCCATCTAGCCCACCAGCTTTGTCGCAGCCCGTTGTTTCTGCACCTGCAATCAGCATGGAAATACAAAAAAGACCGCAGCTCTTACCTGCAGGTCCAAGTTAAAATCGTTGCTATGGGTGAACGTCGTTCCACCCCGTCTGCTGCCGTTATTGACTGGTCAAAAGTCAACGGCCCCATTTGAATAGTCTCCCGCCCGGCCGTGGTGTTCTGGCCGGCGCGGGACCAAAAGTCGGCACTGCTCTTCCCATTACGGGAGACTAACGTGCCTTTGGCTGCTGCTGCCGGCTGCCTGCGATTCCGCTGTCTTCCCCAGCCAGCTTCACTAGCAGCACTTGTGGACACTCCTTTGTCCAGCTTCCTCTCCTGTACAGACCCAGCGTGGGGAAACATTGGTTTTGCTCCCTCTCCCGCCCGGCCCAGTGCGGGAGCGAGTTGGGAGCGAAAGTCGGGCACAGCTGTTCCGTTTTGTCCAGCTTCCTCTCCTGTACAGACCCAGCGTGGGGAAACATTGGTTTTGCTCCCTCTCCCGCCCGGCCCAGTGCGGGAGCGAGTCGGGAACGAAAGTCGGGCACAGCTGTTCCCATTACGGGAGTTTAGCGTGCCTTTGGCTGCTGCTGCCGGCTGCCCGCAACTCCGCGGTTCTCCCCCGCCAGCTTTCCCGCAGCCTTCATGGATCCGATCCATGTTTCCACCTAAAGGTGAGTGGAAAGGAACGCAGAGTCTTCTTACCTGCTGTTCCCGACTTTCAAATTCTGGAACTCAGAGTCTCCTTATCTGCTGTTCCTGGTTTTCAAATTTTGCCGCTAGGGGAACGTTGTTCCCCCTTGCTGTGACTTGTTGCAATGCGTGTAGCGATATGACACGCATGCGTCCTGGTGGGCTTCTTCACGTAGTCACTCACGTGACTCCGAAGTGAAATTTACCACTGGTGGACTCCAATCAAGTTGTAGAAACATCTCAAGGATAATCAATGGAAAAAGGATGAACATAAGCTCAATTTTGAGTGTCATAGCAAAGGGTCTGAATACATATGTAAATGTGATATTTCAGTTATTTCTTTTTAATTACTTTGCAAACATTTCTAAACACTTGTTTTCCCTTCTTCATTCTGGGGTATTGTGTGTAGATTGATGTTAAAAAAAAAAGAATGTATTCCATTTAAAAATAAGGCTGTAGCATAACAAAATGTGGAAAAAGTGAAGGGGTCTGGATACTTTCTGAATGCACTGTGTGGTGATCCCATTTACCAGCACCTGTTTTGGAGGGGTATGAGCTAGATGTAAGCATGTGGAACAAGATTGGTTTGGCAACTTGGTTGGCAAAAGATGCAATTGCACATTGTTAGATTCAACTGTACAACCGCATAGTTCCTTCCCTGTTGCTGCCAGTGTCCTGTTGTCGGGCACACAATATAAGCAGGGCAGATACCAGGGCACTAGGAGTCACTGCAGCTGACAGACCCATTTCAGACAAGCATAAAAAGACCATCAGTTTGTCTTCTCTAAATTCACTCCTGAAGCTTACAATCTCTCGCCTGCCAGTTTGCTCTATAAACTAGAGATCCATTAGAATAACATATTACCAAGGGCAGCATTAACTTATATTTAGGTTAGCATCAGTGTCACTGCTCATTGGACAATCAATAACATTTTCCTAGATTTCCATGAGGTTCAGCCACAAAGGTAAAGCCAGATTAATCAAGAACAAAATGACCAGTGGAAGAAAAATGGTGCTGATTGCTTCAGGATAGGTCACGAAAAGTGAGATGAAGAAAGAGAGGTATTATTCAGCAGTGCGTCTCCTAATAAAGTTTATCTCTCTTGTGTGGTAACCTCAAATGTGGAACTGACACCGAGAAATCAGGTTGGAATTTTCTAGCGGGAAAACTCAAGCCTTTATTCTTTCCTGCAGTAAAATTGGAGACACAAGAACAATGCAAGGAAGCTGAGGGGTGATCATCCCCCTGCTTCACAGTGCCAGAGACCCTGGTTCGATCCTGGCCATGGGTGCTGTCTGTGCAGAGTTTGTACTTCACCCAGTGTTCTCAGGATGCTCCGTTTTCCTCCCACATTCCATAGACATGCACGTTTGTAGGCTAATTTGCTTCTATGAATTGTCCCCGGTGTCTACAAGAGGATTGCAACGGGATCTGGGGGTCCTTGTTCATCAGTCAATGTAAGCATGCAGGTACAGCAGGCAGTGAAGAAAGCGAATGGCATGTTGGCCTTCATAACAAGAGGAGTTGAGTATAGGAGCAAAGATGTCCTTCTGCAGTTATGTTGGGCCCTAGTGAGACCACACGTGGAGTATTGTGTGCAGTTTTGGTCCCCTAGTTTGAGGAAGAACATTCTTGCTATTGAGGGAGTGCAGTGTAGGTTTACAAGGTTAATTCCTGGGATTGCAGGACTGTCATATGCTGAGAGAATGGATCTGCTGGGCTTGTATACTCTAGAGTTTAGAAGGATGAGAGGGTACCTTATTGAAACATAAGATTATTAAGGGTTTGGACACGCTAGAGGCAGAAAACATGTTCCCGATGTTGGGGGAGTCCAGAACCAGGGGCCACAGTTTAAGAATAAGGGTTAAGGCATTTAGAACGGAGACGAGTAAACACTTTTTCTCACAGAGAGTTGTCAGTCTGTGGAATTCTCTGCCTCAGAGGGCCGGTTCTCTGGATACTTTCTAGAGAGAGCTAGATAGGGCTCTTAACGATAATGGAGCCAGGAGAAATGGGGAGAAGGCAGGGTAGGGGATGATCTGCCATGATCACATTGAATGGCGGTGCTGGCTCGAAGGGCCAAATCGCCTACTCCTGCACCTATTGTCTATTGTCTATTGTCTATTGTCTATTGTCTATTGTCTATTGTCTATTGACTGGCATATGAGCGATTATTGGTTGGCACAGACTCAGTTTCCACACTATGTCTCTAAACAACTAAAATGTAACAAGGTAATACAGTGGCAGAGCTGGTAGAGCACCTGCCTCACAGCGCCAGGGACCCGGGTTCAATCCTGACTTCGGGTGCTGCATGTGTGGAGTTTGCACATTCTTCCTGTGACTGCGAGGGTTTCCTCGGGTGCTCTGGATTCCTTCCACATCCTAAAGACATACAGGTTTGCAGGTTAGATGGAAAGACCCAAAATGCTGCAGTAACTCAGCGGGTCAGGCAGCATCTCTGGATAGCTTTGATAAAATTGTAAGTTGACGAGGACTTGGTGTGCCAAAGTGCCTGTTTTCGCGCCGTTTCTCTAAAGTAAACTAAACTAAACTATAGGTGCAAGGGGGTGGGGAAGTGAATGCTGAGGAAAACCTTTGTGATGTCAAACTGAAAAGGGAAAGTAAAAACCACACGAACTGCAAAGGCTACGAGAACTCTTTGACTTTTATGAACCCTGGAAGGCCGCTTGTTTGCTGCGTTACCGTAGCGATCCCACCTCCAGGCAGCAGAGATCTCTCATTGACCCTCGCCTGCTGATGATAAAAAGGTGAAACTCTAAACATAAATTTCTTCTAGGTGTGATTGAAGGACAGCCTTAATTGGTCCCATTTAGTTCTCAGCGGGCTCTGCCATCCCTGCCTTGCGTCCATAAGCAAATCCATCAACACTCCCCCTGTTTACCAGCTTCAGAAATGATGAACTGAAGCTGTAATAAAGTAATGTAAGCTAGTTAGTCATCCTTATCCTTTACACATTGAGGAGGTGGCCAGTTTCACGCAGTGCCTCGTTTTCCCTCTTCTCTTAATCATGATTTTACTCAGGCGGACATAATTGCTTGTAACATACTTGGCGATGAGCGCAGGTCAGATAGTGATTTGGAGAAGATATTCGTTATCCATTATTTAGATTAACTCTTCCTCTAAGGTTGCCTATCCATGTTCTCCGGAGATGCTGCCTGACCCGCTGAGTTACTTCACCGCCTTGCGGCTTTAATTTGTAAACCACCATACTCGGTTTGTAGGGTACACAGATAGACACAACATGCTGGTGTAACTCAGCTGGTCAGGCATCTCTGGAGAAAAAGGATGGGTGATGTTTCGGGTTGGAACCCTTCTTCAGACTGACTGTAGGGGTGGGAGAAATGAAGCTAGAAGAGTGGAGGGGCAGGACAAAGCCTGGCAAGTCACAGGTGGATGCAGGCTAGCGGGGTTTTGATAGGCAGATCGTTGGAACAAAGGCCGGGGATGAACACAGCGCAAGAGACCTGGGTTCGTTCCTGACCTCAGGTGCTGTCTGTGGGGAGTTTGTATGCTCTCCCTGTGACCACAATCATTTATTCTGGGTGCTCAGGTTTGAATCTACATCCCAAGATGTGCAGGTTTGCAGGTTAATTATCCTATGTAAAATTGCCCTGCAGGGAGTGACTGCGAAAATGGGATAACATAGATCTTGTGTGAACGAGTGATCGATGGTCAGGGTGGACTCGGTGGGCTGAAGGGCCTGTTTCTCTAAAACTAAAACTGGAATAGAGTTTTATGGAACTACTTATAACAAGAGTTATAGGGACATGTCAAAGAAATGACTTCCAACACAATGGAGTGCAATGTTTCACTCTTTGTCTCTTCTTCTGTTTAGAGATACAGTGTGGAAACAGGCCCTTTGGCCCACCAAGTCCACGCCGACCAACAATCACCGCGTACATTAGTTCTTTCCTACACTCCAGGGCAAATGTCTGGAGGACAATTAACCTACAAACCCGCACATCTTTGGAATATGGGAGGAAACCAGAGCACCCGGATAAAACCCATGCGGTGACACAGGGGGAACATGCAAACTCCATACAGACAATGCCCATAGTTATGATTGATATAGGGTAACTGGTGCTGTAATAGGCAGCAACGCTACCTCTGCTCCACAGTTCCTTGGCGTGGTCCAGAGCCTCAGTCTGAGGTTCTGAAGGCCTGAGGTCTGAAGAAGGTTCTCGACCCGAAACATCACCACTTCCTTTTCTCCAGAGATGTTGCCCGACCTGCTGATTTACTGCTGCATTTTGTGTCTATCACAGTGCCTCAGTCTCATGCTCCTGTTACCATAATTCCATTCTGGAATTAGCATTTCTAAATATGTAAGTGAGGTCCATACTTACCTGAGAGAAAAGCTCTGGAAAAAAAACAGTCATTCACTGTGGTTGTGAGTTCCTAAGGTATAGATAATTCATCACAGTGCAAAGAAACCTAACTTAATAAAACAGTGATTTTTGACCTTCTCTACCACATGAAGGATAATGAAAGCAGCGTATCTGTTTTAGCACTGGAGGTGTTTAACAACTCGATCTGCACATTAGTCATGCAATGTTCCTACTTACATGAAATTGCGAGGAGCATAAAAGAACAATATCACAAACACATCTGTATGGAGCCATTCGTTTTATGGCAGCATTAAGTCCAGTTATACCTATCATGGGTGGCACAGTGGCACAGAGCCTCACAGCGCCTGAGACACAGATTTGATCCCGGCCTTGGGTACCGTCTATGTATAGAGTTTACCCATTCTACCTGTGACCACGTGGGTTTCCTTCGGGTGCTCCAGTTTCCTCCTACATCCCAAAGACGGCGGGTTTGTAGACCTTGGGAGAGGTTGGGCAGGCTAGGACTTTATTCCTTGGAGCACAGGAGTGTTATATTCCGGACGGCAGAATGAATAACAACTGACACGCTGGTTGCATGGATCACAAGAGAGAGCTTTATTACCCAACATTCCCTGCTTATATTGAACACCAACTCATTAACATATACATGAATATGTATGAATACATTATACTGCTCTCTGTTTTTTAAGTTTTAAATCTAAGTACTCAGTTACAATTTTGTAGTTGTGATACTCCATTTAAACCAGTATTCATGTAATTCGAATGATAACATAATATATTTATTTTACATATCTACACATTTTCATTTTATTTATACAGTGAGTTACTTAACTTACAATCCTAACCTGACTACTGGTTTACGGATCCTGCCTGATCGTCTAACAGTAACAGGTGTAACAGGTTTAGGTGTTGACTCAACTGTAGGCTTGTTTGGCTATGTTTTAGTACCCTGACTTTGACCAGAGGAATCTGTTTCTTTGCCTGTACTAACTGAACTTTGTGTTTCAATCACAGTGGTCTCTACCATCTCATTTTCAGATAAAAACTCAGGGATTAGGATATTCATGCTCAGTTTTTGGTTCATCTTTGCCTGGAATCATTTGGTCAACATGAACACTTTTGATCCTATCTCCAACCAACTCAGTATCTTTTTGTTCCACACACTTCCACCATGTTCCCAACATCCCATTTGTCTCGACTGGACTTGTTGGGAGGACTGAAAACACGAGCCTACTCATCTGGCTTGAAGTACCTCTTCTTTTTGTGGGAGTCAAAATGGCATTTTTGACTTAACTGTTTTTGCTCAACTCTCAAGGCCAAATTGGGTTGAACTAGACCTTTCCATCACCCCGTTGGAGCCTGGATGGTATGGGGGAACAAATGTGTGTTTTACACCATTCCACTGCATGAACTCTTTGAACCATTCTGAATGAAACTGAGGCCATTTATCAGAAACAAGTTCTTCCAGTAAACCTGGCATGCAAAAATCGCTCAACTCATCTATGGTACGCTCAGTAGTAGTGCTTGACCCCATATGCTTAAACTCAATCCATTTGGAATGACTATCTACTAGTACCAGAAAGCGATCATGACCCTTTTCACAAAAATCTACATGAACGCTCTGAAAAGGTCTACTTGGCCATGACCAGGGTTGCAGTGATGTTTTTGGTGGTTTCCTCTGGCAATTTTGGCAGGCACTACATTTGCTCACCAGTGACTCGATGTCACTGTCAATACCAGGCCAATACACAAAACTTCTGGCAATTGACTTCATGCTTACTATGCCAGGATATTTGGCATGAAGTTCATTCATAATTTTGTTTCTCAAAGACTCTGGTAACCTTCTACCGCTGCACCACAGAGAGCATACTAACACATGGCATCTCGGTGTGGTATCTCAGCTGCACGGAGGCGGAGAGGAGAGCTCTTCACCGCGTCGTCCACAAGGCGCAGAAGATTTTTGGGACACAGCTACCAGCCTTGGAGGGCATCTACTATACATGGTGCCTCAGGAAGGCCGTCGGTATCCACAAAGATTCCTCACACCCTTGTAATAGTCTGTTCGAACTCCTACCTTCCGGCAGACGTTACAAGGCCTTCTACACTCACACTGCCAGACTCAGGAACAGCTTCATCCCCAGAGCTATCGCTGTTCTGAAACGACCCTGCTGAGTTCCCCCCACCCCCATGAACTGTATTCACGCACATCGATCCGGCATAGACATATTTGCATTTTAGACTGTTTTACTGTTCTTTTTTTTTTTATAAATCATGTTTCTCGGGGTATCTAAATGTTATTAGTTTAAGTTATTACATCGGCTGGAAGCTGCATACCAAATCTCATTGCACCTATGTGCAATGACAATAAAATATATTATTATTATTATTATTATTATTATTATTATTATTATTATTATTATTATTATTATTATTTCTTCTTATTATTATTATTCTTTTTATTATTATTATTATTATTATTATTATTATTATTATTATTATTAGGGTTAGGGTTAGGGTTAGGGTTAGGGTTAGGGTTAGGGTTAGGGTCCTTGCCTTGGCTGGTTGTAGGCTTATCGATGTTGATTGCATAAATGGTGTACAACCCAAGTTCATTTCCAGCTGAGTTGATCTCCGTTGTGAACTCCTTTCTGGTGTTGTCGCTTGTTTCTTGCAGATTGTTGGTTTCCTGTTTTAAGCTTGGCCCGACATGCTGAGGCGATATGGCCTTTCTTCTGGCAGTTATAGCATTTGGCTATTTTGAACTGACAAAATTGGGATGAGTGATTACCGTTGCAACGATAACAACTGGCTGAACTTGGCTCCCCGCCATACTTAGGTTTTGGTTTAGCTCCTCTTGGTTTGGCCATAGGTACTGCCTTGTGACTGTAAACGGCCACTGCAGTGCCTGGTGGACGAAACTCGCGAGCATTCTTTGAAGCCATTCCATTGTGGTAGCAATCTTGCATGCTTTCTTGAATGTAAGATCTGTAGTGTTCATGAGTTTGGACTGAATTAGTTCATCCACTAGACCACAAGCAAATCTGTCGCATAGTGCGCCTCCGAGAAAAGTTCCACAGTTACAGTACAAACTTAAGTATTTCAAGGCAACAATGTACTCATTGATTATCTCATTCTGCTTCTGGTTTCTAGTGCCAAATTTATAGCTTTCTGCAATTTCCAGAAGCCTTGGGTTGAAGTGCTCCTCCAACTTCTTCATAATGTCATTGAATGGCACGTCTTTTGCCTTTATGGGCACATGGAGATTCATGAGTGTGCCGTACACTTCAGGACCAATCTCCGTGAGCAGAATCACTTTAATGCGTTCGCAAACGGCCTTATTTGTTTCAGTCACTATCTCTCCTTCACCACTAATCTCCATTATCTTTTTTGCTGTGAAAAACATGTTTGCTCTCTCCATATAGGAGCTGAACGGCTCTGTACTCTTGTCAAAAGTGCCAAGGTTTCCGATGTAGCATGTGGACGCAGCCATTGTGTCGTTATCTCTTTTTTTTAAAGTCTGTTTAAAAACCCCGATTCCCTGTCTGTTCTGGTGTAACAATTCACCTAAAACTTAGCTGTACAAAAGCTATTCATCTTGAGTAACTCGATAAAAGAAAAATCTTATACAATCCCAAGGACGGCATCTTGCGACGTAGACACAACATAGAGATAGCTTGACAAACTCTCAACAATTTTTCCAGCTGCTGTTTTAAACTACAGTCCCGTACACAGAAGGATTTGCGGCCTAGCGTGTCCAGTTCCCAAACAACTGTGACACAACTCCGTATGTACTGTTTAAAATGTTAAACAATACTGCATGTTGCAAAACAGTCCTGCACTGTATTTAAAGGGTGAGTTCACAAACTCTATCTCATCCTCGTCGCCAATTTTGTTATATTCCGGACAGCAGAATGAATAACAACTTACACGCAGGTTGCTTGGATCACGAGAGAGAGATTTATTACCCAACATTCCCTGCTTATATTGAACACTAACTCATTAACATATACATGAATATGTATGAATACATTACAAGGAGGATGAGCGGTGATCTTGTAGAGGTGTATACAATCATGAGGGGAATAAATAAAGTAGATGCACAGAATACTTTACACAGAGCAGGGGAATCAAGAAGCAGAGAACATAGATTTAAGGTGAGAGGGAAAAGATTGTTTAGAAAGCTGAGAGGCAACTTTTACACACAGAGGATGGTGAATTTATGGAATGAGCTGCTAGAGGAAGTAGTTGAAGCAGATACTAGAACAACATTTAAAAAATCATTTGGACAGGTACATGAGCTGGAATGGTTTGGAAGATTATGGGCCAAACACAGGCATGTGGGACTAGTATAGATGAGGCAACTTGGTTAGCATGAGCAAGTTGGGCTGAAGGGCCTGTTTCCATGTTGCATGATTCTATGACTATGACAATTATTGTCCATCTCTAAATCGGAGCTCGCCACATTGTTGGATTTAGAACCAGACTGGTAAATTATTGTGTATTATCTGAAAGAACTGAGAGAGTGTGAAAGATTGACTATTGAAAGTTTGAAAGATACAGCATGGAAACAGGCCTTGTGCCGCACTGAGTCCATGCCATCCATTGATCACCAATTCACACTAGTTCTATGCAAATAACAAGAAACTGCAGATTCAGGTTTATACCGAAGATAGACACGAAATGCTCGAGTAACTCTAAAGGCTCAGGCAGCATCTCTGGAGTTGAGCTTATAGGACTTGATATTACAATCCCTACTATAATTGGCACCTTCTTGCTATCTTGAGTGGGGGTAGGGGAAAATGGATAGCTCACATTTCCGACCGGGACCCTTGTTCAGACTGATTATGGGGTGGAGGAGGGGAATGGGAAACGAAAACTGGGAGTTAAGAAGGGGCTGGACAAATAACTTTGATGAGATGCGAAAGGATTTAAAAGGAGTGAATTGGGACATTTTGTTTTATGGGAAGGATGTAGAAGAGAAATGGGAGGACATTTAAAGGGGAAATTTTAAGAGTACAGAATCTTTATGTCCCTGTTCGGTTGAAAGGAAATAGTAAAAATTGGAAAGAGCCCTGGTTTTCAAGAGAAATTGGACACTTGGTTCGGAAAAAGAGAGAGATCTACAATAATTATAGGCAGCATGGAGTGAATGAGGTGCTTGAGGAGTATAAGGAATGTAAAAAGAATCTTAAGAAATAAATTAGAAAAGCTAAAAGAAGATATGAGGTTGCTTTGGCAAGTAAGGTGATAGTAAATCCAAAGACTTTCTACAGCTATATTAATAGCAAAAGGATAACGAGGGATAAAATTGGTCCAATAGAGAGACAGAGTGGACAGCTATCTGCAGAGCCAAAAGAGATGGGGGAGATATTGAACAATTTATTTTTTTTGGTATTCACCAAGGAGAAGGAAATTGAATTATGTGAGGTAAGGGAAACAAGTAGAGTAGCTATGGATACTATGAGATTCAAAGAAAAAAGAAGTACTGACACTTTTGAAAAATATAAAAGTGGATAAGTCTCCAGGTCCTGACAGGATATTCCCTAGGACATTGAGGGAAGTTAGTGTAGAAATAGCAGGGGCTATGACAGAAATATTTCAAATGTCATTAGAAACGGGATTAGTGCCCGACGATTGGCGTACTGCGCATGTTGTTCCATTGTTTAAAAAGGGTTCTAAGAGTAAACCTAGCAATTATAGACCTGTTAGTTTGACTTCAGTGGTGGGCAAATTAATGGAAAAGATACTTAGAGATAATATATATAAGCATCTGGATAAACAGGGTTTGATTAGAAACAGTCAACATGGATTTGTGCCTGGAAGGTCATGTTTGACTAATTTTCTTGAATTTTCTGAAGAGGTTACTAGGGAAATTGATGAGGGTAAAGCAGTGGATGTTGTCTAAATGGACTTTAGTAAGGCCTTTGACAAGGTTCCTCATGGAAGGTTGGTTAAGAAGGTTCAATAGTTGGGTATAAATGCAGGAGTAGCAAGATGGACCAACAGTGGACGAATGGGAGATGCCAGTGAATAATGGTGGATGGCTGTTTGTCAGGTTGGAGGCAGGTGACTAGTGGGGTGCCTCAGGGATCTGTGTTGGGTCCACTGCTGTTTGTCATGTACATCAATTATCTGGATGAAGGTGTGGTAAATTGGATTAGTAAGTATGCAGATAATACCAAGATATGTGGTGTTGTGGATAATGAAGTAGATTTCCAAAGTCTACAGAGAGATTTAGGCCATTTGGAAGAACGGGCTGAAAGATGGCAGATGGAGTTTAATGCTGATAAGTGTGAGGTGCTACATCTTGGTAGGGCAAATCAAAATAGGACGTACATGGTAAATGGTAGCGGATTGAGGAATGCAGTTGAATGGCTGAATCTAGGATTAACTATGCATAGTTCCCTGAAGGTGGAATCTCATGTAGATAGGGTGGTAAAGAAAGCTATTCGCCGATTATCCAACCATGGAGCAGGTGGCACGGGATTACATGGTAACCATGGTGGGAGAACTCTCCCTGACATGACTTCAGGGAGAACATGCTAACTCCACACACAGACAGCACCAGAGGTCAGGATCGACCCCGGATCTCTGACACAATGAGGCAGAAGCTCTACCAGCTGTGCCACTCTGCTGCCCCAAGATTCTCCTTTCTGTTGGAGTTTCAGATTTTTAGTTTAGTTTAGTTTAGTTTAGTTTAGAGATACAGCGCGGAAAAAGGCCCTTCGCCCCACCGGGCCCACGCCAACCAGTGATCCCCGCACATTAACACTATCCTACAATTTTTAAGGACAATTTTTACATTGACCAAGCCAATTAACCTACAAACCTGTATGTCTTTGGAGTGTGGGAGGAAACCGAAGATCTCCGAGAAAACCCACGCAGATCACGGGGAGAACATACAAACTCCATACAGACTCTCACTGAAAATGCATTTGTTCTTTGCTTTAAGCCTTCAATCTGTCTCAGAATATGACCTATCGGGCGGCACAGTGGTGCAGCGGTAGAGTTGCTGGCATATAATGCCAGAGAGCCAGGTTCGATCCTGACTACAGGTGCTGTCAGTGTAGTGTTTCCTCCGGGTGTGCCGGTTTCCTTCTACATTCCAAAGGCATACAGATTTGTATGTCAATTAACTTTGGTAAAATTATAAATTGTTCCTAGTGTGTAGGATAGTGCAAGTGTATGGGGTGATCGCTGGTCGGTGTGGACTCAGTGGGCTGAAGGTCCTGTTCTCTAAAGTCTAAAGTCTAAAGTAAAGTCTTTGTTTTGGCAAACCGAAACACTTGGCTGTTCTCTGTTGACAAGACTGATGAGTGGTGACCTTTGCAATGACAATAACTGAACTGGTCTCAGCAGTACATTTTGGACCATTTTATAGTCTAAGGCTTAACTCTTGCTGATTGACTGTGAGTTGGAACTATATAATTCTCTTATTGTGAATTAAAAGTTCAAGCATTCTTGGACATTATTTTCATAAAGAGCAATTTTATACACAAGTTCAAATATCTGACTTTGGATGCTCATCTGTTTCGACTGAATTTGTTCATTTAGCAATCTGCATAGAATGCCTTTGTATGGAGCGTGTGAAGTCAGATGAGATTAGTTGATCTTGGCATCTTGTTTGCTGCAGCCAAAAGGCATGTTCCTGTGCTGTACTGTTCTCTGTTCTATGTATAAGCATAATCTAAAACAGCAGCAAAAGTGCAATGAAAAGGTAGGTTCAGTAATAAACCAATTGGTCTTTGTTACCTGGTTTTGCTGATTTATAATATATTGTCCTATTGATTATTGTGTTTTTATTTGTTGTCTGAAGAAGGGTCCCGACCAGAAATATCACCCATCCATATTTGCCAGAGATCCTGCTGGACCTGTTAATTTTCTATAGCATTTTGTGTTCTTTTGTGTAAACTAGCATCTGCCATACCTTGTTTCGACACACTGAATAGTTCTTGTTGGGTTGTACATGTTGAATATCCCAGGTTACTTATTTGGAAAACCATGTTGTCCTGTTTCTACTCATTGGGACATGATTCAGCTATAAATCAGCTCTGCTGAAATTTGTTTCTATGACTTACAGTGTTAAACACTTCCATCAGTACACTTGGAAACTTCAGGTGAAGGAGATCCCATTGGCGATGACAGCAAAACACTTTAAAAAAAAACACAGTTTTGTTGCTACAAACTCATCAAGCAAGAACATTACAAATCTTCCACAATACGCCAAAGAAAAAGAGTCGCAAAACACTTCAGATGCTTCAATCTGAAGCAATAAAAAAACTACAGTGGGTACTTAGTGGGCCAGGCAGCGCCTATGGAGGCAAAGAGATGGTTGATGTTTCAGGCCAATACTTCACTCCAGGAGGTGCAGAGGGACTTGGGAGTGCTGGTGCAGGATTCCCAAAAGGTTAATTTGCAAGTAGACAGAAAATGCTTGAGTAACTCAGCGGGTGAGGCATCATCTTTGGAGAAAAGGAATGGCCGACGTTTCAGATCGAGACCCTTCTTCAGACTGAAGAAGAATCAGTCTGAAGAAGGGTCTGGACCCAAAACATCGCCCATTCCTTCTCTCCAGAGATGCTGCCTCACCCACTAAGTTACTCCAGCATTTTCTGTCTACCTTCAATTTAAACCAGCATCTGCAGTTCTTTCTTACACAGGTTAATTTGCAGGTTGTGTCCGTAGTAAGGAAGGCAAATGCAATGTCAGTATTCATTTTGAGAGGACTGGAATAGTAGCTGAACATACAATTTGATAAGTCTTAATGAAATATATATATATAGTGTAATTGGGTGAAATACAACTGATTTTGAAAAGGTCCCGCCCTCCTATGCTAAGAGTAATAAAGGGAGCTTAAGAAATCTTAAGAAAGAAATTAGAAAAGCTAAAAGAAGATATGAGGTTGCTTTGGCAAGTAAGGTGAAAGTCAATCCAAAGGGTTTCTACAGCTATATTAATAGCAAAAGGATAAGGAGGGATAAAATTGGTCCATTGGAGAGACAGAGTGGACAGCTATCTGCAGAGCCAAAAGAGATGGGGGAGATATTGAACAATTTTTTTTCTTCGGTATTCACCAAGGAGAAGGATATTGAATTATGTGAGGTAAGGGAAACTAGTAGAGTAGCTATGGATACTATGAGGTTCAAAGTAAAAGAAGTACTGACACTTTTGAAAAATATAAAAGTGGATAAGTCTTCAGGTCCTGACAGGATATTCCCTAGGACATTGAGGGAAGTTAGTGTAGAAATAGCCGGGGCTATGACAGAAATATTTCAAATGTCATTAGAAACGGGAATAGTCCCCGAGGATTGGCGTACTGCGCATGTTGTTCCATTGTTTAAAAAGGGTTCTAAGAGTAAACCTAGCAATTATAGACCTGTTAGTTTGACTTCAGTGGTGGGCAAATTAATGGAAAAGATACTTAGAGACAATATATATAAGCATCTAGATAAACAGGGTCTGATTAGGAACAGTCAACATGGATTTGTGCCTGGAAGGTCATGTTTGACTAATCTTCTTGAATTTTTTGAAGAGGTTACTAGGGAAATTGATGAGGGTAAAGCAGTGGATGTTGTCTATATGGACTTTAGTAAGGCCTTTGACAAGGTTCCTCATGGAAGGTTGGTTAAGAAGGTTCAACTGTTGGGTATAAATGCAGGAATAGCAAGATGGATTCAACAGTGGCTGAATGGGAGAAGCCAGAGGGTAATGGTGGATGGCTGTTTATCGGGTTGGAGGCAGGTGACTAGTGGGGTGCCTCAGGGATCTGTGTTGGGTCCTTTGTTGTTTGTCATGTACATCAATGATCTGGATGAAGGTGTGGTAAATTGGATTAGTAAGTATGCAGATGATACCAAGATAGGGGGTGTTGTGGATAATGAAGAGGATTTCCAAAGTCTACAGAGTGATTTAGGCCATTTGGAAAAATGGGCTGAAAGATGGCAGATGGAGTTTAATGCTGATAAATGTGAGGTGCTACACCTTGGCAGGACAAATCAAAATAGGACGTACATGGTAAATGGTAGGGAATTGAAGAATACAGTTGAACAGAGGGATCTGAAGGTGGAATCTCATATAGATAGGGTGGTAAAGAAAGCTTTTGGTATGCTAGCCTTTATAAATCAGAGCATTGAGTATAGAAGCTGGGATGTAATGTTAAAATTGTACAAGGCATTGGTGAGACCAAACCTGGAGTATGGTGTACAATTTTGGTCGCCAAATTATAGGAAGGATGTCAACAAAATAGAGAGAGTACAGAGGAGATTTACTAGAATGTTGCCTGGGTTTCAACAACTAAGTTACAGAGATAGGTTGAATAAGTTAGGTCTTTATTCTCTGGAGCGCAGAAGGTTAAGGGGGGACCTGATAGAGGTCTTTAAAATGATGAGAGGGATAGACAGAGTTGATGTGGACAAGCTTTTCCCTTTGAGAATAGGGAAGATTCAAACAAGAGGACATGACTTCAGAATTAAGGGACAGAAGTTTAGGGGTAATATGAGGGGGAACCTCTTTACGCAGAGAGTGGTGGCGGTGTGGAATGAGCTCCCAGTGGAAGTGGTGGAGGCAGGTTCATTGGTATCATTTAAAAATAAATTGGATAGGCATATGGATGAGAAGGGAATGGAGGGTTATGGTACGAGTGCAGGCAGGTGGGACTAAGGGGAAAAACAAATTTGTTCGGCATGGACTTGTAGGGCCGAGATGGCCTGTTTCCGTGCTGTAATTGTTATATGGTTATATGGTTATATGGAGCGGAGCTAATTGTATAACATCAACATTGGAAGTCGAATTGATGTCAAACCCCACAGTTGTGTGGGGCACTCATTACAGTGTCGACTACACTAGACACTGTAATTTCACTTGTTCCATTTTTTTTTAATCACAACATGTCACAACTATGTGGGGGTTTTTTTAAGGACAATCGCAAAAGGGATCTACCAAAGAAAGTCAGTAACATAAACGTTCCCCAAATATCCAGAGTCCTGAGGTATGGATGCACCATAATAATTAAGGGTATTAAAATCAGCAAAAATGCAAGATGATAAACAAAAGAAAATGGGAGGAATCACATTCTGTAGTTGGAACATAAGGGGTATTAATGAACCAATCAAAAGGGGCAAGATACTAGCTCAGTTGAAGTCATACAACATGGACTTTTTTTTACAAGAAATGCATCTTAAACACCAAGATCAGATGAGATTGAGGGATAATTGGATAGGCCAAACATATCACTCTTCACACACCTCGAAATCCAGAGGTACTGCAATTATTATTCGCAAAGGAATACCATTTAAATCAAAGAACATTATATCAGATAAGGAAGGGAGATATGTTATAGTTACAGGAGAGATCCATGCTACGCCAATCACCTTGGTAAATATATATGTGCCCAATTTTGATAATCTTCAATTTTTTAATAAAATCTTGAATACAATCGCAGAGTTCAACTACCAAAATGTTATAATTGGAGGAGACTTCAATTGTGTTTTAGACCCGTACTTAGATAAATCGATGCAAAAACAGAGAGGTATTATGAAATCTAAAACTAGTGAACTCTTAAATACATACACAAAAAATACAAACATAACAGACGTTTGGAGGATCGCGAATCCGACTGAAAGGGAATACTCGTTTTATTCAATGGTACACAAAACATACTCACGTATAGATTATTTCCTAGTGGATACAAAACTAATCCCTTATACTATGAATCCTAAATATCACACCAATACGATTTCAGATCACTCCCCGCTAACTTTCTTTTAACTGGAAGGAATGTCTACGAATAAATCGTTTTGGAGGTTTAACTCGCAAATTTTAAAAGACCCACAAGGGAGTATATATCTAAAAAAACAGATGGACTTATTTTTTGAGATAAACGATACACCAGACATATCGCCAACTTTACTATGGGAATCCTTCAAAGCATTTATTAGAGGAGTCATTATCTCATACCTAGCTTTTCAAAACAAAAAGAATAAGAACGAACAAAGACAATTAGAAGAACAAATCAGACAACTAGATATAGATAATGCTCAAGATCCAACTATGGATAAACATAATAAAATATTAATATTGAAATTTAAACTAAATAAGTTATTATCAGATAAAGTTATAAGACTATTCCAAATTACAAAACAGGAACACTTTGAATTCGGGGATAAACCCCACAAACTTCTGGCACGCCAACTGAAAAAACGGGAAAAAGACCAAGCAATTTTAAAGATTAAATCAGATAGAGAGGAATTATTTTACCTGAATTTATACACATCCAAAACGCTAACAGACAATAATAAAGTTTCAGAGTTCCTGGACAATTGTAATCTTTCAAAACTAGAATTGAAGGAACAAGAGGAACTGGGAGCACAAATTACATCTAAGGAAATAGAAGACACAATAAACACACTAAAAAATGGAAAAACACCAGGACCAGACGGATTCAGTAATGAATTTTATAAAAGTTTTTACGACATAGTTACACCATGTTTACAGAAAATGTATACATATGCTTTTAAAGAACAAATCCTACCTGAAACACTAGCAGAATCAACGATTACATTAATACTTAAAAAAGATAAAGACATTGAAGAGCCAGGCTCATACAGAGCTATTGCATTGTTAAATACGGATCAAAAAATATTAGTGAAAACACTAGCTAGAAGACTAAGTAAATATGTTAGTAAATTAATAAACAAGGATCAAACGGGATTTATACCCGAGACACTCATTTAATAACCTGAGATGTCTGCTTAACATAATGCATTCACACAAACCTCAAGAACAAGAGTTATCAATCATTTCATTGGACGCAGAAAAAGCATTTGATCAAGTAGAATGGGATTATATGATTAAAGTATTGCAAAAATTCGAAATGGGAGAGAACTTCATCGCATGGATAAAATTATTATATAACAAACCTACGGCTAGAATATTAACTCCTACATAAGAGATTAGTATACAAACTTAAAGCACACGACATTGGGGGTTCAGTATTGATGTGGATAGAGAACTGGCTGGCAAACAGGAAGAAAGGAGTAGGAGTAAACTGATCCTTTTCACAATGGCAGGCAGTGACTAGTGGAATGACTCAGTGCTGGGACCCCAGCTATTTACAATATACATTAATGATCTGGATGAGGGAATTGAAGGCAATATCTCCAAGTTTGCGGATGACACTAAGCTGGGGGGCAGTGTTAGCTGTGAGGAGGATGCTAGGAGACTGCAAGGTGACTTGGATAGGCTGGATGAGTGGGCAAAAGTTTGGCAGATGCGGTATAGTAGTAAGATTAAACGAGAACTTACCAGTTCGAAGTTTGATCTGTATTTTGTGAGGAGTTACGATGAGGGATTACGTGAAGAACCCGCCTCAGCACGCATGCCCGGCATACTTCAAAGCAGCGGTGTGGAATCACAGATAGACACAGTTATTTGAAGTAAACATAGTAAGACAAGGAGACATCAGTTTGCTAGTTTGATCTATATAATGAGGGTGGGAGCGGAGGGCACGTAATCCCTCATCGTAACTCCTCACAAAATACAGATCAAACTTCGAACTGGTAAGTTCTCGTTTAATCTTACTATTTTACTTCGGAGTCACATGAGTGACTACGTGAAGACTTCAAAGTTCTGTGATTTCAAACCGTGTAACAGTTCATACTTCACTCGCTGCCGAAGTCATTCGAGGGAGGAAGTATGTTATCGTAATCACCCATGAATCTGTTTGTAAAACAATAATGGTATTATTAACAACAACAAGGTCAATTGCTCCCCCGGGCTTAAATTATATATTTTTTGCAGATTATTTTTCTGCAAACGATACAGGTTCTGTCAGTGGTTTGTTAAAAATTGTTTGGAACGTATACTTCCTGGACCAACCTGCAGTAGCCAGGATGAGGTCCATAGGATCTTCCATTCTCTAGTCACTGACGTGGGAGCCGTCCTGGTGGAATAAGACTTATACACGTCAGTATTTTCTCCAGCAACTCCCAGTACCTGCTTGAGCCACTAGAGATAGTTTAGCTCGTCACCCGACCAAGAGGTTTATTGTGGCTGACCCATGAGGCTTTTTCCTCTCCCTCGGTATTCCTTATTGTGTCGATGTAGATCTCTGAGTGGGTCATGACACATAAAACGTGGTTCAGGTGGGTATGCCTGGAATTTCATGACTGGACCTGATGTTCCTGGTCTGTTCTGTTTGGCCAACCCTTGAATGGGAATGTGACACTATCTGGTGTCATAACCATGTTGTCCCATTGCAGTAGATGGGAGAACTGGCTCTTTGTGTTGATGTAGGGCCATCAGCATGTCCATCTTCAGGGTAGGCTGTTCCAGGGTGAGTGACCTGGCTGGTGATCATCCCCTAAGGTACGTCAGGTTTTCACTGACATCCCAATTTGGGTGTACCTATTTCTGGGGAATATACCTCTCCTGTATCTGATCACCAGTGAGCGGTACCCAAGTTGAGTAGGCTGACAGAACATTTCCTTCATTGTGGTGAAGACCTGCCAGGTGCTCCAGTACAGTTTTGTTGTAGTTGAATGTGTAATTCCTGTTTTGGAAAAACAGTGTCCCATTTCTTGATGCTCCTCAGGTATGTTCCTTAGGATATGCGACGGAATGCTGTCATCAGGTTGATAGTGCTGCTGATCCAAACACAGCAGTGGTCTTCCCAATTTTGCAATCCTTTTAATGACCATATCGAGGATCACTGGGAACCATGCCTGTGGATTTGGTCCACTGTAATTTGCGTAGTACCCGACTGATGAAGCCGTAGTACCTATTGAAGAGGTAGAAGGAAAGGAGAAATTAGAGATTAGATTTCCCCCACCCTTCAATACGTGGGAATGTCTCCATAGCCGCCGCCTTGAAATTGGTTTCATGTGACGTAAGTTAATACGTGGTGATTTGATTGGATATAAGGAATTGATATCTGGTGTCCATATTGCTTAGTAATTCCAGCAAATATTTTTGGTTTAAATGTATGTTTACAGTATTTAGCTCACCTGATAGGTGAGGTTACTGATGGTCAAATATGTTTGACGACATACGGTTACCAATTGTTAATAAATTGTCACCTAATATCGATGTTCCCTGCCCAAGTGGTTTGGTATATGCCGCCACTGTGATATTGTTAACTTATAAATGAACATGCAAATTTGGTGGGTTACTGAGCAAATGCTTCACTAGAATTAAGTAAGTTAATATATAACACGTTTAAGTCAATTTGCATAGGCACTAAGTATTACAAGCTCAGTAACACATCAGGACACATAAGATGTTACTCAAAACAGGTGGAAGAGTACAACCATAATCCTTCCTGCCGATAATTCCATGATAACACTCCAGATTAATCCATATGCCCCCATATCACAGGTGTGGATAAGTTTTGAACACTAGTATCTCAGCTCATAGGAAAGGTACAATGTTCAGTAGCTGGTAATGCTGCTACTACCCAATACTTAGCCACGTAGTTGATTGGTGGTTAATGTTACCATAACTGATAGTCTTAATGAATACCAGATGACAAGTTGTGGATGGTCACGTAATATCTGGATATATGGCAATGCCCGCTAAATAAGTTAGTGTCTAATGCAACTAACGCTGTATCACAGGATAGTGTGTCGTTAATATATAGACATGCCATGACGGATGTTTCTTAAGTGTCAGGGCTGGTTGATACTGGACAGCTTAGACTTAAATGCCGCAATGCTCATCATGGTTACTTCATCCAGGTAATTGCGGTATATCCGAAACTTATATGAGAAGGTACTGAATAGTATGCATCTTCAAGGTTGATGTCTACCATAAAGTATCCTTGGTCCCATGGTAGTAGTTACAAATCCCATGAATGGGTATACCTGGTGAATACTTAAGTGGTTTATCAATGATGGTGCGACATTCACCATCGCGGAAGGGTAGACCCCTTGGGGTGCTTGCTAGATTGGTGGCAAGATATTGTATATAACTCCCAAAGTGATAGCTTCCTAACCAGGTGTGATTCACCCACCCCTTGTTAGTACAACCCTTCACCTTTATGTGGTGGTAGGAACCATACTTATCTGTCTTTATTGCTGTTTTCTTTGGTTTCTGGTTCCTTATTCTTGTAGGGCTGATGTTTGTTGGGGGTGGCACATTTTCCCTGGGGCCTGCTCTGGGCCGTGGCCTAAAACCTACGGGTTTGGCATGCAGGCCTCGAGCTTTCACCAGTACCTTGGGGTAGACGCCGCTGGTGGACGCGGAGAGGTACTGCTGTCTGGTATTCTGTGTGGTGCACATTCCAGACTCTGCCCTCTTGTGCCGAATAGTTCGAACACTTCGTTCAGTTTTTTAGGACTGGTTTGGTAAATGCCAGGTAGCAGGTTCTGTGCTTGTGAGGTCGGCATTCTCATAATCCTGTTAATTTTTTAGATTGAGGGCAGGTTTGTGACTTCACTAGAGAAGTTATGGGGTATACCGTTGAACATTTGGGTCAGGTGTTTTGCCATACTACCCTGCCCTTCTGGAATGAGCAGGTGGACATGATAGCCGACGTCAGGTATCAAATAGGAGCAGAGAGGTTCTACTGCAGTTGTACAGGGTCTTGGTGAGACCACACCTGGAGTATTGCGTACAGTTTTGGTCTCCAAATCTGAGGAAGGACATTATTGCCATAGAGGGAGTGCAGAGACGGTTCACCAGACTGATTCCTGGGATGTCAGGACTGTCTTATGAAGAAAGACTGGATAGACTTGGTTTATAATCTCTAGAATTTAGAAGATTGAGAGGGGATCTTATAGAAACTTACAAAATTCTTAAGGGGTTGGACAGGCTAGATGCAGGAAGATTGTTCCCGATGTTAGGGAAGTCCAGGACAAGGGGTCACAGCTTAAGGATAAAGGGGAAATCCTTTAAAACCGAGATGAGAAGAACTTTTTTCACGCAGAGAGTGGTGAATCTCTGGAACTCTCTGCCACAGAGGGTAGTTGAGGCCACTTCATTGGCTATATTTAAGAGGGAGTTAGATGTGGCCCTTGTGGCTAAGGGGATCAGGGGGTATGGAGAGAAGGCAGGTACGGGATACTGAGTTGGATGATCAGCCATGATCATATTGAATGGCGGTGCAGGCTCGAAGGGCCGAATGGCCTACTCCTGCACCTAATTTCTATGTTTCTATGTTTCTAAATGCATTTTTAAAAACATTTAGGTTAAATGCGCTGCTCAATGTATCCCCCAATAATGGCGGGCACTTTGAGTAAATGCAATTTAGGGGTGGTGTGATAAATCCAACGCCTCATGGCTACCTGTCTTGGAGAGGTTTTTTGGAAAAGACAGGTAGTAGGCTGGCCATCAGTTGAAACTGAAGCCATTTCGCTCGTGGTGAAACCACATAGCGGCCACATCCAGCAGCTCTTCCTGTTCCTGTACCTCATGCGTACTCCCAATGTTGTTCAGCCAGTGCCCCTCTTCTTGACCAGCCCAGCTCTGGTCGCCAAAGCTGTCCTTATATGAGGAAGGAGCAATGGCCAGTGCATGAGGCACTGTGGAGAGAGTGCCTGAACTCCCTCTGCGAAACTGCTCCCCATATGCTCCACGAGCCATTCCATGTGGCTCAGGCGGCTGTCTCTGCCCTAAACGGGCGGTGAGACGTCCCCGACCAACGAATCGGAACCACCGGCCGGATTGTTGACATCCAGTCCGCTGCTCAGGCGCTAGTGGAACTGGGTTCGGCTCGGTGTCAGGGATGGCGGAGCGCCGGGTTGTCGGTCCTACCGCCCTCTGTCCCCCTGTGATGAGACGCCTGTCTGCTGGAGCCGAGCTGGGGACAGGTTTCTTGGAGAGACTTGTTCTGTTCTTTCTTCTTGGCTGTTGGAACAAGCAAAGAACTCTCCTTTGCCAGTTAAAACGACCTCAGAGTAGACTTACCTGATGGTCCATTCTTTAGCGGGAGCGCCTGACTCCCGTGTTTTCTGGACTGGAACCAGGCACAGCTCTCTGTCTGTGGACCGCAGCATGTGCGGTCCTGGTTGCATCTTTCCCCCCTTCCGCGAACGGAACACTCCTTCCCCGGAGTCCAACGGGGGTCGCTTGCGTCCGGGCTGGCACCGGTGCAGCTCCCTGTCCGTGGACCGTCTATTGCCCCTTGATAATTGGAATTTCGTAGATAGTATATTATTAGAAACATAGAAACATAGAAATTAGGTGCAGGAGTAGGCCATTCGGCCCTTCGAGCCTGCACCGCCATTCAATATGATCATGGCTGATCATCCAACTCAGATAGGATGAGAATTTTTATACTGACGAATTGTAATGTTTATGTCGGCCTAAAATAGGACACCTTGATAGTGTCTTCTGTGATGTTCAAAGGAAAGACTCTGAACTCTTGAAGTGCTGTTATTTGCTCTGGTAATTGAACCATTAGCCGATAGAATCAGAACACACCCGGATATTTACGGTTATAATACAAAATATTAAAATAACATAATATCTTTATATGCAGACGATGTACTACTGTACATCACAAAACCCCAAATTAGTATACCAAACATACTAAATCTAATTGAGGACTTTGGATCTTTCTCAGGATACAGAATAAATTGGAACAAAAGTGAAATTATGTCGATAAAACCGAAAGACAACACATCTCTTAAAATTCCCCTTTAAAATAGCCACAGAAAAATTTAAATATTTGGGAATTGAAATTACTAGAAACTATCATGCTAGGTTTAATGCCAATTATAGTCCCTTACTTAAGAAACTAAATACTCTAATCGAATTAAAAACGCTCCCGATGTCTTTAATAGGTCGAATAAATGCTATAAAAATGATCTTTCTACCACAAATCCTATATCTATTTCAATCAATCCCTATATATCTTCCAAAAAAGTTTTTCAATAAACTGGACTCAGACATTACAAATTTTATATGGGACTATAAATCCCACAGAATACAAAGAACACACCTAAACGTAAAGAGCTGGGTGGTCTAGCACTCCCTAACTTTGTGTACTATAATTGGGCAGTAAATATTAAAAATATGATTCACCTGCTGGACAACTCTGCCCAGCAGGTGGACTGGATTGTAATGGAGAGAGAGGACTGCTCTCCGTGCAATATAGGAGCGACTCTCCTCTCACCAATGAATCTGAATAACAAAAATTACAATAAAAATCCAATTATACATAGCACAATTAGAACTTGGAAACAAATAAAACAGAATCTAAGTTTAAGAAATCTATCTCTTTTATCGCCAATAGTCAATAATCCATTGTTTAAACCTTCTACTATAGATAAATCATTTACACAATGGGAAAGAATAGGAATCAAAACGCTCAGAGGCTTGTATGTATTTGGAAAATTATTATCATTTCAACAATTACAACTGAAATATAATTTGAGAAATAATCAATACTTTAAATATCTTCAAATGTGTGACTATCTGAAAAAATACACAAAAGACTATCATAACATGCCTCCAGACTTACTGGACGAAGCAATGAAGCCAAAGGCCGAATCAGCAAACCTAATATCATACTTATATAAAACTATTTTAAATATAGAAATACCTACAACTGACGGTATTAGAAGAGACTGGGAACAAGAACTAGCTATAAAAATTTCAAAAGAGAGCTGGGATAAACACTTACTATATGTGCATATATGCTCGATCAACGTAAGACATACTCTAATTCAATTCAAAACATTACATAGACTATACTATTCAAAAACCAAAATAAATAAAAAAAAACTTTTCCCTAACGTCTCACCCATCTGTGATAAATGTCAGTCTCAAGAAGCTACCATAGCGCACTCTTTTGTTTTTTGTATAAAAATCCAAAAATTCTGGAACAAAATATTTGAAATTTTCACAAAACTATTTAAAATAAAACTGATTCCAAAAGCAGAATGGATTATTTTTGGAATAACGGAAGGTAGCCCTGAACTAAACGTGTTTCAAAATAATTTATTTAATTACGGGCTAATAACGGGAAAAAAGCTTATACTCAAATTCTGGAAAAACGCTCCTATACCAACAATAAAAATGTGGATTTCAAACATGTTCGAAACATTACACCTGGAAGATATGAGACTCCTCCTCGCAGGCAAAGCAGACCACTTCCAAAAGATGTGGTCTGCATTTATGAGCTTCCTAGAAGCATAAGGTGCAATAGTAATTTATAAAATAAATGGTGCCAGGATCTGGTAAAATATGGTTGTATATCCCTTTTTGCGGAGTTTTTTATAATAGAGCGATTGTTTCTCTTTCTTTCTTTCTTTCTTTCTTTTCTAGGGTCTATTTCTTAACTTTCTTCTCTAACTCTCTCTCTAATGGGCTCTCTTTTTCCAACACTTTCCTGCACTTTCACGACTTTCACACTTTCCTTACTTCTTTTATTTCTATCTTTCTTAAAGCTCAAAAAATGAAGGGGTACAACAAATGTAATAAGATATATGTGGTGTGTTTTACTGTAACTTATTGTACTTCTAAATAAAATTAAAAAAAAACAAAAAAAAACAGACAAGATGTTGCCAGGAGGCGGGACTTGTCAGCGATTGGTCCAGACCACCGCGTCCATCACATTACTGTGGAGGGATGAACATTGTCCCAAACCTCCGCTCCAACCGACCCGCAGCTCCCGGAGGGTGGCCGTGGGAGAGTGGGGGCTGTCCCGAGGGATGCGCACCTACGGCCGCTTACAACTTGGTGATCAGGTTCAGATTACCCAGTCACCAATGGCTTGTGTGGGAAAATGACCCACACTGCCAGCCAGTGGAGACAGGAATGTGGTGGTCATTTTGGGGTGATCTCATTGAAACAAACTGGATAATGCAAGGCCTAGAGAGAGTGGATGTGAAGAGGATGTTTCTAGTCATCAGAGAGACTAGGACCAGAAGGCATAGCATTAGAATTTAAAAAAAAAAATACCATTAGAATGGAAATGAGGAGGAATTTATTCAGCCAGAGGGTGGTGAATCTGTGGAATTCATTGCCTCAGACAACGGTGGAGGCCAAGTCATTGGGTATTTTTAAGGTGGAGGTTCTTGAATAGTAAGGGCATCAAAGGTGATGGGGAGAAGGCAAGAGAATGGGAAAAAGAGATCAGCCATGATCAAATGGCGGGACAGAATTGATAGACTGAATAGCCTGATCATGCTCCCATGTCTTATGGTCTTAATGACTTCATGGAGGGAAAGATATAGTCAAAGTTTTGGGTATTGGCGCAAAGTCTCAACCGGAAACGTTGACCATCGCTTTGCCTCCACAGATGCTGCCTGACCTGCAGAATTCGTCTAGCAGTTTATTTTTTGCTTCAAGTGAAAGAAAAACTGGTTTCCCTCATTTCCCTCATCGCTATAGTTGCATTAAAGAGCTGCATAAGATCCTAGTGGTTCATTTGCAAGGCAAACACCTAAATGTAGAGGCCTCGGAGGTTGCTAAAACAGATTGATTATCTGTGAAATTGTTGCAAGCCTTTAGCAAAACTCTCCTATCTGGTAGGACCACAGTAATACAAAGAGACAGCATGTCTATCATTATGGATATTCTTCAACGATCAATGTCCTCCATTGTGCTGTGATCTTCTCTGCTTGTGCTTAGGATTCTTTCAAAGAGGATATCATGGGGACTTGACAGTTCACTTGATGAACGAGCACAGGGCCGTTCTCTGTACATGGTTTCTGACTTGCTTACACATAGTAGACAATGTCTGTTGTGTTGTCAAAGAAAAACAGTGAGATTTAGATAGATTAGCTTGGAAGCAGGACCTGTGACCTTCTAAATCCACACTGACCATCAACCAAAGGTAGACACAAAGTGCTGGAGTAACTCAGTGGGTCAGGCAGCGTCTCTGAAATAAAGGATGAGTGATGTTTTGGGTCAGAACCCTTATTCAGACTATATAACACTCATTCACAATTATCCTACACTAATTTAATCCAAATTTATTCTCTTGATTTAGTTTATTAATCTCCCCCCAGATTTTACAGACACCACATGCAGTCAGGATCAAAACTGGGTCTCTGGCACCCTAAAACAGAACTCTACCACTGCGCCCTTGTGCCTTCCTAAATCTGTTTTACACAAGGTGTCAGCATCTGCAGTTCTTTGTGTCTCCAACTCGTCACCTCCTTTTTGTCTGTTTCAACAAAGCAAAATAAAAAATCTGGACAATTTTAAGGGCATTTTAAAGTGTTCAGTTTAGTTTAGTTTAGTTTAGTTTAGTTCAGAGATACAGTGAGAAACAGCCACCGGCTCACCGAGTCTGCGCCAACCATTGATCGCACATACACCTGCTCCATGACACCTACGCATTATGGCAATTTACAGAAGTCAATTAACCTACAAACCTGCATGTCTTTGGAGTGTGGGAGGAAACGGAACACCTGAAAAAATCCACACGGTCACAGGGAGAACGTGCAAACTCACCGTGGACAGCACCCGTAGCCAGGATCAAACCCGGGTCTCTGGACCTGTGAGGCAGCAACCCTATCGCTGCATTCCTTTTGCCAACAATTATCCATTCTTTACCGCTCCAATCAATGGTTTTCAGGAGGTTACAAATAGCATTTCCCGACTTGCGTAATAAACATTTAAAATTAGTCCTTAACCTTCATTGTGGTTTCAGAAGCATCTAAACTGCACATGATAATTTCTGACAGATTGCAACGAAACAGTACTTCAATCGGCCTGGGGCAGGCAGCACAAATTTTAACTATTAATTTTCGCTAAATTAATCTTTCAAGTTAGTGTTTGCAATCTGAGGCAGCTACTCTAATTAATTTATTTTGATGGCATGCTGCATGTATCCTTCCAGTTGTAGCTTCAAAGGCTCTCTGTCATTAACATTAGTTTTCAGATTTGGGCTTGTTTAAATACATTGGGTTGATACCCCAGTCCATCTTTAGACTTTGCTTTGGACTTTATTTTACCGATACAGTGCGGAAACAGCCTCTTCGGCCTACCTAGTCCACGCCGGTCAGTGATTACCCGGAACAAAAACACTGTCCTACACATTAGTGACAATTTTACAATTTTACCAAAGTCAATTAGCCCACAAAACCCTATACCCTGTATAACTCCTTACAGACAGCACTCGTAGTCAAAGGATACAAAGGACATTTATTATCACATACGCCAATTGATGTAGTGAAATTTGACTTGCCATGCAGCACACAGATAAAGATAAGACACAACATTAAAGAATTTAACAATAACATAAAAACATCCCTCCACAATGGTTCCCCCTCTGAGGGAAGGCACAAAGTCCAGTCCCTATCCCCATGTCCACCCATAGTCAGGCCTATTGAGGTCTCCGCAGTCGCCGCTATGGGGGCCGATGTTAGAGACCCTTCTTCGCCGGGTGATGGTGCTCCGGCATTGGGAGAATCCTCTCAGTGGCTTGGGATGCCTGGAACGCTGCTTCATTACCGGAGACCGCGGCTTCCGAAGCCAACAGGCTGCGCTGGACGGAGCTCCACCACTGGCGATCTCGGCGAGAGATCCCAGGCTCCCGATGTTAAAGTCAGCGCCGCCGCCCGCAGCTGGCCGCTCCACAGACCCGCAGCTCCGCGATGTTCACCTGTGGTCTCAGCATTCTGGAGCTCCAGCGCGGCGACCCGGGCAAGGCATCGCCCGCTCCACTCCGCGATAGAGTTACAGCGCTGTGCTGCCGCTGAAGTCGAGGTTCTGGGCAGTCCCCTCAGCAAATCCCGCTCCAGGCCCGCTGGTAGGCCGCGAGGACGGGTTGATGGTGCAGCCCGGAGAAAAACCGCCTCTCCGACCAAGTAGGGAGCCTGAAAAGCAGTTTCCCCCTTCCCCGCACCTCACCCCCCCAACTCAACTAACTAAAAATATAAAACAGAGATGAAAAAACGGACAGCTGCAGGCTGGGCAGCCATACCCGTACAGGACAGCGCCCCCTGTGGATCGAACCCGGGCCTTGGACGCTGTAAGGCAGCAACTCTACCATTGTGCCACTGTGACACTGTGCCACTACCAGCAGGAGTGAAATGAGAGCGTGGCCAGAGTGGTGTGGACCTTTGATGTTGGTTGTCTTTGTTGAGGCAGTGCTTCCTATATATCTCTTCGATAGTGTGGAGGTAATTATCTGTGATGGACTGGACAGTGTACACCACTTTTTATAATCTCCTAAATTCCTGGACATTCAAGTTGTATTCTGTGATGTAATTCTTAAACATCCACTGGGCAGTTGTCCATTTTATCCATTCCCTTCTAAAATATATCATTTCATTCAAGTGAATGTCAATATTCTCAACAACTCAACATTTATTAATTGACTGTTATGTGTATAAACTCCTAATAATTTGCCTTAAGTTTGATCAAGATATCTATGTGCAGTTACAAATTAAGTATGTGTACTGAAATATTAAAATGGGTTAAAATATCACCTCAGCCCCTCCATAAGAATTTGAATTAAATCCACATCAAAGTACAATTTTGAAGGAGGTGATATGAATGTGTACATAAACTTGTGAAGGTGGAAAGGCAAGTTGTTCAAGAGAAACAAAGTGCCCGAGTAACTCAGCAGATCAGGCAGCAACTCTGGAGAAAAGGAATAGGTGACATTTTGGGTCGAGAGTCTTCTTCAGACTGAGAGTCAAGGGAGAGGGAAACTGGGGACATGAATAGGTATGAAGAACAAATGAACGAAAAATATGAAAAGGACAAATCAAAGCCAGCAACGATGATCTAAGAATGGTGGAGCCCACAATGGTTCATTGTTGGTTATGGAGAAGGTGATAACGAGTGGATACAAACAATGAATCTAAGCAGGACACAATGAAACTAGAAGGACAACTTGGTAGGAGAGGAACGGAGAGAGAGGGAATGCAAAGATTACTGGAAATTAGATAAATCAATACTCATACCACTGGGTTGTAAGCTGTCCAAGCGAAATATGAGGTGCTGTTCCTCCATTTTATATGTGGCCTCACTCTGACAGTGGGAGAGGCACAGGATAGAAAGGTCAGTATGGGAATGGGGTGGGGGGTTAAAGTGTTTGGCAACTGGGAGATTATGTAGGCACAGGTGGACTGTGCATAGGTGTTCAGCAAAATGATCACCCAGTCTGTGCTTGGTCTTGCTGATATATAGGAGCCCACACAGCATCATTGAACAGCAGATACAGTAGATGAGGTTGGAAGGGGAGCAATGTGAACCTCTGCCACACCTGAAAGGACTGTCAGGGGTCCCTGGACAGAGTTGAGGGAGGAGGTACTGTGACACTGATCCTATAAACAAGCACAAAGAGGAAATGTACAGTATGCTAAACCTACTTAAATGACCCCAGTATACAAGTATTGACCATCAGATGATATGTTAAAGCATCCATTTGCAATATTTTAATTGAAAGTGGCAAAGTGTAAAGGAGATATGCATGGCAAGTTTATTTACACATAGGACGGTATGTGCCTGGAACATGCTGCCAGGGGTGGTGGTGGAGGTTAATACAATAGTGGTGTTTCAGAGGTTTTTACATAGGCACGTGGGTATGCATAGAATGGAAGGATGTGGACCACTCTCAGCTGTTATCGGGTAACTGAACCATTCTATCAATAACTAGAGAGCGGTCCTGAGCTTCTATCTACCTCACTGGAGACCCTCAGAGTACCTATAATTGGACTTTACTTTACTTTTCTTACACTAAATGTTATTCCTTTTATCATTTTTCTGTACACTCTGAACCGGTCGATTATAACCATGTATAGTCTTTTTGTTGAAGATAGACACAAAAAGCTAGAGTAACTCAGCGGGTCAGGCAGCATCTCTGGAGGAAAGGAATGGGTGTAGTTTTGGGTCAAGACCCTTCTTTCTGTTGACTAGTTAGTACATAACAAAATATTTTCATTGCACCTCGGTACACATGGCAATTTACTAAACCAAACTAACTAAACATGCAGGCAGAGGAGATTAGTCCATCATCGAAGAGATCGAGAGGGGACGTTGCCTCAAAACACAGCCTGCATTATCAAAGACCCACACCCACCCCGGCTCTCAACTCACTCCAATATCGGGAAGAAGATACAGGAGTCTGAAAACTGTCACCAACAGTTTCAAGAATAACTTCTTCCCAACAACAATCATGCTCTTGAACACTACACAATCCTAAACTCTAGTATGAACTTCTACAGACTGGCTTGGGTGGCATGGATGACTCGGGGTTTCTTGCACTAGTATTTAGTTTTGATTTATTTAGAGATATAACACGGAAACAGGCCCTTCGGCCCACAAAATCCATGCTGATCAGTAGTCCCCGCACACTAACACTAACCTGCACATACTAGGGGCAATTTACAGTTCAACCAAGCCAATTAGCTTACAAACCTGTATGTCTTTGGAATGTAGGAAGAAACCGGAGATTCCAAAGGAAACCAAAGCAAGGTCCCAGGGAGAACGTATAAACTCCGTACAGACAACACCCATGGTCAGGATCGAACCAGAGTCTCTGGCGCTCAGGCAGCAACTCTACTGCTCCGCCATCATGCCATGCTACAGTTTTGTGGCAATTAATTAATGATTTTTAAAAATGTATTACATATTATTAGCTTGTATTGCAGTTCATTGTTACTTGCGACAGACATTACATTGGCAATTAAAAATTCTTTGCTCTCTCCTGACTCATAGTATGTTATATTCCAGATTCAGATAATTATTCAAAATTAAATTCACGGCTGCCCTGGTGGTATTCTAGCTCATGGTTCAGCATCAATCATTCGTTCTTTTAATGTTGAGACGAGTGATTCTCATCCACACTCTTCATGCCAAGTCTTCAGAGAAGAGTTATCTTCACCGTCTTGGTAAACATCTATCAATCAATAATATTGCTGAGCAAATATTTGTTCATGATCATGTTGTTTGCATTTACTGCATTATAGTCGTGATGGCGAAGAAGCTATATTGGTTACAGATTGCTTTGGGATAAATCGTTAGAGGTGCTGTACCATATAAATTGAAGCATTTCTCGAGAGCATCGAGAGCGAGTAGGGCCATTGAGAGCAATGGGGGGGGGGGGGGGGGGGGGGGGGGGGGGGGGATCTGGCGGGGAGGCGCTAAGAAAGAACGGGGGTCCTGGCCTTCCTTCTGCACCATACACCAAATCTTCCAGGGTCAAGGAAGAGCATGTCATAGGATCATAGGAACTTACAGTCAATGATGGCGGTAAGGTGGCACAGGGGTCCACCTGTTGCCTCACTGCACCAGAGACCCGGGTTTGATCATGACTACAGGTGCTGTCTGTACGGAGTTTGTACATGCTTGGGTTTTCCCCGGGAGCTCCGGTTTCCTCCCACACTCCAAAGATGCACAGGTTTGTAGGTGAATTGTGTGTGTAGGATAATGTAAGTGGGCAGGGATCGCTGGTCGGCAAGAACTCAGTGGGCCAAAGGGCCTGTTTCCGTACTGTCTCTCTAAACTAAACTAAACTCATTTTTGCATGATCAAGCTACAATTTTCTTATGATTATTATGTATTATTCAATCTTCATATTTCATTTCTTCTTGTCCCTTTAATCATTTTGTGTCCACTTGGATGAGCTAATAAGCATTAAATATTAAAACATAATTTTTGGAATGCCCCTCAAAAGGACTCATTGCCCTCAGTCCCATCAGTGTGGATGTGTTGTAATAAAGATTGTTAATGACCAGAACACAATTCATTGATGGATGAACCAAGCTTATTAATTACTTTTCTTAATGTTTAAGCTTAAATAGTTGCAAGGGATTTATTCAAACCTTAGGCTGATAGTGAATTCATAATGGTCTTTCTCTCCTTCAGCTAATTAGCTGATTATTTTTCATATCATGGATCTAATCTTACTATGTTTGAATATATCAAGAGGTCACCATGTTATATGAAAGATGTTGTCAAGTTGGTATGGGCAGTGGGCAGGTGCTATAGACCTGCAGGGGAAGGTAGACGCTCCCGTCCCCACGAGTTTCGGGTTGATGGGGCTCGTCAGCTTGGGAAGGCAGTCTAGGAGAGGGAAAACTCTGATTTAAAACCTCCACTGCCTTGTGGCCATATCCAGTCATGGAAAAGGCTCCTGGAGTAAACCTTAAGAAAATCCAGTCGGAGCCACTAAGGCAGTTTGTCGTTGTCTACAACCTCGCTCTGGCAGCTCCTGCAATGGCGCTGATACCAAACTGTAACGGCCCTGCTGTTCCTTTGGATCGATCAGCGACGTGGAGAGGGGGGACGTGCTGCATGGGCAACAGCCTGTCCTCCATATGACATCGCCCAGGCTTCCATCCGATCACACATCATCATAAGCGACGCTGCTCTAGCCGAGGTTTGGAGCAAGCAGCCAACCACTAAGATGCATCACCCATGGTCAGTCATGACCGAGGGGGGCCTATGATGTCAAATTGGAAAGGGCGCAGAGAAGATTGATGAGGATGTTGCCAGGACTCGACGGCCTAAGTTATAGGGAGAGGTTGGGCAGGCTTGGACTTTACTCCTTGCAGTCCAGGAGGATGAGTGGTGATTCTATAGAGGTGTACAAAATCATGAGAGGAATAGATCCGGTAAACGCACAGTCTTTTTATCCAGAGTAGGAAAATCAATAAACAGAGGACTTAGGTTTAAGGTGAGGGTTGGAAAGACTTGATATGAACTTGAGAGGTAACCTTTTTACACAAAGGGCGGTAGGTGAATTCAACTGCTGGAGGAGGTAGATGAGGCAGGTACTTTCACAACATTTAAAACATATTTGGACAAGTTCATGAATAGGACAGGTTTAGGGGGAGATGGGTCAAATGCAGGCAGGTTGGACTAGTGTAGATGGGGCATTTTGGTTGGTGTGGGCAAGTTGGACTGAAGAGCCTGTTTCCACAATGTATGACTATGACTCGATGTCTCTATGTGGACAGCCATGAAAACATGCGCATAACCATTCCCTGTGGTCGATAATGTTAAGAGGCTGTTTAGAAAGCAAGACTTGCATCCTTGCAGCACTTTTCAAGATTTCTAGATGTCCGTGTACAAAGTGAATTTACAGAAAACTCTGCTTTAAGTGTCGAATAGGTCAGGAGGACACATTATTGACAACAATGCTGAATACAAGATTCAACTGGCTTGTTCCATACATCCACCACCCAATGTGTGAAAAAGTTATCACACCTATTATAGTCCAATTATATTGTTACCCCTTCACCTTAAACTATGTCCTCTGGCCCTCGATTTACTTACTCTGGGTAATGGACTGTGCATCTACCTGATCTATTCCTCTCATGATCTTATATACCCCTATAAGCTCACATCTCCTCCTCCTGGCAACATTCTCGTAAATCTTCACTGTACCCTTTCCAGCATGACAACATATTTTCTATAACACTGTGCCCAGAACTGACCACAATACTCTAAATGAGGCCTCTCCAACGTCTTACACAGCTGCAACATGACCTCCCAACATCTACCTGAAGCAGCACAACATGTATATAGACATATTACTTCGTAAAACCCATAATACACAGCAAAACATTTTCAGTATATATAAAGAACACATGCTAAATACATTGTTAAAGCTGACATTTATTGCTCATCTCCAATGGTTTCATGAGTGAAAGAACTTGCCAAAACAGTTAATTGCATAGTTTAGTGGCAACCACCTTTCTAAGTCTCTTATCTGTATGTTTCCAGGGATGAGGATGTTTTAGCTGTAGGGTTAGATTGGAGAAGCTGCTGTTGTTATCTTTGAGCGAAGAAACATGACAAAATTTGCACAAGAGTGGGAAAGATGATAAGTAGAAAGGAACATCAGATGCTGGTTTATACTGAACATAGACAGAAAGTGTAGGAAGGAACTGCAAATAAACCAAAGATAGACACAAAAAGCTGGAATAACTCAGCGGGACAGGCAGCATCTCTGGAGAGAAGGAATGGGTGACGTTTCGGGTCAAGACCCTTCTTCAGACAGAAAGTGCTAGTCTGGAGAAAAAGACCAGGGTGACGTTTCAAGTTAGATCTCTTCTTCAAAACCGAAATGTCGCCAATCCTTTTCCTCCAGAGATCATCCTGACCCGCCGAGTTACACCAACACTTGGTGTCTTTCTTCGGTATATGTCTGAAGAAGGGTTCTGAACCAAAATGTTACCCATCCTTTTTCTCCTGAGATGCTGCTTGACCTGCTGAGTTACTCCAGTACTTTGTGACTATCTTGAGAAAGGTTATATCAGCTCTAGCCTGATATAACCTTTCAGGTTTGATTTGGTATAAATTTGAGATTTGGGGCAAGAGGGAGTAGTGTTAAGAGGCTGTTTAAAGAAAGAAAGGATTACATCCTTACATCATATTTCAAGTGGTTATGGATCAGGAACTCAGTGTCTATAAGGGGAAGTGAAAATAATCAATAATTTTAAAAGGAAATTGAATATGCGCAAGGAAAATTAACTTGTAGAGCCATGTCACTATAACAGAGAGAACTGAATTGGGACTTAGTTTAGTTTAGTTTCAAAATACAGCACGGAAACAGGCCCTTCGGCCCACTGAGTCCATGCTGACCAGCAATCACCCCGTACACTAGCACTATCCTGCACACATGGAACAATTTACAATTTTACCGAAGTCAATTAACCTATAAACCTGCACGTCTTTGGAGTTTTGGTGGAAACCGGAACACCCGGAGAAAACCCATGGGGTCACATGGAGAACGCACAAACTCCGCATAGTCAGCACCTATAGTCGGGATCAAACCCGGATCTCTGGCACTGTTGAGCAACAGCTCGACAGCAGCGCCGCTGTGGCACCCCAGATGTAAGGAAAGATAAAAGTAAAGAATTTGAGGAGAACTGTTCTTGGTTGGAAAGCTGGACCAGGTTTCATCACTAGTAAAGCACGACATGAAATGCTTTCACGAGGCTGATCTCAGAAAAGGAAATGACATTCGATAACTTCTAAAATTCAGCGTACAGACCCAAGATACTCAGTTGCATTAAAATAAATGTCATTTATCATTGTCATATCTATTGTTGCATAAGAGCAAAGCTTCATAACTCCTGCTCTGACAATATCTACAGTTATTACAGTACTAAGTTTTATTTCGGTGTCCTTTGCTGTTAATACTTTATGAAGTATTCAATATGGCTTCCTTCACAAAGCCATATTCCAGAAATAATAATCTCTGCATACAAAAATGGATAAGATGTTCCAATTTTTCATCAGGATATTTTCTCAGCTTCATCATGTACACAAGGGGGTGTTTAGTTGAATTTACTTTCTAGTTTAGAGATACAGCGTGTAAACAGGCTCTTCAGTTCATCGAGCCCGCACCGACCAGCGATCACCAATTCACACTAGTTCTACCCGACCCACTAGATGCAATTTACAGAAGCCAGTTAACCCACAAACCTGCACATTTTTGGGATGTGGGAGGAAACCATAGCATCTGGAGAAAACCCATGCAGTCACAGGGACAATGTGAAAATGCACAACTCCAGATTCGGGGACAGTTTCTTCCCAACTCTTATCAGGCATTATTCCGGTAGGTGGCGCGACTCTCGTCAGCAGCGGCCTCTGCAGCCCGTCCGCGTTTTTATTATTTTCTGTCTATGTTTCTATGTAGTTTTTGTTATTTTTTGTTGGGGTGTGTGTGTGGGGGGGTGGGGGTGGGGTGGGAGGGAGGGGGTAACTTTTAAATCTCTCCCTGCACGGGAGACCCGACCTTTTCTTGTCGGGTCTCCGTTGTCGTTGGGGCTGCAACGAGGAGCGGCCTCCAACAGGAGAAGACCGGGGACTCTGGTGCCCGACTCACCTCACCGTCGCGGAGCTGGCCGAGTCCAGAGCGGGTGGAGCGGTGGTGGAGCGCTGCTGCTGCTGCGGCCCGACCTCCGGAGATTCGGAGGCTTCAACTGCGGGTCTGGCGGACGGCGGCACCGGGAGCCCGTGGGTCCCTGGAGGGAGACCGCTTTTCAGGGCTCTCGCAACAGCGACTTCTCCCGCCCGAGTTGTGGGGTCGAAGAGGTCCTGGAGCGGGGCCTGACATCACCGCCCCGCGCGGCTTGGAATGGCCACGGGACTCTGCGAGCGCACGCCGGGGGCTCTAACACCAAGACCCAGTGTGCGACCTCGCACCACCCGGCGTGGCTTTAATGGCCGCGGGACAATAGCCATCGCCAGCCGGGGGCTTTGACTTTGACTCTGACATCGGGGGGGGGGGGGGGGGGGGGGGGGGGGGGGGGGGGGAGAGTGTAGTGGAGAGATAAGTTTTTTTGGCCTTCCATCACAGCAATGTGATGGATGTTTATGTACATTATGTTGTGTCTTGGGTCTATTTGTTTGTAATGTATGGCTGCAGAAACGGCATTTCGTTTGGACCTCAAGGGGTCCAAATGACAATTAAATTGAATCTTGAATCTTGAATCTTGAGGCAACCTACCATCCATTCAGGAACTAGAGCGCAGTCCTGAGCTACTATTTACCTCATTTCAGACCCTCATAGAAACTATCTTTGATCAGAATTTACTGAATTTTATTTTGCAATAAATGTTAACATGCTATTCCCTTTATCATGTGTCTGTAACCTGTGCACGGCTTGATTATAATCAAGTGTGGTCTTTCTGCTGACTGGCTACAACAAAAGCTGTTCACTGTACCTTGTTACGTGACAATAAACTAAACTAAACTAAACTAAATTAAACTAAACCCCCATCATGAGGATCGATACTGGGTCTCTGGTGCTGTAAGGCAGCAGCTCTCTCCCTGCACCACTGCCCCACCCCCATCGAGTGTTTTGTACTCAAGACCATTGGGTTTTTTGTGACCAAAAATACATTTCTGTCTTCAGCTCTTGCTAAAAGACATGGTAGGGAAGGACACTAATACACTGTAGCTCCAAAGATCTTTCTCATTGATCCTGAGATTATGAGTTGAAAACTTACTATCACCACCAAGTAGTTTAACTATTTTAATTTATCTTAAGGCCAGGAATTGTTGACCGAGGGAAGTTTGAATGGATCAGGCAGCATCTTTGGAGGACATAGATAGGTGACGTTTTGGGTAGGGACCCTTCTTCAGACTAATTGTATACATGAGTGTTGGGTGGAGGGAATGGGGGAAGAAAGCTGAAAGAGTAGAGGGGCAAGACAGAGCTTGACCACTCTCACTCTGTAGAAGGGTCCCAATCAGAAACTTTGCCAACTGGCAAAGAGTGGCATAGTGGCACAGCGGTAGAGTCACCTTACAACGCCAGATACCCGGGTTCGATCCTGACTATGGATGTGTCTGTACAGAATTTGCATGTTCTCCTTGTGATGCTGTGGTTTTTCTCTGGGTGCTCCAGTTTCCTCCCAGTGTGTAGCATAGTGCTGGTGTGCGGGGTGATCGCTGTTCGCTACTTCCTTGCTGCGTCTCAAAAGTCATTAGTCGAAAGCATCTCCATGTCCTCCAGAGATGCTGCCTGACCTGTTAAGTTACTCTAGCACTTAGTGTCTTTCCTCAGTAAACCATCAACTGTAGTTCAGATTCAGATTCAGATTCAATTTTAATTGTCATTGTCAGTGTATAGTACAGAGACAACGAAATGCATAGTTACTTGTTCTACATAATTGTTGCCTTAGTTTATCTTAAGTTGTGATAAATGTTGTGCCTGCTTCTTCATAGGGCATTTGAGTGTCAAACCTAATTTGTAGGTTGGGAGCTATCTTGACATGTGGCTGGGTAAATATAGCATTCTTCCTTTTTTCCATGAAGAATTCATTGCTTAAGTTAAACTGATTGAAATCAACAACCTCAACTATGAACTTATATGGACTGTCTTTGGTTGCACGATGGATGTTGGGGTTTATTGCACTAGTATGGGTGTTATTTTAAGTTATTATATATTATCTATATGTGTATGTGTGTAAAAAAAAAGCTGTTTCTTTTAAGCCTAACGTGAGCATATATGTAGAATTTCTGTCCTATCAGCTTCAAAGTTCATGGTTTCTCTTTTGACTTGAAATCGAATTAATGAATGAGTGAACAGATCCAGTCATGTCCATTCATGTCTTTTTGTTTCCGTGCTGAAGGAAGACATGGTATTGTTACATGAACTGGAAAATTGGAAACGGAGAGGTTGATGGCGAATATTCACACCCCAATAATTCCCGGAATTCTACACGGCTCAACAGTTGAAGTTTATCCCATTTAACTCCATCTCGCCAATTAAATAACATTAATGTCAGGGCACATAACCATGACAATCACAAGATGATCCATAGCTTTCATCATCCGATCTCTTTAAAGAGCTATTGCCCCCTGCCTAAACAAAATATCGTTGGTTTGTCGACTTTCATTCTTTTGTTTGTTCCTAATCCTAGATTTAATGTATACACCATGATATTTTGTAGATAAAAGATGCCAGTATGAATATCGGAAGATAACCCTGAATTAAACGTGTTTCAGAGGAATTTATTTAATTACGGGCTAATAATGGGAAAAAAGCTTATACTTAAATTCTGGAAAAATGCGCCGACACCAACAATAAAAATGTGGATATCAAATATGTTTGAAACATTACATCTGGAAGAGATGAGATTCCTCCTAGCAGGTAAAGCAGACCAATTCCAAAAGACGTGGTCTATGTTTCTGGACCTATTACAAGTATGAGGTGCAATAGTAATTAAAAAAAAAACAAATATATAAATAAGTGGTATCAGGACCTGGTAACGGGAGGTAAAATAACAAAAACAGACTTGGTTGGTAGTCCCCTTTCTGCGGAGTTTAATGTTATAATAGAGCGATTGTTTCAATTTTCTCTCTCTTTCTTTTCTAGGGTCTATTTTCTCACTTTACTTCCTTCTCTAACTTCTTTCCTAAGGGGCTTTCTTTTCCCAACACTCTTGCACTGCACGACTCTCTTGCACTTTCTTTACTTTCCTTACTTCTACCTTTTTCTTAAAGCTCAAAAAAAAAAAAAAAAAATGAAGCGGTACAAAAAATGTATTAAGATATATGTGTTGTGTAGGATTGTAATTTACCGTACTTCTAATAAAAATAAAATAAAAAAAAAAAAAAAAAAAAAAAGATGCCAGTATGCATATTGTTCCTTGGTTTTGGTGTCTGTGGTGGATTAGAGTCATAAAAGACATACAGCATAAATAAATGCCCGTTGGCCCAACTTGTCGATGCCGACCAACATGCCCTATCTAAGCTAAACCTAATATGCCCGCATATGTCCCTATCACTCTCAACATTTCCTACCCATGCACCTGTCCAAGTATATTTAAATGTTGTTACAGTACCTGGCTCAACTACCTCCTCTGGCAGTTCATTCCATAAACCAACTTCATCTGTGTGAAAAAGTTGCCACGCAGGATCTTATTAAATATTTACCCTTGTCATCTTAAAAGCTGTTTGAGCCATTTAAGGACCTGACTGTCAAATTTGATGGTTGGGATAACGTATGAAGGGGTTTTGATGGCACTGGACCTGTACTCACTGGAGTTTAGAAGGATGAGAGGGTACCTCATTGAAACCTATCGAAAAGTGAAAGGCGTGGATAGAGTGAACGCAGAGAGGATGTTTCCACTAGTCAGAGAGTCTAGGACTAGAGAGCATAACATCACTATAAGAGGACATAGCTTTAGAAAGATGAGGAGTAATTTCATTAGCCAGAGAGTGGTGAGTCTGTGGAATTCATTGCCACAGATGAGTTTGAAGGTCAAGTCATTAGATATTTTTAAAGCAGACATTGACAGGCTCTTGATTAGTAAGGGTGTCAAAAGTTATGGAGTGAAGGGAGGTAAATGGGGTTGAGAGGGAAAGATAGATCAGCCATGGTTGAATGCAGAGTAGACTCGATGGCCTAATTCTGCTCCTATGACATGAACAAATAATCTTTACAGGTGAGGAAGTGATTCACATGCACTTCTTCCCATCTGACCTCCATAGCTGCAGCTGGGACTGTAAAATGACACCAAAGTTTGAAACCCGGTGGCAGAAAGGGGGACAAAATGGCGGTGGCGAGACTCACTGTTGCAGCGGTCCCTACAGCCTGTCTGTTTTTTTTATTTTTTGTCTAGTTAAATGTAGTTGTTTGTGGTTTTTAATAGTGTTTTTAACTGTGTATATGTGGGGGGAGAAGGGGGAAACTTTGTAAAAATCTCTTTCCTGTACGGGAGACCTGACCTTTTTCCTGTCGGGTCTCCGTTGTCATTGGGGCCTAGCACCGGGGAGTGGCCTCCAGCCTGAACGACCTGGAGGCTCCAGTCACAGAGCCTGCAGAGCTGAGGACTTACCATCGTGGGGCTGGCCGACATCGGAGCGTGGGGAGCGGTGGTGACTCGCTGCTGCGGCCCGACCACGTAGCTCGGAGGCTCCAGCTGCAGCCGCAGGTCCTGTGGACTGTCGGGACATCGGGAGCGCTTTCCGGAGTTCCCGCAACAAAACTTCTCCAGCCCGTGTCGCGAGTTTGGAACGAACCGGAGCAGGGCCGTACATTGCCCGGCGCGGCTCCATGGCCGTGGGACATTCCAGCGCCCGCCGGGGGCTCCAACTTTGTGACATTTAGACCAGAAGCGGGGCCTAAAATGGCCGTGGGACTTATCATCGCCCGCCTGGGGCTTGGACATCGGGAGAGAAATGGAAAATAGGGGAGAGAAAACTGTGATGGATGTTTTTGTAAATTGAATTGTGTGCATGTCTGTATGATATTGTCTTTGTTTGTATGGCTGTGGAAACGCAGTTTCGTTTGAGCCTCAATGAGGTTCAAATGACATGTAATAAATATTGATATTGAAATTCCGGCTCTTACATAGGGACTCAGTGGGCTGTTTTGTACCTACTGTACTAACTGAAGGATTGTGCTTATGTACGGGGATAGTCTTGCTGAGCTGTCTGCAAAAATGTATTTCACTGAACCTTAGTACACGTGATAATAAAGAAACCATCAAACCATTGAACCATTGAACCATCTAGTTCATGGCATTCAATATGGACACTGCAGTTTTATATATACTGGACAAATCAGATGCAGACTGGGTGAATCCTACGCAGATCACCTTCATTCAATATATTTAAATGAAAAAAGTACAGTATATATATTTACATAAATATTCACATTTAAAAAAACAGTATATATATATATATATATATATATATATATTTATATTTATATATGTACTGTATGTATATATATATGTATATATATATATACTGTACTTTTTTGTTTATATATGTAAGTTAATATATATATACTGTACTTTTTCAAATATGTATATGTTACAAATGTACATAAAACAAATAAACAAATGTAAGTGTGCAAAAAGACAAAACGAATGCTGGCAAGTCTATGTGGTTCAGAGCTTATTTGGAGATTGTAGTGTTTAATAGCCAGAGAATCAAAGAGTCATAGAACGTGGAAACAGTCCCTTCAGTCCAACCTTCCCATGCCGAACAACATACCCCATCTACACTAGTCCCGCCTGTCCATGTTTGGCCCATATCCATCTAACCATTTCCTTGTCTAAATGTCCAAGTGAAGTTCATTGTTCTCTTTGAGTCATATGACAATAAAACTCTCTTGGCTCTTGACTTTAATTCTCCATCACTCTCCCATTCTAACTCAACCTGAGGACTCCTGCGCCGTTAAAACACAGAACATGAATAGATGAAATGTAGAACAGTGCAGCTCAGCAACAGCCCCTTCAGCCCACCATGTCCCAGCCGAACATCATGTCAACTTAAACTGATCTCCTCTGCCTGCACATCATCCATATCACTCCATTCCTTGTACATTCATGTCCCTATCTAAATATCTCATAAGCGTCACTACCTTATTCACATCCACTACCACCCAGGCAGAATGTTCCAGGCACTCACCACTCTTTGTGTAAAAAAAAACTTGCACTGCATATCTTATTTAAACTTTCTCACCCTATTCTTAAAGCTATACCCTTGAGTACTTGTTTATCGCAAATGACCTATGACCTGGGCCTGCACAGTCGGAATACTGAACTCGCGTATTGCTACTGGACAGTCCCTGGACAGTTAACCCGGCACAACAGGCGGGACAGGCAGAGTTGTGCTGGAGTTAGCGCTTCTTCTCCGCGCTGGCTGTAAGTCTGGGGCCGCCACTGCTCCGGGCTGGCGTCCATGGTCACCCCGTACAGATCCGGCCGTCCCTGGACAGGGATGGAACATGAGGGAGGGGATGGGGATGGGGACGATTCAGTAGCAATTCAACAGCACTTGCAACACTGGAGACCTTGGTTCAATCCTGACTACGGATGAAGTGCAGATCTATATGCTGAGAGAATGGAGCAGCTGGGCTTGTACATTCTGGATTTTAGAAAGATGAGAGGGGGTCTCATTGAAACATATAAGATCGTTAAGGGCTTAGACCCACTAGAGGCAGAAAACATGTTCCCGACATTGGGGGAGTCCAGAACCAGGGGCCACAGTTTAAGAATAAGGGGTAAGCCATTTAGAACGGCGACGAGGAAACACAGAGACTGGTGAGTCTGTGGAATTCTCTGTCTCAGAGGGCGGTGGAGGCAGGTTCTCTGGGTGCTTTCAAGAGAGAGCTAGATAGGGCTTTTAAAAATAGTGGAGTCAGGTGATATGGGGGAGAAGGCAGGCTGATTGGGGATGATCAGCCATGATCACATTGAATGGCTCGAAGGGCCGAATGGCCTACTCCTGCACCTATGGTCTATTGTCTATTGTCTATTGTCTATTGTCTATTGTCTATACACATGCAGCAATTCAGCTGCCAAGAATGTCTCTTTGCCGGTCCAGTCTCTCTCCTTGTCTCCCACTCGTATCTCCCCCTTATCTCTCGCTGTTACACCCCACTCTCCCGCTACCTGGCACCCCCTTCCTCAGATTAAATATAATTTAGCACATACATTTTGAATAAAGATATGAATTTATGCAGAATTTATGCAGCCAGCGCTTCATTCGCTTTTTCTTTATCGCGAATGACCTTTGACAAATCTCATAATTCCTTGCATTTTTTGGAACACCGAACTTGCTTATTCAACAGTGCTTGCAGCGCCAGAGACCCGGGTTCGATCCTGACTATGGATGAAATGCAGGTCTGTGTACACGCAGCAGCCGAGCTGTCGAGAATTTTTATCGTGAATGACCTATGACATGGGCATGCGCAGTCGGAATACCGAACTCGCTTATTTACAGAAGGTAGACACAAAAAGCTGGAGTAACTAAGTGGGTCAGACAGTATCTCCGGAGAAAAGGCATCAGTGACATTTCGGATTGAGACCCATCTGCAGACCTTTATCGTGGTCAGCGCGGACTCGATGGACCGAAGGACATGTTTTCTTGCTGTATCTCTAAACAAAACGACCCTGAATCAGCTTAATTTTCTACAGGTCAATTTCTTTTCCCTAAAGTCTTGATTAATCTGGCTTTACCTTTGTGGCTGAACTGCATGGAAATCTAGGAAAATGTTATCGATCGTCCAATGAGCAGTGACAGTGATGCTAACCTAAATATAAGTTAATGCTGCCCTTGGTAATATTTTATTCTAATGGATTATAGAGCAAACTGGCAGGCGAGAGATTGTAAGCTTCAGGAGTGAATTTAGAGAAGACAAACTGATCGTCATTTTATGCTTGTCTGAAATGGGTCTGTCAGCTGCAGTGACTCCTAGTGCCCTGATATCTGCCCTGGTTATATTGTGTGCTCGACAACAGGACATTGGCAGCAACAGTGAAGGAACGATGTGGTTGTACAGTTGAATCTAACACCGGGTGGCAAAGTGCAACAGCAGTAGAGTTGCTGGCTTAAAGCGCCAGGGACGGGTTTGATCCTGACAACAAGTGCTGTATTATGGTGTTTGAACGTTCTCCACGTGGTTTGGTACAAAATTATGTAAAATTGTCCCTTGTGTGTCGGAGAGTGCAAATGTGCGGGGATTGCTGGTCGGCATAGACCCAGTGGGCTGCAGGGCCTGTTTCCGCGTTGTATCTCTAAGCTAAAGTAAACTTAAAACTAAATATGCAATTGCTTCTTTTACAGTTACAACCCTTGTTAGAACTGACCATGAGGGGGCGGAGGAGGAGAGGGGGGGGGGGGGGGGGGGGGGGGGGGAAATGGTGGGGGGATAGGGTGTGTGTCATAGGGCCTGTTTCCACACTGCATCTCTAGAGTCTAAAGTCTACAAGATCCGGAAGGGTTTCTATTCTGCATCCTCAAGGTTGGCACCCCTGGGGCACGAAGGCTGAAGGAGGCCAGGCAAGTAGAGTGGTGATCGTTCACTGGATGATGTAGACTGTGGTAACTGCTGCAACAGGCCTTTATGGCCAGCTGCAGCTGGGTCTTTGAAAATGACGACAAAACACAGCAAATCTTGCAGACTGATTCCTGGGAACCAGACTGATTTCTGGGATGTCAGGACTTTCATATGAAGAAAGACTGGATAGACTCAGCTTGTACTCGTTAGAATTTAGGAGATTGAGGGGGGATCTTATAGAAGCTTACAAAATTCTTAAGGGGTCGGACAGGCTAGATGCAGGAAGATTGTTTCCGATGTTGGGGAAGTCCAGGACAAGGGGTCACAGTTTGAGGATAGAGGGGAAATCCTTTAAAACCGAGATGAGAAAAATATTTTTCACACAGAGAGTGGTGAATCTCTGGAACTCTCTGCCACAGAAGGTAGTCGAGGCCAGTTCATTGGCTATATTTAAGAGAGAGTTAGATGTGGCCCTTGTGGCTAAAGGGAACAGGGGGTATGGAGAGAAGGCAGGTACAGGATACTGAGTTGGAATATCAACAATGATCATATTGAATGGTGGTGCAGGCTCGAAGGGCCGAATGGCCTACTCCTGCACCTATTTTCTATGTTTCTATGTTTCTATATAGACTCAATGGGCTATTTCTATGCATTATGTAGTTATTGTATGTAGGTATGGCTATAATCTTATTGATCTGTGTGCAAAAAAGAATTTCGCTCTACCTTTGTACATAAAAGAAGCATTGAACAATTGAAAAAGAACCATTGAACCGTTACGTGACATTGTAGATCGAGACCCTTCTTCAGACAGTCATAAGGTCATCAGGAATAGGAGCAGAATTAGGCCATTTGTTCCATCAAGTCTACTCCACCATTCAATCATGGCTGATCTATCTCTCCCTCCTAAACACCATTCTCCTGCCTTCTCCCCATAACACTGACATCTGTACTAATCAAGAATATATCTATCTCTGCCATAAAAAAACGGCCTCCACAGCCTTCTGTGGCAAAGAATTCCACAATTCTCCACTTTCTGACTAAATAAATATCTCCCTCCTAAAAGAACGTCCTTTAATTCTGAGTCTATGAGATCTAGTCTTAAACTCTGCCACTAGTGGAAACATCCTCTCCACATCCACTCTACCCAACCCTTTCACTATTCTGTATGTTTCAATTAGGTCCGCCCTCATTTTTCTAAACTCCATCACGTACAGGCCCAGTGCCGTCAAACGCTCATCACAGTGTAACTTACTTATTCCTGTGATCATTCTTGTAAACCTCCTCTGGACTCTCTAAAGAGCCAACACATCCTTCCTCAGATTATAGGGCCCAAAATTGCTCACAATATTCCAAATGCGGCCTTTCCAGCGCCTTATAGAGCCTCACATTACATCCCTGTTGTTGTATATAAGGCCTCTTGAAATAAATGCTAGCATTCAGTCAAAGTTGCATCGATAATTCGTTCACGTTAATGTCATAGGAGTAGAATTTGGCCAATCGACCCATCGAGTCTCCTCCACCACTCATTCATGGCTGATCTTTCTTTCCCTCTCAACCCCATTCTCCTACCTTCTCCCCATAAACCCTGTTTGGTCATCAGCATGTTTCGGTTTGCACAATTATGCGATTCTATGACCTAGTTTGGTTTGATTTAGTTTATTGTCCCATGGCCCAAGGTACAATGAAAAGCTTTTGCTGTGTGCTATCCAGTTAGTGGAAAGACCATCCATGTCTACAATTGAGCCATCCACAGGGTACAAATACTGTACTTGATAAAGGGAATAACATGAATAACATTTAGTGCATGATAAAGGCAGTAAAGTCCAATCAAAAATAGTCTGAGTTTCTCCAATGAAGTAGGTAGTAGCTCAGGACTATCTACCTCATTGGAGACCCTCAATTATTTTTCCAATGTTTATGCTTTCAAATGTTATCCACAGTTTTGACTATCTTTTGAAAAGAAATACTGTCACAAGAAAACTAGAATGCCCTCATGACCCTGTTCCTTGCAGGGAGCACAGACGAGGGAAACTGGATCACAGTCCAAAAGAACATGTCATGCTTTTCCCACAACCTCAGAGCAAAAATCATGGGATTTGTGGCGTTTATCCATTTCAGTGGCAATCTTCTATGGGATGTGCTAAATGTGGATCTTGTATGGGAAGCAGAGAACCGAGACTGGGAGGAGCCACAAGAATAGATTGGATTCCACTGTGAGTGAATATTCCTATTTTGGTTCCACAGTTTGGTAAGAAAATCCCATGGACACACGGAAAAATGTATGATTTACAAATTTGGCAGAACATGAGCAGCTAATTGGGCTCCTTGCCTGGAATGCTGTACATCAACAGAGCTAAGAAATATTTCAGTGCATGCAAAGTTAGACACAAATTGTTGTAGTAAACTCAGTGGGTCAGACGGCATCTCTGGATAAAAGGAATGGGTGGCGTTCCAGGTCGAGACCCTTCTTCAGACTGAGAGACAGAGAGGGGGAAACTAGAGGTGTGGGAAGGTGCAGAACAAAGCAGAGCCTGCGTCGATGATTCAGGAAAGGTGGAGCCCACAGTGGTCCATTGTTTGCTGGGGACGAAGTGATAATGAAGGAATACAAATGGTGAAATTATCAAGAGGTCTAGGGTGGGGGAGGGATGGAGAGAGAGAGAGGGAATGCAAGGGTTAGTCAAAGTTAGAATAATCAATATTCATGCCGCTGCCTTGTAAACTGCCAAAGCGAAATATGTGTGTGGCCACACTCTGACAGTGGAGGAGGCCCAGGACAGAAAGGTCACTATGTGAGTGGGAAGGGGAGTTGAAATGTTTGGCAAATGGAAGATTTTTGGTGTCAACTAGCATCTGCAGATCCTTCTTAAACACTGTTCAGTACATGCGTTGATCGGGTGCTTTACTAGTAAACACAAGGAACTGCAGATGCTAGAATCATGAGTCAACTTTTCAAAGTGCTGGAGTAACTCAGCGGGTTAGGCAGCATCTCTGGAGGAAAAGGATAGGTGACATTTCAGGTCTGAACCCTTCTTCAGACTGATTGTAATAGGATAGAGAAAACTGGAGGAAGAGGAGTGGGAGTGCGTCACAAAGCCAGACAAGTGATAGGTGGATACATGTGAGAGGGAGAAGGGTTTAGTTTAGTTTAATTTAGTTTTGTTTAGAGATACAATGTGGATACAGGCCCTTCGGCCCACCGAGTCCATGCTGATCAGCAATCACCCTGTGCTGTATCTCTAAAGTCTACAGTTTAAAGTTTGAGTTAGAGTTTCTTTAATTTATTGTCTCATATACAGAGGTACAGTGAAGTTTTTGTTGCATGCCAACCAGTCAGCGGAAAGACAATACATGATTATAATTGAGCCATGCACAAGTGTTCAGATATAGGATAAAGGGAATAACGCAAATAATGTTCAATGCAAGCTAAGTCCAGTAAAGTCCAATCGAAGAAAGTCCAATGAGGTAGATAGTAGCTCAGGATGCTTCTCTAGTTGTTGGTAGGATGGTTTAGTTAGTGTGAAGGGGTGTTTGTTGGTTGGCGTGGACTTGACGGGTTGAAGGGCCTGTTTCCACACAGTATCTAAACTAAACTAAATATCGGTGGATTATCCTTCCTTCAGATTCTTGCTTTCAGGTGCATAACCTGCTATTGCATCTCAAAGGGAAAGTAAGCATAGAGATTTAGGGAATTAATTTATAACAAGGAACCCGATTGTCTGGTTTGTTTTTGTTTGTATTATTTGGTGCTTTCTGTTTGTGTATTATCTGTATTTACTGTAAAAATGAGAGTTACACGGTATTCAAAGGATGTTTTGTCTGAGGAAGTTTGTGGATTAAGTGCTCACTACCAGACTCAGGAACAGCTTCTTACACTCCATTATCAGGCTGCTGTGCGGTCCTTCTATAAGCTAGAGTACTGTCCGATTCACCTCTAACCCATCAAGGACATTCAACTCTACAATGCTGAGAACTATATTCTACACTGTGTCTTCCCCTTTGCTTTATCTGTTGTACTTCAGTTTGACTTGATTGTGTTTATTGATTGATTGACTGAAAGGCACGTTGTGGAAATAGGCCCTTTGGCCCATCAAGTCCATCTATCGCCCGTTCACACTGGTTCTATGTTATCCCACTTTTGGAACACTGCTCACACACTAGAGGCTATTTACAAAGGGCCAATTATCCTACAAAACCGCACGTCTTTTAGACGTGGGAGGAAACTGGAGCACAGGAGGAAGCCCACACAGTCACAGGGAGAATGTACAAACTCCACATAGGCAGCATCTGAAGTTAGGATGAAACCCGAGTCTCTGGCGCTGTGAGACTATATTCTGCACTTTGCATGTTCCTCTTTACGCTACCATTTTATAGACTTATTTATAGACATTTAGGGATACAGCGCGTAAACATGCTCTATGGCCTACGGAGTCCAAACCAATCAGCGATCAGCTCATGCACTTATACCATCCTACACACTATGGACAATTTTTACAACTTATGGAAGCCAATTAACATACAAACCTGGATGTCTTTGTAGTGTTGGATGAAACTGGAGCAGCTGGAGAAAACAAACACGGTCACAGAGAGAATGTACAAACTCCATACAGAGAGCACCTGCAGTCAGAATTGAACCAGGATCTCTGGAGTTGTAAGCTGCTGTGCCATTGTGTTGCCCTATTGAGTTTGAGTTTGATCTGCTGGATAGCATGCAAAACAAAGGTTTCACTGTACATGCGGCAATAATAAACCTAAACTTAAATCTTACTTAGCATCAGGATGGGACTATACAGAAATGTTGCTGATCTACTTTGTACCTTGTTTAGTTTTAATTCAGAGATACGGCATGGAAACAGGCCCTATGGCCCACCTAGTCCACGACAACCATTGATCACCAGTTCAACCTATTGTTTAGGAAAGAACTGCAGCTGCTGGAAAAATCGAAGGTAGACAAAAATGCTGGAGAAACTCAGCGGGTGAGGCAGCATGTATGGAATGAAGGAATAGGTGACGTTTCGCATCGAGACCTTTCTTCAGACAGGTCTCGACCCAAAACGTCATCTATTCCTTCGCTCCATAGATGCTGCCTCACCCGCTGAGTTTCTCCAGCATTTTGGTCTAGCTACCAATTCATACTCGTTCTTTTATCACAGATTAGCAAGGGTATCCAAGTTTATGGGGTGAAGGCAGGACAATGGAGTTGAGAGGGAAAGATTAATCAGCCATGATTGAATAGCAGAGTAGATTTGATGGGCCAAATGGCCCAGTTTTGCCCCTTGAACCTATGAACTTATCCCATTTAACTCATCCACTCCCTAAATAATGCAATTCAGTTAATTTCATTGCATTTCCTCAATATATAAGCAGCAAATAAGAATTTGTTCCACACAGAGGGAGAAGGAAAAATCTTCAAACATTTGACTTCAACTGGAAATTGGAAGAAACTTTGGATTTGCAGCAGGTGCCAGTCTTAGGTCTTCATTCAATTTGAAAGGTTTGTGTGTGAGCATCTATTGTATGAAATGCAACAGCAGGTGAGCCTGCTAAATCGGTATTGAAAGAAGGAGGAAGCACCTGGGTCCCTGCACTCCCAAATGAGCTGCCCTTTCCCTATTCACAGGCATGTCGATGAATGCACAGAGGGCACGGTACACCTGAACAATGATGCGAACAGGAATCTATTGTACTTCCATCTCTGTTCACACACAATCGCAGGGCCCTGCAGTTCCCACAGTGAAGCACAATACACTTTTCACACAAATTGTTATTTAAAGGTAATTATTCTGAAGGTAAGGTTCCAAATGTGGTAAACAATCCGTTGGACATTCCTAGCATAGTCCTTTTTGTTCTTCAGCTTTAGGTTTCAGCAACAACTCTGATCTGCAGTTCACTACTCTCTCTCTCTCTCTCTCTCTCTCTCTCTCTCTCTCTCTCTCTCTCTCTCTCTCTCTCTCTCTTTCTCTCTCTCGCTTTTCATCTCTCTCCCCTGTCTTTCTGTATTTCTATCTATCTCTATCTTTTTCTCTCTTTAACTTTTTTTCCTCTTTCTAGTTCTTTCGTTCTTATCTTTCGCTCAATCTTTCCTCCCTGTCTCTCTTTCTCTTCTTTTTTTTAACTCAGTGGGTCAGGCAGCATCTGTGGAGAAAAGGAGTATTTAGTCTGCTCCACTGCGACATCTCTTCAAGTTCTGCCTACTATGAAGAAGTTCCCCTCTCTCTGACGGAAGTTCTGCAACACCCTCTCTCACTGCTTCCCTTTTGTGATTCCTGCTGCTCTCTGGGTCTATGACCACATTTTAACCAGGCCTGTAGGTTATTTGGCTTCTGTAAATTGCCCCTGGTGTGTAGGATGTAAACGTGGGATAACATGGTGCTAGTGCATTGGTGATCGCTAGTTGGCGCACACACGGTGGGCCAAAGGGCCTGTGTCAACGTTGTATCTCTAAACTAAACTAAACTAAACTAAATTAATCTGTTCTAGTTTTAATACAGGGGTCAAAATGCTAATTGCTTCCCACTTTTTATCCATGCACCTTAAAACAAAAAAAGAATTTAACTGTAAAATGTCAAATAAATAAAACAAACAAATAAATGTTAAACACAAAATGAATCACCCCTTAACTCACCATGCACTCTGAAGACACTCTGCCTGAGAACATGATTTATTAGTTGTAGATCGGAAGAATACAACAGTAAGAACTGTGTCAACAATTAAAATATTGATTCATCTGTCAATATCTGGTTATGATTTATCGTTCAGAATATATTTGTTCACTGCCGACGATAATGTCAGATCCAATGTGTCTCGGGCTGAGAGTGAGTCCATGCCGAATGTAATAACATAAAATAGTAAAATACAGGATATTTGTTCACCCCAGCCTGCTCCACCGCTCAACAAGATCATGGCTGATCTTTCATCTCAGCGCCATTTCCTTGCTGTATCGCTTGATTCCTTTAATATCCAGCGATTTAGTTTCAGTTTTAGAGATACAGCATGGAAACAGGTCCTTCAGCCCTTTGAGTCCACACCGACCATCGATCACTCGTTCAAACTAGAATTAGAATTAGATTAGAATTAGATTCCTTTATTGTCATTCAGACCTTTCGGTCTGAATGAAATTATGTTGCCTGCAGTCATACAAAGAATCAATAATAACAAAACATACAATAAACACAAATTAAACATCCACCACAGTGTTCACCAAGCACATCCTCACTGTGATGGAGGCAAAGTCTTAGTCTCCGTCTCTCCCCTCCTTGTTCTCCCTCTGCGCTGAGGCGATTGATCCAGGCCGGAGATGCCGTCCTCCAGTCCATCGGACCTCCGTGGTGATGTCGCCGCCGCCGGAAGCTGGAACGCCGTCTCCGCTCCGAGACGGCCCGCCACAGCATCAGCTCCGGGCCGCCGCCCCAGCTCCAGGCCGCTGCTCCCGCTCCAGGCCGCCGCCCCAGCTCCGGATCCCGCAGTCTCCGCTCCGGGCTGCCGCCCCAGCTCCAGGCCGCTGCCCCAGCTCCGGGTCCCGCAGTCTTAGCTCCGAGCCCCGCTGCATCAGCTCCAGGCCTATTTCCATGCCATCCCACTTTCTCATCCACTCCCTACACACAAGGGCCACTTTTACAGAAGCCAATTAACATACAAACCAGTACGTCTTTGGGAAATAGGAGGAAACCGGAGCACCCGGAGGAATCCCATATGGTCAAAGGTTCTCTTTTGGGTGACACGGTGGCCCAATGGTAGAGTTGCTGCCTTAAGGCACCAGATACCTGGGTTTGATCCTGACTATGGGTTTTGTCTGTACAGAGTTTGTACGTTCTCCCCATAACCAGGTGGGTTTCCTCCGGGTGCTCTGCTTTCCTCCTACACTCCAAAGACGTACAGGTTTGTACTTGGCTTCTGTAAAATGTAAATTATTCCTCGTTTGTAGGATAGAACTAGAGTACGGGTGATCGCTGGTCAGTGCAGACATGGGGGACCAAAGGGGCCTATTTCCAAACTGTATCTCTAAAACTAAAAGTAAACTAAAATTAAACTGAGTTGCAAGAAAAATGAATTGCAGATGCTGGTTAATACCAAAGATAGGCACAAAGTGTTGGAGTAACTCAGGGGGTAAGGTAGCATTTCTGGAGAAAATGGATAGATGATGTTTCAGGTCGGAGCCCTCCTTCAGAATGAATCTCCAGAGATGCTGCCTGACCCACTGAGTTACTCCAGCACTTTGTGTCTAAACTCAGCTGGTCAGGCAACATTTCTTTTGGGGGGGGGTGAATGGATAGGCCATATTTTGGGTTGGGACCCTCTCAGTTTGGACATTTTACATGACCAAATTCGACTTAAGTAACATTATTTGAAAATTCTCAAGCAATATTTATTTGAGCTTCATGAATCAAGTAGGCCGACCACTCAATATATTAATAGGCTTTCAAAATGGTCTAATGAATTTATGGTTAATGCATTGAATTCTCTGGTTACATTCAATGTGAAGGACTTATCTGACTGGACAGAATGCTGCTGGTGGCAGAGTGAGGTCACATCATATGGAACACAGTACAGGTCCACCACAGATTTTCCGGCAACTGATGGCCCGGCTCCTCCTTTAATCTGGACAAAATTATGAGAGAACACTTGAAATCCCAACCCCCTTGGAAGTCCCCCTGAAAATATGGTGCCTAGGTCGGGTGAGGCAGCCTATCTCAACCCCATCTTAGTTTAGTTTAGTTTTGTTTAGAGGTATAGCATAGAAACAGGCCCTTTGGCCCACCAGGTCCACACCAACCAACGATCCCTGCATATTAACACTATCCTACACACACTAGGGACAATTTTTACACTTACCAGGCCAATTTACCTACACACCTGTACGTCTTTAGAGTGTGGTAGGAAGCCGAAGATCTTGGAGAAAACACCCGCATGTCACGGGGAGAACGTACATAGTACGGACAGCACCTGTAGTCGGGATTGAACTCGGGTCCCTGGCGCTGTCAGCGCAGCGCCACGGTGCCATCCTGATTAAAGAAAGTTCAAAGGTCTCCAATGAGTTAGATGGGAGACAATGACTTCACTAGCTGGAGAGACAACTGTTCAGTTGCCTGATAACAGCAAGTAAAAAACTGTCTCTGAATCTGGAGGTGTGTGTTTTCACACTTCTGTACCTCTTGCCTGATGGGTGAGTGGAGAAAAGGAAGTGAGTGATCTTTGATTATTCCGAATTTTCCAGGATTATAACTGTCTGCAATGTTTTATGTGGTTCAGTCTTAATAATGGTATTCTGACAAGGAGGATGAAAGTGCCACTGATATTCTATATAGCAAGAGAATTCAAAGTGGTGATAATGCCACCTTGGAAGGCTTCATATGCAGCAGTCTATGGGCTGGTGACAAGGCTTTATTCTACGGGCCTCTGCAGGTCCTTTTAGTGTTGCTTGCTGTTCACAGATTAGAGTGCCAGCAGAGAGAGATCAGAGGGGATTTAAAATAGCTCTTTGTCTCTGCACAGTAGATGAGAAACCTTAGTGCCTCTGAGGTGATAATGAATCCAAAATTACCTTATACTTCTGGGAGAAATGTTTAAATCCAGCCCAATTTCTTCTGTCAGCTATAAAGAATGTGAAATAGATTCTGGGGAGACACAATTCTAATTGGGGAAGGATTGTTCCATTTATAATAGTGTATATTGTAGGGGCACCATGGTGGCGCAGCGGTAGAGTTGCTGTCTTGCAGCACCAGCCTTGGGTTCGATCCAGACTATGAGTGCTGTCTGTACGGAGTTTGTACGTTCTCCCTGTAAATGCGTGGGTTTTCTCCAGGTGTTCCGGTTTCCTTCCATCCTCCAAAAATGTACAGATTTGTAGGTTAATTTGGCTTTGGTAAAAATTGTAAATGTGTCGGATATTGCTAGTGTACAGGGGGCGCTGGTGGGTGGGCCGAAGGGCTTGTGTCTCTAAACCAAATTAAACTAAACTAAACTAAAATAAACTAAACTAAACTAAAGTGTAGTCCACGCTTTTACCGAGTCAAAGTCAGAGACATACAGCATAGAAACAGGCCCTTCAGCCCATTGTGTCCTTGCTGACCATCAATCTCCTATTATTATGAATCTTACATTAATCCCATAATTTATTCTTCACACATTTCATTATGTATAGAATTAGGATGTTTTGTTACAAAACGTTGAGTAACTCAGCAGGTCAGGCAGCATCGCTGGAGAAAGGAAATTGGTGACGTTTTTGGGGTTGAAACATTTCTTCAGACTCTCCAGTGTCTGCAGAAGGGTTCCATCCTGAAATGTCACCTATTCCTGTTCCCCAGAGATGCTGCCTGAGCCGCTGAGTTACTCCTGCATTTTGTGTCTTCCTTAGTGTAAACCAGAATCTGCAGTTCCTTCCTACACATGTTATGATACAGTTGTACAAGATATTGGTCAGTCTACCCCCATTGTGCCTTCCCCCACAGTGGTATCCATTGTGGGGGGATGATTTTTTGTCTGTACGTAATCCTGTTAGTCTTTGTCCAAGATGGCTGCCGTGAAGAGAGAGTGGACGCTAGCGCGCTTTAGCTGCCGCTGCTCTCTCTTCAAATTGTGTTTTTGATTGTTTGTTTTTGGACTGAATTCTGTTTTTAATTTGTGTTTCTGTGATGTCTTTATTATTTATTTTATTCTGATTATATGTTTTTAGTCCTGTTAATCTCTGTAAGGTGTCCTTGAGATGTCTGAAAGGTGCCCAAAAATAAAATGTATTATTATTATTATTATTATTATTATTATTATTATTACCCCATGACAGAAAGGGGAGATGTATAGTTTGACAGCCACAGGGACGAAGTATCTCCTGTGGCATTCTGTACTGCACCTTAGTGGAACCATTCTATTGCTGAAGGTACTCCTCAGGTTCAAGTCAAGTCAAGTCAAGTCAAGTCAAGTTTATTTGTCACATACACATACGAGATTTGACCCGAAATGAACGTGTCAATGCTCGCGGACTTTTGTGCAAAAGACAAACAACAAAACAACCAAACAAATTATAAACACAATCATAACACACATATTCTTTTACATAATAAATAATAGAAGGAAAAAAAACGTTCTGTAGAGTTAGTCCCTGGTGAGATGGGCGTTTACAGTCTGAATTGCCTCTGGGAAGAAACTCCTTCTCAACCTCTCCGTTCTCACTGCATGGCAACGGAGGCGTTTGCCTGACCGTAGCGGCTGGAACAGTCCGTTGCAGGGGTGGAAGAGGTCTCTCATGATTTTGTTTTCTCTGGAGTTGCACCTCCTGTTGTATAGTTCCTGCAGTGGGGTGAGTGAAGTTCCCATAGTGCGTTCGGCCGAACGCACTACTCTCTGCAGAGCCTTCTTGTCCTTGGCAGAGCAATTACCAAACCAGATGGTAATGTTCCCGGACAAGATGCTTTCCACCGCCGCTGCGTAGAAGCACTGGAGGATCCTCGGAGACACTCTGAATTTCCTCAATTGCCTGAGGTGGTAAAGGCGCTGCCTTGCCTTACTCACCAGTGCTGAGGCGTGTGATGACCATGTCATATCCTCAGAGATGTGGACTCCCAGATATTTAAAACAGTTCACCCTATCCACAGGATCCCCATTTATACTCAATGGAGTGTACGTCCTCGGATGATGTGCCCTCCTAAAGTCCATGATCAGCTCCTTCGTTTTTTTGACATGTCCTCCCCTGCAAACGTGTCCCATCTACACTAGTCCCACTTGCCAGCATGTGCCCATATCCCTCTAAACCTGTCCTATCCAGGTATCTGTCTAATTGTTACCCCTCAGCATGTCCTTATTATATTACTCTTTTTGCGTGAGCATTTTGTGTACAAATAAACTGCCATATTTTCCTGTCAGTAACTACACAAATCAATAAAATTGTCTAAAATAGTCTGGATATCCCAAAAGACATTTGACCCTTAATATATAATTGCGACTTTTCCTTTCCTTTCAGGTTTTGCTGATGAATGCACACGTTAAACAAATCACAAAATGCTGGATTAACTCAGCAGGACAGGCAGCATCTCTGGAGAGATCCTAATCAGAAAAAGGGTCTCGACCTGAAACGTCACCCATTCCTTCTCTCCAGAGATGCTGTCTGACCCACTGATTTGCTCAAGCATTTTGTGTCTATCTGTGGTTTTAACCGGCAACTGTAGTTTCTTCCTACACATTAAACGATTCCCACTGTTCTCCCAATCTCTAGTTCACCATCCCTGTCATGCTCAATTGAATCTTCTAACAGGATCTTGCTGGGAAGCAGTACAACAGTATCTAATGATTATCACAAGTCTTTTAGATCACAATCTGTTTTGGCATCATCTAATTACAAGATATCAAATCACTCCCAATTTATGTAAAATTAGGCTCTTTTATCTCAGAATAGTATGTGCCAAATTCTCTGTTTGATAACACCCTTTTGTGGACCCCTGGGATGTTGTATTACATTTAAGGGGCATTACAGATGTAGGTTGTTGTAGATATGTTTAAATTTTAAACGTGTTTCCAGGAGAAAACACTCCAGTCATCAGAAATAATTCAAGTTGTCATCCAAATGTATTTGAGGTGTAACATCTGTGTGATGTACTTATCTGGCACTGTAATATGAGTTTGTTGAGCAAACACGAGTATAGAAGTTGAGAGGTCAAGTTGCAGTTACATAAGATGTTTGTGAGGCCGCATTTACATTCAGCTTTCCGTGTACCTGTCTAGATATTTCTTAAACGTTGCATTAGTACCTGCCTCAACTAACTCCTCCGGCAACTCGATCCATTCACCTGCTACCCTTTGTGTAAAAATGGTTTCTATTAAGTCTTTCTCCCCCGCCTTAAACGAATGTCCTCTGGTTCTTGGTTCCCTTACTCTTGGCAAAAGTCTCTATGCGTCCAGCCAATCTATTCTTCTCATGAGCTTGTACATTGATCATTGTGCATTGATCTAGAATGTTCTATCAACAATTTGTCTTCTTGCAACCCAGAATTAGACCTCATCATTCAATCATGGCTGATCGAACTCCGAAACCCATTCTCCTGCCTTCTCCCCATAACCTCTGACACCCATACTAATCAAGAATCTATCTATCTCTACTTTAAATATATCCACTGACTTGGCCTCCATTACCTTCTGCAGCAAACAATTCCATAGATTTACCACCGTCTTACTAAATAAATCGCTCCTCATTTCCTTCCTACAAGAACTTGCAGGTAGAAGAGATTTGTTTAATCTGGCATCATGCTCTGCATAGGCACTATTGGCCGATGGGCCTGTTCCTCTGCATCACTACTCGAATTTCTATTTAATGGAAGTGGTGTATGTTCATAAGCCATTGGAGCAGAATTAGGCCATACAGAAATTCATAAGTTCTATGTGCAGAATTAGGTCATTTGGCCCATTAAGTTCACTCCGCCATTCAATCAATCTATCTTTCCCTCTTAACCTCATTCTCCTGCCTTCTCCCCATAATCCCTGATACCCGTACTAATCAAGAACCTGTCAATCTCTCCCTTAAAAATATCCATTGACTTGGCCTCCACTGCATACTGTGGCAATGAATGCCACAGATTCACCACCCTCTGACTGAAGACATTCCTCATCATCTACTTTATAAAGGAACGTCCTTTTATCCTGAGGCTATGGCCTCTGGTACTAGACTCCCACTAGTGGAAACATCCTCTCCACATCCACACTATCCAGGCCTTTCACTATTCAGTAAGTTTCAATGAGCTCCCCCACAGCTTTCTAAACTCCAGCGAACATAGACCCAGTGCTGTCAAACAATCATCATACGTTAACCCAGTCATCCCCAGGATCATTCTCGTAAACCTCCTCTGTACCCGCTCCAGCATTAGCATATCCTTCCTCAGATATCGGGACCAAAACTGCTCGCAATTCTACAAATATGGTCTGATCAGTGACTAAAAAGCCTCTTTATCCCTCTTTAGATATTATAGTCCTCTCAAAATAAATGTTAGCCGCAGACACCGCCTGAGCTGCTTGTACAGGTACTTCTAGAAATTTTCTGAGTATGATTCTGATAATCAAGGAGAGAATAATGGTTTCTTAGAAGGAACAGTAAAGGGCCTGTCTCACTTAGGATAGTTTTAGGCGCCTAATTGCGACTGTTATAGTTGTAGCAGGTTGCCAAAAAACTGGTGACTGGACCTCCTTTTGACATAAAATTTGAAATAGAATCATTACTTTAACAACAACAAAAAAAACAAAGTCAGCTCCGGCGACAACCTACGTCACCTGGCGACAACCTACTTTAACCTGGCGACAACTACGACAGCACCTACGTCAGGAGAAGTCAAGCTAGGCTCATTGGCATCAAACTTGTAGGTCTTTGGAGTGTGGGGGGAAACTGGAGCACCCACAGAGGTCAGAAAGAAAATGTACAAACTCGGTACAGACAGCACCAATGGTCATGATCAAACCCAGGTCTCTGGCGCTGTAAGGCAGCAACTCTACTCACTATGCCATCCTGTTGTTTTGAGCTTCCTGTTCTCTCTGTTAGAATAAATGAAATTGATAAATAAATAGCTGGAAGAAAATTCATGAGCAAATCAAAACATCCCAATTAATCCAGAAATTTATGGGCTATTATTCACATTGTGAAATATAATTTTGAGAAGATATTAAATGTGCTAGTTTGTTTACTACATTGTTTTTATCATAAACCATTTGATATAAAATAGCTTGTATAAGTACTTTTTTAAAAACCTTCAAGATAATGAGTTGGTACAGCAGTAGAGTTGCTGTTTACAGTGCCAGACCCAGGTTTGACCTTGTCTACGGGTGCTGTCTGTACGGAGTGTGTACATTCTCCCCGTGACCTGCATGGGTTCGCTCTGAGTGCTCCGATTTCCTCCCACACTCCACAGACATGCTGGTTTGCAGGTTAATTGGCTTTGGTAAAATAGTAAATTGTCCCCAGTGTGTAGGATTGTGTTAGTGCGTGGGGATCGCTGGTCGGCGCAGACTCAGTGGGCGGAAGGGTCTGTTTCTGCCCAGTATCTCTAAACTCAAAAACTAAATAATGAGGTTAGAACGATCAACAATAAAAAATGCATGGTCAAGCTTCAAAAGGTTACCTGTGTATTAAGCTACTATATGTCTTCCCAAATCCCTGCTGTGGTCACATAAGCAGGGAAAGGTTGGACAGTAATCAATTTGAAGCGGTAACCACACAGGATTTCCTGTCTAACCATTAGTATCTGGGAGGTTATAAATGTCAAAGTGCCTACGCTGCAATCCAAAAATAAAAGGCAGAAATGTTTAGCTAGTTCCTCTTTAGTTTATTTCACCAAGGACTCCTGCTTCCTCTTCCTGCAATGTTATGATCAAGTTTTCTCAGTCAAGCAGCTAACAATTGTTGGGTTGCGGTACCGAGCATTGTTATAGAACGCCACAAGGTTCAATTACACGCAGCACAAGAATGCACTGATAATCGTTTGTGTGCGTATGTGTGTGTGTACAGATATGTATGTGTGTGTGTGTACAGATACGTATGTATGTGTGTGTGCGTATGTGCCTATTTGCGCATATATGTATCTGTCTATGTCAGTGTGTGCATATATAGTGGCTTGCAAAAGTATTCATACCCCTTGAACTTTTCCACATTTTGTCAAGTTACAACCACAAACGTAAATGTATTTTATTGGGATTTTATGTGATAGACCAACACAAAATGGCGCATAATTGTGAAGTGGAAGGAAAATGCTGGTGAGCACACAGAGAAAACCCATGCTGTCACAGGGAGAAAATGCAATCTCCATGCATTTAGGATCAAACCTGGGTCTCCGGCGCTGTAAGGCATCAACTCTACCACGGCATCACTATGTCATCCTAAGTATAGTTCTCAGCATTGTAGTGGTGTCTTTTTGTATAGTGTTATCTGATCTGTTTGGATAGCATGCAAACCAAAGCTTTTCCCTGTACCTCGATACATGTGACAATAATAAACCTAAACCTAAACCAAGCTTCAGTGTGTCTCCGTTGTGCCCCTTACACTATAGTCCTTCAGCACATACTCAGTCTAGAATGGGCCAGCTGGTAACATTCCCTGACAGACATATTCTTTACGAGAATTATCCCATTAATGAATGGCTTAAGATATGACGTGGGTTTGACAGCACTCGGCCTGCACTCGCTGGAGTTTAGAAGGATGAGAGGACACCCCATTGAAACTTACCAAATAGTGAAAGGCCTGGATTGAGTGCATATGGAGAGGATGTTTCTACTAGTGGGAGAGTCTAGGACCAGAGGTCATAGGCTCTGAATAAAAGGATGTAACTTTAGATAGGAGAAGAGGAGGAATATCTTTAGTCGGATGGATGCAAATCTGTGGAAGTCAATAGTACAGAATGTTTTAAGGTGGGGATTGGCAGATTCTTGATTAGTAAGGGTGTTAGGGGTATGGAGTGACGGGAAAAGGATGGATTGAAAGGTAGATCAGCCATGATTCAATAGCAGAGTAGACTTGATAGGCCGAATGGCCTAATTCTGCTCCTACAACTTGTGAAATTATATTGATCTTCTCGTTGTTCTGCACCACTAGCCTCTCATTCATGGGCATTAAAACATCATTATCAGACCATAGTGTTTTACGTGTAAATGTGTCGCTGTGCTCTACTAATGGTGTGCACATCAAGGGTACTCCGAGTCATTCTTGTGCCATTAAAGAGGAGTCCTTACTTTTATCTCCCGCAGGGGTCTTGAAGTGTAGTGGAAAAAATAAAACGATGGCCTCCACGGCTTTTTTAAGAGGGTAATTATTTCATCAGCACCAACCAGAGGCAAGATGTTTCACATCATCTGAATGCCATTCAGAAGAGATGACGCTGCTGAGAAGGCTATCAGTCTCAGGTACATAAGATGCAATTCCAGACCTCAGGGAAACATGCTGAGGGACGCACTGAAGCTTGGTGCAGCCTATGCCGAGGCCGAGGGATGACCACAGTCTCTGTGGGGGTGGACTAGGGTCATAGAGTTATACAGTGAGGAAAAAGACCCTTTGGTCCAACTAGCCCACACCGACCAACGTCCCATCCACACTAGTCCCACCTGCCTGTGTTTGGCCCATATCCCTTTAAACGTGTCCTATTCATGTACCGGCCCAAATATTTCTTAAACATTGCAATATTATCTGCCGCAACTACCTCCTCTGGCAGTTTGTTCCATACACCCACGACCTTCTGTGTGAAAACGTAACCCCTCACTGTTCCTATTAAGTCTTTCCACCCTCACCTTAAACCTATGTCCTCTGATTCTTGATTCCCGTACTCTGGGCAGGAGATTCTGTGCATCTACCCAATCTAGTCCTCTCATAGTTTTGTACACCTCTATAAGATCACCCCTCGTCTTCCTGTGCTTCAAAGAATAGAGTCCTAACCTGCTTAACATCTCCCTATAGCTCAGGCCCTCGAGTCCTGGCAACATCCTCATAAATCTTCTCTGAACCCTTTCCAGCTTGACGACATCTTTCCTATAACATGGTGCCCAGAACTGAACACAATATTCTAACTGCAGTCTCACCAATGTCTTATACAACTGCAAAATGACTTCCCAACGTCTATACTCAATACTCTAACTAATGAAGGCCAATGTGCAATGGTCCTTCCGCTGCTGGACATGGTATGGTGGACCCGCCCCTCAATTGAGGGAAGGGCTATCACCCCAAAGGGCCCAAAAGTGGCAAGGGTGCCTGATATCATGATAGTTCTGTCTTCTTCTTGCGTACGTTGTGCACAGCCTATAGTTGTAGGCCAACTTGTTCTATTTGTTCTTATTTGATTGCATTCATTGAAACAGGGTGGCCCACGTGAAGGTTGCAATCTCCCACCCCGATAGTCTGTGAAAATTACCAAATACCATGCTAATGAATGTATGCATAGCACCTGAGAATGTCAGAAGAGTGTTTGTACAGTTCTTGTTTTGTATATATATTTTTATTCTGAATAAAGCTTATTTTTGGAAATAAAAATTGATAGCAAGGATTAGAATAATTAAAGTTTCAGCACAATGAAGGGCATTAGGCCTATGAAGGATTAAAAAAATACTAATCTCCTTAATCTCATCTCCTGTCTTTCAGCATGTTGCTAAAGTGAGAGGCTTGAAAAATTTGCATTGTATTTAATCATTGTAAATTAGGTGAGATTTAATTTAGTTTTTGTTTAGAGGTACAGCGCAGAAACAGGCCCTTCGACCCACCAAGGCCACACCGACCAGGGATTCCTGCACACTAACACTATCCTACACACACTAGGGACAATTTACAATTATACCAAGCCAATTGGCCTATAAACCTGTATGTCTTGTGTGTGTGGGAGGAAACCGTGATCCCGGAGAAAAACATGAAGGTCACGAGGAGAAAGTACAAACTCCGTACACACAGCACCCATCGTCAGGATCAAACCTGGGTCTCTGATGCTGTAAGGCAGCAAATCTACCACTGTGCCAGTGAGCTGCCCTAATAGGTATCTAATAGGAATATATAATAGGAAGATCTAATAGGAATGTTCACCATTCGAAAAGATGTACGGGTTGATATGTTTAGTTTAGAGATACTATGTGGAAACAGGGTCTTTGGCCCACCGAGTCCACGGCGACCATTGATCACCCGTACACTAATTCTCAGAAACATACGGTAGTGCTTACAACAGCTGATTTATGCCAAGATTATCTGCACGCTGCTGTTCATCTAGGTTGCTCCTCTGAGTTTTTGCACGCGGGAGAACGTTTCCTTAAATTCCATTCTTCCAGGGGCTGTTTCTACAGACCTTCTGTCATAAGGAAATGAAAGGTATCAATCATGCTGCACATTTTGACATATGCATGTTCACATAATCAATAAAGGGACCAATAGTTGGATGCCATTCTGGTTGCTCTGTTGAATTCTGGAATTGTTCTTTGATCATTTTATTTTGTTATTTGTTGTGCCTTTGATGAATTATGAGAGTAATTTTGTATCGTGGCAGCTGCTCTGTAGTTTCTCAAGCTGGTTATTTACTTGGGAGCTTTTATGAGTTATTAGAGGAAGAAAACTCGTTTAAGAGTTGAATGCTTGCATTGGAAATTAGTACAGGTCCAACACCAAATTTCCTTTAATCCAGACACAATTATGAGAGCACATTTGAAATACCCCCCCCCGGAAGTCCCCTCAAGAATGTGGCACCTAGGCTGGGTGAGGCGGCCAATCTCGATATCATTGGGACTTCAGCGGCCGATTGGCGGATCGGATTTGCTCCCTGCAGTCTAGGATCTGGAATTCTAGCTCGGTCGGAGCCGGCAGATCCGTTCCCATAACTGACTTCCATGGCCGAACTTTGCGGGCTGGTATCTCGGCCCCCCAATACCATGACCTCTGTTGGTCCGGTAAAATGGATAATACGACAAGGCTCTGGAACTAAGGGTGCCGGAAGATCAGTGGTGGACCAATAATAAGTATGTTGTACACTGTGCTGTCTTGTAAACTTGCTGAAATTCCACGTTCATTAAAACCTATTTCAGGGAATCGTGCAACACACTGTTGCAGAGCAGTGGCTTGTTCAATTAGTCCCACTCCTCTGCCCCTATCTCAGAGCCTAGCAACACTTCTCCCCTTCCAATCTTTGTCCATTTCCCTCTACGTTATTATGCCTTAAGACCTTTGAGTCAACTACGATAGACACAAAGTGCTGGAGTAACTCAGCGGGTCAGACAGCATATTTCGAAAAAATTGATAGGCAACGTTTCGGGTCAGGACTCTTCGTCAGACCTTTTTTCTGTTTGAAGAAGGGTCCTGACCCGAAACATCACCTATCAATTTTCTCATGAGATGCAGTCTGACCCACTGAGTTCCTTAAGGATTTAGTGTTCGTCTTAACCGGCTTCTGCAGTTCTTTTGATTGCTCATTAAGCATCTGGTCAGGTAATATTTAGTTTAACTTAGTTTAGAGATACAGCGCAGACACAGGCCGTTCGACCCATCAAGTCCGCGCAGACCAGCATTCATTCCACCACCCTACACACAAGGAATAATTTACAATTTAACTGATGCCAATTAACATACAAACTGGTACGTCTTTGGAATGTGCGAGGAAACCGGAGCACCCTGAGGAAACCAATGAAGTCACAGGGAGAACGTACAAACACCATACAGACTGCACCCGTAGTTGAATCCGGATCTCTCGCGCTGTAAGGGAGCAACTCTACCGCTGCGTCACCATGCCGCCCTCTGCACCATTTTGAATAAAATTATAAGATAACATAAGGAATAGGCTACATTCCTTCTTAACGACTACTTTATCATTCATGGAATTGAACGATCCCTCGGTACCTTCTGTTGTGTTCCTAGTGTTCAGGAACTCCAACGATCAGAGCCTCAAGAACACAGTATCCCATCAGCACTCTCACACAGAAGGTATTGGTGCGAGGTTCACTGCCTGAAAGGGTAGTATAGTTGCGTTTGAGCAATACTTAGGTGAGTTCCTGGTCAGTTGGTGGCACAGTGGTGCATTGGTAGAGTTGCTGCCTTACAGCACCAGAGAAGCAGGTTCAATCCTGACCATGGGTGCTGTCTGTACAGAAATTGGATTTTCTTCACATGACCGCGTGGGTTTTCTCCGGGAACTCTGGATTCCTCCCACACTCTAAAGACATACAGCTTTGTGGGCTAGGAAGCAACTGCAGATACTGGTTGAAACCAAAGGTAGACACAAAAAGCTGGAGTAACTCAGCGGGGCAGGCAGCGTTTCTGGAGAGAAGGAATGGCTGACGTTGCGGGTGATTCTAAAGAAGGATCTTGACCCGAAACATCACCCATTCCTGAGTTACTCCAGCTTTTTGTGTCTATCTCAGGTTTGTGGGTTAATTAGTCTCAGTAAAGATTGTAAATTGTCCCTAGTGTGTAGGATAGAGCTAGTAGTACGGGGTGATCTTTGGTCGGCACGGATTCGGTGAGCTGAAGGGCCTGTTTGTGCACTGTATCTCTAAACTAAACTAAACTAAACTAAACTAAAGTTGTGATCTTTGGGGTTACGGAACAAGCGCTGGAAGGTGAGATTAGGCTGGGTAGCAGTGTTAAGACCAACCCAGTGCCACTGGCGTGATCAATCTCGCTCATCGAGCGATGAATTCACACGATACAGTACTGAAATAAACCCTTTGACTATCCACCACTCAGTTACACCAATCTTACACTAATTCCATGCTGTAAAACACTCCACATTCCCATTAACACCCACCATATTCTGCCTCTACCGATACACCAGGGGCAATTTATGATGGCTTATAAACCCGCCAACCTGTATGCCTTTAGGAAATGGAGGGGGGGTGCGAAGTTATGGATAAACACATAAAGTTTCTCTGGCCACATTCACATGCCAGAGGAACTTTATGCGTTTACAGTAAGAAGTGCAATATACACATAGGCAACACCTAAGGTCACAATTGAACCCAGGATTCTTGGTTCTACCAGCTGCACAGTCTGGTTTAAAGATAAGCATGGAAACAGGTCCTTCGATCCATTGAGTCCACGCCAACCAATTCATATAAGCCGATTAACCTACAAACCCGCACGTCATTGGCAGTGTGGGAGGAAACCAGAGTATCCTGAGAGAATCACAGGGAGAACGTACAAACTCCACACAGACAGCACTCGGAGTCAGGATTGAACCCAGGTGTCTGGTGCCATAAGGCAGCAAATCTACTGCTGAGCCACAGTGCTGCCCTTTATATAAGTATTCCAAAAGTCACAGTCTCTGCCCTAATACACTCCACAGATGCGCAATCCTCTGAGCAAAGATTTCTCACCTCATGTTTAAATTCTACATCATAATTGCAGGCTGTAACATAATTTTGTCTCATCTGTGTCCCTTTTGTCAATTATTGTAAATCACCTTCTTTGGTTCCTATCCAATGAAAGACATTTTGATAGCTTATTTGCACATATATCAAACACCTTCATGATTTTGAACGCAATTAAATCTTCCATTAATCTTCTCTGCTCTGAGAGAAACACAATACCTTCACCTAAGCTTCCAATGCCAGTGTACTGTAGAAGTCCTATGTTCAGCAGTAGGACTTTCCTATGGGAGTTGGAAGGTCAGTAGAATGGCACAGATAGAACAGACTTTAGACTTGCATTTCACACTATTAACTCCATCAACACCTTATGTTGCCTCAGAAAACCAGCATAATCAAAGACCTGTATCACCCTGGTCTTTCCTTCCCCCTGCTCCTGTCCGGCAGAAGGTACAGAAACTTGAAAGCCCGCACTGCTAGACTCAGGGACTGCATATTCCCCTCTGTTTTCAGGCTTCTAAATGGTTCTTCCATAAGCTGGGGTACTGTTCAATTCATCTCTACCCCATTGGACTTTATCAATGGGACTGATGCTCAATAATGTGCTACAATGCCGAGAACTATATTCTGCACTCCATAGCTTCTCTTTTGCTCTATCTGTTGTACCTCACCTTCTGGGCTTCACCTTCTGAGCAGATGGGCTTGAACACTCTGGGGTTTAGAAGGATGAGAGGGCATCTCATTGAAACATATAAGATTGTAAAGGGCTTGGACACCCTAGAAGCAGGAAACATGTTGGGGGAGTCCAGAACCAGGGGTCACAGTTTAAGAATAAGGAGTAAGCCATTTAGAACGGAGACAAGGAAACACTTTTTTTCACAGAGAGTGGTGAGTCTGTGGAATCCTCTGCCTCAGAGGGCTGTGGAGGCAGGTTATCTGGATGCTTTCAAGACAGACCTAGATAGGGCTCTTGAAAATAGCGGAATTAGGGGATATGGGGAGAAGGCAGGAACGGGGTACTGATTGAGGATGATCAGCCATGATCACATTGAATGGTGGTGCTGGCTCAAAGGGCCAAATGGCCTACTCTTACACCTATTGTCTATTGTCTATTGTCTATTGTCTATTGTCTATTGTACTAGAATTTGAACTGTTGTATCTACATATGTTATATCTGAACTGTTTGGATAGCCATCAGAACAAACCTTTTCACTGTACCTCAATACATGTGTCAATAATAAACCTAAATCTAAATCTGGTTTAATTGCAGTAAGACTTTCGACTTCACAGATAGAACAAAGAAACAGGGATTTCAGCCCACTGAGTTGGAACCAACCAGCGATAACACTGTACATTAACTAGAGACAATTTACAGAAACAAATTAACCTGATCTTGAGTGATGTCTGTTTATAGTTTGCATGTTCTTCTTTTAACCTTGTGGGTGTCTTAAACCTACTTACAGGGTGGAAACAGGCTCTTTGGCCCATTGAATCCATGCCAACCATTGATTACCCTTACATAGTAGTTTTATATTATCTTACTTCCGCAACCACTCCTTAGGGTCAATGCACAATTTTACCAATGCCAATTCACCTGCAAACCCACACGTCTTTGGGATGTGGAGGGAAAGCGGAGCACCCGGAGGAAACCCACATGGTCAAAGGGAAAATGTGCAAACTCCACACAGACAGCACCCAAGGTCAGGGTTGAACCTGGAATTCTGGCACTCTGAAGGGGCAGCTCTACCAGGTGTCACCGTGTCACCCTCCAGATGCACTGGTTTCTTTCAACATTCAAGATTCAAGAGAGTTTATTGTCATGTGTCCCTGATAGGACAATAAAATTCTTGCTTTGCTTCAGCACAACAGAACATAGTAGGCATGACTACAAAAACAGATCAGTGTGTCTATATAGCATTATATAAATATATACACACATGAATAAATAAACTGATAAAGTGCAAATAACAGAAAATGGGCTATGGATAATTCCACTTTCCAAAAACGAGTGTAAGGGTGATCGATGGTTGGTGTGGACTTAATGGGCTGAAGGGCTTGTTTCCATGGTCTAAACAAAACAAAAACAGAATGGAATTACGCTGTTAGCTAGCATAATACTTGATGAGCCAAATGGCCTTCTGTGTTCTGTGGAAATGTGAAAGAATATTAAAAATTGAAAATACTCATTATTTTGCTCATGCAATGCATGGCAAACACAATTTAAAATGTAAAACAAATAATGCACATATTTATCTATCACAGTGATTTGACGCAAGATAGCTTGATGCGAAAAATATGAGCAAATATAATAACATTAAAGCCAAATAAAAATAGGTTAGAATATCAGTGTTTCATGTTTATTAACTAGATTGGCTGCGTTTGACTGACTTTATTAGCAATCTGCAGAGCTGGAGTTATATGGAAACCACGTTTCTATTTGCTGTTAGTCTCTCATTAAAAACTAGTTCTCGTAAATGAATGATGTACTTCAATAGTGAATGTGTTTGTGTTGCAAAGGCTAAAGTATAACATTTAAGGAGTTTGCTTTTTTTTACTTTGGATGCCAATAAGTCGATGTTGGACTTGTGCCTGTTGGTATTACTCTCTCAGACATGGGTTGGGACAGAGATTGACAAGGTAGGTCTGGTGGACAATCAGGTACAATCGGATTTACTCAATCAGCTTATCTTTTTACAAAATTAAATATGTTCAGTTATTTTCAATTACATTTAAAGGCCTGTCCCACAGGCGATTTTTTCGACGACTGTCGGCGACTGTCACAGTCGAAGCAGGTCGCCAAAAAAGCAGCGACTGGACCCCTCCCTATGACAATACCTACGACAAGCTGTGACAACCTACCGACAACCGCCGACCCATTAGGACGTCCACCTACGACCGCAGCTACGACAACCTACGATCACACAAGTGACAACCTACGACAACCAAAGTCAACCTATGTCCACCCGTGGCAAGTTACGACAAGCAACGACCCTGTTGGCGACAACTGAAGACAACTGAAGACAATTCAGTCGTTGGTGCCTGTCGCCAGTTGATGTAGGTTGACACCAATGGAATTCACTGGTCAGCACCCGGCGATAACCAACGTCACCTGGCGCCAACCTATGACAGCACCTACAACAGGAGAAGACAAGCTATGTCAAGCCAAAGTTTTTAAAAATATATTTATTTTATTAAAAGCAATTGTACAAGGTGAAAGTAATCGACATAACCATTATACAATTTTCGTACAGCTTCAGTTTTAACATTTTATAAACTAATAAGTAAATCGGAAAAAAGAAAAAAGGAAAAAGGGAAAGGAAGAAGAAAGGAAAGAGAAAAGAAAAAATTTCGAAAAAGATATGAAAAAGAAAAAATAAAGCCCCTGAACGAACGAAAAAGTGAGAAAAAAAAGATGGAGATATATCCCACTACCCTTCCCTACGCCCGCTCACCCGACCCCAGCGTCGGTTTTGAATTTGTGTTCAACCATTATGTTGTTGGTGTCAAGCCCACAGTTGCCGTAGAGTTTAGAACATTTCAAAATCCAGCGGCGACCAGAAAAATGTTACGACTCTTTAGGCAACAAGGAGACTACTCACGACCATACAGGCGTCATCCCGTGACCATGCGGCGACAGCCTCGTCCCTTGTAGTTGTCCGAAAAAAATCACCTAAGTGGGACAAGGGCTTAACAATAAAAATACATCTACCACCATAATACAAAAATTGTCAGGTGTTCTTACTACTAAACAATAAATGACAATGTTGCAATCCTAATCCAGGGCACAGACAATCCACCGCGTTACCCAGCGGTCCCAGAACCTCTCCATGGTTCCCGTGGACATTGTGTGTACTCTATCAAGGGTAACCCGGGCAGGAACGTAGGCAGTCGGCTCAGGCGGAGCCCTCGTCTGCCCAGCGCCATTCAATCAGCTTTGGCCGATCTACAGATGGTGGTGGGTTTACACAGAGAGTGGTCATTTACACAGAGGGTGGTGGGTTTACACAGAGTGTGGTGGGTTTACGCTGAGGGAAGTGGGTTTACTCAGAGAGTGCTGAGTTTACATATAGGAAGGTGGGTTTACACAGAGATGGTGGTGGATTTACACAGATGAAATTGGTTTACACAAAGGGTGGTGAGTTTACACTGAGTTTACACTGAGGAAGATGGGTTTAGACTAAGGGTGTGAAATAAAACAGGAAATTCTCAGCTGGTCAGGCAGCATTTGTAGAGTAAGATGCAGAGTTTGCAATTCTGGTGGATGACCTTTAATTATCCAATTCTGATGAAGGATCAGCGAGGGAATGATAATTCTATAATTCTCTCTTAGGGTGGTCAAGGAGGCTTTCGGCACATTGGCCTTCATCAGTCAGAGTACTGAGTATAGAAATTGGGAGATCACCTAACAGTTGTGTAAGATATTAGTGAGGCCACATCTAGAGTTTTGTGTTAAGTTTTGGTCATCATGTTATAGGAAAGATGTTGTCAAGCTGGAAAAGGTGCAGAGAAGATATACCAGGATGTTGTCAGGACTTGCGGGCCTGAGCTAAAGGGAGAGGATGAGCAGTCTAGAACTTGATTCCATGGAGCGCAGGAGGATGAGGGGTGATCTTGCCCAGAGTGGGAGAATTGAGAATTGAGAAGGCGAGGGGGCAAAGGTTTAAGAGGAAACTACGGGGTAACATTTTAACACAAGGTTGGTGAGTACATAGAATGAGCTGTCGGAGGAGGTAACTGAGGCAGGTACTATCATAACGTTCAAGAGACGCTTGGCCAGGTACATGGATTGGGTAGGTTTAGAGGGATATGGGCCAAACGTGGGCTGATGGGACTAGTGTAGATGAGGTATGTTGGTGGGTGTGGGCAAGATGGGTTGAAGGGCCTGTTTTCATGATGTATGACTCTATAACTCTCCACAGATCGGAGATCTAATTTGAAGAATAGAGAATTACAAAGATTCATAACCCTCTAAAAGTTCCTCCTCTTTTCAGTTATCAGTGTATATTTGAGGAAGCCTGAGAACCCGAGGGAAACCAGCAGTCGCAGGGAGAACGAGCAAAATCCACAGAGACCGGTTCTGCAGTCAAGGTTGAATCCAAGTCACTGGAGTTTTGAGGCAGCAGCTCAACCAGCTGCAGCATTTTGCTGCCCTATGATTGAGATAATGTTGCCGTACGCTTCATTTTCTCTGCCATTTGACTGGCCTTCCAACTGTACATACGGAGATGATAGAAATATATAAAACTATGACAGGCATAGGTAGGGTAAACAGTCAGAACCTTTTTTCCCATGGTGTAAATGTCCAACACTACAAGGCACAGCTATAGGATGAGAGGGAGGATGTTTAATGGAGACTAGACTAAGTGGAACCTGTTGGGTCCCATGTTCATATGGGAGGGCTGGTCCTCCAACGCAATATTAGCCACCTCTCCACCAATTCCAATACTGATGGCCAATGGGGGGGACCAGGGGGGGGGGGGGGGGGGGGGCTTGCTGGAGCGCTCAGTGAGGTCAGGGTGTAGTTGTGGACCGCAAAGGGACTGGTTTCCAGAGGGCTAGTATGGACAATGTGGGCCGAATGGATTCTTGGGCTGGCAGCTCGGTCACTCAGGCCTGGTGGACTGGCAGCTTAGTCACTCAGGCCTGGTGGGCTGGCAGCTCTGTCACGCAGGCCTGGTGGGCTGGCAGCTCAGTCACTCAGGGCTGGTGGCCTGGCAGCTCAGAAACTGCCAGAAATTCTGCCCAAAACAGGTGAGAGTGTGTGAGAGAAGGGGAAGAGGGTGGAGAATCAATTTTAGACATTTTTCATATTTTTCTGTAGTTCACAGGAAAGTCTATCCTGGCCTGGATCTCACAGGGAGCCAATGAAGGGAGGGGAAAAAATACTGGGGTGAGGTTTAATACTTGCAGGGGGAATATTTACTGATGGGCTGAGGGACTCCTCCTGGGCTAGTACAGGCATGATGGGCCGAAGGGGCTCTTTAAAAAAATCTGAGTGAAGTCTCAGTGAAAGGCACATTTTCTGGACTTTTTCCCAGCCTAGCATGGGGCTTTTGGGCCAAAATGCCGCTCCTGGGCTAATACGGGCATTTTGGGCATAAGGGACTGGTTTCTCAGCTAATAGAGGCTTTATGGGCTGAATTAATGGTTTCAGGCAGGCCATACAACAAATTTCATTTAATTTCCATTTCATTTCAACCACAGGCAGGCTAAACAGCTAATTGCATTTTCATTTCACTTCCATTGCCATTGCAGTTTCAAGCACAGGGCAGGCCAAACTGCTGATTACATTTTCATTTCACTTCGATTGCCATTTCAGTTTCGAGCAAAGGGCAGGCCAAACAGCTGATTGCATTTTCATTTCTCTTCCATTGCCATTGCAGTTTCAAGGACAGGGCAAGCCAAACAGCTGATTGCATTTTCATTTCACTTCCATTGCCATTGCAGTTTCAAGCACAGGGCAGGCCAAACTGCTGATTGCATTTTCATTTCACTTCGATTGCCATTTCAGTTTCGAGCAAAGGGCAGGCCAAGCAGCTCATTGCATTTTCATTGTACTTCCATTGCCATTGCAATTTCAAGCACAGTGTAGGCCAAACAGCTGATTGCATTTTCATTTCATTTCCATTGCCATTGTATTTTCAAGCACAGGGCAGGTCAAACAGCTGATTGCATGCTGAATATAGTTCTCAAAATTGTAGGCCAACAGTTTCATAGACAAAGTCCATTGTCCAAATGGGGTAGATGTGAATCAGGTGGTGCCCTTACCTTATGGAAGGATTATTGAGAACCCAGATAACAAACAAGAAGAAGCTGTTCCTGAGTTTTCATGTTCATAAGTTAGAGGAACAGAATTAACCCATCAAGTCTACTCCCCCATTCAATTATGGAGAATCAATATTTCCCTGTCAACCCCATTCTCCTGCCTTCACCCCATAACCCCTAACACTCATATTAATCAAGAACCTGTCCATATCTGCCTTAAAAATATTCATTAACAGCTTCCACATTCTGTGGCAATGAATTCCATATATTTACCACCCTCTGACTAAAGAAATTCCTCTTTATCTCCTTTCTAAAGGTACGTCCTTTTATTCTGAGGCTGCAGCTTCTGGTCCTAGACTTTCTCACTTGTGGAAACATCCTCTCCATATCCACTTTATCCAAGCTTTTCACTGGTGGTGCCCGCTTTCAAGCTTCTGTACCTTCTGCCGGACAGGAGAAGGGAGAAGAAGGAATGACCAGGTTGGGACAAATTGGGACAAATCAGGAACATGTTTTCACTAAGAATGCGGAAAATATTACAATTCCATTTTCATATTGTAAACAAGCCTCAATGTAGGCTAATTTATAAAGGCTTCAGACTGAGCCATGGGATAATAGTTTGGCTCCTCTGAGTCAACACTTCATCATACGCTACCATTGTAGTTATGCCTGATTAATGCTGTTCATGATAAAATGTCCTGCTGCTTAACAGTAAGTGAATAACTGGTTCATGTAATGAATATGGAAGCAGTTCATGTAAATGAAGTTTGTAATGTAGCATAGAAGATGCAGACAAGACATCATCTTTAGTGGCGGTTAATAACCCAGAGGTTCAATTGATCAGAAGCTGAAGACATTGTAATCCATAACCGGTTGCAATTGAAACAGGAATCCTGGCATCTTCGATAAATGAATGAATGAGAATATTTTACTGAATATTATTTTATATCAGTGTTCATAGAGTCATAAAGTCATACAGCACGAAAACAGGCCCTTTGGCCCAACTCGTTCTTGCTGACCAATATCCCAATCTAGAATAGTCTCATTTGCCCACATTTGGTCCATAAATCCTGGAAGACCATACAATATCTTAGCAGAATTAGGCCATTTGGCTCATCTATCGTAACTGAACTATTTTTCCCTCTCAACCACATTCTTCTACCTTCTCCCCAAAACCTTTGATGCCCTTACTAATCAAGAACCTATCAATTTCCTCTTTAAAAATATCCAATGACTTGACCACCATCTGTGGCAAGAAATTCCACAGATTCACCACCAAGGAAAGGTTTAGAGGGATTTTGGGGGAGGTTGAGTAGGCTGGGACTCTATTCCTTGGAGTGCAGGAGGATGAGGGGTGATCGTGGAGAGGTATATATAGAGGTCTCTTGCTCAGAGTAGGGAAATCGAGAACCAGAGGACATAGTTTAAGGCAAAGTGGAAAAGCTTTAGTAGGAATCTAAGGGGTAACTTTTTCACACAAAGTGTGGTGGGCCTATGGAACGAGCTGCCAGAGGAGATTGTTGAGGCAACGACCATCTCAACGTTTAAGAAACAGTTAGACAGGTACATGGATAGGACAGGTGTGGAAGGAAATGGGCCAAAGGCAGGCAGGTAGTACTAGTGTAGCTGGGACATGTTGGCCAGAGTGGGCAAGTTGGGCCGAAGAGCCTGTTTCCATGCTGTATGACTCAATGGCTCTCTGGCTCTATAGTGAAAGTCTTACTTGCAGCAGCTTTATAAACCCATTAACACAATGCAGGCCCATTATACTCTTTTCCTCCAGGCGAGTTCTAAGAGAACTGGAGAAGAGCCAGTGTCATTCTTCAATTTAAGAAGGGCAATATGAATAATGCACCAAGTTATAGACCAGTGAGCCTTACATCAATGGTAGGGAAATTATTGGAGAAGGGATAGGATCCACTCACAGTGGTAGGGACTATCATAAGCCTAGTCAGCATGGGTTTGTGTGGTGGAAATCACATCTTACAAACTTGATTGTTATTTGAGTAAATTTAAATATTAAAAGGCATAGCTCTAAACCGAGAGGGAAAATATTAAAGTAAATTTGCAGGGCAAGTTTTGTCCATATAGAATGCCAGATACCTGGAAAGGACTGCCAGGGGATGTGGTGAAAGCAGCGTGGCACAGTAGTAGAGTTGCTTCCTCAGGGTGATCGCTGGTCGGCACGGACTTAGTGGGCCGAAGGGCCTGGATCTCTAAACGAAACAAAACTAAACGGATTTGACAGTAGTGATTAAGCACCGTTTAGACAAATAGGGAACAGGTAGGGAATGGAGATTGAATATTAGGCAAATGAGATTAGTTTAATTTGGCATAATGGTTGGCACAGAATCATGGATTGAAGGGCCTGCAGTACTATGTTCTATGTAAAACTTCTCTATGCCTATCTATTTAGTGGAACAACTTCACACGTTACTTTTATTGTCACATGTCTGATTTGCTAAGGCAGTGAAATACTTTTCCCTGCAAACAGTCCAGTAGAATATTGCCATACTCCCGATCATCGATAAGCACGCATACTGAAATAGTTTACTGAGCCCGCATGCAAGCGGCACCATGTTTTGGTGCCTTTTCAAAGTCCATGCTGCAGTTCCCATGAGCGGTGCTTGTTACAGGCAAGTCCCAGGCTGTAGCAGGCCTCCAGCCATCTCCTTACATCGAGATTTTACAGTTTTACAACCTTTACAGTTGCCAATGTCTCATAACGATTTGTTATGGACCTGGCTCTACACATAGAATATAAAGTAATTAAGTAACTCATTTTTATCAAACTTTAATGTTATAACTTCATACCAAACATTGTTCCCTTTCTTCTTTATCTGTGCACTGTGGATGGCTTGATTGTATTCATAAGTACTTTGACTGGATAGCATGCAAACAAAAGCTTTTCACTGTACCTTGGTACATGTGACAATAATAAACTAATCTAAACTAAACTAAACTAAACTGAACTAAACTGAACTCAAATTCACTTGAACATTGCCATTTCCCTACCGTTTCTCGTTCTCACCATCACCATCATAGGAGACAGACTATCGACTGACATCTATTATAAACCCACTGACTCCCATTGCTATCTAGACTACACTTCTTCCCACCCTGCTTCCTGTAAAGACTCTATCTCCTACTCCCAATTCCTCCGTCTACGCCTCGGCGCTGGATTCACCGCGGAGCGGGCGATGCCTACCTGGATCGCCGTTTGGAGTTCTGGAGCGTTGGGCCGCTGCTCCAATATTACGGAGTTGCGGTTCACGGAGCTCCCAGCGTGGGCGACGCTGACTGACCACGCGGAGTCCTGGGGCCCTTTGCCGAGGGCCGCCAGCGTTGAATCTCCACCCGGGATTTCGGGAGTCGCGGACTCCGGTGAGAAGCGGCCGATGTGGAGGTCCAAGCCGCTGAGGTCGGAGTTCCAACATCCCGGCAGCGGGCCGCCCATAGCGGCGACTGCAGAGGACTCGGGAGGCCCCGACCACGGCTGAACATCAGGAACATTAGAGGACGATGACTGACTTTGGTGCCTTCCCTCATAGTGGGAAACTTTGATTCTGCCGTGTGGGGATGTTTTATGTTGAACTCTATCGTGTGTTGTGTTCTTTATTTTATTTCATTTTATTTATTTATTTATTATTATTTGTTTTTTTTTGTTTTGTTTATTTTATTAGAAATACAATACAATACAATACAATACAATACAATACAAAACAATACAGTGGAACCTAATTTTAGGTGCCAACTATGTCATACCATAATCCATTCTATGTACAACCTCCAGTTTTATGTTTTGAAAAGGACGTAAGCAAGACAAGAAAAATAAAACAATGGAAAGGGGAAAAAGAGGAAAAATAGATAGTAGAGAATAGAAAAACGTGAAGTGTGTATATAAAAAAAGAAAGAGTGGAAAGTAGAAATAGGAGAAAAGGCCCCTTAAAAGAGACATTATAAAATCTTTATTCGGAGATGTAGATCTTTATTTTATTGTATGACTGTATGGTGATCACACATTTCACTGTGCCAACAGGCACATATGACAAATAAATGTATCTTGTATCTTCTATCTTGTATCTTGTATCTGTGCCCAAGATGAGGTGTTCCATACCAGGTCATTGGAGATGTCCTCATTCTTTAGGGAATGAGGATTCCCGTCTACCATTGATGAGGCTCTCACTAGGGTCTCCTCGATATCCCGCAGCTCCGCTCTTGCTCCCCCACCCCCCATTTAGGTCAGGGACAGAGTCCCCCTTGTCCTCACCTTCCACTCCATCAGCCGTCGCATTCAGCATATAATCCTCTGAGATTTTCACCACCTCCAACGGGATCCCACCACTAGCCACATCTTCCCTTTCAGCTTTCAGCAGAGTCCGTTGCCTCCGCAACTCCCTGGTCAACGCGCCCCTTCCCACCCAAACCACCACCTTCCCAGGTATTTCGCTCCGCAACCGCAGGAGATGCAACACCAGCCCCTATACCTCCCCCCTCGACTTCGTCCAAGGACCCAATAGTTTTTTCAGGTAATGCAGGGGTCCACTTGCACCTCCTCATCTACTGTATCTGCTGTTCCAGGTGTGGATTCCTGCATATCGACCAAGTTCATAAACGCCAACCTCCATTGTCAGAGTGAGACCCAATGCAAATTGGAGGGCCAGCACCTCATATTTTGCTTGGGTAGCTTACACTCCAGCTGTATGAACATTGACTTCTCTAACTTCAAGTAGCCCTTGCTTTCCCCCTCCCTCCAACCCCTCCCCCTTCCCAGTTCTCTGACCAGTCTTAAGGGGCTGTCCCACTTGGGTGACCTAAGTGGCGAGTTTAGAAGAGTTAAAAAAAAATGAAATGTTGAAGACCTCCTTCGAGCTCCTTCGATTATGTTGAAGACTAGCTACGACTAACTTCGGGAAAATTGGACACCGAATAGTGGAGAGTGAAGACGATCTCCTTTGACCTCCCTTTGACCTCTGACCTTCCTTCGACTATGCTGAAGACTATCTACGAGTACCTTCAACTACCTTCGACTACCTACAACTACCCTCGATTACCTACAATCGACCTACTGCATCCTACTACGACCTACTACGACTAAACCTACAAGTAAAAAAAGTATCGATTTTTTCCATGGCGACCTTTTTTTATTCCTGGCCATATTTTAACAAATTGAAAAAAATGCCGTTTCCTAGCTGAGGCCTCGAGTACGCAGAGACCACTCTCGAGCATGAAGGAGAGTTACGAAGACCTCCTATGACCTCGTCTCGACCATGCTGAGTGTATGAGTCGAGGGCAAACTCGCCAGCACTCGTGGATTTGGTCGCCCAAGTGGGACAGGCCCTTTACTGTCTCCGACAGCATTTTATCTCTGTACATCAGTCTGAAGAAGGACCTCGACCCATTCTTTCTCTCGAGAGATGCTGCTTGTCCCGCTGTGTTACTCCAGCATTTTGTGTCTATCATTTATTTAAAATAAACTGGTTAGAATCTTCTATTCGATCTTGCCTGTAAAATTACAATGCTTGTGGAGATGATAGAGAGGAATACTAAAGAATATCAGCCAATGCAACGATCAAACACATGTAAAACCCGCAGTCATTGCAAAGAATAGTTCAGGAGCAAAAGACAATGCCTGTGGGAAAAAAATGGCATGAATTGTTGTTGCAGATGCAATCGAACAGTCAGAGTGCCATAGAGAGATGCAGTATGGAAACAGGACCTTAATCCTACTGAGACCACAGGCCAAATCTTTTACACTAATCCTCCATTAATCCCACATTTTATTCTCCCCACATTCTCATTAACAATATATCAGCATTAACAGACTGCACGGATGTTAATTCAAAATGAAAAACATTTTTAGCCGATAGCAGTAGAAAGTCCAGTTGTGTACTTTCTGAAAAGAATGGAAGATTTCGATAAAAAATTGCGACAGAGAGGAAGTTTATGTAAACTTTAAGCACTCGGATCTTCAGAGAATTGGGCTTAAGTAAGAACTGCAGATGCTGGAAAAACGAAGGTAGTCAAAAATGCTGTAGAAACAGCGGGTCAGGCAGCATCTAATGAGCGAAGGATTAGGTGACGTTTCGGGTCGAGACCCTTCTTCAGACAATTGTGAAGGTGGGGGGGGGGGGGGGGAGGGGGCGGGAAGAAGCAAGGAAGAGGCGGAGACAGTAGGCTGTGGGAGAGCTGAGAAGGGGAGGGGAAGGAGGGAGAAAGCAAAGACTACCTGAAATTGGAGAAGTCAATGTTCATACCGCTCGGGTGCATCTTCTCAGTCACTATCTGGTCGAGGATGCGTCTTTTCTCCAAGCCACATCTTCGCTCCACCCCCCCCTCGTGGTCTACCATCTGGATTGGCGCGGCCTTTCCTGCCGGAAACCAGCCAGAGCTTCAGCAGCAGCACAGCACTAAATTACCATCGCGGAGTGGTCGATGCCTTACCGGGGTTGCCGTGTTGGAGCTCCGGAGTGTTGGGCCTGCCGACTTTCGCACCATGGAGCTGTGGTCTGCGGAGCTTCCAGCTGCGGACGGCGCTGACTTTAACATCCCGGAGCCTGTGATCTTTCGCCGAGAATTGCCAGTATTAGACCTCCGCCCAGCTCGGCCTGTGGACTTCGGAAGCCGCGGTCCCCGGGAGGAAGTGGCCGATTTCGAAACTCCAAGCCGCTGAGAGCGTTCTTCCGTTTCGACGCCCGAGCTCCGATCATCCCGGCAAGAGGGCTTGAAACATTGGGCCCCCGTTGTGGTGACTGCGGAGGCTTCAATTGGCCCAGATCATGGGTGAACAAGAGGAAGATGACTCAACATTGTTGCTTCCCTCACAGTGGGAAACTTTGATTCAACTGTGGGGGATGTTTATGTCAAATTCAATATTGTTGTATTTAACTTATTTGTATGCTGCATGGTTAGTCAAATTTCACTGCACCAATTGGTGTATGTAACAATCAATGTAACTTGAACTTGAACTTGCAGTTGAGCACCTCATATTTTGCTTGGGCAGTTTACACCCCAGCGGTATGAACATTGACCTCCAATTTCAGATAGTCCTTGCTTTCTCCCGCCTTCCCCTCCCCCTCCCAGCTCTCCCACAGCCTATTGTCTCCGCCTCTTTGTTTCTGCTTCCCGCACCCACACCCCCCCCCCCCCCCACACCCACCCCCACCCCCACGCCCGTCTGAAGAAGGGTCTCGACCCGAAACGTCACCTATTCCTTCGCTCCATAGATGCTGCTTCACCCGCTGAGTTTCTCCAGCATTTTTGTCTACCAGAGAATTGTGCTTATACACTGTACATCTACAGGTAGAGTGGGTGGTCAAAAAGGCTTTTGACACATGAGTCAGTCAGTCTATAGAGTATAGAAGTTGGGAGGTCATGTTGCAGTTATATAAGATGTTGGCGAGGTCACATACAATACAATACAATACAATACAACACTGTTTATCGTCATTTGAACCTCAAATGAAGTGCAAACGAAATTTGGTTTCTGCAGTCATACAACAAGAAAAGAACCAAGACACACACCAACACAATTTATACAAACATCCATCACAGTGAATCTCCTCCTCACTGTGATGGAAGGTTTTGTCTCTCCCATGCTCTACATTCTTCTCCCGATGTCAAAGCTGCCGGCAGGCGATGGCAAGTCCCGCAGCCATTAAAGTCGCGCCGGGCGATGTAAGGCCCCGCTCTGGGTCGCCTTCAATCCCGCAACTTGGGCAGGAGAAGTTTCTGTTGCGGGAGTTCCGAAAAGCGGTCTCCCACCAGGGACCCGCGAGCTCCCGACGCGGGCTGGAGCCTCCAAGCTCCGGAGTCGTGTCGCAGCAGTGAGCCACCACAGCTTTCCACACTCTGAAGCTGGCCAGCTCCACGATGGCAAGTCCGATGGTTAGAGCATAGTGTTCAGTTTGGTCACCATGTTATAGGAAAGGTGTTGTCAAGCAGGAAAGGATGCAGATAGGATTTACCAGGATGTTACCAAGCCTAGAGCTTGAGTTATAGAGAGCGAGGTTGAGCAGGCTAGAACTTTATTCCATGGAGCGCAGGAGGATGAGGGGTGATAGGACAGGTTTAGACGGTATGGGCAAAGCGCAGGCAGGTGGGACTAGTGTTGCATGACTCTATGATTCAATGGCTCTATGCTGGTTGGCATGGGCAAGTTGAGCCGAAGAGCCTGTTTCCATGCTGTACAACTCTATTGCTTGATGACCTGCTGAGTTACTCCAGCACTCTGTGTCCTTTGGAGAAGTCAGTGTTCAACATTGAATTCTTGCAAGTGATACCATTAAGTTTTGTGTGGAGAACATCCATTTGCAGCATACAAATCAGCCCTTCTCCCCCTGCTCTCTAGCAGTGAAAGTCAAATTTAAGGAGACAGCAACCCATTCCTTTGTCTCAGCATAAGCTGTCTTACTTTCAGAGACAATTAAAATCTTATCATTGGAACAACCTTTTTAAAAGGATAAATCGTCCCCAATTACCACAGTGGAGGAGCTACTTGATAGCATCCCATTGTATTTGGCTGTGACTCAGATGCAAGTGGGCAGGACTGCTGATTTAGACAATTACATGGATCTCATCTCCTTTTCTAACAGATGGTCTGCGTTCAATGTGTAGAAAGGAAGTGCAGATGCTGGTTTATGCTGAAGATAAACACAAAGTGCTGGAGTAACTCAGCGGGTCAGGCAACATACACAACATGAAGATGGTTCTGAAGAAGGTTCCAGACCCAAAACATCACCCATCCTATTTCTCCTGAAATGGTGCCTGACTGCAGCAAAGGTAGACATAAAATACTGGAGTAAGTCAGTGGGTCAGGCAGCATCTCTGGAGAAAAGAAACAGGTGACGTTTTGGGATGAAACCCTTCTTCAGACTGAGTCAGGGGAGAGGGAAACTAGAGGTTTGAAAAGGTACAGAACAGATCAGAGCCAGCACCGATGGCCAAATAGCCCACAAAGGTCTAATGTTGGATGTGGAGGTGATATCGAGGGGATACGAACAAAATTAGCATGACACAATGAACTTCTGGCAACATCCTTGAGCTACAGGGAGATGTTGGGTAGGCTAAGACTTGGAGTACAGAAGATGAGGAGTGATCTTATAGAAGTGTGGAAAATCATGAGGGGAATAGATAGACTAAATGCACAGAGTAGGAGAATCAAGGGCCAGGGGACATAGTTTTAAGGTGCAGGGGTAAAGATTTAATAGAAACCTGAGGGATAACCTTTTTACACAAAGGTCGGTGGGTGTATGGAATGAGCTGTCAGAGGAGATAGTTGAGGGGGGTACTATCATAACATTTAAACGATATGGACAGGTACATGGATAGGGTACGTTTAGAAGGATATGGGCCAAGTGCAGGTAGGTAGTTGGGCTACTGTAGACGGACCATGTTGGTCTGCTTGGGTAAGTTGGGTACAGAGGTCTGTTTCCATGCTGTATCACTCCATGACTATAACTGCAGATGCTGGAATTTTGAGCAAAAAGAACAAAGTGCTCAGTGAGTGCAGCAGCATCTATGGAGCGAAGGAAATAGGCAACGTTTCGGGCCAAAACCCTTCTTCAGTCTGAAGAAGGGTTTCGGCCCGAAACGTTGCCTATTTCCTTCGCTCCATAGATGCTGCTGCACCCGCTGAGTTTCTCCAGCTTTTTTGTGTAACCTTCGATTCTCCAGCATCTGCAGTTCCCTCTTAAACAAAGTGCTCAGTGAGTCAGGCAGCAACTGTGGTGTGTATTGATAGGCAACGTTTTGCTTCAGGACCCTTCTTCAGACCTTTCTAAAGAAGGGTCCTAACTCGAAACATCACCTATCCATGTTCTCCAGAGATACTGCCTGATCCATTGTTACACCAGCACTTTGTGTCTTTTGCTGATTTTATTGATGCTGATCATTGAACCATTGGTACCATTCGTTGTGAAAGGTATTTGGCACAATTGTGATATAGGGAAGGCAATCTACTTTCCAGAGTTGATCTGGTGTAAAACTGTGTCTGGGTCGACAATGTCTGACTCCTAGCTCATCTATGGAAGGGCTGCACAGTGGCACAGTGGCAGAGTAGCTGCCATTCAGTGCCAGTGACCCGAGTTTGATTCTGACTACGAAGCTTGTACGATTTCTCCTGGTGTTCCGGTTTCCTCCCACATGCCATAGACCTGCACATTTGTAATTTAATTGTCTTCTGTAAATTGCCTCTATTGTGTAGGATAGAACTAGTGTACAGAGATTGCTGGTCGGCGCAGTCTCGATGGGCCACAGGGCTTATTTCCACGCTGTATCTAACTAAACTAATAGGCAACAGCAAGCTACTCAGTCAGAAAATCACAGTCAGAAAACTTTTGCCAGTGATGCTCATGTCTCCAAAGTGGATAAAACAAAATTGTGTTACAAGTTTAATCCATACATTATTTCTGAAATTAAGATAATCAGTTTGCGAGAGAGTGCATCCATGTGTTTCTGTCGAGGTTGATTCAGATCTCGAAAACTCCAATCTAACACTTAGTGTGGGCGGTGTGAAAGTCTTAAATTACTTCCATCTGAGTTGTTGTTGTCACAATGCATTGCAACGGATCTGAGATGCTAATTAGTTAACAGATAGCTGAACAAGTTATTTCCACTGGAAACCATTTTGGGCTCAAGGCCATTACGTTACTTTGATAAAGTTCAATTCTCAAGTCTCATGTTTAAGTCACATAAACTCTATGGAAGGAGAATCAATGATAATATGAATGGAATTACTGGAAGACTGACGGGCAGGACCTACAGGAAGACTAACAGGGGCATGGCCTACACAGTGAATGGTGGGGTTCTGGTGAGTGTTGTAGATCAGAGGGATCTAGGAGTACAGGTAAACACAAAATGCTGGAGTAACTCAGCAGGACAGGTAACATCACCGGAGAAAAGGAATGGGTGACATTTCAGGTTGAAAACCTTCTTCAGACAGGTACAGGTTCATAGGTACATAGTTCCATGAAAGTGGCATCATAGATAGATAGCGTGGTTAAAAAGTCTTTGGCGCTGTAAGGCAGTGACTCGACCGGTGTGCCACAGTTCTGCCCTTTCAACACATAGTCCTTCACCAGTCAGATTGACTTGAGAGGTTGGGAGGTCATTTTGCAGTTATATAGGATGTTGGTGAGGCCACATTTATTGTGTTAAGTTCTGGACACCGTGTTATAGGGAAGATGTTGTCAAGCTGGAAAGGGTGCAGACAAGATTTACAACATCTTTGTCAGGACTCGAGGGCTTGAGCTATAGGAAGAAGTTGAGCAGGCTATGACTCTATTCCTTGGAGTGCAGAAGGATTAGGGGTGATTTTATGGAGGCATACAAAATCATGAGAGGAATCGATCGGGTAGACGCACAGTTTCTTGCCCAAATCAAGAACCAGTGGACATAGGTTTAAAGTGAGGAGGGAACGATGTAATAAGAATCTGAGGGGTAAATTTCACACAGAGGGTGCTGGGTGTATGGAACAAGCTGCCAGAGGAGGTAGATGAGGCAGGTAGTATTACAACTTTTAAGAAACATTTGGAGAGGTACATGGTCAGGGCAGGTTTAGAGGGATATGGGCCAAACGCAGGCAGGTGGGACTAGTGTAGATGGGGTTTATTGGTCTCTATGGGCAAGTTAGGGTTCTACGATGCTATGATAGCAAAGTCATGGTAGTTACAGCCATAAGACTGTAAACCATAGGAGCAGAATTAGGCCATTTGGACCATCGAGTCTGCTCGCGCCTTTCGATCTTGGCTGATCTATTTTTCCCTCTCCACCACACTCTTTGTATTTGACACAGGTTTATCAATCACATGTACTGAGATACAGTGAAAAGCTTTGTTTTGCTTGCTATTCAGTCATATCACAACATACACAAATATAACAGTACAAAGAAGTGTTCAGAGGAGGCATGGCCATTTCTGGGCAAAGACCCATTCTGAGTTAACCAGAAGTTTGAGATTTTCTCTGGGCGCAGTGCTGTAATGTCCCTGCCCCACTTAGGAAACCTAAACGGAAACCTCTGGAGACTTTGCGCCCCATCCAAGGTTTCCGTGCAGTTCCTGGAGGTTGCAGGTGGTTGCCGGAGGGTGCAGGTAGTGGAAGCAGGTAGGGGGACTGACAAAAACCTCCAGGAACCGCACGGAAACCTTGGGTGGGGCGCAAAGTCTCCAGAGGTTTCCGTTCAGGTTTCCTAGGTGGGACAGGGGCATTAGGCAACAACTCTACCACAGCGCCAATGTCTGTCCCTTATGAGGCCTGAATTATTTGCGTCCATAAGGAGGGCAGTGATTCTTAGTTGCAAAATCCTATTCCCTGTGGCTCAGTTCGACACTGAGAAGGGTGGCTACTAATCCAGTCTTTGGGAAATCTATAAGGTTGATGAATAAAACGATTTATATTGGGACTGATTATCATTGTCAGCTACTCCCATTGATTTTTTTTTAAGTCTGATTTTCCGGTGTAATTGAACATTAAATAGAGGTTAGATCACAGAACATAATCAAATAAGAACTTAATCAGCAAGTGTATGGAAACATGATAAGGCATAAGTAAAAAGTATTATTACAATGAGAACACACACAGGCCATGATCCAGTGCTACAGCTAAGTCCTAAATCTACTGAACCCAAATCTTAATCTATACTCAACTAACATAGACTGAGGCCATTTGGATAAGTTATTTATCATCTCATTCCCTGTCCACATAAAATTAATAATGTCTCTTGACCACCACTTTGCGGTGTTGAGTGACCTTTGCAAACCCCCTTAGAACTCAATTTTACAAAATAAAACGACGAATTAAAATGCTAAAATTGAATGAGTTCAAATGTTCATAGAAAATATGGTGTACAAAAGCATTTCTCAGTGGCTCTGGAAAAAGTAAATCAGGATCAAATAATCTCTCCTTTGGGAAGAAAAAGGTAATTTTTTGATGGGAGGCACAGTGGCGCAGCAGTAGAGTTGATGCCTCACAGCGCCAGGGACCCGGATTCAATCCCGACTATGGGTGCTGTCTGTATGGAGGTTGTACGTTCTGTCTGTGACCATGTGGGTTTTCTCCGGGAGCTCCGGTTTCCTCCCACACTCCAAAGACGTACAGATTTGTAGGTTAATATGCTTGGTAAAAAGTGTTAATTGCCCCTAGTGTGTAGGATGGTGTTAGTGTGCGGGAATCGCTGGTTGGCATGGACACGGTGGGCCGAGGCACCTGTTTCTGCACTGCAACTAGACTAAACTAAACTAAACACACACAAGAGGGATGGAAGCCTATATTCAAGAAGAGACACATAGTCTTTCCACTCACTCTGCTCTGCAGTGAAATAAATTTATGGTTAGCAGGCATTAGGAAGGGTGAGAAGGTTCCGGAGAAGTTACAGTTTAGTTTGGTTTAGAGATACAGCATAAAAACAGGCCCTTAGGCGCACCGAGTCTGCGTCAACCATCAATCACCCCGTACATGAGTCTATGTTATTTCACATTTTTGCATCTTACACACTAGGGGCTATTTACAGAAGCTAATATCTACCTTTTGCCCTGCTTAATCAATGTTTATTTGATACAGTCAAATAATGTAAAACCGCAGCCCCCTATAATTCCCAGGGAATGACACAAGATGCTGGTGTAACTCAGAGAGGCGGACGCCATCCATGGAGAACATGGGTAGACGACCTTTCGGGTCAGGACCTTCCTATCGATTTTCTTCAGGGATGCTGCCTGACCCTTTGTGTTCTCCAGCATTTTTGCTTATTTTAGCTTAGCTTAGCTTGGAGATACAGCATGGAAACCAGGAGCCCACTCCGACTATTGATCACCCATATAATAGTTCCAAGTCCTCCACGCTGGGGTCAATCTTCAGAAGCCAATTACCTGAATGCCATATTTTGGACCCATTTACAAAAACCCCAAGGTCCGGTCCACATGCTGGATGTACTGGAGCGGTTACTAATACAGCCAAGCCCCAGGCTCCTGCAGGGCCTCCTCGGTCACCCTCGACCAGCTCCGCCCACAAACCAAAGTCCCTCTCCTTGCCTGACTACCTCTATGTCCCAGGGGGATGGCCAAGCCAGCTGCCTGCCCCTTTTCTGGGATTACGTTCATGCCCGGGTGGTGTTAGAGAGGAACTACGTGCTGTCCACCAGCACCCTGGGGGATTACCAGGACTGCTAGGAGCAATTTACAGAAGCCAATTAATCTACAAACCTGTATGTCTGGGGAGTGTGGGGGGAAACCAGAGCACCCAGTGGAAACCAATGCGGTCACAGTGAGAACGTACAAATTCCACACAGGGTGCACCCGTAGTCAGCAACGAAGCTGGGTCTCTGACGCTGTAACGCAGCTACTCTACTGTGCCACCTGAAGAAATGGCAATAGTATTATACCATAAATTAGGCATTTCAACTGTAACATTAGATCGGAGTGGAGCTCTACAGCACAGAAACAAGCTCTTCAACTCAACTTGTCCACATTGGCCAAGCTGCCATTGTGGGCTAGTCCATTTGCCAGCATTTGGCCTCTACCCCTCAAAACTCCCCCTATCCATATATCTGTCAAAATGTGTTTTGTTTTGCACTTATAATTTAGTTTAGTTCATTATTGTTGCGTGTATCAAGGTGCAGTGAAAAGCTTTTTTGTTGCACGCTATCCAGTCAGACATGTTTACAATTAAGCCATCCACAGTGTACAGATATTGAGTTTAATTTGCATTAATTTTGTTTTTTTAATTTACAGAATTTATTTTATGTTTATTTTAGTAAGAGGTTTGTTTCCTCTATTTACAGATTTCTCATGCTGCTACGTAAGAATTTAATTGTTGTCACCCTTCTAAGTGTCGAACTGAGCCACAGTGAGTAGGATTTTGCTGCTAAAAATCATTGCCTACCACATGGATGCAAATGATTCAGGTTTCTTAAAGGGTAGCACAGTGGTGCTGTAGGAAATTTGCTGCCTCACATCGCCAGAGAACCGGGTTCGATCCTGAATACGGATGCTTATCTGTACGGGGTTTGTACATTCTTCCTGTTCTGCATGGATTATTTCCAGATGCTCTTGAATCATAGTCATAGTCATACAGCAGGGAAACAGGCCCTTCGGCCCAACTTGTCCATGTTGACCATGATACCCCATCTAAACCGCAATGCACTAGCTAAGCATTTATGGGCATTTGGCCCACATCCCTCTAAATCTTTTCTAACCATATACCTAAAGGTTTTTAAATTACTCCCCACTATGAGTTTATAAATCTACGGGTCACTCTCTACAATACGGATCCAACTTCACTTTATAGTCGCTGCACATCAAAAAAGTACTTCAATTATCATATAATAACATTGTGAGGCTGAAAGAAAGCATATCTCTCATTTTGCAATGTATAATAGAAAGGATATATGAGAATGTACAAACTCCGTACAGACAGCACCAGTGGTCAGGATCGAACCCGGGTCTCTGGCGCTGTAAGGCAGTAAGTCTTCTGCTGCGACACTGTGTCACCTGGTTCTATAGAACCACAGAATGGTGAGCCAGAAGTCTTTGCAGAGTCGAACTGGAGCCAAGGTTTGCTAGTGGTATTTACATTTGCAAATAAGTAAACTAGCCTGCATCCAACAAAACATCTGACAGACAGTAATAGTAATGTAATAAAAATGAACTGCAGATGCTGGTTTATGCCAAAGATAGCCCAAATCACAAAATGCTGGAGTAACTCAGTGGGTCAGGCATCATCTTTTTTTTAGCTACAATATGAAAGGACATACTTTTAGAATGGAGTTGAGGAGGAATTTCTTCAGTCAGGGTGGTGAATCTGTGGAATTAATTGTCACAGACGGCTGTGGAGGGTATTTTTTAGGGCTGAGATTGACAGATTCTTGATTAATAAGGGTGTCAAAGATTACGGAGAGAAGGCAGGAAAATGGGTTTCAGAGGGAACGATAGATCAGGCATGATTGAATGACAGAAAATACTTGATCAGCCAAATGGCCTAATCCTGCTCCTATAACTGATGAACATCTATGGGGAAAATGGATGTGGTGTTTTGGGTAGGGACCCTCCTTCAGTCTGAAGAAGTGTCCCAACCCGAAACATAACCTATCCATGTTCTCCAGAGATGCTGCCTGACCCACTGAATTACTCCAGTGCTTTTGTGTCTATCTATCTATCTATCTATCTATCTATCTATCTATCTATCTATCTATCTATCTATCTATATCTATCTATCTATCTATCTATCTATCTATCTATCTATCTATCTATCTATCTATCTATCTATCTATCTATCTATCTAACACTTCTCAGGTCCCCCCCCCCCCATCCTCCTCCCCTCCCCCCCTTTGCCCAGTTCACCCCCCCTTCCCCACCCCCCGCCCCCCCCCCCCCCCCCCCCCCCCCCCTCGCCGCTTCTCTATCAGCTTTCTCTACACGTCCAGTACAATCAGTTTGAAGAAGGGTCCCAACCAGAAATGTCTCGTGTCCATGTTCTCCAGAGATGATGCTCAACCCACTGTGTTACTCCAGAACTTTGTGACTTTATTTGAGACCTTTTGAGCCTGGCCATGCCATCTGGCTGAAACCAATACAATAGTAATGTCTACAGTCATAAGAATATATAAAAACAATCCCGTTTGGTTTTAAGCTAGCACGCCGGAGACTTGTTACACCGTGTTATTTTCTGAGTGATGTTCAGGTTACTTGTGCAATGCCCAAGGCTTCCTAAACAAGCAATTGAAAGATGGCATTGGTTTATTATGTGAAAGGAACAATCACCTTCAGAGACACTCGGAGAATACCATTCCTGGCTAGACGAATTACAATTCTACCACACAAATCTTACAGCATTTATAAATCCAAATATACATAAATTCATGTAAGCTAAACTATAAGTATTATATATCCATTATAACAAAGTGCTGTTGTCTTTCCATGGTGCTATTGTGTTGCTATTTCAAGTAATCGTTCAGCATTGTTCAGCTTGAAGTCTAGCCTGACTATATCATTCATGTAAAGTGCTTTCATTTCATTGCATTGTTGCTTTCTAAGGTTGGTTACTTGATGTCCATTGCTCAATAGAATAGGTGAGACCAAGATGGATCCATCCTCCAGCCCACCATCCCACATTTAGCCCATATCCCTCTGAACCTACCCAATCCATATACCTATCCAAATATCCTTTGAATGTTCTTATACGCAGTACCTGTCTCAACTACCCCCTCTGGTAGCTCATTGCTGGCTGCATAGATAGGAGTGGTGCAGCTAACAGAGTCACTGTCTCACAGCCCCAGAGACCTGGGTTCAATGCTGACCTTAAGTGCTCTCAACATAGAGTTTGCACGTTCCTCTGGGTGTTATGGATTCCTCCCACACTCCAAAGAGACACACAGGTTTGTTGATTAATTGGCCTCTGTAAATTGTCCCTGGTGTGCAGGATAGATTAAGTGTATGGACTTGCTGGACACAGACTCAGTGGACTAAAGGGCCTGTTTCCATGTCGATTCTCCAAACTATCTCTAAACAATCTAGGCTTTTCATTATTTGGGATCCAATCTCATTCTTCTAAACATCAGCGCGTGCAGGCCCAGAGCCATCAAACGCTCCTCATACATTAGCCCATTAACCCAATCATTACGGCAATCATGGGTGGCGCGGTGGCGCAGCGGTAGAGTTGCTGCCTTACATTGAATGCAGCACTGGCAACCCGGGTTCGATCCTGACTACGGGTTCTGTCTGTACGGAGTTTGTACATTCTCCCTGTGACTCCATGTGTTTTCTCCGAGATCTTTGGTTTCCTCCCACACTCCAAAACGTACAGGTATGTAGGTTAATTGGGTTGGTAAATGTAAAAATTGTGCCTAGTGTGTGCAGGACATTGTTAATATGCGGGGATCGCTGGTCAGCGTGAACACAGTGGGCCGAAAGGGCCTAATTCTGCGCTGTATATCTAAAACTAAAAAAACCCATTTCCACAAGAATTAGTGAAGGAACTGATTAAATGATTATTTGACGGTTAGGCCAAATGGCCTTTTTCCGTGCTGTATCTCTCTATGACCCTATGATTGATTTGAACAATGGCTAGGCTGTATGCTAGCCATTGCCTAAACTCTCATCTACTCAATGGGAAGTCACAGTATATATTTCTCCCTTGTGATTCCCAGTTAAATTAAAAAAATATTCTGCGATGAACCTCACAATGAACATTTCCTCCATGAGATTTTTTATAAACAGCATTATGATGGTGAACAGTGCAGTACTAACAACCCCCCCTCACCCCCAGAAGCATAAAACATACAGCACATGAACAGGCCCTTCAGCCCACCATTTTTTTTAAATCAAAAAATTGATTCAATTATTAAAAATAATATTTACACTACAATAAACAAGCCAGAACCCACCACCATAATACAATACAAACATATATCCATAATAAACTACTATACAACTATGATACAATCCTTATTGAGGATACATTCAACACCTTGCGGAGCCCAGCGGTCCCGGAACACCCTCAGGGTGCCCGTAGACAGGGCGTATTCCCTTTCTAACTGCACTCAGGCACGGACGTATCCCCGGAAAAGGGGCAGGCAGCCAGCTCGGGTAGAGCCCTCCACCGCCTGCCGCCTTGACTCGCGGATGGCCAGCTTGGCCAGGCCCAGGAGCAACCCAACCAGGACATCTTCAGCTCTACCCTCTCTCCTACGCACAGGGTGTCCAAAGGTGATGATGGTGGGTGAAACATGCAGCCAGAAGGCAAGGAGCAGCCCCTTTAGATATTCAAACAGTGGCTGCAGCCTCACGCACTCCATGTACACGTGGTACACAGACTCTTCCAGCCCGCAAAAGTGGCAGGCGGCTGGCAAGTCTGTGAACCACGAGAGAAACAGGTTGCAGGGAACACCTCGATGCAAAACCCTCCACCCCAGGTCCCCAATGTAGAGGGGGAGAATCCCTGCTTGGTGTCTGGACAGTGGACCAGGGCGAGGAAGTGCAGGGTGTGGAGGAGGAGATCATACAGGACACGACCCCCTGATTCTCGGAGGGAGATGAAGGGTGTCGAGGAAAGGCGGCTTAAATTGTGTGGGACCGGCTCCCAGGATGGATTACGGGGCCTGGGTCGGATGAATATTTCCAGCTGACTGGGGGATTGCTCAACCCCAAGTACTCCACACGTTTGAGCCCCCCCCCCCCCCCCCCCCCACCCCGACACCCGGTGGGGCGGGACAAGGACCGGCTGCTCTCACCCCCGGGCCCTCACTTCAGCCCAACATGTCCTCACTGAGTTAAACCAATCTCCTCTGCCTGCAAATATTGGCACAGTGACGCAGTGGTAGAGTTGTTACCTTACAGTGCTAGAGACCCGGGTTCGATCATGACTATGGGTGCTGTCTGTACAGAGTTTATACGTTCTTTCTGTGACCGCGTGGGTTGTCCCCGGGTGCTCCGGTTTCCTCCCACACTGCAAAGCTGGATCCCAATTGTGTAGGATGGTGCTAGTGCTCAGGATATTCACTGATTGGCATGGAATCGGTGGGCCGAAGAGCCTGTTTCCTTTGCTATAAAGAACTCGATCTGGTTTTCGTTTCTTTAGCTGATTTACAGCATATCTTCTTGACCAGTTCACCCGCCGGTTAGTGGATGAATTTTTATCCCTTCTTGTTCTTGTCCTTACACAGACTTCATCTGTGCATCGATGTAGAAATTCACCTTCAGTCAAATTCTAAACATACAGTACATGCATTGAATTCCATTAAAACCAGTGGGACTGAAGTTCAGAGGCAGAAGCTGATGCATATACAATATTGGCGCAGCAGTAGAGTTGCTGCCTCACAGCACCAGAGACTAGCATTCAACCATGACTATGCGTTCTGTCTGTATGGAGTTTGTACGTTCTCCCTGTGGGTTTTCTCCGGGTGCTCCGTTACCTCCCACATTCCAAAGATGTGCAGGATTGCTGGTTAATTAGCTTCGATAAAATTGCTAACTGTCTCTAGTTTGTAGAATAATGCTAGTGGACGGGCTCGGTGGGCCGAAGGGCCTGTTTCGATGCTGCAAGTCAAGATTCAAGTCTGACATACAACATAGAACAATATAGTACAAGACAGGCTCTTTGCCCCACAATGTTTGTGCTGAGCATGATGCCAAGACCAACTCTTATCTGCCTGCACATAATCCATACCCTGCCATTCCCTGCATAACAATGTTGTTATGTTGTTATATTGAACACTTGGCTCATGCAACCAAGAATACATTCCACCCCCATTCAATGTTAGAGATGACCAATGGGCAGGATTTATTAAGTTCACACACTCCCTGACTTATGTAATAGCTGATTTACGAAAACTCGCACTTTCCAAATTGCGCATATCGGTAGTCTCGGTAGTAATGCTGAGTCACCCAAATGGTGATTGTGTATTCAGCTGTAAAGGCCTCACTCAGTCACACACACGTACACAGGCACAGACACACACCCACACTGACAGGCACACACTCTCACTCACACAGACACAAATACACACTCACCTACACAGATACACACTCACTTACACAGACACACACTCACTTACACAGACACACATTTATTCACACAGACACACAGACAGGCACACACACTCACTCACTCGCACACACAGACAGATGGGCACACACACTTGCAAGCTCCACCAGGCAAGAAGAAGTAAACAGCTGTTTTCATTCATTGTTAAATATCAGTCTTCATAAAGAGGTTGGAAGTTGTGCAGACTGCCAGTTAGTCGAGGCACTGATGATAAATTTGCCAATTCCGTTAAATTGTTTCCTTGTTCCTCTATCTGTTAATTATCCTTAATTTAATTTGTCGCATCCTGATTCCTTTGGCTTCTGCAATCTCTCCCCCTCTTTAACCTTTTCCTATTCTTGTTGCCAACTGTTAGTGCAGGAAAAATACAAGGAACTGCGGATGCTGGTTTATAAGAAAAGACACAAAGTGTTGGAATAACTCAGTGGGACAGTCAGCATATCTAGAGAACATGGATACCTGGTGGCGTTTTGTGTCCGGAGCTTTCTTTGGGGACTGATAATGGTGGGGAAGGGGGGGAAGAACGCTGGAAGAGAGGAGGGGCAGGACAAAGTTTAGCAGGTGATAGGTGGATACAGGTGCAAATACAAAACTTCTATCCTTATCTCACATGTTTTCTCTTTTTATATCTAGCCTGTGTCCAACCACCTGCCTATCAAGGTGTATACAACCATGAGTTAAATAGGTTAGGTAACACACAGAGTCTGTTTCCTAGAGTAGGGAATCAATAGTTACAGTGCATAGATTTATGGAGAAAAGGGAAATAATTAATAAGAACTTTTCCACACAGAAGGTGGTGGGTGTATATAATGAGGCGCCTGAGTAAGTAGTTGAGTTAGGTACAATAACAGCATTTAAATGACAAAAGGACATAAATTGCTGTGGTAACTCAGTGGGTCAGGCAGCATCTCTGGAGAACATGGATAGGTCACATTTTAGATTGGGACATCTGAAAAGGGTCCTGACTCAAAATGGCATCTATCCCTGTTCTCCGTGGATGGTGCCGGACTTGCTGCTGAGTTTTTCCAGCACTTTGTGTCCTTTTGTATAACCCAGCACCTGATGTTCCTTGCTTCAACATTTAAAATACATTTGGACAGGTGCAGGGATAGGGAAAAGTTCAGAGAGATATTGGCCAAATGCACATGAATGGGACTAGTTTAGATGATGCATCTTGGTGGGCATGGATGAGTTGGGCTGAAGGGCCTCTATGACTCGAAAGATAATTAAGGAAATAAAAATGTTTCACTTAGACTTTAGACTTTAGAGATACAGCATGGAAACACCTTCTACCCACCGAGTCCGCGCTGACAAACGATCCCCAAACACTAACATTATCACTCCCTACACACTAGGAGCAAGTTACAAAGTGTGGGAGGAAAACGGCGCACTTGGAGAAAACCCACACGGTCACAGGGAGAACGTACAAACTACGTACAGACAGCACCCATAGTCAGGATCAAACCCGTGTCTCTGGCGCTGTAAAGGGCCTGTCCCACTTACCTGAGTTACTCACAAATTCTCCCGAGTTTTCCCCTTGATTCAAGCTCGGAGAATGTCCGTAGCGAGTTTGTAGCGGGTCCGTAGATATATTGTAGCAGCTTGTTATGCCAGCCATACGTATTCGGGGCATCAGGAAAGTCAGGACGTTTATTTTAGCATGACAAAAAAGTCCACGAGTTAAAAAGATAGTCGGGAGGAGGAGTTTGTAGATCACAAAAATCTTGATTTTTTTTTTAAGGTCCTTTCAACTCGGCAGAGGACTCGGGAAAGTGGGACAGGCCCTTAAGGCAGCAGCTCTACTGCCGTGCCACTGTGCCACCCAAAGAACTTAAGGGAGCCTGAAAGAAGGTGGGAGATGAAGCTAGTTGTAACACTTGCTCACCAAGTATCTGGATGTGCAGTTATAGAATCGCATAGCACCCGAGGTCAGTAACTAATAACTATGGATGTAGAAAGAAAAATAAATGAGGGTTAGATGAACATATTCTGACAAAACCTCCCAGCTGAGAGAAAGTCTGAATATTGCAAAGAGCTGTGAGGTTTTAAAAGTGCAAACACAGTAAAAAATAACTAAAAACTGGGAAGAAAAATGAGAACAACATTTAGTTAGGAGAAAGCTTTGTTAATTGAATGAGTTTAGTTGGCAAGCAGCCATTTAAATGATTCCACTGTAGCCATTTAATTAACAAGTATAATACAAAACTGAAATATCATTGGAAACGGTGCATAAATGTATATATTTTGATCGGCATCAAGATTTCACTCATTATTCTTTCACCTCTGGTAGAGCCAGTGAATCCCATCAAGAATGACAAGTAAAATAGATCTCAGCGCTGTTGAGGGTCAAAACAAAATTATCCATGGGTCAAACTCTCTGCAGTTCACCATTGCCACATCTTCAATGTATTTGTCTGTGATTGATCAGAAATTCTCAGAGTCCTTAATCTCACCAATGGTTAATTCAGTTCTTAATCAGCTAAGTAGTTGGGGGTTGAGTGGGTGGACTGAACTCCACTGCGATGCTTCCATAAAGCCATAAGGTCATAAGTGATAGCAGCAGAATTAGGCCATTCCGCCCAACAAGTCTACTCCACCATTCAATCATGGCTGATCTATCTCTATCTCCTGACCCCATTCTTCTTCCTTTGCCTCACAACTCCTGACACCCGTACTAATAAAGAATCTATCTATCTCTGCTTTGAATGGCCATCTTCCGTTGGCCATTCAATGGTTCCATAGTTCAATGGTGCTTTATTGTCATGGTTGGCATGGTGGCGCAGTGGTAGAGTTGCTGCCTAACAATGCCAGAGACCTGGGTTCGATCCTGACTATGGGTGCTATCTTTAATATGTTCTCCCTGTGGCATGCGTAGGTTTTCTCCAGGTGCTCCAGTTTGCTCCCACGCTCAAAAGACATGCAGTTTTTCTGGACTAAATAGCTTGGTAAAGATTGCAAATTGTCCCCAGTGTCACTAATGTGTGTGCAATAGTGCTATTGTGCAGGAATCGTGGGTTGGCGTGGACTCAGTGGGCCGGAGAGCCTGTTTCCACGTTGTATCTCTAAACTAAACTAAACTAAACCAAAAATGTGCAAATGGCTAACACAGTGAAATTCTTCCTCACAAACAGTCCAGTAGAGTATTCCCATACCTTTTGATCCTCGATTAGCAAGTGGACAGAAATAGTCTAAGAATGGAAGAAGGAACTGCAGATGCTAGTTTAAACCGAAGATAGACACACAAAGCTGGAGTAACTCAGCGGGACAGGTAGCATCTCTGGAGGAAAGGAATGGGTGACGTTTCAGGTCGAGATCCTCACAAAAAGCTGGAGTAACTCAAGACCTGTCCCTATACCTCCTCCCTCGACTCTGTCCAGGGACCACGATAGTCCTTTCAGGTTGGGCAGAGCTTCACCTGCTCCTCCTCCGACCTCATCTACTGTATCTGTTGTTCAAGTTGTGGACTCTTATATATTGGTGAGACCAAACGCAGACTGGGTGATCGTTTCACAAAACACCTTCGCCTAGCCCGCCTGAACCAACCTGACCTCCCGGTTGCTGGACACTTTCATTCCCCTTCCCATTCCTGCACAGACCTTCCTGTCCTCGGTCTCCTCCATTGTCAGAGTGAGGCTAAACACAAATTGGAGGAACAATATCTCATATTTTGCATGGGCAGCTTATAGCCCAGTGGCATGAATATTGATTTATTTCACTTTAGGTAGCCCCGGCATTCCCTCTCTCTCTATCCCTCCCCCACCCAAGACACACTGGCTTCTTGTTTTCACCCAACAAACAGCTAACAATGGGCCTGTTTCCTTTATCATCGTTGTCCTCATCCCTAACCAGTCTGAAGAGGGGTCTCTACCCAAAACATCACTCATTCCATCTCTCCAGAGACGCTGCCTGTCCCGCTGAGTTACTCCAACTTTTTGTGTCTATCTTCAACAGAAATAGTCTGAGCCGGCATGCAAGAGGCGCCACATTTTGTCAGCGTTTTCAAAGTTCATGTTTCACTTCCCATGAGCGGTGCCTGTTCCAGGCGAGTCCCAGGCTGTTGTGGGCCTCCAGCAATCTCCTTCCTTGGACGCCACGTCCCACTCCTCGCCCGTCCAACTTTGTTCCCCGGCGGTGCCTCCCGCTGCTGACCACAAGGGCGTGGTAGGCCAGACCCTGGTTCCCTCTCCTCTCCTACCGGCCTCGCTCCTCGCCAGCCAAATCCGTCATCACCAGCTCCATCCTCTGGTCTTTGGTCTTTGGGGAACGGGCTGGGGCCGGCTCTGTGGGCCACCCTAAACCCACAATCTGCCGGTCCAGGTCTTGGGTTTGTCAGCGCACGGACCATGGTCTCTTGGGATCCTTCAGCCTTCACAATAGAACCAAACCATCTGTAGTGTAAGGGTTAAACAGACAATTTCAGCTAAAATGTGAAATGGAGTTATAAGTTAAGTTAGGAGCTCTACATTCCATAGCCTCTTGAAAACAAGTTTCCAGACGCATTATCTCCTCGCACCTGTGATCATTGCTTGGGAACCCAGCCTTTCCCAGGCCATTCTATGGGAAAGCATAGCATTGGCAAATGCAACACAATAGCAATAGATGGGTAGACCACCCGCGCCCCCTGCCGCAAGTAGTGCAGAAACGTTGCTGACAAGGGGGCTTATAATTTGCTCGGGGAGGGGGTGGAAGTGCGTTCTGCTCTGATAAGAGATGCCATAAACGATGGTGTTGTGCCCTTTCAGTGAGAGAACCTCAGCCTTCAACCGCGTCGCAAATGGTACCAGGTGATCAAGAAATAAACATCCTGTGGCATGCTCTGATGAGTTTGTGAGTGCATGTGCGGATTTACGTGAGTTTATGTAGAAACACCCTGCGGCGTACTCTGCTGTGTACTCGGGGTTTGCGGGTGTGTTCGGGGATATTCGAGGATACGTGAGTGTATCTGCCTTATTTAGTAGTGTGATAAATTACAGAGTGAATCAAACTCTGTTATCCGAACCCAGTGATTTATTGAACACAACACCACCACAATAGAAGTTTAAGGAAGGTGTCAACTTTACTCAGTTCATACTTTGGGGTTGACAGCTGTGGAAAAAAACAAGGTGAATCCTCTGTCTACACTTCACGCTGCTTCAAGAAAGCATCCAACATAATCAAAGATATTTTCCATCCTGGTCAGCCCTTCTTCTCCCTGCTCACGTCAGGCAGAAGGTACAGAAGCTTGAAAGCGCGCACCACCCAACCCAGGAACAGCTTCTTCCACCTCTGTTATCAGGCTTCTGAACAGTCCTTCCATAAGCTTAGGGTGCTGTCCGATTTACCTCTATCTCATTGCGGACATTGGACTTTGTCTCTGGATCTGTTACACTACAATGCTGAGAATTATATTCTGCACACTGTATCTTCCTTCCCCTTTGCATGCCGTATTATATTTGAGTTCGGCGATTGTATTTATGTATTGTAGCAACGGTTTAGAGGGATATGACCTGAACACAGGCAAATGACTAGCTTAGAAAGGGAAGTTTTGTAGGTTAATTGGCTTTGGTAAAAATTGTAAATTATCCCCAGTGTGCAGGATAATGTAAGTGTGCAGGGATGGCTGGTTGGCGGTGTTCCAAAGGGCTTGTTCCACACTGGATGTATAAAACCAGAAGGAAAACTTTATAAGCTGCAGATGGTTTTGCTGTCACTATTAGATTACAACCTCTCTATGTGACAAGTGTTGGCTGACAGAAGAAGTTGCAAGGTCTGAAGGTGTAATGCTTGCCACTAGCTCCCTGGCTCGGCATTGATCTGGTCTGCAATGACTCGTAGCAGCAGGCGACAGGCTGATCTAAACTGACCAGCAGTCAGTTGCCTGGAAGGTTGCTTTGACGATGCGACAAACTGCCAGAGTCTTCACCGGGATTGGAGAGGGAATTAGACAACGGGGAAGGTAAAGCCAGCTAGTGATCTGTCACAGTCGTGACATCCTGTCACAGGTTGTGCGACTCTTTTAGAAATCTTGGTCGAAGTTTTGCAGTTTAAAAACGCGATCACCCTGCCTCTAAAAGGGCGGCATGGTGGTGCAGCAGTAGATTTGCTGCCTTGCAGCACCAGAGACACGGGTTCGATCCTGACTATGGGTGCTGTCTGCACGGAGTTTGTACGCTCTCCCAGTAACCGCGTGGGTTTTCTCCGGGTGCTCTGGTTTCCTCGTTCATTCCAAAGATGTGCAGATTTCTACGTTAATTGCCTTTTGTAAAAATTGTAAAATTGCCCCCAGTGTGTCGGTTTGATTGATTGATAATTTATTGTCATGTGTACTTGGTACAGTGAGATCTTTTGTTTGCAGACATTACAGGTATGCAAGAGTTGCCTTGTAAAGGGTGCCGACATAGTTACAAAAGTATTCAATGTAGTTCCTCTTCATACAAAGATGGACATGGGGAATTATTTCCTGAAGGGTGCATTAGACATAAATGTGCTTCAATCTGCTATGGGTTTAGTCCACTGATCAATGGAAAAGAGGAAACTTAATAGGATTTGGAGCAGTAACTTTTTCACACAAAAGGTGGTGGGTGTATGGAACAAGCTGCCAAAGGAGGTAGTTGAGGCTGGGACTATCCCAACATTTAAAAAACAGTTAGACAGGCACATGGATAGGACAGGTTTGGAGGGATATGGAACAAACGCCGGCAGGTGGGACAAGTGTATCTGGGATATGTTGGCCGGTGTGGGTAAGTTGGGCCGAAGGTCCTGTTTCCACACTGTATCACTCTATAAATGTGATAAACATGTACCTTCAGTACCTTTGGAAGAAGTAATTGAAGGAACAACACCTAACAAACCCCCCCTTCCCCCCCCCCCCCATTGCCTAAGATGTTTGTTAGAGTGGATTCAATATCATGATCACATAGAACTAGTGTGAACAGGTAATCGATGGTCAGCATGTACTCCGTGGGCCGAAGGACCTATTTCAGATTGTATCTGTCAATCAATCAAGCAAAAGCACTATGAAAAAAGGACTAATCACACTGTACATATTTGCCGAAGATTTTAAATCTGTGGTCTTGGACTTTCCTTGGAGTTTCGCGAAATGGAAACAGTTTCACCTATTGAATCTGGAGAAAAAGAAGTCAAGGAAAACGTCAAGATTTCACTGAAAATTGGATGGTTGTGTAGTGTCAGGACTCAAAGGTTTTATTCACATTAAAGAAAAAAAGACACAAAGTGTTGGATAACTCAGCGGGTCAGGCAGCATCCCTGTAGAACATGGACAGATGATGTTTCGGGTCAGGACACTTCTTCATACTGTTTCAGACATATAATGCTGGAGTAACTGAGAGGGTCAGGCAGTATCCCCGGAGAATATGGATGGATGGATGATGCTTCGGGTCGGGTCAATTTTTCAGACTCATCATCTTTCACAGTTGTCTAATGTTTATAGTCATAGAGTTATGTGGCATAGAGACAGGCCCTTCAGCTCAACATGTCCGCACTGATCAACATGCCTCATTTATACGTGTCCCACCTGCCTGCATTTAGCCCATATCCCTCTAAACCTGTCCTATTCATGTACCTGTCCAAACGTTTCTTAAGCAATGCAATAGTACCTGCCTCAGCCACCTCCTGCGGCAGCTCGTTCCACACACCCACCACCGTCTCTATGAAAAAGTTTCCCATTCAGGTTCCTTTTAAATTTATCCCCCCCTCCCCTCACCTTGAAACTACATCCTCTAGTTCTTGATTCCCCTACTCTTGGCAAGGGACTCTGTGCTACGATTCCAATCTATTCCTCTCAAGATGTTGTACACCTCTACAAGATCACCCCTCCTCCTCCTGCGCTCCAAGGAATAAAGTCCTAGCCTTCTCAAGCTTTACGACCAAAGTAACACAGGGAATGCCCTCCACTAAAAGTCACTCTATAATATGAAATGATTTTTAACCTGCTGAAAGATGTCAAGAAGATTTAGTTTAAAGATTTACTAGGAAATCTGTAAACTTATTAATTTATGTTACATAAGCATATTGCCCATCCAATATAAATGCAGTGAATTATGTTAAATCCTGTCTATATAAACTGCTGGAGGAATTCAGTGGGTCAGGCAACATCTGTGGAGGCAGACATTTCACGTCAATACTATGCATCAGAATGTCTTCATTTAATACCAGTTGTGTCATTATGGTGTGATCATAGAGTCATACAGCATGGACACAGGTCCTTCAGCCCAAACTTCCCATATTGACCAAGGTGCCCAATGTAGGCTAGTCCCACCTGCCCGTGCATCCCTATCTCCAGGGCTGTGCAGAATTATGAATGTTAAGGAATAATCTCAGTTGTCATACAGTCAGGAACAAACCCTTTGGCCCACTGTCCATAGAGTCATAGAGTCGTGGAGTCATACAACATGGAAACAGGCTCTTCAGCCCAATACACCCACCCCGACCAACATGCCCCATCTATACTGGTCCCACTTGCCTGCATTTGGGCCATATATCTCTCAACTGTTCTTACTCATGTATCTGGCCAAGTGGTTTTTAAATGTTGTTATTATATCTGTATTAACTATTTGCACTGGCAGCTAATCCCATTTATCTACCACCCTCTGTGTGAAAAAGTTGTGCCTCAGGTTCCTATTAAATCTTTCCCCTCTCACCTTAAACCTATGTCCTCTGGTTCTTTATGCCCCTAGTCTGGGTAAAATACTCCTTGCATTCACCCTATCTATTCCCTCATGATTTTATACACATAAGATTATCCCTCATCCTCCTGCACTCCAAGGAATAAAGTCCTAGCCTGCTGAACTTTTCCCTACAGCCCAGGTCCTCAACTCCTGGCAACATCCTCGTAAATCTTCACTGCAGTCCTGAACTTTGTTATCTTCAAACAAACAAAGTTTATGATTTTTTACTGAACTTTCAGGTAGACTTAGTGAAGACCTTATTGAAGTTTGAGCCTGATTGGCGATAGCCAAGATGGCAAATTTCTCAAATAATAAGAGGATGGGCAATGTATCAGAGTTTTGGTGATTCTAATGGGAGGAGATAGCTGCACTGAGACACCAACAGAAGATATCTTCACTGAGAAATCCACAGAAACTTCAAAATAATATTTTGACATCTCTTGCATTCACCTGAGACTGCAGACCAGACTTGGAAAGCACAGTGGCGCAGCGGTAGAGTTGCTGCCTTACAGCGCAAGACCCCCGGATTCCATCCTGACTACGGGTGCCGTCTGTTTGGAGTTTGTACGTTCTCCCTGTGACCATATTTCCAGGAGCTCCGGTTTCCTCCCACATTCCAAAGGCATGCAGGTTTGTAGTTTTGCAGGTTAATTAGCTGTAAATTGTCCCTAGTGTGTAGGATAGTGCTAATGTATGGGCATTGGTAGTCAGCATGGACTTGTTGGGCCAAAGGGCCTGTTTCCATGCTGTATCTTTAAAGTGTAAAATCATATCATCTGACCACATTTCAAAGACATACAGATTGTTGGTTAATTTGGCTTCTATAAATTGTTCCTAGTGTGTGGGATAGCGCTATTGCATGGGGTAATTGCTTGTCGGCACGGACTCGTGGACCAAAAGGCCTGTTTTCACGCTGTATCTCTAACGTTTAAAATCTAAAAGTACACACAAAATGCTGGCATAACTCAGCGGGTGAGGCAGCATCTATGGAGAAAAGGAATGGGCGATGTTTCAGGTCAAGACTCTTCTTCAGACTTGCTTTAATGTAACATCTGTGTACCGCATAGCCATACGTTAAAATAGAGATGATTTCAAAATTGTATTATGTATTGAATTAGTTAGTACATTGGCATTAGTAGTAAAATTGAACCATTTTGCACTTTAATACATGTTACTTTTAATAGAATGAACACATGGACAAAATTAACAAATGAAGTTTCATGAAAAGCTTTACATATCCCTTTCAAAATTTGTATGGCTTGAATCCATTAGTAAAATAGGCATTGACAAATGAACAATTATCCACAGGCTCATAATTGCTCCCGATTAAAATATATAAATTGCAGTTAACTAACATCTTTTACATCGATGGTACATCACTTTACATCAATCAAGCATTGTTTTTACTGTTTAATTTAGAGATACAGCACGGAAACAGGCCCTTCGGCCCACCGAGTCCTGTACCGACTAGCTATCCCCATACACTAGCACTATCCTACACACTAGCAACAATTTACAATTTTTACTGAAGGCAATTATCCTACAAACCTGTACATCTTTGGAGTGTGGGTGGAAACCGAAGCACCCGGAGAACACCCACATGGTCAAGATACAAGATACAATTTATTTGTCATTTGGACCCCTTGAGGTCCAAACGAAATGACGTTTCTGCAGCCATACATTACAAACAAGACACAAGACCCAAGACACAACATAATTTACATAAACATCCATCGCATTGCTGTGATGGAAGGCCAAAAAAACTTATCTCTCTACTGCACTCCCCCCCCCCCCCCCCCCCCCCCCGATGTCAGAGTCAAAGTCAAAGCCCCCGGCTGGTGATGGCGATTGTCCCGCGGCCATTAAAGCCACGCCGGGTGATGCAAGGTCGCACACCGGGTTCTTGATGTTAGAGCCCCCGGCGTGCGCTCGCAGAGTCCCGCGGCCATTCCAAGCCGCGCGGGGCGGTGCTGTAAGGCCCCGCTCCAGGAGCTCTTCGACCCCGCAACTCAGGCGGGAGAAGTCGCCGTTGCGGGAGCCCCGAAAAGCGGTCTCCCTCCAGGGACCCGCGGGCTCCCGGTGCCGCCGTCCGCCAGACCCGCAGTTGCAGCCTCCGAATCTCCGGAGGTCGGGCCGCAGCAGCAGCAGCGCTCCACCACCGCTCCACCCGCTCTGGACTTGGCCAGCTCCGCGACGGTGAGGTGAGTCGTCGGCACCAGAGCCCCCGGTCTTCCTGTTGGAGGCCGCTCCTCGTTGCAGCCCCAACGACAACGGAGACCCGACAGAGAAAAAGTCGGGTCTCCCGTGCAGGGAGAGATTTAAAAGTTACCCCCCTCCCTCCCCACCCCACCCCCACCCCCCCATACACATACCCCAACAAAAATAACAAAAACTACATAAAAACATAGACAAAAAATAATAAAAACGCAGACAGGCTGCAGAGGCCGCTGCTGACGAGAGTCGCGCCGCCTACCGTACTGGTCACGGGGAGAACGTACAAACATGCAGACAGCTGTAAGTTATTGGGGCAAATCCTCCAAAATTATGGAAGAACTCGGGGATAAGGACCTGGACATTTTTAAAACAGACATGCTGGCTGCAAATGGAAAAAAACCCTAGGGATCACCGAAGAACACGTTCAAAGCCTGTCTGTGGGTCTGGGCAGTGGTGAGAACAGGAAAGGCCAGGACGGAGATAACGAGATTATCTTGGAAAGACAAAGGAAGGAACCGAGCCCAGCAGACAGGGGTAAATAGCCCAGCAGCAAGACAATCACCATCGTAAATGGCCCATCCATCGGGACAATGGGAGCCCATCCAGGTGATGGGATAACGATTAGGCAGATGCATCGTGACATCAGCAAACCCATCATCATCGGAAGCCTATTGTTCATGCCAGGCAGATTTATTGCAGGCGGATTTATTTTAGATTCCTCCCACACTCCAAAGACATATACGTTTGTATTCTATTTGATTTGGTAAAATAGTAAATTGTCCCTAGTGTGTACAAGACAGGTTTAGTGTGCGGGTATCGCCATTCTCAAAGGGCCTGTTTCCGCACAGTATCTCTAAACTAAACTAAACTAAACTAAAAAGTCTGCTCCGCCATTCAATCACTTTCTCCTACCTTCTCCCCATAACCTTTGACACCCTTTCTGTCTCACCTTTGAATAAGCGTGATGGAATATCAGTCTGAAGAAGGGTTCCAATCTTAAACGTTGCCTGTCCATTCCCTCCACATGTGTTGCCTGGTTTGCTAAGTTCTTCCAGCACTTTGCTTTTTGCTCAAGATTCCATAAGTGTCTTACTTAAGATTACTGTTCCTAAGTTTCCTCAAAGTGTGGTTACTTACACGAAGATCTACTCTCTGAGAATCAGTCTGAAGAAGGATCCTGATACAAAATGTCTCCTGTCCATTCATTCCATACCTGCTGCTTGACCTGCTGAGTTCCTCAAACACTTGCAGTTTCTTTGTGTCTCCATGGTTTAGCCTCTACAGTGGGCATGGTGGCACAACATCCCATTGCTTCCTTAAAGCGCCGGAAACCCAGGTTCGACCCTGATTACGGGTGCTGTCTGTACGGAGTTTGCACGTTCGGGTGGGTTTTCTCCAAGTGCTCCAGTTTCCTCCCACATCTCAAAGACCTGCAGGTTTAAAGGTTAATTGGCTTGTGTAAAATTTCCCTAGAGTGTAGGATAGAACTAATGTACAGGTGATTGTTGGTCGGCATGACTCAACGGGCCAAAGGGCCTGTTTCTATGCTGCATATCTAAACAAACATAAACTAATGTTCTTCGGGAAAGAAAATTCCAAAACATTCGAAACCCCCAAGAGGGAAGAAGAATTGAACAAGTTTCCAATGAGAATTCAAGAGGGATTGATGTTGCAATCCAATGATGGAATGATTTATGTTGAGAAGAACAAGATGCCATAATTTTAAAGAATGTAGATATCTCAGGAATTATAAGCTGAGAGGAGATTGCATAGTTTGGGCGAGCCAAGACCACAGGGGCTTATGAAAACAAGTATTTCACAGAATTCAGAAAGAAATGGGAAAGAATGTGAAGAAAATTCAAATGCAAAATAAGCCATTTAGCCATTTAATCTTTCCTTTGCAAAATCTCCTTCCCATTACATTATTCAACCCTTGCTGAAATGAATCCATAGCCTTGGTATTAAATATCATTACCAGCAATTTGCCTCTGCTTTTGTGTGCCCTCTGTGTAAAGAATACTTCCTGTATTCGGTTCCAGACTTGTCTATAACAACCTTGAACGCATGTGCTTCAATAGCTGTTGTGACTTTAGCTTTCCAATCCATTAATAGTTTTATATAATTCTGTCTGAAAGTTATTGAAGGCTTTACACTTTACTTTTGGACTGTAGAGATAAAGCATGAAAATAGTCCCTTCGGCCACTGAGTCCGTGCCGACCAGCGATACCTGCACACGAGTACTATCCTACACACAAGGGACCATTTACAATTTTTCCAAAGAATTAACCGACAACCTGCACATCTTTGGAGTGTGGGAGGAACCTCAAGCACCTGGGGATTACCCACTCTGTCACGGGGAGAATGTACAAACTCCGTACAGTCAATGTCCATAATCAAGATGGAACCTGGGACTAGCTCTGTAAAACAACAAATCTACTGCTGGCATATTGGCCTTCATCTGTCAGAGTATTGTGAAGAAGTTGGGAGGTCATGTTACAGTTGTACAAGAATATCAGCGAGGCCACATTTGGAGGATTGTGTTCACCTTTGGTCACCTTGTTATAGGATTGATATTGTTCAGCTGGAAAGGGTGCAGAGAAGATTTGCCATGACTTGAAGGCCTGAACTATAGGGAGAGGTTGAGCAGGCTAAGGTCCTAACGTTGGGTGGTATTGGTGTGGAGTTTGCACGTTCTCCCTGTTATCTTGTGGATTTCCTCCGGGTGCTCCGGTTTCCACCCACATGGCAAAGACGTGCAGTTTTACAGGTTAATTATCCTTGGTTGAATTACAGAGACACACGAAAAGGAAAGGTTTAGAGGGATAAGGAACAAATGCAGGTGAATGGGACTAGCTGAGATGGGGCATCTTGGTTGGCATGACATGTTGTGCCAGAGGGGTTGTTTCTGAGCTGTATGACTCTAAGACTGTATGACTCTATGTGTAGGGGTGAATGAAAAAGTTGAACATAGAACTAATGTGAATGGTGATCAATGGTGGGCATAAGCCAGGTGGGCCGAAGGGCCTGATTCCATGCTGTATCTCTACACAAAATATTTAGGCTTTAATGAGTTTAATGGATCACATCCTCAGATCTGTGAGGGAGAAACCTAGCATGACAGTAGGGCGGCATGGTGGTGCAAGGCTTTCGAAGGCAGCGTCGGCAGCAAACCTTTCCCTGGCCATGTTCTCGATCACCTCGGGCTCAAGTCCGCAGTGCTAGAAGAAACAGTCCCAGCTCGAGCACGCTCGGGAGAAGCAGCAGCTGAGGTCAGAGTGCGAGCGCCTCAATCCGCCTTCACAAACCCGCCGCTTGAGCGGCTCCTTGGGGCGACCTGCTGCTGCTTCTCGGGGCGCTGCTGGCGTGGTTACTTGTGCACCCTGTGATGCTGCTGGTGTCTCAACTGGTGGGGGGAGAGGAGGGGTAGAGGAGGGAGGCCGAGGGAGGGGAGAGGAGGGGGGGGAGGGTAGAGGAGGGGGGGGAGAGGTGGGAGGAGTGGAGGGGGGGATAGAGGAGGGGGGGGGAGAGGAGGGGGGGATAGAGGAGAGGGAGGGGGAGAGGAGGGAGAGAGGGGGTAGAGGAGAGAGGAGGAGGGGAGAGGGGAGAAGAGGAGGGAGAGGAGGGGGGTAGAGGAGGGAGGAGGGAGGAGGAGGAGAGAGGAGAGGAGGATGGGAGGGGAGAGGGAGAGGGGGAGAGGGGGCAGCGGGCAGCGGGCAGTGGGGAGCGGGCAGTGGGGTACGGCCAGTGGGGAGCGGGCCTCAACCAAAGGAGGAGGGAGAGGTGGGTGACAACACTCACAGTGCGAGCAAGACGGCGCAGACTTCAAAGTTTGTCAGATTCCATTCCACCCACTCATTACTCTTGATTCAACTAAAATTATTTCTGAAATATTTTCCATAAATTTGGTGCAAAAATCTGAGCTCCAAAACAAGGCTCAGAATGCACCAGAGAGCATCTAAAACCCCAGAGCTTCCAGGGCCCGCTTAAGGGTCCGCACCTTATTTTACATAAAATGTTTGTAATCCTGACATGCCACCCCCCTTTTTGAAAAGCTTTGTATGGGCCTGTGGATTTTACACAAAGGGAAGATTATCTTGGTGTTCAAACAACTTAAACTTTCTCCTCTGAAATGCTCTGAAATGCTCGCTGAGGTGGGTGAGGGAATCTTCCGAGCAAGATTTCTAGCCTCTGTAAAAGATGCAGTTTTCATTTTCATCCCAGGTGTCAGTGCTGAGCACAGTAAATGTTGCTGAAGAGGGCCACAAGAAACTGCAGATGACAGGAGTCCTTGAACAAAATAAAACAAACTGCTGGAGGAACCCAGTGGGAGAGACAGGCACCATCTGTGGAGGGGAATGAACAGACGGCTTTGACTTTTCTTAAAGTTCTCCTAGTCTGATGCTTTCCATTATAGAGTCATTCGGCATGGAAACAGGCCCTTCGGTCAATCTGCTCATGCCCACCAAGGTACCCAAAGAAGATGTGTACAAAATCATGAGAGGAAAAGATCAGGTAAATGCACAGTTTCTTGGCCAGAGTAGGGGAATCGAGAAGCCAAGGACATAGATTTTAAGGTGAGGGGAGAAGGATTTAATAGGAACCTGAGGGGTAACTATAATACAAAGGATGATGGGTGTGTGGAACAAGTTGCTGGAGAAGGTAGTTGTATCGTAACATTTAAGAAACGTTTAGACAGCAACATGGGTAGGACAGATTTAGCGGGAAATAGGCAAAACGCAGACAGGTAGGACTAGCATAGATGGGACACCTTTCCTATCTATGTACCTGTCCAAATGTCTTTTCAACGTTGTTATTGTTCTTCCCATCATTAAGGGAAATACGTAGCATCATAGATAGACACACAATCCTGCAGTAACTCAGCGGGTCAAACAGCATTCATGGAGAAAAGAAATAGGTAATGTTTCGGGTGGAGACCATTCTTCTGAATGAGAGTCAGGGGTGAGAAAAACTGGAGATTTGAAGAGGAACAAAAATCAAATAAATGAAAGATATGCAAAAAGGACAAATACAAGACTGCAATGATGATCAAGGAAAAGTGGAGCTCACATGGTCCATTGTTGGCTGTGGAGAAGTTGTCGAGAAATCTATTGGCATTTTAAGGGGATTTTAAATTGCATCCTTGTTTCAAAAGATCATCGATGCAAGGAGCACATTAGATTCATAGTCATTCTCTCATTACAGAAATCCATAGATCTAAAATGTGAAGCATGTTCAGCAGGCTAAAGATATATTTTTTATTTGTATGCACTATAATTCATTGTTCTCTCAGTGAGCAGGTCAGAAATTTAATTTAATTTCCCAATATCTTGTCTGACAGTAATATGACATAGTATTAAGAACTAGATTGGATATCTTCACTTTATATTTCGTCCAAGATAATTTTCTGTAATATGTGTCACCTGCAATGAGATGCCACAATCAGACATATCTTCACTCCTCTGTCTTTCTTCAGCTTTCAGAAAGGACCATTCCTTCCTGAATTAATTTTCCCTGGATTAATCTTCCATCCATACCACGGCAAAAAGAATCACAAGGAACTGCAGATGCTGGTTTATAAAACAAAACACACAAAGTGCTGGAGTAACTAACTGACAAAATTAAAATGGAGATTAAGTCTGAACGTTCTCGACCCCAAACTTCACCTATCCATGTTTCCAGAGATGCAACCTGCTTATTCCAGCATTTTGGGTCTATATTCGGTGTAAATCAGCATCTGCAGTTCTTTCCTACACATGACAATATCTCATCCATAACTCAAAGTTATGGAGCTAAAATGTTATTTTTGAGTTTTTAGAGTTTATCGGCTTAGTTTATTGTCATGTGTACTGAGGTACAGTGAAATACTTTTGTTGTGTGCTATCCAGTCAGCGGAAATACCACTACAAGATTACAATCAAGCCATTCCCAATATACAGTTATGGGATTAAAGGGGATAACATGAATAACGTTTAGTGCAAGATGACGTTGAGTAATGTCCCATCAAAGATAGTCTGAGGGTCTTGAATGAGGTAGACAGTAGTTCAGGACTGCTCTATGGTTGTTGGCAAAATGGTTTGGTGAGACGAGAGATGAATCAGTTGAGTGAAAAAAAATTATTTATTTGAAAACCGCAAACAAAGCGAGTAACTCGACTGCGTTCCGGGTTCGCCAAGTAAAACGAAGCTCCTGTTACTCGGGTGAAGCTGTACTAACAGTTGAACCAAAAACCCGTGAAAACACACCCGCGGTCATGTGATGGCGCCAGCCAAAAGCGAGGGTTCGGAATGTCCCAAGCCACCATTAGGTGCCGCTACAATGGTTCAATTGCCTGATAACAGCTGGGAAGAAACTGTCCCAGAATCTGGAGGTATGACCACGTGGGTTTTCTTTGGGCGTTCCGGTTTCCTCCCACATTCCAACAACATACATGTTTGTAGGTTAATTGGCTTCAGTAAAAATTGTAAATTGTTCCTAGTGTGTAGGATAGTGTTGTTAGTGTTAGTGTTAGTGTTAGTGTTAGTGTTAGTGTTAGTGTTAGTGTGTGGGGATTGCTGGTCGGCGCAGACTCGGTGGGCCGCGGGGCCTATTTCCGGTAGAGTTGCGGTAGAGTTGCAACTCTACCGCTGCGCCACCGTGCCACCACATTAAATTCTTTTTTCTGGAATATATTTATTATGGTGTCATGCTAATAAAGATGAACACATGATTCTGATTTCTGCCCTTAATTGGATAACACTCATCTCCAGTCATTGGGTTTTATGACTGGTTTTCAACTTCTGTCTGAAGGTCTTGACCCAAATCATCACCTATTCTTTCCAGAGATGCTGTCTGTCCTGCTGAGTTATTTCAGTTTTTAGTGTTACCTTCAGTTTAAACCACCATCTGCAGTTCCTTCCTACACTCTTTATTAAGTGAAACAGGTCCTATTCTCATAATATTATTCACCTCAACTAAGTCTTTTCTTCACCTCCGTTTCTTCACCTCCACCACCAAAGTGAAAAAAAAATTCCAGCCCTGCCAATATGTTCATTAATCACCCTGGATCCTCTCCAGAGCAATTGCACCCTTTCTATGGTGTGTCATATCCTACAGCATGGAAACAGGCCCTTCATCCCAAATTGTTCATGCAGATCAAGGTGCCCCATCTAAAGTAGTCCCATTTATCCGTATTTGGCCCATTTTTTTTAATTTATTTTTTTAACTTTTTTATTTTATATGGATTTATGGACATTTAATCTATTCAATTAATTTAATCAATCTCTGTAAAGCACTTTGGTTCAAAGTGATTTTGATTTAAAAGTGCTATATAAATAAATATTACTATTACTATATCCCTTTAAACCTTGTGTATGCCAGTGTGTGTGTAAGGGCGTGTGTTAGGTTGTGTGTGAGAGTCTGTGTCAGTGACGCGGTGACAACACACGGAGGAGCAGAGACTTGGTGATGTCCGGGGAGCATTTCCCTCTCTCCTCCCTGGGAATGCGGCCTGGCCCATGTGCTCTGTGTCCAGCTGGGGTCTGGGGGAGGTGAGGGACAGTGACCCGGGGGTTGGGCATCGGAGTGGAGCTATAGACCGGGATTCATCCCCACGGCACCGGAGGCGGCATCGATGCCCCCACTCACCCGGTCCGCTCCTGGCTCCGGGCCGGGGTTAAAACTCCATGTGGTGTGGACAGAGCGGCCGCCGCAGGTGAGGGTGGGAAGTGTGAGCGATGCTTTGGGGGGGGGGGGGGGGGGGGGCACGGAGCTGGGACCACAGCCATGTCTCACCCATCTTTAAGACTTTTGCCTTCCATCACAGTGAGGAGGTGACTGGTAGACTCCTGTGGTGGATGTTAAACTGTGTTGATTGTGTGTTCTGTTATTTTATTTTCTGTCATGACTGCAAGGTACGCAATTTCGTTGAAACTAAAAGTTTGAATGACAATAAAGGAAACTTTATACTTTATACTTGTACTTTATCACACCATCTGCACGGGAATGTGAATGCAGGTGAGGCAGCATCTATAGAGCGGTAGACAAAAATGCTGGAGAAATACTTGTGTCTGAAGAATCGTCAAACCCAGACATAGATGCTGCCTCACCTGCTGAGTTTCTCCAGCAATTTCGTCTACATTGCCATTTTAAATAGTGTACAATAGGCTGAAGCCAATTAAATTGCTCATTCTTTACGGGGAACCCGCCAACAGAAAACTAATCTTACTCGTGAGTGTGCAGGAGTGTAACTTAATTCATTAATTTCTTTATACATATATTTTTTTTTTAATTTGAGCATGAGAACTTCTGTCATCAGCATGAGAGTGTGAGAATTTCGTCAAATGCGTGATTCTCACGCTCAATGCGTGTCATTGAAGTTGAATTCTGCAGCCCTGGTTTGTACGTTCAATTTATTTTAACCTCAGTTTTATCAACCAAAATCAGGTTCCATAGTTTTCAATCTCCAGGATAACATGTAAACAACTGTTCACTCTGTTGTTATTGCACAATGTTGCCACGTTAAATTAAGACAGGACTGGTTTGCCTCTTTGAAGTGATCATAGAGGAGAAAATCATCTGTACATTGTTCAAAAATTCATTGTTGTATCCACATCGTATGGTTTCCATCTTATTACACTTCTAATCTCTCTTTATTTTAACTCCTATCTCACCTTATAGATAGTCATAAAATTGCACAGCAAAAATCGGCCAAATCGACCACCAGAAACTTGTCTTACCTGCCCGTGCTTGGCCCATATCCCCCTAAATCTATCCTATTCATGTACATGTCCAAATAAAAGTACCTACATCAACTATCACCTGTGGCAGCACCATCTTTTGTGCAAAAAGGTTACCCTTCAGCTTCTGTTAAATCTTTTATAAACCTGCCTTAAACACGTAAGAATGTCGATTGCCACGTTACCAAAATTAAGACAGGACAAGGGTTTGCCTCTTTGAGCCCCCTCCTCTACTCCCTCTTCACTAACACCTATGGGATCATAGAGGAGAAAATGTTCTTTCTCTCTATCTGTACATTGTTCAAAAATGGCATTAATGATTGGCCTCATCAGCACAACGTATGGCCTACAGGGAGGAGGTCCAGCACTTAGCAGTGCGCTGACAACAACCTGGCCCTTAACTCCAAGAAGACCACGGAGCTCATTGTAGACTTCAGGAAGTCCAGAGGTGGCACGCACACCCCCATCCACTTTGGAACGTGTTTCTAGTATCTCTAGTTTCTCTGGGGCATGAACATCGACTTCTCCCATTCTGTTACTCCTCCCCTTCCTCACCCTATACCCTCCAGCCTTCCGGCTACATAAAATGTCCCCACCCACCCCCACCCCTGATCAGCATCGGCCCGAAACGTTGCCTATTTCCTTCGCTCCATAGACTGCTGCACCCGCTGACTCCAGCTTTTCTGTGTAATCCGACGACCTCTCTGGACCCACAATACCTCTACTCTGATCAAGAAGGCTCATCAGCGTCTCTTCTTCCCGTGAAGAAGGTCCATCTGTCTCCTCAGATCCAAGTGAATCTACCACTGCACCAATCCTACCAATCACAGTATGGTATGGCACTGCTCTGTCTCCGACCAAGGCATGCAGAGGGTGGTGAAAATTGCCCAACGCATCAACTGGTTCCTCGCTCCCCTCTGGCGCTGTCTGCGGATGGCGCTCAGCATCGCCAAGGACTGCACCACCATGGACTTGTACCATCCGGGAAACAGGTTACAGCCGATGAACAGCTTTCCGGCGGCTGTCACTCTACTCAACAACGTACCTCGGTGACTGCCAATCACCACCCCCCCCCCCCCCCACTTATTATTATTTATTAAATCGTTTGCTATGTTGCTCCTCTAAATGCATTTCGTTGTCTCTGTACTGTACACTGACAATGACAATTAAATTGAATCTGAATCTGAATCTGAATCTATGTCCTCTGGTTCTCGATTTCCCAAATCTGGGTAAAAGCCTCTGGGGATTTACCCAATCTATTCCTTTCATGATTTTGTTCGTTTCTATAAGATCACGCCTCATCATCCTCCTGTGCCCCAAGGATTAAAGTCCTAACTCTCTGTAGCTTAGGCCCTCGAGTCCTGGCAAGATCCTTGTAAATCTTCTCCGCACCCTTTCCAGCTTGACAACATCTTTCCTATACCATGGTGACCAAAACTGAACACAATACCCTAAATGTAGCCTCACAAATGTCTTACATAACTGTAACGTGACCTCTCAACTTCTATATTCAACACTCTGACTGATGAACGCCAATGTGCCAAAAACCTTTTTGACCACCCTATCCACCTGTAACGCACCTTACCTTAATACATGGTATGATTAATAAAATGTACGCATTCACAGTAGCACTTCTGTTTCCAACTTGCTTAACATACGATTTACGCAAGGATCCACGAGACATAACACTTATGTAAGTTGGGGAGTGTCTGTAATTATGAAACTTAGACTCCATGCTACATATTCAGATAATACATGGCCATGATCAGTGATACAGAGAGCTGTGTGATGCCTTGGAGAAGTTGAGCATAGATAGTCAAACAATTTAATTTTGAGATCAGTAAAGAAAGACACAAAGTATTAGAATAACTCAGCGGGCCAGACAGCATCTCTGGAGAACATGGATAGTTGACATTTTGGGTCAGGACTCTTCTTCACACTGATTGCAGAGGTTGTGGGGTTTGGGGGGGGGGGGGGGGGGGGGGGGGGGGGGGAATAAAGCTGGAAGAAAGGAGGGGGCAGGACAAATCATGGCTGGTAATAGGTGAACACAGGTGAGAGATTTTCTGATAGGGAGATTGATGGACAAAGGCCAGAGATAAAAAAGACAGGCGTGAGCCCCAAAGGATAAAGAGCTGTGAATTGTGAAGCTCGAGGATATAACGTTTGAGTATAGTGAAGCTGGAGGAAGGTGGAGGTGGAGGTGGAGGGAGGGGGTGGGGTAAACCGTTGCAAGGTCAGCCAGGGTTCAGGGAAAATAAAGTCATTTGGAGTTTGAGCTCAGAAACTTATCCAGGATTACATATGCAAAACTGGGATAACACAGAACTTGTGTATGGGTGATCATTGGTCGGCGTGGACTCGATGGGCCGAAGGTCCTGTTTTCACACTTCATTTTCAAAGGAAAATAAAGAAAACCTCACTTTATATTGAGCTGACCAGTGTAAAAAACAGAATAAACAAAAATGAAGACGTTGTTGTACATCATTTTTCGCAAGAGGAGAACTATGTACCAGAATATACTGTCCTCATATTAGACCCTGGAGAATGCATTTGATGCATTGCTAGTCTTTGCAACCCCCCTAGAAATGAAACAGTTGACCTCTAGCAGTACTTTCCTTGTAGCCAATAGCGGGGAAAATCCGTTGGTACTTTCTTAATGGAGGGAGGATCAGGAGCGGGAAATTGCAGTTTTATGGATTTGAAGGACTCGTTCATCAAAGTTTAGATTATTCATGGAACCAGAAGTTCAGCTTGAACGAAAGGCTTCTATGTGAGACAGGGACAACTATAGCAAAGTGCCCACGTACGTGCAGAGCTGTGGTGTATCCAACACCAATGAGAAACAGTGTAGAAATAGGCCCTTTGGCCCACCGGGTCTGCACTAACCTGCAATCCCTGCATATTAACACTATCCTACACACAGGACAATATTTATATTTAACAAGCCAATTTACCAACATACCTGTACATCTTTGGAGTGTAGGAGGAATCCGAAAATCGTGGAGAAAACCAACACAGGTCAAGGGGAGAACGTACAGACAGCACCCATGGTCAGGATTGAACCCGGATCTCTGGCGGGCAAGTACTGTAAAGCAGCAACTCTACCGCTGTGCCACCATGCCGCCGGATTAGGGGTCAATCTTTTAAAGTGTGCAGAATCCTATTGTAGATGATAATAAATTCTCCAGTCCCTAGCGTGTATTGGGGAAAACCCAAGTGTCATGTGGAGAACATATGAACTACAGAAATGGTCAGAATCGAACCAGGATCTCTGCCGCTGTCAGGCAGCACCTCTACCGCTGTGCTGCCCAACTTGTGCACCTTCTCTCCAGTCTGGAACTTGCAAATAATTGTTTTGTTTGCAATAAGATCTTTAATTATATGACCCAACGTTGAGACAAGGAGTGATTTGTATTACTTCTTGGGTGATTGATTACATAAGGATGTCTATTGCTGCTGGTACAGCAGATATAACCAGCAAAGTGCATTAGGCTGTAATGAACTAGGCTGGCATATGGTATCATATACCTGTATTAATTATGCATCATATGCCAATGCTGTAACTAATATGGCTGTGACTAGCAGCTCCTCTTTCTAACAAAGGTTAATCATAAAACTGAGACCCAGAGAATTTGGATTAAAAGAAACAGTTTCTTGTACAGAGAACATACAGACTCTGTACAGACAGCACCCATTGTCAGGATTGAACCCGGGACTCCGACGCTGCAAGCACAATGTAATCATGGGAGAGGGAAACTAGAGATATTAAAAGGTACAGAACAAATCTGAGCCGACACCGATAACCAACGAATGGTGGAGCCCACAATGATCTCTCATCTGTGAGAGTTTATTGCCAGATCAGTCAACAACAATGTTGAACAATCCAGTGCCAGGGGTGGGGGCTCCTGGTGTCCAATGCCCTCAGAAGCAGACAAGGAATATGTATATACATACTGAAATTTTTTTTCTCGTTTATTATATTATTTACAGTGTTTACATATTCCATTGTGCTGCTGCAAGTGTTCTATCTGGGGCATATGACCATCAAACACTTGACTTGCACAGTGGCACAGCAGGTAGAGAGAGCTGCTGACAGCGCCGGAGAACCGGGTCCCATCCCGTGCTCGAGCGTTGTATGTTTGCACACTCCCTGTGACATGCCATTTTCTTTAGGGGAGGGCACCAGTAAATGGGGAATTAGGGGAGGGCACCAGTAAATGGGGAAATAGGGGAGGGCACCAGTAAATGGGGAATTAGGGGAGGGCACTGGTAAATGGGGAATTAGGGGAGGGCACCAGTAAATGGGGAATTAGGGGAGGGCACCAGTAAATTAGGGGAGGGCACCAGTAAATGGGGTATGTATTAGGGGAGGGCACCAGTAAATACTAGTCACAGTTATGAACCTAAAATTATATACTGAAGGGTGTATGTGTTCACTCACAAGTGATAGATTTCAGGGCATTAAGGGAATCGGGGGATATGGGCATAATGTTGCAAAATGTAATGTAGGTACAAGATCACTACAGTGACAACAGCTAGAACAGCTGCTGACTAACTGCATCAGTGAGCCAAATTCAATCCTAGCCTCTGTCACTGCCTTATAAGTTTATTTCTTCTCCATGAAATTGGGTGGGTTTACTCTGGGTGCTACTTTAATTTAGTTCAGATACACAGCATGGAAACAGGTCCTTCGGCCCACCGAGCCCTCTTCGACCAACAATTCCGTACACTAGCACTGTTCTAAATAGATTTCAGGGCATTTTACTAAGCCAATCGGGCAAACCTGGCATACGATGTAGTTGCATTTTGTAATGGTACAAGATCACTGTACAGTGTCCAAATGTTTTTAGAATGTTGCTGCTGACTCAACTGCATCTGTGAGCCTATTCCATCAATCCTAGCCTCTGTCAAACTGTTGCTCCTATATCCTATTTACTCTTTCTTCTCCATGAAATTGGGTGGGTTTACTCTGGGTGCTACTTTAATTTAGTTCAGAGACACAACATGGAAACAGGTCCTTCGGCCCACCAAGCCCTCTTCGACCAACAATTCCGTACACTAGCACTGTTCTAAATACGAGGGACAATTTACAATTTTACTGAAGCCAATTAACCTACAAACCTGTACGACGAGTGTAGACCTCAATTTTGCCTATATCCTTCAAAACATGTCCTGTCCATGTACCTGTCCAAATGTTTTTGAAATGTTGTAATTGTACCTGCCTCAACTTCCTCCTGTCACAGCCTATTCCATATGCCTGCCGCCTTTTGTACCAAAAATGTTGCTCCTCAGGATCCTATTAACTCTTTCCTCCCTCACCTTAAATCTAGGTCCACTGGTTCTTGAGTCCCCTCGTCCTGGTAAAAGACTGTGCTTTTACCCTATCTATTCCTTTCATGATCTTATACTCTGATCGGCGGCTTCCAATGTACACAGTTAGCATGCAACAAACTGCTGCTGTAGGTTGCAATACTCCTCGTTGTTCAGCGTATCAATGGACCAAGCACCGAGCAATGTGAGGACGGAGTGTCAAAAGGACATTGTAGGCATCGCCCGCTCCGGTGTGGGCGCGCTGTGGGCCGCGTAAAGGCCTGATACTCGGTATCACTAGGAAACTGTCCGATCCTCTGGTAGGCCGCATTGGGGAGCGAGGAAGGGTCACAAAGTCATGTTACAGCTCTATACTTGGGACTTTGCTCGTTACATTTATATTATTGTGTGCAGTGCTCGTCACCACATTACAGGAAGGATGTGCAGGATAGAAATACAGATGCTGGTTTAAACTGAAAATAAATACAAAAAGCTGGAGTAACACAGTGAGTCAGACAGCATCTCTGGAGAAAAGGACTAGTTGGAGTTTTAGGTCGAGAACCTGAGATTTTTCCTGTTTCTTTGAGGGTGGCACGTGGCGCAGGGTAGCGTTGCTGCCTCATAGTACCAGAGCCACGGATCCTGGGTTCGATCCTGACTCTGGGTGCTGTCTGTATGGAGTTTGTACGTTCTCCCCATGACCAACGTGGGATTCCTCCAAGATCTTCGGTTTCCCCCCACACTCTACAGCCAGTCAATTTGCTTGGTATGAATGTAAAATTGTCCCCAGTCTGTATAGGGAAGAATTAATGTGTGAGGAATAATGGTTGGCACGGACTATAGTGGGTCGAAGGGTCTGCTTCCATGCTGTATCTGTAAACTAAGCTAAACTAAAAGTGAGACGAAATTAGGAGATTGTACAAACTCCATAGACAGCCTCCAGGTAGTCAGGATGAACCAGGGTCTATGGCCCTGAAAGGCAGCAACTCTACTGCTGCGCCACTGTGCCACCCCATTTCCTCAGTGGAGCCAAGAAACTATCATACAACCCGAGTCAGCTACGGACATAAAACTCATCAATTTGATAGAGCCAGGCAGAATATGAACTGTGCAGACTTGCTAGGTTTTTTTAAAATAAAAATTAACTGAAACCTGAGCAGAGAGTAGAAAACAAAGTCCTTGGAGCAAATCCAAGGTTTCACTTACCAAGTCATTTCCAATCATTTTTGATTGTGAAATCAGCAATCTGGCTTTAGAAATATACGAAATAGGTGCAGGAGTAGGCCATTCAGCACCGAGCCAGCACAACCATTCAATATGATCATGGCTGATCATCCAAAATCACTACCCCGTTCCTGCTTTCTCCCCATATCCCTTGATTCCATTAGCCCCAAAACATTTGAGTTTAACAGTTAGGGAATGTCATGTAAGTACCTTCAGCAATGTAAGGCTGCCATTGAAAGCAATGAGCATAGAAGTTGGGTAGTTATGTTGCAGTTATACAACATGGAGTGGTTGGGGAGAGATTTAATAGGAACCAAAGCAGAAAGTTTTCCACACAAAGGGTGGTGGGTGTATGGAACAAGTAATTGAAGCAGGGACTATCACAACATTTAAGAAACAATTAGATAGGTACATGGATTGGACAGGTTTAGAGGGATATGCATCAAATGCAGGCAAGTGTGACTAGTGCAGATGGGACATGTTGGTGAGTGTTGGCTAGTTGGGCCAAAGGGCCCGTTTCCACACTATGATTACGGGTTTTTCACAGCTTGCAAGATTGAAGGAGGGAGAAAATAACAGGATATTCTGGACCAAAATGTCGATTCTGGAAATCTGACAACAGAAATGTAGACTCCAAGATGCTGGAACCTTCCATAGAACACAACAAAATTGGCCCTTCAGCCCACCCAGGCCACTACATCCAGCAATCACCCCATACACTAGCACTATCCTACACTAGGGACAATTTATAATTCTTACCAAAGCCAAATTAATCTATAAACCTGTAAATCTTTAGAGTGTGGGCGGTGACCAGAACACACAGAGAAAATCCACACAATCACGGGAGAACATGCAAACTCCATACAGAGAGCACATATAGTCAGGATCCAACCTAGGTTCCGGTGCTGCAAGGCAGCAACCTACCACTGCACCATCCAAAAGGCACAGGAGTAAATTAAACTCAAACTCAGAGTTCAAAGAAGGGTCTCAACCCAAAACACCACATATTCCTTTTCTCCAGAGATGCTGCCTGGCCCTAAGGGTTACTACAGCATTTTGTGTCTATCAAAAATGCATTTACTAGAATCATGATTAACCTGAGCACAGACTGTACGGGTTAAAAACCAGGATGAAGAAAAGAGAAAAGTAGACGTCAGACTTAAATAGGGAGCTCAATATGTAACACAAATGATACAGGTAAAAATATTTAAACATAATTGAACACAAGCCAACACAGTCTATGGCGCCCTCGGTGGCCAGTTGAGGTATAAGCAACCACTACAAACAGTACTTCAGGTTCAAGGCCCTTCATCAGATATAGGCACCTCAACCTTAAACGATAACTCTTATTTTAGTTTAGTTTATTAATGTCATGTCTACTGAGGTACAGTGATAAAGCTTTTTCATTGCGTGCTATGCAGTCAGCGAAAAAGACTACACATGATTACATTCAAGCTGCCCACAATGCACCAATACAGGATAAAGGGAATAACATTTAGTGCACGATAAAGTCTGGTAATGTCTATTCCTGTTCCATTTCCACAGCTGCTGTCCGACCTGCTGAGTGTTTCCACCATTTTTTTAAATTATCCAGGCAGTGTAATTCCCATTAAAGTTTATGCTGACACTGAATGTAACTTGGCATCTACGCTAATTAATTCTATTCTACATTAGCAAACTGAATTACTCAGGAAATCAGTGAAATGCAAGTTCTCATCCAAACCAGATGGAAGGCACTACAACTAATGTATTTTGTTCTGGTCATTGAGTCACAAGTAAAATGCTCAACAATTTGAATACATTTCTTTCATTTAGGCAATAAATATTATGTCCAGCGATTGCCAAACTCCTGTCTCTGTAACAAAACATTATTTATTTATTTCTATAAAAAGTGGGCACGAAGGGCAAGGGTAGCAGTAAAGGGCCTGTCCCTCTTACGATTTTTTTTCGGCGACTTGCCGGCAACCGTCATAGTCGCAGCAGGTTGCCGAAAATTTTCAACATGTTGAAAATCCAGCGGCGACCAGAAAAAGTTATGACTTTTTGGGCAACTACTCACGACTATACAGGCGACACAGAAAAATCGTGTAATCGGGACATGCCCTTAAGTGTCCTGATCTGGATGACATGGTGGCGCAAATGTTAGAGCTACTGCCTCGCAGTGCCAGAGACCTTGGTTCGATCTGGACTGCGAATGCTGCCTGTGTGGAGTTTGCACGTTCTCCCTGTGATGGCACGGGTTGCGTCCGAGTGCTTTGGTTTCCTCCCACATCCTAAAGACGTGCGGATTGGTAGGTTGATTGGTCCTCTGTAAATTGCCCTCAGTGGATCTTCTTCTTGTGTATGGTGTGCAGCCTAACAAAACACTGTATCAATTTGTTTGTGCGCATTGGATTGATCTGTCAATCTTCACCTTAAAAATATCCATTGACTTGGCCTCCACTGCCGTCTGTAGCAATGAATTCCACAGATTCACCACCCTCTGACTAAAGAAATTCCTTGCATCTATTTTCTAATGGTGCATCATTTTATTCTGAGGCTGTGGTCCTAGACCAGGGGTCAGCAACCTATGGCCCCTGGGCCGAATGTGGCCTGTAACCCAAAATCATCTGGCCCACAGGCGGATTTTTATGCCCATAATCATCCAGCCCGCCAAGTGCCCCGAGCAGCGGCTTGGCGCCCCGAGCAGCGGCCCGAGCTCTGGTTGTACCGCATCCTGCGCAAAGCCACCAGCATGGCCGTCCACCTTCTGTGAACACGTTTAAGAAAGAACTGCAGATTCTAGAAGGTAGACAAAAATGCTGGCGAAACTCAGCGGGTGAGACACGCATGGATTGCATGAGGCTGCCTCACCTGCTGAGTTTCTCCAGCATTTTTGTCTGCTATGAACACGTGATGTGATGCCTTTCATCCGGGGTGAGATGGGGGTGGAACCCATGTGTATACGTGATAGATGTGGCCTGCCATTCGCTCACATACATGTGTTCTGGCCCCTATGCAGGACAAGGTTGCTGACCCCTGTCCTAGACTCTCCCACTAGTATGGACAGGGTTTTATTTTTCTCTTTTGAATGGCATAAGAGATGCAAAATAACTTTTCCTACAATTCACAAAGTCAGTAACCCTACTGCTGAGCCACCTTTGCTGAATATCTCTAGCATTTTTGTTCGTTTTATTTTCAAATATTTGTTAAAAAAAAGCATGAACAGTAAAAAAAATCTCAAATTGATTTTTTTAATCATTGCCAAACAAAATCCTCAGAACATATTGATTTTGCTTGTTAATTATGTAAACAACTAAGATTTGTTCATTTGCTCCTTTGCCAGGTTAAATAGTATTATTTTAGTGCCACGGGCTGAGCTTATGGATCGAACTATAACTCTGAGGAATTAGTCTCCAGACAAAAGGTTGATTTACGCCTATGATCACCATACATATCAGTAAGCAGAAGAGAGGTTGGTACAGTGACGCAGTGGTGCAGTTGGTAGAGCTGCTGCCTCACAGTGCCAGAGAACCCGGGATTGATCCTGACCTCGAGTGCTGTCCGTGTGCAGTTTACACGTTCTCCCCGTGTCCACCTGGGTTTCCTCCAAGTTCTCCGGTTTCCTCCCACATCTCAAAGACGTGTGTGTCTGTAGGTTAATTGGCCCTCTGGAAAATTGCCTCTAGTGTGTATGGAGTGGATGAGAAAATTGAATGCATAGAACTAGTGTGATCAATAGACAGCATGGATTTGATGGGCTGAAGAGCCTGTTTCCATGCTGCATGTTTAATAATAATAATAATAATTAACAAGGGAGGGATAGTTGGAAATAGAGAGAGGGGAGAAAGACAGGAGAGAGAGAGCGAGTGAGGTGGTGAGAGAGACAGGAGAGAGAGAAAGAGTACTGCTCTGGCCAACATCCTTTCCTCTTTCATTTGTACCATCAGGTGGCATGTGACACAGCAGTAGAGTTGCAGACTTATGGCGCCAGAGACCCGGTTGTGATCCTGACTATGGGTGATGTCTGTACGGGGTTTGTATCTTCTCCCTGTGACCGCATGTTTTTTCTCCGGGTGCTCCGGTTTCCACCGACAGTCTACAGACGTACAGGTTTGTATAAGAAAGAACTGCAGATGCTGGAAAAATCGAAGGTAGACAAAAATGCTGGAGAAATGCATCTATGGAGCGAAGGAATAAGTGACGTTTCGGGTCGAGTCCCTTCTTTTGTAGGTTAATTGGCTTCGGTAAAATGCTAAATTGTCCTCAATGTGTAGGGTAGAAACATAGGAAAAAAAAGTGATAGTGTTAGCGTGCGGGGTAATTGCTGGCCACCGCAGACTCGATGGGCCGAAAGGCCTGTTTCTGCACTGTATCTCTAAACTAATCTAAATTAAGCTAAATCTAATACTTGACCCTCGTTACGTGGGAGATTTCTGTACATATTTTAGATGATGGTCTTCCTCATTACAGCAATGACCGCATTTCAAAAGTATTCTATGGTAACTGGTCATGTTGAACTCAAGGAAAAGGGGTACGATGGACTTTAGATTTAGAGATACAGTGCAGAAACAGGTCCTTCGACCACCGAGTCCGAATGGTCACCCCGTACACTAGCACTATCCTACATATTAGAGACAATTTTTTTACCAAAGTCAATTAGCCTACAAACACACAGGTCTTTGGAGTGTGGGAGGAAACGGAGCACATGGAGAAAAGCCACATGCTCACAGGAAGAATGTATAAACTCTGTACAGACAGCACCCAAGGACAGGATCGAACCTGGGTTTCTGGCGCTGTAAGACAGCAACTCTACCGTTGCACCATTGTACCGCTCACACAGGTGCTGTATGAAAGCAAGCCTCCCACTGAGATGTCCAGTATCTTCTCAGAACATGAAACACATTATAGATTGAAGGTACAGTAGCTTTGTGGTTATGTTATTCGACTAGTAATCAAAAATTAGAATTGGAAATCGGGAGAACGTGAGGCTCGATATAAAGATTGTTTTCAGATTTCCATTAGAATCTTTGCCTCCTTTCTCTACAACCTCCTGTGGCCTAATTATCCTCTGAAATATCCACATTCCTATAATTCTGCCGCCTTGATCTTATTCAGATTTATTCTTGAAAGTCCCATATATCCCTGTCATTCTCTCCATGAACCTCATTCACTTCTTTGCCTTCCTTCCCTGCTTTAACATGCTCTTTAAAACCTACAGTAACTATTTAAGTTTAGTTTAGTTTAGTTTAGTTTAGCTGTTTTTTTCCCTTTTTCCTTCCGCCCACAATATTTAATATGAAAAAGAATATGTGATTCTGTTACATTTTGTTTGTTGTTTGTTTGTTTGTTTGTCTTTTTGCACAAAAAGTCCGCGAGCATTGTCACTTTTCATTTCACTGCACATCTCGTATGTGTATGTGACGAATAAACTTGACTTGACTTGACTTGTTTAGAGATACAGCAAGGAAACGGGTCATTCGGCCCACCGAGTCTATGCCAACCAGCGATGCCAACCCTGTACACTAGCTCTATCCTACACGCGAGGGACAATTTACAGAAGCCAATTAACCTACAAACCCGCACATCTTTTGGAATGCGGGAGGAAACCGGAGCACCCGGAAAATATCCACACAGTCACAGGGAGAACGGATAAACTCCATCCAGGCAGCACCCATAGTCAGGATCGAACCTGGGTCCCTGGCGCTGTAAGGCAGCAACTGCCGCTGCGTCACTGAGATCAAAGTTTGAATTAATGATAGGTGACATTGTAAGAAATAAGATCCCTAGTGGGCTTGGCAGGGTAACATGGCAATATTTGGACAGGTGCATGGGCAGGAAAAGTTTAAAGGGATAGTCACAAAGTGTAGGATTAACACAGCGGGTCAATTAACATCTCAGGAGAAAATGGATAGGTTACATTTTGTGCCTATCTGTGGTAAAAAACAGCATCTGCAGTTCATTTTTATTAACGTTTAAAAGGGTATGAACAAACTAAATAGCAAATGGGACTAGCTAGATGTGGCATCTTGGTCGGCATGGCCAAGTTGAAACAATGGTCCATTTAGCATGCTCTGTGACTTTATGACTTTGTTTCCATGAGGAGGTGAATCTAAGTCAAGAGGATATAGTTACATGATGAGGGAGCACTTATTCAAAACTGAGGTGGGTAGAAATATTGGCCCTCAGAGAGTGGTGGAACTAGAAATTCCTGGAGGAAATTATGGAGGTTAAGTTATTATGAATATTTAAAAATGAAGTCTTTTTTTGAAAGATCAGAGAGCTAAAGGATATGGAGAGCTGGTATAAAAGAGATGAGACCTGGGGAAGAGCAACCATGATCATTCTGAATGGCTGGGCTGGTTTCAAGGACCATGTGGCCTCTTACCATCTATTTTCTTATGTTTACTTTAGTAAAGTTTAGAGATAGTGCTCGGAAATAGGCTGTTCAGCCCACCGATTCTGCGCCGATCAGCGATCTCCGTACACTAGCACTTCCCACAGACTAGAGATAATTTACAATTTCTATCAAATTAACCTACAAAACCTGCACATCTTTGGAGTGTGGGAGGAAACTGGGGCATCTGGGGAAAACACACACAGTCGCAGGGAGAACATGTCTGTACAGACTGCACCTGTAGTCAGGATCAAAGCTGGGTCTGTGAGGCAGCAATTCTACCGCTGCACCACTGTGTCACCCGTATGTCATTAAAAGCTAACTCTTTCCCTGAATCACTTCAGATTCAGATGTCAGATTATTTCATTAGAGTCGTAGAGTCGTACAGCATGGAAACAGGCCCTTTGGCCCAACTTGCCCAACATTAGTTCCACCTACCTGCATTTGGCCCATATCCCTCCAAACCTATCCTGTCCATGTACCTGTCTAAATGCTTCTTGGATGTTATGATAGTACCGGCCTCAACTACGTCCTCCAGCAGCTTGTCCATTTACCTACCACCATTTGTGTAAAAAAGCTGTCCCTCAGGTTTCTATTAAATCTTTCCACCTTCACCTTAAACCTCTGTCCTCTGGTTCTCGATTCTCATTTCCCCAAATCTGAGTACAAACATTCTGTTCATTTGACCTATCTATTCCTCTCATGATCTTGCACACCTCTATTAAATCACCTCCCGTCTTCCTGCGTTCCTAGGAATCAAGTCCTAGCCTGCTCAACCTCTCCCTGATAGCTTAGGCCCACGAATCCTGGTGAGATCCTCGTAAGTCTTCTCTGCACCCTTTCCACCTCTCCAATATCAAGGTGACCAAAACTGAACCCAATACTCTTAATGTGGCTAACCAACGTCTTGTCAGACTGAACCATGATCTCCCAACATCTATACTCAATATGTGCAAGAAGGAACTGCAGATGCTGGTTCATACTGAAGATAAACACAAAATGCTGAAGTAACTCAGTAGGTCAGGCAGCTCAGTTTCTCCAGCATCTCTATCTTTTTTATTCAATATCCTGTCTGAATAAGCTCAATGTATGGAAAGCCTTCTTAATCACTCTATCTACCTGCGACAACACTGTATGTTGTCATATACAACAATGTGCACATACGGTATACACAGGCTCTGGACCTGTACTCGCTAGATGACGGGGGGGATCTCATTGAAACTTACTGAATAGTTAAAGGCCTGGTATAGAGGCCTGTGGAGAGGAGCGTGTTTCCACCAGTGGGCAGGGAGTTGTTTGTCATGTTCAGGTGAAGGTGGTGGTAAATTTGGATTAGTAACGTATGCAGTGCCAAGATCAGGGGGTGTGTGGAATGAAGAGGATTGGAGGACCAGTTGAGGTATAATCGTGGGAGTTTCATAGGAAGGGGGTGGACAAGAATAGAAGCATTGCCTTGGATAGACGGGAAGCTTAAGGAAATTGTGGGAAAAGAATTTTCCACCAGTGGGCGAGTCTAGGACCAGAAGCCATAGCCTCAAAATAAAAGGATGTACCTTTACAAAGTAGGATTTCTTTTTGTCAGAGGATGGTGAATCTGTGGAATTCATTGCCACGAATGGCTGTGGAGGCCAAGCCAATGGATATTTTCAATACGGTGATTGACAGATTCTCGAATAGTACGGCCACCAGAGGTTATGGGGAGATGCCAGGAGAACTGATTGAGAGGGAAAGATAGATCAGTCATGATTGAATGGTGGAATAAAGCCAATGGGCCGAATGGCCTAATTATGCACCTATAACTTATGAATTTATGAAACATCTTTCCAAAGCTTCCACATCCCTCCAGTAATGGGGCAACCAAAACTGTGCACAATACTCAAAATGTGGCCTAATCAGCCTTACGATATCAAATCCTGTCCAGCATATGTCCGTTGGAAACCAGCACCACTGCGTCACTAATGTTTTTTAACGACGACGATGATGTTGATATTAAAAAAATAAAAACATTTAAGGACTGATGTCACATTTTAAATAAAGCTCTAGTCTTCCCACTGATAAAATGATGATCTCAGTCAACTGAACTGCATTAGTGAGCCTTTTTAGTGCACTGGCTGCTTATACTTATAATCACATTAGGCTAGGAGTAGAGATTCTTTTATAAACTGCAGATAAAAGCAGACAATTTGCAAATGTTGGTACCACAAATTGCTGAATCATTCATTAAATGGTTCAGGTCAAACAAACCCAGCAGAAGTTATTAGTAAAAGCATTCATTTACCATTAAAAAGTATGACCTATGGCAGCATCTAAAATGAAAACAGTTTGATTTTATTTGCTGCATTAGTGTAATAAATGTTTTGGCCAAAACACGCAAAGGTTTATCCCAAAATCTCACAGAAAAGATGAATGTCTTATATTTATGTGGGGCACTGTGGAGCACGTGGTACAGTTACTGCCTTACAACGCCAAAGATCCAGGTTCGATCCTGACCTCAGATGCTGTTTGTGTGGAGTTTGCACGTTCTCCCTGTGATCACGTGGTTTTCCTCAGGGTGCTCCGGTTTTCTCGCACATCCCTAAAATGTGCGCGTTTGTAGGTTAATTCGCCTCTGTAAATTGCTCCTTCTGTGTAGGTAGTAGATGAAAAAATAGGAGATTCTCCAAAATTTATTCATGGAACCATAGTCACAGAATTGTACAGTACCGTGACTTTAACCCAAAAACTAGTCCATGCCAAGTAAGATGCTAATCTATGCTAATCCTACTTGGCAGCATTGGAAATTTTATTATTGCCTGTCTGCCTGAGGAGGTACTATGACAGTATTAAAAAGATACTTGGACAAGCAGATGGTTAGGAACGGTTGAGAGGTACATGGGCCAAATGTGGGCAAAACAGACTTGTTTAAATGAAGCATCTTGGTCAACATGGACAGGTTAGGCTGAGGACCTGTTTTCATGTTGTATGGCTATGACTATGATTTCTTCAACTGCATTCTTCAACAGGGATCCGCAGAGGGCTGGCTATTAAAGTATTCAGGGGATCTGGGTTCAGAGCTGATTGAACACCAGTCTTTACTTTAGAGATACAGCACTGAAACAGGACCTTTGGCCAACCGAGTCCGCGTCAACCAGCAATCACCCTGTGCACAAGCACTATCCTTCAGACCAGGGTCGATTTTACAATTTACCTAAGCTAGTTAAGTCTTTGGAGTATTGGAGGAAACCAGAGCACCCGGAGAAAACCCACAGAGTCACAGGGATAAAATGCAAACCCCGTACAGAGAGAATCCATAATTAGGACTGAACCAGGGTCTCTAGCGCTGTAAGGCAGCAACTCTACCGCTGCACCACCATGCCACCCCATTCGTGAAGATCTTATTGAATGGAGGATTTGCTCTGAGGAAACAATTGACCTTCTACTGATTCTATTGCTTATGTTTCTCAACACCAATTTCAATGGGGAGACAGAATATTGCGTACACCTGGAGTGTTGCCTACAGTTTGGGTCTCCTAATCTGAGGAAAGACATTCTTGCCATAGAGGGAGTACAGAGAAGGTTGACCAGACTGATTCCTGGGATGTCAGGACTTTCATATGAAGAAAGACTGGATAGACTCGGCTTGTACTCACTAGAATTTAGAAGATTGAGGGGGGATCTTATAGAAACTTACAAAATTCTTGAGGGGTTGGACAGGCTAGAAGCAGGAAGGTTGTTCCTGATGTTGGGGAAGTCCAGAATAAGGGGTCACAGTTTAAGGATAAGGGGGAAATATTTTAGGACTGAGATGAGAAAAACATTTTTTAACAGAGAGTGGTGAATCTCTGGAATTCTCTGCCACAGAAGGTAGTTGAGGCCAGTTCATTGGCTATGTTTAAGAGAGAGTTAGATGTGGCCCCTGTGGCTAAAGGGATCAGGGGGTATGGAGAGAAGGCAGGTACAGGATACTGAGTTGGATGATCAGCCATGATCGCATTGAATGGCGGTGCAGGCTCGAAGGGCCGAATGGCCTACTCCTGCACCTATTTTCCATGTTTCTATGTTTCTAATATCTTTTAAAATTTTATCCGTAAGAAAAGAGTGGGATGCTACACTAAAGGCACATGGATAGCCAACTGTGAGAGGATTGTTGCTGAAGCAGAGCATTTAATTTGTCTGCTGCAATTTAATATGAGCATGTTTAAAACATTTGTCTGGATTATATGCAATCGACTTTTTATTTATAACCTGTAGATTAAAAATGACCAAATTGCACTGCACTACTAAATATAAATCTGAGTAATTGAAGCCAAACAGAAATAATTAACATCAACATTTATTTTGTGCAAAAGTGCGAAGTCTATCGAAAAGTCTTGGATGAGCCAGTTTTACTTCAACTTGTAAAGCCAGGCTAAGATTAGCCTTGCTCTGTAATTGGAAGGGGTAAAAAAGGAATTGGGATATTGGGTACTCCCAGCCAGTGCTGAGAATAGGGTTATATTTATCTGAGGGTGACAATTTAAATTAGCATCAAAGCCCATGAGGCAGTCTATTGGGAAACACTGTGAAGATTTCCCTTCTTCCTTTATGCAAATGTAAGAATGAAAGCAGCCAACCACCGTTGACCCTGGGAAAACTAGCCCAAAGTTCAGTGGTTTAATGGTCCTTTTATTATCACATACCAAGTTGTGTACATATCCTGGTATACATTGATGGCGTAGAAGTAGAGATAGTTGATAGCTTCAAGATCCGAGGCGAAAAGACTATACGTGATTACAATTGAGCCATCCTCAGTGGACAGATACAGGAGAAAGGAAATAACTTTTAATACAAGATAAAGTTCAGTAAAGTCTGAATAAAGATAGTCTGAGGGTCTCCAATGAGGCAGATAATAGCTCAGGACTGCTCTCTAGTTGGTGTTGCCTGATAACTACTGGGAAGAAACTGTCCCTGAATTTGCAAGTATATGATTTCACGCTTCTGTAGCTCTTGGCTGAATGGAGAAGGGAGAAGAGGTAGGGACCGGGAAGAGAGTCGTTCTTGTTTATGTTGGTGGCCTTGCCGAGGAAACGTGAGATGTAGATGGACAATGGTCGAGAAGTCGGTTTGCGTGATGGTCTGGGCTATGTCCACAACTCTCTGCAATTTCTTGCAGTCTTGGTTGGAGCTGTTACTGAGCCATGCTGTGATGCATCCCGATTAAAAGCTTTCTACGGCACATCTGTAGAAGTTGGTGAGAGTGGTTGGGGACATGCTGAACTTCCTAAGCTTTCTAAAGAAGTAGGGCTGAAAGGCCTGTATGCACACTGTATCCTTAAACTAAACGAAACTAAACTAAACTAAACAGCCCTGCAAATATAATACATATAGATAATATATAATGAACCAAAATGAATAAATTAATAACCAAAAAACATGCGAAAACCCCCAAATACTTTGAGCAATAAAAAAGAGTTCATAGTGGTTCATAGTTGATGTTAGTATTGCGTAGTGTTCAAGAACCTGATTGTTGTTGGGAAGAAGCAATGTTGGGTGACAGTGCCTCAGCTGGTAGAGTTGCTGCCTCACAGCGCCAAAGACCCAGGTTTGACCTCAGGTTTGACCTCAGATGCTGTCTGCATGGAGTTTGCACGTTCACCCTGTGAACACGTGGGTTTCCTTCAGGTGCTCCATTTTCTTCTCACGTCACAAAGACGTGCAGGTTTGTTGGTTAATTGACCTCTGTAAATTGCCCCCAGTGTGGAGGGAGTGGACGCGATAGTTGGATAACATAGAACAAGTGTGAAGGGGTGAACGATGGTCAGTGTTGACTCGGTGGGTCAAAGGGCCTGTTTCCACAGTACACCCATTTCATAATACATATACTGTACAAGCTATACTTTGACCCCGTGGTCACATTTTCAGACCCCTGGGCTTTATTCCCAATGGTAAGAATGAAATAAGAGTGTGACGAGAGTGATATAGTTTGTTGATGAGACAGCGCCTCCTGCAGATTCCATAGAGGTCTGTACTTTTGATGGCCTGGTCAGAGTCTACCACTCTCTGTATCTCCTTTGTTCTTGAGAATTTGGTAAAGGGAGACAGTTCATAAGGTCATCAGTTCAAAAGTATTAGGAGCATAATTAGGCCATTCGGCCCATTGAGATTACTCCACCATTTAATCATGTCTGATCTATCTTTCCCTCTCAAACCTATTCTCCTGACGATAACCTTATGACACCCTTACAAATCAAGAACCAATCAATCTCCATTTTAAAAATACCAAATGACTTGGCTTCCACAACTGCCTGGTGCCATGAATTCCACAGATTCATTGGCCTCAGGTTAAATAAGCCCCCTCATCTCCTTTCTAAAGGTATGGCTTTGTATTCTGAGGTTGATGTTCTAAACTCTCCCACCAGTGAAAGCATTATTTCCATGTCCACTGTATCCAGGCCTTTCATTACTCGGTAAGTTTCCGTTAGATCCCCCCCCACATTCATCTGAATTATAGCGAGTACATGCCCAGAGCAGTCAAACTTTCCTCATACATTAACCCAATCATCCCCAAGACCATTCTCGTAAACCTCCCCTGGACCCTCTCCAATGCCAGCACATCCCTCTTGAGGCCCGAACCTGATCACAATACTTTGTACAGTTTGTCATTCTCCCCATGACAACGTGGGTTTTCCCTGGATGCTCCATTTCCTCCCACATTCAAAAGACATATAGGTTTGTAGATTAATTTAGCATTGGTAAAAAAAAATGTAGATTGTCCTTAGTGTGCAGAATAGTGCTGGTGTATGAGACAATAGACAATAGGTGCAGGAGTAGTGCCTTTTGGCCCTTCGAGCCAGCACCGCCATTCAATGTGATCATGGCTGATCATCCACAATCAGTACCCCGTTCCTGCCTTCTCCCCATATCCCCTGACTCCGCTATCCTTAAGAGCCCTATCAAGCTCTCTCTTGAAAGTATCCAGAGAACCGACCTCCACCACCCTCTGAGGCAGAGAATTCCACAGACTCACAACTCTCTGTGTGAAAAAGTGTTTCCTTATCTCCGTTCTAAATGCCTTACCCCTTATTCTTAAACTGTGATCCCTCGTTCTGGACTCCCCCAAAATCGGGAACATGTTTCCTGCCTCTAGCGTGTCCAAACCCTAGATAACCCCTCATCCTTCTAAATTCCAAAGTATACTAGTTCAGCTGCTCCATTCTCTCAGCATATGACAGTTCCACCATCCTGGGAATTAACCTTGTGAACTGCACTCCCTCAATAGCAAGAATGTCCTTTCTCAAATTAGGGGGGCCAAAACTACACACAATACTCCAGGTGTGGTCTCACTAGGGCCCTGTACAACTGCAGAAGGACCTATTTGCTCCTATACTCAATTCCTCTTGTTATGAAGGCCTACATGCCATTCGCTTTCTTCACTGCCTGCTGTACCTGCATGCTTACTTTCATTGACTGATGAACAAGGACCCCCAGATCCCATTGTACTAGATACCTAGTGATGAGGATCACTGGTCGGCGCTGACACGGTGGGCCGAATGGCCTGCTTCCACGCTGTATCTCTAAACTAAACTGCGGCAAATGTGGTCTGACTTTCATTCATCAACTTTCTCAGAACCCTCATAATTTTGAAGGATGCAAGCTCTGTTCATATTTACAAGGTTATGCAAGGAGCAGAAATGCAGGAGAATTTTCAAACCAAACTTGCTTTAGAATAAGCTAAGAATGGCTTTAAACTTCTGGCCTATTGTCGGATCTGAGGTGCGCTGCAAGAATTACTGGTCAGGTGCAAATTACTACTGACTGATGAAAGTTCACTAATTCCCCCAAAGCAATTCTTTAATTATAGAACCGGAACTAAGTTCATGAACATGGTTCACCCTGCTTATCCCAAAGAGCCTTCACCAAAATTAAGAATCAACTCTTTCCGAGATTAATGGCAAAGTAATAGTCGCTGAAGTATGCTGTAGTAACTGAAATTTCAAGTAATCATTGCACTCCCTCGCTCCCCGTCTCTCCCACATCCTAGTCATCTTGCTAGATGTGTAGGAAGGAACAGCATATGCTGGTTTAAGCCAAATATAGACTGTAACAGGATTGGGCTGAGTCAGCATGGATTTACGTGGGGGAAATCATGCTTGACTAATCTTCTGGAATGTTTTGACGTTGTAACCAGGAAAATGGACAAGGGAGAGCCAGTGGGTGTAGGGTACCTGGACTTTCAGAAAGCCTTTGATAGGGTCTCACATAGGAGATTAGTGAGCAAAATTAGAGCACATGGTATTGGGGGTAGGATAGAAAATTGGTTGGCAGACAGGAAACAAAGAGTAGAGATTAACGGGTCCCATTCAGAATGGCAGGCAGTGAATAATAGGGTACCGCAAGGCTCGGTGCCGAGACCGCAGCTATTTACAATATACATTAATGATTAAGATGAAGGAATTAAAAGTAACATTAGCAAATTTGCAGATGAGACAAAGCTGGGTGACATTGTGAACTGTGAGGAGGATACTATGAGGATGCAGAGTGACTTGGACAGGTTGGGGGAGTGGGCAGATGCATGGCAGATGCAGTTTAATGTGGATAAATGAAAGGTTATCCACTTTGGTGCCAAAAACAGGAAGGCAGATAATTATCTGAATGGTGTCAAGTTGGGAAAGGAAAAGTACAACGGGATCTGGGGGTACTTGTTCATCAGTCACTGAAAGTAAGCATGCAGGTACAGCAGGCAGTGAAGAAAGATAATAGCATGTTGGCCTTCGTAACAAGAGGAGTTGAGTATAGGAGCAAATAAGTCCTTCTGCAGTTGTACATGCCCCTAGTGAGACCACACCTGGAGTATTGTGTGCAGTTTAGGTCTCCAAATTTGAGGAAGGACATTCTTGTTATTGAGGAGGTGCAGCGTAGGTTCACAAGGATAATTCCTGGGATGGCGGGACTGTTATATGTTGAGAGAATGGAGCGACGGGGCTTATATACACTGGAATTTAGAAGGATGAGAGTATATCTTATTGGAATAAGATTATTAAGGGATTGGACATGCTAGAGGCAGGAAACATGTTCCCAATGACGGGGGAGTCCAGAACCAGGAGCTACCATTTTTAAGAATAAGGGGTAGGCCATTTAGAACGGAGATGAGGTAAAACTTTTTCACCCAGAGAGTTGTGAATCTCTGGAATTCTCTGCCACAGAAGATAGTTGAGGCCAGTTCATTGGCTATATTTAAGAGGGAGTTAGATGTGGCCCTTGTGGCTAAAGGGGATCAGGGGGTATGGAGAGAAGGCAGGTACAGGATACTGAGTTGGATAATCAGCCATGATCATATTGAATGGCTGATCATCCATAATCAGTAACCCGTTCCTGCTTTCTCCCAATATCCCTGGACTATCTTTAAGAGCTCTATCGAAGGCTCGCAGGCACGAAGGGCCGAATGGCCTACTCCTGCACCTATTTTCTATGCTTCTATGTTTCTATGAATCTGTGGAATTCTCTGCCTCAGAAGGCAGTGGAGGTCAATTCTCTGGATGCTTTCAAGAGAGAGTTGGATAGAGCTCTTAAAGATAGTCCAGGGATATTGGGAGAAAGCAGGAACGGGTTACTGATTATGGATGATCAGCCATGATCATAGTGAATGGCGATGCAGGCTCGAAGGGCCGAATGGCCTACTCCTGCATCTATTGTCTATTGTCTATTGTCTAAAAAGCTGGAGTAACTCAGCGGGTCACGTGGCATCTCTGGCGAAAAGGAATAGGTGACGTTTCAGGTCGAGACTCTCTTTCGGTCTGAGAGTCAGGGGAAAGGGAAATGAGAGATATAGAAGGTACATAGGACAACTGAATGCAACATAAAATAATGTTCAATGCAAGGTGGAGCCCACAATGGTCCATTATAGGTTATGGGTGGGATATAACGAGTTATATAGATGTCTGTCATGCCAATATCACTGTATCCTTTCATTATCACCTCTTCCACAGCGAACATTGGACCATTGTGGGCTCCACCTTTCTAGAGACATCAATGTTGGCTGTGATTTGTTCTGTACCTTTTCATACCCCCAGTTTCCCTCTCCCCTGACTGTCTGAAGAAGGGTCTCGACCCAAAATGTCACCTATTCCTTTTCTCCAGAGATGCTGCCTGACCCGCTGAGTTACTCCAGTATTTGTGGCTATCTTTGATGTAAACCTGCATCTGCAGTTCCTTCCTACACTTCTAAAATAATGAACAGGTTGGAAAGAAAGCTGAAATGACAGGAGGACATATTACATTTATGCAGAAGCCAAAATCCTTTCCTTCTTTTATGTTCAATGAACCTGCATGGATGTGTAAAGCATTTTGCCCTGCACCAATTCTCCAAGAATTAAACATACTGTAGATTTCTTAGCTTTCCAAAGCGGATAATTCTATGGTCTGTATACAGGGGATCAAATATCATAAAAAAAAGATTATAGTGAAGTAATGTAATAGATTTTCCTCAACAGCCAGCTTTAAGTGAAAGGTTGAGAAGAATCTATCTGATGCAGAATTGCAGTCCCTTCATAGGCAATAGGATTTGCCGTCTTTTCAGACCATTCTTTTTCAGAGGCTTAATCACCACAATTCACTGCAAGGTCTTCAATGTAAACATAGGTTCCAGGAAAAAGTTATTTTTCCCCTGAAATTACTTCTGAATACTTTCATGTTGTAGCTCAAGTATGTAAACTTTGTGTGAGAAGATTTACAGAGTCATAGTCATACAGCGTGGAAAAAGGCTTTTCGGCCATGTCGATCAACATGCCTCATCTACACTCGTCCCATCTGCCTGCGTTTAACCCATATCTCCCTAAACCTATTTTATCCATGTACCTGTCTAAATGCTTCTTAAATTTTGCGATAATTCCTGCCACAACCACCTCCTCCGGCAGCTCGCTCCACACACCCACCACCCTTTGTGTGAAAAAGTTACCCCTCAGATTCCTATTAAATCCTTTCCTCTTCACCTTAAACCCATGTCCTCTGGTTCTCGATTTACCTACTCTGGACAAGAGCCTCTATGCGTTTACCCAATCTGTGGGATGCAAGCAGAAGCCTCCACGTGGCGCATCCCGGCAATGCTGACGACAGAAACTGTACCACAGTGACTGACTGAAGTAGCCAATTCTGCAACCACTGACTGTCAACGGTCACTGACCGACCGGAAAGACGTGATATGGAAGATGGTTGGACAGGAGGAATACCCAATCTATTCCTCTCATGATTATGTACACCTCTATCAGATTACCACTCATCCTTGAAGTAATAAAGTCCTAAGAATCCGAGATCCCTCAACACAAGTGTAACACAAAGTGCTGGAGTAACTGATTGCGTCAGGCAGCATCTCTGGAAGACATGGATAGGTGACACTTCAGTCTGAAGAAGCTTACTGATCTGAAATATCACCTATCCATATCCTCCAGAGATGCTACCTGACCCTCTAATGTTATGTCTTCTGCTTGTGTTTGTGCAGTGCAAGGAAGGGAACCTTTAGGTGAGTAGGGAGCCAGAGCAGAAAAGAGAATGGGATGTTAGGAGAGAGGAAAGAAATCAGGTACACCTGTGCATTATTAGTTAAATATTGGCCTGTCATATTGAGTCATGGAATCATAGAGAACCATAGAGCCATCCAGTTTGGAACAAGGTTCTTCAGCCCACCAAGTCCATGCTGACCATCCAGCAATCATTAGCACCAATCCTGTAATAATTCAGTTTTAATCACCCCAATTTCCACCAGTAAGATGCATTAGTGGCACAGTGGTAGTGTTGCTGCCTCACAGTGGCAGAGACCTGGGTTCGATCCCAACTACGGGTGCTCTCTGTATGGTGTTTGTCCGTTCTCCCAATGACTGCATGGGTTTTCTCTAGATTCTCCAGTTTCCTCCCACATTCCAAAGGCGTACAGGTTTGTAGGTTGATCTGCTATTGTGAATTGTAAATTGCCCCTTGTGTGTAGGATAGAACTAGTGTACAGGGTGATTACTGGTCAGTGTGGATTCAATGAGCTAAAGGTCCCATTTCCAAACTGCATCTCAAAACTAAACTCCTCACGGATTCTATGATTCAATTTTACATTAGTAAAAAATTATCTATCACACCGCATGTCTTTGACCAGAGTAGTAGTCAGTCATAGAATCAATAGAGTCTATGACCAGAGGGAAAAGCCTCAGAATAAAAGTCTACTCCTTTTGAAAGGAGATTAGGAGGAATTCCTTTATCCAGAGGGTGGTGAATCTGTGGAATTCATTGTCACAATGGCTGTGGAGGCCAAGCCATTGGGTATTTTTAAGGCGGAGATTGACAGATTCTTGATTAGTAAGCGTGTCAAGGGTTGTGGGCCTGAGGCAGGAGAATGAGGTTGAGAGGGAAAGATAGATCAGTCATGATTAAATGGTAGAGTTGACTTGATGGGCCGAATGGCCTAATTCTGCTCCTATGTCTCAAGAACTGATGAACTTTGGGATGTGGTAGGAAACAAGAATACCCGGCCTAGACCCACATAGTTACTGGGAGAACGTGCAAACGTCTCACAGACAGCACCGCAGAATGGAAGTGAACCTGGGTTGCTGGATCTGTGAGACAGCAGGTCCGGTTGCTCTTGTGGGATGAGTGGTTCAAACAAGAGAACTTTCTCACAAGTAGATTCCAAGTAGGTTACATATCATCGGGTTGCATCACAGCATGGTTTGGGAACAGCTCTGCACAAGACCAAAGAAATTGCAGAGAGTCATACATGTAGCCCAGTCCATCACACAGACCTGACCTCCCACCATTGTTTTCATCTACTTCACGCTACCTCGACAACGTAATCCAACATCACGCCAATATAATCCAAGACCATTCCCAACATGGGTCATTCCTTCTTATCCCCACTCCCGGCAGAATGTTCAGAAACTTGAAAGCGTGCTTTACCAGACTCAGGAACAGTTTTACCTTGTCTGAAATATACAGGAACAGCAGATGCTGACTTACACCAAAGATGGACACTAAATGTTGGAGTAACTCAGCTAGTCAGAAAGCATCTCTGGAGAAAATAGATATGTGATGCTTTGGGTCAGGACCCTTCTTCAGACTGGAAAAGGGGCTCAACCTGAAATGTCGCCTACCTTTTTTCTCCGGACCATATTTTCTGATTTGATTGGATAGCATAAATTTTTTTAACTGTGCTTTGGTACCAATAATAAACCTAAACCTAAACCTAAATTATTTCTTATGGGATTATATAACCTTATTGGGCTGTAATTTGTTTCAATTAAAAAACACAAAACTAATCTAGAAATAGCAACATGATAATGAGAAGATAGTTTAGTTTAGTTTAGTTTAATTTAGAGATACAGTGTGCAAACTGGCCCTTTGGCTTGCACTATATGCATTAGGGGAAACTTAGAGGCCAATTAATCTTCAAATTCGAACATCTTTGGAATGTGGGAGAAAACCGGAGCATCCAGAAAAAATCCAAGCAGTCACTGGGAGAACATGCAAACTCTGCACAGACAGTATCGGTAGTCAGAATCGCATCCAAGTCTCTGGCACTGTTCGTTGTTGTAGTGATCTAGGCAGAAAATAATGGAAATGCTCATCAGGTCAGACCATGGAGAAAGAAACAGCGCTAACATCTCAGGTTAATGATTTTTATTCACACATTTTAAATAATGCTGGGTCTTAACATTGGATGGGCGTTTGAAGGCACTGGGCCTGTGCTCACTGGAGTTTAATCGGCTGAGCACGGACCTCATTGAAACTTACCGAATGGTGAACGGCCTGGTTAGAGTGGAGAGGATGTTCCCACTAGTTGGAGAGTCTAGGACCAGAGGCCATAGCCTCAGAATAAAAGGACAAGATTCTGACGAAGGAATTAAATGTAACATCTCCAAGTTTGCAGATGACACAAAGCTGGGTGGCAGTCAGTGTAGGCTGCAAAGAGGATGCTATGAGGCTGCAGGGTGACTTGGATCGGTTGAGTGAGTGGGCAAATGCATGTCAGATGCAGTATAATGTGGATAAATGTGAAGTTATCCATTTTGGTGGAAAGACCAAGAAGGCAGATTGTTATCTGAATAGTAGATAGACACAAACCAGCATCTGCAATTCCTTCCTACACATTATCCAAATTATGGCAGATTAAGAAAAGGGGGAAGTGCAACGAGACCTGTATATCCTTGTACATCAGTCACTGAAAGTAAGAATGCAGATACAGCAGAAAGCAAATGGCATGTTGGCCCTCATAGCGAGAGGATTTGAGTATAGGAGCAATGAAGTCTTACTGCAGTTATACATGTGAAATCACACCTGGAGTATTGTGTGCAGTTTTGGTCTCCTAATTTGAGGAAGGATATTTTTGCTATTGAGGGAGTAGGTAAACCAGGTTAATTCCCGGGATTATGGGACCGACATATGATGAAAGAATGGATCGACTGAGCTTATATTCACTGGAATTTAGAAGGATGAGAGATCATATAGAAACATATATTTCTTAAGGAATTGGACAGGCCAGATGGAGGGAAAATGTTCCCGATGTTGGGGGAGTCCAGAACCATGGGTCACAGTTTAAGAATAAGGGGTAGGCCATTTAGGACTAAGAAGGGGAGAAACTTTTTTCACGCAGAATCTGTGGAATTCTCTGCCACAGAAGGCAGTGGAAGCTAATTCACTGGATGTATTCAAGAGAGAGTTTGATATATAGCTCTTAGGGCTAATGGAATCATGGGATATGGGGAGAAAGCAGGAACGGGGTACTGATTTTGGATGTTCAGGCATGATCATATTGAATGGCGGTGCTGACTCGAAAGGCTGAATGGCCTATTCCTGCACCTATTTTCTATGTTTCTATGACATTCCTTTAGAAAGGAGATGAGGAGGAATTTATTTAGTCAGAGGGTGGTGAATCTTTGGAATTCATTGCCACAGATGGCTGTGGACTCCAAGTCAATGGATATTTCTTAGGCGGAGATTGACGGATTCCTAATTAGTAATGGTGTCAAGTGCAATGAGGAGAAGGCAGGAGAATGGGGTTGAGAGGGAAAGATAGATCAGCCATGATTGAATGGCGGAGTAGTCTCGATGGGCCAAATGGCCTAATTCTGCTCCTGGAACTTATGAACATATGAACTTAACCATAGCTACACTGGCATCATGTTAACTCTTACAACCAGAAGGAAAGTGTGGTGGTTTAGCTTTGCATCTGAAAGGATTAGCACGTTCCTCAGCACTGCACTGGAGTGAAGACACATGTTGCAGCGGTCCTTACATCTATATCTCTTGTGGGACTTGACCCGTAATCTTGCAAACGAGACATGGGAGCGTACCGAACAAAACCACCCCTTACACTCAGGAGGCTTTCAGTGCTGGAAAGAGGGAAGAATAAATTGTTTTAAGAGAATGCTATTAGATTCTAGCCCTCCAGAGCCTCGAGAAATTAATGAGTCAAATTTAGCCAAGTAAGAGCGTTGCAAGCTCGGGCAGGTTGGGACTGGTCTTAAGATGAGTCTTTGTCACTGTCTGAGTTAGTCTAATTAATACCCAAATTGGACTGTGCTACAGTAAAACCTCTCAGCATTCATTTCTATCTGAAAAGGCTCTTGTGTCTTGAGAGAGAGAAAAAATACATGCTGACTTATAGATATACACTTGGAGAGACTGCGTCAGCAAAAGGCAGCCTATTTATTATCAGATAAATTATTTAATGAGTGGAAATTAAATTCATATTGAGAAGGGTGAGGTAATTTGTTTCACTTCAGCTTTGCTGCTTACCGTATTAGGCTGATGTGTGCCCAGATTTGACAGCCATCACTCACCGCTCTCCTGTTTGTTCCACTTAAATGAAAGCATACCAGCACGATCCGTTACCGCAACATTAGCCGCACAGTTCTGTTGCCGAGCAGAAAAGAAGCGGAGGAGAATAAAGGAAATGTGCGTCGATCCTCCTTACTTCTGGTGGACTCAACCGACCTGTATCTCGAAAGCTAAAACTAAAGTTCAGGAGCCATAGATCCATAGAGCCGTAGAATCATAGGCCGATAGAGCCATAGACCCATAGAGCCACAGATCCATAGAGCTTGCCCACACCGATCAACATGTCCCATCTACACTAATCTCACCTGCTTGCATTTGGCCCACATCCCTCAAAGCCTGTCAACCATGTCCCTGTTTAAGTGTTTCTTAAATGTTTCGACAGTCCCTGCCTCAACTACCCCCTCAACTATCTCCTCCGGCTGCTTGTTCCACTCATTTGAACCAACAGAATAGTTCAGGAAATATACCCAAGAATCAAAAATCACGAGGGTTTAATTGTCATATGTATCGGCAATGCAACAAAGACATTTTTTAAAATAAAATATGTTTTAAATATGTCTTATAGAAACATATAAAATTATAAAAGGACTGGACAAGCTAGATGCAGGAAAAATGTTTCCAATGTTGGGCGCATCCAGAACCAGGGGCCACAGTCTTAGAATAAAGGGGAAGCCATTTAAGAATGAGGTGAGAAAAAACGTTTTCACCCAGAGAATTATGAATTCGTGGAATTCCCTGCCACAGAGCGCAGTGGAGACCAAGTTGCTGGATGGATTTAAGAGAGAGTTAGATAGAGCTCTATGGGGCTAGTGGAATCAAGGGATATGGGGAGAAGACAGGCACAGGTTATTGATTTGGGATGATCAGCCATGATCCCAATGAATGGCGGTGCTGGCTCGAAGGGCCGAATGACCTCCTCCTGCACCCATTTTCTATGTTTCTATGTTTCTATGTATGAATTGCGGATGGAGACGATGGTGAAGAGCGTCAAACCTTGAGGACTGAAGAGATCCTACCAACAACTAAAGACCAGTCCTCAGCTACTATCCACCTCATTGGAGACCTTCGGACAATCTTTAATCGGACTTAACTGGATTTTATCTTGTACTAAACGTTATTCACAATATTCCTTTTATCATGTATCTGTACACTGTGAATGTCTCGATTGTAATATTGTATTATCTTTTCGCTGACTGGTTAGCATGCAACAAAAGTACTTTAATACACATGACAATAAATTAAACTCAATCAAATAGGAATGACGCAACAGGTAAAGTGACATCTCTCTCCTCAGATGCAGATAGATTTTCTGGGCATATTTCAGTTTCAGCTATCTATTATCCACACCATTTTTGCTTTCACATTCAATCTCCCCCTTCTTGACAATTGTTTTTGATTTGTGGCAGGAATAATATTCACTAGCTGAATGGTAATTACATTGAGACACTTCAAATCTACCTCAGCTAATGCTCTTAAATTGATGTAAATTGCATTTATGCATATCGGACATGGGCCAATGCATCAAGATCAAAGCGGACCATGAATTGTACTGGAGTCCATCTAATTTGCCTCTCCGACGTGTTGGAGTCATTACAGAGAGCTTGCAACACAATGGGCCCAGTTTACTCCCACACTCTAAAGACATACGGGTTTCTAGGTTAATTAACTTTGGTATGGTTGGAAATTGTCCTTAGTGTGTAGAATAGCGCTAATGCACATGGTGCTCAGTTGGGCCGAAGGGCCTGCTTCCACACTGTATCTCTAAATAAAGGTGCTCCTGTTTCCTCCCACATTCCTAAGACGGTGTAACAATAAAGCCTTTAGGTTCATTGGCCATCAGTCAGGGTATTGAGTATAGAAGTTGGAATGTTGGTACAATGATACAAGATGTTGTTGAGGCCATATTTGGAGCATTGTGCTCAGTTTTGAACACCCTGCTCTAGGAAGGATGACATCAACCTGGAAAGAGTACGATAAGATACACAAGGATGTTGCCAGTTCTCGAAGGCCTGAGCTACAGAGAAAGGTTGGCAAGCTAGGACTTTATTCCTTGGAGTGCAGGAGCTAAGGATGATCGTATAGAGGTGTATAAAATAATAAGGGAAATAGATGGCATGACAGCACAGAGTCTTTTATCCATGGATATGGAGAATCAAAAACCAGAGGACATGGGTTGAAAGTGAGAGGCAAGATTTAATAAGAACCCGAAGGACAATGTTTTCACACAGAGAGTGGCGGATATATGGAATGAGCTGCGAGAGGAAGTAGTTGAGGCAGGTATTACAACAACATATAAAGGACACTAGGACATGTACATGGATAGGAATGGTTGAGAGGAATATACTGTCGACAAAACACAGGCAAATGGGAATAGCTAAGGGGGCATCTTGGTTAGTTAGATCGAGTTGGGCTGAAGGGCCCGTTTCCATGCTGTATAACTCTGATTAAAGATGTTTACTTTTATGCAATTATACCCAAATAAGCTACATTAATCTAACTTCACCCTGTTGTCACCATTAAATATGCCAAGAAATAAGTATTTTAATTAAAGGTTGCTGTTTAAAATTCTTCCTGACTTCTAACACTGAGTAGATTTTGCAGTGAGATATTCAAATAATCAGAAAATGTTGGTTATAGGGAGATCTAGGGAATCAAATAATTACTTCTCCCTGCTCCCGTCAGGCAAAAGATGCAGATGATGATACTTCATTATCATTCGTACCTAGCTTGGTGTAGTGAAACTCTTTGTTTTTGCATGCAAAAGAGTCATCACAAAGGAGCTGGAAAAGTTACATAAAATACTCATCCCTTTGTTGTTCCCCCCAACTGGGTACTCCTTAGTTTTCGGCGGGTCCCACCACGCTGGGTCCCCCTTTGTTCTCGGCAGCTTCCCACGGTGCTTCTCACTGGGAGTGTCTTGGCCCACTGCTCACCGGGAGTGTCCCAATTAGTTCTCAGTGTCCCCCCCCCACGCTGGGCCCCTCTTAGTTCTCAGCAGCCCCCCTCGTTCCAACCCCCCCCCCCCCCCCCCCCCCCCTCGGCCCAACACACCGGGTCCCCCTTTGTTCTCAGCGACATGGCCCTTCCACATCGTCCTCGGCCTGATGCAGACTCGAGGCTCCGACATGACCATCTCGCCTCGACCACTCGCTCCGCGCCGGCTTCTCCGTAGGCCGTGGGGCCCTGAGGGGCGAGTCGTCCGACTGCAGCACGCGAGTTAGGCCTGCTCACTGGGAGTATCCAGGCCCACTTCTCACCTTTGTTTTTATAATCCTAAATGTTTTTATTCAATTATAGAGAGTAGTAACAAAATCAAGACTGCCATTGGCAGTTTACAATCAAACAGTTATCAGAGTAAAATATTGTCAACTTTATCCACAATACAGTCGACCCCTCGCGGCGACCAACGTTCACGGAAGGCCTGCATAGTCCCTATTGACACCGTGTGCTCCCTCTCCAGGGACATGCAGGCATGGGCGTGTGCACAGAAGAGGGGCAGGCACTCGACTCAGGCAGAACCTTCGACTGCCCGCTGTCTGGACCTGCGAATGGCCATCTTGGCCAAGCCCAGGAGAAAACCGACATGGAGACCCCCCTCACTCCCGACCCTTCCCCCTGTACCAAAGATCAGGAGCATGTCACTGAATTGCAGCCAAAACGTGAGGAGCGGCCCCTTCAGATGGTTGAAAAGGGGCTTCAACCTCTCACGCTCCATATACATATGTAACACGGTCTCTTTCTCGCCAGAGAAGTGACAGATGGCTTCTGAACGGTCCTCTCTTATCTTATAATGTACTGTCCGTCTCACCTTTAGTTTAGTTTTAGCTTAGAAACAGCATGGAAACAGGCCCTTCGGCCCGTTGATTCCCATATTGACCATTGATCACCTGTTTGCACTAGTTCTGCATTTTTGCACTTTCTCATCCACTCCCTACAAACACAAGGCAATTTACAGAGACCAATTAAACTCACAAACCATCATGCCTTTTGGATGTTGGAGGAAACGGGAGCATCAGGAGAAAACCCACGCTGTCACAGAGAGAACGGGCAAATACTACACAGACAGCACCCAGGTCAGGATCGAACCTAGGTCCCTGGCGCTGTGAGGCAGCAGCTCTACCATTGTGCTGCCTTGCAGACATTGAGCTTTGTCTATGACTAGTGCACTACAACGCTGAGAATTTTACTTCGGAGTCACGTGAGTGACTACGTAAAGAACCCATCCAGCACGCATGTGCGACATGAGCATTCACGCAGTGCAACAGCGACGAACTGGAGTACGGGCGCTCCCGCTACAAGCCTGAAGGAACGGACCGTTAGGTAAGTACTTACCCACAGGTTCGAATTTACTACTTTGCTCCTCTTTGTTGCTCTAGGGGAACTGGAGAGAGCAAAGCAGAACAGAGGGAAGCGGCCCCGTTCAACTCCAGGGAAGGAGCGTTCCGTCATTGGGGGGGGGGGGGGAAGTGGCGGCACCGGGACCGCACACGCTGCGTTCCACAGTCAGGGTACTGAGCCGATGCCCAGTCCGCTAACAGCTGTCTGACCAACAGCAGTGGACTGGAGGGAAACTCAAAAACCAGCCGGTAACCCCTGCATACTCCCGACAAGGAGACTCACCGCCCGAGAACCGCAGAAATGCCGCCCGAAAACGGCAGGCAGCCTCTAAAGCAAAGTCAGCAACCAAACCTCGGGCTGGAGACAGACACGGAAGATGGAATCGGCACATCAAACTACCACCCGAGAGCAAGTAAGTGTCTGTTCTCCAAGCCTAGAGTAAGGTCATGGAGCCAAAAACTCCAGCGAGACTTGCCTCGGGAGCAGGGGCAAGCTCGCCAAGGGAGCATAACACTCCCGCTCCAGTGCACTACAGCACTGGCCATCTCCCTTGTCGAGGGATCGATGGTGACCAGGGCTGGGCTGGTCAAGAAGAGGGGTCACTGGCTGAACAACATCGGGAGTATGCTTGAGGTACAGGATCAGGAAGAGCTGCTGGGTGTGGCCGTTATGTGGCTCCACCACTAGCGAGATGGCTTTTCAGTCTCAACTGACGGTCAGCTTACTACTTGTTCTTTTCAAAAAACTCTCCAAGACAGGTAGTCATGAGGCATTGGATTTCATCACGCCTCCCCAAAATTGCATTTACTCAAAGTGCCCACCATTATTAGGGGGTACATTGAGCATAGCATTTAAAAAAAACAAATATCTTAAATTGCATTTGATACCCCTGACGTCGGCTATCATTTTTCGCATGCTCATTCCAGAGGGGCAGGGTAGTATGGCAAAACACTTGACCTTACTGTTCACAGTATGCCCCGCAACTTCTCGAAGGAAGTTATAAAAACCTGTCCTCAACCTAAAAAGTTCACAGGACTGTGAGAATGCCGACCTCACAACCACAGATCCTGCTATCTGGAAAATTTACCAAACCAAGCCTAAGAAACTGGACGAAGTATCCAAAATATTCGGCATCAAGAGGGCAGGGCCTGGAATGAGCACCACACAAAACCAGACAGCAGTACCTCCACGTGTCCACCAGTAGGCGTCTACTTAATGGTACTGGTGAAAGCTCGGGGCCCGTATGCCAACCCCCGTAAGCCCTTTCAGGCCAGGGTCCAGAGCGGGCCCCATGGAAAATGTGCCAACCCCCAACAACACCATCCCTACAGACAAGGAACCAAAGAAATGAACACACCACTAAACAACAGTGAAGACAGATAAGTATGGTTCCTACCATCACATAAAAGGTGAAGGGTTTGTACTAACAGGGGGGGGGGGAGGGGGGGGGGGGGGGGGGGGGGGGGGGGGGGGGGGAAATCACACCTGGGTTGGGAACATGAAGAACTATCACACTTGATAGTTATATACCAAAAGTATTCAAGGATAAAAATTGAATTAAGAAGCCTACCACCAGTTCAGCATGCAACCCAAAGGGGTCTACCCTCCCACTAGAAAATATCATGAGGGACTAGCTAACTGGAGAAGATATACTAGGGGTCATAAAGAAGCCTAATATGAACCTTTGGTACGAAAAACCCAAGATGGTGAATGTCGCACCATCATTGACTTTACCACGTGAGTATTTTCACCAGGTTACACACTTATGGAAACTTGTAACTGCTAACCAGGGATTTCCTACGATACGTTATAGTAGACATCAACTTAAAAGATGCATACTATTCAGTACCCATTCATAAAGATTTCGGAGATACCACAATTTACCTGGATGGGATATCTATGGCAGTATAAATTATTGACAATGGCTAATATGAGCCAAATCTGTTTCCAGATATTCAAACCAGCCCTGACACTGTTAAGGAACATATCGTCATGGAATGTCCCTATGATTAACGACAGACAATCCATGGGAATAGCTAATCAGCAGCATTAGCTACTAAAACTTATTTAGCCTGGGCTCTGTCATATTATCCAGATAGATCTACGTTGACACCATCCACAACTATTGACTATCTGGTATTCAATTAACTCTACCCACTCATATATAACATTGCCATAAGGAGAGTCAGCATATGACACAACCTGTAACAATTAATGGTAACAATCAACCAACCATTCAACTAGTGGCTAGAGTAATTGGGAGTTAGTAGCAGCATTACCAGCTACTTAACTTGAACCTTTCCATTAAAGCTAAGGTGCTAATGTTTAAACTAAATACCCATACTCAGAACATGGTGGCAAATGGACTAATCTGGAGTCGTCATCACTATAGACACTGGGCATAAAACCTAGTTTGAAATATTGAGTACATTCTATTGGTAAAAGCATCCTTACCAACTGCATCACAGTATGGTATGACAACTGCTCTGTCTCCGACCGGAAGGCATTGCAGAGGGTGGTGAAAATTGCCCAACGCATCACGGTTCCTCGCTCCCCTCCATTGAGTCTGTCCAAAGCAAGCGTTGTCTGCGGAGGGCGCTCAGCATCGCCAAGGACTGCTCTCACCCCAACTATGGACTTTTTAACCTCCTTCCATCTGGGAGGCGCTACAGGTCTCTCCGTAGCCGAACCAGCAGGTCGAGGAACAGCTTCTTCCCGGCGGATGTCACTCTACTCAACAACGTATCTTGGTGACTGCCAATTACCACCCCCCCCCGGACACTTTTTATTATTTATTCAAATCATTTGCTATGTCGCTCTTCCAGGGAGATGCTAAATGCATTTCGTTGTCTCTGTACTGTACACTGACAATGACAATTAAAATTGAATCTGAATTTGAATCTGAATCTGAAAAGCATATTATCAGTGGTACATTATTTTGCATGTTCGTTTATAAATTAACAACATCACAGTGGTGGCATACACCAACCACTTGGGCAGAATAAAATCGACAGCAAGTGACTATTTATTTAAAAATTGGTAACCATATTCGACCATCAGCAAACTTACCTACCAGGTAAGCTAAATACTGTAAACTGACATATTAAACCAAAGTATTTGCTGAAATTACAAAGCAATATGGAACCCCTGATCGATTTCCCTGTATTTCAATTGAATCACCATGTACCGATGTATGTCGCATGAAACCAAACTTTGAGGCAGCGGCAATGAATACATTCCCGCTGAACTAGGGGGGGTGGGGGGGGGGGAATCTAATCTCTATGTTCTCCCCTTTTTTCTACCTCATCAGTCAGGTACTACGGCCTCATCAGTCGGGTACTACGCAAACCCACAGTCATGGTTCCCAGTGGTCCTCGACATGGTCATCAAAACCTTAATGATTTCCCAATAGCCCAGACTTATCAACTCACCCAGTTTCAGGCATAAGCCACCCATGCCACGATAAATTAAACTACTGGGTTGCAGATTTGAAAAGACCATTTACTGGGTCTGGGTTGCAGAATTGGGAAGACCACTGCTGGGCCTGGATTGTCAGACAGCATTATCGACATAATAACAGCATCCCATCGCATATCCACTAGGGAGCATACTTGGCGAACATCAAGAAGTGGGAAGATACTATTCAAATACAGGAACTACATATTCAACCACAACAAAACCTGTACCGGAGTTCCTGGCAGGTCTTCACCACAATGAAGGACTCAGCTACTGCGCCATCAACACAGCCAGAAGTGCTCTATCAGCCTACTTAACTCGGGCACCAGGACAACAGGCCATAGGGTACCACCCGCTGATGATCAAATTCAGGAGAGGCATATTCAACTCTAATCCCCCAGACCTAGGTACACCCAAATCTGGGATGTCAGTGTGGACGTGACGTACCTTAGGGGATGGTCACCAGCCAGGTCCCTCACCCTGGAACAACCCACCCTGAAGACGGTCATGCTGATGGCCTTGTCTCAGCACAAAGAGTCCAGTTCCCCCATCTACTACGATTTGACAATATGGTTATAACACTAGACTATGTTACATTTACCATTTGGGGGCTGGTCAAACAGAGCAGACCAGGAACATCAGGTCTAGTCATGGAATTCCGGGCATACCCACCTGAACCACGTTTATGTGTCATGACCCACTTATTGAACTACATTGACACAATAAGAAATCCTCGAGGGAGAGAAAAAGCCTTATGGGTCACCCACAAGAAACCTCATGGTCGGGTGACGAGCCAAACTATCTCAATTGGCTCAAGCAGGTACTGGGAGTTGCTGGAGTAAATATTAACATGTATAAATCTTACTCCACCAGGGCAGCATCCACATTGGTGACTAAGAGGATGGACGTGCCTATGGACCACATCCTGGCTACAGCGGGGTGGTCTAGGGAGTATACGTTCCAAACTTTTATAACAAGCCGCTGGCAGAACCTGTATCGTTTACAGAAAAAGTATTAGAATCTGCAAAAAATATATAATTTAAGGCCGGGGGAGCATTTTGTTCTTGTTATTGTTAATAACACCATTGTTGTTTTACGAACAGATTCATGGTTGATTACAATAACATACTTTCTCCCTCGAATGACTTCGGCAGCGAATGAAGTATGAACTGTTACACGGTTTGAAATCGCAGAGCTTTAAAATCTTCACGTAGTCACTCACGTGACTCCGAAGTAAAATAGTAAGATTAAACGAGAACTTATCAGTTTGAAGTTTGATCTGTATTTTATGAGGAGTTACGATGTGGGATTACGTGCCCTCCGTTCCCACCCTCAATTATAGAGATCAACTGGTAACTTAGTTCTCCTTGTCTTTACTATGTTTATTCAATTATTGTGTTGTTTCTGTGATTCCACACCGCTGCTTTGAAGTATGTCGCGCATGCGTGCTGGATGGTTTCTTCACGTAATCCTTCATCGTAACTCCTCATAAAATACAGATCAAACTTCAAACTGGTAAGTTCTCGTTTAATCTTACTATTATACTCTATACTCTGTATCTTTCCCTTTTTTTTCTACCTTTTGTGCTTGAGTTTGACATGATTGTGTTTTTTACTTACGGCATATCTGATCTGTTTGGAGAGCATGCAAAACAATCTTATCCCTACCTCGGTATACGTGACAATAATAGACCTAAACCAAATTGACTTGTGTTGGCTGTGTTGTGTTTGCAGAGATTTAGTAGTACAAGCACTGAAATCTCCGGTTACTTATTAAGAACGAGAAGAGAGACACTCAGCTCATTGAATCCTTGCCAGAATCCAGCAGAACAATCTTATCAGCCCCAATTCACTCTGCCGTATTTCCATGTAGCCCTGAAACATACCCATCTCACCCACATGCCAATCAACACCCCTATGTCTTTTGCCACTAATCTGCCCACAGGGGTAATTTGTAGTACAATGAATGAATGATTGAATGAATGAATGATTGAATGAATGAATGAATGAATGAATACGTTTATTGGCCAAATATTCACATACAAGGAATTTGCCTTGGTGCTCTGCCCGCAAGTAACAACATGACATACAGTGACAGTTAGGAATGACACATAAAACATTAAACATAAATTCATGTCATAGGAGCAGAATTAGACCATTTGCCCCATCAAATCTATGTCATTCAATCATGACTGATATTTCTTTCCATCTCAACCCAATTCTCTTTCCCCTCCTTCCTTCTCCCCATCCATCATATGTTATCCCAATCATGTACAAAAGTTCATAAGTTGTAGGAGCAGAATTAGGCTATTTGACCCATAGAGTCTACTCCACCATTCAATCATGGCTGATCTTTCTTTCCCTCACAACCCCATTCTCCAACCTTCTCTTCCCCAGAACCCCTGACCCCCCTGCTAATCAAGAACCAATCAATCTCCACCATAAAAATACCTAAGGACTTGGCCTCCACAGCCATCTGTGGCCATGAATTCTTGTGTATTCATCATTCTCTGAGTAAAGTAATTCCTCCTCATATTTCTAAAGGTGCATCCTTTTATTCTGAGCAACTCTGCCACTGAGCCACTGTGTTTCTTGTGTCGGGGTGCTTCATCCACAGAAAACCCAGAGGCAATAGTTTATATCCAGACCACTTTGCAATGCATTAGTTCCAGCTGTAAAGGCTGAGAGCATCCTCTTTCCCATCAAACGCCCCGTTACTTGTTGGAGTTTCAAGGGTCATTAAAATCAGCAGTTCAACATGTTTAAATCCACCCATAGCGGTAAGCTCAAACTAATTGAAAGGACCGAATATTGTGTTTGTGAAATAATGGCCCTCACGATATATTTCATTCAGTTATATTTACCTGTCATGGAAATTCACTTAGCATAAAATATTTAAACATTAATGTATTTCATATTTTGAAAATGTTACATAGCACGATATGTAATGCTTAAGTTGTCTTATAAATGGATTTTAAAGGCTCCATTAATATTTGTTGTTATTCCCAATTACCATCACATTTTGAAAAGGTAGGAAGGAAAATAATGACCTTTTCGATATTCACGATGCAAGTTGTGATTTAAATTGCTTTCTTTGATGGTACGATGAATGCTAAAATGAAATGTAGGATAATGTCAAGTTTTGTGCTGTTGGATAACAAGGCTGTAACTGATCCCAGAGATGTACGGTAGAGAGCATATTGACTGGCAACTCGAACACCCAGAACAAAAGAGTTTACAAGTGCCTGGTCCATCACAGGTACTGACCTCCCTGCCATCGAAGGGATCTACCTCAAAAAAGGCATCATTAAGGACCAACCATAACCCTGGCCACACTTTTATATCACTCCTGCGATCGGGAAGAAGGTGTTGGAGTCTGAAAACTAATGTTCAGGTCCAGGAGCAGCTATTCACCTACAACTATCAATCTACTGATCACGACAAACTCCAACTAAACTCCAAACTATGGACTACCGTGGATGCACTAGGGACATCAGGCTTTGTTTTGCACTCTTTCGGGTTTCTTATTTGTTTAACATTTTTTCATAAGTTCATAAATTATAGGAGCTGAATTAGGCCATTCAGCCCATCGTCTACTCTGCCATTTAATCAAGGCTGTATCATTCCCTCTCAAACCCCATCTTTCCTGCCTTCTCCCCATAACCCCTGGCACCCTTACTAATCAAGAATATGGCAATCTCCATCTTAAAAATACCCAATGACTTGGCCTCCACAGTCATCTGTGGCAATGAAGGCCACTGCGGGCCTCAAGCCATCTTGTTCCTTGGATGTCTGGATTAACCAGCGAATCCTCTCCTTGCCCACTGCAACATCACCAATTGATGGCCACGTCTTGTGAACCTGCAATCCTGCAGATGAACAAAGAAGTATGGGCGGTGCGGTGACAGAGCAGTAGAGTTGCTGCCCTACAGCGCCAGAGACCCGGGTTCAATCCTGACTACGGGTGCTCTCTGCGTTCTCCCCGTGACAAGCATGGGTTTTGTTCGGGAGCTCTGGTTTCCTTCCACACTCCAAAGACGTACAGGTTTGTCAGCTGATTGGTTTTGGTAAAATTGTAAATTGTCCCTAGTGGATAGTAATTTGCGGGGATATCTGGTCAGTGCTGACTCTGTGGGCTGAAGAGCCTGATTTAGCACTAAATCTCTAAATTAAACTAAACTAAACTAAAACAAAACACAAGGAACTGCAGATGCTGGCCCACACATAAAGACCAAAGTGCCTGGCACTATCAACGTGATCATAACCTCAGCCCCACATTCTCTCCACAACTGATATTTAAAGGCCTTTTGATAATACATGGATAATGATTATGCACCAGAATAATGCTTTAATATTGATCACACTTACCTCCTTAGAATTATCCTGAAGTCTCTCAGGTGGCACAGTGGCGCAACAGTAGAGGTGCTGCCTTACAGTGCTAGAGACCTGGGTTCAATCCTGAGTGTGGATGCTTTCTGTGAGGAGTTTGTATGTTCTTCCTGTGACCGTGTGTATTTTCTCCGGGTGCTATGGTTTCCTCCCACATTCTAAAGACATTCAAATTTGTAGATTAATTGGCTTTGGTAAAATTATAAATTGTCCCTAGTGTGTAGGATAGTGCTAGCGTACAGGGTAATCGCTGGTTGGCACAGACTCCTATTTCCGCACTGTATCTCTGCTTTCTAACTGGGATTTAAGAGCCTTTTAGATAGGCACGTAGATATGCAGGGAATGGAGGGATATGGGTCATGTGCAGGCAGAGGAGATTACTTGAGTTTAGCATCATGTTCAGCGTGGAGACCCAAAAGGCCTGTTCCTGTCCTGTACTTTTCTATGTTTGATGGTCTATATTTGGGTTGGTGCTTGGAACAAGTTACCAGGGGTGGTGTTGCGGGCAGATACGATAGTGACATTGAAGTGGCATTTAGATAGACACATGGATCCCAGGGAAAGAAGAGATTTGGATCATGCACAGACAGGAGATTAGTTAATCTTGGAATCATGTTTTGCACAGACATTGTGGGCTGAAGGACCTGTTCATATGCTGTACTGTTCCATCTTCTATGTTCTATGCTTCTTGATCAATGAATAAAGCTTTACTAGAATGGCTGCATTCCGGAAAAATTATAAATAAGATAAATAAAACAATATCACTTGCCTACATGTGCATTTGTGGAAATGCATGTGCACACATATACACACGCACACAACCACAAAAGGTTCACACACAGTCATGCACAAAAAACACATACACAAAAGAAGACACAAACAATCTCCCAAATGTACTGGAGGATAGAGGATCTAAGGGGGTAGAGTAATTGAAAGAAAATTTCATTAGGTGAGAAATAGTATTGGGTAGGCTAATGGGAGTGAAGGATGATAAATCCCCTGGACCTGCATCCCAGGGTCCTCAGAGAGATGGCTCTAGAAATAGTGGATGCATTGGTGATCATTTTCCAATGTTCAATAGATTCAGGGTCAGTTCCTGTGGATTGGAGGATAGCTAATGTTATCCCACTTTTCAAGAAAGGAGCGAGTGAGAAAACGGGGAATTACAGACCAGTTAACCTGACTTCGGTGGTGGGAAAGATGCTGGTCAATTATTAAAGAGGTAATAATGGAGCATTTGGATAGCAGTAAAAGGATTAGTCCAAGTCAACATAGATATATAAAAGGGAAATCATGCTTGACTAATGTTCTGGAATTTTTTGATGATATGACAAGTAATTGGATGAAGGGGAGCCAGCGGATGTAGTGTATCTAAACATTCAGAAAGCCTATGATAAGGTCCCGCGCGGGAGACTGGTGACTAAAATTAGAGCACATGGTATTGGTGGTAGGGTGTTGATCTGTATAGAAAATTGGTTGGCAGACAGGAAGCAAAGAGTAGGAGTGAACGGGTCCTATTCAGAATGGCAGGCAGTGGCGAGTGGATTGCCGCAAGGCTCTGTGTTGGGGCCGCAACTGTTTACAATATATATTAATGATTTGGAAGAGGGAATTAGGAGCAACATTAGCAGGTTTGTGGATGACACAAAGCTGGGTGGCAATGTGAACTAAATCACAGGCTAAATCACTGGATGGGTTTAAGAGAGAGTTAGATAGAGCTTTAGGGGCTAGTGGAATCAATGGCTATGGGGAAAAGGCAGACACGGATTACTGATTTGTTACGATCAGCCATGATCACAATGAATGGCGGTGCTGGCTCGATGAGCCAAACGGCCTCCTCCTGCATTTATTTTCTATGTTTCTATGTAAATGCAACATACACAAACACGCACACATACAGACACACATATACACACACACACACACACACACACACACACATACATACACACCCACACGCACATACACACATACACACACACACACACACACACACACACACACTACACACACACATACACACAAATATACACACACACACACACACACACACACACACACACACACACACACACACACACACACACACACACACACACACACACACACACACATACGCACACACCCACACAACACACATACACACACATAAACAAACAAACACACAAACAAACACACACATACACACGCATACATACACACACACACATACACATACATGCACACACCGTGTAAAAAATGTAGAGAGGTGAATATTCAGTCTGAAAGGTGCTGTGGACCCGCTGTGTTGCTCCAGCTTTTTGTGTTTATCTAGCATCTGCTGTTCCTTGTTATTAAAAATGGCAGTGTCGTAGATGTATCCCCGTCCATCACACAGACCAGACTTCCCATTCCATGCGCGCTTCACGCTGCCTCAGAAGAAACTTCCAACGTAATCAAAGGCTTGTCCCACCCCGGTCATTCCACAATTTAGTACCTTCTCTGGACTAAATACCCAAGGGAAATACAAGCCTGTAAAAACAAGCAATTCATGAATAAATCAAAGAAGGTATCTTGGTATTCTAAGACTTTGGGACAATTTCAAGGAGGTAAATGTGATAACTATAAACGCATTATTCTGGAGAAGTGCTTCATTTTACCATGAGACGGGCAGAGAGAAGTAGCTTTCCTTATCCTTTCTATCAGGTCATTAGGGATCCGATCCATTAACAGTTCTAGATGTTACAGTGTCATGGACTCTATATTACAAAGCCACTTCCACCCTCTTGGTAATGTCAATCATCTTGAAGTATGTCCCGTTACCATAGCAATTTTTACTTGTGCAGTGCTGTAGACGCATGGATTTTTATAGAACAGAGGAAGATATTTTATTCTGCCGTATGTCACAGTTCTGTACTGAATCCATCCAATGCTAATAGCCCTTTCTGCTTTAATGGGTGACTAAACACTGCACACTGATTAGAACAACTGATTAGGGTAGACATGGTGGCGTGGCGTTTGAGTTGCTGCCTAACAGCGCCAGAGACCCGGGTTTGATCCCAACCATGGGTGCTGTCAGTATGAGGTTTGCATGTTGCCCCCGTGACTGCATGGGTATTCTCCGGGAGCTCCGGTTTCCTCCCACACTCCAAAGTAGTACGGTTTTGTAGGTTAATTGGCTTGGTAAATTTGTAAATTGCCCCTAGTGGGTGCAGGATAGTGTTAGTGTGCGGGGAATGCTGGTCGGTGTGGACACGGTGGGCCGAAGGGTCTTTTTCTGAGCCATATCTCTAAACTAAAAATAACTCTTTGTCATAGGAAGGCCTGGATAGAATGGATGTGGAGAGGATGAAGGCAATATCTCCAAGTTTGCGGATGACACTAAGCTGGGGGGCAGTGTTAGGTGTGAGGAGGATGCTAGGAGACTGCAAGGTGACTTGGATAGGCTAGGTGAGTGGGCAAATGTTTGGCAGATGCAGTATAATGTAGATAAATGTGAGGTTATCCATTTTGGTGGCAAAAACGGGAAAGCAGACTATTATCTAAATGGTGGCCAATTGGGAAAGGGGGAGATGCAGCGAGACCTGGGTGTCATGGTACACCAGTCATTGAAGGTAGGCATGCAGGTGCAGCAGGCAGTAAAGAAAGCGAATGGTATGTTGGCTTTCATAGCAAAAGGATTTGAGTATAGGAGCAGGGAGGTTCTACTGCAGTTGTACAGGGTCTTGGTGAGAGCACACCTGGAGTATTGCGTGCAGTTTTGGTCTCCAAATCTGAGGAAGGACATTATTGCCATAGAGGGAGTGCAGAGAAGTTCACCAGACTGATTCCTGGGATGTCAGGACTGTCTTATGAAGAAAGACTGGTTAGACTTGGTTTATACTCTCTAGAATTTAGGAGATTGAGAGGGGATCTTATAGAAACTTACAAAATTCTTAAGGGGTTGGACAGGCTAGATGCAGGAAGATTGTTCCCGATGTTGGGGAAGTCCAGGACAAGGGGTCACAGCTTAAGGATAAGGGGGAAATCCTTTAAAACCGAGATGAGGAGAACTTTTTTCACACACAGAGAGTGGTGAATCTCTGGAACTCTCTGCCACAGAGGGTAGTTGAGGCCAGTTCATTGGCGATATTTAAGAGGGAGTTAGATGTGGCCCTTGTGGCCAAGGGGATCAGAGGGTATAGAGAGAAGGCAGGTACGGGATACTGTTGGATGATCAGCCATGATCATATTGAATGGCGGTGCAGGCTCGAAGGGCCGAATGGCCTACTCCTGCACCTAATTTCTATATTTCTATGTTTCTATGTGTCCATTAGTGGGAGAGTCTAGGACCAGAGTCCATAGCCTCTGAATAAAAGGACATACTTTCAGAAAGGAAGTGAGGAGAATTTCTTTAGTAAGTGGTGAATCTGTGGAATTCATTACCACAGAAGGCTGTGGAGGCCGTCAATGGATATTTTTAAGGCAGAGATGAATAGATTCTTGATTAGCACCAGTGTGAAGAGAAGGCAGGACAAAGGATTGAGAGGGAAAGATGGATCAGCCGTGATTTGAAAGGCAGAATAGACATGATGGGCTGAATGGCATAATCCTGCTCCTATAACCTATGAACCTATGAACTTATGAACATATATTTATGCTCTTCCTTAATGCCAACCATTCCACTTCTACCCTCCCCATGCCTCGTATCCATCTCCACTCTGTGTTGCGGAATGTGGAAGGAACCCAGAGCACCCGCAGAAAACCCACGCGGTCACGGGGAGAACATACAAACTCTGTACGGACAGCACACATAGTCAGGGCCAAACCTGGGTCACTGACAGTGTAAGGCAGCAATTCTACTGCCAAAAAAAGCCCAGTTAAGGGTTTGAGAATCAACAGAGGCAAGGAAGAAATAATGGGGAATTTCATGAAAAATTTTGCAATAAACCAAGACCATTTTAATCTTCATATAAATTGCATAAATCAAATTGGCTAAAGTAGCCTTAAGGAAGAGTTCATAGACTCCGAGATTCTATTTGGGGAAGGTTCACATTGCTATGTTGTAAACCTTAAAGAGGCTTTGGATAATACTTTATCAAATATACTAATTTAGATCTGTTCATATGAAATGAGACAGGATTAATTAATGATCTTCTGGAGAATGAATGATCATAATGTGATGAATTTACCATTCAATTTGGCGGGCGACAAACTCAGATCTCAAACCAGTGTCTTAATATTTAATATAATGGCAACAGCATGAAGGAAGGGTTGACTAAAGTGGACTGAGGAAATGGATTAAAAGATGGTTGATAAGTGGTTACTGACATTTTTGGAGGTATTTCATCATTCTCAATTGAGAAATATTCCACTGAGGAATAACGAAGGATAATCAATCTGTGCCTGGCCAATGATCTTACAGATGTTATAAAATTGAAGCAAAGAGGGGCTGAATTGTTGGGAAGATTAGTGATAGGCCAGAAAATTGGAAACATTTCAGAATCTTGCAAAGGATAGTAAAAAAGTAATAAAGTGAAAGGCAATAGATTTTGAGAGTTAACTTGAAAGAAATATGAAAACTGACAATAAGAATTTCTACAAGAAGCAGATTAGATAGATTGGCTGATTGGTTGAAAGAAACAAGTCATCAATCACCTGGTCACACAAGTTTTACGGAAAGAAGCAAAGTGCTGGAAGAACTCAGTGGGTCAGGCGGCATCCCTGGAGAACATGGATAAGTGATGATTTGGGTAGGGACCTTGCTTCAGACACCTTCAGAATAGGAACATGGATAGAAATGGTTTAGATAGTTATGCACCAAATTCAGGCAAATGCTTAGACAGGGTTTCATCATCGGCATGGGTTATTTGGGCCAAAAGGCCTGTTTCCATGCTGTATGACATAACTGTACAACACTTAATATGATATTTATAATTAAGCCTAGACTAAGTGGGACACGTTGGGTCCCAGTCACACGGGAGGCCTGGCCCTCATACGCAATCCATTCCCCAATGCAATATTCCACCACTCACCCATTCCCCAACGCAACCCGTTCCCCCAAACGAAACCCGTTCCCCCAATGCAATATTCCACCACTCATCCATAGCTCCAGGCACGGCTCATTTCCCCTCATCCCCGAGCACTCCCTCCCCCTCCACTTCATGTGTGGGAGGGGAGGAGAGTAGGAAAGGGGGGTGGGATGGGAGTGGAGGAGAGGAGTGGCAGGGTGTGCAGGAGGGGCGAGCATGGTATGGGGGGCTGTGAGAGGGAGGGGTGGTGTGTGGCGGGGGGGCGTGGTGTGGGAGGGGAGGTCTGTATGTGGGTGGGAGGGGTGTGGGAGGAGGCGAGAAGTGGTATGGGGAGGAGGGTGTGTGGGGGGGGAGGTGTGTGAGGGAGGGGAGAGTGGGAGAGGGGTTGTGTGGGGGATGGGGTTGTGTGGGCAGGGTTTGTGGGGAGGGAGGATTTGGGAGGGTGAGACGGTGGACGTGGGGAGGTCTGTGTGTGGGGCGGGAGTGTGGAGGATGGGGTGTGGGGGGAGGGGGAGTGGGGGCAGCGAGATTTGTGGAACCGGAGAGGGGCGAGGGATGTTTGGGGGGGGTGTTTGTGGGGGCAAGGGAGGGGGGATGTGGGGGAAGAGGGTTGTGAAGGCGTGGGTGTGTGGACGGGGGGAGGGGTGTGTGGGTGGGGGGTTGTGGGGGAAGGGGGGGGAATGGAGTGGGGTGGGGGAAGGGGTTGGTAGGTGGAGGTGTTTGTGGGGGCAAGGGGGGGGGTTGTGGGTGGGAGGGTTGTGGAGCTAGGGGGGTTGTGAGGGGTATGGGTGTGTGGCTGGGGGGAAGGTGTGGGTGGTAAGTAAGTAAGTAATTTTTATATATATATAACACTTTTAAATCAAATCACGTTGAAGCCAAAGTGCTTTACAGAGATAAATAAATTAGATTACCATGCATGCATATAAAATTTAAAAAATTCAAAAAAAGACGGAATACACTGTAGGATTCAACACGAACGTCCCCCAAACAGCAGAATCAACATTTTCCACTGTGAGTGAAGGCACCAAAAAGTCCAGTCCTCCTCCTCCTCCTAGTCCACCCAAGGTCAGGGCCTATTTGAGGCCTCCGCAGCCTGTCGCCACAACGGCAGCCCGATGATATAGGCCCTCCTTCCGGGAAGATGAAACACTGGCGTCGGGTGAACACTCCTCAGCGGCTTGGAGGCTCTCCTCCCCGGAGATTGCGGCACTCGAAGTCCTCAGGCCGCGCTGGTTGGAGCTCTGACTCTGGCAATCTCGGATCCCAGGCTCTGCAGTGTTTTAAATCCAGCGCCGCCTGTTCGGCCGCAGCCACAGCTCCGCGATGTCCGAGAGGCCCGGGGAGCCGTCAGCTCAGCTCCGAGAGGCCCGGGGAGCCGTTGGTGAGAGGAGGAGTTGCCTGGAGCTGTGAGTATAAAAACAGCGCGGGGTTTGGTTCTACAGAGGCCCAGGGAGCCGTTGGTGAGAGGAGGAGTTACCTGGAGCTGTGAGTATAAAAACAGTGAAAAAAAGAGAAGAGGTCCTGAAAGAAGAATTTAGGGAGTTAGGTAGAGAGTTAAGGAGAAGGACTGGAAAGGTAACAATTTCAGGATTACTGCCTGTGCCACGCGACAGTGAGAGTAGGAATGGAGCGAGGTGGAGGATAAATGCGTGGATGAGGGACTGGTGCAGTGGGTATGGATTCAAGTTTCTGGATCATTGGGACCTCTTTTGGGGAAGGTGCGACCTGTGCAGAAAGGACGGGTTGCACTTGAACTCAAGGGGGACCAATATCCTGGCGGGGAGATTTGCAAAGGCTACTGGGGAGACTTTAAACTAGTATGGTTGGGGGGAGGGACTCAAATTGGGAAAGCTAGCAGTCAGTGTGTGAAGCAGGGGGCAGAGAATGGTAGCACTCTGACCCAAAATGTAGGGGAGAGAGAAGAAAAAGAAAATAATCAGAGAATAAGAGAGGGTGGGTTTCTTAAATGTGTATATTTTAATGCTAGGAGCATTGTAAGAAAAGTGGATGAACTTAGAGCCTGGATTGACACCTGGAAGTATGATGTTGTGGCGATCAGTGAAACATGGTTGCAGGAGGGCTGTGATTGGAAACTAAATATTCCAGGATTTCGTTGCTTCAGGTGTGATAGAATTGGAGGAGCAAGAGGTGGAGGTGTTGCATTGCTTATCAGGGAAGATATTACAGCAGTGCTTTGGCAGGATAGATTAGAGGGCTCGTCCAGGGAGGCTATTTGGGTGGAACTGAGAAATGGGAAAGGGGTAGCAACACTTATAGGGGTGTATTATAGACCGCCAAATGGGGAGCGAGAATTGGAAGAGCAAATATGTAAGGAGATTGCAGATATTAGTAGTAAGCACAAGGTAGTGATTGTGGGAGATTTCAATTTTCCACACATAGACTGGGAAACACATTCTGTAAATGGGCTGGATGGGTTGGAGTTTGTAAAATGTGTGCAGGATAGTTTTTTGTTACAGAGAAAGGTTGAACAAGTTAGGGCTTTATTCTTTGGAGCGCAGAAGGTTAAGGGGGGACTTGATAGAGGTTTTTAAAATGATGAGAGGGATAGACAGAGTTGACGTGGAAACGCTTTTCCCACTGAGAGTAGGGAAGATTCAAACAAGGGGACATGACTTGCGAATTAAGGGACTGAAGTTTAGGGGTAACATGAGTGGGAACTTCTTTACTCAGAGAGTGGTAGCTGTGTGGAATGAGCTTCCAGTGAAGGTGGTGGAGGCAGGTTCGTTTTTATCATTTAAAAATAAATTGGATAGTTATATGGATGGGAAGGGAATGGAGGGTTATGGTCTGAGCGCAGGTATATGGAACTAGGGGAGATTATGTGTTCGGCACGGACTAGAAGGGTCGAGATGGCCTGTTTCCGTGCTGTAATTGTTATATGGTTATATGGTTATATGTAGGGAGTCGGCGGTCACAGCATTCCGGAGCTTACTGCACGACGACCCGGGTAGGGCATTGTGGGGGGAGCGGTGTGGGTGGGGGGAGAGGAGGTTGTGTGGACAGGGGGAGAGGGGGATTTGTAGGCAGGGAATGTGGGTGGGGCGGTTTGTGTGAGGGGGTTGTGGGGGAGTGTGATGTGTGGGCAGGGGGAAAGGGTGTGTGGGCGGATGGAGTTGTGGGGGGGTGATTGTGGAGGGAGGGTGATGTGTGGGCAGTGGGAGGGGTGTGGGGACATGGGGGGTGGGTGTGTGGCGGGAGAAGGGGGGAGAGGGGGGGGGGGGGTTTTGGGGGGAGGGGGGTTGTGGGCAGGGGGGGGGTGGGGGGGGGGTGTGATTCATTGGGTGTTCTCCTCGGCCAAGACCAGATTCACCGCTTTCTGTTTGGCGACTTCTCCCGGGCCGGGCCGGGCCGCTTCCGGACCATCCGAAAATTGTGTCCGGTTGGAATCTTTTGCCAGTCATTCTCAGCTCCAGTAAAGACACGATGGCGCATGAAGTGCAGACCATCCCGCAGAGTGACAGGAGAAAAGACCAATCCACGCGGCGCTGACTGGCACGAGAGGGGATCAATCTGCGCCCGTGCGGTTTTTAAGATTTTTAAACCTTGCTAATTTTTACAATAGACCACCGATCGGAACTAAACTTGGTGTACTCGCAGCATAGGAGAACGTTGAGTGGGCTGGTGGGAAATCATAGCACTATCTCGTACAGTTTTTGCGTAAATAGAAAGACTGCGCAAACCGGAAGAGCACAAGATCAGAGATAAATAGACAGACAGACAGACAGACAGACAGACAGACAGACATACAGACAGACAGACAGACAGACAGACAGACAGACAGACAGACAGACAGACAGACAGACAGACAGACAGATATTGTTGGTTTCCATAATGAAGAAAGTGACTGCAGGTGGTTTAGATGATCATAATACAATTGAATTCAAGATACTTTTAAAAAATCATTTGGGCAGCATGGTTGCACAGCTGACTGAACTGCTGCCTCACAGCGCCAGCATCCTGGCTTTGATCCTGACTATGGGTGCTTTCTGTGTGAAGCTTGCACGTTCTTCCCGTGATTGCTTGGGTTTCCTCCGGGTGCTCCGGTTTCTAACCACATCCCAAAGATGTGCAGGTTTGTAGGTTAATTGGACTCTGTAAATGGCCCCTAGTGGATAAGATAATGGGATAACATAGAACTGGTATACAGGTAAGCGATAGACAATGTGGATTCCATGCTGTATCAGTAAACTAAATTAAACTCAACAAAATATATTAGAAGGTAGACAAAAATGCTGGAGAAACTCAGCGGGTGAGGCAACATCTTTGGAGCGAAGGAAATAGGCGATGTTTCGGGTCGAGACCCTTCTTCAGGCTTCTTAAATATTTGAGAAGATAGAAACAAAATGTTGCTCTGGACAATAGACAATACGTACAGGAGTAGGCCATTCGGCCCTTCGAGCCAGCATCTCCATTCACTGTGATCATGGCTGATCATCCACATTCAGTACCCCGTTCCTGCCTTCTCACCATATCCCCTGACCGCTACCTTAAAGAGCTCTATCGAACTCTCTCTTGAAAGCATCCATAGAATTGGCCTCCACTGCCTTCTGAGACAGAGAATTCCACAGATTCATAACTCTCTGGGTGAAAAGGTTTTTCCTCATCTCTGTTCTAAATGGTCTACCCCTTATTCTTAAACTGTGACCCCTGGTTCTGGACTCCTTCAACACCGGGAAAATGTTTCCTGCCTCTAGCGTGTCTAATCCCTTAATAATCTTATATGTTTCAATAAGATACCCTCTCATCCTTCTAAATTCCATAGTATGCAAGCCCAGCCGCTCCATTCTATCAACATATGACAACAAAAGGAATAGTTGACATCTCCTATGAAGTATAAGAAGTATGAGAAGTAAGGTGGATGAGCTTGAGGCTCAGTTAGAGGTTGTTAGATATGACATTGTGGGGATTACTGAGACGTGGCTGCAGGAGGAAGGAGCCTGGTAAATTAATATTCAGGGTTATACATCCTATAGAAAGGACAGGCAGGCGGGCAGAGGAGGGGGGATAGCTCTGCTGGTGAGGGATGGAATTCAGTCCCTTGCGAGGGAAGACATAGAGACTGATGAGGTAGAGTCACTGTGGATTGAGTTGAAAAATTGTAAAGGCAAGAAGACACTAATTGGTGTTATCTACAGACCCCCAAATAGTAGCCCGGATGTAGGGTGTAAGTTGCAGCAGGTGTTAAAATTGGCATGTAACAAAGGTAATGCCACTGTGGTGATGGGGGATTTCAATATGCAGGTAGACTGGGGAAATCACGTTTGTTCAGGACCCCAAGAATGAGAGTTTGTAGAGTACCTCAAAGATGGATTCTTAGAGCAGCTTGTAATGGAGCCTACCAGAAGAAAGGCAATTCTGGATTTAGTGTTGTCCAATGAAACAAATATGATAAGAGAACTCGAGGTAAAGGAACTGCTTGGAGGTAGTGATCATAATATGATTAGTTCTAATCTGCAATTTGAGAAGGAGAAGGTTAAATCGGAAATGTCAGTGATGCAGTTGAACAAAGGGGATTATGATGGCATGAGAGAGGTGCTGGCCAAGGTAGACTGGAAAGGGATCCTAGCAGGAATGATGGTGCAAAAAGCAAAGGCAGGAATTTCTGGGCATAATCCGGAAGACGTAGGATCATTTCATTCCAAAAAGGAAGAAAGATTTTAAGGGGCGTAGGAGGCAACCGTGACTGACAAGAGAAATTAGGGATAGAATAAAACTAAAAGAAAAGATGTATAACACAGTAAAGAATAGCCGGAAGCCAGAGGATTGGGAAACTTTCATAGGACAACAGAAGGAAACAAAATGGGCAATACTGGCTGAAAAGATGAAGTATGAAGGGAAGCTGGCCAGGAATATAAAAAAGGACAGTAAAAGCTTCTTTAGATATGTTAAGGGAAAAAGAGTAGCAAAGTCAAATGTGGGTCCCTTGAAGGCAGACACGGGTGAAATTATTATGGGTCACAAGGAAATGGGAGAAGAGTTGAACAGGTACTTTGGATCTGTCTTCACTAAGGAAGACACAAACAATCTCCCAGATGTACTGGAAGACAGAGGATCTAAGAGGGTAGAGGAACTGAAGACGTTTTCATTAGGCGAGAAATAGTATAGGGTAAGCTAATGGGACTGAAGGATGATAAATCCTCTGGGCCTGATGGTCTGCATCCCAGGGTCCTCAGGGAGGTGGCTCTAGAAATAGTGGACGCATTGGTGATTATTTTTCCAATGTTTGATCGATTCAGGATCAGTTCCTGTGGATTGGAGGATAGCTAACATTATCCCACTTTTCAAGAAAGCAGCGAGAGAGAAAACGGGGAATTACAGACCAGTTAGCGTGACTTCGGTGGTGGGAAATATGCTGGAGTCAATTATTAAAGAGGTAATAATGGGGCATTTGGATAGCAGTAAAAGGATTAGTCCAAGTCAACATGGATTTAGAAAGGGAAATCATGCTTTACTAATCTTCAGGAGTTTTTTGAGGATGTGACAAGTAAAATGGATGAAGGGGTGCCAGTGGTTGTAGTGTATCTAGACTTTCAGAAAGCCTTTGATATGGTCCCGCATGGGAGACTGGTGGTAGGGTGTTGACATGGATAGAAAATTGGTTGGCAGACAGGAAACAATGAGTAGGAGTGAACGGGTCCTTTTCAGAATGGCAGGCAGTGGCGAGTGGAGTGCCGCAAGGCTCGGTGTTGGGGCCGCAACTGTTACCATATATTTTAATGTTTTGGAAGAGGGAATTATGAGCAACACTAGCACGTTTGTGGATGACACAAAGCTGGGTGGCAGTGTGAACTGTGAAGAGGATGTTAGGAGATTGCAGGGTGACCTGGACAGGTTGAGTGAGTGGGCAGATGCGTGTCAGATGCAGTATAATATAAATAAATGTGAGGTTATTCACTTTGGTGGCAAAAACAAGGGGGCAGATTATTATCTCAAAGGGGTTAGGTTAGGCAAGGGGGAGGTACAGCGAGAACTGGGCGCCCTTGTACACCGGTCACTGAAAGTTTGTGTGCCGGTACAGCAGGCAGTGAAGAAAGCTAGCTAATGGAATGTTGGCCTTCATAACAAGAAGATTTCAGTATAGGAGTAAAGAGGTTCTTCCACAGTTGTATAGGGCTCTAGTGGGACCACATCTGAGGTATTGTGTTCAGTTTCGGTCTCGAATTTGAGGAAGTACATCCTTGGGTTTGAGGCAGCGCAGCGTAGGTTCACGAGATTGATCCCTGGGATGGCGGGACTGTTATATGAGGATAGATTGAAAAGACTAGGCTTGTATTCACTGGAGTTTAGAAGGGTGAGGGGGGAACTTATAGAAACATATAAAATTATAAAAGGACTGGACAAGTTAGATGCAGGAAAAATGTTCCCAATGTTGGGCGAGTCCAGAACCAGGGGCCACAGTCTTAGTATAAAGGGGAAACCATTTAAGACTGAGGTGAGAAAAAAAGTTTTCACCCAGAGCATTGTGAATTTGTGGAATTCCTTGCCAGAGACCACAGTGGAGGCCAAGTCACTGGATGCTTAAGAGAGAGTTAGATAGAGCTCTAGGGGCTAGTGGAATCAAGGGATATGGGGAGAAAGCAGGCACGGGTTATTGATTGGGGATGATCAGCCACGATCTCAATGAATGGCGGTGCTGGCTCGAAGGGCCAAATGACCTCCTCCTGCACCTATTTTCTATGTTTCTATCTTGGGACAGGACCCTTCTTCAGACTAATTGGATCAGAAAAAGGATTCTGACCACCTCACCTATTCCTTTTCTCCAGAGATGCTGCCTGACCCGCTGAGCTGCTTCAGCATTTTGTGTGTCCATCTTAAATATATTAGAATTCAGTGAGAATTCTAAGGCTGAATAAAGGGTGACCAGTAGATGTAGTATATTTGGGTTTTCAGAAAGTATTCAGTCAGGTGCTGCAATATGTAAGAGCTTAGTGGAATTGTTGGTTTGTATATTAGCTGGGATAGAGCATTGAAGGGAGAACAGCATTCGAGAAGAGAACTGGGGATTATAGATTATTGGTTGGGACTTTCACTCAGTGATCCTTTCTGGGGTCTCAGCTATTCACAAGCTTCGTTAATGAATTGAATGGAGGGAGATGTGTGTGTGTTGTAGCCAGCTTTAATGTGTCCCTGAAGGAATGATTGCTATCAATACTCAGATAGGTTGTCATCTTTGATGTTAAGATTATTGATAGAATGATTCACAGGCTGGTATGTGAGCTAAAGAGAAATAGAATTGAGATTGTTTTAAAATTAATTCTCATTCGTTGCCGCAGTCTTGTCAACAATGATGACTTGCGTTGATGAATTACCTTTAAAGTGGTTGAGGGCATTCCACAATAGCTTTATTAGTCAATACTTCACGCTGATTTACAGGCGATATCAGGACACATGACCAAAAGCTTGTGCGTAGGAAGTGATCCGATGAATATCCAAAAGAGGAATGCGAGAGGTGGAGAGATATAGGGAAGAAGATCCAGGTTTGTTCAAGAGAGCAGAGTTTGATGGCACAGTGGCACAGTGGTACAGTTGCTGCCTTATTGTGCCAGTGACCCGGGTCTAATCCTGACTACGGCTTCTGTTTGTACAGAGATTTATGTTCCCCCCGTGGCCTGCGTGGGTTATCTCTGGGTGCTCTGGTTTCTCACCACACTCCAAAGGCGTACAGGTTTATAGGTTAGTTGGCTTCTGTAAATTATAAATTGTCCCCAGTGTGTAGCATAGAGTTGGTGTACAGGGTGATTGATGGTTGGCGCAGACTCGATGGGGTAAAGGGCCAGTTTCCGTGCTGTTTCCCAGAAGCCTAACATCTGAAGTAATGAAGAACTGGTTTCTCCAGGATTATCTGGTTTCTATCGTCACCCATGTGATGTTGCTTCCCAAACATAGAACATTGAACAGTGCAGCACCTGTACAGGTCCTTTGACCCACAATATCCATGCCGAACATGATCTCAAGATAAACTAATATCATCTGCCTGCACATGATCTTTTACTTTACTTTATATATAGTGCGGAAACAGGCCCTTCGGCCCACCAGCTCCACTTCAACCAGCGATCTCCTCGTACACGAGCACTATCCTACAAATTTACAAACTTACTGAAGTTAATTAAACTTACAAACCTGTATGTCATTGGAGTGTGGGAGGAAACCGGAGCACCCATGTGGTCACAGGGAGAGCGTACAAACATACAGACAACACCTGTAGTCAGGATTGAACTCAGGTCTCTGGCGCTGTGAGGCAGCAACTCTACCACAGCACCACCGGGCTGCCCTGAGTTCTGAGAAACAACGCGGTAACGATCAATTGAATCAATTTCAAGAGGGTTTCAATGTGCTTCTAACACACCCAATGCATTTTCCAGGGATTTTTTAGACTTTTAGACCAGGCTTTAGATATCAGATACAGTGTGGAAACAGGCCCTTCTAAACTAACATCAAGCAGACACGGCCAGCTATTGTGTAAGAAATCAATGCCAATTTGTTAAATCATTAAATATAGACACAATGTGCGTGAGTAACTCAGCGGGTCAGGCAGCATCTCTGGTGAACATGGACAGGTGATGTTTCGGCTTGGCTCAGGGCAGTGAAACGACTACTCAATGTCATGGGTTGGTCTTGGAATATAGTTTGATTTAGACATTATTGATACAGCATGGAAACAGGTCCTTCAGCCCACTGAGTCCGTGCCAACCAGCAATCATCCCATACACGAGTACTTTCCGATGCACACTCGGGACAATTTACAATTTTACCGAAGCCAATTAACCTACAAACCTGTACATCTTTCGAGTGTGGGAGGAAACTGGAGCTCCCGGGGAAGCCCATGTGATCACGGGGAGAACGTACAAACTCTCTGCATTTCCTACATATCCATGTGTTTTTCCAAATGCCTCTTGAACGCAGTTATCATATCTGCATCCATCGCCAACTCTGGCAGCATGTTCCAGGCACCTACCACCCTCTGTGGATAAAATTTGGCCCTGCACATCTTCTTTACACTTTACCCCCCTCAACTTAAACCCTGGCCTATAAATTCAAGTTATTCGTAATCCAGTAAACCCCTTATATTGGCATTCAAAGTTAACCACTCACTGGGGAACAGTGTTAAACTTAATATGAAACCAAGTAGTTTCACTGAAAAGGGAAAATTCAATGATACTTTGTTGTCTCGTGTACCTAGGTACAGTGAAATGCTTTGTGTTGTGTACATGCCGGGTAAAATCATACAGCAGACCTCACCCAAGCAAGTGTTGCTCAAGTGTTGCCATGTTTTAACTTAGGAGAAAAGTTACAAAAGCTCGGCAAAGTCCCCTGCGTCCACACATGGCAGCAGCCCCCCTTATGCCCCGCCTTGCCCCACTGTGTCCACCTTTGATCTAGGTGCCCCACCCTATTTTCCCCCCCCCCCCCCCCCCACCCTCCCTGCCGCATCCCCCTTCACTCTTGGCAACCCCCACTCAGGGTTCCCCTTCATTTTCAGGGCTCCCGCCAATTCCCCTCACCCCTGCCAGTTCTCAGCGGCCCTCCCACCCACTGGGTACCCCTTCATTCTCGGTACCCCCCCAGCACAGGTTCCTCCTTCATTAGTCCCCATTAGTTCTCAGCGGCCCCCCCTTATCAGGTAGCTCTTGGCCACCCTCCTCGCTCTCGACGATTCTTTATTCTTTTTTGGGATAATTTAAGATTAAAATTAGAGGTTTCCACTGATTTGCAAAACAGATGCATATGGAAAAAAAATCACTCAGCTCACTCGAGGTGTTTTAGATTTTCACAGTATATATGTGTGGTGACAGATGTGGCATAATTACACGTTGGTAGCAGGTCAAAAATGGCAGGAAGATTCCAATTGAATGGTCATTAATGCGGGAAATGAGGAAAAATTATTATTCAAATCAATTCCAGCCTCTATCCTTTCCAGCCAGATTAGCAACGTCACCAGAACAACTCATACAATCAGGTTTTCTGCTTTTACACCCACTCTCTGCTTTGTGGGATGAAGCGGTGATGCACTGAATTATAACGCAGCAATCAAGCTGTCGAGGCTCAGTTTTTAATAGACAAATGCACAATTCATGGGCGGCATAGTGGCATAGTGGTGCAGCTGGTAGAGCCGCTGCCTCACAGCACCAGAGATCCGGGTTCCATCCAGTCCTTGAGTGCTGTCGACGTGGAGTTTGCACGTTCTCCCTATGACTGCGTGGTGCTCCGGTTTCCTCCCACATCCCAAGGATGAGCAGGTTTGGAGGTTAAATGACCTCTTAATTTACAAACACAATTAAATTGTGTAGGGAGTGGATGCGAAAGTGGCATAACACAGAATGCAAGTGAATGGGTGATCAGTGGTCAGTGGGCTGAAGGATCTGGATCCATCCTGTATCATTCAATCAATCAATCAGTCAATCATATAACAGAAAGAAGGAACTGCAGATGCTGGTTTACAGAATAGGGCATAAAGTGCTGGAGTAAGTCAGCAAGTTAGGCAGCATCTCTGGAGAACATGGATAGGTAACATTTTGTGTTGGTCCCTTCTTCAGATTAATGGTGGGGAGAAGGGTGAAGCCTGGGAGAGAGGAAAGGCAGGACAAAGCGTGGCAGATATTAGTTGGATAAAGGTGTGGGGGGTGGGGGTGTACTTTCTTTCTTTCCCACATCCCCCCTTTTCTCCACTCCCTTCTGCCCCAACTGTCACCTATCTCTCCCCCCCCACCCACATTCCTTCCTCTGGCTTCACAATTTGCAACTTTTCAATCAGTCTTTCACTCTTTCTGTTTTAATCTCTCGCATTTTTTCCAACCGTCTACTTATCCAAAGCACCTCTTGCCTCCAACCTGCCACACTCTATCCTGCCTCTGCTCTCTTCCAGCTTTCTTTCCTCTCCCAGCCCTACAGTCAGTTCCACCATCCATAGAGTCATCGAGTCATACAACGTGGAATTAGGCCCTTCTGCTCAACTTGCCCGCGGTGACCAACGTGCCCCATCTGCACTAATTCCACCTTCCTGAGTTTGGTCCAAATCCTTCTAAACCTGTCATTTCCATGTATTTGTCCAAAGGTTTCTCAAACATTGTGATAGTACATGCCTCAACTACCTCTTCCAGCAGCCCGTTCCATACATCCACCACCATTTATGTAAAAAGATTTCCCCTCAGGCTCTCCCCCCTCAACTTATCTGGTTCTCGATTCCCATATTCCAGGTAAAAGACTGTGTGTGTTTACCCTATATATTCCCCTTATGATCATGTACACCTCTATAAGATCACCTCCTCATCTTCCTGCACTCCAGAGGAATAAAGTCCTAGCCTGCTCAACGTCTCCCTATCTCAGGCACTCAAGTCCTTATAAGACAGTTACTAGTAATTGCAATGTGAAATGTATCCAGAGAATAGTTTGAATGCGGAAAGCTGCATCCCAAATTGAACACAATAGCACAGATGCATTTATGCAGAGCTAGATAAACATGTAAGAGGATGGAAGGATGTACTGACAAAGTGGGAGGAGGAGGCTTGTGTGGAATTTAATCACCACCTGTCGGGTTCATTTTCAGTCTCTTCGCTGTCATTTCTATGAAACTCCATGAGTATATATTCGCAAATTCTTTAACCCCATAACGGCAACAGTTATGGAGGCACAGTACCGCAGTGGTAGAGTTGCTGCCTTACAGCGCTGGAGGTCAGGGTTCAACCTGACTACGGGTGCTATCTGTAAGGAGTTTGTACATTCTCCCTGAGACTGTGTAGGTTTTCTCCCGGGTCTTTAGTTTAGAGATTCAGTGCGAAAACAGTCCCTTCAGCCCACCGAGTATGCACGAACCAGCGATCACCCTGTACATTAGCATCATCCTACACTCGAGGGATAATTTACTATCTTTATCAAGGCCAATTAACCTACAAACCTGTACATCTTTGGAGTGTGGGAGAAAGTAGGAGCACCCTGCGAAAACTCTTGTTTCTGTATTCACCCACGTCACTTTGAATGTTAAATACAGATTTTAGCTTTATGTGTCTTTTCTGCCCATGAGTGGTTCGGGACCAACATAATTACTTCAGTTTGAAGGCCAAAAGGTCAGGTTTTAACGTTCACTGCTGGGTGGAAAAAATTGTGATAATAAGTCTGACGTAACATGGCATCTGTGAATAAATAGTCAAGTAGAATTGCTGTGGGGCAAATTTTAAATATGCAACTTAATGCGTTGACAGCATATATAAGGAAAGTAATGCCCCTGTCCCACTTTGGAAACCTGAACGGAAACCTCTGGAGACTTTGCGCCCCACCCAAGGTTTCCATGCAGTTTCCGGAGGTTCCCAGAGGTTTTTGTCAGTCTCCCTAATGGTTGAAAGTGGTTTCTGCTTCTTCTTACCTCCACTACCTTCCACTACCTGCAACCTCCGGCAACCACCTTCAAATAGCAACGCAACCGGCTTCGACTAAAAAATGACCGATTTTTAAAACGGCAACGTATTTTTAGTCTCGGCCGGTTTTAAATTTTTTGAAATAATCGCCAGAACATAGAAGAAGCGGAAACCATTTTCGACCATTAGGGAGACTGACAAAAACCTCCGAGAATCTCCGGGAACCGCACGAAAACCTTCGGCGGGGTGCAAAGTCTCCTGAGGTTTCCTAAGTGGGACAGGGCACTGAGCTCTGGAGCACTGGAGCTCTGACTTGTTTTTGTCAATGACTAGTTTTTGTAATGTAACAAAGTAATTTTTGTTGCATCAAAGAGGTAGTTTTAGTAGATCGGGCACTGCTCCAGGAGATCGACTGGGCTTTGAAAATAGTGCCAGAACCTGGCGACTCTTGCATGCACTCAGAGCGTTTGAGTTTGAGTTTAGTTTATTGCCACATTTACTGATGTACAGTGAAAAGCTTTTTTCTGTGTAACCAGTCAGCGGAAAGACAATATACGATTACAATCGAGCCATCCATGGTGTAAGATATATGATAAAGGGAATAACATGAATAATGTTTAGTGCAAGATAAAGCCAGTAAAGTCCAATCAAAGATAATTGCTGCCTTTCAACACCAGAGACCGGAGTTTGATCCTGACTACGGGTGCTGTCATTATGAAGCTTGTCCGTTCTCCCCGTGACCTGCGTGGCTTTTCTCCGGGTGCTCCGGTTTCATCCCACACTCCAAAGATGTACAGGTTTGTAGGTTAATTTGCTTTGGTAAAATTTTTAATTGTCCCTAGTGTGTGTACGATAGTGTTAGTGTGCGGGGATCGCTGGTCGGCGCTAACGGTGAGCCGAAGGGCCTGCTTCCGTGCTGTTTCACTAAATTAATCCAAATTAAACTGCCTGGGTTGCACTGAGGATTTTGGGTTTTGTTGTGCTTTTTAGAACTATATTAGGCTTTTATTTATTGAACGTTTATTTTTGTTTCTTTATTATCTATTGAGTGTTGCATTTACAGTACAAACGTGGTGTGCTGATGCAGCAAGTAAGAATTTCATTGTTCCTTTTTGGTACATATGACAATGGAAACACTCTTTCATTGAGACACACAGCGTGGAAATACGCCCTTCAGCACAACTTAGTCATGCCGACCAACATGTCCCATCCACACTAGTACCACCCGCCTGTGTTGGCCCATATCTCTCTAAACCTTTCCTGTACATGTTATCTGTCCAAATGTTTTTTACACATTGTGATAGTACCTGCCTCAACTACCTCCTCTGGGAGCGCATTCCATACACACACCAACCTTTGTGTAAAAAAGTTGTCCTTCAGGTTCCTATTAAATCTATCCTCCTCATATTAAACATATATCCTCTGGTTCTTTTCCTTACTCCAGGTAAAAGGACTGTGCATTTATCCTATCTATTCCCCTCATGATCTGACACGCCTCTATAAGATCACCCCTCATCCTCATATTCGCCAGGGAATAATGTCCAAGCCTGCGCAACCTCTCCCCATAGCTTAGTTAAATCTTCTCATCATCTCATGCCAGCTCTCATCAATGTTAGTACAATCCAGCAAGTTTCAGGACAATGCTAGACGTAATTATTTCATATATCCAAGTGTCAAATTAATCATTTTGATGTGAGAAATAATTGATGAGCACAACCTCAGTTAGATAAAAGAAATGAAACTGTAATCCCTTATTTTAATATGACTGCTTAATAATGTTCTAATTACCTTGCTGTAAATTATCCTGTAATTTGGAACTAATTTGACATAACAAATGACAATTATATTAATAAGGGAACATTGTCATTGTAAATTCTCTCTGCTTCTTTCTGCTTTAATCCCTCCCCCGTAAGTCATTCTCTCCCCAAAGCAGGGATCTAAACGCATAAAATTTGGCCACCAGCAAAATCAAGGACGGTTCTCACCCCCTCTTCCCCCTCTCCCTTCAGGCAAGAGGTACAGAAGTGTGAAAACGCACACATCCAGATTCAGGCAACGGAACCATCCCATCAACAACCAGAGAGCGGTCCTAACCTACCATCTATCTCACTGGAGACCCTCAGTCTATCTTTAATCGGACTTTAACTTGCACTAAACATTATGAATTTAATCCTATATCTGTACACTGTGGATGGCCTGATTGTAATCACATATAGTCTTTTCGCTGACCAGTTAGCACGCAACAAAAAGGTTTTCACTGCACCTCGACACATGTGACAATGAACTAAAAGTAAAACTAACACTTCTGCCTAGCCCTAAGGGAGTGCAACACAATTGAAGGTGCCATATTCTTGAAAGGACTAAATTGAGTATTATAGTGATTGCTTCCATGTTGAGGGATATCTTCCTTGGAGCAAAGAAGTTTGCAGCACAATTAATGGAGGCATTTAAAATATTTTTGTTTTGTTTTTTAGTTTAGTTTAGAGATTCAGTGTGGAAACAGGCCCTCAGCCCACCGGGTTGGCACCAACTAGCATTCACCCGTACATTAGCATCCACTGCCTGCACACCAATGTGCCCTTTAATTTTTAGTAGTTCGTGTGCGCAGAAACCTTGTATTGTGTAATTTTTTATGCTGTTATAAATGAATGTGCGCACTGAATTCTTGTGCAAATATATGACCTCATGAGCTTTTGGTGTAGCAGTTTTTACTATTTCGTTAAGCCATACAACTTTAAACCAGCTCGCAGTTCCTTTGCGCTTCATACCCTTTGCATCCTTTGAATTTGACATGGTGAATCATAACTTTTTTCAATAAAAACTCAATAAGCGAGCTACAGAATTAGAAATGAATCTTTGTAACTGTACAATAAAGTCAATATGATCATGAGAATTTTACAAATAAGTATAAATTATATTATATAATTATTGATTACTACATTTTAGATATCATTGTAGTATCTATGACAGGGTCCTCCAAACATTTCAGCATGAGGGACACATTATATATTTGGCACATTTTTGCGGCCCATAGGAAAAAATAAAGAAATGTCAGTTTTATAAATGTAATGAAAGAGAGAGAGAGAGAGATAGACAGCGAGAGAGAGAGAGAGAAGGGAACAGAGAGAAAGGGGTGAGAGAGAGAGGGGGGCAGAGAGAGGCAGAGAGATGGAGAGAGAGGCAGAGAGAGAGAGAGGGGCAGAGAGGAGAGAGAGAGGCAGAGGGAGAGGCAGAGAGGCAGAGAGAGAGATGGGCAGAGAGAGAGGGATAGAGGGGGAGGCAGAGGGAGAGGGAGGCAGATAGTGAGGGAGAGGCAGAGAGAGGGAGAGGCAGAGAGAGAGAGAGAGAGGCAGATAGAGAGAAGCAGAAAGAGAGAGAGGCACAGAGAGAGAGAAGCAGAGCGAGGGAGGCAGAGCTAGAGAGGCTGAGCGTGAGAGGCAGAGAGAGAGAATCAGAAAGAGAGAGGCAGAAAGAGAGGCAGAGAGAGAGGCAGAGCAGAGAGAGAGAGGCAGAGAGAGTGGCAGAGAGAGAGAGGCAGAGAGAGAGAGAGGCAGAGAGAGAGAGAGAGAGAGAGGCAGAGAGAGAGGCAGAGAGAGAGAGAGAGAGGCAGAGAGAGAGAGAGAGAGAGAGAGAGAGAGAGAGAGAGAGAGAGAGAGAGAGAGAGAGACAGAGAGAGAGGGAGAGAGAGGAGAGAGAGAGAGGAGAGAGAGAGAGAGAGAGAGAGAGAGGGAGGCAGAGAGAGAGAGGGAGAGGGAGAGAGAGAGAGAGAGAGAGAGAGAGAGAGAGGCAGAGAGAGAGAGAGCGAGAAAGGGAGAGCAGAGAGAGAGAGAAAGAGAGGCAGAGAGAGAGAGAGAGAGAGAGAGAGAGAGAGAGAGAGAGGCAGAGAGAGAGAGAGAGAGGCAGAGAGAGAGGCAGAGAGAGAGAGAGAGAGAGAGAGAGAGAGAGAGAGGCAGAGAGAGAGAGAGAGAGAGAGAGAGAGAGAGCAGAGAGAGAGAGACAGACAGAGAGAGAGAGGCAGAGAGAGAGAGGCAGAGAGAGAGAGAGAGAGAGAGAGGGAGAGAGAGAGAGAGAGAGAGAGAGAGAGAGAGAGAGAGAGAGGAGAGAGAGAGAGAGAGAGAGAGAGAGAGAGAGAGAGAGAGAGAGAGAGAGAGAGAGAGAGAGAGAGAGAGAGAGAGAGAGAGAGAGAGAGAGAGAGAGAGAGAGAGAGAGAGAGAGAGAGAGAGAGAGAGAGAGAGAGGGCAGAGAGAAAGTCCCCCTCCTTTGGGAGCCATTTGTGATGTCGTTTGTACTTAGTCCGATCTCTGTGGCAAGGATTTTCTCAGTGAAAAATTTTCAAAACTACGTGCGCTTTATACCTGGGTAGTCACGTGGTGCGGCGCTCAAATGATGCGCAAATGGCGTACCGACGGCATACAGGCGGCGCATGGTTACAGACGTTGATGCATGGTGATGCATATTAAATTAGCATAGGCAATGTTCGTGCATCACTGTGCATAACCATGCATCACCACGCGTTACACGTGCACCGTCAGTACATCAGCGTACATTATCAGTACGTCAGCGTTTGCAAAGGATACATCACGCAGGTGGCGTGCGAGAATTTTGAGCATTCCATGGGGAGATAGAAACTGTTGGCATTGAGGGAGGGGTCAGGAACTTGAGGACAAAGATTGAAGGTGATACTACTCCTCCTCCTACTTACCCCTGGATCATGACCCCACTGACGAGCACCAGGTCACTATCTCTAGCACCATCACCGACTTCATCAACTCCAACGCCCTGCCCACCCCGAGCCTCCAACCTCATCATTCCCCAGCCCAGCACGGCCCGATTTTACCTTCTCCCCAAAATTCACAAACCTGACCATCCCGGTAGACCCATTGTCTCTGCCTGTTCGTGCCGTACCAAACTCATTTCCACATACCTTGACTCCATCCTATCCTCCTTGGTTAAATCCCTCCCTACCTATGTTCAAGCCACCTCAGACACTCTCTGTCGTCTCCGCGCATTCCATTCTCTAGGCCCCCATCCTCTCATCTTCACCATGGACGTCCAGTCACTCTACACCTCCATCCCCCACCAGGATGATCTCAAAGCCCTCCATTTCTTCCTCGACTGGAGAAGCAACCTATACCCGGCCACTGATATTCTCCTCCGCCTAGCGGAGTTGGTCCTTACCCTCAATAACTTCTTGTTTGACTCCTCCAATTTCCTCCAAATACAAGGCGTAGCTATGGGCACGCGCATGGGCCCCAGCTACGCCTGCCTCATTGTAGGGTACGTCGAACAATCCTTGTTCGAGGCATACCAGGGCCCCATCCCAGACCTCTACCTCCGGTACATTGACGACTGCTTTGGTGCCACCTCCACACACCCACACACAACTCACTGACTTCATCCGCTTCAGCACTAACTACCATCCGGCACTCAAATAAACTTGGACCATTTCCGACACTTCCCTACCATTCCTTGACCTCACTATCTCCATCGCAGGTGATAGACTTCTGACTGACATCCACTATAAACCCACTGACTCCCATGGGTATCTGGACTACACTTCCTCCCGTAAGGACTCCGTCCCATACTCCCAATTCCTCCGTCTACGCCGCATCTGCTCCCAGGATAAGGTGTTCCACACCAGGGCATCTGAAATGTCCTCATTCTTCAGGGAATGGGGGTTCCCCTCCCCTACCATAGATGAGGCTCGCACCAGGGTCTCTTCCATACCCCGTAACACTGCTCTCTCTCCCCATCCCCCCACTCACAACAAGGGCAGAGTCCCCCTAATCCTCACCTTTCACCCCACTAGCCTTCACATACAACAAGTAGTCCTCCATCAGTTTTGCCACCTCCAACGTGACCCTACCACTCCCACATCTTCCCATCTCCCCCCCTGTCTGCCTTCCACAAAGACCGCTCCCTCCGTAACTCCCTTGTCAATTCTTCCCTTCCCTCCCGCACCACCCCCTCCCCGGCACTTTCCCTTGCAACCGCAAGAGATGCTACACCTGTCGCTTTACCTCCCCCCTCGACTACATTCAAGGACCCAAGCAATCGTTCCAGGTGCGACAGAGGTTCACCTGCATCTCCTCCAACCTCATCTATTGCATCTGCTGCTCTAGATGTCAGCTGATCTACATCGGTGAGACCAAGCATCGGCTTGGCGATCGTTTCGCCGAACACCTCCGCATTAACCAACCTGACCTCCCGGTGGCTCAGCACTTCAACTCCCCCTCCCATTCCGTATCCGCCCTCTCTGTCCTGGGCCTCCTCCTTGGACAGAGTGAGCACCACCAGAAATTGGAGGAACAGCACCTCATATTCTGCTTGGGGAGTCTGCATCCTGGTGGCATGAACATTGAATTCTCCCAATTCTGTTAGCCCTTGCTGTCTCCTCCCCTTCCTATCTCTCCCTCAGCCCTGGGGCTCCTCCTCCTCCTTTTTTCCTTTCTTCTCCCCGCAGTCTGAAAAAGGGTTTCGGCCTGAAACGTTGCCTATTTCCTTCGCTCCATAGATGCTGCTGCACCCGCTGAGTTTCTCCAGCTTTTTTGTGTAACTTTGAAGGTGATTCTCTAAGGAACCAAAGTTCACATGAGGGAGAACTATTTTGTAGGAATGGATAAGGTCTGGATTGAACTGTTGGGGGTAACGGTGGAGGTTGAGAGGAGACCTTATGGAAGTGTGGACAAAATTATGAGAGACATAGATAGGATAAACAGTCAAAACCCTTTTCCCCAAGTTGGAAATGTCAAAGATTAGAGGGCATAGCTTTAAGGTAAGAGTGGCAATGTTTAAAGATGTACTGGGTATGTTTTATTTACACAGAGAGTGGTGGGGGACTGGAACGCACTGACAGGTGTGGTGCTGGACGCAGGTTCGATTGTGGCATTTAAGAGGTTTTTAGGCACATGGATATGCAGGGAATGAAAGCATATGGATCATGTACGGGCAGAGATTATTTTATCTTTGGCATCATGTTCGGCACAGCTATTGTGGAGCAAAGGGCTTGTTCCTCTGCTGTACAGTTCAATGGTCTATGTTCTGTGTTCTTTGAACATTAATCAATGAATACAGCTTTGCTGGAATGGCTAGTTTCTGAAAAATGAATAAATAAAACAATATCACATACAAGAGTGATGTGGGGATTGCTGGTCGGTACGGACTAAATTGGCTGAAAGCCCTGTTTCCGCGCTGTATCTCTAAACTAAACTAAACTAAAAAAACCTACATATGCACACACACATAGAAACACAATGTGCATATTCACACACACACACACACACTTAAACATCATCGCATACACACTTAAATACATGCACACACTCAAGCTCATGCACAAACACATGCACACAAATGCACACACAAACACATGCACACACGTACACACACACATGTACACACATACATACACACTCACATGTTTCTGGATTTATTAAGAGTTTAGTTTAGTTTATTATTGTCACTTGTGCCGAGGTTCAGTGAAAAGCTTTTTTTGTTGCATGCTACCCAGTCAATGGAAAGACTATGCATGATTACAATCAACCCATGCACAGTGTTCAGAAACAGGATAAAGGGTATAACATTTAGTACAAGATAGTCCAGTGAAGTCCGATTAAAGAGTTTGAAGGTCTCCAATGAGGTAGATGGTAGGTCAGGACCGCTCTGTGGTTGGTGAGAGTGACTGTCTAGGCTGATTTCCTCTGCTAATAGTTGCAGGTTCCCAGGGAGCAGTCACTGCTGCCTTGCCTGTGATCAACACATCTCAGGCAGCCCATGGAGTGAACTCAGTGGAACACCAGACCTGGACTGGACCACCAGGGGGAGTTCTCTTCAATCTTGTCCCAATAATTTCCTATCACATCAGAACTATCGAAGACAGAACTGATAGTAAAATGTCGTGACACTCGGAACTGCAGATGCTGGAATCTTGAGTAAAACGCCAAGTGCCAGAGTGTTCCTGAGCTACTATCTACCTCATTGGGGACCATTGGACTATCTTTAATTGGACTTAACTGGACTTTATCTTGCACTAAATGTTATTCCCTTTGTCATGTATCTGTGCACTGTGAATGGCTCAAATGTGATCATTGTGTAGTCTTTCAGCTGACTGGTTATCACGGAATAAAAGTTTTCTGCTGTACCTCGGTATATGTGACAATAAATTAAACTGAACTAACTCAACTACAGAAGTAATGGACGCGATATTTCAGGTCGAGATCCATCTTCAGACTCTGATGTCAAGACATCACTGAGCAAAGGCAAGAAATTACACAAGAATCAAATTAATTCCTCCTTGAAAGATTCTTCTTAATCTGGCTTTACAATTCATAACTCCTATCCACCTCATGCGTTTTGTCTTTCATCTCTGGTCTTTGCCCAACTAACTTATCAAAAGACCCCCTCACCTGTATCCACCTATCACTTGCCAAGTTTTGTCCTGCACCTCCACTCTCACCCCCTCCCCCCCACACCCCACCGCAATCTGTCAGAAGAAGGGTTCTGATCCAATGTCACCTATCCATATTCTTCAGAGATGCTGCCTGACCCACTGAGTTACCCCAGCACTCTGTCCCTTTTTTGTTAACCAGCATCTGCAGTATCTTGTCCCCTTGAAAGATTATCATGTGTTCAGTCTTTCACCCAGAGCATGGAATCAAGAACCAGAGGACATAGGTTTAAGGCGCGAGGAAAAAGATTTAACAGGAACCCGAGGGACAACATCTTCACAGGGTGATGGGTGTATGGAACGAGCTGCCAAATGTCGATGTGAAAGTGGGTTAGCATCGAACTGGTGTGGACGAATGTTCGAAGGTCAGTGCAGACTCCTTGTAACCAAGGACCTCTTTCCATGCTGTATCTTTCAATCAATTCAATTCAGTCAATTAAAACAGCATCCTGGTGAATCACTTTGTATGTTTGGCACAGTCTCCAGCATAATCACATCCTTCCTGTAGTGAACCATTTGTTCACACAGTAATTATTGACGTAATTATGATGAAATACATCCTATTTGATCACCTGTTACTACCTTTGCACTTAAAGGTATATGTTACAGGAAATATGTTGAACTGGAAAGAGTGCAGAGAAGATTTATGAGGACATCTGAAGAAGGGTCTTGACCGAAAATGTTACCCAGGTTTTTGTGTCTATTTACAAGGACGTTACCAGAGCTCGAGGGCCTGAACTATAGGGAGAGGTTGCGCAGGCTAAGACATTATTCCGTGGAGCACAGGAGGCTGAGGGGTGATCTTATGGAGGTATAAAAATAATAAGGGGAATAGATAGCATGAATGGGTGTGAGTTATGTTTGTGTGTGTGGGTTTTTACCCAGGGTAGGGGAATCAAGAACCATAGGTATGTGAGGTGGGGAAAGATTTACTAGGAACCTGAGTAAGTAAATAAGTAAGTTTTATTTATATAGCACGTTTTAAGACACCAAAGTGCTTTACATAAAATAAATAATGTTTCCATACAACCATAGAAAAAGGTTAAAAAAAAGTTCAAAAAAATAAAACAAATGGACACAACACATTATAGAGTTCAACACAAACGTCCCCCCACAGCAGAATCAAAAATTTCCACTGTGGGGAAAGGCACCAGAAAGTTAAGTCCTCTTCCTCTGTGAAACACCCGAGGTCGGGGCCCATTTGTGGCCTTGCAGACAGTCCGATAATTTTCAAGGCCCTCTTGCCCTGAAGATGGAACTCCGGCGTCGGGTGAAACATACCTCAGCGGCTTGGAAAGTCTTGAGCGGTCCCCGGAGACCGGGGCACTCGTAATCCTCAGGCCACGCCAGTTGGAGCTCCGACCTCGGCGAACTCGATCCAAGGCTCCGCGGCACTGCAAATCCAGTGCCGCCCGCGGCCGGACGCCCGCAGCCACAGCTCCGCGATGTTGGGAGTCGGCGCCCACAGCGATCCGGTAAGGCATCGACCGCGCCGCCGCCGAAGCTGTAGTCCCGACCGGTCCCGACAGGAAGCGCCGTTCCATTCTAGATGGTAGGCCGCGAGGAAGGGGCGAAGAAGCAGCTCGGAGGGAGCTGCCTCTCCGACCAGGTAGAAGAATAAGAAATAAAGTTTCCCCCTTCCCCACCCCCACCCACCACATAAAAGACCTCCAACTAACAGGACAGTGGGCAGGCTGCCATACACAGACTGCGCCCACTCCTGCACATCCGCCATCTTGAGGGGAAGATTTTTACACAAAGGGTGGTGGGTATATGGTTTGAACTGCTGGAGGTGGTAGTTGAGGCAGATACTATTGCAATGTTTAAAAAACTTTCAGACATGTACATGGATAAGACATGTTTAGAGGGATATGGGCAAACTGCAGGCAGGTAGGATTAGTGTAGATGGGACATATTGGTCGGTGTGGGCAAGTTGGGTCGAAGGACCTGTTTCCATGCTCTGTGACCATGACTCTATTCATCATGGGAATCAGTGACAAGACTGTTATTTATTGGCCAGTATGAAGGTAATGGTGACAACCATTGTAGAGAAAATTTTTAACGTGCAACACATTGGGTAGTCAGAAGTTAACTATAGGCCAGAGTGGGTAGGAATGAAAGATGTCAACATAGAACATAGAACAAATGTTTAAGCAGAGATTGATAGCTTCATGATTAGTAAGGGTGCCAAAGTTTATGGCAAGAATCCAGGAGAATGGGGTTGAGAGGGAAATATAGATCAGCCATGATCGAGTGGTGGAGGAGACCCGAAAGGCCAAATGCCACAATTCTGCTCCAATGTCTTATGATTATGAGCTTATTGATCTTTTGATACGATATTTTGAGTGGGAGCACTCTTTTAGATGGACTGTGGCTTAGGATGGGGGATGGGGGATGGACGACAGATGGCACAATGGGCTAAGTGTTCGGCTGGCGACCGGAAGGTAGCCGGTTCGAATCCCGCTTGAGAGTGTGGTTGGTCCTTGGGGAGACACTTCACCCACCTTTGGGGTAAAGTGATATGTGAAGCACTTTGGGGTCAATGCAAGTTGACTAAAAATGTGCTATATAAATAAGATTATTATTATTATTATTATGGGGAATGCTGGAAGAGAGGTGGGGGGGAGGGGGCAAGTGATAGGTGTTTACAGATGAGGGTGCTTTTTGACAGGCAGATGGCTGGACAAAGGCCAGAGATGAAAAGACAAAAGGTGTGAGATAAGAGGGTAAAAATGTGAAGCAAGATAAAGGAACACAGTTGGAAAGGGGTTGGGGGAAATGGGAAAATAAGATGGTGGGGAGGAATAGGGGGAGAAGGTAGTTGTTGGTTAATTACCTGAAATCCTGACTACTGTTGCTGTCTGTTCAGAGTTTGTTCATTCTCCCTGTGCCCGTGTGGGTTTCCTCTGGGTGCTCCAGTTTCTTCCTGCATTCCATAGGTAAATTGATTTCTATAAATTGTGTGTAGAATAGAACTAGTGTATGGGTGATCACTAATTGGTGCAGACACGGTGGGCTGAAATGCCTGTTTCCACATAGTATCTCTAAACTAAACTACTCAAACCACTCAGCTAACTATTCAGAATCAAAAAAGTGGTCCAACCGAAAACGTCACCTATTCCTTCTCTCCACAGATGCTGCATGACCCGCTGAGATACTACAGCATTTTGTGTCTATCTAAACTAAACTAAATTGTTCCCCTCTTACCTCAAACCTCTGTCCTCGGTTCTTGATTTCCCCCTCCTGGGAAAGTATGTAAAATGAGAAAAGATATTCTATTTCTCTGAATTGCGTTTTTGTGATGAATTCATGGTGAGAGTTGTGGGAATACAAATGGCTATTCTCACGAGTTTGTCCTAACACTTACGGTTTTTTCCTCTTGATAGTTATGTCCCTGACCAAGAGGCTAGTCAATAAAACCATGAAGTGTGAAGTTGACCGATGATTGAACCGTTGTGTGATCACCTGGAAACTTCAATTATCACTGAATGCAACCAAGTGGTTATTCATTGCTGTCAGTGGTGAACTATTGAGAATAATCAGTCATGTCGGGCTGCCTTTATACTGCAATCCTGCTTGACACTGGCACCTGGTTGATAGCAGTGCTGTCTGACAGTTCTAAACTAGACTCATGGCAACATACTGCTGTCAAACAGGGAGAGGACAAGTCACGTAAATATGTGCATTGTACTGTGAGTATGTGTGTGTGTGTGTGAGAGAGAGAGAGTTGAATGGCTGTGAGTGTGCGTGTATGTGTGAGAGAATATGAGTCTGTGAGCGTATGTGTGTCTGTTTGTGTGTGCAAGTTTGAAGTTAGTCACATGTGACAATTCATAAAACAGTGCCAGAACTGATATTGTATATATATCTTATCTACTTCTGGTTCTGATGAGAAAAAAAAGAAAATAGGTCTCATCTCCACGTCTTTCACTCCTGCCCAAAATTTAGTTAAGAGACACAGCATGGAAACAGACCCTTCAGCCCACCGATTATACGATGACCATTGATTACCCATTCACACTAGTTCTAAGGTACACAAAAATGCTGGAGAAACTCAGCGGGTGCAGCAACATCTAAGGAGCGAAGGAAATAGGCAACGTTTCGGGCTGAAACCCCTCTGCTGACCCGAAATGTTGCCTATTTCCTTCGCTCCATAGATGCTGCTGCACCCGCTGAGTTTCTCCAGCATTTTTGTGTACCTTCGATTTTCCAGCATCTGCAGTTCCTACTTAAACACACTAGTTCTATGTTATTCCACTTTCTCATCCACTCGCTGAACACTTGGGGCAATTTGCAAAGGCCAATTAACCAACAATCCCACACATCTTTAGGATCGGGAGGAATCTTTAGGATTGGAAGTATCCAGAGGAAACACACGCGGTATGAGTGAGAATGTGCAAACTACACACAGGTAGCACCCGAGGTCTAGCTTTTGTTCCTCCCAGCCCTGCAATCAGTCTTTGGAAGGGTCATTGCTGCAAAAAACCTATCTGTTTAAAAAAAAACTGTGACATTGAAACATTAGTTGCTCTTACTCTGGAGGTATTCCCCTAGAAAGTTAGGTTTATGCATAGGCACTGTTTAACCTATTACAAATTCCATCACCATTTTCATGACTTGAGAATTCAATTCTCAGAAAACATAGTACTTAATACAACCAAACTCAATTCACAGAGGAGTAATGACTGTAGGGAATACCTCAGTTAAGAAACCCTGCCAAGGAAAATGGAAAAATGTAATGGATTTTTTTTTAGCTACGATGAAAAGATGTGGCTGGAGTCTTAAAAGATTTAGGGAAAGACTCTGATCCAATGAAGAATGCTCTCTTGTTAATAGACGCCACTCTGTTCAATTATTACTTAGTTTGAAAATTAATATCTTTTGAAACTTGCAATGTTTGCAGTTGCAATAATTCCAAACTGTCTCTAGAGCTACCTCACAGTGACAGAATACCGAGTTTAATCCTGACCTCAGGTTCTATCTGTGCGGAGTTTGCACGTTCTCCCTGTGGCCATGTGGGTTTCCTCCATGTGCTCTGGTTTCCTCCCATGTCCGAAAAATGTGCAGGTTTGTAGGTTACTTGGTACTTCGCCCTCTGCAAATTCCCCCTAGTGTGTAGGGAGTAGATGCAAAAGTGGGATAACATAGAACAAGTGTGAACAGGCCTGAAGGAATAGTGAAAGGCCTGGATAGAGTGGAAGTGGAGAAAATATTTCCACTAATGGGAGAATCTAAGACCAGAGACCATAACCTCAGAATAAAAGGACATACCTTTAGATAGACGTTGAGGAATTTCTTTAATCAGGGGATGATGAATCTGTGGAATTCATTGCCACAGAAGGCTGTGCAGGCCAAGTCAATGGATATAGTGAAGGTGGAGATAGATTCTTGATTATTAAGGGGGTCAGGGGTTATGGTGATAAGGCAGGAGAATGAGGTTGAGAGAGAAAGATAGATCAGCCATGATTGAATGGCGGAGTAGACTTGATGGGCCGAATGGTCTAATTTTGCTCCTACATTTTATGAACATGAACGGGTGGTCAAGTATAAACTCGATAGGCTGAATGGTCTGTGTTCATCTTTCACTTCAATTCAATCAATGTTCCAGTGCTATAAGTGTTATTAGATGATGAATCAATCTTTTTTTATTAAAAGAGAGATTTTGATTTGACTGATGTCACTGAAAACCTTTGGATATTTCCACAAGATTAAAAGTAAATTATATATATTTTTACTAATTCATGCATGGAATGTGAACATTATTAGCGATCTCTATTTTATTTTTCCCAGGGTGGAAATGTTCAACACTAGAGGGCATAACGATAAGGTGAGAAGGGGAAAGTTAAATAGAGATGTACGGGGCAATTGTTTTTACACAGAGACTAGTGGGGGCTTGAAACACATTGCCAGGGTGATGGTGGAGAAATATATGACATGTTTATGAAGCTTTTAGATAGGCACATGGAAGTGCATGGAATAGGGAGAAATGGGTAGTAGGAAGGAACTGCAGATCCTGCTTTATACTGAAGATACGCACAAAGTGCTGGAGTAACTCAGTGGGTCAGGCAGCATTTCTGGAGACAAAAGATGGGTGACATTTCGGGTCGGAACCCTTCTTCAAGGTTCTGAGCTGAAATGTCACCCATCCTTTTTCTCCAGAGATGATGCCTGACATGTTTGGTTTGCTTCAGCCCTTTGTGTCTATCAGATTGATCATGGATCATGTGCAGGCAGATGAGATCTGTTTGACTTGGCATCATGGTCGGCACAAACATTGTGGGCCGAAGGGCTTGTTCCTGTGCTGTACTGTGCTGTGTTCTATGTTCTATATATCACAAGGTCACTTGAGAGGAAATTGAAGTAGAAACAAGAAACTACAGATGCTGGTTTACAAAAAAAAAGACAGTGCTGGAGTATGTCCTCTTGAAGCAATGCAGCCAGAACACTGAGCTTTAAGTGAGTAATGTAGTTGTGGAACGTGAGGGGGGTCTGAATAATGGTCCCAAACCAAAATGTGTCTGACTCTATCCATGCTCTCCAGAGAGGCTGCCTGACCTGCTGAGTTACTCTGGCACTTTGAGTCCTATGTTTTTAAGTCTTAACTATATTGATGGATCACATATGTCACATATGGCATAATTGCTAACTAGAAGAATTTGTTTGAATCAAATGGGTTGTTATGACAGTTCGTTGATAACATTCAAACTAGCTTCACTGAAAAATAAATTGAGTATTGATTAATGGATTTTACTAGAATTTGTGAGTTCAAACTTAGGGCAGTAGAGTTGCTGCCTTACAAAAACCCCCAAGAGACCAAGGTTCAATCCTGACTACGGGTGCTGTCTGTACGTTTACACATTCTTCCCGTGACCATGTGGGTTTCTCCGTGTGCTCCAGTTTCCTCCCACATTCCAAAGACGTACAGGTTTGTAGGTTAATTGGCTTCTGTATATTATCCCTAGTGTGTAGGATAGAACTAGTTATAGAGTCATACAGTGTGGAAACAGGCCCTTTGGCCCAACTCACCCAAGCCAGCCAACAATATCCCAGCTACCCTAGTCCCACTTGCCTGCGCTAGGTCCATAACTTTCCAAACCTGTCCCATCCATGTACCTGTTCAACTGTTTCTTAAATGATGGGATAGTCCCAGCCTCAACTACCTCCTCTGGTAGCTTGTTCCATACACCCACCACTCTCTGTGTGAAAAAGTTACTCTTCAGATTCCTATTAAATCTTTTCCCCTTCTACTTGAAGCTATGTCCTCTGGTGCTCGATTCCCCTTTGTGAATAGCTTGTTTTAAGCTTCCTCAGTCTAGTTTCAGTTAATGAGATACTTAGTCAGGCACTTGCGCATCTAAACATTATTTTGGAAAAACACAATAACAATTCCCCACTACTATACCTAACCACCGCCAGTTCGATCCTTGTATTTGTTTGGCCAAGCCCTTCCAGCCTCGTACAAGCAGAGACACTACAAAAGGTCATACAGTCCCAAGCGTTCTTCCAAATGATCGACATAGGATCTTGTGGGAGCTACCTTTTGTAGGTCCCCGAACCTTGAGGGGCCGAACCACATCGGGGTGTTCGCCATACAGTCCAGTAACAGATATCGATTAACACAGTACATGATAGACATTTCCCTAACCCAATAACCCAATAACTAATACAATCTATTTGAAAGGAGTTTCTGGAAGGAAGAAAATATAGCAACATTTGCCCAGATATTCAAGAAACCCAGACAAAGCTCAACACTTAACCCAATCAACAATTAGCAAAGTAAAGCTCTGCAGCAATATTTACAATGTGTATGTCTGGTTTGCATACACCCAATCTGTTTCATGCAATTTACACCTAATTGTAAGAAACTGCAGATGTCCCATTCTTTCCCTGCAACTCTTATCTGGACAAGCGTTCCATTTCTGCAGAAGGCACATTTAAATTGACCTAGCAACCCAGAAGCCTTTACTCAATTTTAGCATCCTGGCATCTCCAATTTGGCCAGAATTATCATTCCTTCCTTTTATCATATATGATAAACCATCATTTATGATAACCAAATAATCAGATAACCAGATATACATATGTGTGACTATTACATTCTCCATCTATTAACAACAACAAGATGATGATGTTTATTCCTAGAATCTTATCAAGTTTCCCGAGTTTTCGTGGGTGTAGCTTCACAATTTCCATCTGATGAGTCTTCACCTCCCGAGTTTTTGTGGGCGTGAATTCCTTCCATCTGTCTTGTTGCCCATTCTTCAATCCCTTTCCGTGGTCAAACCTATAACCTATAATTTCTGAAAAACTTGTGACAAAGCAAGTTACCATTCATGTACTAATGCTTTCCCATACTTTCTATTGAATTCCTATTACTATTCTGTCACAAACCCTTTTCTATTTCACTATAATAATCTCTACTATATTCTGCTCTATAATATACTCTTTACTATCCTAGGATCAGATTCAGATTCAGATTCAGATTCAATGTTTATTGTCATTGTCAGTGTACAGTACAGAGACAACGAAATGCATTTAGCATCTCCCTTGAAGAGCGACATAGCAAACGATTTGAATAAATAATAATAAGTGTCGGGGGGGGGGGGGGTGGTGATTGGCAGTCACCGAGGTACGTTGTTGAGTAGAGTGACAGCCGCCGGAAAGAAGCTGTTCCTCGACCTGCTGGTTCGGCAACGGAGAGACCTGTAGCGCCTCCCGGATGGTAGGAGGGTAAACAGTCCATGGTTGGGGTGAGAGCAGTCCTTGGCGATGCTGAGCGCCCTCCGCAGACAGCGCTTGCTTTGGACAGACTCAATGGAGGGGAGCGAGGAACCGGTGATGCGTTGGGCAATTTTCACCACCCTCTGCAATGCCTTCCGGTCGGAGACAGAGCAGTTGCCATACCATACTGTGATGCAGTTGGTAAGGATGCTCTCGATGGTGCAGCGGTAGAAGTTCACCAGGATCTGAGGAGACAGATGGACCTTCTTCAGTCTCCTCAGGAAGAAGAGACGCTGATGAGCCTTCTTGATCAGAGTAGACGAGCCTTCTTGATCAGAGTAGAGTCGCTATTTTTCCCATTCTAGGGAGACACACTAATTAGCTCTCTCCGTATTCATACGATGTTCCTTAATGTATATCTGATGATGGTTTCTCATATAAATTTCAGCCTGGTTCAGTCCAGATTTCCCTATAGGCATGACTCTTATTTAAAGCAAACCATGAAAAATGTTCCAATTTAACCAAATTCAGTCTCAGCCTTCAATTTAGTATTTTAAGTTTCAGGGTCCGTCTCACTCTTCTCATTCCACAGCTTGTGGTCGATAACACAATTTCATTCCAATTCCTGTGGAATTCCCAGCTGTTCAAATTTAATCTATCAATTTCCATGTTGTCAATTTTATCATAAAGCCAATTAAGAATGCCGAATCTAGGGACAATTTCTTTCCACCATGATATTTGAAGCTGCTTTACTATCAAGGGCTAAACAAATTAAGATGCACTGGTCAAATACATTAACTCTGATCTCTCCACACCAATTTCTTTACTCCTCCAGTACTTCTTCCTTAGTATGTTGGCTCGGCTCTAAGTCCACAGGGATTCTTCCTTATAACTAATTTCCTACTAAGTAACTTTCAGGATGGTTAGTATTGAACTTTCGAGGGGAACTCATTATCTAATTTTTCAGTCTACCTCACCATTCTATACCACCACCTTACATTTCCAGGGCATGTCTTAATTTATGATATATGCTGGGGTCTATCCCTTTCTTGGCTGGATGGTGTGCTGCCTTCCCGATGCCAGGATCCAGGATGTCACGGTCAGAGTGCAGAAAATCCTCAAGGGCGAAGGTGAACATCCGGAAGTGGTAGTGCATGTCGGCACAAACGATGTCGGAATATTCTGCAGCGTGACTTTAGAGAGCTCGGAAAAATATTGAAAAGCAGGACCTCCAGGGTTGTTATCTCCGCTTTGCTTCTAGTTCCCCGTGCTGGCGAGAGCAGGAACAGGGAGATACGGGACCTGAACGTGTGGCTAAGGAACTGGTGCATGGGGCAGGGATTTAGATTCTTAGATCACTGGGATCTGTTTTGGGGTAAGGGGGAACTGTACAAAAGGGACGGATTGCATCTTAACAGGTGTGGGACCAGCATTCTGGCAGGCAGGTTTGCCACTGCTACACGGGTGGCTTTAAACTGAATAAAGGGGGTGGGGTGTCGAATGGGATAGTGGATGATGGAGTTAAAGGGAAAGGGTTTCTTAAATGTGTGAGCGTAGAGACCGAGGGGTGTAAAATGAGGGTAGAAGCAATAGGTAGCAAGGTGAAAAGTAAAAGTGGCAGGCAGACAAAACCCGGGCAAAAATCAAAAAGGGCCACTTTTCAACATAATTGTATAAGGGGTAAGTGTGTTGTAAAAACAAGCCTGAAGGCTTTGTGTCTCAATGCAAGGAGCATTCATAATAAGGTGGATGAGTTAAATGTGCAGATAGCTATTAATGACTATGATATAGTTGGGATCACGGAGACATGTCTCCAGGGTGACCAAGGCTGGGAGCTGAACATCCAGGGATATTCAATATTCAGGAGGGATAGAGAGAAAGGAAAAGGAGGTGGGGTAGCGTTACTGATTAGAGAGGAGATTAATGCAATGGAAAGGAAGGACATTAGTTTGGAGGATGTGGAATCAGTATGGGTAGAGCTGCGAAACACTAAGGGGCAGAAAGCGCTGGTGGATGTTGTGTACAGGCCACCTAACAGTAGTGGTGAAGTTGGAGATGGTATCAAACAGGAAATTAGAAATGCGTGCGACAAAGGCAAAACAGTTATAATGGGTGACTTCAATCTACATATAGATTGGGAGAATCAAATTGGCAGGGGTGCTGAGGAAGAGGATTTCTTGGAATGTATGCGGGATAGTTATCTAAATCAACATGTAGAGGAACCAACGAGAGAGCAGGCTATTTTAGACTGGGTATTGAGTAATGAGGAAGGGTTAGTTAGCAATCTTGTTGTACGTGCCCCCTTGGGCAAGAGTGACCATAATATGGTTGAGTTCTTCATTAGGATGGAGAGTGACATTGTTAATTCAGAAACAATGGTTCCGAACTTAAAGAAAGGTAACTTTGAGGGTATGAGACGTGAATTGGCCAAGATTGACTGGCAATTAATTCTAAAAGGGTTGACGGTGGATATGCAATGGAAGACATTTAAAGACTGCATGGATGAACTACAAAAATTGTTCATCCCAGTTTGGCAAAAGAATAAATCAGGGAAGGTAGTACATCCATGGATAACAAGGGAAATCAGGGATAGAATCAAAGCGAAGGATGATGCGTACAAATTAGCCAGAAAATGCAGCATACCGGAGGACTGGGAGAAATTCAAAGACTAGCAGAGGAGGACAAAGGGCTTAATTAGGAAAGGAAAAATAGATTATGAAAGAAAACTGGCAGGGAACATAAAAACTGACTGCAAAAGTTTTTATAGATATGTGAAAAGAAAGAGATTAGTTAAAACAAATGTAGGTCCCTTGCAGTCAGAAACAGGTGAGTTGATCATGGGGAACAAGGATATGGCGGACCAATTGAATAACTACTTTGGCTCCGTCTTCACTAAGGAAGACATGAATAATTTGCCGGAAATAGCAGGGGACCGCGGGTCAAAGGAGTTGGAGGAATTGAGTGAAATCCAGGTTAGCCGGGAATGGTGTTGGGTAAATTGAATGGATTAAAGGCCGATAAATCCCCAGGGCCAGATAGGCTGCATCCCAGAGTACTTAAGGAAGTAGCTCCAGAAATAGTGGATACTTTAGTAATAATCTTTCAAATCTCTTTAGATTCTGGAGTAGTTCCTGAAGATTAGCGGGTAGCAAACGTAACCCCACTTTTTAAGAAGGGAGGGAGAGAGAAAATGGGGAATTACAGACCAGTTAGTCTAACATCGGTAGTGGTGATACTGCTAGAGTCAGTTATTAAAGATGGGATAGCAGCACATTTGGAAAGTGGTGAAATCATTGGACAAAGTCAGCATGGATTTACGAAAGGTAAATCATGTCTGACGAATCTTATAGAATTTTTCGAGGATGTAACTAGTAGCGTGGATAGGGGAGAACCAGTGGATGTGGTGTATCTGGACTTCCAGAAGGCTTTCGACAAGGTCCCACATAAGAGATTAGTATACAAACTTAAAGTACACGGCATTGGGGGTTCAGTATTGATGTGGATAGAGAACTGGCTGGCAAACAGGAAGCAAAGATTAGGAGTAAACGGGTCCTTTTCACAATGGCAGGCAGTGACTAGTGGGGTACCGCAAGGCTCAGTGCTGGGTCCCCAGCTATTTACAATATATATTAATGATCTGGATGAGGGAATTGAAGGCAATATCTCCAAGTTTGCGGATGACACTAAGCTGGGGGCAGTGTTAGCTGTGAGGAGGATGCTAGGAGACTGCAAGGTGACTTGGATAGGCTGGGTGAGTGGGCAAATGTTTGGCAGATGCAGTATAATGTGGATAAATGTGAGGTTATCCATTTTGGTGGCAAAAAAGGAAAGCAGACTATTATCTAAATGGTGGCCATCTAGGAAAAGGAGAGATGCATCGAGACCTGGGTGTCATGGTACACCAGTCATTGAAAGTAGGCATGCAGGTGCAGCAGGCAGTGAAGAAAGCAAATGGTATGTTAGCTTTCATAGCAAAAGGATTTGAGTATAGGAGCAGGGAGGTTCTACTGCAGTTGTACAGGGTCTTGGTGAGACCACACCTGGAGTATTGTGTACAGTTTTGGTCTCCAAATCTGAGGAAGAACATTATTGCCATAGAGGGAGTGCAGAGAAGGTTCACCAGACTGATTCCTGGGATGTCAGGACTGTCTTATGAAGAAAGACTGGATAGACTTGGTTTATACTCTCTAGAATTTGGGAGATTGAGAGGGGATCTTATAGAAGCTTACAAAATTCTTAAGGGGTTGGACAGGCTAGATGCAGGAAGATTGCTCCCGATGTTGGGGAAGTCCAGGACAAGGGGTCACAGCTTAAGGATAAGGGTGAAATCCTTTAAAACCGAGATGAGAAGAACTTTTTTCACACAGTGGTGAATCTCTGGAACTCTCTGCCGCAGAGGGTAGTCGAGGCCAGTTCATTGGCTATATTTAAGAGGGAGTTAGATGTGGCCCTCGTGGCCAAGGGGATCAGATGGTATGGAGAGAAGGCAGGTACGGGATACTGAGTTAGATGATCAGCCATGATCATATTGAATGGCGGTGCAGGCTCGAAGGGCCGAATGGCCTACTCCTGCACCTAATTTCTATGTTTCTATGTTTCTATGTTTCTTGATAGCCACTAAATAGTCCCCGTCCCATCTTCGATTAACCTCCTATGGTTAAGACAAGAGAAGAATGCCAAGTCAACAATCAATTCTCTAATAATTTTTTAAGACTATAAGCCCATTTTCAAATCAATTTATTTTTATAACTAAATTTAGGCGCAAAATTAGTATTTTGACCCGAACCCCAGAGGAGTGTCTATTTTCTAATTCAAATTAAATTCTTCAAATTAGAGTCTGCCCCAATAGTCATCATAGGTTGGCTGTATCTTTTAGAAAAGGTTATATGGTGTTATTTTCTTGCTCCTTCATTGGTGTCAAAAGCTAGATGATGTTAAAGTTGGGCACTAGGTTAGGTATCTTCTTCTTCTTCCTTGATGTTAGATTCAAAGGAGTAGGGATACTGAGGAGCAGACTTTGCTATGTGTTGGCCTTCCCAGATGTGTCTTAAAGGGACAGAACAGTATAATTTCTTCTTTACTGGTAGTCTCTATTTCTGGGTAGCTACCTTACGTGAGCTGTGTCTTCTGCCCGATCTCAAGGGTCCACATATTTTTTACCTCACTCCCCAGATAGTAGTATGCTGTGGATTATACTGGCCTGCAGGCACAAACTTAATAACAATTATTGATCATATTCACAATGGTTCAATGACCCTACACAATTCATCCCTTCTCTCCCTAGTGCCAGTTTAGTTTTCATTAGTTCTTATTCTTTCTGACACCAGCTACTGGGCTCCTTTTCTTACTTTCATTATTGCCCCTTGATTTCTCTTCCATTCTGCTATATTCTGTCTTCTCATTAGGCACTCCTTACTCCAATTACCTAATTGTGTACAGTGTAACAAACTCATTGGTTTACAATGTTCTTTGCTCTAAGGGGTTTTCTTTGGCAGTTATAAGATTGTTTACAATTTTCTTTTATGTGATCTTCAGTTTTTACTATTAGAGTACACCCAATTTGTTTATTCTGTTAAATTACTTGAGTGGGTTGTAGAGTAGGGGTCATGTCTCCACGTCCACTACTCCTGGACGGGTTGGTAAGTGAGGACTGAGAGAATAGGTTGGTTTGAGTGAACAGTGTGTGAGTACTTGGTTCCTGACATTCGGGCCAGCTCTCTCTCTGTTCTCACGGGTCCCAGCAGTCTCTTGAATTGAAGGACCTCCTATAATTCCTGGGATCTTGGATATTTCCATATCCTTTAGGATCTCCAATTTCTTCATAATCCTGGAAATCCTTTCTTTGACCCCTCTCTCTCACTAGCTCCAGAGCCCCATTCCCCCACAAGTGTAACATTGATTAGGTAATATGGTTGGCTTTGTTTTACCCCTTAGTTCCATTGGAATGGGTTCTAGATTGAGAGTATAATTGTAATAATAATCTGAGTAGTCCGGGCCTCTAATTTCTCCCATTCCGTTCCTCACTAACATTTCGGGACTCCATGGTCCTGAGCCAGAGCTTGGTTCCTCCTTCTTGACTATATGTTCAGTTTCTCTTTTAGTTACAGGATAATTTTCCTGTTTCCTACCATCCTTCCAATAGTGCCTCACAGCTCTGGCCATTTGACTGGCGTGGTTCTCAGACCAGTCACTGTTGTAAGTCTTAATTGAGTCTGCTATTGTAGTGGGGAGGCAATTCAATATGATAGCGCAATACTGTGGGGAACTTTCTCCATTATGATAGTCTAAGTCACCTGATTGGCCCATATATAATTTTGAAAATCGGTCTAATAATTCATCTGCTCCTTCACATTTTTCTGGTTTTATTTCCAGAATTCGTGTTAGATCACTTGTCTTTCAAAAAGTTTTTGCAAGGGCCGTTAAAACAGCCTCTTCTCTTGCACTGTCATTCTCTAATATGTTTGCCAAGGCTTCATATGTTAGGTGTTCTAGGGCTGCTAGACGTTTGGTATTTTCAGCAGGAGTTATTATCTGTTGAATGGTCTCCCATAAATCCTGGGAATCTGCATGATATACAAGCATTGTGGTTCTCAAATAATCTATAAAAAGCAGCAGGCGACTTCTTTCTATCAGGGATTCTGTTTAGTACTGTCATTATTTCATGGGGCTTCCACGGAATATGGATGTCTGTGGCACAGGGATTATTCATATTTACTGTGCTGGTCGAATCAGCTGTACCTAGCCCTTTTCTCACTAGGAACTGCCTATGGGATATCTGTTCAATTTGTAAACATTCGGTTGCATCAAAATCTATCTCGGTATCTTCAATCACGGTCTCACCCTCAGATGAATTTTCCTGTTCGCTAGTGGGTTTGCGATATTGTCCAAATAAATAGTTCCACTTTCTCACTCCTCATATAATCTGTCTAGGTTGTGGCTCACAGAAATACTCTGGCTGTTGCACTATATCTAATCATACCCTTCCTTTTCTTTAAACACCAGAGCTAACCGCTTCGTTCTACTCCGGGTGCCATAAGCTACTGGACGATCTATTAATGGAGGAGTGGATAGGGTAGAAGAATATGGCACCCCAGTATCTGCTATCGGTAGAATCTGCTCACATGTAGAATCTGCAGGAGCTGTTATAGGTTCTGCAGACCTAAAATATTTATTATGCTCCCAAATCATACAAGGTGCGAGTGAAGCCTGGGAAACGCAAGGGGATCATGGTGGGAGCTGAGAAATTCCACTAGTGTTAACATTTGTCCATTCTTCCAAATATTCATCTCCTTCCTCCTCAAGGTCAGCACTAACCATCGGATCCCTAAACTTTAAATTTACAGCGACTAGTTTCCTTCCTGGAGATCTGTCTTTTCCCTATTCCATGTGTTTTCCTTCATCTCAACTCCTGTCCTTCCTACTACCTGGAGGTCGATCTGCTTCACCTTCTATCAGTTCTATTCCAAGTTTAACGATCGCTTTTTCCCAACTAGCCATCCTCTTAATTTCTTTATTTGCCTTCCGTTCCACATAATATTTTCTCCATAACCCTATGTTTCTTGGTGCTGGCTTGGTGCTGGCTCGAAGGTGCTGAATGGCCTCCTCCTGCACCTATTTTCTATTTTTTATGTTTCTTCTTCTGTCGTGTGTCTTTTAGACCTGCAGCTCCGTTGAGGCGAAACAGGCCAACGTGTCATCGTCCACGGCAATCAGACCTCGTTCACCATTCGGTGGCCAGTGTTTGGGGCAACTGGTGACTATGTGCTCCACTGTCTGTGTTGGGTCCCCTCACTCACATAAGGCTGTCCACGAGGCCCCACCTCTTCAGCGCTACTCAATAGCGTCCGATGCCTGTCCTCAAGCAGTTGAGGGTTGTCCACTGCTTTTGGGGCAGGTCCTGACCAGGGACGTCCATGGGGTCATTGATGTAATGGTGTAGCCTAGATGGTTCGGCTGACTTCCACTGGTCTCTCCATCTCGTCTGGACTCAGGCGGCCTTAGAAGCGTCAGCCGATGTTGTGCGGAGCAGCTCTTGGGCTTGTGTGGCAAAGGGTTGCCGTGACTTGAAGCGCTCTCATCGTGGTGTCTCTGTGACGATCTGATGGAGTAGGTGGGATTCACTGGTCTGTGGCTTTCGAGAGAGGGCCAGCGTGGCTGCTTCTCGTCTGATGTTGGCCGGGGCGATGCCAGTGAGGACGGGCAGTTGGTTTACTGGGGTGGCTTGTAGGCATCCGGAGACAGTTGAGGGCAGCATCCAGTTTCTTGGCGTGAGAGCTATGACCGGGGTGCAGTACTCGGCGGCTGAGAACACCAGGGCCACTTTAGACATACGCACTGCCTAGTCGTGGCTCCCCATGTAGTGCCGGCTAGGTGGCGTATCAGTGCGGCGTTGTCTTTGCCTTGGTACCTTCCAGGTGTTGTTTGAATGACTTCATACCGAGGTACATGGGGACAGGCTGGGACAGTAATCGGGCCTTATCCACCATGACGTTCTTCTCGTGAGTCCCTTCCCTGTTGTTGAGTTGGAACATTGAGGATGTTGTCGTACCCAATGTCTTACTCATAGCCCTATTAATTCTTTTACACTCTCATTATTACTATGCTGCCAAATAATTTGCTTGATGTATTGTATCCCTTTTACTGTTCTAATGCCCCCCAGCGGCCATAGCTTGTTTCCTAATTTCTTATTTAGCGCTCCTGACAAATCTCTTAATTTCTCTGCCTTGTGAGGGAACTTATTACACATTATTTGCAATGGGCTCCTGTCATATCTTGATCTATGCTGTTCCCCATGCCTCCGAAAAATTGAAACAGAATTCCTAAGTCCTTCACTCATCCTTTTAATCCCTAAATTTATCAGGCTCGCTCTTAAACAATCAAACACATTCAAGCACAATCAAACACCTTCTCGCAGCTCATTTAAGCCTCAATCTAAACACAGCTCAACACCCTTAATCGCAAACGTGTGTTTGGGGGTCTGTTGAGATCCAGGACGAGCCCCCAATGTAAATAACTCATTATAAGCTTTCCCCAGTCCAGTCTCAGTCAATAACATACTGAGACAAGCACTTTGCGCATCTAAACTTAATTTGGAAAAACACAATAACAATTCCCCTCTACTATACCAACCACCGCCGGTTCGATCCTTGTATCTGTTTGGCCAAGCACTTGTAGCCTCGTGGAAGCAGAGACACTCCAAAAGGTCACGCAATCCCAAGCGTTCTTCCAGAAGATCGACACTGGTCCTCGTGGGAGCTGCCTTTTATAGGTCTCCGAACCTTGAGGGGCCGAACCACATGTGGGTGGCCTCTATACAGTCCAATAACAGATATCAATTAACACAGGACATGATAGACATTTCCCTAACCCAAAACACAGTGACTACTACAATATATTTATATAACCATATAACCATATAACAATGACAGCACGGAAACAGGCTATCTTGGCCCTTCTAGTCCGTGCCGAACACTTATTCTCCCCTAGTCCCATCTACCTGCACTCAGACCATAACCCTTCATTTCTTTTCCATCCATATACCTATCCAATTTATTTTTAAATGATAAAAACGAACTTGCCTCCACCGCTTCCACTGGAAGCTCATTCCACACAGCTACCACTCTCTGAGTAAAGATGTTCCTCCTCATGTTACCCCTAAACTTCTGTCCCTTAATTCTCAAATCATGTCCTCTTGTTTGAATCTTCCCTACTCTCAATGGAAAAAGCTTACCCACGTCCATCCGTCGCATCATTTTAAAGACCTCTATCAAGTCCCCCCTTAACCTTCTGCGCTCCAAAGAATAAAGCCTAACTTGTTCAACCTTTCCCTGTAACTTAGTTGCTGAAACCCACGCAACATTCTAATAAATCTCCTCTGTACTCTCTCTATTTTGTTGACATCGTTCCTATAATTTGGCGACCAGAATTGTACACCATTTGAAAGGAGCTTTTGGAAGAAAGCAAATATAGCAACATTTCCTCAGATATTCTAGAAACCCAGACAAAGCTCAACCAAGCAACATCTAGTAAAGTAAAGCTTTGCAACAATATTTACAAAGTGTATGTCTGGTTTGCATTCACCCAATCCGTTTCATGCAATTTACACCTAATTGTAAGAAACTGCAGATGTCCCATTCTTTCCCTGCAACTCTTATCTGGGCTCTAGACAAGCTGGCACCATTCTGCAGCTGGTCCTATTACTGCCGAAGACACATTTAAATTGACTAAATGGTCTATCCGCCAAGAAGCCTTTACTCAATGTTAGTGCCCTGGCATCTCCAATTTGGCCAGAATTAACACCTTCTCTGGGTCCTTCTCCTGAAGGATCGTGTTGGGGAACTGGAGAAGCAAGTGGATGACCTCAGGTTCATCTGAGAAACTGAGTTGTTCCTCGACAAGTCATACAGTAAGATTTTTACACCTAAGGTGCTGGAAGAGAGAAGGTGGGTGACGGTGAGAAAGGGAGGGAAGCATGTAATGCAAACGTCCCTGGGTGTTGTACCACTTGTGAACAGGTTCACCCACTTAGAAGCTGTCGGGAACAGAAGACATCATTACACTGAGCGGCGGACTGGCTTGTGAAGCAAAAAGGGCTGTTGAGCCAAAACCAAAGAGGCCAATGTCAGGCAACGCCATTGTAGTGGGAGACTCCATTGTGAGAGGTACGGACAGGGGTTTCTGCGGCAACAGACGGGATTCGAGGATGGTGTGCTGCCTTCCCGGTGCCAGGATCCAGGATGTCACAGACAGTGTGCAGAAAATCCTCAAGGGCGAAGGTGAACAGTCGGAAGTGGTAGTGCATGTCGGCACAAACGATGTCGGAAAGAAGGGGATGAATATTCTGCAGCGTGACTTTAGAGAGCTCGGAAAAATGCTGAAAAGCAGGATCTCCAGGGTTGTTATCTCCAGTTTGCTTCCACTTCCTTGTGCTGGCGAGAGCAGGAACTGGGAGATATGGGACCTGAATGTGTGGCTGAGGAACTGGTGCACGGGGCAGGGATTTAGATTCTTAGATCACTGGGATCTGTTTTGGAGTAAAGGGGATCTGGATAAAAGGGACAGATTGCATCTTAAAAGGTGGGGGATCAGCATTCTGGCAGGCAGGTTTGCCACTGCTACACGGGTGGTTTTAAACTGAATAAGGGGGGTGGGGTGTCAAATGGGATAGTTGATGATGGAGTTAAAGGGAAAGGATTTCTTAAATGTGTGAGCAGAGAGACAGAGGGTTGTAAAATGAGGGTAGAGGCAATAGGTTGCAAGGTGAAAAGTAAAAGTGGCAGGCAGACAAATCCAGGGCAAAAATCAAAAAGGGCCACTTTTCAACATAATTGTATAAAGGGTATGAGTGTTGTAAAAACAAGCCTGAAGGCTTTGTGTCTCAATGCAAGGAGCATTCGTAATAAGGAGGATGAGTTGAATGTGCAGATAGAATTGAATTTAATTTATTTGTCATTCAGACCTTTCGGTCCGAACTAAATTTAGTTTCCCTGCAATCATACATATAATAAAAAATGACAAAAACACACAATCAACACAAATCTAACATCCACCACAGTGAGTCCACCAATCACCTCCTCACTGTGATGGAAGGCAAAATCTTAAAGTCTCTGTCTCTTCCCACTTTGTTCTCCCTCTGCGCCGAGGCGATCCAGGCTCCAGATGTTGTGACCCCACCGGGTGATAGCTATTAATAACTATGATATAGTTGCGATCACGGAGACATGGCTCCAGGGTGACCAAGGCTGGGAACTGAACATCCAGGGATATTCAATATTCAGGAGGGATAGACAGAAAGGAAAAGGAGGTGGGGTAGCGTTGCTGGTTAGAGAGAAGATTAACGCAATAGAAAGGAAGGACATTAGCTTGGAGGATGTGGAATTGATATGGGTAGAGCTGTAAAACACTAAGGGGCAGAAAACGCTAGTGGGAGTTGTGTACAGGCCACCTAACAGTAGTAGTGGAGTTAGGGATGGCATCAAACAGGAAATTAGAAATGCGTGAAACAAAGGTAAAACAGTTATAATGGGTGACTTCAATCTACACATAGATTGGGTGAATCAAATTGACAGGGGTGCTGAGGAAGAGGATTTCTTGGAATGTATGCGGGATAGTTTTCTAAACCAACATGTCGAGGAACCAACGAGAGAGCAGAGCTATTCTAGACTGGGTATTGAGTAATGAGGAAGGGTTAGTTAGCAGTCTTGTTGTGCGTGGCCCCTTGGGCAAGAGTGACCATAATATGGTTGAGTTCTTCATTAGGATGGAGTGTGACATAATTAATTCTAAACAAGGGTCCTGAACTTAAAGAAAGGTAACCTTTAGGGTATGAGACGTGAATTGGGCAAGGTAGACTGGCAATTGATTCTTAAAGAGTTGACGGTGGATATGCAATGGAAGGCATTTAAAGACTGCATGGATGAACTACAACAATTGTTCATCCTAGTTTGGCAAAAGAATAAATCAGGGAAGGTAGTGCATCCATGGATAACAAGGGAAATCAGGGATAGTATCAAAACAAAAGATGAAATGTACAAATTAGCCAGAAAAAGCAGCCTACCAGAGGACTGGGAGAAATTCAGTCCAGCAGAGGAGGACAAAGGGTTTAATTAGGAAAGGGAAAATAGATTATGAAAGAAAACTGGCAGGGAACATATAAACTGACTACAAAGGTTTTTATAGATATGTGAAGAGAAAAAGATTAGTCAAAACAAATGTAGATCCCTCTGCTCTACAACACTACCCAGAGCCTACCATTTACTGTGTAGGACCTACCCTTGTTCGACATCCCAAGATGCAACACCTCACACTTCTCTGTATTAATTTCCATCAACCATCAACCATTCCTCTGCCCACCTGGCCAATCGACCCTACTGCAATCATTCATAGCCATCTTCACTATTTGCAAAACCTCTCAATTTTGTATCATCATCAAACTTTTTAATCTTGCCCTGTATGTTGTCATCCAAATCATTGATGTAGATGACAAACAGTAGCAGGCCCAGCACCGAACCCTGAGGCACACCATTAGTCCCAGGCCTCCATTCTGAGCAGCAACCTTCCACTATCACTCTCTGCTTCCTTCCATTTTCCTATCCATTCAGCTATCTCTCCTTGGATCCCATGAGATACTTCTAGAGCAGCCTACCATGCACACCTGGTCGAACTCCTTACTAAAGTCCATGTACACAACATCTACAGCTCTGCCTTCATCAACCTTTTTGTACACGTCCCCCACACATGAGAGAGCAATGCTAGATCCAATATTGGGAAATTGGGACGGGCAAGTTAATGAAGTGTGTGTCGAGGAGCCTTTTGGGACAAGTGAACACAGTTTGATTAGGTTTAAGATAGTTATGGATCGGGACGGAGAAGGTCTACATGTTAAAATGCTCAACTGGGGTAAAGCCAACTTTGAGGGTATGAGAGAAGGTCTCGGTCAAGTTGACTGGAGCAGGTTATTTGGGAGGAAAGGAACATCGGCCAAGTGGGATGTTTTAAAAAGTATACTGAAGAGAGCTCACGATGTGTACATCCTCGTTAGAGTGAAAGGCAAAACAAGCAAATGTAAGGATGCCTGGGACAGGTATAGGCAGCTGGGGTCAAGTGCATTCCTGGAGGAGATTCGCGAAATAAGGAGCAAACTAAAAATGGTGATCAGAAGGGCAAAAAGGGGCCAGGAGATAGCTCTGACGAGTGGCATAAAAAACAATCTCAAAAGATGTTATAAATACATGGGGGGAAAGGGTAACTAGAGAGAGAGTGGGACCTCTCAGGAATAAAAGTGGTCAACTCTGTGTGGAGCCACAGGAGATGGGCAAGGTCCTTAATGAGTATTTCTCCTCTGTATTTACGGGGGAAATTGGAGCATTCGCTGGAAGTGTCATGAAAGCAGTCAGGGTTACCGTCGAGGAAGTACAGAAGGTACTGTTGTATTTGAAGGTAGACCCGATCAGATATATCTGAGGACATTGCGGGGAACTAGAGAGGAAATTGGGGGAGCCCTGTTTGAAATTTATGAGTCGTCCTTAAATACAGGAGGGGTGCCAGTAGATTGGAGGGTGGCAAATGTTGTGCCTCTTTTCAAGAAGGGCTGCAGTGAAAATGCTGGGAACTATAGGCCGGTGAGCTTAACATCTGTAGTTGGTAAGTTACTAGAGAGTATTCTGAGGGATAGGATATAAAGGCATTTGGATGGGCAAGGGCTGATTAGGGACAGTCAGCATGGTTTTGTACGTGGGAGGTTGTGTCTCACAAATCTGATAGATTTTTTTAACCACACTGTTTAAGAAAACTCTCCTGAATACTTTTGAGGAATTGCACCCCATCTAAACCCTTCATGCTATGATTTTCCCAGTCTATATTGCGAAAGTTGAAATCCCCTACTACAACAACCCTATTTAACCATATAACCATATGACAATTACAGCACGGAAACAGGCCATCTCGGCCCTACAAGTCCGTGCCGAACAAATGTTTTTTCCCCTTAGTCCCACCTGCCTGCACTCATACCATAACCCTCCATTCCCTTCTCATCCATCTGCCTATCCAATTTATTTTTAAACGATACCAATGAACCTGCCTCCACCACTTCCACTGGAAGCTCATTCCACACCGCTACCACTCTCTGAGTAAAGAAGTTCCCCCTCATATTACCCCTAAACTTCTGTCCCTTAATTCTGAAGTCATGTCCTCTTGTTTGAATCTTCCCTATTCTCAAAGGGAAAAGCTTGTCCACATCAACTCTGTCTATCCCTCTCATCATTTTAAAGACCTCTATCAGGCCCCCCTTAACCTTCTGCGCTCCAGAGAATAAAGACCTAACTTATTCAACCTATCTCTGTAACTTAGTTGTTGAAACCCTTTGATATTTGACCTGCAGCTGCTGACACATTTGCTCTTTTAATTCCCGTTGACTATTTGGGGGTCTGTAGTACACCCCCAACAAGGTGATCATTCCTTTCTTGTTCCTCACCTCCACCCATATAGCCTCAGTAGACAAACCGTCACTAATGTCACCTCTGAACACAGCCATGACATCCTCCTTAACCAATAATGCAACTCCCCTTCTTCTTTTTCCCTCACTCCTGTCTCTCTTGAAGCTCCTGTATCCCGGAGCATTGAGCTGCCAGTCCTGTCCCTCCCTTAACCAGGTTTCAGTCATGGCTACGAAGTCCCAGTCACTTGTACCTATTCTCGCCCTTAACTCATCTGGCTTACCCGCCAAGCCCCTTGCATTAATATACATGCAGTTCAAACCAACCCTCCTTCCTCGCTCTCCGGATTTATGCCTATTCTGTCCCGTTCCCACTACCATCCATACCAACCTCTAGCCTCTCCTGTGCCTCTGTCCTAGATGAGATCCAATCCCCTTGACAATCTAGGATGATCGTGGATGGCGCAGATTTGGTGGCCGAAGGGCCTGTTTCTGCACTGTATCTCTAAACTAAACTAAACCTAAATGTGTTACACCAATTGTCTTGCAATTCAATCATTATATGAGTCCAAATTAGCCTGGGTTACACTGTGCAGTAATTGAAATCAGAGCTATACAGTCATAGTATCAAACATGAAAAAAACAGGCCCTTCTGACCACCTTGTCCAAGCTGAGCACCAAATATCCACCTAAAATTATCCAATTCACCAACACTTGGTCTGCTGTCATCTATGTCTTGACAATTTAGTTTAGTCTAGATACAGAATAGATACAGATACAGACATGTCGACTAAAGATCACCCATACACTAGATCTTTGTTGTCCCACTTTTATATGCTACACACCAGTGACAATTTACAAAAGCCAATTAACCTACAAACCTCACGTCGTTGGAGTGTGGGGGGAAACCGGTGCAATGGAGAAAACATCTATAGTCACAGGGAGCACGTACAAATTCTATTGAAAATAGAAATGCTGACACCAGACCAGACACAAAATGCTGGAGTAACTCAGTGAGACAGGCAGCATCTCTGGAGAGAAAGGATGGGTGACATTTCGGGTTGAGATACTTTTTCAGATTGTTCAATGGTTCATTTGTTGCTTTATTGCACTATTTATCTTCCCCATTGCTCTATCTATTGCACTTAAAAGTACAAAGAATTTGTATGAAAAGGTATAAAAGAACAAAAAGTGATCTGATTGTGTTGATGTATGGAATGGCTAATCTGTTTGGATTGCATGCAATAGAAAGTTTTTCACTGCACCTCGGTATATGTGCCAATAATAAAGCTAAACAGAAATCTAAACATATGCAGAAATACATTGAAATGCTTGCTCTCCAAGCCAACCATCTAACATCTAACATTCCTAGCCACCTACAGTAAGTGCTTATGTACAGTGATATTTGTACTGAACAGTACATACAAATGAATATAACTGTACTTCAGTACATGCAACTGTAAAATATCATTGAACCATTGAATCATTGTTATTAGGCAACTCAATGGTCCTGTCATGAGCTAGAGTGTGGTCCTAACATCTACTTCATTGACTACCTTTGAACTATCTTTAATAGGACATATTGAACATATCTCGCACTTAGTTACACTTTTTATCCTTTATCTGTGCTCTGTGGACGGCTTGATTGTACTCATGTATACTTTAGTTTAGCGATACAGGACGGAAACAGGCCCTTCGGTCCACCGAGTCCGTGACAACTAGTGATCACTCCATAAACTAGCATGATCCTACACACAGGAAACTGGAGCAGCCAGAGAAAACCCACACGGTCAAGGGGAGAACATGCAAACTCTACAGATAAGCATCCGTAGTCGGGATCGAACCTGGGTCTCTGGCGCTGTAAGGCAGCAACTCTACTGCTGCGTCTCTGTGCCGCCCTATAGTCTTTTCTCTGACTGGATAGCATGCAAACAAAAACTTTTCACTGTGCCTCAGTACACGCAACAACAATAAACTAAGATAAACTAAACATGAGGACTATAGAACATAAACAGCAAGCATGGTTGCTACGTTCTGACACCACTTTGCAACTTCCCAATCTCTGAGATGCTTAATCTTGGGCTCATGAGATGTGCAATACAGATATTTCTCACTTTAAGGCCCGATGTCCTGGCGGCATTGGATCGATGAAGTAGGGGTCGGTTTGGCCCAGTGCGATGTCGTCAGCTCCTTCCACCGCCGCTCCATGCAGCTACCGCAGACTGCACTCAATCCACTTACTCACCTGGCTGATGTAGAAACTGCGATGAGGGGAATAAAAACAAAGTGAAAGTTTCAGGTCAATGGCTACTCACCAGGAGTCTCCTAATGCAAGATCATTAGCTTGCTTTCTCTAGCCACAGGTGCTCACAAACCTGCCGAGTATATTTCCAACAATCTCCCTTTATTTCAAAAGTCCAGTACCTGATTTGTTTTTAGATGGACGCAAAATGCTGGAGTAACAGAGTAACTGGAGTAACCTAATTTGTTTTTAGATTAGTTTCCTCTAGTTTAGTTTTGAGATACAGCGCAGAAACAGGCCCTTCGACTCACCGAGTCCGCGCCGAGCAGTTATCACCCCGTGCATTAACACTATCAAGGGAAAGGATGAAAAGGTGTGAAAATCCGCAGAGACAGCGCTGATGGTCAGGATCGAACCCGGGACTCTGGCGCCCTGAAGCAGCAACTCTACTGCTGTGCCATCATGCCGCCCTGGTCCGGGAGAGTTGTAGGAAGTTACAGAGGTTGGGATGGGAGAGATTATGGAGGAACTGGGTAAGGACAAATTATCCTTAGTACACGGGCATTTGCAACTCTGAGAAAAACATACTGCCACCTTTTGGCAACAGGACGATATCATGGTCATAGATCATGCAGAGTGGGAAAAGGCCATTCAGCCCAACTTGCCCACACCGACCAACACACCCTCTATACTAGTCCAACCAGCCTCCACTTGCCCCACAATCCTCTAAACCTATCCTATCTTTGTACCTGTCCAAATGTCTTTTAAATGTATGATAGTGCCTCAATTACCTCCAGCAGTTAATTCCATATATTGACCACCCTTTGTGTTTAATGGTTACTCCTTTTGTTCCTGTTAAATCTCTTCCCCTCATCTTAAATGTATATCCTCCAATTCTTGATTCCCCTACTCTGGGCAAAATACTCTGTTCATTTAGCTGATATATTCCTCTCATGATTTTGTGCACCCCTATAAGATCACCCCTCATCCCCTTCACTCCAAGGAGCAAAGCAGCCCAGTGGTGCAGCGGTAGAGATGATGTCGTAGAGCACCAGAGACCTGAGTTCTATACTGACTATGGGTGCTGCTTATATGGAGTTTGTACGTTCCCACCGTGACCATGTGGGTTTTCCCTCAAATGTTCCGGTTTCCTCCCACACTCTAAAGATGTACAGGTTTGTTGGTTAAATTGGCTTTGGTAAAATTATACATTGTTGCTTGTGTGTAGTGCTAGTGTACAGGTATTGCTGGACAGTGTGGACTCGGTGGGCCAAATGGCCTGCTTCTGCCCTGTATCTCTAAACTAAACTAAACCAAGCAAAGTCCTAGCCTCCTCAACCTATCCCTATAGCTCAGGCCCTATCTTTCCCATAACATGGTGACCCAAACTAAACACAATATTCTAAATGTGCCTGTCTCTTCAACACCCTCCAGCTGTGCTCCCTTTAATTCCCCCATGGGGTTTAATTGAATGAGCGCACTTGGCATCTCCGACAAAGCCTTGGTTACCAGATGTAACTGGCAAAAGAAAAGCGTACTCATGACACCTCCCCTGCTGTGTGCAATGTCTAATTGCACCTTCATGTTGAGATATGTGTGACATTCTCCCGCAAGCTTACAGCCATTTTATGATTTATTTATTTTGCAAACCATATTCAACATCAGTTAGCAGTTCTCACAATCACCTATTACTCACATTAGCAATGTCACGAGAATCATTTGTCTTCCGCAAATTTCCTTAACCTCCGTAGGCAATTGTTTAATATTTGCAGAGCATCTTTTTAAAGCTCGTTATATGTTGTAATGTATAGTCTTACCACTTTAGTGTGGTCCTGCCTTACCATCTACCTCATTGCTGATCTTTGGGCTATCTTTAATCAAAATTGCGCCAAGTGTGTAAGGAGTAGACGAGAAAATGGGATAACATTAAACTGGTACGAACGGTCTAGGAAGGAACAGCAGATGCTGGTTTACACCAAAGATAGACACAAAATACTGGAGTAAATCAGCGGGACTGGCATCTTCTCTAAAGATGTTTTGGGTCGAGACCCGTCTCCAGCCTTAAAATGGGTATTGACCTGATCGCCACCTATTCCTTCTCTCCAGAGATGCTGTCTGTCCCGCTGAGTTACACCAGCATTTTGTGTCTATCACTAATGTGAGCATGTCATCGATCATCAGTGTGGTCTCTGTGGGCCGAAGGACCTGTTTCCATGGCTGTATCTCTAAACTAAGCTCAAAACTAAACTCAGGGGACTGTGGGACCTGGAACATAATGCTTGGGTGGAATCGGACTTTTCTGGGCTTTATCTTGCACTAAATGTTATTCCCTTTCTCAGTTATCTGTATACTATGGGGAGTTTTATTGTAATCATGTATAGACTTTCCACTGACTGGATAGCACATAACACAAAAGCTTTTCATTGTATCTCGGTATACGTGACAATAAACTAAACTAAACAATATCATCCACATCCTCTCAATTTTTCTTTCAAAAGACCTATGCCAAAAATAATCACATAAATGTAACCAAATGTTGACTTCAACTTTCAGGGGGTACCAGTTACACTGTTTTTAGATAGAACATAGAACAATACAGTACAGAGTCATCCATACAGTGTGGAAACAGGCCCTTTAAGCCAACTTGCCCACGCTGACCAACATGTCCCATCTACTCCAGTCCCACATGCCTGCATTTGGTCTATAACTCTCTAAGCCTTTCCTATCCATGTACCTGTCCAAATGTTTTTTAAAAGTGGCAAAAAACAGAGGCCCTTTGGCCCACAATGCCTGTGCTAAAAATGATGCAAAGACCAACTCCTATCTGCGTGCACATAATCCATGTCTCCCTGCACATCCATGCTCCTGTCCAAAAGTCTTTTAAATGTCACTATTGTGTCTGCCTCAACCACCACCATGAGTGGAATAGATAGGATAAATGCATAGGGTAAATATTTTACCCAGAGTAGGGGAATCAAAAACCAGAGGACGTAGGTTTAAAGTGAGGGGGGAGAGATTTAATAGGAATCTGAAGAGCAATTGTTTTACAGAAAGGGTGGTTGATGACCACGTCCACTAAATGTTTCCTATCCACATATCTGTCCAAATGTCTTTTAAATTGCATTGGAGTAAGGTACAGTATGGAAACAGACCCTTTGGCCTAATTAGTCCATGCCGATTATTGATCACCCGTTCACACTAGCTCCATATTATCCCACCTTCGCATCCACCCCCTACACACTAGGGGGAATTTACAGAAGCCAATTTACCTACAAACCTGTGCATCTTTGGGATGGTGGAGGAACCCGGAGGAAACCTAAGCAGTCATTGGGAAAACATGCAAACTCTACACAGACATCACCTGAGGTCAAGATCAAACCTGGGTTTCTGGCTCTGTGAGACAGCAACTCTACCATGTTGCCTTATATGCCACCGTGCCAACAAATGGGGTTATAGTATCTGCCTCAACTACTTCTTCATGCAACTGATTCCATATACTCACCACCCTCTATGTGAAGATATTCATACACATTCCCTAGTGTGTAGGAAGTGGATGCGAAAGTGAGATAACATGGAAGTAGTGTGTAATAAGGAGGAACTGCAGATGCTGGTTTTTAGCCAAAATAGATACAGAATACTGGAGCAACTCAGCAGGTCACACAGCATCTCTGGAGAACATAGATAGGTGATGTTTTGGGTCACGATCCTTCTTCAGAATCCCTCTTAATATAGAAACAAGGAACTGCATATACTGGTTTACACGAAAGGCCACAACGTGGAAGACTAACTCAGCAGGTCAGGCAGCATCTCTGGAGAACATGAATAAGTGATGTTTCGGGTCGGAACCCTTTTTCAGACAGGCGTTTTGGGTCGGGACACTTTTTCTGACTGAATCTGAATAAGGACTCCAAACCTAAACGTCTCCTACCCTTTTCCCCTATGGAAGTAGTGTGAATGGGTGATCGATAGTCAGTGGAGTCAATGAGCTGAAGGTCCTGTTTCCATGCTGCATCACTAAACTCGAAAGTATAAGCACAGCATGGATGATGCACAGGCGGCACGGTGGCACAGCAGTAGAGTTGTTGCCTTACTGCGTCAGAGACCAGGGTTCGATCCTGACTACAGACACCGGTGCTGTCTGTACAGAGCTTGTACCTTCTCCCCGTGACCTGCCTGGGTTTTCTCTGGGAGCTCCAGTTTCCTCCCATACTCCATAGACGTACAGGTTTGTCAGTTAATTGGGTTGGTAAAATTGTAAATTGTTCCTGGTGTGTGTAGGATAGTGTCAGTGTGCAGGGATCACTGGTCAGTGCAGACTCAGTGGGCCAAAGAGACTGTTTAATATCTCTAAACTAAACTAAATTAAAACCACAGCAAGTGAGAAACTAGATTGCAGAGCTATATCCAGTCTTGGAAAGTACGAGCTGCAGTATTAAGATCACTTTTAATCTGAATAAAACTAGCTTACAGTGCATAAGAAAATTTATGCCATATCCTTGACCACGCAATGACTCAAGATTATTTATCACACTGTTCTTTTGTGAATGCTGTTGGCTAACCATCATTCCTATTACACGCAGCATTTTATATATGGCCCACAGGACCCAGAAATTCATTATTGATTTCAGAATTTAATGTTGAACTTACCTTCTAAGTACCATTGCAACCTTCTAAGTGTAGTCTGTTCACATCCTAAATCACATGATGGCAGTCAATAGATTGCACCATAATAAACTGCTAACTTGTCTCTTTGCATTCCTGAGCTAGTTCGCTGGAGTCAGGGTTGGATTCACTGAAATTAAGAGGGTTGGCTTCAGAGGAATGCAATCAAGGCAAGGATGCATTGAAGGATTGTTTGGGAGCATCTCCATCGGAGCCCGCAAGAAATTGCAGAGAGTTGTGGATGCAGCCCAGACTATCATGCAAACCAACCTCTCTTCCATTGCCCCCATTTACACTACATGTTGCATCAGCAAGGCCACCAGAATAACCAAGGGTGAATCACACCACAGCCATTCCCTCTTCTCCCCTCTCCCATCAGGTAAGAGGTACAGAACAGTGAAAACACACACCTCCAGATTCAGGGACTGTTTCTTCCCAGCTGTTATCAAGCAACTGAACCATCCGATCAACAACTAGAAGGCAGTCCTGAGCTGCCATCTACCTTATTGGTGACCCTTGGACTATCTATAATCAGACCTAACTGGACTTTACCTTGCAGGAAATGTTATTGCCTTTATCCTGTATCTGTACACTGTGGATGATTTGATTGTAATCCTGTGTAGTCTTTCATCTGACTGGATAGCACACAACAAAAAGCTTTTCACTGTGCCTTGGTACATGTGACAATAAATAACTGAACTAAACTAAAACCAAAATGTGACTTGTTTAAGGCAGTGAATAATACACAAAAAAGATTGCTTCCATGAGTTGAAGAACTCATAATGATTGTGTTCTTTCAGAGATGAATAGCATGCAGTTGTGGAAGTATTCAAAGGCACAATGAGCGTATGTGCCACATTGCGAATACATCTTCAATGGTTCAATGGTTCAATGGTTTTATTGTCACTTGTACCTAGGTACAGTGAAATTCCTTTTTTGCATACAGTTCAGTAAAAGTATTACTAGACAGAAGCACAATATTAGTTGAGTACAAGTGTATAGGATTAGGACACTAAGACAGCAGACAAGTGTTGTTTAAGCACCATTTTTCATGAATCAAGTCGAAAAGATATTACAAATGTGGAGTTCCGAAACTCATATAGTTATTCGAGCAGAATTATGTCATTTGGCACATCAAGTCAAATCTACCATTCAATCATGGCTGATCTATCTTTCCCTCTAAACCCCATTCTCCTGCCTTCTCCCTATAACCTCAGACACCCTTACTAATCAAGAATCTATCAATCTCTGCCTTAAAATTATCCATTGACTTGGCCTCCACAGCTTTCTGTGGCAAATAATTCTGCAGATTCACCACCCTCTGACTAAATAAATTCCATTCTACAGGTGCATCCTATTCTAAGGCTATGGCCTCTGATCCTAGACTTTCATACTAGTGATCGGGTGGGATTCTTGGTTTCCTCCCACACTTCAAAAAAGTACAGGTTTGTGGGTTAATTAGCTTCTGTAATATTGAAATTTGTCCCCAGTGTGCAGGATAGTACTGAGTGTGCTGAGTGACCGCTGGTTGGTGCGGACTCAGTGGGCTGAGGGGCCTGTTTCCATGCTGTATCTCTAAAGTTTAAAGTATTGCCCTCTTCAGTTTGTCTTCACTGTTGGTCCCAAAGACTGATCCCCACTCTTGTGAACTGTAAAGATTTGACTTCCCCTCAACCACAAGGGTAAGGAGGCACATTGAAAATAGTTTGGATAAAGGCATTCCTGTTTTTAGCTTCTAATTTAGCCTCTAATTTAGCCTCTAATTTAGTTCTTAATTTCAGGTAGTCCTTACTTTCTCCTCCCCATCTCAGCTCTCCCTCAGCCCACTGGCTCCACCTCTTCCTTTCTTCTTCCCCCCCAGCCTCACATAAGTCTGAAGAAGGGTTTCAACCCAAAACATTGCCTATCTCGTTCGCTCCATAGATGCTGCCTCATCCGCTGAGTTTCTCCAGCATTTTTGTCTACCTCCTGTTTTTAACCTACATCGATTAAAAGGAAGATCAAAAGATTTGCATCTGAGGCCCCTTGTCTAAAGATCAGCAAAGGCCAAATGAACAAAACATCATTCAATACATCAAACCAGTTCTGCTTGACTCACTCGCATCTTAATCTTAATAATCCAAAATTCCCTAGCCTAATAAAATCTATCAATCGTTGACATCTTCATTTGAACCCCAGGCATTGCTTCAGCAGTTTTTTAAGATGCCATGAACTAATCTCATATAGTTATAGAGGCTGTCATTGAGGCGGCACAGAGGCACAGTGGTAGAGTTGCTGCCTTACAGCACCAGAGACCCGGGTTTGATCCTGACTACGAGTGCTGTATGGTGTTTGCAAGTTCTCCCTGTGGCTACAAGGGTTTTCTCCAGGTAGTCTGGTTTCCTCCCACATACCAAAGACAGGCACGGAAATCGCTATCAAAATATGGAGGGGACCAAGGGACAGGGGGGACACAATTTCTTGGTGACGGCGCACGCATGCGCACGCTCACACACACACATGCGAGGCTTCGGATGGCTCAATCCAGCGCTAAATACAGCTCAACTCTGCTTGTCTCACCAGGTTAACCTACAGCCCTGCCTGGACTGACGGGACACCAGCGCTGCTTCTCCGCGATGGCTGTAAACATGGGCCATATTTCCCGCAAGTCCAGGCATGGCTGTAGGTTAACCTGGCGGGACAGGCAGAGTTGAGCTGGGTTTAGCACTGCTTCTCTGCGCTGGCTGTGGGCCTGGGGGCACAGCTCCCGTCTGATCCCCGACGTCTCTGGCCACCCGAGGGGTGGTGAGCACTCAGGTGGGGGTGGGATAGCGTCGCAGAGCTGTGATAGATCCTGGCTGTGGATGAGGTGCAGATCTGTGCCGAGAGTGTTTTGACATGTCTCCCTCCTCCAATCACCGCGCTCTATCCTCAGTCCCACCCCCCCTACTTCCGCCCCTGATCAACACCTCCCTCCTCCAATGATCATGATGAATCATCATGTCCCTCCCCCATTGCCTGCTGACAGACGTCTCCCTCATCCAATTGGCGCCCTCGATCATCAGTCCCACCCCCACTGTCGCGCGGAAAGCGAAGATTTCACCGGGTTTTAAAATCCGGATTACAATAAATAGGGGGGATCGTCCCCCACCTCTCAAAACAGAGGGGAGACGTGCCCCCCCTGCCCCCCAGAATTTCGGCCCCTGCCCAAAGATGTATAGGTATGTAGGTTAATTGCCTTCAGTAAAATTGTAAATTGACCCTATTGTATAGGATAGTGCTAGTGCAAGAGATGATCGGTAATCAGGGCGGACTCAGTGAGCCAAAGGGCCTGTTTCCACACTGTATCTCTGAAGTCTATAGTTTGGATTATGGGAGGAAACCTGGAGCACCCGGAGAAAACCCACGTGGTCGCAAGGGGAATGAACAAACTTCATACAGACAGCACCTGTAGTCAGGATCGAACCTGAATCTCTGGTGGTGTAAGGCAGCAACTCTACCGGTGCGCTATTGTGCCATTTATTACTTTACCTATTGAGTACTGCATTTACAGTCCTGTTATCCTGCTGCAAGATCGAATTTATTGTTCCGTTTCAGTACATACAACAATTAAACACCCTTGACTTTCTTAACATAGAAACATAGAAAATAGGTGCAGGAGTAGGCCATTCGGCCCTTCGAGCCTGCACCGCCATTCAATATAATCATGGCTGATCATCCAACTGAGCATCCTGTATCTGCCTTCTCTCCATACCCCCTGATCCCTTTAGCCACAAGGGCCACATCTAACTCCCTCTTAAATATAGCCAATGAACTGGCCTCAACTACCTTCTGTGGCAGTGAATTCCAGAGATTCACCACTCTGTGTGAAAAATGTTTTCCTCATCTCGGTCCTAAAAGATTTCCTCCTTATCCTTAAACTGTGACCCTTTGTTCTGGACTTCCCCAACATCGGGAACAATCTTCCTGCATCTAGCCTGTCCAACCCCTTAAGAATTTTGTAAGTCTCTATAAGATCCCCCCTCAATCTTCTAAATTCAGCCCTTCGAGCCTGCACCGCCATTCAATATGATCATTGCTGATCATCCAACTCAGTATCCTGTACCTGCCTTCTCTCCATACCCCCTGATCCCTTTAGCCACAAGGGCCACATCTAACTCCCTCTTAAATATAGCCAATGAACTGGCCTCAACTACCTTCTGTGGCATAGAACTCCTGAGATTCACCATTCTCTGTGTGAAAATTTTTTTTCTCATCTCGGTCTTAAAATATTTCCCCCTTATCCTGAAACTGTGACCCCTTGTTCTGGACTTTGCCATCATCGGGAACAATCTTCCTGCATCCAGCCTGTCCAAGAATTCTTTTGACTATTGACTTTGTTCTCTGAAGTTGTTCCTTCATAGCAATTCCATAATTTTAATTCATGGCTTTTGTTTACTGTTATGCATAGACCGCATTGGGACAAGGAGGAAAAAGCTTACATCAGACATTCAGTTTGACGGTTTTAAAAGTTCAAGCAATGGATTGCTTGAGGCAAATCACAAAAAAGAATCTTCTCCCAACAAACATGCCCCAGGAAGACAAGAAAAAGAGAGGAGGCAGAAGATTAGCAAAGGAAATGACACTGTGGAGCATAATTTACAGCTCATCATAACACATTCTTTTTTTATTTTGCCAGATTGGTTAGATTCAAAGCTGATGAATGCAGTAACAAAAATTTATATTTTTACATATGCTCCCTTTTTGCCAGCAAGAAAGATCTTGCAGCCCTGAATTGTTGTAAAATACACAGCTCCAATGGTCTGAACATTGATTTTAAAGAAGATGAAATAATTCAATAATGGAATGTGATGTTAACATACTTTTTGTCTTGCGGGTAAATTTCAAAGGATGAAGCCGTCCTTCAAATACAAGGAACGATAGATGTTGGTTTGCAAAAAATAAACAAGCAACAAGTGGAGATTTGACAGATTCTTCATTAGTAAGGGGTTAGTCTTGATTAGTCAGAGGTTATAAGGAGAAGGCTGGAAAATGGGGTTGAGAGGGAAAGATAGATCAGCCATGACTGAATGGCGGAACAGACTCATTGGGCTGAATGGCATATTCTGCTCCTATGACATGAATTTATGAACTTATGAATAATGCACAAACTCAGTGTGTCAGGCAGTGAATACTGGTCTGCGCAAATCGGTGGGCCGAAGTCTTGTTTCCATGCTGCACCTCTAGGGTTTAGTCAAAAATTGGTATTGGATTTCATAGTGGATTTCATGATCGACAGTCAGCATGGACTCAATGTGCCAAAGGCCCTATTTCCATGCTGTGTCTCTAGTCTAAAATCTATAGTAACTGTGAAATCTCCTGAAGGTATATCAACTTTGAAGAGGTTATCCCTCTCTCTCCGGTGGGAGTTCCACATTGTAGGAGTAGAATTAGGCCATTCAACCCATTGAGTCTACTCCGCCATTCTATCATTGCTGATCTCTGCCTCCTAATCCCATTTTCCTACCTTCTCCCCATAACCTTTGACACCCGTTCTAATCAAGAATTTGTCTATCTTTTCCATAAAAACATCCATTGACCTCCACAGCCTTTTGTGGCAACGAGTTCCATAGATTAACTACCTTCTGCCTAAAGAAGTTCCTCCTCACGTCCTTTCTAAAATAGTGCCCTTTAATTCTGAGGCTATGACCTCTGGTTCTGGACTCTCCCACCATTGTAAACATCCTTTCCACATCCACTCTATCTATGCCTTTCATTATTCTGTAAGTTTCAATGAGGTTCCTCTCTCATTGCTCCCCCTCTGTGATTCCTGATGTCAGTCTGAGGAAGCACCCCAACCTAAAATGTGACCAATCCATTTTCTCCAGAAATGCTGCCCGAACCGCTCAGTTACTCCAGCACTTTGTGTCCTTTTTTTGTAAACCACCATCTGCAGGTCCTTTTTTTGCATATGGAATATGGGGGTCGGGGGTAGTGGGTGGTGAGGTCCATCGAGAATGATGGGGAACCCAGCATGAGGGGCTGCTGTGAACAAAGGGGTCCTGGTGGGAGGGGGGGGGGGGGGGGGGGTAGGCTTGCAGATAGTAAATATGACGGTAAGCTACTATCTCCCCCATTCGAGACCCTCGAACTATCTTTGATTGGACTTTACTGAACCTTACCTTGCGCTAAACGTGATTCACATTATTCCCTTTATCAGGTATCTGCACTCTGTGGATAGCTCGATTGTAATCATGCATTGCCTTTCCGCTGACTGGTTAGCAAGCAGTAAAAGCTTTTCATTGTACTGTGGTACACGTGATAATAAACTAAAATAAACTGAACTTTTATAATTTTGTCGGTGGCAAAACATGGCGGCTCCTGTACTACCTATGTGAGGTCTGTTGTATGATTTTACCGGGTTGTATGCAAAACAAAGAATTTCACTGCACCTAAGTACATGTGCCAGTAAAGTATCATGGAATCATAGCCTGGTAGCTGTTCAATGGATCTTTCCAGAACAGAGGTATATTAACATGTGGATGATTCAACAGGGCTTGAGGGGTGTATTGATTTTCAACTAGCCACTCATTCACTGTTGCAACCTTGCTTGCCTCTGGAGTAATCTCATTGAAATTGACTTCCATTGCGAAAATAGTGGCTTTTAAATCACAGAATCAGCGCTATCTGTGAACTTGAAACTTGGCTTCCCTATCGAGGGTGCAAGATGGAAAATGTATCCTTATGTCCTGTTAGTTCCGCTTTTACCAAAGTGCTTCACTTTTGATTCTCTGTAAATAAGTGCAACAAAGAGTAACCACTGGGGAATGACTAGCACAAAGTTGATATCCTACCTTCCTCCCTGTGGCAATTAAGAGTTATTTTTGTCTGTTTCAAGTCCGTTGAAACACGCCAACTGTTTATTGATTGTGGAACCTATGTGAATGGTGGGTGTGGTTGGCAGAGATTCCCATTGTGATGCTTTGAAGAACTGAGGAAACATTAAATGTTGTTGCTTTCTTTTTTCCCCCCCTGCGACACCCCTTGAAATGCAACCCATTGAGTTCGACAAAGCACATCTGTCAACTACTGTAGAAACGAGGAATTGCAGTTGCTGGTTTACAAAAAAAATAGACACATGGTGCTGGAGTAACTTGATGTGTCAGGAGGCATATCTGGACAACATGGATAGGTGACATTTCAGGTCGGAACCTTTGGAATTTAGACTTTAAAGACACAGTGTGGAAGCAGGCCCTTCTGCCCACCAAGTCCGCGATGACCAGTGATCACCGCTGACACTAGCAATATCCCACACACAATAGGTACAATGTACAGAAGAAAATTAACCTACAAACCTGTACGTCTTTGGAGTGTGGGAGGAAACTGGAGCACCACACGGTCACAGGGAGTGTTGGAGGAAACCCACACGGTCACAGGGAGAACGTGCAAACTCCGTACAGTCAGCACCCAAGGTCAGGAGCGAACTTGGGTCTCCAACGCTGTGAGGCAGCAACTCTACCAGCTATGCCACTGTGCCACCCTAAGTGAAAGCAACATATGGAATCAAAGAAATTGCTAAAGTTGTAACAGGTCATACTTATAATTAACATCCATTCCAAATTCATTAGTTTTTCCAAAGTAATTACTGTCCTTTCTAATGAAGCAAAGTTTGACTGAAATTATGTATGATCTTCCCAAGGGTATATATTAGGTTGTTGTCTGTTTTTAAATAATCTCCTTTTGCTTTCTTTCTTCTTTTGCATTCCAGCCATAGGTTTTGAGGGGGTTGATAGGATCTGGCGCGCGGTGGGTGCTGGAGGTCGGTCGAGGTGGCACTGTCGACCCGGCATGAGGGGAGCGTTGAGGACAAAGATGGACCATTGGGAACTACAATGAATACTTTGTAACTTTGTCAGTTCCCTTTGTCGGAGGACTGCCTGTACGATGCTGCATGATAAGATTCACACAAAATATTACAGTGGCATAGCGGTAGAGTTGCTACCTTTCAGCTTGGGTTCGATCCTGACTATATGTGCTGTCTGTACGGAGTTTGTACGTTCCACCAGTGGCCATATGGATTTTATCCGGGTGCTCCAGTTTCTTCCCACATTCCTAAGATGTACAGGTTTGTAGTTTAATTCGCTTCTGTAAAATTGTAAAATGTATTATAGTGTGTCAGATAGTGCTAATATATGTGGTGATCGCTGGACGGCACGGACTCGGTGGGCCGATGAGCTGTATCTCTGAAGACTAAATTCTAATTGGAAAGACAGCTCAACATTATTTGCACTTTGGTTAATCACTGATGAATGACAATTACCAGTGAGTAATGTAAGACACTAGATATTTGGTGCACAAAGCGGAGACCATTATAGAGTCATAAAGCAAGTAAACAAGCCCATCAGCCCAACCTGCCAACAGTGACCAATGTGTCCCATCTACAATAGTCTCACCAGCATGCGTTTGGCCCATGTCCCTCTAAACCTGTCCGATTCTTGTACCTGTCTAAATGTTTTTGCTCCATGGATTCGACAGAATTTAAACTTTTGACTTTAATTTTGATGTTTCAGAGATACAGCACAGAAACAGACCCTTTGGCCCACAGAGTCTGCACTGACCAATGATCATCCATATAGTAGTTCTATCCTGCACAGTAGGGACAATTTCAGAAGCCTATTAACCTACAAAGCTACACATCTTTGGAGTGTGGGAGGACCCATTTTCCCTCTCCTCGCCCGGCCCTTGCTCATTCCCTGAATACCGGAGAACCGGAGAGGAGGATGGAGGGAGTTGGCAATGGCGGACGTGAGAGCAAAGATAGATAGATAGATCCTTTATTGTCATTCAGACCTTTTGGTCTGAACAAAATTATGTTGCCTGCAGTCATACACAGAATCAATAATAACAAAACATACAACAAACACAAATTAAACATCCACCACAGTGAGTTCACCAAGCACATCCTCACTGTGATGGAGGCAAAGTTTTAGTCTCCATCTCTTCCCTCCTTGTTCTCCCTCTGTGCTGAGGCGATCGATCCAGGCCAAAGATGCCGCTCTCCAGTCCAGCGGACCTCCGTGGTGATGTCGCCGCCGCTGAAAGCCGGAACGCCGTCTCGCCACAGCATCAGCTCCGGGCAGCCGCCCCAGCTCCAGGCCACCTCCCCCGCTCCAGGTCCCGCAGTCTCCGCTCCGGGCCGCCGTCCCAGCTCCGATTCCCGCAGTCTCCACTCCGGGCCGCCGCCCCAGCTCCAGGCCACCACCCCAGCTCCGGGTCCCGCAGTCTCCGCTCCGATAAGAAAATGAACCAGGGTCTTACCTTCCGCGCCCTCAATGTTGGCTGTGGGAGGCGCCCCAGGGCCACAAAGGCTAGAGGAGGCCGGGTGAGGAGAGGGATGACGGTCCGCTGGACGACCTGGACAGAGGCAGTGACTGGAGGTCGGGTTGCCAACTGTCTCACTGCCAAATAAGTGACAAAAGGTCAAAATAGGGACAAATTCCCAACGGCAATTCGATGACCGACTCGGCCATGGCTGGGCAAATGATGAGTTGGCCCGGGTGCTGGACTGCACACAAAGCACAGCCGGTGGGCCAGCTGAGGAGTTTTGGCCCAGCCGCATGCAAAGTCCAGCGCCCCATTCAACTATTGAATCGATGATCGGCCATGAAAAGTGGTGGGTGGTGGTGTCGGCGGGTAAGCAAAGGTCCGAATGTCACACAGCTGGCCGGGCTGCTGACCGACGGGGCCACGGGCGAGGCGCTGCTGCTGCAATACATGGGCTGCACTACGTCGGGACAGGTGAGGTGGGGCAATCCCCTCGACCTGAGTAGTAGCAGTCAAATACGGGACAAAGGCGGTCCCGTATGGGACAAACCAATTTAGCCCAATATACGGGATGACCCGGTTATTACGGTACAGTTGGCAACCCTAGCTTGAGGCCCTATGGCAGCCTGGGGCTCGTCTGGATCAGGCACCGCTCCAGGAGATCGAGTGATTGGACTTTGCAAATGCCGCCAAAACCCGGCAACTCTTGCATGGGGCCTTAGTGAGTTTGAGTTTGAATTTTAATTTAGTTTGTTGTCACGTGTAGCGAGGTACAGTTAAAAGCTTTTGTTGCAATCCAGTCAGCGGAAAGACGATATATGATTACAATTAATCCATCCTCAGTGTACTGATACATGATTAAGGGAATAACGTGGATAACATTTAATGCAAGATAAAGTCTGGTAAAGTCCAATCAAATATAATCTGAGGGTCTTCAATAACATAGATAGTAGGTTGGGTTGTTGGTAGGATGGCTGAGTGGACTATTTCTATGCACTTTGTACTAACGGGTTATGTGCATATATATGGCATCACTTTATTGAATGCAATATCACTTTATGCAATATCACTTTATTGAAGACAAAAAAGGAAATTCACTGTACGTCTGTACATGTGATAATAACGAACCATTGAACCATTGAAGTGCTTCTCTAAATGTCTCATAAGCATAGTAATTGTATTTGATTTCACCGCCTCCTCTGGCAACACATTCCAAATATCAAGCTTGTATAAAATACAAACTCTTCCTCTTTTAAAACCACCCCCCCCCCCCCCCCCCCCCACCTTAAAAACCTATGCCCCCTACCCCACCCTGTCTCTGCCTCTCTTAATCTTATATACTTTTATCAGGTCACCTCAGCCTCTATCACTCCAACAAAGTATATTAGTGAATGAGATTGACTATTATGACTATCACGTACTTTAGTGATCATTAGTTTTAATATCTAGACATTTTTAAACATTTCAGATTATTGAGAGAATTTGAATTCCAATCTCTACTTAATTTGAAGACTTAGCTTATTTTTAATTTAATGGTTTTCACTTTGGCATTTATGGTCTGACAAGATAATTTAATACATTTTCCACATTCCACCCAAGAGAAAAAACCTAACAGAAATCTATTTTCAGGGAAATATTCTCTAATTATTGAAGCAAGCAGATTATTAAGATATAGCTGCAGAGGGTCATGTCACATTTCATCAGTGAATGAATATCAAAAAAAGGTGCAGATGCTGAAAATCCAAGATAAAAAGGAGGTTGAAAATATGGGAACTGCAGCAGGTCAGGCAGCATCTTTGGGAATAGAAAGGAAATTAATATTTTCTTCTGAAGAATTTTGTCAGAATTTGGTAAATACAAGAAAAACCAGTTAGCTTCAAGTTGCAGAGAGTGCAGGGGAAGGATATATTTTAACTACAATTGAAATTATGCCCCAGAATTACCGCCTGTCGAAGCTGTCTGTGCTGTTGAATGTTTGTGCTATTCAGTATCATTTAGTGTTAATCATAAATGAAAATTATGTTAGAATGTTAAAATTATTAGTTGTATTAAAAATAAAAGAAAAAAAAGACAAAATTTAAATATTCACAAAACAACCTGGACGGAGGACATCAGGGGACCCGGGTGACCGCGGCCTGCAGGGAGAGAGCGGTCGAGCAAGCCCGTGCTCATCCCCCGCGGCCGGATGCAAGATTTGACGGACCGCTGTCAACAAGCCGGCCCCTGCTCATCCCCTGAACTCCAGAGACTGGGTGGACGGAGCCAGTGAAGATGATGGACATGACGGGCAAGGAGGGAGGCTGGTAGGAGAAGGAACCAGTCTGGCCTACTCCACCCTCAAGGTCGGCTGTGAGAGGCACCCGTGAGCGGGTGAGGAGAGGGACATGGCATGGCGTCCAAGGAAGGCGATGGCTGGAGGCTCGCAACACCTGGGTCTTGCCTGAATCAGGCACCGCTCATAAGAACTAGAGCGTGGACTGGACCTTGAAAATGGCGCCAAAACATGGCGCCTCTTGCACGCGGGCTCAGTGGACCATTTCTGTACACTTGCTAATTGGGGGGTTGTGCTTGGCTATGGGAACACTCTACTGGACAGCATGTAAGAAAATAATTTCACTGTGTGTTTGAACCTGTGACAATAAAAGCACCATTGAACCATTGAAACATTGAACAATGTTTACAGAAGATAACAGGTTCAGCTGTGGATCACCAGACCCCTCAAACCAGCCCCAAACTGTAACCTACCCATGACTGACCTACATATGCTGGCCTCAGCTCCACCTCTGCTCAAGTTCCCTATGGGCCAGCGCGGTGGTGCAGCGGTAGAGTTGTCGCCTTACAGCACCAGGACTTTGTACGTTCTCCGCATGACGGCGCAGGTTTCCTCCGGGTGCTCCGGTTGCCTCCCACACTCCAATGAAGTACAGGTTTGTAGGTTAATTGGCTTTGGTAAATTGTCCCTAATGTGTAGGATAGAGTTAGAGTGTGGGGATCGCTGGTCACCCCGTGGACTTGGTGGTCCGAAGTGCCTGTTTCCATGTTCTATACCTAAAGTAAAGCCTCTCAATTCCTCGATCTTTCAATTATTTATCCATCTCCATCTTAAATATATTTAATATGATTTTATGGAAAGTTTCACTTACCGCACTCTTAGTAGAAGGATGGGGGGGGGGGGGGGGGGAGGATGGGGGGGGGGGATGGGGGGGAGGGCCCTGTCCCCCCATGTTTTGAGAGTTGGGGGACAATTCCCCTCCATGTCTTGTGACCTGGGCGCGACAGCCAGTCCCAGGTTGCCTGCGTGCCCCGGGACTGGCTGCAGCACCTAGGTCAGCTCACCTGCCCCACACTCCAAAGACATGCAGGTTTGTAGCTTTGCTAAATTGTAAATTGTCTCTAGAGTGCCGGATGGTGCTAGTGTACAGGAAGATTTCTGGTCAGCGCGGACGTGGTGGGCCAAAGGACCTGCAGTTTCCAGGACGCCTGCGTGTCCAAATCGGCTCGCCTGCCCCGGGACTGGCTGTAGCGCCCAGGTCGGCTGGCAGGTATGGCTGTCGTGCCCAGGTCGGCTCGCTTGCCCCAGGTATGGCTGTAGCACGCAGGTCGCCTGCATGCACCGGGACTGGCTGCAGTTCCCAGGTAGTGAAAGCGAATTGAAAAACAAATACGGCTACGGGCCGGATGTTTTTGGGTTAGGGGTCGCATCTGACCCGTGGGCCATAGGTTGCCGACCACTGTTCTAGATGTTGGGCCTCATTGTGTCCCCCCCCCATGTTTTAAAAGTGATTTCCGCCCTTGCTGGGGGGGGGGGGTAATTCTGTGATAATGCAAAGCAATAATCACAAATTCACACATATTTGGAATTCCCATCAATGATCTCAAGACGTTTGTTTTTTTGAGATACAATGTGGAAATGGGTTCTTTAGCCCACCGAGTTCATGCTGACTAGCCATCACCCATGCACTAACACCATCCTCCACATTTGGGGCAATTTACAGAAGGCAATAAACCTACAAACGTGCATGTCTTTAGGGTGGGGAGGAAACCGGAGCACCCGGAGAAAACCCACGATGTTACAGGCAGAACGTACAAACTCCGTACAGACAGCACCCATAGTTAGGATCAAACCCGGGTTTCAGGTGCTGTAAGGCAGCAACTCTACCGCTGTGCCACTGTGCCACCCAGTTGATGTAACATATCCCCAAGTGTGTTTGAGCTAGGTAGTTTCTGCGATTGTATACGTACACAAAAGTTTATCCACATTTAACATTTTACTGCAATATTTATAAAATAGCAATGATTTAAAGATGATGAAAAAGAGCTACAAAAGCAAACCTCAAATGATTTATATGCCCGATTTCATGCTCAAAATTTGCATTAACGCTTTTATTTTGTCCGTGCTTTCTATTATTTATCGTGCAACTATTATTTTTTCTTTCATACAGACAAATGAAAAAAAAAGATTGTGAATTATTGGAGCAGGCTGGCTACATGACCGTGTGAAGGGAAGGATGAGATAAGTGAATACATTACCAGAATGTATGAGGCAGCATTCATCTTTAAGAATGGAGCGACTGGGCTTATTACACTGGAAGTTAGAAGGTTGAGAGGGGATCTTATTGAACCATATAAGATTATTAAGGGATTGGACACGCTAGAGGCAAGAAACATGATCCTGATGTTGGGGGAGTCCAGAACCAGGGGCCACATTTTTTGAATAAGGGGTAGGCCATTTCGATCGGACATAAGGAAAAACATAGAGTTGTGAATCTAGGGAATTCTCTACCTCAGAAGGCAGTGGAGGCCAATTCTCTGGATGCTTTCAAGAGAGAGTTTGATAGAGCTCTTAAAGATAGTGGAGTCAAGGGATATGCGGAGAAGGCAGGAATGGGGTACTGTTTGTGAATGATCAGCCATGATCACAGTGAATGGCAGTGCTGGCTTGAAGGGCCGAATGGCCTACTCCTGCACCTATTGTTTATTGTCTATAATAGTGCCTCTTCATAACGGACTTCACAGGAATACAGAATAATGGGAAAATTTTATTTTCTTTCTCTCTAATTGGAAATGTGCTTTCAGACCAGTTGTCAAGGGGGCAGGACTGTGGGGAATAAGCAAAGGGGATTAATTACAACAAAATCCTCCACCTTTTCCACCATCCGGGGACCATAACAGTTCTTCAGCTGAAACAATTAACTCCTCCATAGAACGTCCCAATACAGGCTTGTGGGGCAGCACCTCATCTTCCACATGGGAATGTTGCAGTCATTAGACTTTAGACTTTAGGAATACACCCTGGAAACAGGCCCTTCAGCCCACCGAATCCATGCCGACCAGTAATCACCCTGTACACTAGCACTATCCTACACACTCGGAACAATTTGCAATTTTACAGAATCCAACTAACCTAAGAACCGGTAGGGCTTTGGAGTGTGGGAGGAAACTAAAGCTCACGCTGCCATGGGGAGAAACTCTGTAATGACAGCACCCATAGTCAGGATCAAACCTAGGTCTCTGGCGCACTGCCGTCCTAGTCTTCCAGGCTCAATATTAACATCTCCAACTGTAAGTAACGTGCACTTTCAATTATTCTGTATTAGAAGATGTCATTACTGCCAGCCATCATTTTGGAACATAGAAAATAGAAGATAGAGCAGTACAGGACAAGAACAGGCCCTTCGGCCCACAATGCCTATGCCGAACATGATGCCAAGACCAACTCTTATCCACCGCACATAATAATAATAATAATAATAATCTTATTTATATAGCACATTTTCAGTCAACTTGCATTGACCCCAAAGTGCTTCACATAATTACATTACATTACACACAGGCAAAGGTGGGTGAAGTGTCTTGCCCCAAGGACACAACGACAGTATGCACTCCAAGCGGGATTCGAACCGGCTACCTTCCGGTCGCCAGCCGAACACTTAGCCCATTGTGCCATCTGTCGTCCACATGACCCATATCCGACCATTCCCTGCATATTCATTTGCCTATCGACCTCTCTTAAATTCCATTAACACATTTGCTTCAACCACCACGCCTGGCAGAATGTTCCAGGCACACACAACCCTCTGTGTAAAAAAACGGGCACCGCACACCTCCTTTCAACTTTGTCCCACTGACCTTAAAGCTATGCCGTCTACTTGTTGTTTTTTTCTCTCCTGGGGGAAAGGTTCTGACTAACTTATCTATGCCTCTCATAACTTTACATATATACATTGTTAATTAGTTTTTATTTTTCTGATTCTATAGTCTGGCTGTTGGTGTGTGACATCACCTTATGAATAGTAATGAATAGTACTTCATATGGACAAATACGTCTAATCTGATCCTAGGACTGGCATAGCTGGGCATCTTGGTGTAATTTTTCTGTAATTTTTGACTATGACTCTCTCAGCCACATTCCCCCAATTAGGTCTCACCGTATTATAGACACTTCTTGGGTTCTATCCATTGCACGCAATCCCTTCTCTCACCCATTTTCTCTGCTACTGAAAACAAATTTACATTCACTGTTACCCAATTCTGATAAAGGATACAGAACGCAAATCCTTAATTATTTCTCCCTCCGTAGATGCTGCCTAATCTGCTGAGTGTTTAGTTTAGTTTAGAGCAGTGGTTCCCAACCTTTTTTTGGCCATGCCCCACCTAATCACCTCTAAAGTCCTGATGGCCCCCCCCCCCCCCCCCATGTGGTGATATATAATTCTTATTTAAAAAGTGAACTCCGTTTCAGCTGAAGAAGCTTAAAACGGCAATACCTTGGTTTAAACAAGCTTCAAAAGAACATTGTGGTGATTATGTAATAATTACACAATAAAGACCTTTTTTATACCCCAAAAAAAATATTTACTCAAAATAACATCTGAAACATAAACTACATATGTTTACCTGATGGAAAATCCAAAAAAATAAAAATCGAAAATTTGGACCCAGAGACCTCCTCAGTCGCGCTCAATTGCCCCCCCTTAAAAATCAAATTGCCCCCCTGTGGGGCATACGCCCCACGTTGGGAACCACTGGTTTAGAGATACAGCATGGAACCAGACGCTTTGGCCCACAAAGTTCGCACAGACCAGTGACCACCCATACACTAGTTTGTTCCTACACACTGGGGACAATTTACAGAAGTCACAAACTTCCAGAAACTACAAACGTGCATGTTTTGGTATGTTGGAGAAAACCGGAGCACCCAGAGAAAACCCACGTGGTCACAGGAAGAACTTATAAACTCTACACAGATAGCACCTTTAGGATTGAATCTGGGTCTCTGGCACTGTAAGGCAGCAACTCTACCACTGTTTCATTGTATCGTCCGAGTGTTTCCAGTATTTTCTACATTTGTATTAGAGAATCAATAAAATCTGGAATGGCTGAAAAAGCAGGGTTTGATTGATTGAAAGATACAATGTGCAAACAGGGCTCATCAACTCCATGCTGACCATTGGTCACCCGTACACAAGTTCTATATTGTCCCACTTTCACATCCCCTTCCTATGCATTAGAAGTAATTTACAGAGGCCAATTAATCTACAACAGTGTATGTCTTTGGAATGTGGGAGGAATCTGGAGAATCCGGAGGAAACCTGCACGGTGACAGGGAGAACGTGCAAACTCCACACTGGCAGCACTTGAGGTCGGGATCAAACCTGGGTCTCTGGTTTTGTGAGGCAGCAGCTCTACCAGCTATGCCACAGCACCACTCTACTGTACCACTACTAGCATTCTACCCTTGAGTCGTAATTGGCCACTGCACATTGCCCCTCATGTGTAAGAAGTAGTTTAACATAGTAGTGTGAACGGGTAATCAGTGGTCGGCCTGGACTCTGTGGGTCAAAGGGCCTGCTTCCATCAATCAATTGTATGACAATGCTGCTGTTGGTTTTGGGACCTTTGTAATGAGAGATCAACATCAGTGAATAGATGGTCTTGTTCTTTAATCGGTCTGAAAACCCAGTCATAGAGCCATACAGGGTTGAAACAGGCCCATCGGCCCAACTTTCCCACACCAACCAACATGTCCCATCTACACTAGTCCCACATGCCTGCGTTTGGCCCATATCCATCTAAACCTGTCATATCCATGTACCTGCCTAAATGTTTCTTAAATGTTGCAATAGCACCTGCCTCAACTACTTCATCCGGTAGCTCATTCCATACACCCGCCACCCTTTATGTGAAAAAGCAATTCCTCAGGTTCCTCTTAAATCTTTTCCTATTCACTTTGACTCCATGTCTTCTGGTTCTCGACTCCCCTACTCTGGGCAAGAGACTGTGTGATTACCCGATATATTCCTCTCATGATCACCACTACAAGCTCACCCCCCATTCTCCTGCTCCCTAAGGAATAGAGTCCTAGCCTGCTCAACATTCCCCTATAGTTCAGGCCCATGAGTTCTGGTAAAATCCTCATAACTAAACCTGCTGCCTAAACCACTGATATACTCCAGCTTTTTGCGACGGTGTGAACCAGCATCTGCAGTTCCTTCCTACACATTTTGTCTGCTCCACTGCAAAATGTCCTCAAGGCATGCCAACTTTGAAGACATTTTCCTTCTCTCTCCAACAAAAGTTCTGCAACACTATCTCTCGTTGCACCCCTTCTGCGTCTGTGCCCTCTCCCCTGATTCTCATCCTGAAGAAGGGTCCCTACCCAAAAAGTCACCTATTCCTTTTCTCCAGAGATGATGCCTGATCTGTTGAGTTACTTCAGCTTTTTGTGTATATCTTCCAAATAAATAAAGAGTCCATTAGCTGATTGGTATGAGTTGTTTCCGTCAGCTCTGATCACTGAGTGTTTCATGCGAATTCATACCTTGCTGGCGATATCAATCACAGGAAAACTGGAACAAGGTCAGAGAAGAACACATGATAGTAAATGGGACTGAGCTTTCAAGTCAAGTCAAGTTGGGTTTATTACCATCTGCACAAGTATTGCAAGATACAACGTGCGATGACAAATCTTGTTCCCGATCACCTGTGGCTTTTTTCTTTTCAACAAGATCTTGTTGAACCTTTGACCACAACACCACTCTCTTGCCTGATCTCCATTTCCTTCGTCCAAAAATGCATCAAACTCGGCCTTCAGTGGAAAGATTTGCATTAATGTCGAACCATTCACATCAGCTTAAAGTGCTTCACAGACCCTGATGCGATTCTGAAATGTGGTTGTGGGTGAAATTCCGTCGCCAACGTGCACACAGCAAGTTCGTGTAAGTAGTAATGTGGAAATAACAAGATTTTCTCAGCGATATTGATAGAGGGGGTGGCACAGTGGTGCAATTGCTGTTTTTACAGTGCCAGTTTAATCCTGACTACAGGTGCTGTCTGTACGGAGTTTGCACAACCTCCCTGTGACCGCGTGGGTTTTCTCTGGGTGCTCCGGTTTCCACCCACACTCCACAGAAGTGCAGGTTTGGAGGATAATTGGGTTCTATAATATGTCCCTAGTGTGTAGGATGAACTAGTGTATGGATGATCATTGGTCAGCATGGGCTTGGTGGGCTGAAGGGCCTGTTTCCACACTGCTTCCAAACTAAACTAAAATATTGGACAGAGGGGGAGAAATCCCTTGGTTCCATTTAACCTCTCACTGCAGAAAAAACCCCTCTAAAAGGTTCAGGCAGCACAGTGGCACAGCAGTAGATCTACTGCCTTACAGTGCCTAACAGTGCCAGAGACTCGGGTTCGATCTAATTACAGATATTGTCTGTACGGAGTTTGTACATTCTCCCTGTGACCACGTGGGTATTCTCCGGGTGTTCCAGTTACCTCCCATGCTCCAGAGACATACACATTTGTAGGCTATTGGTTTTAGTAAAATTGAAAATTATCCTAGTGCATTGGATAGTGCTAGTGTACGGGGTGATCGCTGGTTGGTGCGGACTCGGTGGGCTGAAGGATCTTTATCCATGCTGTATATCTAGTCTATAGTCTAAATCAGCTACAATTTAGGGGTCAATAGTCTGCCCTTGTTTCTATGACTGAAGGGAGTTTCATGTATCATTAGATACAGATCAAGATGGAGGAAATGTAAGGGAGCCACTGAAAGCTGCATTAAACAGTTAGCACATGGGTAGACAAATTAGGTGCAATAATGCAAGGAAGCCATCAGCAAAGCATGTGCTATCTTTACAGAAACAAATGCTTTGCTAAATCTCAAAATCCTTGGAATATCTCTCTGCAATACTTGTCAGCATTTAGTTGGACAGGATCCCATGATGTAGCTATTTGAAGATAGACACAAAATGCTGGAGTAACTCAGCGGGACATGAAACATCTCTGGAGAGAAGGAATGGGTGAAACTTCTTCAGTCTGATGAAGGGTCTCGACCCGAAACGTCCCCCTTTCCTTCTCTCCAAGGATGCTGCCTGTCCCGTTTAGTTACTCCAGCATTTTGTGCCTATCTTCGATTTAAACCAGCATCTGCAGTTCCTTCCTACACATATACATATTTGAGTTACAGATCTTGGACAATATCCCTGAACTTCACAGCAATACAATATTTTGTGTTTCTATGCAATTTCTAAAGGCTTATAAAACCCAGCTTTATCGAAACTTAACAAGTTAATCTGTTCATCCATTCCAAGATGGTGCCCAACCAAGGCGACTGTTGGCATGCTAGCCACAGAAACAGATCTACAATCACATATTACAATCGCTCCACACTCTTAAATCACCTACAGCTGTTTCGATACAGTTATTTCCTTAACGTGTATCGAAGCAGTGTAAATGGCTCAATTGTAATCATTTATTGTCTTTCTGCTGACTGGATAGCACACAATAAAAGCTTTTCACTATACCTCAGTACATGTGACAATAAATTAGACTGAAATGGATTAAGGGAGAGTAAAGGTGGGCTTAATAACCCCACAATCAATTGATCTGAGTAGTTCATAAGTTTATGTTCATAAGTGATGGGGGCAGGATTAGGCCATTTGGCCTATCGTCCACTCCGCCACTCAATCATGGCTGATCTATCTTTCCCTCTCAACCCCATTCTCCTGCCTTCTCCCTATATCCCCTGACACCTTTTCTAACCAAATATCTGTTCATATCAACCTTAAAAATACACAATTACTATCCTCTACACCCTTAAGACTAAAGAAATTCCTCCTTATTTCCTTTCTAAATGTACATCCTTTTATTCTGAGGATTTGGGGTCTCTGGTCCTAAACTCTCCCAATAGTGGAACCATCCTCTCCACATCCACTCTATCCAGCCCTTTCACTATTCAATGTTTCAATGAGATCTCAATGAGGATATTGTCTTACGTCCATTTTTTTGCCATTTTCTCATAACTATTTATTCTCCTAATGTTTTTGCATCTAGTTTAGGTTTAGGTTTAGTTTTAAGTTTTGGTTTAGGTTTGTTATTATAGTTACAGTCATACTGCCATATTGCAGGGAAACAGGCCCTTCGGCCCAACATATGCATGCACCAACATAACCCAGCTACATTAGTCCCACCTGCCTGCATTTGGCCCATTAGCCCTCTAAATATATCCTATGTACCTGTCCAATGGTTTCTTAAATGTTGTGATAGTATCTGCCTCCACTACCTCCTCTGGCAGCTCGCCCCATTCACCCACCACCCTTTGTATGAAAATGTCATCCATCAGGTTCCTATAAAATCTTTTCCCCTTCACCTTAAACCTATTTTCATTGGTTCTTGCTTCCCCTAATCTGGGTAAAAGATTGTGTATTTACCCGATCTATTCCTCTCATGATTTTGTACGCCTCTATAAGATCACTCCTCTTTCTCCTACATTCCAAGGAATAGTCACAGCCAGCTCAATCTCTCCCTGTAGCTCAGGCCTTTGAGTCCGGTAGAGTGAAAACCTCCTCTTTATCAATGTTTCCCAATTTGGAATTTCAATGGCTTCTTCCATTACTGAGTTTCCTGTAGCATCTATTACCTTGGTGGAAATTGATGTAAAAGAACTAATTTGACGCCTCATTTTTATTTTCAGTCTCCATTAATGTTAATACTCCCTTCCAAATGGTAAAGGCTATTCTCGTCTTTGTTGCTTGGGATGGCATAGTGGTGCAGCTGTTGAGCTGCTGCCTTACAGGGCTACAGACCCGGATTCGATCCTGACTACATGTGCTGTCTGTACGGAGTTTGTACCTTCTCTCCGTGACCACATTGGTTTTCTCCGTGTGCTCCTATTTCCTCCCACACTCCAAAGATGTGTGGGTTTGTAGGTTAATTGGCTTCTGTAAATTGTCCTTAGCGTGTAGGATAGAACTAATGTACAGGTGATCGTTGAACGACGTGCACTCAGTGGGCCGAAGAGCCTGTTTCCACGCTGTATCTCTAAAACTAAACTAAACATTTAGATACAATATTTTACTAAGTCATCACAGTAGCTCTGTAAGTAGTGTCTCTGCCTTTCACAGGTCCAGTAACCTGGGTTCTATCCATGTTCATAAGTAAGTTCTAGGAGCAGAAATAGTCCTTTTTGCCCATCAGGTCTATTCCGACATTCAAACATGGCTGATCTATCTTTTCCTCTCAACCCCCATTCTCCTGCCTTCTCTCCATAACCCCTGACAACTGCACTAATGAGGAATCTGTCAATCTCCACCCTTCATAATATCCATTGACTTGGCCTCCACAGCCACCTGTGGGCCCAGATCTCTGTACCAATTATGTGGAGTCTGTACATTCTGCCCTTGACATTCTCCCCTCCTCATCTCAAGCATGTGCAAGTTGGTCTCCTCTCCCCCTTCCTCTCCACATACATTCCTTCCTTTGCAACTCTTCCATTCTTTTGCCTCACATCTTCTGGCCTTCATCTCTGGCCTTTGTCCACCATCGGACTATCATTTTTTTAGAATGGAGATGAGGAGGAATTTCTTCAGCCATTGGGCGGTGAAGCTGTGGAATTCATTGCCACAGATGGCAGTGGAAGCCAATCATTGCAAGTATTTCAAAAGCCGAGATTGATAGGTTTTTTTGTAAGGGCATCAAATGTTATGGGAAGAAGGCAAGATAAGTGGTTGAGAGGGAAAAGTAGATTTAGCCTTTAGTCTTTGGACTTTAGAGATACAGCATGGAAACTGGCCCTTTGGTCTGCCGAGTCCAAGCTGACCAGCTACACATCCCATACACTGGCACTGCCTTATACACTAGGGATAATTTACAATTTACAGAAGTCAATTAGTCTACAAAACCTGAGTAACTCAGCGGGTCAGGCAGCATCACTGGAGAGAAGGAATGAGTAACGTTTCCAGTCGAGATTCTTCTTCTTCTGAAGAAGAAGGGTCTCGATCCGAAACATCACCTATTCCTTTTCTCCAGAGATGCTGCCTGACCCGCTGAGTTACTCCAGCATTTTGTGTCTACCTTCAATTTAAACCAGCATCTGCAGTTCTTTCCTACACAACCTACAAAACATTATGCCTTTGGAGTGTGGGAGGAAACCTGAGCACCCAGGGAAACCCTATGCACACAGGTAGAATGTACACACTCCATACAGACAGTAGCCGAAGTTAGGACCAAACCTGGTCTCTGGTGCTATCAGACAGCAATTCAACCACTGCACCATAGTGCCACCCTAAAGACGAGCCATGATTGAATGGCGGAGCAGACACTATGGGCTGAATGGCATAATTCTGTTGGTCATTGCCTGTGTGATCGCCGTTCTTATGGTCTTATACTAAGGCGATGGTCATTTTGGACTGAAATTAGGAAAGTTCTCCTTGTATGGAAGGTGGTGTCTTTTTGAAATCTATACTTTGCAAGGGCTGGATATTCAGTCATTGATTTCATTGTGAAAACCCTTGGCAATGCAAGGAACTGCAGATGCTAATTTACAAAAAAAGACACAAGTGTTGGAGTTACATAGAAACATAGAAAATAGGTGCAGGAGTAGGCCATTCGGCCCTTCGAGCCTGCACCGCATTTCAATATGATCATTGCTGATCATCCAACTCAGTATCCTGTACCTGCCTTCTCTCCATACCCCCTGATCCCTTTAGCCACAAGGGCCACATCTAACTCCCTCTTAAATATAGCTAATGAACTGGCCTCAACTACCTTCTGTGGCAGAGAATTCCAGAGATTCACCACTCTCTGTGTGAAAAATGTTTTCCTCATCTCGGTCCTAAAAGATTTCCTCCTTATCCTTAAACTGTGACCCCCTTGTTCTGGACTTCCCCAACATCGGGAACAATCTTCCTGCATCTAGCCTGTCCAACCCCTTAAGAATTTTGTAAGTTTCTATAAGATCCCCCCTCAATCTTCTAAATTCTAGCGAGTACAAGCCGAGTCTATCCAGTCTTTCTTCATATGAAAGTCCTGACATCCCAGGAATCAGTCTGGTGAACCTTCTCTGTACTCCCTCTATGGCAAGAATGTCTTTCCTCAGATTAGGAGACCCAAACTGTACGCAATACTCCAGGTGTGGTCCCACCAAGACCCTGTACAACTGCAGTAGAACCTCCCTGCTCCTATATATTCCTTTTTGCTATGAATGCTAACATACCATTCCCTTTCTTCACTGCCTGCTGCACCTGCATGCCTACTTTTAATGACTGGTGTACCATGACACCCAGGTCTCTACTTTCCTGTTTTTGCTGCCAAAGTGGATAACCTCACATTTTTCCACATTATACTGCATCTGCCATGCATTTGCCCACTCACCCAGCCTATCCAAGTCACCTTGCAGCCTCCTAGCCTCCTCCTCACAGCTAACATTGCCCCCCAGCTTTGTGTCACCCGCAAACTTGGAGATGTTGCATTCAATTCCCTCGTCCAAATCATTAATATATATTGTAAATAGCTGGGGTCCCAGCACTGAGCCTTGCGGTACCCCACTAGTCACTGCCTGCCATTGTGAAAAGGATCCGTTTACTCCTATTCTTTGCTTCCTGTCTGCCAGCCAGTTCTCTATCCACATCAATACTGAACCCCCAATGCCGTGTGCTTTAAGTTTGTATACTAATGTCTTATGTGGGACCTTATCGAAAGCCTTCTGAAAGTCCAGATATAACATATCCACTGGTTCTCCCTTATCCACTCTACTAGTTACATCCTCGAAAAATTCTATAAGATTCGTCAGACATGATTTAACTGACTATGCCCAATGATTTCACCACTTTCCAAATGTGCTGCTATCCCATCTTTAATAACTGATTCTAGCAGTTTCCCCACTACCGATGTTAGACTGACTGGTCTGTAATTCCCCAGTAATTCCCCTGTAATTACTCAGCGGGTCAGGCAGCATCTTTGGAGAACGTGGATAGGTGACGTTACGGATCTATAAACTAAATCTCTTGCTATTCAAGGAATCAAGGGATATAAAAATAAAGCAGGAAACTAATCTGGAACCTTAGAGACATACCGTACAGAAATACTATAGGGCGGCACGGTGGCATAGCGGCAGAGTTCCTGCCTTACAGCGCCAGTGAACTGGGTTCGATCCTGAATATGGGTGCTGTCTGTACGGGGTTTGTACGTTCTTCCCGTGATTGGCATGGTTTTTCTCCAGGTGATCTGGCTTCCTCCCATACCACAAGAACATGCAGTTTTGTAGGTTAATCGGGTTGGTAAAAATGTAATTCATCCCTAGTGTGTGTAGGATAGTGGTAATGTGCGGGGATCTCTGGTCGGTGCGGACTCCGTGGGCCAAAGGATCTGCTTCCGGGCTGTATCTCTAAATTAAACTAAAACTAAACTAAACAGGAAGGAAAATATCAAAGATGTGCAAGTTGGTCTCCTCTTCCCCGTCCCCTCCACATACATTCCTTTCTTTGCAATTCTTCCATTCTTTTGTCTCACATCTTCTGGCCTTTCATCTCTGGCCTTTAGAATTAAATCTTTAGAATGGAGATAAGGAGGAATGTCTTCAGCCAGAGGGTGGTGAATCTGTGGAATTAATTTTACTACCGGCCTTATTCCTTGTGACCGTCATCGCCGGCTCCCTCCTCTCCGGTTCTCCTTCTTCGGGGAGAGAAGCAGGGGCCAGGATCGGCGGCTCCCTCTACAGACCGCGGCCCACTGGCTCTTCCTGCGTTCGGCCGCGTGGCCCACCGCGTCTTTCTGAATTACTGTATCATTTTGTGTCCGTTTCACACAGATCACAATGTCCACTGGACCAGAAGAACAGAGGGATATGGACCAAACACAAGCAAGTGGGACTAGTGTAGATGGGACATGTTGGTTGGTGTGGGCAAGATGGGCTGAAGGGCCCATTTCCACACTGTATGACTCTATGACTCCATCAAATAAAGTTGATCTCAGCACGCTTTTCCACATGGGATCTCATTGCTTTGAATTACCAGTGGGCTGAAAAGCTGAAGGACCCAATATCTGTCAATGTAAGAGCAGAATTTCTTGGAAACATAAATTAAATCAAAGCTTGATTGCAGAGTTGATTAAATAATGGAGACATGCCTACTTTCACTGAGCCTGGGAAAGTGACAGTTTAGATTTATTGCTCTGAAAATGTTTTATTGACAAGTTACCCCAGAGACAGATGTTGATTGTGTTGCTATGCAGCCAGTTGATGCACTCAAGCAGTGGTTCATCATTGTGTGCTAAACGTAAATTTAATAGTTCCGTAAGTCCATAAGTTCTAGGAGCAGATTTAGGCCGTTCAGCCCATCAATTCTACCCTGTCATTCAATCATGGCTGATCTATCTTTCCCCCCTCAACCCCATTCTCTTGCCTTCTTCCCATAACACGTGATACCCTTACTAATCAAGAATCTCCACCTTAAACATATCCATTGACTTGGCCTCTACAGCCGTCTGCGGCAATGAATTCCACAGATTCACCACCCTCTGACTAAAGAAATTCCATCACATCTCCTTTCTAAAGGTGCATGATTTTATTCTGAGGCTATGGCCTCTGATTTCCTCACATACTCATGTACTATTGTGATCTTTTGATTGTATGGCTGCATGGAAGTCAAATTCCACTGTACCTTAATTGGAGCATGTGGCAATAAATGTGAACTTGAACTTGATTCTAGATGCCCCCACTAGTGGAAATAACCTCTCGACATTCACTTTATCCAGGCTCTAGGCTCTCTTGTCCAACTGTGCATACCAACAGAGTTTGCATCGATTTGTTGACCTCTGAAAAGGCAGCACAGTGGCACAGTGGTAGACTTGTTGCCTTACAGCGCCAGAGACCAGGCTCAATCCTAACTATGGGTGTTGTCTGTACAGAGTTTGTACGTTCTCTCTGTGACCACGTTGGCTTTTCCCAGGTACTCCGGTTTCCTCACACACTCATCATGGGCGGTCACTCGAAACGAGTATGACTGTCCTCTTTTGGGAGGACGCCTGTGCGTGACTTTGTTTAACATGGGGAGACTGGTGCACAGACAGCCACCCCACGGTTCTTGAAAGATCTGGGTCAGGATCCAGTGGCATGGAATCCAAGACGACCAACGACCCTTTTCTGCTGCAGCCTTCATCCTTGCACTCTAATGACATGCAGGTTTGTAGGTTAAATGGCATCGGTAATATTGTAAATTGGCTTTACTGTGTAGGATAGTGCTAGTGTATGGAGATCGCTTGTCGGCGTGGACTTTGTGAATCGGTGGGCCATGCTTCCACGCTGTATCTCTAAAAGTCTAAAAAAATTGGGAAGATCTAAAGAGGGCTTGTGTGTTTTGCACCCACAGGAACTTCTCCAATACATAGTCATACAGCGTGGAAACAGAGCCTTAGGGCCAACTTGCCCACGCCGACCAATGTGCTCCATCTACACGAGTCCCACCAGCCTACATTTGGCTCATATCCCTCTAACATCTTATCCATGTACATGACTGAATGTCTCTTCAAAGTTGTGTTACTACCTGCCTCAACTACCTCCTCTGGTAGCTTGCTCCATATACCACCACTTAGTGTAAAAAAGGAAGCCCCTTAGGTTCCTGTTAAGTCTTTCTCCCCTCATCTTAAACCTATGTCCTGTTCTTGCTTTCCCTACTCTGTGGAGTTGCCCTATCTATCCCTCTCATAATCTTTCACACCTCTATAAAATATACCCCCTCATCCTTCTATGTTCCAATAAAATATATCCCCTCATCCTTCTATGTTCAGTAAGAACACTTTTGAAGTAAAGTGACTACTCTAATGTAGTAAGCAGCAGTTAATTCTCAAAATGCTCCCACAATCAACTAATGAAAGGTACGGCATGGAAACTGGCCCTTCAGCCCATCAGGTCCATGCCGCCCATCACTCGTTCACACTAGTTCTCTGTTATCCCACTTTCTCATACACTCCCTACAGACTAGGTGCAATTTACAGAGGCCAAATAGCCTACAAATCATTGGGATGATTTGTAAACTGTGTTTAGAGTTTACAGTTTAAAGGTACAGCATGGCAACAAACCATTTAGCCCACCAAGTTCACGCCGACTATCGATTACTCTGTACACTCTGGCATTCTATACAATAGGGGGGAATTTACTGAAGCCAATTAACATAAATTCCGCATGTCTTTGGAATGTGGGAGGAAATAGGAGGACCCAGGGTCACAGGGAGCATGAGCATGAGATCACAGGAAGAATATACAAACTCCACAATGATAGCACCTGTAGTCTGGATCAAACCAGAGTCTCTGGCACTCTAAGGCAGCAACACCACTACAGGGTGTGGGAAGAAACCAGCGCACCAAGAGGAAACGCACATGGTCACATGGTAAACATGCAAATTCCACACAGCCAGGGTTCGATCCTGACTATGGGTGCTGCCCCGGTTTTCTCCCAAACTCCAACGATGTACAGGTTTGAAGTTTAATTGGCTTTTGTAAAATTGTAAATTGTCCCATGTGTGTGGGATAGTGTTAGTGGATGGGGGATTGTTGGTTGGCACGGACTCGGTGGGCCGAGGGTCAGCAACTTAATGGCTGGGCCGCTGTGCAGCCCCTGATTACTCATGCAATGATGACCCCTTCCTCCGTTATAGCGGACAATTAGCAATAGCGGACACCATTCCCCTCCCCTATGGTGTTTTATAATGAGTGTTTACTGTAACATTTTGTTTATTTGAGCAATGGTGATGAGAGATAAGGACTATTTTGTGCATCAGGGAGAAGACCTATACTCTTCAAAATCCTATGGAATCTTTCAAGTCGATAGAAAAGATAGTTGGGTTCTTAGTTTGATACGGAAGATAGACACAAAGTGCTGGAGTAACTCAGTGGGTCAGGCAGCATCTATGGAGAGAAAGGATGGGTGACATTTCAGGTCGGAACCCTTCTTCAGACCGAAAGTAGTGTGGAGGAGTGGGAACTGGAGATAGGAAAAGACGAGAACAAATCAGAGCCAGCAATAGATGACCAAGGAAGGGTGAAGCCCATAATAGCCTTTTGATGGCTGAGGAAGAGATGATAACAAAGGCATACAGGGTTGTACCTTACCTGTAAGGACAGGCGGGAGTTGAAAGTATTTCCTGGAGGTGGAGTGATTAGATGAGGTGGGATCATTATTCTTGGAGTTGATGAATTAATGGGGTTTTGTTCTGATGATTTGCAGACTGATTTAACAAATCTGAACAACTCATTATTGAGAGACCTTTGAGAGAATGCAAGTTTACAAGTGGGTAGGAGGCGATGAAAGATAAATTAAAACCTTGGAATAATTGAAAAGAGATTAAATTTACACTGCAAGATACACACATTCAAGATAGAAAGATAAAATTGCCCTTAGTGTGCAGTTTACAACCCAGTGGTATGAGAGTATGAAGTATGAACATTGACTTCTCTAATTTCAAGTAATTTGTCCATTCCTCCCCCCACCCCCCCCCCCCCCCCCCCCCCCCCCTTCCCCACCCCAATCGTCCTATCAGTTCCACTCTTAACATCATTGTATGCCATTTGTTTGCACATCTTTGCCACCTAACAATGGGCCATTATGTACTTTTCCTGAGGACATCTGTTGCAGGCCCTGATGTGTTCTGACCTTTTCTTGCCTTCAGTTTCCCTTCCTCCCCCCTCCTAGCCCCCCCTCACACACCCCCCCCCCCCCCCCCCCCTTCCCCATCCTCCTCCCCCCCCCCCCCCACCTCTATCTTTCAGTCTGAAGAAGGGTTCCGACCGGGTGCGTCACCTATCCTTTTTCTTCAGAGATGCTGCCTGACCCGCTGAGTTACTCCAGCATTTTGTGTCAACCATAGGTAAACAAGAATGCTGGAGAAACTCAGCGGGTGAGGCAGCATCTATGGACCGAAGAAAATAGGCAACGTCGATACCTGTCTTCTGACAGATGTGATGGTGGGGGGGTTTGGTGTGTGGTGTGGGGGAGGGAAGAAGAAAGGAAGAGGCGGAGACTGTGGGCCGAGGGAGAGCTGAGAAGGGGAGGAGAAAGCAGGGACTACCTGAAATTAGAGGTCACTGTTCATACCGGTGGGGTTTAAACTGCCCAAGCGAAATATGAGGTGTTGCTCCTCCAATTTACGGTGGTCCCCGCTCTGGCCATGGAGGAGGCCCAGGGCAGAAAGGGCGGATTCAGAATGGGAGGGGGAGTTGAAGTGCTGAGCCACCGGGAGATCAGGTAGGTTAATGAGGTAGGTTGTGTCAACCATAGGTAAGTTTCCTAACAATCTCTGCACTTCTATCATTTACTTAAAACACAGATCCATTGAGTGGCAGCATGTGTGAAGGCGAAGGAGAGTTGATATTTTAGATTGAGACCCTCTATTAGCCCTGATACAGGCTCTTTGTCCAAAACAATCCCTTTGTCTCCACAGATATTGCCAGACCTGTTGAATTCCTCCAGTAACGTAGACACAAAGTGTTGGGTGTAACACAACGGGTCGGGCAGCATCTCTGGAGAGAAAGTACAGGTAGCGTTTCACTGGGGATCCTTCTTCACAAGTTATAGGAGCAGGATTAGGCCATTTGGCCCATCAAATCTACTTCGGCATTCAATCATGGCTGATCTATCTTTCCCTCTCTCCTGCCTTTTCCCCGTAACCATTGACTTGGCCTCCTCTGGCTTCTGTGGCAATGAATTCTACAGATTCACCACCATCTGACTAAAGAAATTCCTCCTCATTTGATTTCTAAAGGTACGTCCTTTTATTCTGAGGCTATGCCCTCTGGCCCTAGACTATCCCACTAGTGGAAACATCTTCTCCACATTCACTCTATCCAGGCCTTTCATTATTTGATAAGTTTCAATGATGTACCCCCTCATCCTTCTATACTCCAGCAAGTACAGGCCCAATACTGTCAAACGCTCATCGTATGTTAACCCAATCATCCCTGGGATTATTCTCGTAAACCTCTTCTGGACCGTCTCCAATGCCAGCACATCCTTCCTCAGATATGGACACCAAAACTGCCCACAATACTCCAAATGTAGACTGACAAGTGCAGATTGAAATTGCGGGGGGGGGAGACGGAAGAACTGGAGGTGAGAAGGTGAGAAAAGACCAGGACAAATCAGGGCCAGCAACAAATGACCTCAGGCACGGTAGTTCCCGGGTAGGCCAATTGTTGGTGGGGCTCTGATGGAGGACTTTGAACCCTTCATCAGCCAGACCTAAAACGTCACCCATCATTTTTCTCCAGAGATGTTGCCTGACCCGTTAATTTACTCCAGCACTTTGTGTCTCACTTTGGTGTTAACCAGCATCTGTAGCTCTTTGTTTCTACATTTCCAAGCTGGAAAGGGTAGAAATGCTGCAGAAAATATTTAGGATGATGTTGCCAGGATTCGAGTGCCTGGGCTACATGTGCAAATTAAGTAGTCGCTGACTTAATTCGTTGGAGTGCAGGAGGATGAAGTGTGATCTTATAGACGTGTATAAGAGGAATATATAGGGTAAATGTCTTTTAACCAGAGTTGGGGAATCAAGAACCAGAGGACATAGGTTTAAGGTGAGAGGGTAAAGATTTAATAGGAACCTGAGGGGCAACTATTTTACACATAGGGTGGTAGGTGTATGGAACGAGCTGCTGGAGGAGGTGGTTAAGGCAGGTACTATCACAGAGTTTAAGAAACGTTTAGACAGGTTCATGGTTGGATAGATTTTGAGGATTATGGGCAAAGCATGGCCAGGTGGGACTACTGTTGATGGGACATGTTGTTTGGTGTGGGCAGTTTGGGCCGAACGCCGTGTTTCCATGCTATATGACTTTATGACTCTATAATTGCGAGTCAAGCAGCATCTCTGGAGAACATGGATCAGTGATGTTTCGGGTTGGGACCCCTCTTCAGACTGAGTCGCTCCAGCAGTTTGTGTCTTTCTTTGGTTTGCTGCTTTTTGGTGTTACATTTTCACTCCTCCTCGTTACTACAATGTCCACCCTTTTATTTCAGAATATCCAGCATTTGCAGTATTTTTTGTTTGCTTTCTATTTTCAGCTACAAGTGGAAATTAATTAAGTTTCAAAAGCAGAAAACGCTGGACATAATCAGCAGATCATGCAGGCCTGTGGAGGGGAAAACTGTGCGACATTGCTGGCTGCTTTGAACAAATCAAGAATTAACCTTGGTAACTGGAGTTTTCACACCAAAAAAAATGTATTAAAGGCAGCAAAATGCAGAGAAGCAGCTGGTGATATAAGATAGTGAGCATGTAGATGCTTCAGAAAATTACTTTGTTAATGGAATGGGCGTCAAGTTTATTTTGAGCGATTTGCCGAAATTGAGCTCAAGACAGTAATTTATCAGTCTTTGGGATGAATGACTTGCAGCAAACGTTTTAGGCGTTCAGTCCCAAGAATCAGGCAGGGCGTTGCTATAAAACATTCAAGAGAGTCACAGCTGATTAGGTCTGAGCATATTATCATATATTAGCATTTTTTTATTGATTTTTGACATAATGACTTAACTTAGCCCATAAGTCCATGACATTGATTGTGTGAATGCTGGAAGCCATTAACAGAGTCATTTTGCAAAGAAGCACTGCCTTAATACCTAGCTTGTCAACATGGTGTTGCATCTCACTGCTAAATCCTCTGGTCATTATAGACTCATAGAGTTATACAGTCATACAGCCTGAAGTCTCCAGTCTGAAGAAGGGTTTCGACCCAAGACATCACCCATTCCTCTCCAGAGATGCTGCATGTCTCTCTGAGTTACTCCAGCTTTTTGTGTCCATCTTCGGTGTAAACCAGCATCTGTAGTTCTTTTTTACACTATCCATGTACCTGTCTAATTGTTTGGTAAATGTTGTGACAGTCCCTGCCTCAACTACCTCCTCCGGGCAGCTTGTTCCATGCATCTTTATCACCCTCTGTGTGATAAAGCTACGTCTCAGATTCCTGTAAAATCTTTCCACCTTCACCTTAAACATATGGCCTCTGGTTCTTGATTCCCCTTCCCTGGGCAAGGGACTCTGTGCGTCCTCCCGATTGCAATGTTTTTAGTTTAGTTTAGTTTAGCTTAGTGCTACAGCTCATAAACAGGCCCTTTGACCCAACGAGGACACTGGATACAGTGGATGAAGTTAGATGAGGTGCATCAAGGCATAACCTCTTAAAGTGCCTTTCAAAGAGTAATTAGCATTGTAATGTAACTACCTTCCCTTACCTTGGTAGCATTCTTTCCTCAAAAGCTGACATCAACTCTGAGGCCAACCATCGCCTGAGTTGTGCCACGGAGCCTATGCCAGACTAAGGATAAGAGTCTTTGAAGGCTGAGACTGAAAGGCTCAAACAAAACTGTTGGTCTACAGAGCCGTTGTCCTCTCCACCCAGTTGTATGGAGCCAAGTCATGGAGGAATTCAGTGTTTTGGAGGAAGCCAACATGACCAGCATCACCACCATAATAACGCAGCACCAACTTCGATGGACTGGCCATGTCATCCGCATGTCTCCCTAAACAAATCCTGGACTCTCAATTGAAGGAAGGTTAGCAAATCCCGGCGGGCCAAACAAACGCTTCAAGGAAAACATCAAGAACAGTCTGAAGAAATTCCACATCACATCGAGCAACTAGGAGCAAAATGCACTGGACAGGAGCTCCTGGAGGAAATCCATGCAGGAAGGAGCTGCACGTCATGAAATAGAACTATGCCGTGTTGCAGAGACAAAGCGACAGCACCGTACGGAGAGGGAGAAGGGGCTCGACGACGACCAACCACCGCCAGTCTCCACTGTCCACGTTGCACCAAGGTGTGTGGATCGCGGATCGGCCTCTACAGACATCTGCAGACCCACTAGTAGATGACGTTAGGGAGAGGAGAGGACAGTAATACTCGTTTTGAGTGACCGGTGATGATGATGATGATGAGCATTGTAATGTAGGAATACCGACAACCAATTCGCATACAGTTTGTTCCCACAATTGGAGATGTGATAATGATCAGGTAATTAGTTAGAGAGCCATTGAAAGGGGCATAGATTTCCACAAACTCTTCTTTGGTTGATTTCCACAGGACTTTGTTCATTGATCTGAGTCTAACCTGGGCTATGTTAATGCTTGAAAGACAGTATGCCTATTAACGCAAGCAATTCCTCACTGCTGCAATGCAGCATCCGCTTGGAGCTCAGTGCTCGGCTCTTTGGAGTGCGACAAAAAACTGTGACCATCTTACACAGGTGTCAGAGTGTAGTTGCGGACCAGCTACGTGGGGCGGTTGAAGCACGCGGTGAGCCGTGGCCACACTGAGACGCCGGCCTAGCTTACCCGCCGTGGATCCGGAAACCCACCTGCATGTGTACTGAAAGACAGTGAAAAGCATTTGCTTCCCCGACGTGGCCTCCTCAGCATTTGTGCAACCAATGTGGTATAGGCCACCATTTTATGAAGCATCTACACTCCGTCCACAGTGGCCATCTTGACCCGATGGTTGCACATCATCTAACTCTCCTTTCCACTCCCACTCTGATCTATCTATCCTCAGCCTTGACTATTGCTACTGAAACAGCAAACAAAGTGTCGGCACGGTGGCGCTATGGTAGATTTGCTGCCGTACAGCGCCAGAGACCCGGGTTTAATCCTGATTTGGGGTGCTGTCTGTACGAAGTTTGTATGTTCTCCCTGTGATCATGTGGGTTTCCTCCAGGTACTCAAGTTTCCTCCCACACTCAAAAGACGCACAGGTTTGTAGGCAAATTGGCTTTGGTAAAATTGTAAATTGGTCTTAGTGTGTAAGATAGTGCTATTGTACAGGGATTGCTTGTCGGCGCAGACTTGGTGAGCTCTACCAACTAGGTTGAGTTTCTCCAGACTCGATGGGCTGAAATGTCTGTTTCCATGCTGTTTCTCTAAAATATCCAAAAAACTAAAGAAAGTTGCTTAGCCCTTGCCATGAACATACATACACAGTTTTCAAAAGTCACATTTATATATAACATATGTAAAGGTTGTAACGTCTATTTCAGTTGTTCTATCACAAATCATATTTTCCCTTCACTCGACCCTATCATGGCTCCTCCACCATTCCGTCCAACCGTGGCTAATCTTTTACCTCAGTGCCACTTTGCCGCACTAATCCTTTATCTTTTAAATCCCTTAATATCTACAATATCTAGGTTTGCAACACCACTTCAATATCAACAACAGCACATGTCAACGCCTATTGATTGAAAACATTCCAAGGATTTATAGCAACTTCACTGGAGAGGAATCGACAGAGCGTCATCTATAGAGATATAGGACTGAGTGAGCGAAAAGCTTAGTTCTCGAGGTAGCGTTCATGGAAGAGAAATGGCAGTCAACTCAACAATGTGTCCAAGACAGGCTGAATCGATAATAAGGAAGGACAGTACAATATTAGCATTTAATATTAGCATCATGAGAGGAATAGATCGGGTAGATGTACAGAGTCTTTTGCCCACAGTAGGTGAATTAAGGACCAGAGGACATAGGTTTAACGTGAAGGGAAAAAGATTTAATAGGAATCTGAGGGATAACATTTTCACACAAAGGGTGGTGGGTGAATGGAACAAGCTGCCAGAGGGGGTAGTTGAGGCAGGGACTTTCCCAACATTTAAGAGACAGTTAGACAGGTACATGGATAAGACAGGTTTACAATGGATATGGACCAAAGGCGGGGCAGGTGGGACTAGTTTAGCTGGGACATGTTGGTCGGTGTGGGCAAGTTGGGCCGAAGGGCCTGTTTCCATGCTGTATTACTCTATGACTATGACTCTATTTAATTTGAAATGACTAGAATATCAAAACAGGGGTGTAATGCTGAGGCTTTATAAGCACTGATCAGACCGCATTTGACATATTGTGAGAAGTTTTGGGCCCCATATCTGAGGAAGGATATTCTGGCCTTGTAGAGGCGGACAGAATTATGGGAGGAATAGATTGGGTAAACAAGTCTTTTGCCCAGAGTGGGGGAATCGAGAACCAGAGGACCGTTTAAAGGTGAGGGGGGGAAAGATTAAATGGGAACCTGAGGCTTAATTATTTTACACAGAGAGGTAGGTGTATGGAACAAGCTGCCGGAAGAGATATTTGAAGCAAGTACTATTGCAACGTTTAAGAAACATTCAGACATGTACATGGATAGGATAGGTTTCGAGGGATGTGGGCCAAATGCAGGCAAGTGGGACTAGTGTAGGTGGGACATGCTGGTCGGCATTGGCAAGTTGGGTCATAGGGCCTGTTTCCATGCTCTAAGACTTCATGACTAGAACCAGGCTCTTTCTCATCAGCCTTTTTTCTCCCTAGATAACCCTTGTCGATTTTGGGCTGGTAGAAGAGCTATAAATCCTTGGAATTCCCATCTATGTTAAAATCAATACTGTAGATGTTGACATCTGCTGTTGTTGAGTGATTAAATTCACTAGCTTGACCGAAATGCCTTTGTCGAATTTCACACCAAAACCACTGAAGTAGTAAGTATGAAAACAAATTGGATTATTTTCTCTGGAACTTCGGAATATCAGGGGAGCCCTGTTAAAAGTATATGAATTATCAGAAGCAGAGTTAAAATAGACAGTCAGAACATTTTTCTCAGGGTGGAAATGTCAAAGACTCGAGGACATGGCTTTCAGGTGAGAGGGGCAAAATTTAAAGTAGATGAGCTGGGCACTTTTTTTTACATAGGCCTGATTCCATACTGTCTCAATAAACTAATCTACTTTCACTGTGGCGCAGCAGTAGAGTTGCTGCTTTACAGCGCCCAAGATCCAGGTTCAATCATGACTATGGGTGTTGTTGTTAATTGTAGATTAATGGTTTAGATTTAGTTTAAAGATCCAGCGCAGAAACAGGCCCGTGGGTGCACCAAGTCCACGCCAAGCAGCGATCACCCCAAGCATGAACACTGTCCTACACACGAGGAAGAATTTACAATTTTTACCGAAGCCAATTAACCTACAAACCTGTACGTCTTTGGAGTGTGGGAGGGAACCAGAGCACCCAGGGAAAACCCACGGGGAGAACGTACAAACTCCTTACCGACAGCACCTGTGGTCAGGGTCAAACCTGAGTCTCTGGCGCTGGCAGTAACTCTACTGCTGTGCCACCATGTCACCCAATTGGCTTTGATAAAATTGTAAATTGTCTCCACTGTGTGTAGGATAGTGCAAGTCTAGGAGTCCTGTTTCCATGCTTCATCTCTGAAGTGCAAAAGTCTAACAGGAGACTGATGGGCCTAATGGTTGTCTTCAATGCAGCGAGTTTTACAAGTCAGGATGAGAAAATTCACAACAATAGGGCAGCCACGGTCGCACAGTGGTAGAGTTGGTGCCTTACAGCACATGCAGCACTAGAGACCAGGGTTTGTTCCAGACTATGGAGTCTGTACGGAGTTTGTACGTTCTCCCTGTGACCACGTGGGTTTTCTCCGAGATCTTTGGTATCCTCCCACACTCCAAAGACATACAGGTATGTAAGTTAATTAGTTGGGTGTATGGATACATTATCCCTTGTGTGTGTAGGATAGCGTTAATGTTTTTGGGATCGCTGGTCGGTGGTAACTCGGTGGACCAAAGGGCCTGTTTCTGCGCTGTATCTCTAAACTAAACTTAAGAGTACCAGGAATTAGACTGCAGGTGGAAGAAAAATGATGCAATTCTAAATGGGAGGTGCAGAAATCTTTGGAATCAAGCTGTGAAAGTAATTTACTATACATATGAGTTACCTGGCATCATGCAGAGATGCACGGCGTTGTGGTTAACATTGATAAATCACTGCTTATGCTACATCTGGTGTGTGCCAATTCCAGGAAAATGCCAAAAGTGCTGGCATGGTGGCGGCTCGGCTGAAGATTCTCAACTTAAAGCAGATGTATGGGAAGAGTTTTTTTACACAGAGGGTAGTGAGTGCCTGGAATGAGCTACCTGGAGTAGTGGTTGATGCATTCATGTGACCTTTAGATAGGCATATGAATCTATAGGGAATGGAGGGATATGGATTAAGTACAGGCAGATAAGAGTTGTTCTTGGCATCATGTTCAGCATAATGGTGCAGCCAATATGGGTACTCTGGTTTCCTCCCATTCTCCAAGGATGTGTAGATTTGTAAGTTTATTGGCTTCTGTACTATTGTCCCTGGGGTGTATGATAGAACTAGTGTGTATGGATGAGCGTTGGTTGGCGTGGACTCTGAGGACTGTGGGACATGTTTCCATGCTGTATCTCTAAAACTAAACTCATCATGTCATACTACCAGAGAACCGTTCTTCAGGATGGCAAGGTGGTGCAGTGGTCTAGTTACTGCCTTACAGTGACAGAGACACGGCTACATCAGAACCTTTTCCCAGGGTGGAAATGTAAGTCTCGTTCTAAGCTTCCCCCCAGTCTAGTTTCAATCAATAAATTACTGAGTCAAGCACTTGCGCATCTAAACTCTATTTTGGAAAAACACAATTACAGTTCCCACTACTATATCTAACCACCCTTGGTTTGATCCTTGTATCTGCCTGGCCAAGCCTAGCCTCGTGCAAGCAGAAACATTTCAAAAGGTCACGCAGTCCCAAGCAGTCCCAAGCATTCTACGTTCTACAGAATTAGGGGTACCCCTCACATCTGGGTACTTTTTATCAAGTACACCAGGTTCCCATCACTCAGTTACTCTTCTCTATCAGGTACTAATCACCAATCAATCAGATGCTTACTAATCACTGTTGATCAGCCGCTATTCCAAATCGATCTCAAACATGCACAAACTCCGAAGTTCTATCTACACATAATTCAAATTCTACCATATGGGCAGAACTTCAATGCAAAATCCTGCATTTGGAAATTTGATTCTGTAAATCTAGACTCATTCACGGACCAACTAGTTTTGGTGTGCGTATCCCTCCACATACGCGGAATCTCAAATTCAAATTAAATTGCCCAATGAAATCTCGAATTGATTAGAGTATTCCCAGCCAATCTATACTCGAGCCACTGAGCCCAGTGCCTTTATGAGATTCCTCGTCTGTAACCACAGGGAGGGACTCATATATCTTCACACGGACACACCTCTCTGCTTGGCATTGGGGATAAGTGCCTAGCTTCTTCGCGCTCTATGCCGATTTTCGGAACGCACTTTTCCAATTAGAGCTCCCAGCAACGACAGGTCAAATGCTTCACCACTTAGCACATATTTCAATACCCCACCAATTGGATACCAAATCTGGGACAGTGGGCCACCCCTCGCTCTCGAAGCACGTCAGGCTCGCATTAAGCAGCTGCAGCCTGCCAACAATGACCAGGTTTTTGGGCCACGCCTCTCCCTGTTTTATGGGCCCCTAACTCAAAGGGGTGCTATCCCCCCCCCCCCCCCCCCCCCCCCCCCCCCCCCCCCCCCCGTTGGGTCCCATATTTACATGGGAAGGCCATGTAAGGCCACCAAATTCAGGTGCAGTTTCCTACCAATTCAAGCAGGATGCAAGTCTACCAAACTCATGTGCAGTTTCATACCACTTCAAGCAGGGTGCATGGCCACCAAATTCAAGTGCAGTTTCCTACCAATTCAAGCAGGTTTTAAAACACTAATAACTTTTATTTTTCATCGATGGGAAAAATCCTCTGCACCAGATGAGTGGAGGGGGATTCTCAGTAAGATGGCCAAAAATCACAGCCATAAGTAGTAGTGTTTTTTCTAAAATCAATATACATTACAAACAGTGGTCAAGTTTAGACTTTTAATCATTTGCCTTTTGAAAGCCACCACATTTGCCTCTTCAAACCAACCACCACCATTTGACCAGCCTTTTCAAACCAACCACCATCATTTGCTTTGCCTTTTAAAACCAATCACCACCATTTGATTTGCCTTTTCAAACCAACCACCACCATTTGCTTTGCTTTTTCAAACCAGCTACCACCATTTGCTTTTTCAAACCAACCCCATTTTCATTTTTGAACCAGATTAAGGGCATTCACAGGTCAATACAACCACACTCCCAGTTTAGCACACATGTGTTCAGTGTTCAGTTGATTCACAGCTCAGACAGAGAGCTGTGACCTCTCGCTCCCCCATCTTGCAGCATCTGAGGCCCGTCCACACTTCCGGATTTCATAGTCCCTCCCCCTCCCACCAGAAAGGATGTGGCCTTCATGGCATGATTGACAGGAGAGAGAATCTCAACATTTTTTAAACATTAATAAGTCTTTTATTTTTCATCAATGGGAACAATCCTATTGTCCTGCGCAGCGGAGGGGGGATCTGAGTAAGATGGCCAAAAATCACAGCCGTAAGTGGTAGTGATTCTTCTAAAATCAATATGCAGTGCAAACAGGAAGTGTTCAAGATTTGAGTTTTAATTATATAGATGAAGAGAACACCTGGACCCCTCACCATCCTGCATACCAGTCTGAGCCTAGACTGGCTGACGCCATCCAAAGCTTGTAAATTTCAGTCTGCAAAGGTTAAGTAATTCTGATAAGTGCGGGGACCCTCCATTTCATCATGTCTTTAATTAGGCCAGAATTAACATAAATATCAAAGACCAGGGGGCATAGGTTTAAGGTGAGATGGAATAAGTTTAAAGATGTGTGGGGCACATTTTTTTCTTCACCTTGGTCTGTTTCCATTCTGTTTCCCTAAACTAATCTACTATAACAGTGGCGCAGCAGTGAGTTGCTGCCTTACAGCGCCAAGGACCTGGGTTCGATCCTGTGATTGTCTGGGTTTTCCGTAGGAGCTCCACTTTCCTCCCACACTCCAAAGACATACAGGTTTGTAGGTTAATTGGCTTCTGTAAATTGTCCCCGGGTGTATAGGATAGAACTAGATCCACTGGTGATTGTGGTTGACATGGACTCGATAGGCAGAAGGGCCTGTTGCCATATTGTATCCTTAAAACTAAACCAAGACTAAAGTGGGTTCGCATGGCAGCATTAGAAACAAATAACTGCAGATGCTGGTCTATACCGAAGATAGACAGAAAATGCTGGAGTAACACAACGGATCAGGCAGCATCTCTGGAGAACAGAAAGAGGTGATGTTTCAGGTCAGAACCCTTATTCAGACAGTGCCTTATTTATTGCTTGAAACCAATGTAGTCATTGGAATACAGATTCACACACAATCAACACCTGGACTGGTTTTCGAGCTTCCCTTTTAGTAGTCAAATTGAAAGCAGCAAGTTATATAAATTATTTATATGCAGCGCAGCAAAGCTTCTTATCTGGATGAAAATGGAGTCTCTCAAATTAGTTAGTGTGGAGAATGGCTTTGCTTCAGCCATATGATTTATCACAGTAAGCTGCGCTGAAGAACGTGACACCATCCTGACATGATATGTGGTTGAGAACATATCAGACTGAGAAATGTTCCCGCCACTTACAGGCTGCTGCAGAAAAGGGAGTGTTAGCACTCGACTCAGTTAATTGTTAATCTCTCCTCCTTTTCTTTCCTTTCCTCCTTCCATCCCTCACTCCCACCCCACCCCTTCCCACCTTCCCTCTTTTAGGGCAGTAGAGCGGCACAGCTGGTAGAGTTGCTGCCTCACAGCGCCGGAGACGCGGGTACGATCCTGCCCACGGTTGCTGCCTGTACGGAGTTTGTTCGTTCTCCCTGTCAATGAGTGGGTTTTCTCCAGGTGCTCCGGTTTCCTCCTACACTCAAAACACACCGCGATTTGTAGGTTATTTGGCTTTGGTAAAATGTAAATTATCCCTAAAGTGTAGAATAGTTCTAGTATACCGAATGGTCACTGGTCAGCTCTTTCTGTACTGTATCTTTAAAGTCTGAAGTCCCATTTATCCACCTAGTGAATGGCACAAGGGCACAGCTGGCAGAGTTGCTGCCTCACAGCATCAGAGACCATTCGTAGAAACAGAAACAGAAACAGAAGCAGAAATAGGCCTTTTGGCATATCGAGCCTACTCCACAATTCAATAATGGCTGATATAATTTTCTCTCTCAACCCATTCTTCCGCTTTCTCTCCGTAACTTTTGATGCCCTTACTAATCAAAAACCTGTCAATCTCTGCTTTAAGAATACCCAATGACATGGCCTCCACTGCCATTTATGGCAATATTTTCCAGTTTTACCATCCTCTGCCCAAAGAAATTCCCGTTCATCTCCATTATAAAGGTATGTCTTTTTATTCTGAGACTGTGATCGGATGCTGTATGTGTGGAGTTTGCACGTTCTTCCTGCCACCACATAGGTTTGCTCTGGGGTGCACCAGTTTCCTTAACATCCAAATGATGAGTGGACTGGTAGATTATTATCTGTAAATTGCCACTGGAGACAACTGAACCATTGGGAAGCAGAAGAAGAACTGGAACAAATAGATGGAGAACTACCAGAGCATTTGGCAGAAAAAGAAGCCAACTACTAGAGATGCTATCACCTCGCCTCAAGTAACTGCTCATATTGGGGCCGGGGTTGAAGCTTGTAACTTTTCTATCTTACCAGTACGGGTAAGGAACAGCAAGACGAATACAGTGTTGCAAACATATGCTTTTCTGAATCACGGAAGTTTGAAAACCTGACGAGAAGGCTGAACATCACAGGATTATATACCATGACTAAAGATAAAGAGAGCAGATTACATTATGAGTATTGAGATACCCCATTTGGATTAAGATAATTTTCTGTCAATATCTGAAGTTTTTACACATGGAACCATGCCTGTTGGTCGTCAAAATATATCAAGCCATGAAGACTTGAAATAATGGCCTTACCTGAAGGATGTCAAGCTATCTGAAATAAATTATTCTTCAAAGAGTATAGCCAAGTATGTTTTGCAACATATGAGGAATTTTATTTGCCAAGTCAGTCACACAAATAAAAAGCAACAGAATGCACAAAATACATTTTAACTTAAACATCCACCACAGTGACTCCTCCATATTCCCCAAAAAAAGGTAAAATCTCTTACCTTCTATGCGCTCTTCCATTCTATGCCTTTGGGGGCCTCGAGCCCTTTGTTGACAGGACGATCTTGACTCCCATAGCCGGCGGCGTTTTGGCCCTCCGCATCGGGGTGATCTGCTCATGCATTTGGAGGGGGGGGGGGGGGGTGTCAGCGATCAAACACCGGGTCAGGGCTGGTTGAGCCTCTGCATCATTGGAGCTCCCAACTAGCCTCTCCCGAGACTGCAAACACTTGATGTTAAGACCGTAGGCCGCAGTTGGACCGATCCCAGACAAGGGATCAGCTCCGATGTTAAGTGTATGCCCGTGGTGGGGCGCAAGTCAGTCCGAGGAGGCCTCCAGCTCCATTGATGGTAGGCCGCAGAGTGACTAGATGCAACCCGAAAATTAATCACACCTCCGGCAAGGTAAGAAACTGAAAAAAAAAGTTTCTCCCAACCCCCTTCCCCTCCCCCGCATAAAACAAACTGGAGAACATTGACACAAACTTTTAATACGCACAAAAAATAATAAAACAGACTGTTGGTGGGGCTGCCAATTGTGCAGTGCCCCGATGTACAAGTGGGATAACATAAAACTAGTGTGCATGCATGATCGATATTCGGCGAGGACTTGGTGGGCCGAAGGGCCTATTTACATGTTGTATCTTTAGGCTAAACTAAACGACAACACAGAATGCACAATTGATCTTTTACATCCACGCGCGGGTAGAGCACTAATCACAAGTTAGTTCTGAGGTGTTTCTAGCACCTGAGACTTGGGTTCGATCCTGAGGCGTGCAAATTTGTACGTCAATTGGCTTCTGTAAATTGTCCCCGGGGTAAAGGATAGAACTAGTGTACAGGTGTTTGTTGGTAGGAGAGGATTTCTCTCGCTCTTTTTAATGTCCATCCTTTTCCAAGGAGCTGATTATTAAATTGTAGTGATTTAGATTCTGGAACAACTTCCCCCTTGAGAATTTTCCCTCAGGCAAGCCTAAGAAGTCCGCAAACAGCTTGGAGGAATGTTCAGTCAAACTTATTTCTGGCCGCAATCGATGTATGTTCCCAGCAAGGTCAGCGGTTGGTAATGAGGAAAAGGAGGCTCATTATTTTAGCAGCTTTATTGACCTAATGTAGGTAACCTTGCTTAAAGCATCCCCCTTAATGTAAGAAAACATTCACAGCTGCAAGTTTTGGATTAGATATTGGAGGAGTTTTTCTTTTATTTATTATTCATCTCCTGGATGGGGAGATTATTGGCGAGCTCAGCAATTATCACTTATCCCCAAGTTCCCTTGAGGAAATGGTTGTCAGCTTTCTTCTTGAGCCGCTGTATTCTTTCTGGTGGAGTCGCTGCCTTAGTTCTGACCGGCGGGAGGTTCCAAGATTTGGATCCCGTGATGATGGAGGAACAATTAGTTATTTCCAAAGGCGAGCTGCCAGGATATGTGGAGATAGCAGTGCACACATGTACCTTTTCACAGGGTTTTTAAGTTTTGGAGATGCTGGAAAATAAGTAGATTAAAACAGTTCATAAGTTCATGTCATAGTAGCAGAATTATACCATTTGACCATCGAGTTTACTCCGCCATTCCATCATGGCTGATCTATCAGTGGACGACATCGACGGGAGCTCGCAGGTCACATGTTGGTGACCTGTTCTCCGGAGCTCCCGCAACAACAGCTTCGTCCGCTGGACTGGAGGGCGGCAGCTTCGGCAGCTTTGACCGCCCCGGGCCACGGAGTTTGAACCGGCCCGTTCGCGGAGCTCCGATTCAGCCGCTCGACTGACTTACTTACCATCAACCGGGAGGGTCACAACATCGGGAGCCTGGACCGCCTCAGCGCAGAGGGAGAACAAGGAAGGAAGCGACAAGGACTTTGAGACTTTTGCCTTCCATCACAGTGAGGAGGTGCCTGGTGAACTCACTGTGGTGGATGTTAAATTTGTGTTTATTGTGTGTTTTTGTTATTTTATTCTATATATGACTGCAAGGCACAAATTTTCATTCAGACTGAAAGGTCTGAATGACAATAAAGGATACTTATACATATATTATTATACATTATATCTTTCCCATTCTCCTGCCATCTCCCCATAACCTTTGACACCCTTACCAATCAACAATATGTCAATCTCCGCTTTAAACGTACTCCATGACTTGGCCTCCACCGCCGTCAGTGACAATGAATTCCACAGATTCACCATCCACTGACTAAAAAAAAATCTTCCTCATCTCCTTTCTAAAGGTGAGCACTTTTATTCTTAAGGCTACGGCCTCTAGTCCTAGACTCTCCCACTAGTGAAAACATCTTCCCCGCATCCACTCTATCTAGGGCTTTCAATATTTGGTAGGTTTCAATGATGTCCCTTCGCATCTTTCTAAAATCCAACGAATACAGGCCCAGTGCCGTCAAATGCTTATCGTACATTAACCCAATCATCGCTGGTTCTCCTCGACACCCCCCATTTCTCTGGGTTCTCCTGTTTCCTCCCACACTTCAAAGACGTGCAGGTTTGTAGGTTAATTGGATTTGGTAAAACTGTAAATTGTCCCTAGTGCGTAGGAAAGAGTTTGTGTACGGGGCGATCGCTGGTTGGTGCGGACTCAGTGTGCCGAAGGGCCTGTTTCCCTGCTGTATCTCTAAATGTTGGCACAGGCTTGAGAGAACTACTCCTGCTCCTATTTTTGTATTGAGCCCATCTACCCCACCTGAAGAAGGGTCCCAACCCAAGATGTCGCCTCTCCATCTTTTCCACAGATGCTGAGTGACCTGCTGAATTACTCCAGTACTTGGTGTCCTATTTTTTGTAAACCAGTATCTGCAGCTCCACAGGCCCACCTGGAGTATATTCAGCCATCAAAGTACTTCTGAGGCATTATCACCCGTTGCAATCTGAAAATTGAAGCATTTCTTTAATAAACAGGCAAATTAATAGTGAATATAAAAGTCAGGCCCACCTTTCCATTTCCATTCCACTTCTCAGAACCTCTACTTACCACGCATCTATCTGAACGATTGCAAAAAGCTACCATTTCAAAGGTTGACAGAAAGAAAACTATTGAAAGCTATCATTATGTAATTGTTTCTGGATACGAACACTTTCATTTTTACTCTATTTTGTGATTCATTGACTTTAATGGGACGTGTGATACAAAATCAACGGTTGCCACTGAGTGGATGAGGAAATGTAACCTTTTTTTCTTAAAATCACTTTTGAAGTGTTGGTCACGTGGCATTGACATTTGCTAAATAGTCCATTATTCCACTGTGATACGAATACTTCAAGGGTTAGGAGTAGCTTGTGGTAAAGCCGTAGAGATGTAAGGCACTGAAAAAGCCTACAAAATGCTGGAGTAACTCGGTGGGTCAGGCAGCTTCTCTGGAGAACATGGATAGGTGAAGCTTTTTCTTCTGACTGCTGTCTGGTTGAGGGGGCGAATAGCCTAATTCTGCTCCTATGTCTTATGTATGAAAGTGAACTTATGGTTATCTTTCTTGTTCTGAACCACATTGACTCATGCTTTCTTTACCACACTATAAATATTTACTTTCTGGGAACTATGTACCTGAACTCGTCAATCCCTCTGATCTACAATACACCTCAAAACCGTACCATTCACCACGGGAGTCCTGTTTTGACTTCCCAAGTTGCAACAGTTCGCACTTACCTGAATTAAACTCCACTTCCCTTTACTTGGCCCATTTACCTGGCTGATCACGATTCCATTATAATTCTCAATAAACATCTTTATTGTCTGCTGTACCTTTTTTATACTGTCATCTGCAAATTAACTAATCGTGCTACGCACATTCTCATCAAACTCATTGCAATCAACCCCAAACCGCATTGGGCCTAGTATTGATCTCTGAGATACTGTGGTAGTCACAGGCCTCCAGTCCGATATACAATCTTCCACCACTATCCTATCTGCTCCCTCCCTTTAAGTCAATTCTGCATACAGTTAGCTAGCTCTCCCTGAATCCCATGTGATCTAACCTTCTAGACAGCCTACCTTGCAGAAACTTATCAAATGCTGCACTGAAGTTCATTGACCATCAATAAATCTGCCCTCATCAACCTTCTTGGTTACTTCTTCAAAGAACTCCATTAAATTTGTGAGATACAATCTCCCACACTCAGTGATGGAAATGGGTTTTAGGAACTAGGGGTACGTAAGGTCCGTGAGGCTGAGTTTGAGATAAAAGGGGGGAAGAGGGGAGGATTTTTTTTTACACATGTAAGAGTACAAGAATGCATAACTTGTTTATTGTGTATTTGTAAGAGTTTATTATGAAAAGACTAAGCTTGTATTCACTGGAGTGAAAAGACTAGGCTTGTATTCACTGGAGTTTAGAAGGATGAGGGGAGATCATATAGAGACATATAAAATTATAAAAGGACTGGACAAACTAAATGCAGGAAAATCGTTCCCAATGTTGGGCAAGTCCAGAACCAGGGGCCACTGTCTTAGAATAAAGGGGAGGTCATTTAAGACTGAGGTGAGAAAAACGTTTTCACCCAGAGAGGTGAATTTATGGAATTCCCTGTCACAGAGGGCAGTGGAGGCCAAGTCGCTGGATGGATTTAAGAGAGAGTTAGATAGAGCTCTATGTTTCTATATGTCATAGCTGCTTCCTTGCATCTCTCTCTCTCTCTCTCTCTCTCTGTGTTGGCTGCAGCCATCATCTGCTTCGGTGAGGGAAGCAGGTCAGTGATTGGTCACAATGACCCTCGGAGACTGTGTCTGGTTGGCCGCCGAGTGACCAGCGCATTATGTGATTGAGCACAATGCCCTTGGAGACAGCGGCCGATTGGACAGGAGACCGATTTTTTGATTTGACGGGAATTTTAAGGGAAGATGGTCGGTGATTGGACGTAATCCCCTTAGAGACAGCGGTTGATTGACCACCAAATAATCGGGCACAAAAAATTGACAAATAGGAAAACAATAAAATTGGAATTCTGATTTAAATCGTAAGAATATCATGCCTGATCTGCAGCAAAGATACTAGTATCTGCTCTAGTATCTTTGATCTGCAGTTCCTTCCTATTGAAGAAGAACCCTGGCCCAAAACAACTCCTAATCCATTCCCTCCACAGATGTCGCCTAGCCCGCTGAGTTCCTTCAGCACTCGGTTTTTTATTTAACTCTGAAATTGAAGATAGACAAAAAGCTGGAGTAACTCAGCAGGACAGGCAGCGACTCTGGAGAGAAGACCCTTCTTCAGATTGAGCTAAACTCTCGTCGGTGACAGTACTTGTGATTGTCTAAAGAAGGGTCTTGACCCGAAGAACCACCCAATCCCCAGAGACGTCACCCATCCCGCTGAGCCACCCCAGACCCCCGTGTCCACATTCAGCTCAAAAGCCTAACAAAAAACACTGCTGGAGGAACTCAGCAGGCAGGACAACAGCCATCCCCGCTAAACGTCAAATGATTCTGGGAATGCCGAGGCGAGAGGGTTAGAAAGAGGGATGTGAGAGAGCGAGAGAGAGATGATATGGGGAGCGGGAGAGAGTACGCATGAGAGAGAGAGGGAAGGAGGGAGAGAGCGAAAGACAGAGAGACACAGCGAGAGAGGGAGAGAGCGTGGGATGGAGGTAGAGAGAGAGGGAGAGAGGAGAGAGAGAGAGAGAGAGAGAGAGAGAGAGAGAGAGAGAGAGAGAGAGAGAGAGAGAGAGAGAGAGAGAGAGAGAGAGAGAGAGAGAGAGAGAGAGAGAGAGAGAGATGACACATTGTATAACTATATGTTAACTACTGGCTGTTAACAAACGTTTCCGTTTCATGGCCGGTGCAGCGGTGACTCATTGTGACGATTATCTATGGTCATTTAAAAAAAATCTGTTTTTAATAACTCTGGCTCACTGGTAGTACAGAAATTGGACGTGCATTGGAAAATGAAAAGCAGGGAAACGCCGTCCCCCATTTCCATCACTGCCCACACTGAAGATCATGTTGACAATCCCTAATCAACCTCTATCTTTCGCAATATGTTTTATACCTTATCTCAATTCTCATGTTTTCCTTTCATCCACTCTTTCCCTACCAACCCCTCTTTTACTTTTACCCATATTCCTCCCTGTGGCTTTACATTACACTTCCTTCTTCTTTCCTTATCTGACACCCTTTCATTTCCTTTTCACCTTCAGCCTTTCACTTACTCCACCCATCTGCCAATCTTATACCCTCCCCCATAACCTGTATCCACCTATCGCATTCCAGATATTGTCCCACCCCCACTTCTCTCTTTCCAGTACTTTTTCCCCCTACTCCTTCAGTTGGAATAAGAAGCCTGATCTGAAAGGTCAATTGTCTCCACAAATCCTGGCCGGCCAAATTCCTCCAGCAGCTTTGTCTGTTGCCCAGAATTCCAGCATCTGCAGTGTCTTTAGTTTAGTTTTTTAGTTTAGTGATATAGCATGGAAATGGGCCATTTGGCTCCCATGCCGACCATCGATTACCCATTCACACTAGTTCTATGTTAACCCACCTTCACATCCTGAACAGAAGGGGATTTTAGGCAATTTAGAGAAGCCAAATGACCTACAAACATATACGTCTTTGGGGACGTGGGAGGTAAGTGTAGCACTTGAAGAAAACCCAGGGAGAACGTCCAAACTTTGCACAGACAGCACTCATAGCCATGATCGAACCTGGGTCTCTGCCGTTGTGAGGTAGCAGCTCAACCACTGCGCAACTAGGTCAAATGTGTCACCAAATTTCTACCTCATCACATACATTTGGATTCCCTCAAAATTGAATGCCCTGTCCAATTTAATCATAAAACAATTGAAATAAAGATTGAAATTAAGAACCCACAGTGTATTTTAGCAACACAGATGTCTTGAACTCTGATAAACAAAGGATAATGCAGAATAAAGAAAAACAGTGCCACCTACCAATTGGGAGATCATAGTCTGATCTGGCTTTGACAAGCCTCCTGAGGTCCATTATAAAGGTCACCTTCGTATTTATTTTACAGAATTGGTGATGTTGCTTTTTAATTGGCAAGTATCTCACTGTGATGGGAATGTCAAACTCAGTGGAAAGCTAAATTATGCACTGTTTTTGGGAGGTACAGTTGTACAGATACACTTAATTAGATATGAAGGAAAACACTTTGAACCAGAACCAATCAGTACACAAAAGTGTTTTAGGGAAGAGTTTGTGGAGATTAAGTCCCGCAATAAGGCTTTTTGCACATTGGCTTTCATCAGTCAGAGTATTGTGTATAGAAGTTGGGAGGTCATGTTGCAGTTGTATAAGATGTTGGTGAGGCTGCATTTAGAGTATTCTGTTCAGTTCTGTGCACCATGTTACTGGAAGGACGTTGTCAAGTTGGAAAGGGTACAGAGATTATTTACGAGGATGTGGCCAGGACTTGATGGTCTGAGGTATACGGAGAGGTTGAGCAGTCTACGACACTATTCTTGGAGCACAGGAAGATGAGGGGTGATCTTATAGTGTATAAAATCATGAGAGGGGTAGACGCACAGTCTCTTGCCCAAAGTAGGGGAATTGAGAACCAGAGGACATAAGTTTAAGATGAGGAGGGGAAAAGATTTAATTGGAACTCGAGGGGTAAATTTTTTGCACAAATGGTGGCTGTATGGAATAAGCTACTGGAGGAGATAGCTGAGGCAAGTACTATTGCAATGTTCAAGAAATATTTGGACAGGTACACAGATATGGGCCAAACGCAGGCAGGTGCGACTAGTGTAGATGGTGTGGGCAAGTTAGGCTGAAGGACCAGTTTCCACTCTGTAAGACTTTATGACTATGAATAAATATCAAGAGAAATCTATCCATCTCACAGCGCCAGAGACCCAGGTTCAACCCTGACTACGGGTGCGGTATGTATGGAATTTGTTTCTGCTCTCTGTAACTATGTGGGTGTGGGTTTTCTCCGGGTGCCCTGGTTTCCTCCCATATATCAAAGACAAATAGGTTAATTGGTCTTTGTAAAATGTGTAGGGATGTATGCGAGTGGGAAAACACATAACTAGTGTGAACAGGTAATTGATGGTCGGTGCTGACTTATTGGGTTGAAGGGCCTGTTTCTGTGCTCTATCTTTAGACTTTAGAGATATAGCACAGATGCAGGTCCTTCAGCCCACCGAGTCCATGCCAACTAGCGATCACCCTTAACATTAGCACTATCCTACACATTAGGGACAATTTACAATTTTACAGGTCAATTAACGTACAAACCCGCTCGTCTTTGGAGAGTGGAAGGAAACTGGATTATTCGGAGAAAACCCAAGCAGTCACAGAAAGCACCCGTAGTCAGGGTTGAACCCGAGTCTCTGCCGCTGAAAGGCACAAACTCTATCACTGCCACTCTATCTGGAAACTAAACTAAACTAAATTTAATCAATTATTAAGACCCTTCAGCCCATTATGTCCGCACAAATTATCGATCGCTTGTTCACAGTACTTCTAATTTCCCACGTTCTCATCCTGGTGAGCCCTAGACTGCTGCAGGGCCTCTAGCCATCACCTCCATCTGGATTGTACAGCGAACTGTCAAGTTTGTACATTCTCCCTGTGATTGTGAGGGTTTTCTCTGGGTGCCCCGGTTTAGTCCGACGGTAGATAATAAACAATAGACAATTGACAATAGGTGCAGTAGGCCATTTGGCCCTTCGAGCCAGCACCGCCATTCAATGTGATCATGGCTGATCATCCCCAATCAGTACCCCGTTCCTGCCTTCTCCCCATATCCCCTGACTCCACTATTTTTGAGAGCCCTATCTTGCTCTCTCTTTAAACCATCCAGAGAATCAGCCACCACCACCCTCTGAGCCAGAGAATTCTGCAGACGCACCACTCTCTGTGAGAATAAGTGTTTCCTCATCTCCGTTCTAAATGGCCTACTCCTTATTCTTAAACTGTGGACCCTGGTTCTGGACTCCCCTCTACATCTGGAAAATGTTTCCTGCCTCTAGCGTGTCCAAGCCCTTAACAATCTTATACGTTTCAATGAGATGCCTTCTCATCCTTCTAAACTCCAGAGTGTACAAGCCCAGCCGCTCCATTCTCTCAGTATATGACAGTCCCGCCAACCCGGGAATTAACCTTGTAAAGCTGGGCTTGATCTGTGGAACTCATTGCCACAGAAGGCTGTGGGGGCCAGGTCAGGGGCCTCTGGATGAGGGAATTGAAGGCAATATCTCCAAGTTTGCGGATGACACTAAGCTGGGGGGCAGTGTTAGCTGTGAGGAGGATGCTAGGAGACTGCAGGGTGACTTGGATAGGCTGGGTGCGTGGGCAAATGTTTGGCAGATGCAGTATAATGTGGATAAATGTGAGGTTATCCATTTTGGTGGCAAAAACAGGAAAGCAGACTATTATCTAAATGGTGGCCGATTGGGGAAGGGGGAGATGCAGCGAGACCTGGGTGTCATGGTACACCAGTCATTGAAGGTAGGCATGCAGGTGCAGCAGGCAGTAAAGAAAGCAAATGGTATGTTAGCTTTCATTGCAAAAGGATTTGAGTATAGGAGCAGAGAGGTTCTACTGCAGTTGTACAGGGTCTTGGTGAGACCACACCTGGAGTATTGCGTACAGTTTTGGTCTCCAAATCTGAGGAAGGACATTATTGCCATAGAGGGAGTGCAGAGACGGTTCACCAGACTGATTCCTGGGGTGTCAGGACTGTCTTATGAGAAAGACTGGACTTGGTTTATACTCTCTAGAATTTAGAAGATTGAGAGGGGATCTTATAGAAACTTACAAAATTCTTAAGGGGTTGGACAGGCTAGATGCAGGAAGATTGTTCCCGATGTTGGGGAAGTCCAGGACAAGGGGTCACAGCTTAAGGATAAAGGGGAAATCCTTTAAAACCGAGATGAGAAGAACTTTTTTCACGCAGAGAGTGGTGAATCTCTGGAACTCTCTGCCACAGAGGGTAGTTGAGGCCAGTTCATTGGCTATATTTAAGAGGGAGTTAGATGTGGCCCTTGTGGCTAAGGGGATCAGGGGGTATGGAGAGAAGGCAGGTACGGGATACTGAGTTGGATGATCAGCCATGATCCTATTGAATGGCGGTGCAGGCTCGAAGGGCCGAATGGCCTACTCCTGCACCTAATTTCTATGTTTCTATGTTTCTATGTTTCTATGTCAGTGGATATTTTTAAGGCAGAGATAGACAAATTCTTCATTAAAAGCGGTGTCAATGGGTTATGAGGAGAAGGCAGGAAAATGGGATTAGGAGGCAGCAATGATTGAATGGCAGAATGGCTCGATGGGCCGAATTGCCTAAATCTCCTGTGACTTGTGAACCTATCCCTCTCCTCGCCTGGTAACCTTCAGTCTGTGTGTCCCAGGGAATGGGTGGATGGGGCGAGGGAGGGGCGCCTCCCATAGCTAACCTTGCGGGTATGGAAGATAAGACCCCTGTTCCTCTTGCCGGCCCTCTGTTCTTCCGTCTGCACGCTTCTCTTGCTCCACCCTCCTTTCGATTCCCTAGTCCTCGAGGGACGAGCAAGAGCCGGGCTCGGTGGCTCCCTCTACAGGGCAGGTTCCTCGGTACCGCGGCGGGTGACGAGGCCTGTTGCCGGGGGATACCTGCAGCCTGGCGGTCTTCTGGAGCGACATTACCAGACTTTCTGACAGATAGCAGCCATGGCCAGTGAAGCTGGTGGGATCAGCTATAATTATCGCGTTTAAGCCTGATTTAGGCAGAAACTTGGAAGGATACGGTCCTAATGCAGGCAAGTGGGATCAATGTAGATAAGTAGAAAGGTCAGCACAGCTGTGCTGGGATGAGGGGCCTGTTTCTGTGCTGTCAGACGCTACGACTCTGGAATCAGAGGTGCAGCTCCACCACTAATTTTCCAGCAACTGGTGGTCCGGCACCTCCTTGAATCCGGACAAAATACGAACAGTGCATTTGAAATCTCCCCCGGAAAATGTGGTGCCTAGGCCTGGTGAGGTGGCCAATACGCTCCTCATTGGGACTTTCCCCCTGCATCCAGGGTTCTCAAGGGATCTGTTCCCATAGCTGACTTCCAAGGCTAGCTTTGGGGAAAGGCTCTGGAACAAGGGTGCCGCATAATCAGTGGTGGACCTGCATTTCTTTAGAATTCGTTCACAGATTTGTATTTTAATTTTTCATTTTTTTACTGATACAGCGCAGAAACAGGCCATTCCACCCACTGAGTCCGTGCCAAAAAGCGATCCCTATACACTAACTGTATCCTGCACACACTAGGGACAATATACAATTTTACAGAAGCAAATTACCTACAAACCTGTACGCCTTTGGAGTGTGGGAGCACACGGGGAAAGCCTAGGTGGGTCACGGGGAGAACGTACAAACTCCATACAGACAGCAAATGTAGTTAAGATCGAACCCAGGTCTCTGGCACTGTGAGGCAGCAACTCTACCGTTGTGCCACCGTGCTACCAACATGGGCTCATTTACATCAATGTCTCCTCTTCTTTGCCATATATTTCAAACATCTGCATTAATATTTCCAAATAAAATATAATTCAGGTGGTTCCAGTTTATTAAAACTGCATTTAATAATGGTGTGAAGTGTAAATAATAATTTACCCTGTAATCCACCTTACAATAATGCACATTGTGAATCATATCTTTTGTCTCGGTACTGCATAGTTCCCTTTGTTGTCAACATCATCTCTGTAAATAACAATTTTCTGTATTATGTGTACAGCAATATTGTATCTGGTGTGAGGTGACATGTTCGTAAGATTGTACTCATTGTACATTCAGTTCGCTTGGTCTGCTTCTCAAACATGGCAATGATGGTTTTTAGTTTAGTTTAGAGATAGAGATACAGTGTGGAGGCAGACCCTTTGGCCCACCGAGTCCACACCGACCAGTGATCCTCACACACTAGCTTACACACTAGGCACAATTTACAATTTAACCAAGCCAATTAGCCTACAAGCCTGTACGTCTGGAGTGTGGGAGGAAACCAGAGCACCTGGATAAAACCCACGCAGCTCAAGGGGAGAATGTACAAACTCCACACAAACAGCACACATAGCCAGGATCGGACCAGGGTGTTTGGCCCTGTGTGGCAGCAACTCTACCACTGTACCACTGTGAAAATACTCACGGTGTTTCACCTTGCAGCGAGAATGCAGTAATGTTTCTGCCTTATAGTGCCAGAAACCTGGGTTCGATCCTGATTATGGGTGCTATCTGTATGGAAGGTAGACAAAAGTGCTTGGAGAAACTCAGTGGGTGCAGCAGCATCTATGGAGCGAAGGAAATAGGCAACATTTCGGGCTGAAACCCTTCTTCAGGCTGATGTAGGATGGGGAGGAAAAAGGGGAAAGGAAGAGGAGGAGCCCGAGGGCTGAGGGAGAGCTGAGAAGGGGAGGAGACAGCAAGGGCTACCGGAAATTGGAGAATTCAATGTTTATGCCACTAGGATGCAGACTGCCCAAGAGGAATATGAGGTGCTGCTCCTCCAATGTCTGTATGGAGATTGTATGTTCTCCCTGTGAAAGCATGGGTTTCCTCCTACACTCCAAAGACGTACAGGTTTGTAGGTTAATTAGCATCTGCAAAATTATGAATTGTCTCTGGTGTGTGGGATAACGTTAGTGTACAGGGTGGTCGCTGTTCAGTGCGGACTCAGTGGGCCAAAGGGTTGTATTTCTAAAGTCTAAATAAACTGCATCATGTCTTCATCCGTGTGAAGGGAGGAAACAGGTCTCATGCAAGGGCCTGTTACTAATATTGCATTACAAGCTATCAGCTCCACTGACTCTTCCATGGATACAATTTGTGTGTGAAACAAAGAGACTCAAACATGTCAAACCCAAAACAAAAGCAATGCCAACATAGGCCTATTCCTGAGACACATTTGTATGATGTTCACCAAAGATAATGGATGAATGCAATGAAGTGAGTGATGTAATGTTCAGGCTGTGTGACAATGTCTCTGATAGCATATTATAAAAGTGCCGCGGTGACTGATGTTCACAATTGATGCCAATGTTTTTTGTGCTAGATGTGTGATATTGGTGCTGCTTTGATATGCTTATTGATGCTGTGCGTGAGCGATATCACATAATGGGTGTACCTGGAGAAAATTGATCTGATGGGTAAGTATTGTTAGTGTTCTTCATAAATTCATAAGTTATAGGAGCAGAATGAAGCCATACGGCCTATCGCCATTCAATCATGGCTGATCTATCTTTCCCTCGCAAACCCATTCTCCTGCCTTCACCCCAGAATTCCTGACACCCGTACTAATGAAGAATCTGTCAATCTATACTGTAAATGTCTGTAAACAGAAGTAGCTCACCACCACCGAGTGTGACTGAGGAGTGAATGAATAATGCGATGTAATAATAATAATAATAATAGTAATAATAATAATAATAATAATAACTTTATTTATAAAGCACTTTAAACAACTGCAGTTGCCACAAAGTGCTGTACATGAGAACTCATGGACAAGAAGTTATTACAAACCATTAAAAACCGTAAAACAAAGGACTATAAAACAGTAAAAAATTAAAAGACATTAAAAGCACTAAAAACAGGAGCAATGTCTCAGCTAGTGTCGAAAGCCAGAGAATAAAAATGAGTTTTTAGGGTGGATTTGAAGATGGACAGTGAGGGGGCCTGTCTGATGTGCAACGGCAAGGTGTTCCAGAGTGCCGGAGCAGCAACAGAAAAGGCTCTATCCCCTCTGAGCTTCCGATGTAAAGCGCCTTGAGTATCTAGAAAGGCGTTATATAAATCCCATCCATTATTATTATTATTATTAAATATTTATTGAGGGCCTCCACAACCTTCTGTGGCAATGAATTCTATAGATTTACCACCCTCTGACTAAAGAAATGTATCCTTATCTCCGTTCTAAAGGTACATCCTTTTATTCTGAGGTTATGGCCTTTGTCCTGGACTCTCCCACTTAGTGGAAACATTCTCTCCACATTTGCTCTATCCAGATCTTTCACTATTCGGTAAATTTTCAATGAGGTCCCCCTTCATTCTTCTAAACCCCAGGAGTACAGCCCTAGTGTCATCAAACAGTAATAATTTGTTAACTCACTCATTCCTGGGATCTTTCTTGTAAACCTCGTCTGTACCCTCTCCAATGCTAACACATCCTTCTTCAGATAGAGGGGCCCAAATCTGCTCATAATCCTCCAAATTAAGTCTGACCAGTGCTTTATAAAGTCTCAGCAATCCCAAGTCCCTATGCACCTCGATTTCTGAATTCTCATCCCATTTAGAAAATAATCGATGCCTATATTCCTGCTACTGACATGCTATGACTCCACACTTTGCTGTGATGTATTCCATCTGCCACTTCTTTACCCACTCTCCCACGTCCTTCTGCAGAGTCCCTGCTTAGTCTACACTACCTGCCCCTCCAGCTATCTTTGTATCATCTACAAACTAGGGTATAAAGTCTTCAATTTGTATATCCATGCTGTGAGTGGATTTCATTGCACTCTACACTGTCCACAGGGTTTAATGCGCACTAATGCTGATCTTCTGGTCGAGTCCACACACAAGATTAGAGGTTGTTCAGCCAGAGCTGAACACACTTCTCGGTGTCCGCATACAATGATGTCTGTCTTGCGCTTCTTGTGATTCTTGAAAGATTGGTGGAAACAGGGCCGCGACGTGAATGCTCTTTCCTTGACCTCACTAATGCTGATGTCATAGAGTTATAATCATAGTCATACAGTGTGGAAACAGGTCCTTCAGCCAAACTTGCTCACATGGATCAATATGTCCCATCTACATTGGTCGCACCTGCCTGCATTTGGCACATTTCTCTCTAAACACTAATCAAAGATTTCCATAAATGAAAATCTGCTTAAAATAAATTCTTAACCTTTAATAAAAGTTGGTTCTTAGCAATGGTAATGTTTGATTATTGTATGTGACAATAAAAAAAATAGCAGCAGGCACATAAAGGGTCTGATTTATTCATTCTGCCATTTTCTGAAGAATAGCAAAAAAATTGTCAGTGTGTAGAAACAAGGAACTGCAGTTGCTGGTTAATATACAAATGGACACTAAATGCTGGAACAACTCAGCAGGTCAGTCAGCATCAATGGAGAACATAGATAGGGTGACATTTCGGGTTGTGACCCTTCTTAGACTGGTAAGGTTGAGGCATTGGGGCCTAGAAATTTAAAGTTATTGAAGAGTGAAAGGGCTTACGAGGTGTCTTGGATGTAGGTGAGAAGGGAATGGACAAGGAGGAATTGGATAGTATCAAGGTATTTGGAGATGAAAGAAAAAAAGGACACAGTGCTGGAGTAACTAAGCAGGTCAGGCAGCATCTCCAGAGAACGTGGATAGGTCACATTTTGGCTCAGTAGACTGGGTTTGAAGAAGGGTACTGATCAGAAACAGCACCTATCCATTTTCGCCAAAGATACTGCCTAACCCGTTGAGTTATTCCAGCAATTTGTGCCTTTTCACAAATAACTAGTGGGCTGGGAAGAGTGAGCAGTCAAACAAGATCCCATCTGCTCTCTTGAGTCATAGAGTCATTGAGATATACAGCGTGGAAACAGCCCTTTCAGCCCAACTTGTTCACACCAACCAACATATCCCATCTACACGAGTCACACCTGCTTGCGTTTGGCCCATGGTCCTCAAAACCTATCCTATCCATGTACCAGTCGGAATATTTCTTAAATGTTGCGATAGTACCTGCCTCAACTACCTTCCCCAGCAGCTTGTTCCATACACCCGCCAGCCATTGTATAAATAAGTAACCCCACAGGCTCCAATAAATCTTTCCCCCTTCACCTAAAACAATGTCCTATGACTCTCAGTCTGAAGAAGGGTTCTGAAATGTCACCCATCCTTTTTCTCCAGAGGTGCTGCCTGACCTGTTGCATCTGTCTTCGATTGCCCTCATAGATAGACACCAAAAGCTGGAGTGACTCAGCTGGTCAGGCAGCATCTTAATTGAAAAAGAAAAGGTAACTGTTATATTCCGGATGGCAGAATGAATAACATCTTACACGCTGGTTGCCTGGATCACGAGAGAGAGATTTATTACCCAGCATTCCCTGCTAATATTGAACACCAACTCATTAACATACACATGAATATGTATGAATACATTAAACTGCTCTCCTTTTTTAAGTATTAAATCTAAGTAAGTTACAATTTTGTTGTTGTGATACTCCATTTAAACCAGTATTCATGAAGTTCTAATGATAACATAATATATTTATTTTACATATCTATACATTTTTGTTTTACTTGTGCAGTGATTTATTTAACATACAAACCTAACCTGACTGATCCTGCCTGATCATCTAACAGTAACAGGTGTAACAGGTTTAGGTGTTGATTCAACTGTAGGCTTGTTTGGCTCTGTTTTAGTACCCTGACTTTGAGCAGAGGAATCTGTTTCTTTGTCTGTATTAACTGAACTTTGTGTTTCAATCACAGTGGTCTCTTCCAATTCACTTTCAGATAAAAATTCAGTGATTAGGACTTCATGCTCAGTTTTTGGTTCATCTTTGGCTGAAATCATTTGATCAACATGAGCACTTTTGATCCTACCTCCAACTTCAACTAAGTATCTTTTTGTTCCACATACTTCCACTTTTCCCCAACAAATCATTTATCTCGACTGGACTTGTTGGGAGGACTGAGAACACAAACCTACTCATCTGGCTAGAAGTACCTCTACTTTTTGTGGTGTCAAAATGGTGTTTTTGACTTAACTGTTTTTGCTCAACTCTCAAGGCCAAATTGGGTTGAACTAGACGTATTCTTAGCCTTCTCTTCATCAACAGCTCTGCAGGCGAGTAACCTGTTGTGTATTGTGTGTTTCTGTTGTGTGGTTCTGTACTTCAGCAAGAAACTAGCACTTCCGGTTTGAACATGGGTTGAACAGCTGTGTGTGAGCGTGGCTCCCGATTACTGTTCAAGTCTACTCGTTTATCTTTGCTATATTTTTGAGATAACCGACTATTAAATACTATGAAGGACTCAAGGCAGTATTAAGCATCTGAAACAGTAAGTAAAATGAGCCGTCGAACTAAAACCGGGGGAAAAGACAGTGAAATCTCAAGCAAGAGTGCTGCAGCTTTGGCACCGCTACCGGAAGCTGGCCTTGAACTACCAGAGGATTTGGAGAGGCTTCGTTCAGCACTCCTTGCTGATATGACACAAGCAATTAACTCTGTCCTAAAAAGAGAACTTGAAGTGGCTTTGTCGCCGGTGTACACCAGTTTGGAGCAAGTTAAATCCTATCACGAATTGCATGATGAACGCATTCGCGAGGTTGAAGATGGCCTGAATGACCACAGTGACAGACTGGCGAGCGCCAAAACTGCTATAGCTGCATTACAGAGTGAAAACACACTCCTGAAAATGAAGTTAGATGACCTCGAGAACCGGTCGCGGAGATCCAACCTAAGGGTGGTCGGGATTCCTGAAAAGATGGAAGGCTCGGACCCTGTTAAATTTATAACTGAGTTTTTTGAAGAAGTGCTGGGGGCGGATTTCTTCCCAAGACCTCTTATGCTTTTGCGTGCCCACCGAATTGGACCTACACCAACAGACGTCCCGAATATCAAGCCAACAAGAGTGTTCCTGGTTCTCTTTCATTACTTCCAGGATATACATCGTATCATCACCAAACGGAGGCAGGAGCTGTTCTTCCGAGGGCACCGGGTGTTTTTTTATGAGGACTTCAGCGTGGAGCTGGGGAGAAAACATGCAACTTTTAGGGAAATAAAATCCTTGCTTTACAATAAAGGGGTTCGGTTTGGCCTCCAGTATCCTGCCCGGCTCCAGGTCACTCATGAAGGTAAAAAGCACTATTTCAATACACCAGAGACTGCCAAAAAGTTTTATTACTCGCGCTGGGGAGGTGACAGCCGTGAAGAACAATGATCTTTTAGGATATCCATGCGGTATTGGCACGGCCTCCTGCGGCGGTGATCTGTGGAAGATTTGTTTATTCTTCAGTTTAATTTGTGGAATTCGACTGAGCTGAACTGCAATGCTACATATTTTGGGTAGTGAGTCGAGGACTTTTAGCCAGCAAAATGTAAATGTCTATGATTACTCTTTGGGATACAATTTTCATTTCCTTCTTTCTCGTAATGCTTTGCTTGTCCGGGGTTATCTTTAGCCTATATATCTTAAAAGTAGAATAAATGACTGTACAACTTTCAAAGAAGGGAGCTACCATCAATTGGATCAAAAATTTTAGTTATGGAACACTTCGGAAGTTTTTTGTTTTGTAATGCCTGCGATCATCCTCAGTCGGGGAAGAAGATCTAGGTTTTTGGGGGTTAATTTTTTTTTTTGTTATCATAAGGGGATGAGGGAAAGGTTTTGGGGTAATGGCAGCTCATTCTTTGATTGTTACAAATGCACTCGACTTTCTTTTTTTTTTGCTTTTTTTCTCTTCTCTTTTTTTTTTCTCCCCCCCCATTGTGGGCTCTCACATGCAGCCTTCGCGTGGTTCTGGATGGCAGACGCTGTATGTATTTTTTTAATCATAATTTGAAATATTGCTAATGGTGATATTGATGGAGGCAATCCTGTGAGGTTTATATCTTGGAATGTAAAGGGGCTTAATGGTCCGGTTAAAAGAGCTAAAGTTTTTTCTCACCTAAAACAACTAAAAACAGATATACTACTTTTACAAGAGACTCACTTAAGACTGCAAGATCATAATAGACTGCGTAAAACGTGGGTTAGTCACTGGATTTTTCACTCCAGATTTAATAGTAGGTCCAGGGGTGTGGCAATATTAATCAACAAAAGAATACAGTTTACACCGTCTGACATAGTCAGTGACCCTAATGGCCGGTTTATTATAGTTTCCGGGTGTCTTTTTCAGAAACCTGTCATTTTAGTGAATGTTTATGCCCCTAATTGGGATGATGTTCACTTTACAAATAAGGTTCTGTCATTAATCCCCGATCTGAACACGCACCAGCTAATTTTTTCGGGAGACCTGAACTGTGCTATTAATCCACTGCTTGATAGGTCTAGTTCTAAGGGGACACCTTCTGGTATGGCAAAGACCTTCTCACTGTTTATGCAACAAAATGGTTATGTGGACCCCTGGAGATTTCTGAACCCAACTGCTAGACAATTCTCTTTTTTTTCTCATGTTCACCATTCTTTTTCCAGAATAGACTATTTTTTTATAGACAGCCCCTTCATTCCTAGGGTTAAGAAAATTGAATATACCGCTATAGTAATATCAGATCACTCACCTGTGATACTGGACCTAGGCTTTCCTTTAAATATTAAAGAACAACCGCTTTGGAAACTCAACTCCCTTTTGCTTTCCAATTAAAAATTTGGTAGTTTTGTATCAGCTAACATAGACACATTCCTTGAAATTAATAAAACTGAGTCCGTATCCTGCTCTTTAATTTGGGAAACTTTAAAAGCCTACTTAAGAGGTCAAATCATATCTTATACTTCATACGCCAATAAAGAACGCAAGAAGGAAATGGAAACCCTGTTAAAATCCATCTTGACCCTGGATAGGCAATATTCTGAAGCACCCACCACCCAATTATACAAAAGCCGTGCTGATTTACAAACAAAATTCAATCTTTTATCTACTAATCAAACAGAACAACTAATTCTCCGGACTCGTGGTCTTTATTATGAATATGGTGATAAGGCGAGCCGGCTTATGGCTCACCAACTGAAGCGTCAATCCGCGTCACGGCTTATTCCTCAGATAAGAGACATACACCAAGACATAACAAGCAATCCAAAAGAAATAAACAATACTTTCACAGCCTTTTATTCTTCTCTTTACACCTCAAAATTCCCCTTGGATACTATGAATATGGAAACTTTCTTAGACGATTTGGAAATACCCACTCTGGAATTAGAAGACGCAGAAAATCTAGACCAACCCCTTGGGCAGGAAGAGATTAATAATGCCATTATGGCGATGCAGAGTGGTAACACCCCGGGCCCTGATAGCTACCCATTAGAATTTTATGAGAAATTTACCTGTTCTTTTAGAAATGTTTCAAGAATCTTTGGAAAAAGGTTCATTACCCCCCACTCTTTCACAGGCTTCTATTTCACTTCTTCTTAAAAAAGACAAGGATCCGACTCAATGTGGATCATACCGCCCCATCTCACTTTTGAATGTAGATGTAAAAATTTTGGCGAAGGCGCTGGCTTGCCGTTTAGAATGCCAACTTCACAAAATAATCTCAGAAGATCAAACAGGTTTCATTAAATATCGTCATTCCTTTTCTAATATCCGCCGATTGGCCAGCGTGGAGTGGCCATATTTGTTCAGAGTCTTGGAGAGATTTGGATTTGGCAAAATATTTGTAGCCTGGGTTAAACTATTATATCATTCATCCTTAGCATGTGTACAGACAAATTATTTGCGATCTGATTATTTTCAATTAACACGTGGCACTCGCCAAAGCTGCCCATTGTCTCCGCTTCTTTTTGCGATTGCAATTGAGCCCCTCTCTATTACACTTAGGTCAACTACACTATTCCAGGGCATTAGGAGAGGAAACAGATCTATTCGCCCAGTGCTTCTCCGCGCCCAGAGGCTGTTATCTCTTTGAACACAGTGAGACCTTACCCGCTTGTAGCTGTATTTTTAACAGATAAAACCTTGGGTTTAAATACAACCCAGTCTGATATCATTACATTTACATCACTTTTGGCCCGTAGGAGAATCTTGCTGGTCTGGAAATCTACTACTCCTCCATCTGTCACTGCTTGGCTGGAAGACGTCATGTTTTTTTTAAGGTTAGAAATTGTGTCATCGTGTGTCTCTATATGCCGACGACCTTCTTCTTTATGTGAGTGACCCTACAGCCAATGGCCCTGCAATTGTGTCCTTGTTGGGTCAGTTTGGGACTTTTTCCGGCTATAAACTAAAACCTCCAAAAAAGCAAATGCTTTCCCATCAACTTAGCCCTACAGATCCAACAGGAAACCCTGCCCTTTCCCATATCTCAAGAAGGTTTTGTATATTTAGGAATACACATCACCCGCTTTTTCACATCCCTGTTTGCAGCTAACTACATGCCTCGTTAGCCAAATGAAGGCTGACTTTGAGAGATGGCGTAGTCTGCCACTCACAATGGCTGGGAGAGTGCAGTCAGTGAAGATGACTGTACTTCCCAGATTTCTTTACTTGTTCCAATGTTTGCCGGTTTTCCTACCCAAGTCATTTTTTAACTCAGTTAATCAATCTATAACCTCCTTTATATGGGGTAACAAGGTTCCAAGGGTCAATAAGTGCACTCTCCAAAGAGGTTGTGATGTAGGTGGACTGGGCCTTCCTAGCTTTATTAATCATTACTGGGCATCCAATATCCAAAAGATATTATTCTGGCTCCACCGACCAGATACAGACTGGTGTCTGCTTGAATCACAATCCTGTTACTCCTCGTCTCTCCCAGCTTTAGTATATTCCTCCCTGCCATTGAAACCCTCTAGATTTACATCCAACCCTGTCGTACTATCCACCATCAAAATTTTTAATCAATTTTGTTGCCATGATAAGCTTACATCAGCTTCAGTTCTGGGTCCCATTCATAGTAACCATTTATTCCCCCCCCCCCCTCTACACTTGACTCAACCTTTCGACAGTGGGGTCTGAATGGTCTTATGTCCATTAAGGATTTATACACTAACAACATATTTGATAGTTTTGACTACCTACACAAAAAACATGGCCTCCCACATAATCATTTCTTTAAATATCTTCAGGTTCGCCACTTTGTCATGAAAAAATTTCCTTCTTTTCCTGATCTCCCTCCTGTCACAGTGTTGGATAAACTCACTCTTATCTTTGCAAATAAAGGATTGATCTCTGCAGTATATTCTCAATTGATGTATTTAGGAGATCAAGGTCTGAACAAAGTTAAAGCTAGGTGGGAGGATGACCTTGGTATGGATCTGTCTGAGGAATGCTGGACAGAAGCACCAAAAAAAGTCCACTCCTCGTCATCATGTGCTAGATTGGGGCTCATACAATTTAAAGTTTTACACAGGGTTCATTTAAGCAAAGCCAGGCTTGCTAACATATATCCAGGGACGTACGCTGGCTGTGACAGGTGCTCGTTCTCTCCAGCCAATCTAGCTCATGCATTCTGGTCTTGCCCCAAACTTGTTAACTACTGGGCAGTGGTTTTTAAAACCATCAGTGAAGTCCTTGGGATGACAGTGAGACGTTGCCTGCTTGTAGCTGTATTTGATGTAACAGATAAAACCTTGGGTTTAAATACAACCCAGTCTGATATCATTACATTTACATCACTTTTGGCCCATAGGAGAATCTTGCTGGTCTGGAAATCTACTACTCCTCCACCTGCCGCTGCTTGGCTGGAAGACGTCATGTTTTTTTTAAGGTTAGAAAAGATTAAATTCACATTGAGGGGGTCTGTGAAAAAGTTTTATTTGAAATGGGAACCCTTTTTATCATACTTTGAGGGTCTAAAGGAACTACCTATTGACTGAGGGCACTTGACAGTAAGTGGGGATCCGCCTTTATTCTGTTTTGTTACTTTATTATTGTAAAAAAGTGCATTTGAGTTTGTGATATATTTGGATTGTGAAAACATATGCTGCCAAGGGGTGTTTAGGGAGGGTGGGTTAGGGTTATTTTGTTTATATTATTATTATTATTATTATTATTATTATTTATAAAAAACAAAATGGAGGAAAATGTAATGCCATACATCAGATGTACTGTGAATTTTTAAATTTATTTTTTCCCTTCAATAAAAAACTATTAATTAAAAAAAAAAAAAAAGAAACTAGCCAAATGAAGTTTCATGCTGAGCTTTGAAGTACCCTGCAAAACCTGTTTCTTGAGAGCATCTTTGACAATTCCAGACCTTCCCGCCATCCCGTTGGAGACTGGATGGTATGGGGGAACGTGTGTGTTTTACACCATTCCGCTGCATGAACTCTTTGAACCGTTCTGAACAAAACTGAGGCCCGTTATCAGAAACAAGTTCTTCCGGTAAACCATAGCATGCAAAAATGGATCTCAACTCATTTATGGTTTGCTCAATAGTAGTGCTTGACCCCATATGCTTAACCTCAATCCATTTGGACTGACTATCAAATAGTACCAGAAAGTGATCATTACCCTTTTCACAAAAATCTACATGAATTCTCTAAAAAGGTCTAATTGGCCATGACCAGGGATGCAGTGAGTTTTACTCCTGCAATTTTGGGAAATGCTACATTTGCTCACCAGTGACTCGATGTCACTGTCAATACCAGGCCAATAAACAAAACTTCTGGCAATTGACTTCATGCTTACTATGCCAGGATGTTTGGTATGAAGTTCATTCATAATTTTGTTTCTCAAGGACTCTGGTTCAGGCACTTTGTAACCCCACTTAATGCATCCCTGCTCACATGATAATTCATGGCGTCAATTATGGAAAAGCTTCAGCTCTGGGTTCAGAACTGAGTTCAATCCACTATCGATTTCAGTCCAACCGATAAATGTCTGTTCATAGACCCTCTTCAGCACAGTGTCTTCCTCTGTTCATGCTGCAATTTCTGTATTCAACTACAACTTCTAGATTGAGTTCTCACTTCCCACGTCCAGAGTTCTCATGGGGCAACCGGGACAACGCATCTACAACTGCATTACACTTGGAGCTTCTGTACTCAACCTTGTAGTCATACTGGGACGGCAGAATTGCCCAGCGCTGCATCCTTGATGCCGCCATGGAAGGTATAGCTGACATGGTACTTAATATCACTAGTAATGGCTTGTGATCAGTCACTTGGGTGAATGGTCTGCTGAGAAGAAACTGATGGAATTTCTTGATGCTGAATGCTTTCTTTTCTATCTGTGCATAATTGCGTTCACTGGGTGATGGGGTGCGGGATGCAAAAGCGATAGGCTTTTCCTGTCCATCATTCATTATGTGGGAGATCACTGCACCTACATCATAACTTGAAGCATCACAAGCAAGTTTCATCTCACGTGTCGTATTGTAGTGTACAAGGAGTTTGTCACTTGTCAAGTTTTCCTTGCAGATGTCATATGCATGTTGCTGTTCCTTTCCCCACATTCATTTCATATCTTTTTGTAGCAGATGATGTACTGGCTTTAACACAGATGCTAAATCTGGAAGGAATTGTACATAGAACTGCACCATCCGAAAGACTGATCATAGCTCTGCCACATTGTTGGGTTTTAGAACATACACTATTGCTTCAACCTTCGCCTTCACAGAATGTCCTTCCACAATTGCACACAATACTCCATATAACAATATAACCATATAACAATCACAGCATGGAAACAGGCCATCTCGGCCTTGCAGAACACTTATTTTCCACTAGTCCCATCTACCTGCACTCAGACCATTACCCTCCATTCCTCTCCCGTCCATATACCCATCCAATGTATTTTTAAATGATAAAATCAAACCTGCCTCCACCACTTGCACTGGAAGCTCATTTCATGCAGCTACCACTCTCTGAGGAAAGAAGTTACCCCTCATGTTACCCCTAAACTTCTGTCCCTTAATTCTCAAGTCATGTCCTCTTGTTTGAATCTTCCCTACTCTCAATGGGAAAAGCTTATCCACGTCAACTCTGTATATCCCTCTCATCATTTTAAAGACATGTATCAAGTCCCCCCTTAAGCTTCTGCTCTCCAAAAATAAAGACCTAACTTGTTCAACCTTTCTCTGTAACTTAGTTGCTGAAACCCAGGCAACATTCTAGTAAGTCTCCTCTGTACTCTCTCTATTTTGTTGACATCCTTCCTATAATTAGGCGACCAAAATTGTACACCATACTCCAGAATTGGCCTCATCAATGTCTTGTACAATTTTAACATTACATCCCAACTTCTATACTCAATGCTCTGATTTATAAAGGCCAGCACACCAAAAGCTTTCTTTACCACCCTATCTACATGTGATTCCACCTTCAGGGAACTATGCACAGTTATTCCTAGATCCCTCTGTTCAACTGCATTCCTCAATTCGCGACCATTTACCATGTACGTCCTATTTTGATTTGTCCTGCCAAGATGTAGCACCTCACACTTATCAGCATTAAACTCCATCTGGAATCTTTCAGCCCACTCTTCCAAATGGCCTAAATCTCTCTGTAGACTTTGAAAATCTACTTCATTATCCACAAGCCCACCTATCTTAGTATCATCTGCATACTTACTAATCCATTTTACCACACCATCATCCAGATCCTTGATGTACATGACAAACAACAAAGGACCCAACACAGATCCCTGAGGCACCCCACTAGTCACCGGCCTCCAACCTGACAAACAGCCATCCACCGTTACTCTCTGGCAAGTGCAGTCACACTAGAGCCCTGTACACCTCCGTGCTCCTAAACTCAAATCCTCTCGCTATGAAGGCCAACATGCCATTAGCTTTCTTCGCTGCCTGCTGTACCTGCATTCTTACTTTCAGTGACTGATGTACAAGCACATCCAGGTCTCTTTGCACCTCCCCTTTTCCTAATCTGACACCGTTCAGATAATTCTGGCTCTCTGCCCTCTAAGGCCTCCAACCATTTTGTTTCCCAGGTCCGTACGGCCCGATTTTATCTTTTCCCCAATATCCGCAAACAGAACTGTCCTGGCAGACCCGCTGTTTCTGCTTGTTCATGTCCCACCAAAATAATTTCAACATACCTCGACTCCATCAAATTCCTCTTGGTCCAATGCCTCCCGACACATGTCCAAGACACCTCACACGCTCTTGGTCTCTTCAATTACTTCTGTTTTCCAGGCCCTCACTCCCTCATCTTTACTATGGATGTCCAGTCACTTTACACCTCCATCCCCCACCAGGAAGGTATTAAAGCCCTCTGTTTCTTCCTCGACCGCAGAACCAGCAAATATCCATCTATCAATACTCTCCTCTGCCGAGCAAAGCTGGTCCTTTACCTCAACAATTTCTTCTTCTCTCATTTCCTCTAAATCCAAGGTGTAGCAATGGGCACTTGCATGGACCCCAGCTATGCCTGTCTCTTTGTAGGGTATGCCGAACAATCACTGTTCCATGTGTACACTGGCCCTATACCCAACTCTACCTTTGCTACATTGACAACTGCATCGGTGCTACCTCCTGCACTCATGCAGAACTCACTGACCATCATTTTAAAGACTAATTTCCATCCTGCATTCAAATTCACTTGGACCATCTCTGACATCTCCCTTCCATTTCTAGACCTCACCATTTCCATCACAGGAGACAAACTATTGACCAACATCTATTACAAACCCACTGACTCCCCCAGCTATCTTGATTACACTTCTTCTCACACTGTTTCCTGCAAAGACTCTATCCCCTACTTCAATTCCTCCGTCTATGCCGCATCTGCACCCAGGATGAGGTTTTCCATACCAGGCCTCATTCTGTAGTAAACGGGGGTTTCCCTCTTCCATTATAGATGAGGCTCTCACTAGGGTCTCCTCAATATTCCGCAGCTCCGCTCTTGCTCCCCCTCCCTGCATTCGTAACTAGGACAGAGTCCCCCTTGTCCTCACCTTCCACCCCATCAGCCATTGCATTCAGCAAATAATCCTCCAACATTTTTGGCACCTCCAACGGGATCCCACTACTGGCCGCATCTTACCGTCTCCAACCTTTTTTGCTTTCTGCAGAGGCTGTTTCCACCGCAACTCCCTGGTCAACACGTCCCTTTCCACCCAAATCACCCCTCCCCAGGTACCTTCCCCTGCAACAGCAGGAGATGCAACACCTGTCCCTTGACCACCCCTCTGGACTCCATCCAAGGACCCGGACAGTCTTTCCAGGTGAGGTAGATGTTCACGTGCCCTCATCTACTGTATCCACTGTTCCAGGTGTCAACTCCTGTACATTGGCAAGACCAAGTGCAGGCTCGGCAATCGTTTCACTGAAGACCTCTGCTCAGTCCACCTCAACCGATCTGATCTCATGGTTACTCAGCACTTTAACTCCCCCTCCATCCCCAATCTGACCTTTCTGTCCTGGGCCTCCTCCATTGTCAGAGTGAGGTCCAGCACAAATTGGAGGAACAGCACCTCATATTTCGCATATACACCCCAGCGGTATGAACATTGACTTCTCTAACTTCAAATACCCTCTCTATCCATCCCATTCCCTTCCCAGTTCTCCCACCAGTCTTACTGTCTCTGACTATATTTGTCCCACCCACTCCCCTGACATCAGTCTGAGGAAGGGTTTTAAAACGAAACGTCACCCATTCCTTCTCTCCAGAGATGCTACCTGTCCCGCTGAGTTACTCCAGCATTTTGTGTCCACCTTTGATTTAAACCAGCATCTGCAGTTCTTTCCTACACCATTCAGATAATAATCTGCCTTCCTGTTCTTGCCACCAAAGTGGATAACCTCATATTTATCTACATTATACTGCATCTGCCATGCATCTGCCCACTCACTGAATCTATCCTAGCCACCCTGCAGCCTCATACCGTCCTCATCGCAGCTCACACTACCACCCAGCTTTGTGCCATCCGCAAATAACTGGGGTCCCAGCAACGAGCCTTACGGCACCCCACTAGTTACTGCCTGCCATTCTGAAAAGAACCCGTTAATTCCTACTTTTTACTTCCTGTCTGCTAACCAGTCCTCTACCCATGTCAATACCCTACCCCAAATACCATGTGCTCTAATTTTGAACACTAATCTCTTGGGTGGGTCCTTGTCAAAGGCTTTTTGAAAGTCCACATACACCACATCTACTGGCTCTCCTTTATCCATTCTACTCATTACATTCTCACAAAATTCCAGAAGATTAGTCAAGCATGATTTCCCCTTCATAAATCCATGCTGACTTTGACAGATCTTGTCATTGCTTTCCAAATGCACTGCTATAACATCTTTAATAATCGACTCAAGCATTTCCCCCACTATCGATGTAAGGCCAACTGTTTCTGTTTTCATGAGAGCGAGGACTGTCGGAGAGCAAAGAGGGTGTCTGAGTACAAAGGGAGGCATGGGGAGTGAGGAGCCGCAAAGATCGAAGGGAGGCCTGGCGCAGAGGTAGAGTTGCTGCATTACAGCATCAGACACCGGGTTCAATCTTGCCTATGGGCGCTATCTGTATGGTGTTTGGTGTCACAGTCTGCCCTCTCCTCATTCTCATCCACTTCACCTCCCGGTACTTTTCCACCGGTCCCTCCTTCTCCTCGCCTGCCTGCCACTCCCCTCTCATCAGCCCAACTCTCCTCATCTGTTGCACTCAGTTGCCTCTGATCACCTATTAACCCAGTATATAGACTCTCCTCACCGTTCACACAGTGCCAGATTGTTCTCAGCATTCATGCAAGACTCTCCAGCGATTTCCCGACTGCCTACACGGATTCGAACCAGCCTGCCCCTGATCATTCCGTCCTGTCGTCTTCCAGGATATCACCTCAGCCTTCTGTTCCCAACCACGGCCTTCATCCCGTACCTCCTGGTTTCTGTCTGCCTCTCTCCTGGGCTGTTTGGTGTATCCCTGCAACGGCTCCTCGACTTCCTGCCTGGCTTCGACTCTCCTTTCGTCTGTCCCTCGCTGGTTTGTTTGCATCGTGTGTTGGATCTCCTGGTTACCGGACCTTCCGCTACCCCGACTACGTCTCCTGCCTGCCCCTCTTCAGAACCCTCGCTCAATCCTGAGCCTCTGTGTGAGTACGGTGTACCCATTCCTGTGTTTCTACTCTGTGTTACAGTATCGTAATAAAGTTCATTACCAATTATACCTGCCTGATTCTGTGCTGCTATTGGGTCCAAGCTATACCCGTTACACTTGGAGGTTCTCATTGTGACTGTGTGGGTTTTCTCCGGGTGCTCCAGTTTCCTCCCACATTCCAAAGACGTACAGGTTCGTGGGTTAATTGGCTTCGATAAAAATTGTAAATTGGCCCCAGTGTGTGTCTAATGCTGGTGTACAGGGTAGTCGCTGGCCAGCATAGACACAGTGGACCGTAGAGCCAGTTTCCGCACTGTATCTGCAACTAAAGTAAGACTAGACCACTTGGTATGTTCCTGTGACCAGTCAAATCAAGAGCCAGGAAGTATCGTTTAAGGATAAAGGTGAAGATTCAAAACAAAATACGAGTCCATCCATTTATTTTTCTTTTGGTTTTAACTGAATAGAATTATTGGAAATAGTTCTCAAAGATTTTCCACCACCCATAAGCGACATGCAATAAAATTCTCTTCACTAGCTGGGAAGAGGTTAAACGCTGCATCAATATTACCAGATTGACGCAATTAAATGCCAATTGCATGACCTATTGATCATGATTCAAAGTTAATAAAAAAAATTCTATAATATATATTAAGTATATTTTATATGGAACCCATTCAATAAACTCTTGGGAGTACTACCAGTGACTCTGCTGTGTATGGAGTCTTGTTTGACTGTTTACAGTCATAGAACACACAACATGGAAACAGACCCTTTGGCCCAACTTGCCCATGACGACCAAGATGCCTCATCTACATTAGTCCCACCTGCCTGCATTTGTCCCATATACATCTAAGCCTGTCCTATTCATGTACCTGTGCAATTGTCTTTTAAATGTTGTGATAGTACTTGCCTCAACTAATTCCTCTGGCACCTCGTTCCATACACCCACCAGCCTCTGTGGGTGTATGTAAAGGAAGGCCCAATGGGCCACAGCCTGTAGGGAGAAATGGCTGAGCTCTGCCGCAACCACCCAGGCCTGGCTCGCAGGGGGGAGCTCAGACACCAAAGTTCTCGGCCCCAAAGATCAGTGTGTGGGTTTTCCCTGAGTTCTTTGGTTTCCACTCATACTCCAAAGGCGTACAAGTTTTTAGGTTAATTGGCTTGATACCAGTTTAAATTGTCCCTAGTGTTTTGTTAATGTGCAGGGATCACTGGTCGGTGCGGACTCGGTGGGCCAAAGGACCTGTTTCTGCGCTGTATCTCTAAACTGAAAAACGAAAGCTGAGGAGGCAGGTGCTACTGATGACGACGGACGCGAGGAGTGGGTCGGTTGGACCAGGGTATTGCCCCCAGTGCCTGCAAGGTCGGCTGCAAGAGGCATCCCCTGGGACACAGAGGTGGTCGGGTGAGGAGAGGGACGTCGGTTCGCGGGCCGAGCCGGGCGAGGGTGACGGAGGAGGCCCTGGAACAGTTTGTGGCTAACCTGGATCAGGAACCGCTTCAGTATATCGAGCGTGGACTTTGGAGTTTTTTTGTAAATGGCGCCAAAATATGGCAACTCCTGCATGTGTGATCTATGAAAAAGATATTTCACTGTGCAGTGCATATGTAGCAATAAAGAGCAAAGAACCATTAAACCATTGATTGACCTGAAAATAACCTCGTGTTAATTTGATTGTGTATGAACCCACCGTGACCTGCGTGGGTTCATACAGCAACTAACGTTGTGATACATGTGAGAATAAAGTATCATTGAATTATTGAATAGTTGAACTGAATCATTGAAAAAAGCACCATTGTACCATTGGTAAAATTAACATACTCACATAAAAATGAAGGAATGGAAAACCTGAAATTATATGCAAACCAGGTGCAAATCTGTTCTCCTGGCTTCAGATCATGTTATCAATCATCTTCACTCCAACAAGTTGCACTTGTCTTTTTAAACACCATAATTGCATTTGAATCTTGCCTTTGGAGGTTTTCCATATTCTCACGTGACTCGAAAGGAAGAGGATTTTTAAGGTTTAATTTCCATTCTAAGTTGATATTCTCTCACGCTCCATTTTGCTGGAACTCAGCAATTCCTACCTGCAGTATGTTTCTTCCATTATTTGTTTGTTTGTTTTATAAAATCATTCCTTTTTTTAGCCAACCGTCCTTCAAAAGGCACTGAAAGGCTTGTTATTGTTATAGTGTGAAGTAGCATAGAAACAGGGCCTCAGCTCATGAGTCAACACCAACTATTAAACACCTATTTAAACAAATCTAAAGTGGGAAGTCAAAGTAATTTTAATGGCTAGCGTGAAGATGTTCTACTAAAGGAGGTGTGTGGGAATAGTTTTATACACAGTGGGTAGTGAGTGCCTGCAATTAGCTGCCTAGAGTAGTGGCTGAGGCATGTTTGAGACCTCTGGATAGGCATATGAATCTATAGGGAATGGAGGGATATGGATTATGTGCAGGTAGATAAGAGCTTTTCTTGGCATCATGTTCAGCATAATGGTGCAACCAATATGGGTACTCCGGTTTCCTCCCAGCCTCCAAGGATGTGTAGATTTGTAGGTCTATTGGCTTTTGTAAGATTGTCCCTTGTGTGTAGGATAGAACTAGTGTGTACGGATGAGTGGTGGTTGGTGTAGACCGTGGGGCCTGTTTCCATGTTTTATCTCTAAACTAAACTCATCTCATCCCACCACCAGAGAAATGCTCTTCAGTGTGGCACGATAGTGCAGTGGTGGAGTTGCTGCCTACAGTGCCAGAGACATGGGTTCGATCCTGACAATGGGTGCTGACTGTACGGAGTTTGTATGTGCTCACCGTGACCTGCGTGGGTTGCCTGCAGGAGCTCCTGTTTCCTTCCACACTCCAAAGACATACAGGTTTGTAGGTAATTGGCTTTGTTAAATTTGTACATTTTCTCTAATGTGTGTAGGATGGTGTTAGAGTGCAGGGATTGTTGGTCGGTGCAGACTCAGTGGGCCTTGGGGCTTGGATCCATACTGTATCTTTAAATTAAGGTTGATAAATCCCTAGGGCCTAGTTGTCTGCATCCCAGGGTACTCAAGGAGGTAGCTCTAGAAATCATTGATGATCATTTTCCAATGTTCTATAGATTCAGGATCAGTTCCTGTGGATTGGAGGGTAGCTAATGTTATCCCACTTTTCAAGAAAGGAGCAAGAGAGCAAACAAGGAATTATAGACCAGTTAGCCTGACATCGGTGGTGGGGAAGATGCTCGAGTCAATTATTGAAGAAGTAATAACAACGCATTTGGATAGCAGTAAAAGGATTGGTCCAAGTCAGCATGGATTTATTAAAGGGAAATCCTGCTTGACTAATCTTTTGGAATTTTTTGAGGATGTGACATGTATGATGGATGAAGGAGAGTCAGTGGATGTAGTGCATCTGGACTTTCAGAAAGACTTTGATAAGGTCCCACACAGGACATTAGTGGGCAAAATTAGAGCACATGGTATTGGGGGTAGGGTATTGACATAGATAGAGAATTGGTTGGCAGACAGGAACCAAAGAGTAGGAATAAACAGATCCCTGTCAGAATGGCAGGCAGTGGCGAGTGGAGTACCGCAAGGCTCGGTGCTGGGGCTGCAACTATTTACAATATATATTAATGATTTACATGATGGGTTTAAAAGTAACAGCAGCAAATTTTCAGATGACACAAACCTGGGTGGCAGTTAAAAGAACTGCGAAGTGGATGCTAGGAGGTTGTAGGGTGATTTGGACAGGTTGAGTGAGTGAGCAGATGCAATACAAATGTAGATGAATGTGAGGTTATCCACTTTGGCGGCAAGATCAAGGAGGCAGATTATTATCTAAATGGCGTCAGATTAGGAAAAAGAGAAGTGTAGCGAGACCTGAGTGTCCTTGTACACCAGTCACTGAAAGTAAACATGCAGGCACAGCAGGCATTGAAGAAAGCTAAAGGCATTTTGGCCTTCATAACGAGAGTATCTGAGTATAGGAGTAAAGAGGTCCTTCCGCAGTTGTACAGGGCCCTAGTGAGACAACATCTGGAGTATTGTGTGCAGTTTTGGTATCCTAATTTGAGGAAGGACATCCTTGCTATTGAGGCAGTGCAGTGTAGGTTCACGAGGTTAATCCCCGGGATGGCGGGACTGTCATATGAGGAAAAATTGGAAAGACTGTGCTTGTATTCACTGGAATTTAGAAGGATGAGAGTTCTTATAGAACCATATAAAATAGTAAGATTAAATGAGAACTTACCAGTTTGAAGTTTGATCTGTATTTTATGAGGAGTTACGATGAGGGATTACGTGAAGAACCCGCTCAGTGCGCAGGCGCGGCATACTTCCAAGCAGCGGTGTGGAATCACAGATAGACACATTTATTTGAAGTAAACATAGTAAAGAAAAGGAGACATCAATTATTAGTTTGATCCGTATAATGAGGGTGGGAGCGGAGGGCACGTAATCCCTCATCGTAACTCCTCATAAAATACAGATCAAACTTCAAACTGGTAAATTCTCGTTTAATCTTACTATTTTACTTCGGAGTCACGTGAGTGACTACGTGAAGACTTCAAAGCTCTGTGATTTCAAACCATGTTACAGTTTTATTTCACTCACTGCCAAAGTTCTTGAGGGAGGAAGTGTTATCGTAATCAACCAATTAATCTGTTTTTCAAGAAACAAAAAAGGTATTTATTAACAATAACAAAAAATAAATTGCTCCCCCTGGGCTTAAATTAAATATTTGCAGCATGTAATATTTTTTTCTGCAAATAAATCTGGTTTTATCAACAGCTTATTATAAAAAGTTCTGAATGTCGTTTCCCTCGACCATCCTGCTGTATTCAGAATATGGTCAATCGGTACGTCCATGCTCTCGGCCATTGGTGTAGATGCTGCCCTAGTGGAATGCGATTTAAATGTATTAGTATCTATCCCGGCAGCCTTCAGTACCTGTTTGAGCCATCTTGAAATGGTTTGGCTCGTTACCCAGCCATGAGGTTTCTTGTGGCTGACCCATAAGTCTTTTCCACTCCCTCTGATATTGTGGGTTGTGTCTATGTAATGTTGTAGATGGGTCACGACACACAACCGTGGCTCTGGTGGTTAGGCCCGGAATACCACTAGTGGATTAGCTGTTCCTGGCCTGCTTTGTTTCACCAGTCCCTGTAGGATGAATGTGATCTGATCTGGGGTGGTCACCATGTTGTCCAGCCTCAACTTGTGTAGTGACTGGACCCTCTGAGCGGATACGAATGCCATCAACATGAGCGTCTTTAGTGTAGATTGCTCGAGGCCGAGGGATCTGGCTGGTGGCCATTCCCTGAGGTATGTCAGGACCACACTGATATCCCAAATATGGGTATACCTGGGCTTAGGGGGCTTGATATTATAAATGCCCTTCATCAGTTTTACCACCAGTGGATGGGATCCCATTGCCTGTTTTCCTGCTGGTTTGAGATAAGCAGAAAGAGCACTCCGTGCTATGTTGATGGCACTGTAGCTGATCCCTTCATCATGGTGTAGATAGGCCAGGAACTCCAGTACGTTGGTGACTGTGGCTGTTGCATATGTTGTCCCTGTTTCCTGGCAGTACTTTTCCCATTTTTTTATGCTGGTTAAGTACTGCCTCTTGGTGGATGTTCGAAGGGATGCCGACATGGTGGTGATGGTTCGTTCGGACAATCCCAGTTCCAGGTAAGGTCTGTTCAAAACCTGCAACCCAGGAGTTTAATTTTCTCATGGCATGGGTGGCTTATGCCTGATACTGGGTGAGTTAATAATCCTGGATCACTGGGAAAGACCATTGGTGACTCTACCACCATGTCATGTAGAATTGGGAACCATGGCTGTGTAGGCCAGTCGGGCACCATCAAAATTCCAGAAGCAGATTCCATCTGTATTTTGCAAAGTACCCGACTGATGAGGCAGAAGGGGGGGAAAGCATAGAAGAAGAAATGTCCCCAATCCAGCGTGAAGGCATCTAATGCTGCTGCCTCTGGGTCTGGTTCCCAAGCGACATACATAGGTAACTGGTGATTTAGTCTTGATGCAAATAAATCGATATCTGGCGTTCCATATTGCTTAATAACTTTAGCAAATACTTTAGGGTTTAACATCCATTCGATGTTATCATTGAATTTGCGTGACCTGGTATCTGCCACTGTGTTTAGCTTACCTGGTAGATAAGTAGCTGATAGCCAAATATGTCTTTCGACACACCATTGCCAAATCATGTTGACCAATTTGTCGCATGATAATGATTTTATGCTGCCCATATGGTTAATATAAGCCACCACCGTAGTATTATCAATTTGTAACCGAACATGCAAGTGCTGCATATTAGATGCATATGCTTTTAAACCATAAAAGGCGCCCAACATCTCTAGGTAGTTAATGCCCAGTGTAAGTAGTAATGATGACACTAGGTTAGTCCATCTACCACCTGTGCTGGATATGGAGTTAGTTGCTCCCCAGCCTTGAGCACTGGCATCTGTTTGAAGAACTAAAGTAGGGTTAGTGATGATAATAGGGCTGAAATTATGCCAAACATTTTTTGCCCACCATTGTAGCTTTGATATTGCTTCAGTGGGTAATTCCATGACACGATCATAGTGACCTGTATGTCGTTTTAGTGCCTGTACCTTTGCTCTTTGTAAATTTTGATAGTGCAAAGGTCCGAATTGTGTAACCGGAAATGCTGCTACCATTTTCCCAATCACTCTTGCTACTTGTCGAATAGTTGGTCGTTTGTTGACCATTAAATTGTTGCATGATTGTGCTAATGCAATCATTTTTGCCTTTGGCAAGGTAACAGTCATATGGACTGAGTTAATTGTGAAGCCCAGGTAGTCCATGATAGTGGATGGCTTCAACTTAGATTTATCTGGATGTAGGACGAACCCCAGATTTTCGAGGAGCTGTTTTGTAGCTGATACTGCTGCCACAGCCAATTCCATCGTTTTCCCTACTATCAGAATATCATCCAGATATGCCATGACAATATGTTTTTGTTTTCTTAGTATTGCCATGGCTGGTTTCAATATTTTGGTGAATCATCTTGGGGCTGAAGTTAGCCCATTGGGCAATGCTTTGTACTGCCACAGCTGCCCCAACCAGATACATTTTAGGTATCTGCAATGATCCTTGTGTATGGGTATTAGATAGTAAGCATCTTTAAGATCAATGCTTGCCATGAAGTATCCTTTGGAAATCAGTTGTTTGGCAGTAACAAATATCTCCATTTTGAAATGTATATACTTAACAAATTTATTTAGTGATGTTAAGTCAATGATGATGCGACATCCACCATCTTTTTTGGCTTTAGTGAATATATTTGATACAAATTCCAAAGGTTCATGTTTGGTCTTTTCGATGACCCCCTTTGTGATAAGTCTCACCAGTTCAGCTTGTCCCTCACGTTTCTCTTTGACGGAGGGAGAAAATACCCTTTGGGGCCAATGTTGAACTGGCGGCGTTTTTTCTGACATGAACTGTATTTTATATCCACTAATGCTGTTGAGTATATACTTGTCACTCGTGACCGTACCCCATGCTTCTTTAAACAAGTGTAATCTCCCCCCTGTTAGTAAAGCACCCTTATTCTCTATATGCTGGCAGGAACCAGACCCACCTACCTCCATGGTTATTGGCGTTTCTTCTGTCTCCTCATATGCTTGAAGACTTTGTTTGTTTGACGTGCTGGCGATGTTGGGGGGTGGCACATTTTCCATGAGGTCCGCTCTGGGCCCTGATCTAAAAAAGATCTTTGGGGATAAAATGCGGTCCCCGAGCTTTCATCAGTCCAATATTGAGGACGTCGACTGGTGGATGCCGTGGGGTGCTGCCGCTTGGGTATTGTAGGTCTTGGTTTGCTCGTCCGGGGGCCTGCCCTCATGAGGCCAAATGTTTTCGCTGCTTCCTCCATGTCCCTCAATTTCTTGTTGAGGTCTTTCCCAAATAATAGAGCGTCCATCTCTGCAGCTGGGGCTCTGCACAACCCAGCAAATTTGGGATTGAGGGCAGGTCTTATGATTATTGATCTCAAACTGCGTGTTGCACATCAATGCCAGCACATCCTGCTGGTAGGTATCCATCTCCGTGCTCCCCACAGAATGAGCAAAGGCTGTGATGGCCGACGTCAGGAGCCTTAGGATCTGCTGTACCTTTTGTTCATGGTTACGGATGTGTGACCCCATGTACCCCCAGATTTGGCTGTTCACACTCTTCACTCTGAGGGCCTCACAGTTCTCTGGCGCTGTGTAGAGTTCTAGCGCCTCAGAAAGCACCTTTTCCTGCAAGGGCTTATTTGAAAGATGATTGATGCTGGGCGCCAATCTTGGTTCCAGCGGTCTTCCAGCATATAGGGTTGCTACATAGCGGTCCACCACACCCAGCAGCTCTTCCTGCTCCTGCACCCCTTGCATACTCCTGAACTCGTCCGCCAGCCCCTGTTCCAGACCAACCCAGCCCTGGTCACCAATGCTAGCCTCCAGTAATGAGGGAGCAGAGGGCAGTGCACAAGACACTGTGGAGGAGGTGCCTGACCTTCCTCCGCGAGAACGCTCTTTCTGCATATCCCGCTGGAGCATCTGCTCCAAGAGCTGTTGTATGCAGCTCAGGCGGCTGTCTCTCCTCCGTTTAGGTGGAGACATGTCCCCCTCCGACGAATCGGAAATTACCAGCCGGTTAGATTTTCTGGTGGATTTTTTCCCTGTTCGCCGTTCAGGCATTAGCGGGACTGGGCTTGGCTCGGTGTCGGGGATAGCGGAGTGCTCTATGAGTGGTCCTGCCGCCGGTTGCTGCCCCCCTGAGATTGAACGCTCCTCTGGTGGAGTTTGAGCGGGGGCAATTCTCTTCGAGAGTCTTTTCCTGAGTGCACTCATTCTGTAATAGAACACAAACTCGACTCTCCTTCTCCGTTAGATTTTCCACTCTCAGTATACTTACCTAACGGTCCGTTTTTCAAAGTGCAGCTGGAGAGCCTAACTCCAGCTGCCGCCGCTGTTGCACTACTGGCGTAATGCCGCGCCTGCGCACTGAGCGGGTTCTTCACGTAGTCACTCACGTGACTCCGAAGTAAAATTATAAAAGGACTGGACAAGCTAGATGCAGGAAACATGTTCCCAATATTGGGGGAGTCCAGAACCAGGGGGACCACAGACTTAGAATAAAGGGGAGGCCATTTAAAACTGAGATGAGAAAACACTTTTTCACCCAGAGAGTTGTGAATTTGTGGAATTCTCTGCCACAGACGGCAGTGGAGGACAATTCACTGGATGAATTTAAAAGAGACTTCGATTTAGCTCTAGGGGCTAGCGGAATCAAGGCATATGGGGAGAAGGCAGGCACGGGTTACTGATTGGGGATGATCAGCCCTGATCACAATGAATGGTGGTACAGGTAAGGGGCAAATGGCCTCCTCCTGCTCCTATTTTCTATGTCTCTATGTTGCTAAGCTCGTCTCGTTCCACCAGCTGGAGAAACACTCTTGGTGCAGTTCAAATTGACGGCATCTGTGGATTCTATTTGCATTTCTTTCTATGGCCTGGTTCTGCTGAGAGTTGCTTATTAACCTGAACAGAACAGGTGTCTGTGGAGTAAATACTGATTTGCTGGAACTACAGGTTCAATGCGATCTACAGAACCCCCCGTTCTATGTAAAGTTACCGTTTTGTCAGCTTGGCTTTGTTAATTAGCACGGATTCACAGGTTGCATGCCTAGGTGAAATAGATTTTATTTTCCTCAGTACTTTAAGAGAGCAGTTAGTAATTACTGATGCCGGGCACATTTTATTTTAGTGATTTTTCTTCCATCTTGCAGAGCAAGAGGGGAAACTGTTCTACTGCATTTCTTCTGTGCCTTTGCTAACAGGTCTGTTGTTTGTTGACAGATATGTCAGGAGACCAGAAGGCAGGGGAGATAGGGGAGTAAAAGGTTACAGGGAGAAGTCAGGAGAATGTAAAATAGATCAACCACGATCAAACGGCGGAGCAAATTCAATGGGCTGAATGCCCTAATTCTACTCCCATCTCCTGTGATTTAGTTTGCTTTGGTTTAGTTTAGAGATACAGCATGGAAACAGGGCCTTCGGCCCAGCGAATCCACCCTGACCAGCGATCCCCACACAGGAGCACTTTCCTTCACACACTAGGAACAATTTACAATTACAATTTCACCAATCCAATTAGCCTACAAGCCATTGGAGAGTGGGATCAAACTGGAAAACCTGGTTTAAACCTGGGGAGAATGTACAAACTCTGTATGGACAGCACCCGTAGTCAGGATCGAACCTGGGTATCTGGTGCTGTAAGGCAGCAACTATCACTGCTCCACAGTATCACCTCCTTATGATCTGATGATCTTGCTTCAGAATTAATCGAACTGAAGTCCAACTATGATAACATGTCTGAGTTGGAAACACGCAGTGGGGAAATAGACTTTCGACCAAAATTGTAATTGCCAACTACTGGGGGCTGCACAGTGGCGCAGCAGTAGAGGTGCTGTCTTACTGTGGCAGAGACGCAGGTTTGATCCTGGCTGTGGGTGTTGTCTGTACAGAGCTTGCATGTTCTACCTGTGACCATGTGGGTTTTTTCCTGGAGCTCCGGTTTCCTCTCACACTCCAAAGATGGGTAGGTTAGGATAGTGCTGGTGTATGGGAATCGCTGGTCGGTGCAGACTTGGTGGGTCGAAGGGCTTGTTTTGCGCTGTATTTCCAAAGTCTAAAGTAAAGACCAAGATGCCATGCTTCTTTCCCCACACATGATGCTCAATATTTCAAACATTTCTTGTTTTTATTTCAAATTTGTAGTATTTTGTTTTTGAGAAATCTCTTGGGACCAGCAGCATCTTCATGAATCACTGAAACAAGTTACTCATGCAAGATTTAGAGGATATAAACTACAGCCAGCAATGCTCCACTGGTGTGTTAATCTGCTATGTTAAATTAAAATGGCATTTGGGGGGGGGGGGGTGGGCACAGTCACGCAGCAGTAGAGTTGCTGTCTTGCAGTGCCAGCAACCTGGGTTCCATACTGACCTCGGGTGCTCCCAGGTCTTGCACACCGCTCTCTTGTCTGGGACAGTACAGAGTTGTTCAAACATTCTCCCTGGTAGTGACCGCGCCTTTACTACTGGGTTTTCTCCCTGTGTGCCTTGGGTGCTTTTCTCACCGCCAGGCCCCAGTAGTCAAAGCGGGGGTTTCTTTCCAGGACTACAAAGATGTACAGGCCCCCTTGTAGTTGTGGCTAGGAATTGGCTTCTGTAAATTGTCCACCCCTAGGCTGTCCAGCACTCTAGGATAGAACTAGTGAAGGAGAGAATGGGGCGATCGTTGGGACTGGTGTGGGACCAACTCTACAGACACTCAATGGACTTTATTAATGTTGGGCCTGCCACTTGAAAGCATCTTTTCCACCCTGTATCTGTAAACTAAACTAAACTAAACTAAACTAAACTAAACTAAACTGACTAAACTAAACTAAATCTTGATCCTGCATCTTCAGAGATATGTCTTTGCTCTCCATTGTTAAACAGGAGCAAGAGCACCATTATCTCCCAGTGAACTGGTTCTGATGGCTTTGATGGTGAGATCTGAGCTGGATTGTAAATCACTGCTCCTACCTCACTGACAACAAAGGCACACAATAAAGAATACATTTCAAGGTTCTTTCATTCCGTGCTCCAACTCACACCAATTATTACTCTTCGTGAGGATATCTATTCATAGTAATTGGATGATGTATTAAAAAAAAAAATTCAACCTCTGGAAGAGTGGGACACAGGATATAAGTACAATTGAGGAACAGGGAAATAAGTTCATAAGACATATGAGCAGAATTAGACCACTCAGTCCATTGAGTCTCCTCTGCCATCCAATCACGGATGATCAGTTTTCCCTTCTAAACCCCCTTTCTCTTCCTGCTCCCATAACCTTTAACACCCTTACTAAGCAAGAACCTGTCAAGATAGATACAAAACGCTGGAGTAACTCAGCAGTTCAGGCAGCATTTCAGGAAAAAAGTAAAATAGGCGACATTTCGTGTCGAGACCCTTCTTCAGAACCTGTCAATCTCCACTTTAAAAGTACTCAATCACTTGACCTCCACAACTTTCTAAGGCAATGACTGACTGAAGATATTCTGCCTTATCTTTCTAATGTTGCGTCCTTTTACTCTAACGCTGTGCCCTCTGGTCCAAGACTCCCAACAACTACCTCGTCCAGCTTGTTGCATATGCCCACCACCCTCTGTGTAAAGGAGAGGATGTGAAGGAGATTGAACAGAACATTACTTGAGATTAAGTGCTGGAGTCATCATGAGATATTGGAAATATTGCGTTGGTCCGTGCAGTGGGGAAGGCTGAGGTGGGATCTAATAGCGGTGTACAAAATTTTGAGGAGCAGAGGTATGTATAATTTTCCAATTCTACAAGAGCTCAAATTGAGTTTCAATAAAGTTACTACCCTGAGATTTAATGAATAATCATCTACCTTTGTTAATATTGACTAAAATACTCTGGGTTGATTTAAAACCTGGTTCACTGCACTCCAGGTCTACTGGAATTATCTGGTATGGCCTGACCCATAGCAATGTGCGAGTTGATTAAACATCTTCATACATGGCCCAGGAAGCCCCTTGGGTGAAGCTGTATTTGGAATCTTGTATTTAGTTTTGTTCACCCTGGATGGGGTGTCATTAAGCTTGAGAAAATGCTGGGAGGATTTTACGAGGATGTTGCCAGGACAGGTTGCGAGGATGTGGGGTGGGACGGTGGCGTAGTGGTAGAGTTGCTGCCTTACAGCGCCAGATACCCGGGATCGATCCTGACTACGGGTGCTATCTGCATGGAGTTTGTACGTTCTCCCCATGATCAGTGTGGGTTTTCTCCAGGTCCTTCCCACGCTCCAAAGACGTGCAGGTTTGTAGATTAATTGGTTCTGCTAATTGTCCCAACTGTGTAGGATAGAACAAGTGTACGGGGTAATCGTTGGGAGGCATGGAGTCAGTGGGCTGAAGGGTCTGTCTCCGCACTGTTTCTCTAAACTAATCTAAACTAAACTAAACTGAACTAATTCAATAAGACTACAGTTTATAGACTACAGTTGATGGACTACAATTCTGCATTTAACACCATTATCCCATCTAAGCTCATCACCAAATTCACGGGACTTGGAGTCGGCACTCATCTCTGCAAATAGGTCCACGGCTTCCAGAAAAAAATATCCCAATCAGTTTACATACGGGACAAATCATCCTCTACGATAATCCTCGACCTTTTCTCTGTCGGTTCTCCGTTGTCGATGGGGCCGAGCACCGTGGAGCGGCCTCCAACCAGAACGACCTGGGGCTCCAGTCGCGGAGCTGCAGACCTACTTACCATCGTGGAGCTGGCCGAGTTCAGAGCGGGTGGAGCAGTGGTGGCGCGCAGCTGCAAGCCAACCCCGGAGATTTGGAGGCTTACCGCAGGTCTGGTAGACAGTTACACAGGGAGCCCGCGGGTCCCTGCTGGGAGACTGCTTTTCAGGGCTTCATCAACGGCGACTTCTCCCGGGGTTGAAGAGTACCTTACATCATCGCCCGGCGCAGCTTTGAATGGTTGCGGGACTTGCTAGCGCCCGCCGGGGGCTCCAATACCAAGACCCGGAGCGTGGCCTTGCATTGCCCGGCACGGCTTTAATGACCGCAGGACACTTACCATCGCCCGCCGGGGGCTTTGACTGACATCGGGATGAGAATGGGGAGAGATAAGTCTTTGCCTTCCATCACAGCGAGGAGGAGATGCGCTGTGATGGATGTTTGTGTAAATTGTGTTGTGTCTTGGTTCTTTTCCTTGTGTGTATGACTGCAGAGGTTCAATGACGTTCAAATGACAACAAATAAATTGTATCGTATTGTATTGTATTGCATTGATAGCACCAAAGTAGAGATAGTTGAAAGCTTCAAAATCCTAGGAGGAAATATCACCAACAACTTCCCCTGGACCACCCGCATTGAAGCAATGGCCAAGAAAGCACACCAACGCCTCTACATCCTTGGAAAGCTTAGAATGTTCAGCATGTCCCCAACAACTCTCACCAACTTCTACAGATGTGTAGTAGAAACATCTGAATTTCCCCTGAATAAGGGGATTAATAAAGTCTAATCTAATCTAATTTAAAGCATTTCATCAGGATGCATCACAGCATAGTTTAGGAACCTCTTCATCCAAGACCGTAAGAAATTGCAGAGAATTGTGGAAGCAGCCCAGACCACAAATACACAAACCAACCTCTTTTCCATAGACCATTTACACCTCGTGCTTTTTCGTTAAGGCCATCAGCACAATCAAGGATGAGTCGCACCCTGGCCACTCTCTCTTCTCCCCTCTCCCATCGGGCAAAAATATATAGAAGTGTGAAAGCCCACACCTCCATATTGAGGGACAGTTTCTTCCAAGCTGTTATCAAACAACTGAACAACAAAAGAGCAGTCCTGAACAACTATGTACCTCATTGGAGACTCTCGGACTATCTTTGATCGGACTTTACTGGCTTTATCTAGCACTAAATGTTATTCATGTTATTCCCTTTATCATCTATCTGTACACTGTGGAGGACTCGATTGTAAAGATGTATAGTCTTCCCTCTGATTGGTTAGCATGTAACAAAGCTTTTCACTGTACCTTGGTAAATGTGACAATAAAATAAACTCAAACTCAAACTAACCTAAACTAAACTCAAAAACAGAATGAAACAAAGAATGAATTATCTTTAAATGGTCCATTCACAATTTGAAACAACTTGAAAAATGTGTTTTTTTTGGTAATCTTATTACCAAGACTGGTAAATGAGAATATCCAGGCCAAAATTGGACGAATGATGAAACTTCTACATTTGTTGCTTTGTCCTGGTGATAGATATGATCATAAAAAAGCTAGTAATTTCCACAGCTTTCTTTCTGTCACAATTCTTTTTTATCATGCTTTGTGTTTTGAATGGTCATGCATAATTAATTGTAAGGCACATGACTGGATAATCACCTATATTAATCTCCACCACTATAAATCTCTCTGAATTTATCACATTGTCAACTTCCACGTTGATGTAGGACAGTGAGAGGAAATGGAAAAGCGCGCAGAGTTATTTAAAAACAAATTCTGGATGCCTCAAGGGACGACGTGTCAAGGATCTGGGATATGCAGGCGTGGGGAGAAGATGGATAACGAGTGCATCCTTCGAGTGATTATGGCATGTATTATGTTAGCCACAGGGCCCTGCATCCTTCCACTGAATGTGCTTTTAATCACCTGCAGGCAGTCATTTCCTACACGCAGAGGGCAGCATAGTGGTGCAGTGGTAGAATTGCTGCCTCACAGCACCAGATGCCCGGGTTCGAACCTGACCTCAGGTGCTGTCTGTACAGAGTTTATACATTATAAGTTTTGACTGCATGGTCTTCTGCATGTCCTTCAGTTTCCACCCACACTCCAAAGACGTGCATATTTGTAGGTCAATTGGCTATGATAAAAATGTTAAACTGTCCCTAATGTGTTGGATAGTGCTAGTGTGCGGGGTGATCACTGGTCAGCATAGACTCGGTGGGCCAAATGGTCAGTTTCCACTGCATCTCAAAAGTCTAAAGTTTTGCTGCTTTTCCCACCGGCTCATTAGTGCTTAGATATACAGTATCTGTCACTATGTGGCGCTGTTCTGAACTGCAATCCATTTTATGCCATCAGGTTAGTTAGTTAATGATACTTGGATATTGGGACACGTATTGGCGCATAAGGCCATGTATGGCCAGGTCGTACAATATCCTCAGATTTCAGCAATGGCGGTTCTGAAGAGGTTCACACGTTGTATAAACACTCCGTTTAATATTTAAACGATACAGCTCAACAATTAGACCAAAAGGGCAAGGTGTATGTGTTAACGTGTTGACTGTGAAGTGACGTATAGCTCCGTCGTCTGTTGCACCCCGCCAGCTGACCACCCAGGTCGCCATTGATTGGTTGGCCCAGATCACGTCATGTCCACAGAAGTGCCCGAGCTCGCCGAACGACGGTTTGAGACCAAAGTGGCTCTGCCCGCCACAGTACGTTCAATGGGAGACAATGAGGTGCAGCGGTAGAGTTGCTGCCTTATAGTGACAGAGACCTGGGTTCGATCCAGACTATGGGTGCTGTCTGTATGGAGTTTGTATGCTCTCGCTATGACCACGTGGGGATTCGCCGGGAGCTCACATTTCTTCCCACACTCCAAAGACGTACAGGTTTATAGGTTGATTTGCTTTGGTACAGTTTGTACATTGTCCCTAGTGTGTAGGACAGTGCTAGTGTATGGGGATCGCTGGTCAGCGCAGGCTCGATGGGATGAAGGGCGTGCTTCCACGCTGTATCTCTAAAGTCTAAAGTCAAGTCAAAATAAGAGCAAAGTAACTTTGGGTGTGAATAGCACTCAATTCCACTCAAGGTACCTACAAGTTAGGCAGCCTACAACTTTATTTCTAAGAGCACAGGAGGCTGAGGGGTGATCTTATCGCAGTGTATAAGATCATGAGGAGAATAGATAGGAGAATGCACACTGTTGAATAGGGGAATCATGAACACTGTTTTTCTACCCCAGAGGGTACTGGGTGAATGCCATAAGGATTTTCACCATTTGGCCAGAACATAGGTGGTTAAGGTGAAAGATATGGGGTAGATGAATTAGTTGATTTTAGCAATAAGTCAAAGTACCTGCTGATTGAGCATAATATTATGTTTTTATGGATTCCAATTGGGAGAGATGGGTCAATAGTGCTTTAGGGAATGAAACATGTTGCCATTTTTGACACCTATTCAAAGTCCGGTCGGCCCGCGCACTCAATGAGATAGAGTTAAGGTACCGACCTTATTTTCACTACTGGCCCTTGATCCTCGCTTCCGATTTAAGTGGACAAATTCCTGGCCAGTTGACCGAACAGTTGCAGATAGATTTTAATGAGTTTAGTTTGGTGGATGCACGCGGAAACAGGCTCTTCGGCCCACCGAGTCCACTCCGACCAGCAATCACGCCGTACACAAATACTATCCTACAAACCTAGGGACAATTTGAAATTTTACCAAAGCCAATTACCCTACAAACCTGTACATCTGTGGAGTGTGAGAGGAAACCAGAGCACTCGGGGAAAACCCACGCAGTCACGGGGAGAACTGACAAACTCCGTACAGACAGCACCCGTAGCCAGGATCAAAAACGGGTCTCTGGCGCTGCAAAGCAGCAACTGTACCGCTGCACCATGCTGTTTATATATTAACATAATTTGTGTTTGCCATTAGGTCCTTTTCATAAACGGATCAGAATGAAAGTCTGCTTTACTATTGAAAGCGAGTTGTTCTCATTAGTTGCAAAGCAGCTGTTAAATTGATTGGGGAAGTAATGACAAAAATTGTAAAAGGCACAGAGGTGAAAATAATTGATGAGTCCGTTAACAACATAGAACCTTGATCTTTCCCGGAGCAAAGTACAAATTAAATCTGTGAAGCTGGTTTTTTTTTTATGATTGAGGGCATGGAATTAAAATGTGATACTCTTATCTGATTATCCAAAGACATTGCAAGATCGTATGTTTCTGAAGCAATTTACTTGGCCTCTATGTTTTCTCACTTCAGGCAGAACAGTGGTGTAGCCAGTGGAGCTGCTGCATCACAGGTTTGATCCTGACTACGGGCGCTGTCAGTGTGTAGTTTGCACATTCTTCTGTGACCACGTGGGTTTCCTCCAGGTACTCCGGTTTCCTCCCACATTCCAAAGACGTGCGGGTTCATCAGTTATTTGGCCTGCGTGTGCTGGGAGTGGTTGGGAGCTGAGATCCCCCTGATGCGGGAGCTTGATTACCCCAATGAGGCAGGCCCGACCGCTGGTTGTGGGAGCCATGATCGTCCCGTCAACAGAAGGTTCAATGCCCTAGAAACATAGAAACATAGAAATTAGGTGCAGGAGTAGGCCATTCGGCCCTTTGAGCCTGCACCGCCATTCAATATGATCATGGCTGATCATCCAACTCAGTATCCCTCGACCGCGGGAGGACAAAGAAGGGAAGAGATTGAACTTTTTTTGCCTTCTATCACTGTGAGGAATGTGGAGGAGTCGCTGTGGTGGATGTTTATGTTAAAATGTATTTTGTGTGTTTTGTTGCTTTTTATTGGTATGACTGTATGGCAAATCAAATTCCTCGTGTGTTGTAAAACACTTGGCTAATAAAGTATGATTATGATTATGATTTTGATGTGAAACTGCGATAACAGAACTAGTATACGGGTGATGGATGGTGACTGACACAAAATGATTGAGTAAGCATCTCTGGAGAAAAGGAGGGGACGTTTTGGGTTGAACCTATTCTTGGTTGAAGAGGTTTCTGTGGGCTGAAGAGATTGTTTCCACACTGCATCTCTCAACTAAACTAAACCAGATCTTTCTTTCTCTGTCAGATTGCTTTTCAATCAATTTCCAGAATCAGCAATACTTCTTTTATGATTGCACAGCGGTAGAGTTGCTGCCTTACAGGGCATGCAGCGCCGGACACCTGGGTTTGATCCTGAAAACGGGCGCTGTCTGTACGGAGATTGTACGTACCCGCTGTGACCTGCCTTGGTTTTCTCCGAGATCTTCGGTTTCCTCCCACACTCCAAAGATGTACAGGTTTGTAGTTGAATTGGCTTGGTAAATGCTAAAATTGTCGCTAGTGTGCGTAGGATAGTGTTAATGTGAGGGGATCGCTGGTTGGCGGGAACCTGATGGGCAAAAGGGCCTGTTTCCATGCTGTATCTCTAAACTAAAAATGTAACTTTGAATGTTTTCCCCTCTACCCCCATCTCATTACCAATTGGATTTTATGTTTTTCATTGAACCTCAAATTACTCTGTAGTGAGCATCAATTTAGCCATTCAAATCCAAGAGAGTCAAGAGTATTTAATTGTCATATGTCCAGAAATGGAACAATGAAATCATTACTCACAGCAGCAGCAGCATAAAAAGATATGTAAACACGGTAAGCAATTGATAATATAATAAAGAAACAAAAAAAGTTCAATAAATAACAATAATAATGTAGTGGAAATACAAAACAAAACCGAAAGTTCATAGAACCCCACAGGCAGTTCGTACTTTGGATAGACGCAGAATTCATGAGTAACTCAGCAGGTCTGAAAAAGGGTTCTGATCCGAAATGCCACCCATCCATTTCCTCTCGAGATGCTTACTGAATAGTGAAAAGTCTGGATAAAGTGAATGTGGTGATGATGCTTCTACTAGTGGGAGAGTCTCGGTCCAGAGGCCATAGCCTCGGAATAAAAGGATGTACCTTTAGCAAGGAGATAAGGAGGAATTTCTTTAGGCAGAGAGTGGTGAATCTGTGGAATTTATTGCAGCAGACGGCTGTGGAGGCCAATTCAATGGTAGAGATTGACAGATTCTTGATTAGTGCGGGTGTCAGGGGTAATGGGGAGAAGGCAGGAGAATGGGGTTGAGAGAGAAAGATAGATCATGACTACATTGAATGGCAATGCTGGCTCAAAGGGCCAAATGGCCTACTCCTGCACCTATTGCCTATTGTCTATAATTGAATGATGGACTAGACTGGATGGGCTGAATGGTCTAATTCTGCTCCTAGAACTTATGAACTTATGCTGCCTGACAAGTTGACTTACTCCAGCATTTTGTGTCTATCTTTATTATAATCTCGCATCTACAGTTGCATTTTATTAAAGTTGGCAATATGGAGTTTAGTTGGAGTTCATTGTGTTCAATAATCTGATGTTTGTTGCAAAGAAGCTGTTTCTGAACCTGGACATTATAGTTTTCAGACTTCTGTGTCATCTTCTCGATGGCAGTAGTGAAATGAGAGCATGGCTGGAGTGGCATGGGTCCTTGATGATGCTGGCTGCCTTTTGGAGACACAGCCTCTTATATATCCCTGCGATGCTGAGAGCGTACCCAGTACACAATACTCAATCTGAAGAAGGGTCTTGACCCAAAACCTCACCTATTTGTTTCTCCATAGATGCTGCCTGACCCGATGAATTAATCCAGCTTTTGTGTCTATTTTAGATCAATTTTAAATCCTTACAAGAGTCCGGGATAATTCCGTAGTCTTAAAAAACCTAGATGCATTACTCGGAAGCACTTGTGAAATGAGGAAACTGTCTCTCCCAGTTTCTGATACACTCATCAGAGACGTGAGATGCATTACTGTTTTTGCACATTCAAATCCATTTTGCAACATCTTTTAGACCCCAAAGGACGCGCTTTATGTTGTTTGAAATTGCCCGTAAGTGTTCACTTCACCCATGTATTAATAATCACCATAGAAACGAGAATGTTGAGTGGGGTTGTTCCTTTGTAGCACATGGAGTATGATTGAGATCAAAAGAGAAGTCAGACAGTGTGGAGTCAGAGTAATGGTAAACGCTTAAAAATGAATGAGAGTGAACATAGTCGAGGTGTGCAAGCCTGTTAAAAGAAGAACAACCATCTACAAATCTATCAAGTTCCTTCAACTTCTTGAGAATCTCATATACCATTGATAAATAACTTTACAGTAATATCCTCAACAAAGGACCAAGGTTGTGCAGGAAGGAAGTACAGTTGCTGGCATAGAGTGAAGATAGACACAAAGTGCTAGCGTAGCACAGTGGGGTCAGATAGCAACTCTGGAGAAAATGGATGGGTGACGTTTCGGGTCGGGACACTTCTGCAGACATTGTTCTCCAGGGATGCTGCTTTTATCATGTATCTGTAAACTGTGGATGATGGCTCGATTTGAATCTATAGCCTTTCCACCAACTGGGTAGCACGCAACAAAAAAGTTTCACTGTATCTCAATACACATGAAAATAAACTAAACTAAATCAATTCAATGGCAGCTAGGTTAATCACATACTCATCAGTCTTCTGTAGAGGGAGGGCCAGGTGTAAAAAACAATGTGTAGAATACATTGTTATTTTAATCAATTACTCATCATGTGTCCCAGAAACATATATTAATGTAACAATAATGGCTCCATAAAATATTTCATGGCAATAACATTTCTGAGTGGATTGTAATGTCTCAAAAATTCATTGAGGCACAATAAAAAAATATCTAAAAGATGTAATGTTTGTTTAGAGTCTTAGTCATAGAATGATACAGAGCAGGTCCTTCAGCCCAACTTGGCCACACCAGCAAACATGTCCCAGCTACACCAGTCCCACCTGCCTGCGCTTGGTCCATATCCCCTCAAACTTGTCCAATCCATGTATCTGTCTAACTGTTTCTTAAATGTTGGGATAGTCCCAGCCTCAACTACCTCCTCTGGCAGCTTGTTCCATACACTCACAATCCTTTGTTTGAAAATATGATTATCATGGTCATAGCATTATAGAATCAGACAATGTGGAATCAGGCCCTTTGACCCAACTTGCCCATGCTGACCACATACCCATATGCACTAGTCCCACCTGCCTGCATTTTGCCTATATCCCTTTAAACCTTTTCTATTCATGTAATTAAATATATTTTAGATGTTGTTATAGTACAGGGATGTTGTTATAGTACATAGTATAGTATAGGGGGGTGTGGGGTGGTGTGGGGAAGGGGAGGGGGTATGGGGGGTGAGGGGGTGAGGGGGAGGGGAAGTGTGGGGTGGGGGGGTGTGGGGGGGGGTGTGTGGGGGGGGGGGTGTGGGGGTGTGTGTGGGGGAGGGGAGTGTTGGGGAGGGGGGAGGTGAAGTGAGGGGGGGGGGTGTGTGTGGGGGAGGGGAGTGTTGGGGAGGGGGGAGGGGTGTGGGTGATTGGGGAATATGGGGTGGGTGTGTGTGGAGGAGGCAGTGTGTGGGGTTGTTGGGGGGGTAGGGGATGGGGGTGTATGTGGGAGGGGAAGTGGGTGGTTGGGGGTGTGCGGGGCAGTGTGGAGTGGGGGATGTGGGTGTGAGGTATGGGGTGTGTGGGGGAGGGGGGTGGGGGTTGGGAGTGTGGGGGACGGGGGGTGTGTGGGTTGTGTGGGCGAGGGGGGGTGTGTGTGAGGGAGGAAGGGTGTGAGGGAGGGAGGGTGGGGGGCAGGTGGCGTGCGAGGGAGGTGGGTTGGGGTAGGGGGTAGTGCAGGTGAGGGGTGTGTATGGGAGGGGGAGTGTAGTGGAAGGGGGTGTAGGGGAGGGGGGTGTAGGGGAGGGGGTGTGGAGGGGGGGGTAGTAGTGCAGGTGAGAGGGGTGTAGGGGAGGGGGGTGTAGGGGAGGGGGGTGTAGGGGAGGGGGGTGTAGGGGTGTGGAGTGCCGTAGGGGGAATGTGGGAGGTGGGTGTGCAGGCTCACCGGTTCCAGGCCCAGAATCCGACCACTGGCTCCTGGCTCCAGGACCCAGCTCCGGACTCAATCAGCTGCTCCTGTCCCCAGCACCTGTCGCGCTCACAGCCCTCGCTCGTGGAACACTGCCCGCCCCCGCCCACGCCCACGGAACACAGCCCACACTCTACTGCTTCAGCTTTATTCTGGGTGGCTTCTTGATGGGCGGCTTCTGGGTGGGCGACTTCTGGACGGGTGGCTTCTGCACGTGCTCACGGACTCAGCCCCGCCTCCAGTGGGTGCAGGAAGGGGTGTTACCTTCATGGTGACTGACAGGCGAGAAGACCAATCTGCTGATCTCATGATTTTTTAAACCTTCATAACTTTTGTAATCTTCCACCGATCAGAACAAAACTTGATGGCTTGGAGCAGAGGAGAACGGTGAGTAAGGTGGTGAAAAATACCCTTTTTGCGCAAATTTAAAAACAATGCAGACCAGAAGTTGTCAAGATGAGAGTTTTAGTAATGGGCCTAATGCAAGCAGGTGGGACTAGTGTAACTGATGTCTTTATACTTTTGGGCTCACACTTGTCTTTTCATCCTCAACCATTGTCCAACAACCTGCCTACCAAAACAGACCCTTGCCTGTGTTAACATATTGACCTGCCGAGTTACTTTAGCATTTTGTAGTTTTCTGTAGATGGGGCATTTTGGTCGGCATGGTCAAGGTGGGCCAAAGGCCTTGTTTCGGTGCTATGACTATCTATGACTAAATTTGTTTAGTGTCACATTTATCGAGGTACAGTGAAAAAGCTTTTGTTGAGTGCTAACTATTCACTAAAAAGTCTATACAAGATTATAATCGATCCATCTAAAGTATACAGATACAGGATAAAGAGAATACCGTTTAGTGAAAGATAAAGTCCGGTAAAGGCCGAATATAGATGGTCCAAGGATATCCAATGAGGTAGATAGTATCTCAGGACCACTCTCTAGTTGCTGTTAGGATGGTTCAGTTGCCTGATAATGGCTGGGAAGAAACGTGCAGACAGGCAGGGTTGAACCCAGGTGTTAAGCAGTGAAGGCGGGAACTTTACCGCTGCGTGACTGTGCCTCCCCTCTGTACAAATAGTATTTTAATTGTTGTAATTGGACTTGCCTCAACCACCTCCTCTGACAACTGCTTCCATAAACCTACTACTCTCTGTGGAAAATTTACCCCACCTATTCCTATCAAATCTTTCCGTTCACATGTTAAGCCGACACTCACTAATTCTTAATTCCCCTAACATGGGAAAAAGACTGTACATTCACCCTATCTATTCCCTTCATGATCTTGCACACCTCTATAAGATCAACTCTCGCCCTTCAGTGCTCCTGGGAATAAATCCTAGTCTGCCCAATCTCTCCCTATAGCTCAGGCTCTTGAGTCCTGGCAACAATCTGAATTTAAACACTCCATAAAATGGGCTGGATATGGTTGTATGTCAGACCCACTTTTGACATTTAATTCTAGGTTTTTAAAAAAGTCATAAAGAAAAGATTTCCAGCAAATCAAAAGTTTTTTTGCAGGAAGAACACATTAAGATTTTACTCCGGGTCTCTAGATTGTTAGCTCAAATCCCCAGATAGTTTATCTTTTTTTAAATGGCTTTTTTTGTAACCCAGAATTATGCCTCCAAAGTGAGACTGAAGTACAACCCAATTTAGCAGAGCTTGTGGTGATTTTAAATTTAGATTATTGCCAGGACTTGAGGGCCTGAGCTTGTCTAGTAATTTAATTGCTGCACCATTACCTTGTGCTTAACACTCATGGAACCACACAATGGTCTACGCTTTTGATCAGAAAGAGGGATTTGTTGAATATGTTTAGTGTAGGAGATACAGCATGGAAACAGGTCCTTCGGCCGACCAAGTCTATGCCGACCATCGATCACCTGTTCACACTTGGCATTCAGGTCACCCAGTGGGATTCGTGAATGTCCCTCTGGGATTGGAATTAGGCGATTCGGCCCCTCGTCTACTCCGCCATTCAATAATGGTTGATCTATCTCTACTTTCTAACCCCAGTCTCCTGCCTTCTCCCCATAGCCCTAGACACCTATACTATTTAAGAATCTTTATCTTAGCCTTAAATATATCCATTGACTTAGCCTCCTATGGCAAAGAATTCCAGTTTTGCAGTTGCATGCTGGTGGGACAGGCCCTTTACTCTTGGTAAAATATTCTGTGCATTCACCCTAACTATTCCCTACAGGTACATGGACAGGAATGGTTAAGAGGGCAATAGGCCAAACACTGGCAAATGGAACTACCTTAGATCGTCAGAACCAGAAGTCAGAATTCCAGTCAGAATCTTTTTCCCATAATGTAAAAATCAAATACTAGAGGATACAGCCTTAAGGGGAGAAGGACAAACTTTAAAGATGTGCAGGGCAAGTGTTTTTACACAGTGGGGGGTGAGTGCTTGGAATGTGTTGCAAGGGGTGGTGGTTGATCTAGATGGCATTTAAGAGGCTGTTGGATATGTATATTGACAAAGGGAGTAGAGGAATATGGGTTATTGCCAGGAAGATAAGTGATAGTCTTGCCATCATGTTCGGCACAAACATTGTGGGCTGAAGGGCCTGTTCTTGTGCTGTACGTTGTACATTCTAGATGAAGCATCTTGGTCGACATAGACGAGTTGGGCCAAAGGACTTGGTACCATGCTGTATGACTCTATGACGCTAACTCTTGCTTTGCTAAAAAATTTCATGTCATTCTCCGAAAACGATGTCCCTACCTGTCCCTTCAATGTGTAGCAATGATATCTGACAACAGTTGAAATAGGATAATGAGTCTGGCATTTCAGCAGCGATATATAGTATATCCACCAAAAAGGTTAGTGTAAGTGCACTGTGACCATCCGTTTATAGATCAGCTTAGCAGTTCATTAGACAATGACCCCCAATACGACCTCTATCTGTGGCATTGCTGTCTTATCCTGCTCTGGGATTTTCAGCAATGTGACAGCTCAATAATGCAGCAATGAAGACACTCCTTAGGTCATAGATTCGATACGTGTGGGGATTGATAGCTTTCAGATAGCTAAACTGGTCACCTGTATAGTCATTGAGTCAGACAGGGTGGAGACGGGCCCTTCAGCACAATTTGCCCATGCCGACCATCATGCTGCATCAACACTAGTCCCACCTGCCTGATTTGGCCCATATCCCTCTAAACCTGCCCTATCCATGTACCTGTCTAAATGTTTCTTAAATGTAGCAATAGTCCCTGGCTGTCTCAACTACCTCCTCCAACAACTTGTTCAATGCACCCTTCGCGCTCTGTGTAAAAAAGGTACCCCTCAGGTTCTCATTAAAATTTTCCTCCCTCATCTTAAACCTATATCCTACTCTGGGCAAGAGGCTCTGTGCATCTACCCGATTTATTTACTATTCTTCTCATGAATTTCTACACCTGTTCAAGATCACCCCTCATCCTCCTGCACTCCAAAAAATAAAGCTCTTGTCTGCATATCCCCTCCCTATAGCTCAGACCCTTTAAGTCCGGGCAAAATCTTGGTAAATCTTCTCTGAACCCTTTCAAGCTTGATAATATGTTTCCTATAACATGGTGACGAAAACTCTAAATGTGGCCCCAGCAATGTCATATAACCCAACTTCTATACTTAATGCTGATGAAGGCCGAAAGTCTTCTTAACCACCTTATCCACCTGTGACATCACTTTCAAAAGACTATTCAGCTCCACCGCTGGGAAAGCAGCTCTGCCAGTCATCGATCATAGACTTACACTCCAGTTTTCAATCATGATCTTGATGTCGGCTGCAGGAGGTACCGCCGGGGATCAAAGACGGACAAGGAGACGGACGTGGCATCCAAGGAAGGAGATGGCTGGAGGCTCACAACAGCCTGGGACTTGCCTGGAACAGGCACCGCTCATAAGAGATAAAGGAAAGACCACATTTCATGCTTCCAGCCTTCGGATTTCCGTTTTTTAGTTTTAGAGACACATTGCGGAAGCACACCCTTCGGCCCATCAATCAGTGATCCCCGTACACTGACACTATCCTACACACTAGGAACAATTTACAATCTTTACCGAAGCCGATTAACCTACACATCTGATTGTCTTTGGAAATGTGGGAGAAAACCAGAGCACCCGGAGAATACCCACGTGGTCATGGTGAGAACATACAAACTGTAGTCAGGCTCGAACCAAGGTCTCTGGCGTTGTAAGAAGCAACTTTACCGCTGCACCACCGTGTCGCCCAGATATCATTGCCGGTTTGTTTGCAATGAATTGTGCAGATGCAAATGTGCATAATTTATACTGATTTTTTTGTGTTGGTTTAGGCAGCATCTCATAGTTACACAAATGCCTTCCACACAAGTACATCAGGTTAGGAGCTGAATAATGCGGTTAGCAAACAGAAGCTAAGTACAACAGATGTAATGCTAAAATTTTAATGAATTCCTCAGTAGGCCATTTCGTTTTAATTTAATTTTTTATCAAGAAGGGAAGCGGCCACATTAAAACTTCTTGATGAGATTTGAGAATATATATTTGTCATTTCTGCACCAGTTCACAAAATAAGCACTATTTAATTTAGGGATATGCTAAAACGAATATCACAGATGTGTTAGGTCTGGTGCCACCGATAAAACAGCACGTTCTTTAAAAACATTCCTGAGCTCAGGAACAATTGGTAGGAGGAATAAAGACAGACTATTTTCTAAGTTAGACATACAATGCTGGAGTAACTGAGTGGGACAGGCAGCATCTCAGGAGAGAAGGAATGGGTGACTTTTCGGGTCGCGACCCTTCTTCAGCATCTGCAGTTCCTTCCCAGACTATTTTCATAGCTGATGAAGGCCGAAAGTCTTCTTAACCACCTTATCCACCTGTGATATCACTTTCAAAAGACTATTCAGCTCCACCTCTGGGAAAGCAGCTCTGCCAGTCATCGATCATAGACTTACACTCCAGTTTTCAATCATGATCTTGATGTCAGCTGCAGGAGGTACCGCCGGGGATCAAAGACGGACAAGGAGATGGACGTGGCATCCAAGGAAGGAGATGGCTGGAGGCTCACAACAGCCTGGGACTTGCCTGGAACAGGCACCGCTCATAAGAGATAAAGGAAAGACCACATTTCATGCTTCCAGCCTTCGGATTTCCGTTTTTTAGTTTTAGAGACACATTGCGGAAGCACACCCTTCGGCCCATCAATCAGTGATCCCCGTACACTGACACTATCCTACACACTAGGAACAATTTACAATCTTTACCGAAGCCGATTAACACTATTTAATAGTAAGATTAAACGAGTACTTACCAGTACGAAGTTTGATCTGTATTTTATGAGGAGTTACGATGAGGGATTACGTGAAGAACCCACCCAGTGCGCTGTTGCGGCATACTTCGAAGCAGCGGTGTGGAATCACAGGATAGACACAATATTTTAAGTAACATAGTAAAGATCAGTGAGACATCAGTTTATTAGTTTGATCTATATATTGAGGGTGGGAGCGGAGGGCACGTAATCCCTCATCGTAACTCCTCATAAAATACAGATCAAACTTCATACTGGTAAGTACTCGTTTAATCTTACTATTTTACTTCGGAGTCACGTGAGTGATTCCGTGAAGATTTCAAAGGTCTGTGATTTCAAACCGTGTAACAGTTTTTATTTCACTCACTGCCGAAGTTTTTGAGGGAGGAAGTGTTATCGTAATCAACCAATGGATCTGCTTTCACAAGAAACAGAAAGGTATTTGTTAACAATAACATCATAAATAGCTCCCCTGAGCTTAAATTAATATTGCAGTTTGTAATATTCTTTCTGCAATTAAATCACGCTTATCAACGGTTTACAATAAAAAATGTTCTGAACTTCGTTTCCCTTGACCATCCTGCCGTATTGAGAATGTGGTCAACCGGGATGTCCATTCGTTCAGCCGCTGATATCAATGCTGCCCTAGTGGAATGGGATTTAAATGTATTATTATCTATTCCGGCAGCTTTCAGTACCTGTTTGAGCCACCTTGAAGTGGTTTGGCTCGTTACCCCGTCTTGGGGTTTCTGTGGTTGACCCATAGGCTTTCCTCTCCCTCTAAGATTGTGGGTTGTGTCTATATACTGTTGTAGATGGGTCACCACACTGAACCTGGACTCTGGTGGGTAGGCCCGGAATCCCAACAGTGAATTGGGCGTTCCTGGTCCATATAACCATATAACAATTGCAGCACGGAAAAACAGGCCATCTCGACCCTTCTAGTCCGTGCCGAAGTCATAATCTCGCCTAGTCCCATATACCTGCGAGTTAGGTTTTTACCAGACCTAGAATGATGAACGTGATCCGTCTGGGGTAATCACCATGTTATCCAGTCTAGTTTTATGGAGTGACTGGACTCTGTGAGCGTAACGAGAGCCATAAGCATGAGCGTTTTTAACATAGATTGAGCAAGACTGAGGGATCTGGCTGGTGCCATTCTCTGAGATATGTCAATATCACACCGATATCCCACGCATGGGTATACCTGGGTTTTTGGGGCTTATTATTATAATTGCCCTTCATAAGTTTATCTTCAGTGGATGGGATCCCATGCTCTGTTGTCCTGCTGTTTTTAGATAAGCAGACAAGGCGCTTCATGCTGTATTTACGGCACTGTAACTCACCTTTTAATCATGGTGTAGATGGTTCAGGAACTCCAATACGTCAGTGGTTGAATAGTTTGGTATGTTGTCCCTGCATCGTGGCAGTATTTTTCCCATGTTTGCTCTTGGTGACTGTTCGCAGGGATGCCGACATGGTGGTAATGGTTCATTTGGATAATCCCAGTCCCTGGTAAGGTCTATTCAAAACCTACACCCAGGAGTTTGATGTTTTTATGGCATGGGTGGCTTATGCCTGATACTGGGTTGAGTCAGCAACCATGGTCCACTAGGGAAATCCATAGGTGACTCCCCACCATGTCGTGATGAACTGGGAACCATGGCTGTGTAGGCCGGTCGGGCACGTTCAATATCTCGGAGACAGATTCCATCTGTATTGCGAAGTGCCCGACTGATGAGGCAGAAGGGAGGAAAGCAAGGCAGAAATTCCCCCTTCCAGCGTGTAGGCATCTAAAAAATGAAAATGAAATGAAATGATTCAATTTATTGTCATTGTCAGTGTACAGTACAGAGACAACGAAAATCTATCGCTGCTGCCTCTGATCTGGTTCCTAAGTCACATACATAGGTTACTGGTGATTCCGTCTTGTGCAACCAAATTGATATCTGGCGTTCAAACTGCTTAATACCTTTAGCAGATATTTTGGGTTTGACATCTATTCAATGTTATCATAAATTTTTACCCGTGACGTGGTGTCTCCCACTGTGTTCTAGCTTCCTAGGAAATAGGCAGCTGATAGTTAAAATGTCTTTTGACACACCATTGCCAGATCTGTTTGACCAATTTGTTGCACGATAATGATTTTATGCTCCCCATATGGTTGATATAAGCCACCACCATAGTATTATCAATCAGTAACTGCATATGTACGTGCTGCATTTGAAATGCATATGCTTTTTAACCCAATAGGCGATCATCAATCCCAAATAGTTGATGCCCGGTGTGTGTAGTAACGATGATTCTGAATTGGTCCATCTGTTACCTGTGCTGGATATGGAGTTTAGTTGCTCCCCAGCCTAAAGTACTGGCATCGGTTTTTAATAACCAAGTTGGGATTGGTGATAATAATAGGGCTGAAAACTGTGCCAAACATATGTCTGCCCACCACTGTAATTGTGATATAGCTCCAGTGGGTACATTCATGATTTGATTATAGTGACCCAAGCACCTTGGCAAAGTAACAGTCATATGGATAGAATTGATATTGAAGCCCAGATAATCCATGGTAGTTAACGGCTTCAATTCTGGTTTATCTGGGCGTGGGATGAACCTCAGTGCTTTAGGGAGCTGTTTCGTAGCTAGAACTGCTGCCACAGCTATTTCCTTTGATTCCTCTAATATGAGGATATCATCCAATATATGCCATGATTATGCTTGTTTTCTTAATATTTTCATGGCTATTTTTAATGTTTATAATAGTTTAGAGTTGAGGTTAGACCATTGGGAATGCTCTATACTCCCATAGTTGCCCTAACCGGGATGTCCATTATCCAGGTAAATTCTTTTAGGTATCTACAATGATCCTAGTGTATGGGTATAAGATAGTTTGCATCTTCCATATCAATGCTTGCCATAAGGTATCCTTTGAAGATCAGATGTCTGACAGTGACAAAAACCGTCTCCATCTTAAAGTGTATATACTCAACAGATTTATTTAGCGATATTAGGTCAATGATGATGCTACATTCACCATCTTTTGTAGTTTTGGTGAATATATTCGATACAAATTCCAATGGTTCATGTTTACTCCCATGATCCGTTTAGTAATGAGCCTTTCTAGTTCAGCTTGACCTTCTCGCTTCTCTTTCTTAGAGGGAGAAAATGCCCTTTGGGCGCATTGCTGAACTGGCGGTAATATGCCCAATTTGAATTCAAGTTTTTATCCACTAATACTGTTGAGTATATATTAGTTATTTGTGACAGCACCCCATGCTTTTATCAACAAGTGTAAATGCCCCCTCCCCCCCGCAGTTAGTAGAACACTCCTTATTTTGTGTAAACTGGGAGGAACCAGACTACCTACCTCCATGTTCATTGTTTTTTCATGAAGGCTTAGTTTTGCTGGTATGCTGGTGCTGTCGGTGGGGCGGCGCATTTTCCCACGGCTCCGCTCTGGGCCCCTGTCTAAAAAGAACTTTGGGGGTAATGTGAGGCGGTCGCCAGGCTTTCACCAGTCCTTGTTCGATATTTGCTGGTGGATGCCGAGGGGTGCTGCCAGCTGGGTGTTGGATGCGATGTCCTGCTCGTTCCATGGCCTGCCCTCATGAGGCGCACAGGTTTAGCTGCCTCTCTTCCCGCAGCAGCGGTTTGCATAGCCCCGTATATTTGGGGTTGAGGGCAGGTCTTATATGCACAAATGTCAGTCGAGTATCCCAAATTTGGGAACATCTTAGGCGTCAGCACACTCGTAGTGCAACGGGATAGTCTCATCCTGGGAGAACCACCTTGGTGATCATGGCGTCTCGCCTGCCAGGTGAGTATGATCTGTGGAAAAAACGAGCAAAGGCGGTGATATCTTGACCCTTCTGTTAGGAGCTTCAGAATTCGCTGCTTTTAGCTCTTGTCTGCGAGTCTGCTGACCCAGCTGCCTGCAGATTTACCTCTAGAAAGGCCTACTCCTGCAGGGCTTTGTTTGGGAAGATGAACGCGTGGAGGAGCCATGTAGTGGCCCACGACACCCAGCAGCTCTTCCTGATCCAGCTCCCCTGGCATACTCCGGTTCTCGTCCGCCTGCCCAGCGTTTAAGCCAGCCCAGCCCTGGCCTCCTTAGCTAGCCTCAAAAGAGGGAGCAAAAGGGTGTGCTATAAATTGGAGGAGGCATAGCTCAAACTCCGTTGTTGCATCAATCCCTCGACAAGGGAGATGGCTAGTGCAACAGCACTGGGGTAGGAGTGTCAGCTCCCTTGGCATTCAGCCAGTGACCCCTCGTTTTCCTGGAGGTTTTGTAACTCCATGACCTCCTCTGGCTTGGGGAGACAGACATACTTGTTTTTGCTGTCTCCAGCCTGTTCCAGTATTGGAGGAAGTTGGTTCCTGTAGAACCTAAATTTTTGGTAAGGTTTTGTCTTACCTGTAGTTAGAGGCTGCCTGCCGTTTTTCAGGCGGCATTGTAGCGGTTCCCGGGCGGCGATTCTCCTTGTCAGGAGTCTGCAGGGCTGCCGGTCGGGTTTTTAAATTTCCCTCCGGTCCGCTGCTGTTAACCAAACAGCTGTTCAGCGGACCGGCATCAGCGCAGCTCCCTGTCAGCGGTCCGCAGCGTGTGCGGTCCCGTTTGCGCCTATCCCCCTCCACTGTCGGCTCCTTCGCTGGAGTCGAACGGGGGCCGCTTCCTCTGCTGCTTTGCTCCCCCTGGAGCAAAAACCACAAGGCCCGATTAAGGTAGGTACTTACCTCACGTTCCTTGGTTTGTGGGAGCGCCCGACTCCCGCTGGCCGCGTGTGCACAGCTGTGCGATAATGGCCGCAACAGCGCACTGGGCGGGTTCTTCACGGAATCACTCACGTGACATTCCTGAGCTCAGGAACAATTGGTAGGAGGAATAAAGACAGACTATTTTCTAAGTTAGACATACAATGCTGGAGTAACTGAGTGGGACAGGCAGCATCTCAGGAGAGAAGGAATGGGTGACTTTTCGGGTCGAGACCCTTCTTCAGCATCTGCAGTTCCTTCCCAAACTATTTTCATAATGGGGAGAGAATTCAGATATCTGAGGTGCAAAGGGACTTGGGAGAGCTGGTACAGGATACCCAACATGTTAATTTGCAAGTTGAATCGGTAGTAAGGAAGGCAAATGCAATGCTAGCTATTATTTCGAGAAGACTTGAATAATAAAAAAAACAGAGATGGAATGCTGATTATAAGGCACTGGACAGGTCACCTCTGGAGTACCTTGAGCAGTTTTGGGCTCCATATGTAAGGAAGGATGTGCTGACATTGCAGAGGGTCCAGAGGACGTTTACAAGAATGATCCCAGGATTGATTGGGTTACAGTGGGCCTGTACTCACTGGAGTTTAGGAGGATGACGGAGGACTTCATTGAAAAGTCATTGCCACAGACAGCTGTGGAGTCCAAGTCAATAGATATTTTCAAAGCAGAGGTGAACAGATTCTTGATTACTCTGGGTGATCTATGGTCAGCATGGACTTAGGTGGGGGGGGGGGGGGCTTGGGTCTTTGTGTAGCAAACAGAATAATAGCACAGCACAGTGAGATTCTTTAGCACATGCTGGAAGTACTGGAGCGCCCCAGATACAGGTAAGCCTAGTCTCCCTCCTCGCCCGAACACCTTTGTGTACCATGGGAACCTCCCGCAGCTGACCTTGAAAGCTTTGTAGGCAATACCCCAGTCCCTCTCCTACTGGCCCAATCCTCATGTCCATTGTCGCCAGTGGCTCTCTTCTCTTCAACTCTTGTGGCTTCCAACCATCCCCTTGCAGGCAGTGGCCTGCCAGGTCCTTGTTCCTATCAGATGCCTTTTCTTTGCTCACTGAAGCCGCCAGTTCCGGTCTTGTACAGCTCCGCCCTGGCGAGAGCATCCTTTTTAACTCTAATACTATGCTTGTTGCTCCAGTATCAGTGATCTCTTCTGTTTCTGATTATTGCGCATTCCTAATTCCCCTTGAGAAGGTGTTGAGGAGCTGCCATGTTGAGCAGTTGCAGTCCGTCTCATGTAGGTAACAAGTGGTGTCATAGTGCCATAGTCATACATCAGGGAAATAGGCCCTTTGACCCAACTTGCCGATGCCATAAAAAATGCCCTATCTATGCTAGTTCCATTTGCGCACATTTGGTCCATATCCCTCTAAACAGTTCCTATCCATGTACTTGTCCAAATGTCTTTTAAATGGTGTGATAGCACCAGCTTTAACTATCTCTTCTGGTAGCTCGTTCCACATACCCATCACTCCAACCAGGTGTTGAAATATACATCTGGCATTTGGCCTGGTGCATCCATTAGGACTGGAAAAGCACCAGGTGTCTGGATGTACAAGATAGAGATGTGAGTTGAAATCCCCACTGGGGAAATCTAAACTACATTAATTAAATAGATCAGGATTTAAACATCCAGAATTAAATTAAATGCAGGCAACCTTGGTATTACCGATCAAAATGGCCACACTAACAATTTTTATGAACAGAAATCTGGTTTCCTTATCCAATCTAGTCCACAATTTGCAATACACAGTGATGGAGGTGACCCTTAAGCATTCTCTGATATAGCCCAACACACCTTGGAGCTTCAGAGACGGAGGTGTGATATTTTAGTTTAGTTTAGCTTAGTTTAGTTTAGTTTAGAGATACAGTGCAGAAACAGGTCCTTCGGCCCACCATGTCTATGTTGACCAGCGATTATTATGTACACTAACACTATCCTACACACTCTAGGGACAATTTACAATTTTGCAGAACCCAATTAACCTACAAGCCTGCACATAGAGTGGATGTGGGGAGGATGTTTCCACTCGTGGGAAAGTCTAGGACTCAGAATTAAAGGACGTTCTTTTAGGAAGGAGATGAGGAGGAAATTCTTTAAACAAAATCTGTGGAATTCTTTGCCACAGAATGCAAAGTCAGTGGATATACTTAAGGCAGAGATAGATAGATTGTTGATTAGTATGGGTGTCAGAGATTATGGGGTGTAGGCAGGGGAATGGGGTTAGGAACGAGAGTTATATCAGCCATGATTGAATGGCAGAGTTAATGGGCCAAATGGCCTATTTTACTTCGGTGCCACGTGAGTGACTACGTGAAGACCCCGCCAGCATGCATGGACCGCCGAGGGGGGGGGCGGGAATCCGGCTGCGAATCGCGGGGATATCCGAAGCCGACCACAGAATCGCGGGGAAGGCCTTTATCAGGGACCGCGAGGGAAACCCCATTTGCTAAGCCATGCAGGCTCGGGGGAAGCCCCAAAACCAAGGGAGCATTCAAAGGGGAAATCCCGGCTCCCGGCTGAGCTATTTGGGCCTTTGCACAATCAGAACTATACAGCATGCAAAAGAAGTAAGCACTCAAGTACCATGTGGTTATTGTTACCAGCTATATGCTATTCCACTAAATCAGTAAATCTTCAGTTAAATTACAAACTGATGTTATTGTTCAGGATGAGAAATTGCTCATGTCATCTAGTTACAGATGTGGATGGAAGGTTACCAATTCCTTAGTTACATGGTATCAACTACCTATAGACACTGGGTGCATTCTGTGGATTAAAGGTTTATGCGAATATGCCTAATCTGCATGCTCTAGTCCAAGTTGATACACTTCGGTAGTGGTAAATGTTATTTACATGGGTGCAAACAAGTAAAAATATCCGTTGATAGTTTACCCAAACCTCATTACGGTACACAATATGGGTGTTGGATCACAAAGTATTAAAATACATTGTGAACATTAAAGACCAAGAAGCTTGCATCCAGGCTCAATCACCAGTGGAAAATATGTGGCATATCGGTAGCGTTGGTTACATTCTAGCTACACTAAGGAGGAATGTTCTTTTATGTGTTCCTCCATTGCTGCCTCATCAGACGGGTTTGCAAAATTCAGCTAGTTCCCGCCTCAGGCTTTTTTATAGTGCCTGCCGGGATTAGCCAGTCATGGTTCCCACACTAATATGGTTATTCTAGACATAAGTATTGGTTTAGCCATGATGCGGGAAACCGTCCTCAGCATGATATAATCAATTCTTTGACTTACAGAGACTGAGAAGACCGTTCCTGCGGTTGTTAAACCAACCATGAACGTGCTCGCTGCTTTTCGCAGGGATAGCACCAAAAAATATCAATATTTCCTCATAAGGAGATGGGAGGTATTTGTTTTATAATTATATTACATATTCGGCACGGATGACTGATGTCTTGTAGTCAGGTTCATATGAGGGCTTGACAAATCATGATGTCTAAAGTGCCATCTACCATGACAAATCCTAAGTGCTTCATCATACTGGCTGGGAGGAGTAGAATCCACTCTGGAGGGTCACCCTCTGAGCTCTAGATTCTGAAGGAAATCTGCAACTCAAAAACACTCAAGCCTAGGGATGCAGAGATATGGAGTGTTAACGTTGTGCTACATTGCTTCGCTGAAGGGCTCCAGCTACATCCCGGTCCTTGGGCTAACTCACTTATAAGTAGTTATGCTCATAGCCCTGCATGCAGCACTACGGGTCCAGTCATTACATAAACGTTGACTGGATATGATGATTATATCTGCAGACTAAATAACACTTATGTTATGACTTAGTCAAGCAGTATAGACCAGGGGCACCAGGTCTCAAACTAGAGGTTCACATATCCCATGAACCTTTGATTGTGTATGGTCACACATCTACACCAGAATGTTAGATCACTAGAGCCTAGAGACTTTGAACTAGCAATATTGTTAGTTACATCTAGCGTCAAAAGAAGGTATCACTTCAGATCATCTTCAGGTGGTTATGGGTCTGGCTTATACAGGAGTAAATACTGACATTTCAAATCACTCCACCAAGGCTGTAACAACCTCAGCAGCAGGGTTATGGAAGTTAGTGGGACCACATCCTAACGGTTGCGGGATGGTCAATCTAGCAATTTTCCACACATTTAGTACTAACCCATTGCCAGATGGGGGTATTTCTGAACTCTATGTTAAGCTGTTCATAGTTTCTCCCGGGTGAGGGAGGTTACTATTGTCTTTATTCATGTCTGACTACGATAACATACTTCCTCCCCTGGTCAGCTAAGGCAGAGAGTGAAGCATGGACTCGTTCCACGGCATGAAATCACAGATCTTTAAAATCATCACGTAGTCACTCACGTGACTCCGAAGTAAAATAGTAAGATTAAATTTGATCTTTATTTTATGCGGAGTTACGATGAGGGATTACGTGCCCTCCGCTCCCGCTCTCTATCATAAATGTCAACTGGTATTTTAGTTCTTCTCATCTTACTATGTTTATTTAATCTACTGTTTTCTGTGATTTCACACCGCTGCTTTGAAGAATGTTGCGCATGCGTGCTGGTGGGGTCTTCACGTAATCCCTCATCGTGAAGCTTATTTATTTATTTTACTTTTCTTTTTCATCGGTTGGAGCTGCATACTAAATCTTGTTGCACTGACATGCAATGACAATAAAAGATACTATTATTATTATTATTATTATTATTATTATTATTATTATTATTATTATTATTATTATTATTATTATAATCGTAACTCCTCATAAAATAAAGATCAAACGTCAAACTGGTAAGTTCTCGTTTAATCTTACTATTTCAGCTCCTATCACTTATGATCTGATGAGCGTGGGACGAAACCGGGTGACCTGGAGAAAACCCATGCGGTCACAGGAATCATTTAAAATCTCTGTACAGACAGCATCCATGGTCAGGCGTGAATCCGGATCTCTGGTGCTGTAAGGCAGCAACTCTACCGCTGCACCATTGTGCCGGCCTCGAGGGCAGAGGTGTATAAAATCATGAGGGCAAAGATAGGGCGATGGCATCACCACCGCCATGCAAATCTACAGCAATGGTTCATGAAGGTATGTCACCTTTTCATGGGTAATTCTAATGTGCAGAGAAAGTGTTGGCAATGCTCATAATACTCATAACTATACTACAAGCAAAAAAAACTCTGGACCAAGGTTAGACGCTATGCACAGCACAGATGACCACATTACAATAGGTTTATACTAGCATCATTGGTTGGATAGCCAGCGACTAAACCGTCTCTCCCACCTGGTTTGCTAGGTGAGGAGGGGGCTGTGGACCCCCAGCAGGACCAAAACCAAGACCTGTTAAAGGGTAGATGAGCTTCTAGCGAGCCAACGGCCATCCACACTTCAGTAGAAGTTGCGATCACTGTCGTACCTCCGTCACCGTTCCCATTGGAAACCAGCACCATTGCGTCGCTAATGTTTTCAACGATGATGAATGGAACAGGGGGATTTATGAGATGTTTCCAAGGCTAGAAAAAGGGAAATTGTGTTTCTCAGAGCTCTCTCCCAACAACTTGTTAAGTCTAATTTCCTCAACGATAGTCATTTTCATGAAATTCCATTTCCTGATCTGCAGCAATTTCTAAGATGTGACTTTAGACTTTACTCATTTGAAATACAGTGTTGAAGCAGGCCCTTTGGCCAACCGATTGCACAATTGCACAATCCTACACACTACACTTTACAGCAGCCAATTGACCTACAAACCTGAACGTCTGGAGCGCGGGAGGAGACCAGCGCACCCGAAGAAAACCTAAGCAGTCACAGCGAGAACGTAGTCAGAATCGAACCTGGATTTCCAGCACTGTAAAGCAGCAACATCAGAAGATCCTTCAGAGGGGTGAACCCTCGGAAAGCACCTGGACCTGATGGCATACCCGGGCGTGTTTCAAAAACCCATGCAGACCAACTGGCTGGAGTTTTTACGGACATTTTCAACTTCTCACTTCTGAGGTCTGAGGTTTCCACCTGCTTTAAAAGGGCATCAATAGTACCGGTGCCCAAGAAGAACAAGGTGATGTACCTCAATGACTATCGACCAGTGGCACTAACATCTGTGGTGATTAAGTGCTTTGAGAGGTTGATTGTGGCGCAAATCAACTCGTACCTCGACAAAAACCTGGACCCACTGCAGTTTGCTTACCGCCACAACAGATCAATGGTGGATGCGATCGCACTGGTTCTCCATTCCGCTCTGGACCATTTGGACAACAAAAACACATATGTCAGGCTGTTATTCATTGACCACAGCTAGGCATTTAATACCATCATCCCCTCCAAGCTGGTTCCCAAGCTCTCAGATTTGGGTTTCTGCGCATCCCTCTGCAATTGGATCCTCGACTCCCTTATTCACAGACCACAGTCTGTCCGTATCGGTGGAAATGTGCCATCCTCGATAGCAATCAGCATGGGAGTACTTCAAGGCTGCGTGCTCAGCCCCCTGTTGTACTCACTCTATATTCATTACTGCGTAGCTGGACATAGTGTGAACTCCATCATCAAGTTTGCCTACAATACGACTGATGTGGAACATATCACTGATGGGGACGAGTCAGAATATAGAAGTGAGATCGACTGATTGACCTAATGGTGCCAGCACAATAACCTGGCTCTCAACACCAGAAAAACCAAGGAACTGATTGTGAACTTCGGAAGGAGTAGGATGGGGACCCACAGTCCTGTTTATATCAACTGGTCGATGGTGTAAAGGGTCAAGAACTTCAACTTTGTGGGCGTGCATATTTCTGAAGATCTCCCCAGGTCCCAGAACACTAATGCAATCATAAAGAAAGCACATCAATGTTTCTACTTCCTGAGAAGATTACGAAGAGTCGGTATGTCAAGGAGGACTCTCTCGAACTTCTACAGGTGCACAGCATGCTGACTGGTTGCATTGTGGCTTGGTACGGCTACCTGAGTGTCCAGGAGCGGAAAAGGCTGCAAAAAGATGCAAACACTGCCCAGTCCATCATCGGTTCTGACCTCCATACCATCGAGGGGATCTATCGCAGTCGCTGCCTCAAAAAGGCTGCCAGCATCATTAAGGACCCACACCATCCTGGCCACACACTCATCTCTCCGCTGCCATCAGGTAGAAGGTACAGGAGCCTGAAATCTGCAACATCCAGGTTCAGGAACAGCTCCTTCCCCACAGCCATCAGACTATTAAACACAACGTCAAACAAACTCTGAACTATAACAGCCTATTGCACTTTATCTGTTTATTTATGTGTGTATATATATATATTCTATGGTATATGAACACACTGATCTGATCTGTATTTATGCCTACAATATTCTGTTGTGCTGCAGCAAGAAAGAATGCCATTGTCCTGTCTGGGACACATGACAATAAACTCTCTTGACTCTTGACTCTTGAGGGATTCAATCATTTCTGGGCTAGTTCTATCTCACATCAGAATGTATTAGTATTGGTAAAAACAAGGAACTACAGATGCTGGTTAATACACAAAAGGACACAAAATGCCGAGTTAACACAGCTGGTCAGGCAGCATGTTTGGAGAGCATAGATAGGTGGCGTTTTAAGTCGAGACGCTTCTTCATGCTTGTTTATTATATTATGTTCATGTTCATAAGATATAGGAGGAGAATTAGGCCATTTGGCCCATACTCTGCCATCCAATCAAGGCTGATGTATCTTTCTCTCTCAACTCCATTCTGCTGCTTTCTCCACATATCCCCTGACACACAAACTAATCAAGAATTTGTGTTTAAAAACCTGTTGTGCAGCTGCAAGCAAGAATTTCATTGTTCCGTTCCAGTAAACATATGGCAACAGCACCTTATATTTTGCTTGAGCAGCTTACAACCCAGTGATATGAATATTGATTTATCTAATTTCAAATAACTCTTGCATCCCATCTTGCTCCATTCCTCCTCCAACATGGTCATCCTGTGGCCATTGTGGGCTCTCTAGTCATCAGTGCTGGCTCTGATCTGTTCGTACGTCTAGTTTCCCTCTCCACTGAATCTCAGTCTGAAGAAGGGTTCCTTCTGACCTGCTGAGTTACTCCAATATTTTGAGTCTAACTTTAACATTCATACCGCTGGGTTATAAGATGGGGTGAATGACCTAATTTTGCTCCTATAACTTCTAGTTATGAAATTATAATATCTATTACTAAAACTCTCACCTTGACAACTTCTGGTCTGTGTTGATTTTAAATTTGTGCAAAAACGGTGCCTTTTCGGCACCTTACTGACCGTTCTCCTGTGTTCCAAGCGTACCATGTTTTGTTCCAAACGGTGGAATATTACAAACGTTATGAAGGTTTAAAAAATTGTGAGATAAGCAGATTGGTCTTCTCGCCTGTCTGTCACTAAGAAGGTAACGCACCATCCGGAACCCGCTGTCCGGCAGGGAGAATAAAGTTGAAGCAAACTGTGAGCGGGGGCTGTGCTCTGCCAGCGGGTGCTGTGTTCTGTGAGCGGGGGCGGCGACCACCAAGTCGACCCGGGGTGCCAACGTGTGCAGCCGGTGATGAGAGCCGGTCAGTGCATCTGGCACCAGTGAGTGCAGTCGGAGTCGAAGCCGGGGCCAGGAGCCACTGTGCCTACACCCCCCCCCCTCTCTGCCCCCCAGACCTCCCCCCTACCCCCCACACCAGCTTCTCCCCCCACACCCCCGTCCCACCCACGACACCCTCTCCCCCACACCTCCCCTCCGCCCCCCCCCCCCACCCCACACACCACCCCGGCGCCCCCACTACACCACATCCTGCCTCCCCCACTCCACCCCCTGCCCCCCCACACCACCCCTCCCCCCCCTGCCACAACACCCCTCCCTCCTCCCACACCACCCCCCCCCACACCACCTCCCTTCCTCCTCCCCAACTATCACACACACCCCCACAAGTGGCGTGGAAGAAGGGGTGTGGGGGGAGAGGGGTGTGGAGAAAGGAGGGGTGTGGGGAAAGGGGGGGGTGGGAAAATGGGGGGGGGGGGTGGGCAAACAGAGTGTGTGGGCAAAGGGGGGGGCAAAGGGGGGATGTGGGGAAAGGGGGGTGGAGGAACGATGGATGGGGGGGAAGGAGGAAGGTGGGTGTGTGGAGGGGGGTGATCACAGCAGAAGCACTCACGCTGCAGATCCCGAGCTTTCGGCCTCACGAAGCAGATCCCGGTCCCACTCTTGCTTCACTCAGAGGCTTCCGGTTCAAATCAGTAGCTTCCAGCTGGTCGTGTTGGTCGCAGCAGAAGCAGTCCGCAGGCTGGGCATTCCCCACGGGCTACTCAACACACTGCGCCCCTTCAGCTTTTATTCTCCTTGCCACGTTATTGACAGCGGGTTCAGGAAGGGGCGGTTTTTACAATTTTTAATCCTTCGTGACATTTGTACTATTTCACCGATCGGAACAAAACTTTTTTTGACGCAGCAGAGAAAAGTGGTGAGTAAGGTGGCGAAAAATCGTAGTGGTATGGGGCATCGTTTTTGCGCAAATTTTAAATACAACGCAGACTGGAAGTGGGCAAGATGAGAGCTTTAGTAATAGTATAGATAAATCCCTTTTCCACTTGCGCAGTAATACCTACGTGTTCTATGTCACAATGGGATCCCAATGGGAGGGAATGGCTGTGCCGCAGGAGATCCGCTAAGAGTGGATGGGGGAGGGGGGGGTTGAGGAGGGGGGGGAGTGAGTGCATGTGGGGGGAGGAGGGCAGGGGGCGGAGTGGGGGAGTGAGGGGGGATCAGGGGCATCACAATGGGAACCCGTCAGCCGCGCCTGCGAGGTTGGGGACTATGCGTGAGTGGTGGAATATTGGAATTGGTGGAGAGGTGAAATATTGCATTGGGAGACCAAGCTTCCCATGTGTGAATGGGACCCAATGGGTCCCACTTAGTCTAGTAATAAATAAGTCTGAAGAAGAGTCTGAACCTAAGATTTCACCCAACCTATTTCTTATGGTCTCAGTAACATCAAGTTTGGGGCCCTGTATATCTCTGAAGGTCTGTCCTCGACCCAGAACATTGATGAAATCGCAAAGAAGTTCCACCAATGCCTCTTCTTCTTTGTAGGCTGTGGGCCGAGCATCAAAAATGTTTCTAGACATCAGTTTTCGTGACCCAAGTCACAGAACTATGACATTTTCCACAGATTTAGATGAAATATAATTGAGAAGGAAGTCATAACTCGTCATAGCCAAAAGTTGCACATTAATTAATTAAACTAATTAGTAAATGAGATCGGGAAAGTAAGTGCCATCTAGTGGCCAATGCCCATATTACACGATGGGCAGCCTATTTCCGTGTTGGAGTCCATTTAAACTATATATTATTATACCTATATATATATATATATATATATATATATATATATATTAATGGCAGGGGAGACCATCCCCTGTGGAGGGTCAGGCAGAGGATACAAAAAAACCCATCTCAAAGTCATTAAGTCTGCATGGACTTCAATTCATAACATTTCAACCTCTTCTTAATGTTAATGAGAATAACACTGTTACTACCATAGATAAATTAGTTCAAGTTCTATGTTTCTATGTTTCTATGTTTCACATACACCAATTCATTTCTACATAAACATCAGCCATTTCTTACCATTTCTCACTCCAATGGCAGCCTATAAATTGCAATGAATATTCCTCCATTTTTCTCCCGTGGTATGGCCTGGAAACGGCCGCTACAGACGGCACTATGTACAGCCCCCCTGCGGAGATGATCCGCGGCTCCGCGATCATGAATCGGCCGCTTTTTAATTGAGACCGCGGCTTCACTATGTTAAATACATAGGCCCCGCGATCGGAGCACCTTTTCCCGGTAAGTTATCGCAGGCAGCGCCGAGATTAGATGGTTAAAACTTATTACTCTACAACAAGCTGGCATTAGTGCCAAACAAATGAGGCAATGGCTTGGCATGATCAATTATTGTAGACCTTGGATCCCTAACATAGCTCTAGAAACCAAGGCGCTAACACCATCTACCAGCAAGGAGGGTGAATTTAAATTAATCAAGAAAGTACAAGTAGATCACTAATGCAAGATCCGGCATTGGGAAGATTATTATACGACCGACCTTTTCAGCTCTACTGCACTATTTTATCTGAATGTGCAACATCAGTTCTGATTGTGAGGTGAGAGATTGTCTGGGTATGCAATTGTTTAATCAGAAAGCGGAAATTGTAGAAGCATACTGTTTATAATGTTGCAGAGTGTTCCTACTGCTGTTTGATGATTGGATGAAGTGTGAATCCTTGTTTGAATTGTTTTCATTATCCGGGAGAATGTTGCTTTATTTGATTAATTGACTTCCTTCCAGAAGCTTCTGTTGAAACATTGTATTGGGACTCTTTGTAATTGGGTTGGATAACTGTCAATAATACTTTGGTGTAATCGATATGTGTGATTGGATTGGAAGGAGCGCCACTCCTATTTAGTTCAGCCCGCAGGGTTCATTGATCTATAAAAGTTAGCCTCCGCTAGGATCGTTGTCGATCTTCTGGAAGGATGCTTGGGATTGCGTGACCTTTTGGAAGTGTCTGCTTGCACCTGACTGAAGGGCTTGGCCAGGCAAAGACAAGAATCAAACCCGCGGTGGTTTGTTATCATATAGGGGATTCGTTGTTTGTTCAATAAATAAAGTTTAGTGATCCAGTGTTTGACTCGGTGTTTTATTGAACAAGACTAAGGGGGGTAAGCTTTACGAGCTTAATTATCTTATTAATTACACTAGTAAGAATTTCATTGTTCCTTGGTAGGCACAAATGACAATTGAACACTCTTGACTCTTGATCTCTCTCTGTCTTTTACTTTTGTTAAGTTTGGTATAGAGGTACAGCATGGCAACAGTGGAGCCCACCGAGTCTGCGCGATCCCCTACACATTTTTGGAGTGTGGGAGGAAACCGGAGCACACTGAGAAATCCCACGCAGATCACAGAGAGAATGTACAAACTCCGTACAGACAGCACCTGTAGTCAGGATCGAACCCGGGTCTCTGGCGCTGTAAGGTAGCAACTCTACCACTGCATCACCGTGCCGCCCGACTTTTGAATATACCATCGTAATCCTCTCCATCCATCTGAGAGAAGGCAGTGACTTGTTGATTTAACACCCCATTTGAGAGCTCAGTGAATTCAGTGATTGTTCAGTTACTCAATTAAACTTGAAGATTCTTATTCCAACCCCAGAATAAATGCAACCTTCTGTATTAAAATCCATCAGGAGCTTGCTCAATGCAGAGGCCATTAAAAATACTGAGCACATCACAAGTTTAAATTAAGTTCTTCAAACATATGATCCTATTGGGGATCAGTAACTCCCCTGTTACTAACCAATCAGATAAGGATTAATTTAACAACAAATGAGATATGATTCTTGAATGATTCGTTGTAACGAGCAATTATATACAGGTGTCCAAAACTGAAAATACTGAAAATGAAGACAACTAATTATAGTGGATCTTCATACTATATATTCCTTGTGCCAGCCTGATAGAGTTAGTGAGATACAGTATTGAAACAAGCCCATTGGCCCACTTTCACACTGGCCGCTGATCACCTATTTACACTAATCATACACTAACCTAATCCAACTTTATTATAGACACACAGTGTGGAAACAGGCCCTTCAGATCAACTTGCCCACACAGACCAACTTGCCCCATCTGCGCTAGTCCCACTTGCCCATTTCCCTCTAAACCTATCCTATTCATGTACCTGTCTAAATGCCTTTTAAACATTGCGATAGTACCTGTCTCATCTACCTCCTCCGGCAGCTTGTTTCATACACCCACAACCCTTTGTGTAAAAAGGTTATCCCTCAGGCGTCTATTAAATCTTTCCCCCCTCACCTTAAACCTATGTCCTCTGATTCCTGATTACCCTGGGCAAGAAACTGTGCATCAACCCAATCTATTCCTCTCATAATTTTGTACACCTCAATAAGATGAACCCTCATCCTCCTACGTTCCAAGGAATGGAATCCCAGCCTGCTCAATCTCTCCCTACAGCTCAGGTGCTTGAGTAATGGCAATATGATCGTAAATCTTTTCTGCACACTTTCCAGCTTGACAATATCTTTCCCATAACATGGTGCCCAAAACTGAACACAATACTCTAAATGTGGCCTCACCCACGTCTTATAAAACTGCAACATGACCTCCCAACTTCTATACTCAATGCTCTGACTGATGAAGGTCAATGTGCCAAAGCATTTTTGAACACCCTAACTAACTGCAATGCAACTTTTAAGGAAATATGTACTTGTGCTCCTAGATCCTTCTGTTCTACAACACTCCCTAGAGCCCTACCATTCACTGTGTGGGCCCTGCACAAGTTATATTTCCTAAAATGCAACACCTCTCACTTCTTTGTATTAAATTCCATCAGCCCACCTGGCCAATTGATCAAGATCCTGCTGCAATTCTTGACAACCATTTTCACTATCTACAATAACACACACTTTTCTGTCATCTGGAAACATGTGCGAACTCATTCAATTCATTGATGTAGATGACTAGGGATATTGTTTGCCTTTTTCTTGAGGCATCACCTCCTTTAGATCCCTTTGATGGTGGAGAGGTCAGTACCTCTGATGAACCAGGCAGTGTTTACCACTCTCTGTAATCTCCCTAATTTCTGGGCAATCGAGTTGCTGAACCAGACCCTGACCAGACAATATGCTCTCTATCGTTCAAGATAGAATTTGTCAACGTACCAAATCTCTACAAACCTCCAAATAGGCTGTGGGCCGAGGAGCTTTATTCCAGTGTTTCGTGACCCAAGTCACAGAACTACATGACATTTTCAAATATTTTTTAAAAATATTATAAAAATCACCCCTGAAACTCGTCAAGAACAAAACTTGCCCATTTTTTATTAAATTAGAGAAAAACCGGAAAAATGTTGGGTATTTTTAGTCCAATCAAAGCACTTAACATTGAGTTGTACGCCAGTTGGCCAATCACGCATTTTGCTTCAGGCTAGCACACAACATGGCTGAGAGAACTTCACTGATGCCTGTTCTACTGGAGATTCCGATGAAGGTTCTTTGTTGTTCTGTGGAATACATGTCGTGGAAACTTGCAGCAGGGTAATTGAATTTAGTGAGAAAAGCATTAAGATGTCTGAAGAATGTGCAGCTAAGTGGATTGAAGTGGAAGAAAGCCTTGAAAGCAAAGTCCCTGCTGAGGTGCTGCAACACAAAGTTGTGAAACTTTGTGAATCAACTCAAACTGAAAGGTAAAATCTTGGGGTGAGTCCCAACAGAATTACACTCTGATCCTCGCCATAGATATGCTGAAAGGGCACTTCTGGCGCAGTTAATGGCACTGTAACTGAGCCCCTCATCATAATGGAGGACTGCCAAGAATTCCAGAACAGACGTTATGTTCATCGAGCTGTAAGTGATGTTGTTTCTGTGACAATATATCTCCCATTTCCTGATGTATACCAGATATTGTTTTTTGGTGGACTGCCTGTGAGCCGCTGAGATAATGTTCAATGTTCGGTCCATCAGTCACAGTTCCAGTAGAGGTTTCTTTAGACTTTACTAATTAATAAGTTTGTCGTATTATGACATGGATGGCTATCCCCAGTTACGGGATGAAACAACAAATCTGGTTGTTTCAGGATGGTGATACATGGTTCTAAGACCATGTCGAGTATCACAGGGAACCATGGTTGAGTAGGCCAATTGGGCACTACCAAAATACCAGACGCCGAGTATTGTATTTTGCGTAATACCCGACTGATGAGGCAGAAAGGAGGGAATGCATAGAAAAACAATTTCCCCCAATGCAGCGAAAAAGCATCTATCGCTGATGCCCCAGGGTCTGGTTCCCAAGAAACATAGTTTGGTAACTGGTGATTGAGTCGAGATGCAAATAGATCGATATCTGTTGTTCCATACCGTGCTACAATATCAGCAATACTTTTATATCCAACATCCATTCGATGTTTTCATTGAATTTGCGTGACCTGGTGTCTGCCACTGAATTTAGGTTACCTGGTAGGTAACTAGCTGATATCCAAATATTTCTCTGGAAACACCATTGCCAAATTGTATTAGCCAGATTGTCACATGATGTCAATTTGATTCCACCCATATGGTTAATATATGCCACCACGGTGGTATTGTCAATCTGTAGTCTAACATGCTGGTGATATATTCCAGAACAGTATGACTTTAGGCCATAGAACGCACCAAACATTTCCAGGTAGTTTATGCCAAGTGTCTATAGTAATGATGCCTCCTGTGCATTCCATCTGCCTCCACAGCTGGAGATGGAATTGGTAGAACCCCAACCAAGTGCACTGGCATCAGTTTGTAGCACCACTGAGGGGTTGCTGATAATGATAGGGCTGGAACAATGCCGAATGTTATCCCTCCACCATTTTAATTCCATAATTGCTTTGATTGGTAGCTTCATTGGTCTGTCGAAATGACCAGCATTAATTTTGAGTGCTTGTATTTTTGCCCTTTGTAAATTTTGATAATACAAAGGTCCATATTGTGTGCCTGGAAAAGCAGCCACTATTTTGCCAAGCACCCTTGCTACCAATCTGATAGATGGTTCATTGATGTCAATGAGGTTGTTGCAGGCCTCAGTTAAGACTGTAGCCTTGTCCTTTGGTAAAGTCACTGCCATGTGAACTGAGTCAATAGTGAATCCCAAATAATCCATTAAGGTGGAAGGCGTTAGTTTAGATTTAACTGGATGGCTGATAAACCCCAGTTTCTCAAACAATTGTTTGGTGGCTGATACAGCTAGTTTGGCTAATTCCAAAGTTTTGCCCACAATTAATATGTAATCTAGATAGGCCATTATCATATGTTTTTGTTTCCGAAGAAACGCTAGGGCTGGTATTAAATGTTTTGTAAACAGCCTGGGGGCTGATGTTAATTCATATGGTAGAGTTCTATACTGCCACTGCTGCCCCATCCAGTTGAATTTTAAATAACGTCTGTGGTCAGTCCGTATAGGCACTGAATAGTAAGCATCTTTTAAGTCAATGCTAGCCATGAAGTAGCCTTTGGAAATCAATTGTTTGGCAGTAACAAAAGTTTCCATTTTGAAATGAATATATTGCACACATGTATTCAATTTGGTCAAATCTATGATGATGCGACAACCACCATCTTTTTTGTTTTTGGTAAAGATATTAGACACAAATTCCAGAGAATCGTGTTGAGTTTTTTCAATTACGCCCTTTGCGTGAAGTCTCATCAGTTCAGCATGTGCTTCTCATTTTTTCTTTTCGTGAAAGTACGAACGTTCGGTACATGCTGAACTGGGGGGCTATTTTTGTGCACAAATTCAATGGTATAGCCCTGGATACTTAGGATATAAGTGTCTGTTGTTATTGTACTCCATGCATCCCAAAAGAAGTGTAATCTTCCACCGATATGTGTATTATCCACACTTCCTATAATTTGTAAGGGACCAGAACCACCTACCTCCATGGTTACCAGTGGAAGGTTTACTTCTTCCTGTGTAGTCTTCGAGGAGGTTGATGCGCCGGTGTCTGGGTTTGGGTTTGGGGTTTGTGCATTTTCCACGAAGGTCGGTCTGGGCCATGGCCTAAAAAAGACTGCTGTCCTGTATGCCCGGCCTTTTAGCTTTCACCAGCTTCTCTTGTTCTGCTGGTGGGTGCGTAAGGGTGCTGTCTTTGGCTGTGGGAGGTCCTTGCTGTTGTCGCCTATACGAGCCCCAGGGTTTTTGCCTCCTCATCGAGCTCCTTAACCTGCTTGGACAGGTTTCCCCCAAATAATTATATTGGTGGCTTTGTGTCTCCAGGTTTGCACAGGCCTGCAAATTTAGGATTTAAGGCAGGTCGGATGGCACTCTTTCTGATACTATTGATTTCATACAGCATATTGCAGAATAGTGCCAGTGCATCCTGTTGTTCTTGCGACATTTCCTTCCCATCCACTGTGCGAGCGAATGCTGTGATCCCTGCTGTTAGTAGTTTTTAGTATTTTCTGGAGCTTGACATCCAGGCTTCTAACTTCTGCTCCGACGTGTTTCCAGATACAATTATTCACGACTGGAACATTCAGGGATATGCAATTTCCTCGTGCCAGATATATGGCAGTGGTGTCCATCACAGCCTGTTCCTGTAGTTGCTTGAATGACAGGAAATCAATGCTGGCAGCTAGTTTCTGTTCTAGGTTTCGTCCAGTCTGATCCGGCTGTACGTAGTTGGACACCATGTCCAGTAGATTTTCTCCTTCCTGCACCCCCTGCACACTTGTAGTTTGTTCGGCAAACCCCTCTTCGGGGTCAGCCCAGAATTGACCCCCAGTACTCCCCTGTGACGCGGGAGATGCATTGTGCAGCCCTACGTAAGGTGCTGCTGTGGGGGTTTTTTATTTCCCCACGGTGACTAGACTCCATCTCCCGGAGTCTGTCACGTTGGAGCATTTGCTCCATAAGCCGCTCCATCCGGCTCAATCGCACACGGTCGCTGGACGCTCGCGGCTCCTCAAAATCGGACTCCTCAGAGTCAACGGCTCTGTTTGTTTTTCGTTTTGCCTTCCTGCCGGCCGCGGTGTTGATCTGACCGGTGCGGGGGCTAAGTCGGGCACAGCTGATCCCATTACGGATAATTCCTGTGCCGCCGGCCGCTGCTGGCTGCCCGTAACTCCGCGGTCCTCCCCCGCCAGCTTCGTCGCAGCTCTAGTTGACTTTTTTATTACTTTTTAATTTTTTTAATCCATCGTTTCCCCACCTGTGGAACACTATGGGAACAATAATGACCGCAGAGTAACCACTTACCTGTCGGTCCCGGCTTTTAAACTTGTCGCTGCGGGGAACGTCGTTCCACCCCGCCTGTCGTTTCGCAATGCGTGTAGCGATATGTCACGCATGCGTCCTGGCAGGTTCTTCACGTAGTCACTCACGTGACTCCGAAGCAAAATATCTTGTTCTTCTAGTTAAATGATCCTATGGACAAGTTACAGTGCTAACCTTTTAATATAATATACACATATTGTGGTAGTAAAAGCAGAATAAAATATTGAGTGCCAAATATATTAGAACATGAAACAGGCACAGGCCCTTCGTCCCACAATGTTTGTGCAAAACATGATGACGTTAAACGGATCTCCTTTGCCCACACATGATCCATTTCCCTCTATTCCCAGTACTTCCATGTGCCTATCTAAAGGCCTCTTAGATGCCACTATTGTATCTGCCTTCACCAGCACCCCTGGCAATGGATTTCAGGTCCCCATCGCACAACTTGTCTCACACATTTCCTTTAAACATTCCCCTCTCACTTATAGCTACGCCCTCTAGGGTTGGACGTTCCCACCGTGGGAAAAAAGTTCTGACTGTCTTATCCTATCTATGCCTCTCATAATTGTATATACTTCTATTTTACTTCGGAATCACGTGAGTGACTACGTGAAGACCCCACCAGTACGCATGCGTGTCATATCGTCTATCGCATTGCGTTACGACTGGCAGGGTGGACGTGATTCTCCTGCCAGCAACAGACCTGAGGTAAGTTTTTAAAAAAACCTTCAGGTTTAAATCTTCTTGCAGGAACCCCTACTTATATGTCCTGCTAAAGGTCCGGGGTGAAGTCGGGACAGAGGGGAGACCCCAGTCACGAACTTCAGGGAACCCCGGTCACGGGGAATTCTGCCCATGGACCTAGGCGCTCGGAAGACCGCGGAATGCAGGTAGCAAGCGACGATGAAATTACCTTTGAGCCGCTTGCGATAGAACCAGCGGCTTCATATTGGTGAAGAACCCGCTCGGGAGACCGTGGATTCGCTTTCGAGCCGCTGGCGGTAGAGCCAGTGGCTTTATATTGGTGCCGGGGGCACCTGCAGAACCGCTCCGGAGACCGTGGAATATGGGGAGCGGGCGGCGGTGGATTTGCATTCGAGCCGTAAGTCGCCTACTGAGCCGCTGACAGTAAAACCAGCGGCATCATATCCCCCCCCCCCCCCCCCCCTTGCGAAGCAGTATACTCCCCCCACCCCGAGTTTGTAAATCGCGGCTATCCCGATTATAGGGACCGCGGGGATATCCCGGCTGCAGTTACTGCGGGGATACCCAGATCGGGGGGGAGAAGCCCCGACTGGAGAACATCGTGGAGAAGCCCTGCTACAAGGGACCACGGAGATAAAGCTCGGGGGAGAAATAACCCGCAATGGAAGCCTTTCTACAAGGACCACAGAGGGATCCCCAGCTGTAACATACTACGACCACGAGATCAGGCTCGGGAGGAGCGTTGCCCTGCTGCAGAAGGTTTAAAAAGGACATACAGGTAAATTCCTTACTCAAAGGTCGTTTTGTGCTATTTTGTGAGAATATGTTACAGGAACGGACGGCATCCAGACTGACTGCGGAGGACCGCGGAATTGCGGGCAGTCAGCAGCGGTAGGCTGCACCTGGATCGCTATTGATCGGCAGTCTCCGACCTGGCACCTGCACAGTCGGAATTGACACCTCAGACTGGTGGGACGGCCAAGCAGAAGTCGGACAGGCCGAAGACTCGGACTAGTCGGGCTGTGACGAATCACCGCCGGCGGGGGAAACTATGATCGCATATCCCGCATGGAGCGGTTGATGGAGCAGAAGCTCCAATGTGACATGCTCAGGTATATGGAGTCTAGTCACCAGGGGGTCCTGGGACGCCCATGGGCAGCACCTTATTGAGGGCTGCATAATGCATCTCGCTCGACAGAGGGGAGCATTAATAGTCACTTCTGGGCTGACTCTGAAGACAGGGGTTTGGCTGAAGAAAGCACAAGTGTGCAGGGGGTGCAGGAACAACACTACCAGCAGCAGGAGCTCGACGAGTGGCCGTCGGGTTCAGGAAGGCTACATCATCACGCAAGACCTCACATCTTCAGCGGCAGCATCCCTACGCACCCACCAGCAAACCACGATGAACTGAAGCTGATGAAAGCTTGAAGGCCGTACAACCAGGACAAAGATCTTTTTTAGGCCACAGCCCTGAACGGCCTTCCTGGAAGATGCGCCAAACTTGTACTCGAGCTCCTCCCAGGAGCAGGTGCAAAATTATGCACATATTTTTGAGGCAGCTCCTGGGTCGGGTTGCATAATTCATCCCATACGGATAAAGGTATGGAACCACATCAATGATGTCTCCTGTCACGGATACGTTGTTAATATTAAACTGGTTTGAATATTTACACTGGTTTGGGATAACATAAGATTAGTTTATCCGCTCACAGAGTTGACAATATTTGAAATTTAACTGGATGAGGCAATGATACACTCAGTAGCGTTGCAAAATGTACTAACTCCAGTTTCCAGATTATTTACAAATTCACTACTATCAATGCTTCGACTGCACAGAGCTAACAAATAAGTGGCATGGCCAATCTGGATGATATTGAACATGAGCCTTATCAGCAACATAGCTATATTTGAGAAAATGGTTCACACCCATCCAGTTAAATTTAAATTGTTGATACCAACTGAAACTGTTGATTATTGGGATACAATCATCCATTTATTTGTCTGGGATCAGCTCTGAGACAAAAAATTAGACCTCTGCTATTTTTAGCTGAAACTTTCAAAGCCACAATTATGGACAGCTTTGCAAAACCTCTCATCCGTAAATTTTCAGTCATTTCCAAACTGATGCTATTGCCCAAAGATGGGTAATTTACTAATACAATTTCTAGTTACGGAGGCAGATGGGATTATCATGAGTTATCAAGTGTTCAGTCATGGTATCAACTGCCAATGGACACCAGGTGCATTTGTGCATTATAGGGTGTGTGGATATGCATAAACTGCATGCACAAGTCCAAGGTGATACACTTTGGTGGTGGTATATGTTAATCACAAAGGTACAATCAAATCAAAGTATCCGGTGATAGTTTTACCAAACCGCATCTAGCACTGGTGAATTATTATGCAAAATCAATGACAACACAGAATGAATGTGTGATCACAAAGTATTTAATGACATTGTGGATCTATGGAACACTAACTATTGAGATGCTTGCATCCAGGCCCAATCAACAGTGAACGAGGCATATCAGTGGCGAAGGATGCATTCTCGCAACACTAGGGAGGAATGTTCTTTATGTCTTCCTCCATTTGGCCTCAATAGACGGGTCTTGCAAAATTCAGCAAGATACTCGCTTCCGGGTTTTCATAATGCCTGCCTGGGTTATAAACCTATGGCTCCCGCTGAGGCGAAGAATGAGCATAAACCTTACATGGTTATTTCTGGATAAAATAGATGCTGGCTCAGTTGTGATGTCGAAACCATCCTCTGCATGATATAATCAATTCATAGACTTACAGAATCTGAGAGATCGTTCCTGCAGCTCGGGTTGTCAAACCATAAGCATTAGGAGTGCTCACTACAGATTGCAGGGATAGCACCAAATAGCAGCAATCTACATAGGAGATGGGAAGCATTGTTTATGCTTCCTTACGTTTAACACGGCACGGATGACTGACACATTGAAATTCAGTTTTATGGGATTATAACATTAAGTTAATATTCCATTACTGTGCCTGAAGTACCTTCTCATCATTTGGCTGCGGAGAACATGAACCACTCTAGAATATGAAGGTATCAACAACTTAAAACCTCCCAGGCCTAGGGACGCAGAGATATGGGTTGTTAACATTGTACTACGTCACTTCACCGATAGACACCAGCAACATCCCTGTCCATGCTCATACTCACGTACTAGTCATTATGCCATGGCGCTGACTACAGCGCTACGGGTCCAGTCATTGTTAAAATAGATAGGATGATCATATCTGCGGGCTATAATAACATGTTTTGTTTATGATTAGTCAAGCAGATTAGACAGGGACACAAGACCAAACTAGATGTTGCATATCCCATGGACCTTGGGGTGTGTTTGATCACGCATCCACACCAGTATGTCAAGGTTCCTAAGAGCCTTATAGGCTCTGACAGCTATATTGTTAGTTACATAAAACCTTGTTAGAAGGAATCACTTCAAACCTTGTCCAGATGGTTATATGGGTCTGGCATATACAGAAGTGTACATTGACATTGAGTCTCACTCCACCAGGACCGCTATACTTCAGCAGCAGGGATTAACTACATCCTAGCGGTTGCAGGATGGTCAAACTATTGATCTGTTCAAATATTCAGAACAAACCTATTGCCAGATCAGGGGTATTTGCCAATTCTATGTTAGGTATGGTTCATACTTCCTCCAGGTTGAGGGAGGTTACTTTTGCCACTATTGTTCATTAATAGCATCAACATGTCTATATCTATGTCATGTCTGAATGCATTCTTAATGTTCACTCATCATTGGCCTACTGATGCAGTGTATGACGCCTGGACTCGTTTCCACGACATGAAATCACAGAGTTTTAAAATCTTCATGTAGTCACTCACGTGACTCCGAAGTAAAATAGTAAGATTAAACGAGAACTTACCAATTTGAAGTTTGATCTTTATTTTATTAGGCGTAACGTTGAGGGATTACGTGCCCTCCACGCCCACCCTCGATCATAAAGTTCAACTGGTATCCTATTTCTCTAATCTTACTATGTTCAGTTCAATAACTGTTATCTGTGATTTCACCCTGCTGCTTTGAAGATTGACACGCATGCGTACTGGCGGGGTCTTCACGTAATCCTTCAATGTTACTCCTCATTAAATAATGATCAAACTTCAAACTGGTAAGTTATCGTTTAATCTTACTATTAAATCTCCCCTCAACCTCTGCCGTTCCAGAGAAAAAAAAGCCAAGTTTATCCAATGTCTCCTTGTAGCTGAAACCCTTTAATCTAGGCAGCATTCTGGTAAACCTCCTCTGCACCCTCTCCAATGCTTCCATATCCTTCCTGTAATGGGGTGACCAGAACTGCACACAATCCCCCAAATGTGGCTAAACCAATGTCTTATACAGTTACATATTATTTTAATCACCTGTGCCTTGAGCTTAAGTTTAAGTTTAGTTTATTATCATGTGTACTGACAGACGGTGAAAAGCCTTGTGTTTGAGTATGGATATTGCAACTTACTGTTTATAGATACAATGGTGCCATTATAAAGAATGGTATGATTATTGTTTCTGGCCAGATCTTCTATAACCTTGTAAAAAATCACATTTCCATTTTTGGGAACCAGAAGTTTGATCCTGACTGTGGGTGCTGTCTGCACGGAGTTTGCACGCTCTCCCTGTGACTGCATGGGTTTTCTCCGGGTACTCTGGTTTCCTTCCACACTCCAAAGAAGTGTAGGTTTGTAGGTTAATTGGGTTCAGTAAATTGCCCCTAGTGTGTAGGATAGAATGGGTATGGGTGATTAATGGTCAGCGTGAACTCCGTGGGGTGAAGGGTCTGTTTCCACGCTGTATCTCTAAAAATTAAAGCAAAAAAAAACAAAAACAAAAATAAAATAAAAAAACCTATTTACTCCACTGAATGTTTAACCATAACAAAATAGTTCAGCTTTGATACTAACAGAGGTGAACACTGACAATAATATAGCCTATCCCTTGCTGTTTAACCCTTAATATAACAGTCACTTGTTAACACTTACGCACATATTGACTATGACAAATAAAAGCAAAACCAATGTTATGATGAAAATCACCAAAAATTGCCACAGAAAGCTAACATTAATGGTGAGAAATGAGTCATATTTTGCCCCGGGCAACCTAGAAGAAAAATCTTACGAGGCCTGTAAAACAGATTTACAAAATCTGATTCATATTCAGGATTAAATAGTTGTGCATGCAGAATTCCTGCTGTTAATTCTGACAAGTGATATTTATAATGTCGAGAGCTGGCTGGGACTCTATTCCCTGGAGCGCAGGATGATGAGGGGTGATCTTATAGTTGTGTATAAAATCATGAGTGGAATAGATGGGGTTAGATGCACAGAATCTTTTGCCCAGAGTAGTGGAATCGAGAACCAGAGGGCATAGGATTAAGGTGAAGGGACTCGGATTTAATAGGAATCAGATGGATATCTTTTTCACACAAAGTGTAGTGGGTGCATGGAACAAACTGCCAGAGGAGGAAGTTGAGCCAGGGACTTTGCAATGTATAATAAGAAATTAAACAAGTACATGGGTACAACAGGTTTAGGCAAGTGGGACTAGTGCAGATGAGATATTTTGACTGGTGTGGGGCAAGTTGGGCCAAAGGGTCTGTTTCCGCACTCTACAACTCAATGCCTCTATTTTCTAAGCACCTCATGAATAAATAGCATTAGTGTCATATCAGTACAAATTTATTTGATCTGTATTTCAACAATATTTATCAAAGTCGTGTAATGAAGAGGGCAGTGAAAGGGTTGAACTTTGCAGTAAGGATTGAACTGTGACTGAGGTGGCACTGTGGCACAGTGGTGGAGCAGCTGCATCACAGGGCCAGAGACCCAGGTTCGATCCTGACCATGGGTGCTGTCTGTGTGGAGTTTGCACGTTCTCCCTGTAATCACGTGGGTTTTCTCCGAGTGCTCTGGTTTCCTCCCACATCCCAAAGATGTGCAAGTTTGTAAGTTAAACGGCTTCTGTAAATTGCCCCTAGTGTGTTGGATGCAAAAGTGTGATGACATAGAACTAGTGTACAGATGACCGATGGTCCATGCCACCCAAAACACCACTGCACCATCCAAGTTCTTATGAAAAAGAATGCTATCAATGTCAGGAGGAAGTATTGGAAAAGCTGGATGGGAAAACAATTTGTGGAATCAAAATGTTGGTGACCTGGCTTAGGCCTTCTCTGAGGACATTGCAACAGTAAGGCCACATGCAAAAGGGCCTATCTATGCACTGTTTCTCTAAACTCTAAAGTCTAATGTAAAGTCTCAAGCTAAACATTTTCTTTTTTTAAATTTCTGTGCCTGCACACAAAGATCATAGCCATAGAGTCATATAGCGTGTATATAGCAGGCCCTTTGGCCCAACTTGCCCACACCGTGTCCTATCTACACTAGTCCCACTTGCCTGCATTTGGCCCACATTCCTCTAAACCTGTCCTATCCATGTACCTGTTTAGTGTTGCTTAAACATGGGAATTGTACCTGCCTCAACTACCCCCTCCGGCAGCTCAATCTTTAGACCCACCACGCTTTGTGTAAAAAAGTTATCCCTGAAGTCCCTATTTAGTCTTTGCCCTCTACCCATAAACCTATGTCTTCTGGATCTCGATTCCTCTACTCTGGACAAGAGACCCTGTGAGTTTACCCGATCTATTCCTCTCATGTCCCATTGCAATAGTACCTGCTGTTCGGGAGACTGCTCAGGAAATGTATTTGCAGCCCCCCCCCCCCCAAGCTGTGGGAATCCAAGTTCAAAATCAATGCCTGGGGTATGTCTACTCCCTCATCAACTGAGTTCAGAATCGACTGAGATCTCCAAACTGTGTGGGTAAAAGACACGACGGAATGCATGAAAGCAAATTTCCCTTTTAAGAAATTGTTCTCAGGAATTTACCATCCAAAATATCTTCCTAAAAAAGATTTTTGATTTTGACTTCTTTTGACAAGATTTAATAATTTTCAGCTTAATAGAAAATGATCAGAATAATCATTTATTAGCACTTCTATTGACTGCAAAAACTGCAGAAAATGTGACATAAAAATAGAAATTAATACATAATTTAAGATGTTTTCAGCAAGTCAGCTGGATAATAAATTGTGAATGTGCTAGACTTTAAAATTCACTATTTTTGACAAGATAGGTTATGAAAATCCTCTAAGGATGTTAGGTAATCATTCACAACTTCCATTTATATTATGATCCTGTTTTGATTAAGGCAACATGCAGAGTGGAGACTGTAATTACTTTCGATGACATTATTTTATAGGGAGATTTAGGTCAGTGCCCAAGGTGCTTCCTTATCTGATCCATCTCTGGTTTTCAAAGTAGTACAGAGTGTGTCTGTGTTTGCAACCCAAATTCCAAGCTGCTTTTTAAATCTGCATCAGAGAAATCTATACTAAAAAAACAGAACATTCAGGAAACACTCAGCAGGTGAAACAGATGAGTTGTCATTTTAGGTCATGACGTCATTTTCAACTTGGGCAGCTTGCAACTCAATGGTACAAATACGGAGTTCTCCAATTTTAGTTTGGAGATACAGCATGGAAACAAGCCCTTCAGCCCACCGAGTCTGCGCCAACCAGCGACCACCCATACACTAGTTTAGATTTTAGAGATACAGCATAGCAACAGGCCCTTCGGCCCACTGAGTCTGCGCTGATCTGCGATCAGCCATACACTAGTTTAGACTTCAGGGATCTAGTGCAGAAACAGGCCCTTTGGCCCACTGAGTCTGCGCCTTCCAGCGATCACCCCGTATACGAGCATGATCCTACACATTAGGGAATGTTTATGTGATTCCATCTAACTCCCTAATGCCGAATAACTTACTAACCTGCACGCCTTTGGAAAATGGGAAGAAATTGGAGCACCCAGAGAAACCCTACACAGTCACACGGAGAACCTACTAACTCCATACAGGCAGCACCCATGGCCAGGATCGGACCTGGGTCTGGTGCTGTAAGGCAGCAACTCTACTGCTGTACCACTGTGCCACTGTGCCACCCAAAATCTTTTGGGAATCAACCCAATTTCTTCCACCCCCCCGTCCATTCCCTGAGTTCTCCCACATTTAAGGGGTTCTCCCACTTCTTAAGGTGTTGGACAGGCTAGATGCAGGAACATTGTTCCCGATGTTGGGGAAGTTCAGGACAAGGGGTCATCATTTAAGGATAAGGGGGAAGTCTTTTAGGACCGAGATGAGGAAAACATTTTTCACACAGAGAGTGGTGAATTTCTGGAATTCTCTGCTACAGAAGGTAGTTGAGGCCAGTTCATTGGCTATATTTAAGAGGGAGTTAGATGTGGCCCTTGTGGCTAAAGGGATCAGGGGGTATGGAGAGAAGGCAGGTACAGGATACTGAGTTGGAAGATCAGCCATGATCATATTGAATGGCGGTGCAGGCTCCAAGGGCCGAATGGCCTACTCCTGCACCTATTTTCTATGTTTCTATGTTTCTATTCTGCCCTCTTCTCACCATTCTCCTTCTCCCCATCCCTTTCCACCCATATCCCTTTGTGTGGCTTCACAACTTGCTCCACTTCTCTCCTTATCTCACAGCCTTGTGCTTTCCTTTCATCTCTGGCCTTGGTCCACCCATCTGCCAATATCCCCCCCCCCCCCCCCCCCCCCCCCCCCCCCCCCCCCCCCCCCCACCCCCCCCCCATTACCTGTATCCACCTATCACTTCCCAAGCCTTATCTTGCCCCACCTCTTTTCTCAGCTTTTTCTCCCCTACTACAATCAGTCTGAAGAAGGGCCCCAACCTGAAACGTCATATATCAATGTCCTCCAGTGATGCTGCCTGCCACGCTGACTTATTCCAGACCACATTCGGAGTATTGTGAGCAGTTTTGGGCCCCTTATCTAAGGAAGAATGTGCTGGCATTGGAGATGGCCCAGATCAGATTGATGAGAAAGATCCCAGAGATAACTGGGTTCATGTATGATGAGTGTTTGATGGCACTGGGCCTGTTGTCAACTGGAGTTTAGAAGGATGAGGGGAACCCTCTGAAACTTACAGAATAGAGAAAGGCCAGGATAGAAAGCATGTGGAGAGGATATTTCCACTAGTGGGAGAGTCTAGGACCGGAGGGCACAGCCTCAGAATCAAAGGACGTACCTTTTCAATGGATATGATGAGGAATTTCTTTGGTCAGAGAGTGATGAATCTGTGGAATTCATTATCACAGACTGCGGTGGAGACCAAGTCAACAGATATTTTTAAGGTGGAGATTGACAGATACTTGCTAGGGCATCAAAGGTTATGGGGAGAAGGCAGGAGAATGGGATTTAGAGACAAAGATGGATCAGCCATCAAATGTTCATCATACATTCACCAATTCATTCCCGGGATCATTGTTGTAAAAACCTCCTCTGGACCCTCTCCAATGCCAGTACATCCCTTCTCAGATATGGGGCCCAAAACTGCTCACAATACTGTAAATGCAGTCTGCCCAGTGCCTTATAAAGCCTTTTCATTACATTCCCATTTTTATATTCTATAATTCACTTGCAAAACGACCCAATGTAGTTACGTTTCAGATTAACTGATGATTGATTACTGCCTTGCAATGCTGTGATGTTGGTGATTGCTGAAATAAGGAACAAGAATCAACATTTCAAACGTTAACTTAAATGATGTGTGCAGCAATTCACAGGTTTAATCAGGCAGAAAGCATAACAGAACGAGGTTGTAGGAGCTTTAACTTGCCCTTTGAGAGCTCATTAGGCCCTTCTAAATATAATACAATTCCTGTGGGATATACAATTAGTTCCATAACTCTCAGGATTTCATAAAGTTGTGGCTACTTATTTGTTGTAACTTTCTCTGGATTCAGTCTAGGGTGGCACAGTGGTGCAGCTGTAGTGCCAGAGACCTGAGTTTGATCCAGACCTTGCGTGCTGTCTGCATGGAGTTAATTGTTCTCCCTGTGACCGTGTGGGTTTTCTCCGGGTGCTCCTGTTTCCTCCCACGCTCAAACGATGTGCAGGTTTGTAGGTTAATTGGCATTGGTAACATTTGTAAAATTATCCCTAGTGTGAAGGAAAGTGCTTGTGTACTGGGTGATTGCTGGTTGGCACGGACCCGATGGACCAAAGGGCATGTTCCCACATTGCATCTTTAAAGTCTAAAGTATAATGATGATCTGTGGAATGTTCAAATGTTACTGAATGGATCAAATTATTCAGGCACACAGTTCCCACATACTCTGTGACTCTCTGGCAACTAATGAGTATTGATAATGGACACCAAATGTTGGAGTAACTCAGCGGGTCAGGCAGCATCTCTGGAGAAAAGGAGCAGTCAACATTTTGGCTCAAAACCCTTCTTCAAACCTTTCTTCAGACGCTTCTTCTGTCTTGACTCAAAACGTCATCTATTCCTTTTCTCCAGAGATGCTGGCTGAGCCGCTGAGTTACACCAGCATTTTGTGTCTACCTTTGGTGTAAAACAGCATTCCAGTTCTTTCCTAGATGTATTAAATATTGATCTTCACCATGTTGCGTTGGATATCAATATAGCCTTACACAATGACTAGAGGAGAGGAACATAGCATCTAGGGTGACATAATGGGTTGGATCCTGACTGCAGGTGCTGTCTGTATGGAGTCTGTACATTCTCCCCATGACCACGTGGGTTTTTCTCCAGGTGCTCCGGTTTCCTCCAAAAATTCCAAAGACATGCAGGTTTATAGATTGTGTAAGAAGGAACTGCAGATGCTGGTTTAAACCAAAGATAGACACAAGAAGCTGGAGTAACTCAGCGGAACAGGCAACATCTCTGGAGAGAAGGAATGAGTGACGTTTTGGGTTGAGACCCTTCTTCAGACTGGTTAGGGATAAGGGAAATGAGAGTAATGAACAACAAATGAAAGATATGCAAAAAAGTAACGATAATAAAGGAAACCAGACATTGTAAGCTGTTTGTAAGGTGAAAATGAGAAGCTAGCACAACATGGGTGGGGGAGGGATACAGAGCGAGGGAATGCCGGGGCAACCTGAAGTGAGAGAAATCATGATTCATACTGTAAGCTGCCCAAGCGAAATATGAGATGCTGTTCTTCCAATTTGCATTTAGCCTCACTCTGACAATGGAGGAGACTAAGGACAGAAAGGTCTGTGTAGGATAGACACAAAATGCTGGAGTAACTCAATGGGACAGGCAGCATCTTTGGAGAGAAGGAAAGGGTGACGTTTCGGGTCAAGACCCTTCTTATGTGTAGGAATGTCCAGCAACCAGGAGATCAGGTTGGTTCAGGCGGGCTGAGCGAAGTTGTTCCGCGTAACGATCGCCTAGTCTGCGTTTGGTCTCGCTGATGGTCCACATCTCAAACAACGGATACAGTAGATGAGGTTGGAAGAGGTGGAAGTGAACATCTGACTAACCTGAAAGGACTATCGGGATCCCTGGACAGAGCAACAGATGTTGCATCTTCTGCGGTTGATGGGGAAGGTGCCTGAATAGGGGGTGGTTTGGGTGGGAAGGGATGAGTTAACCAAGGAGTTGTGGTGGGAATGGTCTCTGCGGAAGGCGGAAAGGGGTGGAGATCTACACAGATCTTTTTGTCCTCGCAAATTGGAGGAACAGCATCTCATACGTCACCTGGGCAGTTTACAGCCCAGTGGTATAAATATTGTTTTCTCTCATTCAGGTCGCTCCGGCATTCCATCCCCCACCCGTCGCTCAAGCTTCTCATTTTCACCCTACGAACAGCTTACAATGGCCTGGTTCCTTTATCATCGTTAATTTTTTACATATCTTTCATTCATTGATCTTTATCTTCCCGCATCACCATCTATATCGCTCGTTTCCCTTATCCCTAACCAGCCTGAAGAAGGGTCTCGACCCGAAACGTCACCCATTCCTTCTATCCAGAGATGCTGCCTGTCCCGCAGAGTTACTCCAGCATTTTGTGTCTATCTCAGGTTTGTAGATTGATTGGCTTTGATAAAATTGTAACATTATCCCTAGTGTGTAGGATAGGATTGGTGTACGGAAAACGCTGGTTGGCGCAGAGTCGGTGTGCCTACAATGAGGACATTTTACCATTGTTACCGAAAGCCAATTAATCTACGAACCTGCACATCTTTGTAGTCAGGATCGAACCTGTGTCTCTGGCGCTGTAAGGCAGGAACTCTACCGATGCACCGCCGTGCCATCCTATTATTTCTAATTTTCTAGCAACTGCATCATTTCACTTTGTTTCAACAAAAAAAATGTTTGGATGTGAATAAGATTGTTGAAAGTAAACCCTGCTGTTGGATAGCAATTTCTATTAGTTGTTATCCAATTTAGACAAGAGCTTGCTAATTTGTCATCAGCATTAACAAAGCCTCATCAGCTTGGAAAATAAATTACGGGAAGTATTAATTCAGCAAAATTATGTTGAGGCACAAAAAAATCTGTCCCTTAAAGCAATTAAATATCATTACAAACATTCTGTTTCACAGCTAAATTTTAATAATGTAGGAAAGCATTTATTTTTGAGGGTGTGATTATCAGCTTGTACATCTTACAGTTTTAGAAACAGATTTAATTTCTTGAATCAATGACCTTACACCGGAAACGGGAAAAGTTAGAATGGAAGAAACAAAGAACTGCAGGTTACAAGGCGCACCGTGGCGCGGCGGCGGAGTTGCTACCTCATAGCGCCAGAGACCCGGGTTCAATGCTGACTACGGGTGCTGTCTGTACAGTGCATGTACGGTTCTCCCTGTGACTAGGATGGTTTACTCCGGGTACCACGGTTTCCTCCCACACTCCAAAGATATGCATGATTGTAGATTATTTGCCTTCGGTAAAATTGTAAAATTGTCTCCGGTGTGTAGGATAATGCTGGTCTACGGGGATTGCTGGTCAATGCGGACTCGGTGTGACGAAGGGCCGTTTTTTCCACGATGTCTCTCTTCTTTACTTGTTCAACTGATCTGCCAATGGAAATATCTTAACCTTTTAGGCCATTGTACAAATTGGATGAATGACGTATCACAGTGATCAGTTAAAATAAATCTTTTAGCATTTCAAACACTTTTAAATGAGCAATGAGCTTTTTTCTAACAAGAATTTATTTTTAAATTAACATAACTGAAGATTTGAACATCAATTCTATTAATTAATGCATAACTGCCAATAACGATATATAAAGCATATTTTATTTCTGCTGAGATGAGAGGATGAATGGGTTACGGTTGAATTCTTTGGAAAAAGGAGAGGCTGAGTGGAGATTTAATTGCAGAATATAAAATTAAAATGAGTCTAGATAGAGCGGATGGATTGAATCTATTTCCCTTGGCGGTGAGATCATTAACTATGAGGACTCAAACATAGATTAATTTGGTGGGAGGATTGCAGGTGAGAAAAATATATTTTATTTTGCTCCTGAGGGATGTTAGGTTTTGAACATCACGAACTGAAAGGGTGATGGAATCAGAAACCATTTGCATTTTGAAAGCGATTATTTTCAGGGTGGTACGGTGATGCAGCCAAAATATTCAAGGACCACATGCCCCGATCTTTCCCTTTTCTCCCCTCTCCCATTGGGCTGAAGTTATAAATGCTTGAAAGGTTGTACCACAGACTCAGGAACAACCTCTTCCTCATTGTTATCAGAGTTTTGAATGGACCTTTTTTATGCTATTCCCAAAAGTCATTGTTCTGTGGTCAGTATACAACTGAAAATTAAAAGCTCTAGACTTCCACTGCAATGACTACATCTTATAACATGTCACAATTTTGATTTAAATCTTTTCTTTTAAGCTTATGTGCATGTTGTTTTTTAGTTTAGTTTAGTTTAGACAAACAGCCTGGAAACAGGCCCTTCTGCTCCACGGAGTCCACGTCAACCAGAGATCACACGTACACTAGTTCTATCCTACACACTAGGGACAATTTATAGAAGCCAATTAACCTACCAACCTGTGCGTCTTTGGGAGGAGCATGGGAGGAAACCGGAGCATCCGGAGAAAACCCATTCGGTCACAGGAAGAATGTACAAACTCCATACATATGGCAGCCATGCTCAGTTTCAAACCCGTACCTCTATACTGAGAGGAAGCAATTCTTACACACTGCGCCACCCTGTTCTGACTCACAGAATCATACAACACAGCGGCAGATCCTTGTGGCCAACTGGTGAGATATCATTGAAATTCACTGAATAATGAAAGGCCTGGATAGAATGGATGTAGAGAGGATGCTTCCACTCTTGAGAGAGTCTAGGATCAAAGGCTATAAGTTTTGTGCTGCTCACAGAATGAAGACGCCTGTTTGTGTCTTTGTTTAACGTGTACTTGATGTTGCACTCCAAGAAGCACATGGTCCTTCACAAATCAATCAACTTATTCCAAGATGATTGGAGCTGATAGATCTGTTGCAGCCTTCATCCATCTTCTCAGCCGTTGAGTTCAGATAACTTTGTCTGCCTGGTCCACTGTTGAGGTCTTGTAGGTTGGATCGTTCTTAATCTGGACCCTCATCCTTGACCTTACCGCTATGGATGGCCCTACCAGAAGCTGGTGCTTCCAATGGCATCACTCTCGGAATCATGGGGACACCCAAGGCTATAGCCTCAGAATAAAAGGACATACCTTTAGGAATGAGATGAGTAGGAATTTATTTAATCAGAAGGCAGTGAATCTGTAGAATTCATTGCCATAGAAGACTGTGGAGGCCAAGTCCATGGATATTTTTAAGGAGGAAATTGACAGATTCTTGATTAATACTGGTGTCGGGGGTGATGGGGGAGAAGGCAGGAGAATGGGGTTGAGAGGGAAAGATAGATCAGCCATGATTAAATGGCAGAGTAGACTTGATTGGGCGAATGGCCTAATGCTGCCCCGATAACTTATGAATTTATGAACTCGTTCAAGATGCCTCATCTGATGTAGGAAAGTCTGAAAATGATAAGGATGATGTATAGTTTGTAATATGTTTACCTCAAGGGCTTCCATACTGAGGAACCATGATGGGATAAAAGGCCAATGCAGGGAACTTAAGGATGTTAGTGAGGCAATAAATAGATTGATTATGATATTTGGGTTAATAATAAACATTGGGGGCAGTAAAATAAACCAAGGACAATAAAACAGACCAGCAAGTAGTGACTTTTATTGCGCCTATATGTTCGACATATGGAAAAATGGTTTGCTAGATTCTGAATCAATTTGCATTATCTCCCTGCTTATGTAATCTCTTTCTCAAGAATCCCTGTGTTCTTTAGTTTTGAGTTTGTGAATGGACCATTTAAAGATAATTCTATCTTTGTTTTGTTCTGTTTCTGAGTTTAGTTTAGTTTGAGTTTGAGTTTAATTTATTGTCACGTGTACTGAGGTACAGTGAAATGCTTTTGTTGTGTGCCAAGCAGTCAGCAGAAAGACAATACATGATTACAATCAAGACGTCCACAGTGTACTATACAGGATAAAGGGAATAACGTTTAATGCAAGATAAAGTCCATTAAAATCCAATTAAAGATTATCGAAGGGTATCCAATGAGGTTGATAGTAGCTCAGGACTGCTCTCCGGTTGTTGGTAGGGTGGTTCAGTTGCCTGATAACAGCTGGGAATAAACAGTGTCTGAATCGGAAGGTGTGCTTTTTCACACTTCTGTACCTTTGCCTGATGGGAGAGGGGAAAAGAAGGAACGGCTAGGGTTTGACGACCTTGATTATGCTGGTGGCCTTGCCGACGCAGCGTGAAGTGTAGATAGAGTCAATGGCAAGGAGGTTGGTTTGAATGATGCTCAGGACTGCGGCCCCAATTCTCTGCAATTTCTTTAAGAGAAAAGAAAGTTTTCACTTAAAACAGCTAAATAAACCAACAATGAGCTCAATATGAAAGTGTTTAAGTATTATAATGCTTTTGCAGTGTGTCAGCTGGCTAATTACCAGAAAAATCAAACGTAAATAACACAACTTGGACTTGTTTGATTTCTAATTCTTCTCATTTGAAAGGTCGTCATCCTGAAATGTTAATTCTGTTTTGCTCAGCACAGATATTCTTCACCCTGCTGAGAATTTCCTGCTTTCCCAGGGGCCACAGTTTAAGAATAAGGAGTAAGCATTCTGAACGGAGACAAGGAAACATTTTTTCTCACATAGAGTTGTGAGTCTGTGGAATTCTCTGCCTCAGAGGACAGTGGAGGCAGGTTCTCTGGATGCTTTCAACAGAGTGCTAGATAGGGCTCTTAAAAATAGCGGAGTCAGGGGACATGGGGAGAAGGCAGGAACGGGGTACTGAGTGGGGATGATCAGCCATGATCACATTAAATGGCGGTGCTGGCTCGAAGGGCCAAATGGCCTACTCCTGCACCTATTGACTATTGTCTATTGTCTATTGTCTATTTTTCTGTTATTTTTTCAGACCACCCTTTGTGGTAGTCACTTTTTGTCCCTCATCTGAGCTTGTTTATCTCAAAGATGATTCAAACCTGAACCTGAATAAACTGTAAATCGTAAAGGGAGCACAGTGGTGCAGCGGTAGAATTGCTGCTTTACGGAGCCAGGGACCCGGGTTCGATCTTGACTAAGGGTGCTGTCTGTACTGAGTTTGTACGTTCTCCACAAAAGGCAGTGGAGGCCTATTCACTGGATGTTTTCAAGAGAATTAGATATAGCTCTTGGGGCTAATGGAATCAAGGGATATGCGGAAAAAGCAGGAACGGGATACTAATTTTGGATGATCAGCCATGATCATATTGAATGGTGGTGCTGCTCGAGGGGGGCTGAATAGCGTATCCCTGCATCTATTTTCTATGTTTCTATGTTCTCCCTGTGCCGTGTGGGTTTTCTCCGGGTGCTCTGGTTTCCTCCCACATTCCAAAGTCACGCAGGTTCGTAGCCTAATTGGCTTCTGTACATTGCTCCTAGTAACATAGAACTAGTATATGGGTGATTGATAACCTACAAGCCTGGACGCCTTTGGAATGTGGGAGGAAACCGAAGCATCTGGAGAAAAACCACACTGTATCTCTAACCTAAACTAAATAAAGTGTTCTGGTATTATAGCCTTTCAAATGTAATACATAGCTTTGAGATTGACTGGCTGTAGACTATATTTCTTTGTTCAGCTGAGTTAAATGTTTGACATTAATGGCTATCAAATAGCAGAAATCTTTCTCTATTTCAGACTGAATTATAGTCAGAAAGAGTGTGGTGAGAACGTGTAATGTCCAATCACTTGGAATGACTGAGATGAATAGTATGAATTTTCCTTCCCTTTCTGAATCTCACCATCTCTTTTCCAAGGAACAGGCTAGGGGCCAACATCTAATACCAGCCTATATCTTTCCCAGCTTTCTCAATGATAATTCCTCCCATTCTCGCTTCTGTAAGGGCTTTGTTTGTTTTTCCCAATTACTCTGTCTCCGTGCATTTGCACTGATCCATAGTGATGTCTTCCACAACAACTCAATGATACTTTATTGTCACATGTTTTGCATACAACCTGGTAATATCATAGAGCAGGCCTCACCTTGGCTGTACACAAGTGTCGTCATGTGTCTGGTTCTGGCAAAGTTACCAAAGTTCCCCGAACTGTCCTATCTGCTACCTGTACATGGCAGCAGGCGGCCCCCCGCAGGTTCCACCTTCATTCTCGGCCCCACCCCCGCTGGGTCCCCCCTTCGATCTCGACCCCACCTCACCTAATCCCCCCTTCATTCTCGATGGCACCTCCTATTTCCAACCCTCCTCTCCGACAGGAAGGATCAAGGATATCCCTAACACTAAAAAAGGATTGATTTCCCCATGTTCTTGCTTTCCACCGCACCAGCGTTGCATTCAATGGATTACCTTCCTGCTTTCTGTGAGTTTTAACAACTTTCCACCACCAGGGACATCTTCCTCTCCCTTTTATTTTCGAAGATATCGTGCCTCCAGAATCAGATCAGCGGGGTGGTGCCGTGGCAGAGTTGCTGCCTTACTGCGCCAGAGATTTAGTGTACGGGCCTATTTCAACACTGTATCTCAAAACTAAATTCTAAGGTCGACTCAGATCTTCCTGTTGTCGGCCAATATAGATCTCCATCTCACTGCCACGCTGACTTGTCTATCCATGGCTTCCTGCACTGTTACAACAATGGATTGGAGAACTTTATTTGCGAGCAGGGCCCGTCGAGTAATTCAGGAAAAGTTTCTTTAGGAATTCAGTAATTTAGGACATTATTAGAGATAGAGAATTTTAACCTGATATAGATATTACAAGCAGGATTAGGCTAATCAGACAGTTTAGTTTAGAGATACAGCGTGGAAGCAGGTTCTTCGGTCCACCAGCTCCGCGCCAACCAGCGACCACCCCGCATACTAACACTATCCTGCACACTCGGGCCAATTTGCAATTTTACCAAAGCCAAATAACCTCCAAACCTGTACCTCTTTGGAATGTGGGAGGGAAACCGGATCACCCGGAGAAACTCCGCATGCTCACTTGGGAAGACGTACGAACTCCAGACGTCCACACAGCACCCGTAGTCAGGATCAAACCGGGGTATCTAACAGCATACGGCAGTAAATTTACTGCTGTACCACTGTGCCACCCCTGAGCTCCGCTGTTCTATGTTCTATGAAAGTTAAATACTGGGCAATGTGAAAGAGTGTGGGTTTCATTGGATATCTGTGGGGAAGAGAAGGTGGAACTGTGATGGACTGTATGTGATATTTAATTCTGAATCTATTACTCTAAGCACCACAGGAGAGGTACGCTTTTAGGGGAGAGTTAAATGAGGGAGGGAGGAGGTTGATGTGAAGCTCTAGAATAGACTGGTTAGCAAAACATCCTCTCCTCATAATGCTAATTTTTACATCAAAAACAAGACAAGGGGCAGATAAGGAGGACATACTGTACACCATCAATTCATGTGTACTTATTAGTCAGATGAGTAGGCACGTCAGTTTTGCAAGCCGAAACGGTTAGTATTAATCACTCTTCCTCATTGATTATTTGACTGGATAGACTCGGTTTGTACTCGCTAGAATTTAGAAGATTGAGGGGGGATCTTATAGAAACTTACAAAATTCTTAAGGGGTTGGACAGGCTAGATGCAGGAAGATTGTTCCCGATGTTGGGGAAGTCCAGAACAAGGGGTCATAGTTTAAGGATAAGGGGGAAATCTTTTAGGACCGAGATGAGGAAAACTTTTTTCACACAGAGAGTGGTGAATCTCTGGAATTCTCTGCCGCAGAAGGTAGTTGAAGCCAGTTCATTGGCTATATTTAAGAGGGAGTTAGATGTGGCCCTTGTGGCTAAAGGGATCAGGGAGTATGGAAAGAAGGCAGGAACAGGATACTGAGTTGGATGATCAGCCATGATCATATTGAATGGCGGTGCAGGCTCGAAGAGCCGAATGGCCTACTCCTGCACCTATTTTCTATGTTTCTATTAATGTTGTTTTGATCATTTTTCAAGGCAATTTAATTTTGTTCAGCTGTGATTGTAGAGAGAGGGGGGTGGGTAGGGAAGGAAGGGGGTGGGGGAGGGGGAGCAGGAGATGGGGGAGGGGTGAGAGTGGGTGGGGAGTGGGTGGTGGAGGGAGGGATGGAGGTGTGAGGGTGGAAGGGGGGGGGGTGTGGGAGAGGAGGGGATGAGAGTATGGAGAGGAAGGGGGTATTGGAAGAAGGGGTGGGGGAGGGGAGGTGGGGTGGAGGGAATGGTGGGGGGTGGGGAACGGATAAGGGATGGTGGAGGGAGAAAAGAAGGTGTGAAGGAGGAGTGGGGAGGGGTTAGGAGAGGGAGAGTGTGGAGGTTGGGGAGGGGGTGGGAGAAGAGATTGGGAGAGGAAGTGGGGAGGAATGGAAGGAGGGGGTGAGGGAGAGGAGAGGGGATGGGATGAGGAGGGGGAGGAAAGGGGGAGGGGAGGGGGAGGGGGGGAGGGGATGGGGAGGGGGAGGAGAAGGGGAGGGGATGCGGAGAGGGGGAGGAGAGGTGTAGGGGAGGGAGAGGCGAGGAGGAGGGGGGGCAGGAGGGGGAGGAGGAAGGGGGGCAGGAGGAAGGGGGGCAGGAGGAGGAGGAGAGGGGGAGGAGAGGGGGAGGAAGGAAAATAAATGGTTAAAATACCAGTTCCATGAACAAATTCTCCTTCCAGCTCCATCAGGTCATCTCCAATAAAACAGGGAATGATAAGATGTTTAAATAACAATTAGAGTGCAGCATGAATGATCATTATTCAACAGCTCAATTATTGTAGATCCTGTGGATATAAAATAGTCCCAATACAGGAAATCTGAATAAAATCAGAAAATGCTATATTATCTTAATTGTTACAGGTTCTTCCTTCCTTCCTTCCTTTACAGCGACAGAGTCCCGAGTTCAATCCGGACAATGGTTGCTGTCTGTATGGAGTTCTCCCTGTGACCACGAGGGTTTTCTCCTGGTGGTCAGATTTCCTCGCACATCCCAAAGACGTGCAGGTTTGTAGGTTAATTGGCTGCTGTAAATTATCCTTTGTGTGTAGGATAGAACGAGTGTGAACGGGTGATCGATGGTCATCATACGCCCGGGGGGCTGAAGGGCCTGTTTCCATGCCTTATCTCGAAACTAACCTAAATTCCACAAACTAATCACTGGGGTCAATGGGGAAAATGGAGATAATAATCTCATGGTTAAAGTTTGGGGCATCAAGGATGGAGGCTAGCTTTGAGGACAGGGGAGAAATCAGTAGCAGCAAACTTTGGAAAGAGGACTACCAAGGGAGTCAAGAGCCAGAATTGCAGAGTTTGTATGTTCTCCCTGTGACCAGGTGGGTTTGCTCTGGGTGCTCCAATTTCCTCCCACATCCCAAAGACATACGGGCTTGTTAGTTCATTGGCCTCTATTAATTGCCCCAGTGCATAGGATAGAACTAAAGTTCAATTGATCGATGATTGGTGTGAACTCGATGGGCCTAAGGGCTTGTTTCCATGCTGCATCTCTAAAGTAATCTCGTGCATCTCTACCCTCCCTGTCCCCATAACAATAAAGGAGGTCTTTGACCTTGTTATTTTTAACAATTTACCATCCAATTATTTCCACTCCACCATCTCTTTTTGCCACAGTCTTCCTTTGCAACATTTATGTACTTAAGTTGGAGGCCACACAAAGCAGGTTTGCTTTTGAGTACTTCAAATCACCATGGCAACCTGCCTACAATCTTTTGAAATCACGCAAAGGTAGATTTAACTTTACAGAAATGCAGAAAGTTAAAAAAATAAAAGAACCTAGGAAGATGCTGGCTGTGTGATCTGGAATTGGTTTCGATTTTATTATGAAAAGCATGTAAAGATTTGCCATACTCCATCGCCATCTTGCAGGAAACACAACACAGCTTTTCATAGACTTTTGATAGGCACATGTTTGGCCTTTGCCCTGCATACACCTATGACTTGTTTAATTTTCTAGGTTTAGTTTATTATCTAGGTTTAGTTTATTATCTAGGTTTAGTTTATTAGAAACTGGTCCTGAATCTGGAGGTGTGTGTGTTTTTAAACTTCTGCATCTCTTGCCTGATGGGAGAGAGAAGAAAAGGGAGAGACCAGGGTGAGACTGGTCATTGATTATGATGGTGGCCTTGCCGAGGTGTGTGTAAATGGAGTCAATGAATGGGAGGTTGGTTTGTGTGATGGTCTGGGATGCGTCTGAGACGTGAATTGGCCAAGATTGACTGGCAATTAATTCTAAAAGGGTTGACGGTGGATATGCAATGGAAGACATTTAAAGACTGCATGGATGAACTACAAAAATTGTTCATCCCAGTTTGGCAAAAGAATAAATCAGGGAAGGTAGTACATTCATGGATAACAAGGGAAAACAGGGATAGTATCAAAGCGAAGGATGATGCGTACAAATTAGCCAGAAAAAGCAGCATACCGGAGGACTGGGAGAAATTCAAAGACCAGCAGAGGAGGACAAAGGGCTTAATTAGGAAAGGAAAAATAGATTATGAAAGAAAACTGGCAGGGAACATAAAAACTGACTGCAAAAGTTTTTATAGATATGTGAAAAGAAAGAGATTAGTTAAAACAAATGTAGGTCCCTTGCAGTCGGAAACAGGTGAGTTGATCATGGGGAACAAGGATATGGCGGACCAATTGAATAACTACTTTGGTTCCGTCTTCACTAAGGAAGACATAAATAATTTGCCGGAAATAGCAGGGGACCGCGGGACAAAGGAGTTGGAGGAATTGAGTGAAATCCAGGTTAGCCGGGAAGTGGTGTTGGGTAAATTGAATGGATTAAAGGCCGATAAATCCCCAGGGCCAGATAGGCTGCATCCCAGAGTACTTAAGGAAGTAGCTCCAGAAATAGTGGATGCATTAGTAATAATCTTTCAAAACTCTTTAGATTCTGGAGTAGTTTCTGAAGATTGGCGGGTAGCAAACATAACCCCACCTTTTAAGAAGGGAGGGAGAGAGAAAATGGGGAATTACAGACCAGTTAGTCTAACATCGGTAGTGGGGAAACTGCTAGAGTCAGTTATTAAAGATGGGATAGCAGCACATTTGGAAAGTGGTGAAATCATTGGACAAAGTCAGCATGGATTTACGAAAGGTAAATCATGTCTGACGAATCTTATAGAATTTTTCGAGGATGTAACTAGTAGCGTGGATAGGGGAGAACCAGTGGATGTGGTGTATCTGGACTTCCAGAAGGCTTTCGACAAGGTCCCACATAAGAGGTTAGTATACAAACTTAAAGCACAAGGCATTGGGGGTTCAGTATTGATGTGGATAGAGAACTGGCTGGCAAACAGGAAGCAAAGAGTAGGAGTAAACGGGTCTTTTTCACAATGGCAGGCAGTGACTAGTGGGGTACCGCAAGGCTCAGTGCTGGGACCCCAGCTATTTACAATATATATTAATGATCTGGATGAGGGAATTGAAGGCAATATCTCCAAGTTTGCGGATGACACTAAGCTGGGGGGCAGTGTTAGGTGTGAGGAAGATGCTAGGAGACTGCAGGGTGACTTGGATAGGCTGGGTGAGTGGGCAAATGTTTGGCAGATGCAGCATAATGTGGATAAATGTGAGGTTATCCATTTTGGTGGCAAAAACAGGAAAGCATACTATTATCTAAATGGTGGCCGATTGGGAAAGGGGGAGATGCAGCGAGACCTGGGTGTCATGGTACACCAGTCATTGAAGGTAGGCATGCAGGTGCAGCAGGCAGTAAAGAAAGCGAATGGCATGTTAGCTTTCATTGCAAAAGGATTTGAGTATAGGAGCAGAGAGGTTCTACTGCAGTTGTACAGGGTCTTGGTGAGACCACACCTGGAGTATTGCGTACAGTTTTGGTCTCCAAATCTGAGGAAGGACATTATTGCCATAGAGGGAGTGCAGAGACGGTTCACCAGACTGATTCCTGGGATGTCAGGACTGTCTTATGAAGAAAGACTGGATTGACTTGGTTTATACTCTCTAGAATTTAGAAGATTGAGAGGGGATCTTATAGAAACTTACAAAATTCTTAAGGGGTTGGACAGGCTAGATGCAGGAAGATTGTTCCCGATGTTGGGGAAGTCCAGGACAAGGGGGTCACAGCTTAAGGATAAGGGGGAAATCCTTTAAAACCGAGATGAGAAGAAATTTTCTCACACAGAGAGTGGTGAATCTCTGGAACTCTCTGCCACAGAGGGTAGTCGAGGCCAGTTCATTGGCTATATTTAAGAGGGAGTTAGATGTGGCCCTTGTGGCCAAGGGGATCAGACGGTATGGAGAGAAGGCAGGTACGGGATACTGAGTTGGATGATCAACCATGATCATATTGAATGGCGGTGCAGGCTCGAAGGGCCGAATGGCAAACTCCTGCACCTAATTTCTATGTTTCTATGTTTCTATGTAACCCTCTGTAATTTCTTGCGTTCTTGGATGGGGCTGTTCCCAAATCAGGCTGCGATGCATCCCGATAAGATACTTTTCCCCCACCCCACTTTCAGTCTGAAGAAGGATGCCGACCAAAAATGTTACTTACCCATGTTCTCCAAAGATGCTGCTTGACCTGCTGAGTTACTTCAGCACTTTGCGTCTTCTTCATTAGAATGATATCTGGATTATGGGTTCACATGCCCAGCTGTGGCAGGGTCTGAATGCAATCACCTCCTACAAGGCAAAACCAGGAGCAGTGCCGGATTTAGATGAAGAGAGGCCCTAAGCTGTTTCACTTGTCAGGCCCCCAACGACCGGACAGCCATGGCGGCCAAATCTCCCACAATTCAAAGCGAGGGAGAAATTGCCCAGCGCCGACCAGTTGCCGTTGCAGTGCGCATGCGCAGGGCGGCCGATGATGTGCTGGCCGTGGTTGTGCGCATGTGCAAGGCGGCCTGCCGTGCCGGCGGATGAGGAGCGAGTGGAGCCCGGCAGCCCGGACACGGAGAGCGGGGGGAGATGGAGAGAGAGAGATAGAGAGGGGTGCCGCCCAGAGTTGAACGGTAGGTGTTCTGCCTTGGCCGGAGGCCCCCCAGACCTCGAGGCCCATCAATTTTTTCGGGGGCCTCCTTAGAAAGTGGGGGCCCTAAGCTATAGCTTGTTTAGCTTATACGTAAATCCGGCACTGACCAGGAGGCAGCTCGAATGCCGGTGTAACATCACTCCCTGACGAGCTCAATGTGTTTTATGCACGCTTTGACAGGGAGAATACTGATGTGCCTTCCCGAACCCCCATTCGCAGTGATGGCATTTCAGTCTCAGTCACAGAGGCCGATGTCAGGAAATCCTTCAGAGGGGTGAACACCCGAAAAGCACCTGGTCCCAATGGTATACCCGGTCGTGTTCTAAAAACCTGTGCGGACCAACTGGCGGGAGTTTTTACGGACATTTTCAACCTCTCACTTCTGAGGTCTGAGGTCCCCACCTGCTTTAAAAGGGCATCAATTATGCCGGTGTCCAAGAAGAGTAAGGTGACGTGCCTCAATGACTATCGAACAGTGGCACTAACACCAGTGGTGATGAAGTGCTTAGAGAGGTTGATCATGGAGCAAATCAACTCCTACCTCGACAAAAAACCTGGCCCCACTGCAGTTCGCTTACTGCCACAACAGATCAACGGTGGATGTGATCTCGCTGGCCCTCCACTCTGCACTGGACCACTTGGACAACAAAAACTCATATGTCAGGCTGTTATTCATTGATTACAGCTCGGCATTTAACACAATCATCCCCTCCAAACTGGTTACCAAACTCGCAGAACTGGGTCTCTGCGCATCCCTCTGCAATTGGATCCTCGACTTCCTCGTCCACAGACCACAGTCTGTTCGTATTAGTGGAAATGTGTCAGCCTCGATAACAATCAGCACGGGAGCACCTCAAGGCTGCGTGCTCAGCCACCTGCTGTACTCACTCTATACCCATGACTGCGTAGCGAATCACAGTGCGAACTCCATCATCAAGTTCGCTGACGACACCACTATTGTGGGGCGTATCACTGATGGGGATGAGTCAGAATATAGAATGGAGATCGAGCTACTGTCCATATGGTGCCAGCGCAATAACCTGGCCCTCAACCCCAGCAAAACCAAGGAACTGATTGTGAACTTTGGAAGAAGTAGGAGGGGGACCCACACCGCCATTTATATCATGGTTGAAAGGGTCAAGAACTTCAAATTCCTGGGCGTGCACATCTCTGAAGATCTTTCCTGGTCCGAGAACACTAACGCAATTATCAAAAAAGTTCATCAGCGCCTCTACTTCCTGAGAAGATTACGGAGAGTCGGATTGTCAAGGAAGACTCTCTCTAACTTCTACAGGTGCACAGTCGAGAGCATGCTGACCGGTTGCATCGTGGCTTGGTTCGGCAATTTGAGCGCCCTGGAGAGGAAAAGACTACAAAAAGTAGTAAACACTGCCCAGTCCATCATCGGCTCTGACCTTCCTTCAATCGTGGGGATTTATTGCAGTCGCTGCCTCAAAAAGGCTGGCAGTATCATCAAAGACCCACACCATCCTGGCCACACACTCATCTCCCTGCTACCTTCAGGTAGAAGGTACAGGAGCCTGAAGACTGCAACAACCAGGTTCAGGAATAGCTGCTTCCCCACAGCCATCAGGCTATTAATCCTGGCTCGGACAAAACTCTGATTATTAACAACCACTTTTTGTTATTTGCGTTTTACCAGTTATTTATTCATGTGTGTATATATTTAGATCAGGGTATATGGACACATTTATCTGTTTTGTAGTAAATGCCTACTATTTTCTGTGTGCTTAAGCAAAGCCAGAATTTCATTGTCCTATACAGGGGCACATGACAATAAACTCACTTGAACATGTTCATAAGTTCCAGGAGCAGAATTTGCCCAATAGACCCATCAAGTTTATTCCACCATTCAAACATGGCTGATTTGTCTTTCCCTCTCAAACCCATTCTCTTATTTCTCCCCATAATGCCTGACACCCGCACTAATCAAGAGTTATCCATTATTGCTGACTGTCTGCTATAACCGACTAGGGAGAGTGAAGTTTAACCCAAGGCCGGGAGGGAAGAAATGCAGTGATGGAAGAGGGGGGGGGGGGTTAAACCAGTGAGAATTCACAGGGTGGGGAGCTGCTGAGCCCCGGCCCTACATGCAGTGCGCTGGGGACGGGCCCAGTAATCATACAGCCCTCCCGCTCCTGCAACCGGAAGCACGTCACATGGCACCAGCTCGCTGGGTGAGTGGTGGAAGTAGGGTGCAGTGCAGTGGTCCGGGTACCCACCCCGAGGACCCAAAAGTTTTGCAGACTGAGGTACCGGGAGGGAGCCACTGGATATGTTGGACATGAAGACCAAGAGCCGGTAGGAGGGTGAACCAGTGTAATGCCTCCAGTGCCTTCAAGGTCGGCTGCAGAACGCACCCCTAGGGCACAAGGATGGCCGGGCGAGGAGAGGGACCTGGATCGGGAGCCATTCCAGTAGACTGAGTGTGCAGGTGGACCGGATTTTGGAATCGGCGCCAAAAGATGTGTAAATATGCAAAACTAATTTTACTGTGCAGTTGCACATATGACAATTTAAGCTCCATTGAACAGAAGCCTTGATCCGCCATAATCAAAATCCACTATTATGGAGGTCCATTATTGTGAGGGTTTACTGTACTCCCTTTATTATTCTTTTAATAAAGGGACATAATCAACACTCTATCCATCTCTGACAGCAAGTTCTTGGTTACACGATCTAGAGACGCAAGCTTGAGGTTAGTCCAAACAATGAGTAGAAAAAAAATAATATTTTGAACTTTTGCATAAGCCCCCAAAAAATTACCCATCATAGCAATTAACCGATTAATTAACAATGGGGAGTGTTGTAGAGCAGAGGGATCTTGGAGTGCAGGTACATGTTTCCTTGAAAGTGGGATCACATAGGCTGATCAAGAAGGTTTTCTGAACGCTCCCTTTCATCAATACTCACGGTATTGAGTATAAAGTTGGAATGTTATGTTACACACCACTTTTGGTGAGGCCATTTAGAGTTTTGCATTCACTTTTAGTCGTCCTGCTATAGAAAGTGCAGAAAAGATTTACAAGAACTTGAGACCCTGAGCTACAGGAAGAGGTTGAGCAGCATAGAATTTTATTCCTTGGAGTACAGGAGATTGATCTTATGAGATCATGAGGTGAATAGACAGTGTGAAAGTACAGAGTAGATACACAATCTTTTTACCAAGGGTAAGGGAATCAAGAACCAGAGGACATAGGTTGAAGGTGAGAGGGAAAAGATTAAATAAAAATCTGTGTTGACGATGGGAAATCTGGTCCACGTGATAGACTGGGCTACCACTACCACTTTGCCCAATTTCTTGCAGTCATTGGCAGGGTGGAACAAATGGAGCAGTGGTAGGGGTGGCACAATGGCGCAGCGGTAGAGTTGCTGCCTTATAGCGCCAGACACCCAGATTTGATCCTGACTACGGGTACTGTCTTAACGGAGTTTGTACATTCTTCCTGTGACCCCATGGGTTTTTTTAAGGATTCCTACAATACTCTAAAAACGAACAAGCTTATAATTAGGTTAATTGGCTTCTATAAATTGTAAATTGTCTCTAATGTGTAGGATAGTGCTAGCATAGTGCTGGCCAGCCAATAGCTGGTTGGCATGCTGTATCTCTAAAGTCTAAAGCTATTCCAAAACCAGTCTGTGAAGTAACCTAAGATAGACACAAAATGCTCGAGTAACTCAGCGGGTCAGGCAACAAATCTGGAGAAAAGGAATAGGCGACATTTTGGGTCAGAACCCTTCATAAGTATACTTTCAATGATCTGCTGCCTGAACTGCTGAGTATTTCCAGCATTTTCTGTTTTAATTTCAGATGTCCAGTTTTATTTAATTTTCATTAATATTATTCTACTGTTATGGTGGGATTGTGAACTCACATCTTTGGACCTGTTTTTAAAAGTTTTTTTTTCACAATTTTTTTCCAAACCATTGGATTGCTTGTCTATTAACAAGCATGTCCCATCTCACACACTCTGCAGGGTAATAAAATTTCACATTTCACAAGCGCCTTCTATTTTATGGCTTGGTCTCAAAGTGCTGCAAACAGCATCTAAGTAGAAATTCAGATGCCCAACTGTTCAAGCAGGTGTTAAATGGTCCTCTAACACTGAAACAACATTATTTTAGTTTATGATGTATTATAATTTGGTTGGGTGATTTTTCTTAATAAAGACAACAAACCTCTTTGATGTTTATTTCATAATGCTTTCTTTACAGGCTGTGAATATTAGAGTACCAATATTTAACACCACTGCAAGACATGACTGGGGCTGCTGTTTTAATAGAGAATTTAAGTGGCTCATAATCCTTACTCAGCAGTTTTGTATAAATATGGTAATATATGCACCATGTTACATTGGTGAGTGGAAAACTGCATGGATATAAAGTCTTTCAATTATGTTTGTGCGTTGATCCATGTACAAATGCACAATCATCCAGTCGCTTTACCCTCTGTGTGTTGCTATTGAAAAGGACGGCACGGTGGTAAAGCAGCAGAGTTGCTGCCTCAAGGGGCTGTCCCACTTGGGCGACATAATTAGAAGAGTTTGATAAAATGACATATTGAAGACCTCCTTCGACTATGTAGAAGACCTCCTTCAACCTCATAGAAACATAGAAACATAGAAAATAGGTGCTGGAGGAGGCCATTCGGCCCTTCAAGCCAGAACCGCCATTCATTGTGATCATGGCTGATCATCCCCTATCAATAACCCATGCCTGCCTTCTCCCCATATCCTTTGACTCCACTAGCCCCTAGAGCTCTAACTCTCTCTTAAATCCATCCAGTGACTTGGCCTCCACTGCCCTCTGTGGCAGGGAATTCCATAAATTCACAACCTCTCTGGGTGAAAAAGTTTTTTTTCACTTCAGTCTTAAATGACCTCCCCTTTATTCTAAGACTGTGACCACTGGTTCTGGACTCATCCAACATTGGGGACATTTTTCCTGCATCTAGCTTGTCCAGTCCTTTTATAATTTTATATGTTTCTATAAGAACCCCCCTCATCCTTCTAAACTCCAGTGAATACAAGCCTAGTCTTTTCAATCTTTCCTCATATGACAGTCCCGCCATCCCAGGGATCAATCTCGTGAACCTCTCGTATTAGGTTGGGACAGGCCCTTTAGAACACCAGAGACCCTGGTTTATGATATGATATGATATGATTAAACTTTATTCATCCAATGAGGGAAATTGATCTGCCAAACAGTCAGTACACAACAAGGTACACAAAAACTTAAAATTAAAAGTGAAAACAAAAAGAAAAAGACAAGTGACTATAGGCTGGCTGCCGTGTGCTCAACGCCTTAACCGGAACGAACAAACAAATAAACAAGTGAACGCAGGCTTATTCCTTGGACAGAGGATTCTAAAACTAGAGTGCACCTCCCTCCCCCACACCAGCTCCCCCTTTGTTCTCCCACCATCCCTCACGGTGGTCCCCCCACGCCGGGTCTCCATTGTCTTCAATTCCCCCCCCCCCCCCCCCCCCCCCCCCCATGCTCATCGACCGTTGATCGCGACCCCATTGTCGGTCTCCGAGGCTCCCATTACTGTCGGCTCCCCCCCCACACCACTGAGGCACCTGGTTCCGCCGAGGTCCCCCCCCCCACACCACTGAGGCACCTGGTTCCGCCGAGGCCCCACCGCCGTCCAAGCTCCCATCGCCATCGCCGAGGATCCCATCACTGCCGCAATCCTGACTACAGCTTGTTTGTACGGAGTTTGTACGTTCTCCCCGTGACCCGTGTAGATTTTCTCCGTGTGCTCTGGTTTCCTCCCACACTCCAAAGACGTACAGGTTTGTAGGTTAATTGACTTGGTACAATTGTACGTTGTCCCTAAAGTGCAGGATTAGTGTTAGTGTGCGGGGGGGTCACTGGTAGGCGCAGACTCGGTTGGCCAAAGGGTCTATATCTGCGCTGTGTCTCTAATCTAAACTAAAAAAGGGTACAATTTCTATGAATTCTGTTGACTCATTCAAAGGAATGGCACAGTGGCGCAGTGGTAGAGCTGGCCCCTTACACTGTTAGAAACCTTGGTTCGATCCTGACCTCAGGTGTTGTCTGCACGGAGTTTGTATGTTCTCCCGGTCGGTTTCTTCTGTGTGCTCCAGTTTCCTCCCACATTCCAAATGAACAAATCTTCTCCAAAGATGTGTGGGTTTAGTTTAGTTTAATTCGTTATTGTCGCCTGTACCGAGATCCAGTGAAAAGCTTTTTGTTGCGTGCTATCCATTCAGCGAAAAGACTATACAGTACATGATTACAATCAAGCCGTCCACAGTGTACAGATAAAGTGTGTAATGCTTAGTGCATAATAAAGTCCAGTAATATCTGATTTATAATAGCTCGAAGGTCTCCAATGAGGTAGACAGGAGTTAAGGATCGCTCTCCAGCTAGTGAGAGGTTTGTTGGTTAATTGGATTCAGTGAATTGTGTGTAGGATGTGAAACTGGGATAACACAGAACAAGTGTATGGGTGGGTGATCGTTGATCAGCATTGACTTGGTGGGCTGAAGGACAAGAAACAAGAACTAAAACTTACACTCACGTGAACGTACACTCAGGCAGAGAGAGAGCAGCTATAAACCAGTACTTATTGGTTTATTCTTTAAAAAAAGACACAAAGTGCTGGAGTAACCCACCGGGTCAGGCAGCATCTGTGGAGAACATGGATAGCTTTGTTCCGGATCAGCACCTTTCTTCAGAATTTTATTCTTGGTGTGTGTAGCAAGGTACAGTGAAGAATGTTGCTTTGCTTGCTATCCAGGAAAATCATATCAATGAATGAAGAGTGCTGTGGGTCAGGCAGTGTCTATGGGGAGAATGGGCAGATGACGTTTTGGGCAGGGACCCGAACGGGGGTCCCTACCCGAAACATTGTCTGTCCATTCCCTCCACAGATACTGCCTGACCTGTTGAGTTCCTCCAGTACTTTGTGTTTTGCTCAGGATTCCAGATTCTGCAGTTTCCTGTGTCTCCAAATAAGACCAGATATGAGTATGTCAAGTTGTATAAAAGAAACAATATACATGAGAGCCAAATACAATGTGAGGCAGCAGCTCTACCAGATACCCCTCTGTGACACCCATTTTTATTTCCCTTCAATATCTATGAAAACCAATATCATTTCATCATTTAAGTATGTATCCAGTGCTGCTTTAGAAACTTCTAGTGAACTTGCCTTCACTATCCTTTATGGCAATACATTCTAAATAAAAAAAAAGCTCTTTAATGAAGATATATATATTTTTTCCTTATGCCTTCTGAGGTTCCTTTGCCATTTATCTTCATTCTTTGTTCATCAACCCATCTCCCACAGGAAATAGTTTCTCCTTATTCACTCTGTCAAAGCCCTTCGTGGTTCCAATCATGACTGTTAAATCTCCCATAACCTTTGCTGCTGTAAGAAAATTCAACTACATCTTTTCCCAGGCTCTCAGCAATCCCAAGATTACACAGACCTTTCATTAGTTTGAGTATTAGAAATATAGTGCTGAACAGGACTTTCAGCCCACGAGTCCATGCCAGCCAGCGATCCCTGTACATCAGAACTATCCTACACACAAGGGCCAATTTACAACTTCCCCAAAGTCAATTAACCTGCAAACGTGTATGTCTTTGGTGGATTATATGGTGTTTCTATGAGCCCCCCCCCCCATCCTTCTCAACTCCAGTGAGTAAAGACCCAGAGCACCAAACATTCATAATACATCAACCCAAACATCCCCGGGATTAGTCTCCTTAACCTCTCTGGACCCTCTCCAATGCCAGCTGATATGGCGCCCAAAACCGCTCACAATACTCCAAATGTGGTCTGACCACTGCCTTATAAACACTTTGCATTACATCCTTGTTTTTATATTCTAGTTCTGTTGAAATGATTGCTAGCTAGGATAAATAGATCAGTTATGTTTGAATGGTGGAGTAGACTCAACGGGCGGAATGATCTAATTCTGCTTCTATGTCTTATGGTCCTTGTATTTGTCTTCATTACCACTGATTCAACCAATGAGAGGTGGAGCAGGCCAGGACTAATCCTTGGAGCGCAGGAGGATGAGGGGTTATGTTATGGAGGTACAAAATCATGGGTGGATTAACACGGGTAGATGCACAGAGTTTCTTGCCCAGAGAAGGGGAATCGGGAACCAGAGGACATCATTTTAAGAGGGGGGGGAGGGGGGGGGGGGGGGAGAGGAACCTAAGGGGTAACCTTTTCACACAAACATTTAGACAGGTATATGGATAGGACAGGTTTAGAGGTTTAGACTCCGAGCATTTACTCCGAGAACGTACCAACCCCGGACAGACTGCAGCCAAAGTCAGGATGGAGCCCAGGTCTCAGTAAATGTAAGGCAGCAACTTCACTGCTGCACCACTGTGCAGACTCAATACCTGTACTCTATCATTCTGCTTACCTGTCTACAAGTGAAAGCTTTCCATGCTTCAGTGGAAAAGACAAGAGAAGCAGAACCTGGCATATTAAATCCTTCCAAGGAAACAATGCACATTGTACAACAGGAACACCAATAACTTTAAGACTGGTGTCTCATTAATTCTGGAATAATCCGGGAGTTTGCAAATTGCACAGTGTGTTGTGTACCTCTTACTGCTGACTGATGGCTCATTAGGAGAAACTCTTTCACATGTTGGAGTTACCAACATTTAATGTCTTGTCCAATTTTATCCAGTCGCTGTCATCACAACATATTGCAATGAAGCCTTGTTCAATATTTGGGGAGTAGTGAAGACTGACATTAATGAATTAGTTTCTCTGTTTTCAGTTTCAGTCTTATGCAATTCAATGGGAAAAGGTTTTATTTAGTTTAATTTAGAAATACAACGTTGAAACAGGCATTTTGGCCCAATGAGTCTGCACCGACCAACGATCACCCTTTCATTATTGTTTAAATACATTGTTCAACAAAGAAGTGGGCATGGCACGGTGGCCACAATTTTTACCGGTCCCAATTAACCTACAATACTGCATGTCTTTGGGATGTGGAGAGAAACCGGAGCACCCAGAGGAAACCCACGAGGTCACAAGGAGAAAGTGCAAACTCCATACAGACAGCACCTTTGGTCAAGAATGAACCCGGGCCTCTGATGCTGTGAAGCAGCCACTCTACCACTGCACCACTGAGCCTCCCATTAAGGTCTGAAGTCTAAATTCTTTCATTCAGTTTAGTGTATTATTTTCATGTGTTAATTGGGCTTAGGTTTAATATTGCTCAAGATTGCCCCCTCGATGTACTGGAGCGGCTCCCAATCCCGGTAAGTCCCATGCCATTGCAGGACCTCCTCCGTCACCCTCGACCAGCTCAGCCCACAAACAGACGTCCCTCTCCTCACCTCGTCGACCGTGAAGGCGTTGGAGGCAATACCCCGGTTCCGCTCCTGCCGACCCGTCCTCGCATCCGTCATCGCCAGCAGCTCCCTCCTCCTCGACCCCCAGTCTTCGGGGCCAAGCTCGGCGGTTTCCGAGCTTCCCCCCTGCAGTAAATACTTACTGTGCAATAATTTTGTTTTTGCAGCTAACAAGGAGCATCTGGGACATTTCCAGAAGCTTACACGGCCTGGCATGGTACAAGTGAATGTAAATTGCCCCTGGCAGCTCCATCACACTTCTCGGCAGCCTCCTGTATGCTGAGTTGTCACACACACTAAAAGCACCTCCGCCTGATTTGCTTCAGCTCTCATGACAGGGAGATGGGCCCAACAAAACACAGTGATCAGGAACAAAACCTTTCACAAAAAGATCAGGTCAACCAGAAAAATAAATTGCAGTTCTTTATGTGTAGGAAGGAATTGCAGGTGTTGGTTTGCACCGAAGATAGACACAAAATGCTTGAGTAACTCAGCGAGTCAGGCAGCATCTCTGGAAAAAAAGAAATAGGTGATGTTTTGGATCTTGAGACTAATAGTCAGGGGAAAGGGAAACTAGAGATATGCAAAGGTACAAAGAACAAATGAAGGAAAAGTAATCAAAAGGGCAAATCAAAGCCAGCAACGATGATCAAGGAAATGTGGAGCCCATATTTGGGCTGGGCGGCACAAGTGGTACAGCGGTAGAGGCTCTGCATAACAGTGCCAGAGATCTGGGTTCAATCTTGATTATGGGTGCTGTCTGTATAGAATTTGTATGTTCTCCCTGTGACCGCCTGGGTTTTCTCTGGGTGCTCCAGTTTCCTCCCATACTCCAAAGGCGTACAGGTTGGTAGGTTAATTGGCTTCGATAAAATTGCAAAATGATCCCTTGTATGTAAGATGGTGCCATGGTACGGGGATCACTGGTCACTGTGGGCCGAAGGGCCTTTGCCGCGGTGTATCTCTAAGCTAAAAACTGAGCTAAACTAATATCCCTCATAGCTCTTTGCATCCAAGTACCTGCCTACATACCTTTTAAGTGAGGCAATTGTCCTTACCTCTATCACCTCCACCGGCATCTTGTTCCAGATAAGTTTACTTTAGTTTACTATTGTTACCTGTATTGAGGTGCAGTGAAAAGCTTTTTTGTTGCGTGCTATCCAGTCATCTAAAAGAATATACATTATTTCAATCAAGCCGTCCACAGTGTACAGATACAGGATAAAGGGTATATCTTTTTGTGCAATATAAAGTCGATAAAGTCGAATTAATGATAGTTCAAAGGTCTCCAATGAGGGGACAGACAGGACTCATGGTCAGGGCTGAACACGGGTCCCTGGCACTGTAAGGCAGCAACTCTACCGGCGTGCCACCATGCACCACTCTATGCATAGAGATTAATGAGTTTTACTGTATTGCACAATACTTTTTTGATTTTATTAGTGGGTGGACTTTATCCCATTGTGAACATCAAATTAGAATTTATTTTGTTGTGGGTGGAATGTGTGAAGGATGGCTATTCAATAACTCTCTTTTGTCTGTTTACTCAGGAGCAGAATGCTACACCTGCATATGTCTGGCTGGTAAATCTCATAGTTGAATTTACTGAAGAAAGTTAAATAAAAATTCTCATTAGGCAAATGTTCCTGATTTAATATTCTGAGCACAAATATTTTTGAATGATCAGAATTCAAAGATAGTAGATGAATAAAAGGCTACTAACTCAAAATAGATGAAATAATGTTATAACAAATTAGGGTGACATTTCTTTGACAGAAATCTGGATCAAGCCAACCCATTAAATTAACTTTTGTCTAACAAACAGGCAAGAGGATTTTAGGAATATATGTACATTAATAAAAATAAAATCCTGCAGTTGCGGGAAATCTGAAATCAAATCTGAAAGGGAGTAGAAGCAAAAGTGGAGTGGTGTGAAGAGGTGATCAATAGTCAGCAGAGATTCAGCGGGCTGAAGTGCCTGTTTTCTATCTTGTTTCTTTTAATCAGAAATGCTGTAAAACACTCAGCAGGTCAGGTAGTATATGAAAAAAAGAGAATAGGAGTTAATATTAATTTTATCAGAACTGGAAAGAGATAAAATAAGTTATTGAGGAGGTTGGTGGAGAGAGGGATAGGACAAAGGGAATACCTATGACATGGTAAGGTCAGGTTGGGTGTCAGTACAATCTAAATTATATCAACTGGTTGATTGACTAATGGGGCTAATTAGAGAGAAAGAATGGGTGGCACAGTGGTAGAGTTGCTGCCTTACAGCACCAGAGACTTGAGTTTGATCCTGACCATGGTGCTCTCCGGTGAACAATAAACATTAGGCCATTTACAGTGTGAACACTGATAAAGGAACATCATAGTGTCAAATCCATTATGTAGGGGGCAGAAGGTGAGGCTATGTTAATGAAGAGAAAATACCTAAACCAATATGGCAGAAGTATTAAAGTTATATATTCTGACCAAGGCATACCATATTAATGTGCTAAAACTGACCAAATATTGGGGAAGCCAAAACCATTTTATTCTAAAAGGACATAAAATGCTGGAGTAACTCAGCAGGTCAGGCAGCATTCCATCCCACACGCCAAAGATGTGCAGGTTAATTGGCATTGGTAAAATTGTAAATTGTCCCCATTGTGTAGAATAGTGCTAGTGTACGGGATGATCACTGGTCTCGGTGGGCCTGTTTCCACGCTGTGCCTCCAAAGTATAATATCTGGACCCGTTCTCTACCTGAAATGTCACCTTTCCATGTTTTCCAGAGATGCTGCTTGATACGTGGAGGGAGGGACAGAGGAAGGAAGGAAGGAAGGGAGGAAGGAAGGAAGGAAGGAAGGAAGGAAGGAAGGAAGGAAGGGAAGGAAGGAAGGGAAGGAAGGAAGGAAGGAAGGAAGGAAGGAAGGAAGGAAGGAAGGAAGGAAGGGAGGAAGGAAGGAAGGAAGGAAGGAAGGAAGGAAGGAAGGAAGGAAGGAAGGAAGGAAGGAAGGAAGGAAGGAAGGAAGGAAGGAAGGAAGGAAGGAAGGAAGGAAGGAAGGAAGGAAGGAAGGAAGGAATTGATTAATTATATAAATCATGTTTCTAAGGAAAATGCTGATATTGAAATTGGTTCCATTTAATCTCAAGATTCTATTAACTGGTTATAAGTCATGAAGATCAACATTACCTTTCTGCTCTCCGTGTAATTAAGTCATAATTCTCTACTATATAAACCGGTTTCATGTTTTGTGGCAGCGAATGATGTACAACCCTTGGAGACATTGTGGAAGAGACAAATGAAGATATTTGGATAAAATGTTCTTTGGCTTTAAACTATTACTTGTTCTTACCCATTGTAACAACTTGTACTTCGCAAGCACCTTTCAATTAGCAGAGGTTCCTGGGTGCTCTATCTTTATCTGTCAATCCATAGATCTGAACATGAAAATCCAGGTGTGTATGAAGGAACTGCAGATGTTGGTTAATACCAAAGATAGACACAAAATGCTGGAAGAACTCAGCGGGTCAGGCAGCATCTCTGGAGAAATGGAATAGGTGACGTTTCGAGACTCCAGACTTCAGACTCCAGGGATTTTCAGCATCCTTTCTCCGACATAGAACGGTCTGTCCTCACCAGAGACCGCCCATAATTTTATATTCTTCTATCAGATCTTCCCTCAACCTCTGTCATTCCAGTGAGGTAAACAAAAATAGCTGGAAAAGCTCAAAAGATCAGTCAGTATCTTTGGAAAGAGAAACAGTAGCATGTTTCATGTTGCCAAATTTTCTGTTTCAATTGCAGCTAGATATTCCTTTTCCTCAATAGATATTCCTGAATAGATGATAGGTTTAAGGTGAGAGGGGTATGATTTAATAGGAATATGCGAGGCAACTTTTTCACACAGAGGGTGGTGGGTATGTGGAACGAGCTGCCAGAGGAGGTAGTATAGGTTACACGCTTACTGCTGGTGTATTTCAGGAGGTCAGGCAGCATCTCTGGAAAAAAGGAATATGTGACATCAGATTGAAGAAGGGTTCCGACCCAAAACGTCATCTATTCTTTTTCTCCAGAGATGCAACCTGACCCACTGAGTTACTGAAGAAAGGTTCTGACCCGAAACATCATCTATCCTTTTTCTCCAGAGATGCTGCTGATCCGTTGAGTTACACCAGAGGTTTATGTCTATTTTTCGGTATAAACCAACATCTGCAGTTCCATCCTGCACAGCTACTATAGGTTAATTCAAAAGTGTTTTATTGTCCTTAGTCCCACCACACAAAGCAGTGATCTTCATACACTAGTTTGATTCGATATATAGTTTGATATATATTCATAATTGGCTTTTGTAAATTGTCCCTAGTATGTAGAATCGAACAAGTATACAGGGATCGCTGGTCGGCATGGACTTGGTGGGCCAAATAGCCTGTTTCCACACTGCATCTCTAAACTAAACTAAACTAAACTAAACCATTAATGTGCAGAATATAGGATGATAGAGAGTAGCAGAGGAACCTTTCTAATGTGACAAAAAAAGGGGAGAATGACTAGATGGAAAACATTCTGCTGTCTCTGAAGGCCAAGCCCATAAAACCTCCACTGTTTAATGCTTTTAACCATGTTTCTTGGTTGTCTGGTGCATATATGAAGTGCTGCATATGCCAACACCTCAGCTCCCAGCTGAAATTCTACCTCAGAGGACCTGACCAACATTAATATCTCTGGAAAGAGGCTGTACAAAAAGGTTACACGTGTATGTAAAAAATATATTTAAGAGCTTAAGAGTCTGAAGGAACAGGAAAAAGCCATTAGGCATAACAAGTGGAGCTGTTTCAGGTAGGTCATCTTTATGTACTTATCTCCTTTCTGAACCTGTCAATGCTTTGTTTCCAAAGACAATTCTATGAATCCATTCATGCAATCTTATTCCATAGTTTTCTTACTATATACATAATTGCAAATGCTTGATCAATTGAAGGATACAACATGTAAACTGGCCCTTCAGCCCACCGAGTCCACGTTAACCTTTCAGGTGATCCCATTTGGGCACCATGTTACAGGCAAGATGTTGTCAAAATGGAATGTGTGCAGAGAAGATTTGCAAGAATGCTGCCAGGACTCAAGAGCCTGAGCCATAGGGAGCAGTTGAGCAGGCGAGGACTCTATTCCAAGGAATGCAGGAGGATGAGGTAGAATCTTATAGAAGTGTACAAAATTGTGATGAATAGATTGGGTAACTCACAAAATTTCTTGCTGTGGGGGGGAGGGGGGGGGGGGGGAAGAAGAACAAAAGGAGGAACCAGTGTGCTTTTTGACTGTCAGCGCCGTAGGTGGCCGCTATTTGTTTGCATTGGGTAAGCAAGCAATTAATTTCATTGTGCCCAGTCATTTGTGACATAAAGTATTCCTATTTCCTATTTCCTAACTGGCATCAGATGAAGAAAGAATGACGTAAAATGTATCTATATACAATTGATTAAGATTGCCATTCGACTTTGGAGATACAGTATGAAAATGGGTTCTTCGTCCCAGTGAGTTAACACTGCTCATCGATCATGCTTTCACACTTGTTAAATTAGTTTAGGGATGCACCATGGAATCAGGCCCTTCGGCTCACCGAGTTAACACCATCCATCAATCACCTGTTCGCACTAGCTTAGTTTAGTTTAGTTTAGTTGAGAGATACTCCGTGGAAACAGGCTCTGCGGCCCACCGAGTCTCCGCCGACCAGCAATAACCCCATACACTAGTTTTACCCCTCACAGTGGGGACAATTTACACTGCTGCACAGTGCATGTACTAGAGAGTAATGTTAAATCTTGAGGTAGAATAGAATTATAGTTACATTACATTAGAAACGGCACAGTTGTGCAGCTGGTAGAGCCATTGCCTCACAGCGCTAGAGACCCAGGTTCAATTCTGACCTCAGGTGCTCCATGCGGGAGTTTTCACATTCTCCCTGTGATCGTGTGGGTTTTCTCCGGGTGCTCCTATTTCCATGTTATCCCACTTTCTCATCCACTTTCTACAAACTAGGGGCAATTTTACAGAGGCCAATTAACTTACAAACCTGTACATCTTTGGAATATGGGAGTTAACCGAAGCACACGGAAAAAACCCATGCAGTCACAGGGAAAACATCCAAACACCATGCAGATAGGATGCGTAGACAGGATCGAATCCTGGTCTCTGGCGCAGTAAGGCAGCAACTCTACCGCTGTACCACTTTGTTGCCTAACTATCGTCTGCCTATAAAATCCAGCTTCATTATAAAATATCTTCCTATATTTGTAAATGTAAATGAACAAGATACATTTTTCTAAAGATACACACAAAATGCTGGAGTAACCCAATGGATCAGGCAGCATCTCAGGAGAAAATGGACAGGTGAGGTTTCAGGTCGGGTACCTTCATTAGACTAGTCTTCAGAGTGTGGGGATGGTTCTCGACCCGAAACATCACCTATCCTTTTCTTCCAGAGATGTGCCTGCGCCGCTGATTTACTCCAGCGTTTTGTGTCTATCTTTGGTAAAACTAGCACCTGCAGTTCCTTTTTATTGTATTATAAATGTTTCTAGTTATAAATGGAATCAAAGTCTGATAAATACAACTGAAACAAGTTAATATATTAAATATCAGAATTACATATTTCACTTTGTACTTGGAATATTGAACAGTGTGCGTAAGTAGATAATCCTTTTTATTAACAAATCACTCGTTTGACAAATAGTCAATACTTTTCTGACAAATGATTTGTTTTTGTGTATAATTTGGAACACTGATCAATAGAGCATGCCGAGCAATTTTAGCAAATGATGAAGTGATTTGAATATTATATCGCAGCAGGGATAAAGAATTAATTATTAATCAAGCTCATTTTATTAACTAATATTGATGACTGAAAAGCTGTTTAATATTTCATAGGGCTTTGATTGGTTGGAAATAAGTTTTCTTTCAAAGAGTTTTAATTATTTATGCTTAGAAGTCGCATTTCTTTTTACAAATCTGCCTTTAATTTCAAACTTGCTAAAAAATGTTCTTTGTTCGACATGTCATAAGCTTAATTTATCAAATACCGCAGTAAAAAGTGCTGGGCTAGATTAAAACTGAAGAAAGAATGATGGCTATGTGAGAAAAAGTGAGAAAGGAGGCTTTTTCTGTTTGGCTGCCAGTGACTATTAGTGTTCCACAGGGGTTGGTGTTGGGGCCGTTATACTTCACATGGTATAATCAATGATTTGGATGATGTAATTGATGGCTTTGTGGCCAGGTTTGCGGATGATATGAGAATAGGTGGAGGCGCAGGTAGTGTTGTGGAAGCAGGGACTGTGGCAGAAGAACTTGGACAGGTTGGAAGAGTGGGCAAAGAAGTGACAGATGGAATACATCGTAGCAAAGTGTGATTATGCACTTAGGAAGTAGGAATAAAGGTGCGGACTCCTTTCTCAATGGGGAGAGGATTCAGAAATCGGAGGTGCAAAGGGACTTGGGAATGCTGGTGCAGGATTCCCCAAAAGTTAATTTGCAAGTCGAATCAGTAGTAAGGAAGGCAGATGCAATGTTAGGTTTTAATACGAGAACTTGAATATAACAATGGGGATGTAATTCTAAGGCTTTATCAGGCACTGGTCACGTTGCATTTGAAGTATAGTTAACAGATTTGGGCTCCATATCTGAGGAGGGATGTGCCAACATTGAAGAGGATCAAGAGGGAGTTTGTGAGAATGATTCCGGGGAATATTGGGTTAACATATGATGAACATTTGACAGCACTGGACTTAGAAGTTTAGGAAGAACTAGACTAAGTGCAGACCAAGTTTAGGAAGAATGTAGGGAAACCTCATTGAAACTTACTGAAGAGTGAAAGGCCTGGTTAGAGTGGACGTGGAGAGGATATTTCCACTAATGAGAGAATCCAGGACCAGGGGCCTCAGAATAAAAGATGTACCTTTAGGAATTTCTTTAGTCAAATTGCGGTGAGTCTGTGGAAATCATTGCCACAGAAGGCTGTGGAGGCCGTCAATTGATATTTCTAAGGCAGAGATTGATAAATTCTTGATTAGTACGCATATTAGGGATTATGGGGAGAAGCAGGAGAAGGAAAGATAGATCAGCCATGATTGAATGGCAGAGCAGATGATGGGCCAAATGGTCTAATTCTGCTCCTATCAAGTTCAAGTTCATGTTCAAGTGAGTTTATTGTCATGTGTCCCTGTATAGGACAATGAAATTCTTGCTTTGCTTAAGCACACAGAAAATAGTAGGCATTTACTACAAAACAGATAAATGTGTCCATATACCATGATATAAATATATACACACATGAATAAATAAACTGATAAAGTGCAAACAGCAGAAAGTGGTTATTAATAATCTGAGTTCTGTCTGAGCCAGGTTTAATAGCCTGATGGCTGTGGGGAAGTAGCTATTTCTGAACCTGGTTCACCTATGAACATGAACTTATTAAAGGTGTGTCGGAGACTTTTGATAAAAACGGAACTCAGAACACTTTCTGCTTTCTTTAATATCGAGGGTGATCCCAAATATTTCCCCAGCCAGACATTTCTGATAGATTTAAGGAACTTGCAGATTAGAGAATAGAAAATTATATTTTCACCGTGTTTCTTGTTCTCAGCAGGTCCCAATGAAATACTGTTGATGTTACAATTGAAAAGGTATAAGTGTAATATTTTCCAAATGCGTTCTTCATGAGGGATTTGCATTGTCACTGTGTGAGGCTGAATTCATTATCTTCCTAGTGAGAGAAAAATTCACAGGGAATTCACCTCCCTTGGCGGCAGACTTCTGTAATGATGAAGGTTGCTTCGACATAACATTTTTGACATTCTACTCAACTTTCATGTCATATGTAGGCAATCTTTCATTTTTAATTATTGTTAACGGCTGTTGTCTTAAAAAGGTTCACAAAATCTCTCAAGAAAGAGATAGGACACAAGGAACTGCAGTCGCTGGTTTACCAAAAAAAGAGACACAAAGTGCCGGAGTGACTCAACGGGTCAGACAGTGTCTCTGGAGAACATGGATAGATGACTTTTTGTGTCGGGACACTTCATCAGAGATGGGAGCATTTTACATCAATAACTCAAACAGTATGTCATATCTCAAAGGAACACATTGATTGATCGAAAAAAACCAGCATTGAAACAGGCCGTTCAGCCCACCGAGTCCACGCCGACCATCCATCACCCGTTCACACTACTTGCATAGAACATAACTGTACAAGAGGAGCAATTTGCAGAGGTCAAATTAACCTACAAACCCACATGTCTTTGGGATGTGGGAGGTAACCGAAGGAAAACCACGTGGTCAAAGGGAGAACATACAAACTCCATACAGACAGCACCGGTAGTCAGGATCAAACCCAGGTCTTAGGATTCCTAGGTTAATTAGTTTCGGTAGAATTGTAAATTGTCCCTAGAGTGGAGGGTAGTGCTAGTGTATGGGGTGATTGCTGGTCGGCCTGGACTCGATGGGCTGAAGGACCTGTTTCCACACCATATCTCTAAAGTCTAAATTCTAAAGAACACGGCAGAACAGTGGTTAAAGCCCTCCGTCCTTAGTGAAGGAATACTATTGTCTGTACCTCATGTGACCTACAGTATATGTGAACCCAGACCTACATTGTTAACTATGTTCTGAAGTGACCTGGCAAGGCTCAAAGTTCAAGACCATTAAGGGACAAGCATTAGATCCTGGCCTCCCTAATCACACCATGTCCATAAATGGATTAATTACTACAGTCCTTATGTTCACAGGTTTAAAGTCCAACTTTTTTTTGGCTTCAATGGTTTTGTTAAATTAACATTGATAAAATGTTTTGTCAATTTAGCAACACTCTGGTATCTAATTCTCAGGGATTTCCAACAAGTTGTTTATGGGGCAGTGGTTTCACTGTACAATTTACCTGCTTATAAGTGAAAAGGTTTTGGGTTCAAAAAGAACTCCAGAGAGTTGAGCTGGACTGATTCCTCCCAAACGCTCAATAATAAAAATATCTAATTCTAAGACATGTCCACCACCAATATTTCATCATCCTTGGTTCCTGAGCCTTCCTGGATTATCCGTTTTGCCGCACCAATGAAGGTCACGGACTCCGATAGGTCCGCCGAGGGTCCAAGATGCCGGCTCGCAAAGTTGGCCGTGGAATTCGGCTATAGGAACAGATCGTCCGGCTCTGGCCAGGCCGGAGTTCCAGAGCCCCGGCATTGGGCACAAATTTGACCCGCTAATCGGCCATGGAAGTCCGGATGAGGTTGGGATTGGCTGCTTCACCTGGCCTTGGCGCCACATTTTTGGGGGGATACCAAGGAAGGATTTCAAGTGTTCTCTCAAAAATCTGTCTGGATTAAAGGAGGTGCTAGATCATCAGGTGCCTGAAAATAGGTTGCGGACCAGTACTAAGTGAGGGAGAGCGGAAACGGGGAAACACCAATCTGTTACCCAGTATCACCAGAAAGGAAAATAGAATCATAGTCATACAATAGACAATAGACACTAGACAATAGGTGCAGAGTAGGCCATTCGGCTCTTCGAGCCAGCACCGCCATTCAATGTGATCATGGCTGATCATCCCTAATCAGTACCCCGTTCCTGCCTTCTCCCCATATCCCCTGACTCCTCTATCTTTAACAGCCCTATCTAGCTCTCTCTTGTAAATATCCAGAGAACCTGCCTCCACTGCCCTCTGAGGCTGAGAATTCCACAGAATCACAACTCTCCGTGAGAAGAAGTGTTTCCTCATCTCCATTCTAAATGGCTTACCCCTTATTCTTAAACTGTGGCCCCTGGTTCTGGACTCCCCCAACATCAGGAACATGTTTCCTGCCTCTAGCGTGTCCAAACCCTTAATAATCTTATATGTTTCAATAAGATCCCATCTCATCCTTCTAAACTCCAGAGTATACAAGCCCAGCCGCTCCATTTTCTCAGCATATGACAGTCCAGCCATCCCGGGAATTAACCCTGTAAACCTATGCTGCACTCCCTCAATAGCAAGAATGTCCTTCCTCAAATTATGCGACCAAAACTGCACACAATACTCCAGCTGTGGTCTCACTAGGGCCTTATACAACTGCAGAAGGACCTCTTTGCTCCTATACTCAACTCCTCGTGTTATGAAAGCCAACATGCTATTCGCTTTCTTCACTGCCTGCTGTACCTGCATGCTTACTTTCATTGACTGATGAACAAAGACAACCAGGTATCGTTGTACTTCCCCTTTTGCCAACTTGACACCATTTAGATAATAATCTAATGGATAACCTCACATTTACCGACATTAATGTGCATCTGCCATGCATCTGCCCACTCACCCAACTAAGTCACCCTTCATTCCTGTAGCATCCTCCTCACAGTTCACACTGTCACCCAGCTTTGTGTCATCTGCAAATTTGATAATGTTACTTTGAATCCCTTCATCTAAATCATTAATGTATATTATAAATAGCTGTGGTCCCAGTACCGAGCCTTGCGATACTCCATTAGTCACTGCCTGCCATTCTGAAAGGGACCCGTTAATCCCTACTCTTTGTTTCCTGCCTGCCAACGAATTTTCTATCCATGTTAGCACTCTACCCCCAGTACCATATGCCCTAATTTTGCCCACTAATATCCTAGGTGGGACCTTATCAAATGCTTTCTGAAAGTCCAGGTACACTACATCCACTAGCTCTCCCTTGTCCATTTTCCTAGTTACATCCTCAAAAAATTCCAGAAAATTTGTCAAGCATGATTTCCCCTTCGTAAATCCATGCTGACTCGGGTTGATCCTGTTACTGCTATCCAAATGTGTGGATATTTCATCTTTTATAATTGACTCCACCATCTTCCCCACCACCGATGTCAGCCTAACTGATCTATAATTCCGTGTTTTCTCTCTGCCGCCTTTCTTAAAATGTGGGATAACATTAGCTAGCCTCCAATCCACAGAAACTGATCCTGAAAATTCTCGCCAATGCGTCCACGCTTTCTAGAGCCACTTGCTTAAGTACCCTGGGATGCAGACCATCAGGCCCAGGAGATTTATCAGCCTTCATTCCCATCAGTCTACCCAACACCATTTCCTGCCTAATGTAGATTTCCTTCAGTTCCTCCGTCACCCCAGATCCCCTGGCCACCAGTACATCAGGAAGATTGTTTCTGTCCTCCTTAGTGAAGACAGGTCCAAAGTACCTGTTCAACCCATTTCCTTGTTCCCAAAAATAAATTCACCTTTTTCAGACTTCAAGGGTCTTAACTAATTTTTTCCTCTTCACATACCTAAAGAAGTTTTTACTATCCTCCTTTATACATGCCCTTCAGCTCAACTAGGAGGAGGAGCCATCTTGAGGAACGGCTGCTAACCAGCAGCCGTCCGTTTTAACTCACTTTTTTTCAACTTTTAGTAAGTCCTGTCCTTTGTCTGTTGGAGAATGGACTTTTTAATGTGGGGGGAAGGAGGTAATTATACTTCTAGGTCCCTACCTGGTCGGTGAGTCATCTTTTTCTCCGGGCTGCCCCGTCGACCCGTCCTCGTGGCCTACCAGCGGGCGTGGAGCGCAGTTTCCTGGCGGGGACCGCCCAGCACCTCGGCTTCGGTGGCGGCACAGCGCTGGAGCGCTATCGCGGAGCGGAGCGGGCGATGCCTTGCCTGGGTCGCCGCGCTGGATCAACGCGCTGGAGCTCCGGTGAGCTGTGACCGACGAGATCAACACCTCCGGGCTGCGGATCTGCGGAGCGGGCGGCGCCGACTCTAACATCGGGAGCCTGGGAGCTCCAGGCCGGCGCGGCCTTGTCGGCTTTGGAAGCCGCGGTCCCCAGCTAGGAAGCGGCTGTTCCAGGTTGCCCAGCCGCTGAGAGGACTCTCCCGATGCCGGGGCAACACCACCCGGTGAGAACGGCCAGGAACATCGGGCCTCCGTAGAGGCAATTGCGGTGGCCTCAATAGGCCTGACTTTGGGTGAACTGGGGATGGGGACTGGACATTGTGCCTTCCCCCACAGTGGTATCCATTGTAGGGGGATGATTTTTTTGTCTGTAAGTAAACATGTTAGTCTGTGTCCAAGATGGCTGTCGGAAGGGAGAGTGGACGCTGGCGCGCTTTAGCTGCCGCTGCTCTCTTTTCACATTGTGTTTTTGAGTTTTGTTGTCTTTGGATTGAATTCTGTTTTAATTTGTGTTTCTGTGATGTCTTTATTATTTATTTTATTCCGATTATATTTATGTTTTATTATTCTTGTTAATCTCTGTAAGGTGTCCTTGAGATTTCTGAAAGGCACCCAAAAATAAAATGTATTATTATTATTATTATTATTAACTCAGTGTAGCTTAGGTTAAAGGTATAGTATGGAAACAAGCCCTTTAGCCCACCGAGTCCTTACAATCAGCAATCACCCATACAGTAATTCTATTCTACACACTAGGGACAATTTACAGATGCCGATGCCAATTATCCTACAAACCTACAGGTCTTTGGAATGTGGGAGGAAACAAGAGCACCCAGAGAAAACCCATATGGTCACAGGAAGAGTGTGCAAACTTTGTAAAAACAGCTCCATTCCGACCAAGATGCACCATCTAAGCTTGTCTAAAGCTAGTCTCCCTAAACCTCTCCAATCTATGTACCTGTCCAAATGTCTTTTAAATGTACTTATTATACCTACCTTAGCTCCTTCCTCTGGCCTCTTGTGTCTTATGTCTAACCACCTACTGTGAAAAAAGGTTGCCCCTTAGGTTCCTATTAAATCATTCCCATTTCACCTTCAACCCATGTCCTCTCAGAATCCCTTGCTCAGGGAAAAATACTCTGTGCATCCATCCTATATATGTCCTTAATTGAGACCTAAGGAACTGCAGCTGCTGGTTTACAAAATAAAGACACAATGTGCTGGAGTACTTTCAATATGGGGCAACATCTTTGAAGAACTAAAAATATCACATTTCGGGTCTTGACCTGAAACATCACCTGTCTATGTTCATCAGAGATGCTGCCTGACCCAATGAGTTACTCCAGCACTTTGTGTCCTTTTTAGGGTGTAACATTTATGTTTTGTGTGTTGTCTGAGTCTTTGTGCCTGTGATGCTGATGCAAGCCAGACTTTGAGCCTGCACCTCACTGTACTTGTGCCTGCACCTCACTGTACTTGTGCCTGCACCTCACTGTACTTGAGCCTGCACCTCACTGTACTTGTGCATATGACAATGAACCCGACTTGTCTACGTTTAAAACTGTATAGAACAGTACAGCACAGAAACACACCCTTCTGCCCACAATGTTTTGTTCCGAACATCATGCCAAGTCAAAATGATCTTGTTTGCCTGTACATGATCATGATCACTCTATTCTTTGCACTTCCCTGTACCTATGTAACAGCCTCTTAACTCCCACTATTGTTTCTGCCTCCACAACCATCCTGCAATGCGTTCCAAGCCGCTACTACTCTCTGTGTTAAAAAAAATTTCCCCACACTTCCTCATTGAACTTTTCCCCTGGAGTCATAGAGTCAAAGAGTGATACAGTGTGGTAACAGGCCCGTTGGCCCAACTCACCCACACCAACCAACATGTCCCAGCTACACGAGTCCCACTTAACTGCACTTGGTCTATATCCCTCCAAACCTCTCCTAACCATGTACCTGTCCAACTGTTTCTTAATCGTTGGGATAGTCCCAGCCTCAACTATCTCATCTGGCAGGAACATAAAAATGCTGGCGAAACTCAGCGGGTGCAGCAGCATCTATGGAGCGAAGAAGATAGGCAACGTTTCGGGCTGAAACCCTTCTTCAGACTGAAGAAGGGTTTTGACCCAAAACATTGCCTATCTCCTTCGCTCTATAGATGCTGCTGCACCCGTTGAGTTTCTCCAGCATTTTTGTGTACCTTCGATTTTCCAGCATCTGCTGTTCCTTCTTAAATTCCTCATCTGGCAGCTTGTTCCATACACCCACCACCCTGTGTGTGCAAAGGTTACCCCTCAGATTCCTATTAAACCTTTTCCCCTTCACCTTGAACCTATGTCCTCTTCCTCTGGTCCACAATTCCCCTAATCTGGGCAAGCGACTCTGTGCATCTAACCTGTAGCTCTGCCCTCTAGTGTTGGACTTTCCGGAAGAAAAGGTTTTAACTGATTACCATATCTATGCCTCTCATAATTTTATATAGTTCTATCGTCTCCCCTCAATCTCCGACATTCCAGAGAAAGCGATCCAAGTCTATCCAACCTCTCCTTATAACTGAAATCCTCTAATCCAGGCAACATTCTGGATAACCTCTGCACCCTCTCCAAAGCCTCCATAGCCTTCCTGTAATGGGGTGACCAGAACTGCACCCAAGGGCAGAATGGTGGTGCAGCGGTAGAATTGCCATCTTACAGCGCCAGAGACCCAGGTTTGTTCATGACTATGGGTGGTGACTGTACGGAGTTTGCACATTCTGCCCGTGACCTGAGTTGTTTTTTCTCTGGGTGTTCTGGTTTCCTCCCACACTAGAAAGGTACATGTTTGTAGGTTAATTGACTTGATAAAATTGTTAATTGCCCCTAATGTGTGTCGTATAGTGTTTGTGTTCGTGGATCACTGGTCGGTGCGGACTCTGTGGGGCCCAGGGCCAGTTTCTCTATCCCTAAGCAAAAGTGGCCCAATCAAAGTCCTTCAGTGCTGTAACATGACTTCCTGACTCTTATATTCAATGCCCTGAGCAATGTTGGTATTTTCCCTCGCAACAGATTATGACAAAAAACAGTGAATAGGGATAGGCAGCAGCAGTAGTAAATGGGTCATTTTACTTCGGAGTCACGTGAGTGACTACGTGAAGAACCCCGCCAGGACGCATGTGTGTATTGCGAAACAGTCAGGCGGGGTGGAATGACGTTCCCCCGCAGCGGCAGTTTTAAAAGCCGGAACCTGCAGGTAAGAGTTACTCTGCGGGTTTTTGTGTGTTGCCCATACCGATTTACAGGTGGCGAGCATGGACAAGTCGAAGAAAGCAAAGAGGGCTGCGACAAAGCTGGTGGGGTAGGACCGCGGAGTAGCGGGCAGCCAGCAGCGGCCAGCGGCACTTGAATCACCGATAATGGCATCAGCTGTGCCCGATGTCGCCTCTGCACCGGCCAGATCCACTCCGCGGCCGGGCGGTAAGGCAAAACAGAAAACTAACAAAGTCGTGGACTCAGATGAGTCCGACTTTGAGCAGCCGCGGGCGGCCAGCGACCGTGAGCGCTGGAGCCGGATGGAGCGGTGTGTGGAGCATTTGCTCCGACGTGACAGGCTCCGGGAGATGGAGTCGAGTCACTGTGGGCTCTATGTAAAACCCATAGCAGCACCTCTTGTAGGGCTGCACAGTGCTTCTCCCTCATCAGAGGGGAGCACTGGGGGTCAGTACTGGGCTGATCCTGAAAAGGGGTTTGCAGAAGAGAAATCAAGTGTGCAGGGGGTGCAGGAACATGAGAATCTACTGGACATGGTGTCCAACTTCATACAGCCAGACCAGACTGGCCAAAACCTGGAGCAAAAGCTAGCTGCCAGTATAGATTATATGTCCTTTAACCAGCTACAAGAACAGGCTGTATTGGACACCACGTCAAGACACCTGGCGGGCAACTGTATATCCCTGAATGTTCCAGTAGTAAATACTTGTATATGGAAACATGTTGGAATAGGAGTTAGAGGCATGGATATCAAACTCCAAAAGGTATTAAAACTCCTAACAGCAGGGATAACAGCATTCACCCACACAGTGGATGAGAAGGACATGTCCCAGGCCCAACAGGATGCACTGGCACTGCTTTGCAACACTCAATATGAGATAAACAGCATCAGGAAGAGTGCCATCCGACCTACTTTAAACCCGAAATTCGTGGGTCTGTGCAAACCTGGAAACGTAAAACCACCAATACTACTATTTGGAGGTAGCCTATTGAAGCAAGTCAAGGAGCTCGATGAGGAAGCAAAAACCCTGGGACTCATAAAAGGGACTTCATCAAAAACCCACTACGGCCATAGAGAGCACCCCTACGCACCCACCAGTAGAACAAGACCGACTGGTGAAAGCTCGAAGGTCCGGTACACCAAACATGAGTCTTTTTTAGGCCATGGCCCAGGCCGGCCTTCTTGGAAGATACGCGAACCTCCAACATCAACCAAACCACAAACCCAGACACCAACGCCTCAACATCAACGAAGGATTTACAACAAGAAGTAAACCTGCCACTGGTAACTATGGAGGTAGGTGGGTCTGGTTCCCTATAAATTGCAGGGAGCATGGCGGTTGGGGGGAGATTACACTCCTTTCTGGATGCATGGAGTATGTCAACTACCGATATTTATATTTTAAGCAGTATCCAGGGATATACAATATAATTTATACACGTCCAGCCCTTCAGTTCAACATATACCGAACCGAATGTTCGTACTTTCCGGTAAATAAAAATCAAAAGCGCATGCTGAACTGGAGCAGTTTTACGCAAAAGGTGTAATTGAAAAATCCCAACACGAACTGCTAGAATTCGTGTCCAATATCTTTATCAAAAACAAAAAAGATGGTGGTTGTCGCATCATCATAGATTTGACCAAATTGAATGCATTTGTACAATATATTCATTTTAAAAAGGAAACCTTTGTTACTGCTAAACAATTGTTTTCCAAAGGTTACTTCATGGCTAGCATCGATTTAAAAGATGCTTACTATTCAGTGCCTATACGAGGTGACCACAGATGTTACTTAAAATTCAACTGGATGGGACAGCTCTGACAGTATAGAGCGCTGCCAAATGAGTTAACATCAGCCCCCAGGCTGTTCACAAAAATGTTGAAACCAGCCCTAGCGTTTCTACAGAAACGGAAACACATGGTCATGACATATCTAGATGACATACATATTGTGGGCAAAACTTTGGAATTGGCCAAACAAACTGTAACAGCCACAAAACAGTTATTTGAAAAACTGGGGTTTATTATTCATCCAGTTAAATCTAAATTAACGCCTTCCACTACTATGGACTATTTGGGGTTCACCATTGACTCAGTTCACATGTTGGTGACTTTGCCAAAGGGAAAGGCTATAGACTCAATAGAGGCTTGCAATAACCTCATTGACATCAGTAAACCGTCCATCAGATTGGTAGCAAATGTAATTGGCAAAATGGTGGCTGCTTTTCCAGCCACACAATTTGGACCTTTACATTACCAAAATTTACAGAGAGCAAAAATACAAGCACTCAAAATCAATGCTGGTCATTTTGACAGACCAATGAAGTTACCAATCAAAGCGTTAATGGAACTAAAATGGTGGATAGATAACATTTTGTTTCAATCCAATCATTATCGGCAACCCTTCTATGGTGCTACAAACTGATGCCAGTGCACTTGGTTGGGGTGCCACCAATTCCATCTCCAGCTGTGGAGGTAGATGGACTGCTCAGGAGGCATCATTATTACTAACACTGGGCATAAACTACCTGGAAATGTTGGGTGCATTCTATGGCCTAAATCCATATTGTACTGGGTCATATCACCAGCATGTTAGACTACAGATTGACAATACCACCGTGGTAGCATATTACAACCACATGGGTGGAAACAAATCGACATCATGTGACAATCTGGCTAATACAATTTGCCAGTGGTGAAATTTGGATATCAGCTACTTACCTACCAGGTAAACTAAATTTAGTGGCAGACACTAGGTTTTCACGCAAATTTAATGAAAACACCGAATGGATGTTGAATAAAAAAGTATTTGCTGATATTACAGCACGATATGGAACACCAGATATCGATATATTCACATCCAGGCTTAATCACCAGTTATCAAACTATATTTAGTGGGAACCAGACCCTTGGGCAGCGGCGACAGATGCATTTTCGCTGCATTTGGGGAAATTGTTTATTTATGCATTCCCTCCTTTCTGCCTCATCAGCCGGGTATTAATGAAAATACAGCAAGGCTCTGCGTCTGGTATTTTGGTAGTACCCGATTGGCTTACACAACCATGGTTCCCAGTGATACTGAACATGGTATTAGAACCATGTATCACCATCCCGAATAGACCAGACTTATTGGTTCATCCCGTAACAAGGGATAGCCACCCATGCCATAACGATTTGAATTTATTAATTTGTAGAGTTTAAAAATACCACTACTACAGCTGAGACTGACGGACCGAACAGTGAACATGATTTTGGCGGCCCACAGACAGTCCACCAAAAAACAGTATCTGGTCTATATCAGGAAGTGGGAGATGTATTGTCACAAAAACAGCATCACCTACAGAGATATGAAGATCCCGTCTGTTCTGGAATACTTGGCAGACCTCCATTATGATGAGGGGCTCAGTTATAGTGCCATCAACTGTGCCAGAAGTGCCCTATCAACTTATCTATGGCAAGGAACAGAGCATCACTCTGTTGGGACTCACCCACTGGTAACAAAACTTATGAGGGAAATTTTTAATACCAATCCCCCAAGAACCAGGTACTCACAAATATTGGATGTGAGTATTGTCCTGAAGATGCTCAGGAATTGGTCTTCAGCAACAGCTCTGTCCCTACATAGACTGACATTAAAAACAGTCATGCTAATGGCATTGGTCACGGCACAAAGGGTACAGTCATTACATAAATTAAGACTGGACAACATGACTTCTTCATCTGAAAATATTACGTTTCATATTTATGAATTAGTAAAGCAGAACAGACAGGGATCAGCAGGCCTCAATATCTAATTTAGGTCTTACCCAACAGATGATCGTCTCTGTATAATAAGACATTTGTCGTCATACATGGAGAACACGAAAATCATCAGAGGCAATGAGAAGGCACTTTTAGTCAGCCATAAGCAACCACACAAAAGAGTGACTCAAGATGGCTGAAACAGGTTCTCATACAGGCTGGAGTGGATGCTAATATTTTTAAATCTCATTCCACCAGGGCTGCAGCTACATCGGCAGCTATGCAGTTGGATGTACCAATGGACCAAATCCTCAAGGCAGCAGGATGGTCAGGGGAAAAAACATTCCAACTATTTTATCATAAACCAGTCATGAAACCTGGAACGTTTGCAGAAACAATTTTAAGTTCTGTAATTTAATTTACCCCATAAATAGGGGCTATAATTTTGTGTTAATAAATTTCATGGATTTAAATGTCGGATTCATGTCAAAATTATGTTGACACAATTCCTCCTACAGTTATTAAGGCAGATGTGATGCATGGACTCGTTTCCAAAGCATGAAATCACAGCTTTGAAATCTTCACGTAGTCACTCACGTGACTCCGAAGTAAAATATAGGGGGCGCTGTCTTGTGTACGGTTGCCCAGCCAGCAGCTGTCCTGTCCTTTCATCTTTTTTCCTTAGTTTTAGTTAGTTTAGTGTTTTGTTTTAGGAGTTCTAGCTTTTTTTATGTGTGGGGGAGGAGGGAGGGGAGGGGGAAACTAATTTTCAGGGTCCCCACCTGGTCGGAGATGCAGCTTTTCTCCAGGCTGCACTCTCGACCCGTCCTCACGGCCTAACAGCGGGCCTGGAGCGGCGTTCCTGAGGGGATCGCCCAGAACCTCGGCATCGGCATCGGCGGCACCGGCACCGGCATCGGTGGCATCGGCAGCGGCGGCACCGGCGGCGGCACCGGCATCGGCATCGGCGGAGCTGCGTGTCTGAGGTAGGCGGTGCAGCGCTGGAGCGCCATTGTGGGGCGGGCGGTGCCTTGCCTGGGTCGCTGAGCTGGAACTGCGGTGAGCTGGGTCCGTTGCGGAGCTGCGGGTCTGTGGAGCGGCTGCGGGTGGCGGCGCTGAACTTTCCAACGGGAGCCTGGAATCTCTCGATGAGATTGCCAGTTGAGCTCCATTCGGCGCGGCCTTGTCGGCTCCGGAAGCCACGGTCTCGAGTAAGGAGGCGGCCGTTTCCAGGGTTCCCATGCCGCTGAGAGGACTCTCCCGACGCCGGAACAACATCACCCGGCAAGAACGGCCTGGAACATCGGGCCTCTGTAGAGGCAACTGTGGAGGCCTCAATTGGCCCGACTATGGGGGAACTGGGGTCGGGGACTGGACTTTGTGCCTTCCCTCATAATGGGAACCATTGTGGGGGGATGTTTTCATGTTAAAGTTCTTTAGTATTGTCATGTTTGTATTCTTTTTTTTCTATGTGCTGCATTGGCATAACAAATTCCACCAGCCTGGCTGTGTGGTCATTAAAATCAATCAAATCAAATTAAATAGTAAGATTAAACGAGAACTTACCAGTTCGAAGTTTGATCGTTATTTTATGAGGAGTACGTTGAGGGAATACGTGCCCTCCGCTCCCACCCATGATCATATACTCAACTGGTATTTCTTTCTCTAATCTTACTATGTTTAAGTCATTACAGTTATCTGTGATTTCACACCGCTGCTTTGAAGAATGACACACATGCGTCCTGATGGGGTTCTTCTTCATGTATTCCCTCAACGTACTCCTCATAAAATAACGATCAAACTTCAAACTGGTAAGTTCTCGTTTAATCTTACTATTTTTCATCATTGCATTCAAATCTATCGACCAACCTGAGGACATCACACTCAATAGTCACATGCGGCTGAACTCAGCTTTCGTGAGACACAGCTGCTTCAAGAATACAGGGCACAGTAAGAAGAATAAGAGACTGCAAATAAGTCAATGCAGTTAACTCAGCTGAATATAATCAGACTGACAGTTTAGTGCGGCAATCATGTGTATTTTTACCTCTGATTAGCCTAATATTGGAGTTACCACGTGTGTATAAAACCAAAAAACAAATATACCATTTTGCTTAATCCATGCACATCAAGGCCAAACGTTGATTGTTCTAAACACAAACTACCTGTAATTGTGTAAATTATAATTGTTCACACAATAGCATGGAATCAGGCCCTTTGACTCACCGGGTCCACGCCGACCATCGATCACTAGTTCTTTGTGTAGGACCAAACTGCAGATGCTGGTTTACACCGAAGATAGACACTAAATGCTGGATTAATCCAGTGGGACTGGCAGCATCTCTGGATATAAGGAATGGTTGATGTTTTGGGTCAAGTCCCTTCTTCAGACTGAGAGTCAAATGAGAGGGAGACACAGAGATATGGAAAGGTAAGGTGCGAAAATAAGACATCAAAGGGGACAAAGCTCAAGGAAAATGTCAAATAGATCACTGATAGCTTGAGGAAGGTGACAACGAAACATAAAATGTAATCAAGGGGACAGACAGACTGATCGGAGGACTAGGATGGGGGAGGGATGGAGATCAGCATAAGAACATCACACTCACATATGGCTGAACTCAGCTTTCCATTCCTCCCTCATCCTAGTTCTCCGAGCAGACTAGAAGATAGATCAGCCATGATTTTTTAATTTAGTTTAGTTTAGTTTAGAGACAGAGCACAGAAACAGGCTCTTTGGCCCACTGTGTCTGTGCTGTTCAGTGATCCCCGCACACTAACATTATCCTACATAAACTGGGACAATTTACAATTTTACCAAAGCCAATTAGCCTACAAACATGCACGTCTTTAGAGTGTGGGAAGATACCAGAACACCCGGAGAAAACCCGCATGGTCACGCGGAGAATGTACAAACTCTGTACAGACAGCACCCGTAGTCAGGATCAAACCCGGGTCTCTGTTGCTGTAAAGCAGCAACTCTACAGCTGTGCCATCATGCCGCCTACATGGCAGTGTAGACTTGATGGGCTGAATGGCCTAATTCTGCTCCTATGAACATGAATTTATAAAAGGCGTGAATTGAGGTGCTGATGCTAGTGGAAGGGATGTAGGTGGAATAAGGGGGGATGGAAAGGGGGCGGCATAGTGGGAGAAATGGGGGCCCATCCTGATGGGGAACAGAGAAAGGAGAGGGGTAAAATAACAGGGGGTATGGGGGCACAGTAACTCGAAAGGCCATTATCTCCTGGGTTATGTAGTTTAATTTAGAGGTTCATCGTGGAAACAGGCCCTTCGGCGCACCGAGTCCATGCCAACCAGCGACTCCCACACACTAACACAATTTCTAATTGTAAATTTACAACATAATTTTACCGAAGCCAATTAACCTATAAAAAAACCTACGCAGTCACAGGGAGAACGTACAAACTCCATACAGGCAGCACCCGCAGTTAAGATCGAACTCAGGTCTCTGGCGTTGCAGCACCGTGCCACCCCTCGAGAGACCGAGAGACAGGATGTGGGTTTGTGGCAAAATCCATTTTTGGCTGGTGTGGATATAATGAAGCAAGAGGTCTTTTTTATGCTGCAAATTTGTATGATTCTCTGAAGAACCCCAATGTAAAAATATGTTCAATTTCTTCAAGCAGAACCAAATCAAAACCTTAGAGCATTCCTCCCCTTGCAGCCTTGGTGAGGCAAGATGTGAAGCTCCAACTTTGTGATAGGTCCAATCTACAGAGAAAGATTTTTACTGTGGTCTTAGCAGATTAAACTTCAGAAAGCCTGGAGTACAAAGTTTGTTGCAACATTAGGGAGATCAATACTCGGCAAGTCTTTCATCTGCACTGGGAGAGTTTGCTTTAGGCTAGAAACAGAAAATTAATTTAACTCTTGGACAACGTGGAAACTGTTTAACTGTTTATTTTTAACAACTGAAGCAGAAATATTGTCCCAACGGATGCCTGCAAGAAGCCTGTCATGCAGACTACATTATGCATGTTAAAATGCTGCGGGGAATGAGGCCCTTCACCCCATCGAGTCTGTGCCACCCATCATCTATGTTGATGATCTATCCCATCTTGAGTAAAACAAAATGTGCTGGAGGTACTCAGTGGTTCAGGCAGCATCCGCGGAGAGAATGGACAGGCAACGTTTCTATTTGAAGTAGGGTCCAGCCCCAAAATGTCACCTGTCCATTCCCTCCACAGATGCTGCCTGAACCGTTGAGTTTTTCCAGCACTTTTTGTTCTGGTCACGATTCCAGCATCTGCAGTTCCTTTTGTCTCCGATCCTCACCTGCCCATTAACACTAATAGAACATAAGACATAAGACATATAACAGTAGAACACAGGAACTGGTCCTTTGGCCCACAATGTTTATGCCAAGTTAGAATGATCCCAAGATAATCACAAAGTGCTGGAGTAACCCAACGGGTCAGGTAGCATCACTGCATGGGAGACGTTTCTGGTCAGGACCCTTCATCACACCAAATTAAAATGAACAAATCTGCCTGTACTAATCTTATTTTTCTTCAATGTCATTTTTATATTCTGCCCATACATACCAAGGTACAGTACAGGCTCTACCACTCACCTTCACAGTGAGGACAATTATACAGAGGCCAATTAACCTACCGACCTGCATATTATTGAATTAGCATCGCATGGAACACAGAACAGTGCTGCACAGGAACAGGCCCTTTGGCCCACAATACCTATGTCGAACCTTCACAGTAAGGACAATCCCTCCATTCACTATACTGCCTCACTGAGGCCAATTAACCTGCCATCGACCTGCATATTATTGTAAAATTAGCATCCTTCATTAGAACACTAGAACAGACATTTCGCCATGGGCAAAAAAATAAATCGGCGACATTTTTTGAACAACATTCTTGAGAAGTGTCTGAGAGGTGTTGTGTAAATGCAAACTTTTCTTCCTAAATCACATGTTGCATACAATATGGGGACTCTTTGGACAGAAAGCAAACTACATAACAATATTCCAGTGTTCAATTTCTCCCTGCATTATTATCAATATATAAATCGCTTTGATTAATCCCTCCATTCACATGAACAATCCCTGTGCCTCACGATTTTTTCAGCATTCATAAAAAACCACTGTGCCATCTGCCTCCAATGATAATGTCTACAACAACCTACCACCCTTTAGCAAAGCGTTCCAGGCAACCACCTCTTCCTGTGTAAAAGAATTGCTACACACATCTCCTTCAAAACTTAGCCCCACTCACCTTGAAGCTGTGCCCTCTAGTCTTTGACATTTCACCATGGGGAAAAAAGAAATCGGCGACATTTTTTGAACAACATTCTTGAGAAGTGTCTGAGAGGTGTTGTGTAAATGCAAACTTTTCTTCCTAAATCACATGTTGCATTCATGAACAATTGTCATAATCTTAGCAGAGACTATCGCTGAAAACGGCAACTATTCCCGACCCACGTTGCAGTCGCGTGTAGAATGCCTGTAGGTTATTACACTCCAGCATTACCAACCAAATGTCGAAACAAGAATGTCTCCTAAATCAGTATACATGTACAGAGATCCAGAGGACGCGGCACAAACTTGCTGTACCATGACCTGTCAATCCTCGCTGGGTCGGCGTTCGCCCCAGACTCGTGTGTTCCGGCCGAAACGTGGGATTTGTAGGTTTCTGGCACTGTATTCTCCATATCTCTAAACTGAATCGCTGGTGTAGACCTGTCAGGGCCACTAGAAGGGCTGTTTCTGCACTATATCTCTAAACTAAACTTGTAGACCTGAGGCCACTAGACAGCAGATACTAAAATATTGAGCAAAAGAACAAAGGAAGGAAATCCTGTAACAAAGCAAAGTGCTGTAGGAACCCAGCGTGTCAGGCAATCTGAAGAAGGTCTTGACACCAAACGTTGTCTACCCATTACCCCCCACAGATGTTGCCTGATCCACTGAGTATGAGTCATATTCAGAGAGCATGGAAACAGGCCTTTCGGCCCAACTTGCACATGCCGACCAAGGTGACCATCTACACTAGCCCCCACCTGCCTGCTTTTGCCCCCTATGCCTCTAAACCTGTCCTATCCGTGTACCTATCCAAGTTGCCTGATCCGCTGAGTTACTCCAGTACTTTGTGTCTATCCTTTACCTCAGTTCCATGTTATCCCATTTTCTTGTCCAGAACCTACACATTAGCAGCCATTAATGCAGAGACCAATTAACCAGGAAACTTGGATGTCTGTGTTTCTCCAGCGCTTTGTGTTTTGGATGAAATGATTGTTGCATAAGACAGAAATTAATTCATTGAGGCCAATAAATCTGCTCTCATTTAATCAAAGGCCATCACTCAAGCAAAGACTGCTTACTTCTCTGACAATATATAACACAACACACACCTGGATTAGAATATCACCATTAAACCCTGTCACATCTGCCCTTTCAAAACTGACGAGCTATGACTGTGCTAATTGCTTTATAATAATCCGTTGGTGTCATTTGCATTCAATAATGGAGACCCCCTCGCGATTCTCTGTTTCAACCTGTCAGACATTGAGGTCAATGGTGTGACATAAATGACTTCTTCACAGCAAGATCTTGAAGTTACCAAGGCTACTTGCCTCAAAACTTCCCTCAAGGACTCAGAACCAAGTACAGGCAAAAATTAATCTTCAGTAAATGAGAGCAAGATTTTCCTTGTCAGGAGAAACATAAAATGCTGGAGTAATTTAACAAGTCTTTAGACTTTAGACTTTAGAGATACAGAGCGGAAACAGGCCCTTCGGCCATCAAGTCGGCGCCGACCAGCGATCACCCAGTACACTACCACTATCCTATCAATTAGGTACAATTTACAAATTTTACCGAAGCCAATTAGCCTACAAACCTGTATGCCTTTAGAGTGTGTGAGGAAAATGGAGAAAACCCATGCGGTCATGGGGAGAACATCATACAGGCAGCACCCGTAGTCAGGATCAAAGCCGGATCGTAAGACAGAAACTCTACCCCTGCGTCACAGTGCTGCCCTAAAGTAAAGAATAGCACTGCTGGGAGTTCACCGAACAATTCCCTGATGGAGACTTCAAGGCTTCAACCAGAAACTGGGGCACAAAATATTCAAAGATGCAAGAAATTGATTTTCTGCACAATTTACCAATGAAAAGTGCTTGCTATGCACTTGAATTTCTGGCGATCAATTTCCTTATTGAGAAGAAACAGGAGGGGTTCATTAAAACCCCACAACTGTGAGTTTTAAAAAGCATTTTTACGTTGCTAAAAAGCAAAAATCTCTTGATGTTTGTCCTTATTGGGAGCAGATCACAATGAGCGTAGCGTTAATGATACACTTTATGGTGGGGTTAATCCTTTCTGTACAGGCTTGTTGACATATGATAAAAGGCTGCATTGCCTGGGCTAGTTTTACAATCATGTACTATCAACTGAAAGAGGAATGATTATTTCAGTCTTATTTCACCAATCTAGGCTCCTTAAGGACACAAGGCCCCGTGAACAATTGCACTCTTTGTGGACTGACCTCTTCCCTATCACATCTGCTCGTTATAGAACAGAGGAGGATGTTGCAGAACTTGCAGTCCTGAGCTATTGGGAGAGGTTGAGCTGGCTAGGACTTTATACCTTGGAATGCAGGAGGATGAGGGGTGATCTTATAGATCATGAGAAGAATAGATAGGGTAAATATTTAAGGGATGAAACAGTGGGACATCGGTAGAGTTGTTGCCTTATGGAAGACAGAGACCCAGGTTCAATCCTGACTACATGTACAGTCTATACAGATTTTTTTATGTTCTCCCTGTGACCTGGCGGTTTTTCCCTGGTGCACTAGTTTCCTCCCATACTCCAAAGGTGCGCAAGTTTGTAGATTGATTGGCTTCAGTAAAAGTGTAAATTGTCCCTAGTGTGTACGATAGTGCTAGTGTAATGGTTGATCGCTGGTTGGCGTGGACACGGTATGCTGAAGGGCCTCTTTCCGTACTGTATCTCTAAAGTCAAAATGCCCCAGGCCTTTTACCCGGAGTGGGGGAATCGAGAAACAGAGGATGTAGGTGAAGGGGGTGGGGAAGATTAATACGAACCTGAGGGGCAAAGGGTGGTGGGGTATATGCAAGAGCTGCCAGAAGAGGTAGTTGAGGTAGGTACTATCAGAACTTTTCAGAGAACTTTGGACAGGTATGTGGATAGGACAGGTTTAGAGGGATATGCCAAACACAGGTAGGTAGTGTAGATGGGGCATGTTGGTCAGCATGGCAGCTTAGGCTCCACACTCAATTACTCTATGACACGTGGGTGGCATAGTGCACATCTGGTAGAAACATTGCTTCACAACGCCAGGGAGCCGGGTTCGATCCAGACCTCGAGTTGCTGTCTGTGTGTGTGTGGAATTTGCATATTCTCCCTGTGACCCAGTGGGTTTTCTTTGGGTGTTCCGGTTTCCTCCCACGTCTCAAAGATGTAGGGGTTTGTAGGTTACGACTTTAGACTTTAGAGTTAGAGCATTGGAAACAAACCCTTCGGCCCATCAAGTCTGCAGCAACCAGCAATCCCCGTACACTAATTCTATCCCACACACTAGGGACCATTGACTATTTTAGTGAAGCAAATGAACCTACAAACCTATACGATTTGGAATGTGGGAGGAAACCGGAGCACCTGGAGAAAACACTTGCAGTTACAGGGAAAACGTACAAAACCATAGTCAGCACCTGAGGCTAGGATCGAACGTGGGTCTCTGCCATTGTAAGGCAGCAACTCTACTGCTGTGCCACTGTGCTGCCCCTCTTGTTATAGAACACACTAGGGAGGCACAGTGGTGCAGCTGGTAGAGCCACTGCCTCATAGCACCAGAGATCCACATTCAATCCTGACCTCAGGCGCTGTCTTTGTGTGAGTTTATTCCGGGTGCTCTGGTTTTCTTCCACATCCCAAAAGACATGCAGGTTTGTATGTTAATCAGCCCTCTGTAAATTGCCCCGAGTGTGTAGGGAGTGGATGAGAAAGCAGAATAAATATAGAACTAGTGTGAACTAGTGATTGATGGTCGGCGTGGACTTGGTGGACCTGTTTTCACGCTGTATTTTTCAGTCAATCAATACATCAGCTTGACTCTCTCTCCACCACATGAGGGACTATGCCATTCTTTATCTAATGCAGCTGATGAACTCTCAGCTTGTATTCCCCCTGCTGTAGATTGAGATTGTCAGTCAGAATCAGTTGGTTCTGTGTTTGTGGGGAAAACGTTCCAGGTATTGACCAATCCATCTCAGCCTGCCTCAGTGGGAACACACTCCCTTTTGAGAATGTGGATTAAAATACAGGTTCACCACTGATTTTACAGCATCCTTGGTTCCAGAGCCTTTCTGGATTATCTATTTTGCCGGACCACCAGAGGTCACGGCCTCCGAGAGAAGTCCAACGGAACTGGAATGGTCTGCCTGGGCCGCTGGGGGGGGGGGAGGCAAGATACCGGACTCAAAGGTCAGTTATGGGAACGGAACTGCCGGCTCTGGCTGGGCCGGAGTTCAAGACCCTCGGCCGCAGGGGTCAAATTGGACTCGATGATCGGCTGCAGAAGTCCCGGTGAGGTCATGATTGGCCTGGCCTTGACGTCACATTTTTTTGGGTGACCTCCGGTGGGGATTTCAAGTATGCTCTCAGAATGTTGTCTGGATTAAAGGAGGTGCCGGACTACCAGTTGCCGGAAAATCAGTGGTGGACCTGTATCTCTCAAGAGAATGGAGGACATTTCATATTTCTTTGTGATGTAACAGGAAGATATTCAGCCCAAACTCAACATAACATAGAACATATTTGTCAGAAGAAACTGCCGAAGATAGACACAAAAAACGGAGGTAACTCAGCGGGACAGGCAGCATCTCTGGAGAGTAAGAATGGGTGACGTTTCGGGTCGTGACCCTTCTTCCGAATAGTTAGGGATAAGAGAAACGAGAGATGTAGACGATGATGTAGAGAGGTAAAGAACAATGAATTAAAGATATGCAAAAAAGTAACAATGATAAAGGAAACAGGCCATTGTTAGTTGTTGGTACACAAAAAAGCTGGAGAAACTCAGCGGGTGCAGCAGTATCTATGGAGCGAAAGAAATAGGCAACGTTTTGGGCCAAAACCCTTCTTCAGACCTTGTTATTGTTAGCTGTTTGTTGGGTGAAAACGAGAACTGGTGCATCTTGGGTGGAGCAGGGATGGAGAGAGAGGGAATGTTGGGGTTATTTGAAATTGGAGAAATCAATATTCATACCACTGGGCTGTAAGGTGGCCAATCAAAATATGCAGTCCTCCAACTTGCATTTAGCCTCACTCTAATAATGGAGGAGACCTAAGACAGAAAGGTCAGTGTGGGAATGGGAAGGAGAATTAAAGTGTTTAGCAACCGGGAGATCAGGTAGATTCAGGCGGACAGAGCGAAGATGTTCAGCTAAACGATCGCCCAGTCTACGTTTGGTCTCTGCAATGTATAAGAGTCTACATCTTGAACAATGTATACAGTAGATGAGTTTGGAGGAGGTGCAAGTGAATCTCTGCCTAACCTGAAAAGACTATTGGGGTCCCTGGACAGAGTCGAGGGAGGAGGTATAGGGACAGATGTTGCATCTTCTGTGGTTGCAGGGGAAGGTACCTGGGGAGGGGGTGGTTTGGTTGGGAAGGGATGAGTTAACCATGGAGTTGCGGAGGGAACGGTCTCTGCGGAAGGCGGAAAGGGGTGGAGAAGGGAAGATGATGTGTTCGGATCCCGTTGGTGGTGGCAGAAATTTCGGAGGATTATGTTTTGCATGCGATGGCTGATGGGGTGAAAGGTAAGGAATATAGGGACTCTGTCTCTGTTGAGTAGGGGGAGGGGAGCAAAGGAGGAGCTGCGGGAAGACATGAGTGAGGGCATCATCTATGATGGGAGAGGAAAACCCCCAATCCCTAAAGATTGAGGACATCTCAGAAGTCCTGGTATGGAACACCTCATCTTGAGCGTAGATGCGGCGTAGACGGAGGACATAGATCAGTGCAGCACAGGCCTTTAGGCCCAAAGTCTTTGTGCCAAATGTTGCCAATCTGAACAAATCTCCTCTGCCTGCATGTGATCCATACCCCTCCATTATCTGAATATCCACGTGCCCATCTAAAAGCCTCTTAATGCCATTATCATATCTACAGTCACCATCACCTCTGGCAGCACATCTCAGGCACCCACCACCATCTGTGTAAAAAACTTGCCCAGCTATTCACCTTAAAACCTTGCCCCCTTCACCTTAAAATGCTGACCTCAAAACCAACCCCAAATGATTAATAAACGAATGAATTCATTCTAAAATGATTTACAGCATCTCTATGATTCTGATGCTGTGGACTCTCTCCATTAATGTACAGGTTATGTCCTGTTGAAATGTACAACTTAAAGAGTTGGTAGAGTTGCTGCCTTACAGCTTCAGAGACCCATGTTCGATCCTGACTATGGGTGCTGTCTGTACGGAGTTTGCACGTTCTCCCTGTGACCTCATGGGTTTTTTACGGGTTCCCTGGTTTCCTCAAAATTGGGAATATTCCTCAACAGAGTGGAGAGGATGTTTCCAGTAGTGGGAGAGTCCAGGACCAGAGGGCACCGTCTCACAATAAAAGGATGTAGCTTTGGAAAGAAGATGAGGTGGAATTTATTTCGGCAGAAGGTGGTGAATCTGTGGAATTCATTGCCATAGACGGTGAAGGAGGCCAAGTCCTTGGGCATTTTAAGGCGGAGATTGACAGATTCTTCATTAGTATGGGTGTCAAAGGTTATGGGGAGAAGGCAAGGGAATGGGGTTAAGAAGGAAAGATAGATCAGCCATGATTAAAAGGTAGAATAGACTTAAAGGGCCGAATGGCCTAATTCTGCTCTTATGATTTATGAACATGAACTTAATCCACAGTGAGTATTGGCAGATTGCTTTCACGATGTCTCAGTAGGTTCCGTGTAAGCCAGGTTTGTTGTACATAGAACATAGAACATAAAACATAAAACATAGGACATAGACTCTAGAACAGTACAGCACAGGAAAAGGCCCTTTAGGCCAAATTGCTAGTACCAAATAAAATGTTAAACTGATCTCATCTGTCGGTACATGACCCATATCCCTCTATTCCTTGCACTTCGTTGCCTATCTAAAAGCTATTTAACTTGTAACTAAACACATTTTGTGGTTGTAGAGGCTTTGGAAAAGATGCAGTGCACTGTTTACCAGAATGATGTGTAGGTACTGCAAATGCTGAAGTTTTACACCGAAGATAGACTCCGCATGCCTGGCAGCACCTCGTGACAAAAGGGATGTGGTCAGGTTTCAGGTCAATTCCCTTCTTCAGGCTCTTCGGACTCTTCAGAAGAAGAATGAAGAAAGAGGAGTCTGAAGCAGCGATGGACCTGGCACCATGCTCAACACAGACATTGTATGCCAAAGGGCCTGTTTTTGTGGTGTATTGTTCTATGTTCTATGATAATCTTATTCAATTATGGAAAAGTCCAAAATAACAAGGGGATATTTTTGCTGTTTACACACATGAAACCATTTGTTACTAATAAAGTGTCTGAAGAAGGGTCTCAATCCAAAATGTCACCTATCCATGTCGTCCAGAAAGGCTGCCTAACCCATTGTGTGACTCCAGCACTTTGTGTCCTTTGGTGCATTAACCAGCATCTGTGATTCCTTGTTTCTACATTTTGACTGCTCCACTGCAAAATCTCCTCTGGGTATATCTACTTTGAGGAAATTCTCCTCGTCTCTCCAGCAGTCTGAAGAAGGATCCCGACCCAAACTATCACCTACCTATGTTCTCCAGAGATGTGGCCTAACCTGCTGAGTTAAATCAGCACATTGTGTCCATTTGCTACTTACCACTGTTCAAAACACACCAAATAAGATTCAATTTTTCTTTTGATCCATCAGTGGTACCTGACCACTTGTTGCTATTTTATTGCTCTGTTGTACTTCTTTTCTTAAAAAGCTATGAGAGTTGGTTGTAAAACAAAATGTTCCAGGTTACTAGGCACTTCAAACATTGTACAGGATGTTCAGAGTATTCATTTTACTGTCTCCATCATAACTCTTGTAATCTATTGTCATAATAGTGCAAAGAAACGCTGTAACATCGTTTCATGAATAATTTATCTCTGTAGTCAAAACTGTGGTATTAACTGCTGAGTTACTCCAGCACTTTGTGTTTTATTCACGATTGCAGCATCTACAGTTCCTTGTGTCTTTTTGTGATCCCTAATTGTCCAACAATCAAGGAAATGTTCCTGGAGTAGGCACAGTTCTCTGGAATGGCATGAGTGAGTGAAAACATGATCAAAGTGTATAAAAATATGAGGTGTTTCACAGCATGGAAATGTCAATGACGGGACAGAATAGATTTAATGTGAGAAGGGCAAAATTTAAAGAGAAGTGTCTCGAAGTAAGTATTTTACACAGAGGTGGTGTGTGCCTGGAACAGTCTGCCAGGGGTGGTGGAGGTAGCTGATATGTCAGTGATGTTTCAGAGACTTTTCAATTTTCAGATGGATATGCAGGGAATGGAGGGATATAGATCAAGGGAATATGCAGGGAATGCAGGGATCAAGTGGGCAGAGAAGATCAGTTTAACTTGACCATGTTTGGCACAGACTTAGTGAGCTGAAGGATCTATTTCCATGACTGTGTGACTAAAACTCAATAGGTCAGGCAGCATCCCTGAAGAATATAGATAGGTGACGTTTCGGGTTGAGATTCCTCTTCAGACCACTTCTGAAAAATTCCGCAGAAAGACTGTGTGGCCTGAAGAAGGGTCCCAACCCAAAACATCACCTGTTCATGCTCTTCAGTGATGCTTCGTGGTCCACTGAGTTACTCCAGCATTCTGTGTCTTTCATGCAGGAAGAGAAGAGGATCACATGCAGGCAGAGGAGATTAGTTTAACTTGGCATCATGTTTGGCACAGACTTAGTGGGCCAAAGGGCCTGTTCCTGTGCTGTACCATTCTATGTCCTGTGTTTTATGTAACAATGTACATTTTTTCTAATCTCTGTATACACTGGAATAGAACTAAAAGTTCTCTGATCGTAAATCAACTGTACAAACAGTCAACTAGTAAAGAGCCTCAGGCGACGTCTAAGGCAGAAACGGAGAGCTTGTTTAATCCAAGTACTAAGATACAATGAAAATACACTGACATCTCTAAAACCACTGCTTGGCAAGTACAGCTAATCAGGATACGTGTGCGGGATGTCAACGAGACCCTGAAGAAGGAATTGACTTAATAATCAATCACCTGGCAATATCAAGTTATCAGAAAAGCACCCCTTGGTCAGAAAAGGCTGTCTCTCTGATATTGACCCTTGAGATAATTTATGACTTGGGTCTGTTTCTATTGGGAACTAAGGCTATTATAAATTCCAAAATAGGTCAATAATGCAGTGATGTTGAAGAAAACTAGGCTTTGGTTTTTTGATTTATTTAGTTCCATTGGGAATATTCTATTTGTTATTAGATACTGTACGTGTTATGGAGATGGTATTCAGATCGATTAACCCTTTTGTGGGAAATGGCTCCATATGTACTTATAGAGTCATTCCACTCTGGAAATGCAAGGGAAATTTGTCGGCACCAGAAGAGTGGTGACTCTTTGTGTACGCATACTGTCTGCTGTATGATTTTACCGTATTGTATGCAAAAACAGAGAGTTTGGCTGTACCTAGGCACACGTGACAATAAAGTATCATCATCGTCAAGGGACTTGAGAGTGTTGGTGCAGGATTCCCAATAGGTTAATTTTCAATTTGAATTGGTTGTAAGGAAGGAAAATTAAATGCTACCATTTATTTTAAGAGATCCAGAGTATAAAAGTAGGGATATAATACTGAGGCTTTATAAGACACTGGTCAGACACATTTTGTGAACAGTTTTGGGTCCCATATCTGAGGACGGATGTGCTGGTGATGGAGAGGGTCTGAAGGAGCACAAGAATAATCCCAGGAATCATTGATTTAACATATGATCGGCACTGGGCCTATACTCACTGAAGTTTAGAAGGATGAGGGGGAAACGTCATTGGAACTTCCCAAATAGTGAAAGGCCCGGATAGAGTAGAGCGGTCGACACAAAATGCTGGAGTAACTCAGCGGGACAGGCAGCATCTCTGAAGAGAAGGAATGGGTGATGTTTCGGGTCAAGACCCTTCTTCAGACTGATATCAGGGGAGTGGGAGGAACAGAGTAAGAATGTAACCGGAGAAATGAAGACTGGTGGGAGAACTGGAAGGTTGGAGGGGATAGAGAGAGAGGGAAAGCAAGGGTTATTTGGAGTTAGGGAAATCAATGTTCATACCGCTGGGGTGTAAATTACCCAAACAAAATATGAGCTGTTGTTCCTCCAATTTATGCTGGGCCTCCCTTTGACAATGGAGGTCAAGTCTGGCCCAGGTCAGAAATTCAGATTGGGAATGGGAGGGGGAGTTAAAGTGCTGAGCAACTGAGAGATCAGGTAGGTTAAGATGGACTGAGCGGACGTGTTCAGCGAAACGATCGCCGAGCCTGCGTTTGGTCTCGCCGATCCACAGGAGCTGACACCTGGAATAGCAAATACAGTGGATGAGGTTGGAGGAGGTTCAAGTGAACCTCTGCCTCACCTGAAAAGACTGTCGGGGTCCCATGGATGAAGTCAAGAGGGGAGGTAAAGGGACAGGAGTTGCAGCTCCTGCGGGTGCAGGGGAAAATACCTGGGATGGGGGTGGTTTGGCTGGGAAGGGACTTGTTAACCAGGGAGATGCAGAGGGAATGGTCTCTGGTTCCATTTTCATAGTCCAGTCCAGTCCATGCGCTCATTCTCCTGGAGTGGTGCCCGATCCAGGCGAGCCCCAGGCTGCTGTAGGGCCTCCAGGCATTGCCTCTGTCCGGATCGTCCAGTGAACCGTCGCCCCTCTCCTCGCCCGGCCACCTCCAGCCTTTGTGCCCTGGGGGCGCCTCCCGCAGCCAATCTTGAGGGCGTGTAAGGTAAGACACCGGTTCATTCTGTTACCGGACCTTGCTCTCATGTCCACCATTGCCGGCTCCCTCCGACCTCCTCTCTGGGTCTCCAGTCCTCAGGGGACGAGCAGGGACCACGGCAGGTGGCTATCTCAACAGGCCACGGCCCACCAGTCCTCATGGCCACATGGCCCTCAGAACTCACTCACAGAGAATGAATGTCAAAGTGTAGCTGCATTCTCGTGGATCGAGATCTCTCCCTTTCACCCTGAGAGCGACAATTAATTGTCCCTGGTGTGTAGGATTGTGCTAATGTACGGGGATTGCTGGTCGCTGCAGACACAGTCGGCCAAAGGACCTGTTTCTGCCCTGTATCTCTAAACTAAACTAAACTGAGCACTGAATTGAGTTTTTGACAACAATCTAATAAACTCCGTATTTGTTAAACAAACTGAGGTTTAAGACCCTAAGCAGGATTAGAACTTGCATCATTTGCTCAGGCATCCAGAGTACTGCTTGGGTAACACAATGCTGCTGTCATATCACAAGCAGGTTTATTATTAGTCCAGCAGAGTAAGTGCCTCAGCTTCCCTCGATCAAACTGAGCAGCAAAACAGCAGTAGCCTTTATATTGTGCAATAATTCATGGGGAAACTAAATACTACGAGCACTTAAAACCTGGGAACGCGGCAGATAAAGCTTCATGCACTTTGCTGAGCAGAAATTGATCAGCTCTCTGCTTGTAAAACTCAACAACTGTAACAGGGCCCTGCCTGTCATTGCTTGACTCTTGCTTCAGTGTCAATTGGTTGATCCATCAGTGAAAGAAAATGCTTGAGATCAACGCTGGTCTTCAACTGAAGCAGTGAACTGCGAAGAACTACTACTTCACTGAGTTCCTGCACTAATGGGGGAAGGATAATGTACACACTGGTAAACTCCAGGAGCTTTTATGAGAAAGCCTTACATTAAAAATAAATGCTCCGCTTCATTCCCATCCTGCAAGTGAAAGAAAAAATGTATGGTGTCTGGATTTTGTTTTGAATTTCAATTGTTCAATGGTTCAATGATATTTTATTGTCACATGTACCTGGGTACACTGAAATTCCTTTTTTGCATATAGTTGAGTAAAAGTTTTACTATACATAGTCACAATCATACTTAAGTACAAGAGTGTATGAGTGGGGCAGCACAGTAGCACAGCAATAGAGTTGCTGCCTTACAGTGTCGGAGACCCGGGTTCGATCTCGAATATGGGTGCCTTTTGTACGGAGTTTGCACATTCTCCCTGTGACCGTGTGGATTTTCGCCGGGTGCTCCGGTTTCCTACCACACTCCAAAGACGTCTGTTTGGTTGTTGGTTAATTGCCTTGATAAGTTGTAAAAACAATTGTCCCTAAGGTATAGGATAGTGTATGGGGTGATTGCTGGTCGGCATAGACTTGGTAGACTGAAGGGCCTCTTTCACTGCTGTATCTGCAAAGAAGAGGTTGTGTATGATGACTTAGTCAGAAATGTACAGCAAGCGAGTAAGACCCTTTGGCCACTCCTTGTACAGGCTGACCAATTTGGCATCTCGGGATAGTCACAATGTGTTGGAGTAACTCATGGATAGTTAACGTTTCTGAAGAGGGGTCTCAACCTACAATGTAACCTATCCATGTTCTCCAAGATGCTGCCTGACTCACTGAGTTACTGGAATTTTGTTTCTTTCCTTAGTAAACCAGCATCTGCAGTTCTATGTTTCTACATCTTGGGATAGTCCCATTTGCCTGCATTTGGACCATTGCCCTTCCTGGATAGTGGATTCAAAGGCCAGATACATAGAACACTAATGCTTGGAGCTGGCATGAACTCAGTGGGCTGAATGGAAAACTTCCACAGTGGTAAGATTTGAGTTGGTGTATATGAGGCAGAGTCCTGACCCAAAACGTCACCTATCCATGTCCTCCAGGGCTGCTGCCTGACCCGCTGAGTTACTCCAACACTTTGTGTCCTTTTGTGTAAACCAGCGTTTGCAGTTCCTTGTTTCTACTCTATTACTGCACTGTTGGGCTCAAGAAAGACATAGTGCTGGAGTAACTCAGCGGGTCAGGTGGCCTCCCTGGAGAAAAAATACATTTTGGGTCGGGACCCTTCTTCAGACTGCCAATGTGGGGGTGGATGGGGTGTAGAGGTGGCGAGATGGAGGGGAGAAAAGTCAACGACCAATCATGGCCAGCCACAAAAGAACTCAGGCAGGGCAGTGCTTGTCTATTGTTGGCCAGGGAAGGTGCGATCTCAAGAGAAACAATGTGAAGTACTGTGGAACTGATTAAATGACTAGGGAGGCGGAAGGGACAAGGAGGGAGGGGAACGAGAGGGGAGTGTAAGATGAAGTTACTTAAAATTAAAGAATTCAATGTTCATACTTCCATACTACCTAAGCAAAATATAAAGTGCTGTTCCTCCAATTTGCATGTGCCCTCGGGTGGCACAGTGGCACAGCAGGAGAGTTGCTGCCTTACAGCGGTAGAAACCTGGTTTCAATCTTGACTACGGGTGCTTTATGTAGGCAATTTGTACTTTCGCCCTGTGACCTTGTGGTTTTCTCCAAGTGGCCCGAATTCCTCCCACACTCCAACGACCTACAGGTTAGTAGGTTAATTGGCTTTAGTAAAATTGTAAATTGTTCCTAGTGTTTAGGGTAGTGTTAGAGTATGGGGATCATTGGTCAGCATAGACTCGGTGGGCCGATGGACCTGTTTTCATGCTGTATCTTTAAATAAAACCTCTGTTCTCTTGACGACTATGGTTCCCATCTGCCTTTTCACTGTCTCCAGGAGTCGCTGCTGATCAAACACCATTGGAAACAGTTACAAAAAAATCTTTTAAAAATTGTCACAACAAAAAAAAGTGGAAAAAATGGACCAGTGTTTTTAAAGAAAAAGAAATGACTTATCTAAACTAACTGTAGATAGTTTAATTTAATAGTTTAGAAACCTCAAACAGGCCCTTCTGAGACTTGTCTGTGCCAATGGACTAGCACAATCACCATCTGCTATTTTTTAACCAAACTGTCTCCTGTGCGTCACTGTGTGATCAAACCAGGACACCATGGGGAAAACACACAGGTCACAGGGGAATGTAAAAACTCCGTATGGTACAACCCGTAATCAGGACAAAAACCCAGGTCTCTGGCGCTGTAAGCCTGCAACTCTGCCACTACGGCACTGAGTCCACCCTTTTTATTGAATGTTTGTGTGAGAAGACAAGAGCACTTCACAAGAAGTACATTGGATTTATTTAACGCTGAAACATTTACCAGAGAAATATAAAAGCATAGAATTACAATGTAGAGAAGGAGGCTATTTGGCCCATCAGTACCTGCTGGAGGATTCTCATTTATTCGATTCTTATCTCTTTCGCATTGCTCTGTGAATTATTATTTCTGAAATGCCTATCTAATTCCCTTTTGAAGTTTTCATTTTCCTAGCACACTGTGCATTCCACTTCATAACCATCCATTTTATGAGGATGTTGCCTGGATACGAGGGCCTGTGCTATCGGGAGTGGTTGCAAAGACTGTCTCTATTTCTTGCAACTCAGAAGAAGCAGGGGTGATCACATAGAAGTGTACAAAATCATGAGAGGAATCCATTGGGTAATTGCACAGTGTCTCTTGCCCAGAGTAGGGGAATCAAGAACCAGGGTACATAGATTTTAGGTGAGAGACAAAAGATAGGCACATGAGGTGTGACTTTTTTACACAAAGGTTGGTGGGTGTATGAAATGAGCTGTCGGAGGAGGTAGTTGAGGTATTTTTGCAATGTTTGAAAAACATTTATACAGTCAAGTCAAGTCACATTTATTTATATAGCACATTTAAAAAACAACTCTCGTTGGCCAAAGTGCTTTACATTTGTTATAAGATAGTACAGGTGCACAACCTTTTATCCGGTGTTCCAGAAACCGAAAAGCTCCGAAAACCGGCCATTTTTTCCAGGATGTCGTCTGCGCACCATATATACATATAGCCCTCGCTCAGTGGACGTCAGGAAAGGCTTGGGAGTATAGATAAGTTTTTAGTCTTGACTTAAAGGAGTCGATGGAGGGGGCAGTTCTGATGGGAAGGGTGATGCTGTTCCACAGTCTAGGAGCTGCAGGTACATGGATAGGACAGGTTTAGAAGCAAATGGGTCATATGCAGGCAACTGGGACTAGTGTAGATGGGACATGTCGGTTAGTGTTGGCAAGTTGGGCCGAAGGGCCTGTTTCCGCACTGTATGCTTATCACTCAATGACTCTTATCCCCTCTGTATCTTGTGTCCACAGATGTTATCTATGTCGTCCAATCACCTTCAGCCCAACCAAGTCACCAATTTCTCCATGCAGACCAAGATGTTCCATGCTCCTGGAGGGACCGAGGTCTAAGCGGAAGCTCAGAGGGGATAGAGCCTTCTCTGTTGCTGTTCCGGCGCTATGGAACACTCTGCCGTTGCACATCAGACAGGCCCCCTCACTGTCCATCTTCAAAATCAGTATTAAAACACATTTATATTCCTTGGCTTTTGACCCTGTTTGAGACTTTGCTCCTGTTTTAGTGTTTTTAATTTTATTGTTTTTACTAACTCTTTTAATGTTTTTATTGTCGTGTAATAATTTTTTGTCCATGATTAGTCATGTACAGCACTTTGTTGCAACAGTGGTTGTTTTTAAAGTGCTCTATAAATAAATATATTATTATTATTATTATTATTATTATTATTATTATTATTATTATTATTATTATTATTATTATTATTATTATTATTATTATTATTATTAGTTATTATTATTATTATTATTATTAAAGTTATTATCTAAGTTAGTCCCATTTGCCTGCATTCAACCCATATTCTTCTATCCATGTACCTATTCAAGTGTCTTTTAAATGTTATTATACCCGTCACAATTACCTTGTTGTAGGGAATTTTGAAAATTGTAAGGATGATGAGTAGGTTATAGTATGGTTAACCCTAGAGTTCACACACTGAGGAGCATGATGGGGAAATGGTCAAGAATGTAGTCAGAATAGCAAAGCTGAAACATTCTGGCGAGAAGCAGGCTTCCTTATCAGTTGGGGGGAACGAGAGTCCTTCACAGTTCTGTCTAGTTTTGGGGGTGGTGGGGGGATGGGGATAGAATGGGGGAGGGGTAAAGGGGGGTTTGGATGGATGTGTTGGTGGGAGGGGGGGTGGGGGGGGAGGGGGGAAAGGGAGAAAGCGAGAGGGGTGAAGAGTGGGGAAAGGGGGGTGTGGAGGGGGTAATGGGGGGGGAGGGATTGCACTCAGCGGCCACCAGCTGCGGCACCACACACGAATTTCCCAACTCCACGCAGCGAATTTCCCGACTCCATGCAGCAACTTTCCCGACTACATGCAGAGACTTTCCCCACACCACACAGCGACTTTCCCTACTCCACCCAGTGACTTTCCCCACACCACACAGCGACTTTCCTGACTCCACTCTTGCAGACTCAATCAGCACTTGTATACTCAGCCCCGCCTCCGGGATTTATTCTCCAGTGGGTGCTAGAAGGGGCGTTACCTTCATGGTGAATGACAGGTATGAAGACCAATCTACTGATCTCACAATTTTTTAAACCTTCAGAACTTTTGTATAATTCCACTGATCGGAACTGGTGGGTTGGAGTAGAGGAGAAGGCTGAGTAAGATGACGAAAAAATCCTATCAATAAAGGATACCGTTTTTGCGCAAATTTAAAAAAATGCAAACCGGAAGTGGTCAAGATGAGAGTTTTAGTAATAACATAGATATGGATATAGACTAGACCGTGGGAACCATTGGGTCTGGTAACCAATGCAGCTTCATAGGCGAGGGCTGGTCCCCAAACACAATATTCCACCACTCACCCATAGGTCCCAATACTCATCACTCCCTAGAGGGAGGGGGGGAGAAGAATATGGAGGGAAGGGTGGTAGAGAGGGAAGACGTGGCGAGTGGTGGGGTCATGTTTGAGGTGGCGAAAATGAAGGAGGATTATTTATTGTATTGGCGAAAAAGCGTAATTTCTTTCCCCCCCATTGACTTTCACCTCCCTAATGTGGAGATACAGTTTGAAACAAGGCAAAGATTTTGCTCCATCTATTATTGCAGGAGTTGAGAAAATCTGTTTCTTTAATTTCAAGGATCAAAACGTTCAGAAATATAGGTGCAAATGCGACAGGAAGATGTTTATCACCTCAAGGGGAAAATATGAGTAGCATGTGTGAAAATGGGAAGGCTGTGGCCTAGCGTTTGAAAGAAAATAGGAATTAACCAAATTGTGCCCAGATCACGCACACACACATATACATACACACAAACAAGAGAAGAGTTTTAGTAACATAGATAGGAGCAAAATTAAGCCATTCGGCCCATCAAATCTGCAAAATCGGCCATTCAATTCTGGCTGATCTATCTTTTCCTCTCAACCCCATTCTCCTGCCTTCACCCCATAACCCCTGAAACCCGTACTAATCAAAAATCTGTCAATCTCCGGCTTAAAAATATCCATTGACTTGGCCTCCGCAGCTGACTGTGGCAGTGAATTCCACAGATTCACCACCCTCTGACTAAAGAAATACTTACTTATCTCTTTTCTAAAAGCATGTCCTTTTATTCTGAGGCTATGGCATCTGATCTTGGACTCTCCCACTAGTGGAAACATTTGCTCTACATTCACTCTATCCAGGCCTTTCACTTCCACAGCCCAAAGATATGCGGGTCTGTAGATTAATCGGCCTCTGTAAAATTGCCCCTAGTATGCAGGGTGTGGAACTTTTTCTTCTTCTTCTTGCATATGGAGAATGTGGATGTAAAAGTAGGATAACATAGAACTAGTGTGCACGGGTGATCGATGGTCAGTGTGGCCTTGGTGGGCCGAAGGGCCTGTTTCCATGCTGTACCTTTAAACTAAAACCATACTAGTATTTCAATTAAAAAGTAGAAGCACAGGAAACCAGAATTGGAGAAATCCAGGATACTATTGAGCTGGAGATCAGGAGACAAGATGCCTTGGAGGGATTTGAACAGCATGAGAAGAATAATAAAACTCCGGCGCCTATAAATTGTATCAATGCTTATTTAATTCTCTTTCTCTCTGATAAATGAGGCTTATATAAACTGCTGACAATGCTGTAAAACAATTCTTTCTGTGCACCGAAAGGGATTTAATTTTAACGAATAACTGTTGTAATATGTTATATCTAAGCAACTACATTTGACCAAAGGGAAAAAGTAATAGAAATTAAAGAAACAGATTTTCTCAACTCCTGCAATAATAGATGGAGCAAAATCTTTGCCTTGTATTAAACTGTATCCCCACATTAGGGAGGTGAAAGTCAATGGGGGGGAAAGAAATTACGCTTTTTCGCCAATACAACAAATAATCCTCCTTCATTTTCGCCACCTCCAACGTGACCCGACCACTCGCCACGTCTTCCCATCTCCACCCCTGTTTGCCTTCCGCAAAGACAGCTCCCTCCGTAATTCCCAGGTCAATTTGTCCCTTCCCACCCGTACCACCCCCTCCCCGGGCTCTTTCCCTTGTAACCGCAAGAAATGCTACATTTGTCACTTTACCTCCCCCCTTGACTCCATTCAAGGACCCAAGCAGTCTTTCCAGGTGCGACAGAGGTTCACCTGCATCTCTTCCAACATCATCTATTGCATCCGCTGCTCTAGATGTCAACTGATCTACATCGGTGAGACCACACGCAGGCTTGGCGATCGCTTCGCTGAACACCTCCGCTCGGTCCGCATTAACCAACCTGATCTCCCGGTGGCTCAGCACTTCAACTTCCCCTCCCATTCCAACATTTCTGTCCTGGGCCTCCTCAATGGCCAGAGTGAGGACCACTGGAAATTGGAGGAGCCGCATCTCTTATTTCGCTTGGGCAGTTTATACCCCAGCGGCTTGAACGTTGACCTCCAATTTCAGGTAGCCCTCACTGTCTCCTCCCCTTCTCAGCTCTCCCTCAGCCCTCTGACTCTCCTCCTCTTCCTTTATTCTTCCCCCCCCCCCCCCCCCTCCCCTTCCACCCCCCACCCTACATCAGTCTGAAGAAGGGTTTTGGCCAGAAACGTTGCCTATTTCCTTCGCGCCATAAATGCTGCCACACCCGCTGAGTTTCTCCAGCACTTTTGTCTACCTACGCTTATATAATGCTTTTGCATAATTTTATTTTGATTAATTGTTTAATATATGATATGATAACAGTTAAATTCAAAGCAAGGTCGTCATTTAAATCACCAGCTTTTTAATGAGCTGATGTCTTGCAGTTTATAGTTTAGTTTAGTTTATCATCATGTGTACTGAGGTACAATGTAAAACTTTTTTGTTGAGTGCTATCTAATGCAGTGTGGTGTAGATGGGGTCAATGGAAGGAAGGTTGGTTTGTGTGATGGTCTGGTCTACATCCACAACTCTCTCAAATTTCTTGTGGTTTTGGATGGAGCTATTCCCAAACTACGTTTTGAAGCATCCCGATAAAATGTTTTCCATGGCACATCTGTAGAGGTTGGTGAGAGTTATTGAGGACATGCCAAACTTCCTAAGCCTTCTAAGGAAGTAGAGCATTGTTGTGCTTTCTTCGCCATTCCTTTGATATGGCTGGTACAGGAGAAGTTGCTGGTGATATTTATGGCTAAGAATTCAGTCTATCTAATACTTTCATGACATTTAACTTATGTGCTGATATTTGAGTCATGTGGGTAGCAAATGTAATGAGCACCGAGTTGCCAAAGGAATTAAATCCAGGCCACAGATAGATACAAAGTGCTGGAGCAACCTCTTTAGACTGTAGAGACACCGGCTTTAAAGAAACAGCAGTGATCATCCCGTACACTAGCACTATCCTGCGCACTAGGGACAATTTACAATTTCAAGAAGCCAATTAACCTACAAACCTGCACGTCTTTGGAGTGTGGGAGGAAACCAAAACGGTCACAGGGAGAATGTACAAATTCCGTAAAGACAGCAACCGTAGTCAGGATCGAACCCGGGTCTCTGGAGAAAAGTAGACCATTGGAAGGGGAGATAAACTGTTAGGCAACTGGGAGATTGAGTAGGCCAAGGAAGATTGAGCGTAGGTGTTCAGCGAAACAATCTGTGCTTTGTGTCACTGGTGCATAGAAGCCCGCATTGAGAACAACGGATACAGTGGAAGGGGTTTGCGTAGTCCAAGGCAGACTGAACAGACACCTCAGGCTCAGATTTTTTCAGTTTCAAACGTTATTGTCATTGTGCAGTGTACAGTACAGAGACAATGAAATGCAGTACACGTACCTCCTCCTGTATATATACCTCCTACCTCTACTCCATGCAGGGATCCCGACAGTCCTTTCAGATAAGGCAGAGGTACACTTGCACCTCCTCCAACTTCATCTGCTCTGCCCATTGCCCTTGGTGTGGACTCCTATATATCAGCGAGACCAAGAGTAGACTGGGCGATCATTTCACTAAACGCCTACGCTCAGTCTGCCTTGGCCTATGCGATCACATGGGTGCCAAACATTTTACCTCCCCTTCCTATTCCCACACTGACCTTTCCGTCCTGGGTCTCCTCCATTGTCAGAGTGAGGCCACACGCACATTGGAGGAACAGTACCTCATTAATTTGCTTGGGCTGCTTACACCCCAGTGGTATGAATATATACAAATTTTTAGAAGCAGGTTCTTCTTGAACAAAAGGTACATGAATCACGTGTCTCAGCCTCGCACTGAAACAGGGAGGCACAGTGGCGCAGCGGTGGAGTTACTGCCTTAAAGGGCCAGAGATGCAAGTTCAATCCTGACTACAGGTGCTGCTTGCATGAAGTTTATACATTCTCCCTGTGGGTTTTCTCTGGGTGCTTCAGTTTCCTCCCACACCAGGTTTGTAGGTTAATTTGATTCTGTAAATTATCCTAGTGTGTTGAATAGTGCTGATGTATGAGGTGATCGCTGGTTGATGCACTCACTAGGCCGAAGGGCCCTACACTCCAAAGGCATGCAGGTTTGTAGATTAATTGGCCAAAGGGCCTGTTTGCACACTCAATAGGCCGAAGGGCCTGTTTTCACCCTGTATCTCGAAAGTCTAAGGTCTAAAGTAAACTTTGCAAAGTAATATATAAATTCAGTACCTTTTTAAAAATATTTTCAGGATCACACTATGCAATTGCAACACAAGTGGCTATGTTCTTCCTGTGCCAGTACTATAGTCAGTAACCTACTTCTCTTATTGAACAGTGTCCTTGCCCATGGTTAGAGTATTCAATGATTGAGCAGTTCATCGTACTGGCAATAGAAACTATTCATTTTCTAAGTGTTTCCAAGGAAAACACATTTGTTTTGGGAATGCTGAAATGAATTGAAGTTCTCATCTTTTGAAAATATGAAATGAATTGTCCATGGGGGTTGTGAATTGGCGTGTGTTTTTTCACTGAGAACTGACCTTGGTGATGATTCCCATCATAGTTACTTTCCATCTTAATTATAATTTTTTGAAATGTTGTTTACACAATTAAATTGACACAGCTCCAAAAAACATCAGCTTTTATTGTCGGGGCAACTGGAAGTGGCAGCCAATGGAAATAAATGAATTGTTCAAACAAAGGTATAGATGAGCCTTTAAGAGCTGAGATGACACACTGATTACTTGTGCAGGAGGGAACTACAGGTGCTGATTTATACTGAAGTTAGACCGCAGAGACACATTCAGAGATGGACGTCATGCCGCTGCAAGATCATCGACTCAATGAAAGATGCTCTTTGGTCTGCCTGCTCCAGACGGCAGTACATGTTGTTGGTGAAAATATTCACTGAGAAAAGCAGAAAATTTTATTTAGCAATGTTACAAAATTTTGAGATTTAAAAAATCAAGTCTGTGATTTATCCCATCAGATAAAGCATAAAAATAAGTTTAATTTGACACTTAATTCACTTTCATATCTTTAGTATTAAAAGAGTTATGGCCGGACTTCCGGTGGCGCTATGGAGTAGGAGAGACTCGCGCCAACTAGCTCCGTGAAAAAAAAACGAAAATACGGGGGGAAAAGACAGATCCTACCTGCAGAAAACGACACCGATTGTTTTGCAGTAGTCCCGTGACGTCATCAGGCGCGCGACACCGGCAGTATGTCGATTCAGCATACTCCCCCCCACAAGACAAAAACCGGCAAGACTAAAGAGGTAGGCCCAACTGAAGCCTCGGCCTCTGGTTTAACAGCATCCCGAGAAGACATCTCAAAGAAGAAGAAAAAGACTGAGATAGAAGAATTAAAAACATTTCTTACACAGGAAATCTCTAATTTAATGGAGGAACTTAAAAATCTTAGACAGAACTTTAAAGAAGAGCTGACATCTTTTAAAAAAGAAATGAAAGAACAAATTAAAGACGATGTTACAGAGATGGTACATGAAGTCCTGGAAGTTTGGAAATTAGATATGGAAAGAAATTTGACTCAAAATGTTGAAGAAGTAAATGAAAAACTGAATAAGATGGAATCCAGATTTGATTCTAAACTTGAACCTATCTTTCAGACATTAAACCAACACCACAAGATTGTAAAAGAACTTGAGGAATTTGCTGAGACAAGCACCGCAACTACAAAACAACTCATCACTGACAACCAACGCCTATCAAAGTTATTGTGTCAAATAACCGAAAAATGTACAGACTTGGAGGGACGACAAAGGCGTCAGAACTTAAGAATCGTGGGCATCCAGGAAGGCAGAGATGGGACTCATGACCTCCACGAATTTGCTGCAGATGTACTGAAAACAATTTTGAACCTGGACCAGGCACCATTGCTTGCCCGAGCGCACAGAGTGCCGGGACGTCCCCCAAAGGTGGGCGACCCTCCAAGAATAATGATAGTAAAGGTCCAATATGACCATGTATTGGATGACATGATGAGGAAAATTGTCAAAAGCAGAAGTCTTGTACATGAAGGAGACAAGATTAGCGTATTCAGAGAGTATCCTGTGGAAGTTGCTAAGAAAAGAGCATTGTTCACAGAAACAAGAAGAATACTGAAGAACATAAAGAATTTGAGATATGGACTGTTATACCCCGCAACACTAAGAGTTACTTACAAGGAGAAGGAACACTTCTTCATCAAGCACACGGAAGCATTTGAATTTGCCAAGAACATCGAGGACAAGATCGAAGATTGAAAAATATTCCACACTCAACACCTACCTGGACACTGCTATCTAGCAGAGAAGATATGGAACTGTAAACTTTAAACTATTATACTTAAGAGTTGCCTAAAATTCGCAATAAGAATTGGGTAAATATCCTGCAACGGATATATAATACTTACATTCTAGTACGAACTTCTAACAATTATTAATAATCATGAATACTAACTAACACTAACTATTGATAATTAGATTATTTAGATTATTTTAGAATTAACTAAAAATATGAAATATAAGTAAAGTGTCATTGAGGTATTTTATAATGAAAAATGTATGGTGGCGCTCTCTCTGAAGTTTTTGCTTTTGATTACTCTTTGATAAATGTTTATATTATACAAAACTAACATTTCAATTTGAGACCACTAATTACATCATTAATGGAATATAATCATTATTCCTTCCCCCCCCCACAAATTGTTTGCATCGAATTGGAAACTTTCCTTTCAAGGAAAGTACGGAGCTAGTATTTTTATTAACCAAAAGCTACGGAAGTCCATAGATACTTAGCCACATTAGGGTGGCTATCACTAACTGCACTAATTGTAGTTGTAGTTGCTTTTTCTTTTTACTTTCCACACTTTACTAATCCAATTTGCTATCACTTTTTTTAATCTTATATCATATTATATTTTGTATTTGGAATGGAATTGCATATTTTATATAAGGAGATATGTTCGGATGGAAAACAGACGTGACCTAAAATTCATCTACCTGATGTTCGAGTATAAGGTAGGGTTGAGTGTGCTGAATCAACTGCTCTACCACTTAATTACAAGATGCAAGACATGAATATAAAAATTGGGGGTGAGGGAATTAAATTCTGTAGTTGGAATGTTAAAGGAATTAATGAACCTATTAAGAGAGGTAAAGTGTTAGCTCATTTAAAATCATTGAAAACAGATATAATATTTCTCCAGGAGACACATCTTAAAAAGGAAGCACAACACAGATTGAAAGCAAAATGGATTGCTAAAGCGTACCACCCTTTATTCTCACATAAATCTAGAGGTGTTGCAATATTAATTCGTAAAGGTATACCCTTTAAACATATATCAACGATAGAAGACATTGAAGGCAGATATATTGTAATAATAGGGGAGTTATACTTAAAAAAGGTGACTCTCCTCAATGTGTATGGACCAAATTTTGATGGCCCTCTGTTTTTTAAGAGAATTCTTAACAATATTCCGGAATGTACACAACAAAACTTAATAATCGGTGGAGATTTAAATTGTACATTGGATGCTTGTTTGGATAGATCATCAACTCAAAGAAAACTAAAATCTCGATCTAGTGAATTTTTAAACTCATACATTAATACTACTAATATTAAGGATGTTTGGAGAATTGAAAATCCATCGGGCCGAGAATATTCATTTTACTCACCAGTACATAAAACTTACTCAAGGATAGACTATTTTTTAGTAGATTCAAAACTTATCCCATTTACCTATAACTCGCAATATCATAACATCATAATCTCAGACCACGCCCCACTAACATTTATGATCAAACTAAACGGAATGGTAGAGACAGTCACAATGGAGATTTAATCCCCAAATTTTAAAAGATAAGTTATGTAATGAATACCTAGTAAAACAGATTAAAATGTTTTTTGAGGCTAACGATAGCCCTGAAATATCTGCTTCCCTTCTTTGGGAAACATTTAAAGCATTTGTACGAGGAGCATTAATTTCTTCCCAATCATTTTTTAATAAAGAGAATAGGGCCAAACAACAGAAACTGGAAATGGAAATAAAGCAATTAGACACAGAAAATGCAGCAGCACCATCCATGATAAAACACAATAAAATTGCAGTACTGAAATATAAACTAAACAAGATATATTCAGACCAAGTTATAAAACTTTATCAACATACAAAACAATTAAATTTTGAATTTGGTGATAAACCACAAAAACTATTAGCGCGTCAACTTCGTAAATTGGATGGGGAAAAAACAATATACAAAATTAGAACAGACAAGGGAGAAACATTAACACTGCCTAAAGATATTAATGATAGATTCCTACAATACTACCAAAAATTGTATTCATCTAAAATAACAGAACAATCAACGGGAATGGAAACATTTTTACAGAATTGTAAGCTTGCGGGTCTAGATCAGAAAGAGAGAGAATTACTAAGGGCTGAAATTACGATAAAAGACATCGAAGAGTCAATCAAATCTTTAAAAAACGGAAAGGCTGCAGGCCCCGATGGTCTAAATTCTGAATTTTATTAAAAAATTTATGATTTACTTTCCCCACGCCTACAGACAATGTACAAATATGCTTACACTCAACAGAAACTCCCAGAAACTCTAAATGAATCTACAATCATACTCATACCAAAAACGGACAAGGATCTTGAAGACCCAGGTTCATACAGAGCCATAGCCCTCTTAAATACTGATCAGAAAATATTAACTAAAATTCTATCTAATAGATTGAGCTTAGTGATCAGCAAATTAATACATCCCGACCAAACAGGGTTTATCCCCAAACGGTTATTCATTTTATAATCTGAGAAGATTATTTAATATTATATACTCCAATAGAATTCCTAATGCAGATCTAGCAATTATCTCGTTAGATGCTGTAAAAGCATTTGACCAGGTAGAATGGCCATATTTATTTTCGGTGATGGAAACATTTCAACTAGGAGAGAAGTACTGTACATGGGTTAAATAGTTATACTCTAATCCAACAGCTAGAATATTAACAAACAAAATGTTATCAACTAAATTTAATCTCTCTAGAGGCTGTAGACAAGGATGTTCACTATCCCCACTATTATTTGCTCTTGCAATCGAACCCCTAGCAGAAAGCGTTAGAAACCATCCAGGAATATTTGGATACAATACTAGAGACACAAGGAATAAAATCTCCTTATATGCAGATGATGTACTAATATATATTACAAAGTTAGAAACTAGTATTCCAAACCTATTAAATCTAATAACTCAATTTGGTCAGTTTTCGGGATATAGAATTAATTGGAATAAAAGCGAAATCATGCCAATAACAAAATTCAATTTACATACAATACAACAATCCCCTTTTAAAATAGTTAAAGATAAATTTAAATACTTAGGAATCTATGTAACTAAGACATATATCTCTTTATTTAAACTAAATTTCCCACCCTTACTGAATAAACTACATAAGAATATTCAATACTGGAAAACACTCCCCATTTCTATGCTTGGGAGAATTAATGCTATAAAAATGATTTTTTTACCGCAACTGCTGTACCTACTTCAATTAATTCCGATATATATCCCAAAAACTTTTTTCAAAAAAGTCGACTCCATTGTTACAAGTTTTGTCTGGGATTATAAGAATCATAGAATAAGTAAAAAACATTTATGTAAGTCAAAGATAAATGGAGGTTTGGCTTTGCCAAATTTCTTATTTTATTTTTGGGCAGTCCATATTAAAAACATGAATTTCTGGCTGGAAGAAATGGATCAACAACCAGATTGGTTAATGATGGAAAAGGAAGACTGTCTACCTTTTGAAATTGGACCGATCATATTTGCCCCCACAAAACTGCACAAAAAAACCTATAAAGAAAACCCCATAATACATAGTGGAATACGAATTTGGAAACAAATAAAAAAAGATTTAAAATTGAATAATATACCACTATGCCTTCCCATTGTAAATAATCCTTTATTCAAATCATCCTTTATGGACAAAGGTTTCACACAATGGAAAAATTATGGAATCAAAAATATAGGACATCTTTATGGGAAAGGCACTTTTCTTTCATTTCAAGAGTTACAACAGAATTATGGACTGCACTCAAATAATTTCTTCAGATATCTACAAATTAGAGATTATGTTAAATCTAATACACAAGTCTACAGGAGTAGGGAATCAGAAATTCTTGATGAATGTTTGAACAAGCATCCTAATACTGAAAAACTAATAGCTTATATTTATAACACCCTACTAAACAACGAGGTACCACCGTCCGAACCATATAGATACAAATGGGAAAATTAAATAGGTCACCCTATAACAAAAGATATGTGGGACGAAAGTTTACAACAAATACATCAATGTTCATTAAATGCCAGACATACTTTAATACAATTCAAGGTCTTACATAGACTACACTACTCTAAATTAAAACTAAATAGAATCTTCCCACAAATCTCTCCTATTTGTGATAAATGTCTACATCTAGAGGCTAATTTAACACATACGTTTGCAAACTGTATAAAACTTAAACATTTCTGGACTGATATTTTTGAAATAACTTCAGAAGTTATTAATACAAAACTGGACCCAGACACAAAATTAATAATACTTGGAATATCAGAACAAAGTTTAACACTCACAACAAACCAAAGAAATTTCCTCGACTACAGTATAATAATCGGGAAAAAATTAATATTAAAATTTTGGAAAGGCCCTACAACCCCTACAATTAAAATGTGAATTACGGAAATGTCGGAGACCCTATACTTAGAAAGAATTAGACTTGTCTTAATGGACAAACAAGACCTTATCGATAAAATCTGGGCTCCATTCATTAACTATCTGAAGGGATAGATTGGCACAGCACGAGGACCCAACTGAAACTTGAACTCAGGATCAGATGAAAAGCTATACTTTATAATCTACGAACCTATCTCCATTGACGTATTACAGGTAATCCATTCCACCTCCTTTGTTTTTCTGTGTATTTTTTTGTTTTGTTTATTTTATTTGTAACTTTCTACCCTCTGTTTCTCTCTTTTTCTATAAAAAAATAAAAACACTAGAAGCAGAAGTAATTGATAATTGAAAATTTTAATAATGTATGACTGATGTATATGAAAAGTCTTCTTACTTTAATATGTAACTATAAGAGTTCATTATAGATTGAAGCATTCTGAAAACAAATATGAAACAATCTTACGTAGATGACTTGAAATTAAAGCATATAAATAGTTAGTTACCTAATTGTAGCTAATTACAATATTCAATTGTTAGATCTAAGCATCTATCAATTTCTTAAGAATAGATTAACATTTTTAAATAGCCTAAATGTCCAAATAACATTCACACAAGAATTCACAGTATAACATAATTTTTAAATCTCATTGTCATGGATTTATAGGCCAAATGGAAGGAATTTAATGTTTAATACCTGTAAATTAATGGTCATTTAAATCAACTTGCGAGTGGGTTTTTTCTGGAACGTTGCGGTTTGCGGTGATTTAGACCTCCATATCGGCATGAGAAATACTGCCGGTTCCTATGGGTACTAAATCACCGTTTCGCAACTTAAAATGTGAACTAAAGGCATCTTAAGAAACACTTTTCAATCAATCAATCAATCAATCAACCAACCTTTATTGTCATCTTGCAAGCAACAAGTACAGTGCAAAATGAAAAGACGTTTCCCAGTGAATAGCGGAGCCTCGCACATGAAATTTAAAACACTTCTCACATAATAACACTAAAAAAAACAATCCAGTCCCTGATGGAACAGAATAAATAGTTAAAATCAGGTAAAAAACACAATGTTAAAAACAGTAAACCAATCATAAAAAAATGTCCGGGGCCGCTGATTTGAGTGGCCAGTGCCAGTTATTAAAGTGTCCGTGCCAGCCGCAGAGTCAAGTCAAGTCAAGTGACTGTGAGTGCAGAGTGACTGTTTAGCAGCCTCACAGCCTGTGGTAGGAAGCTGTTTAGCAGCCTCGTAGTCCGGGCTTTGATGCTTCGATATCTCTTGCCTGATGGCAAGAGATCCAGGTGTGTGTGGAGGGGGTGCAGTTTGTCCTTGGCAATTCTCTGTGCTTTCTTCAGACAGCGGCTCTGGAACAGTTCTTGTACCGAGGGTAGGGAGACGCCAATAATCCTCTCTGCTCCCCTCACTACCCTCTGCAGAGCCTTCCTGTCCGAGCAGTTGCAGGGGCAGTACCACGTATTGATGCAGTACGTGAGTACAGACTCCACCGTGCCCCTGTAGAAAGTCCTGAGGATGTTGGTGGGGAGTGAGGCCTGTTTTAGTTTCCTCAGGAAGTGCAGTCGCTGATGGGCCCGTTTGACGGTCCCAGTGGTGTTCCTGGACCAGGTGAGGTTGTCCGTTATCTGCACACCGAGGAACTTTATGCTCTCCACTCTCTCCACTGCAGTGCCACTAATGTTGAGCGGTGTATGCTCTGGCTGCGCCCTCCTGAAGTCGACAACCATCTCCTTAGTTTTTTCGACATTCAATTCCAGGTTATTTTTGCCGCACCAGTCCACCAGTTGTTCTACTTCCTCCCTGTACCTTGTTTCGTCATCTCCACTGATGAGTCCCACCACTGTAGTGTCGTCCGCGAACTTTATGATTTTATTGTCCCCTGAATCTGGCAGCACAGTCATGTGTGAGCAGTGTGAACAACAGCGGGCTGAGCACACAGCCTTGAGGGGAGCCGGTGCTCAGCGTGATCGAGCCTGAAGTGTTCTTGCCAACACGGACTGACTGCGGTCTCTCTGTGAGAAAGTCCAAGATCCAGTGACACAGGGTGGTGTTGAGGCCCAGCAGGGTTAGTTTCTCCACAAGTCTCTGTGGGATGATGGTATTAAACGCTGAGCTAAAGTCAATGTACAGGATTCTGGCGTATGTGTTCTTGTGTTCCAGATGCGCGATTACTGTGTGCAGCGTGGTGGAGATGGCATCCTCTGTAGAGCGGTTGGGGCGATAGGCAAACTGTAGGGGATCTAACGATGAGGGGAGGCTGGCAGTAATGTGGGGTTTCACCAGGCGTTCAAAACACTTCATTATTATTGGGGTCAAGGCGACAGGGCGGTAGTCATTTAGGCAGGCAACCACTGGTTTCTTCGCTATGGGGATTATCGTGGAAGTTTTGAGGCATGTGGGGACAATGGCCTGACTAAGGGAGATGTTGAAGATGTCTGTTAGCACATCTGCTAACTCCTCAGCACATTCCTTTAGCACACGTCCTGGGATGTTGTCGGGTCCGACTGCTTTCCACGGGTTGACCTTAGACAGGATTCTCCGTGTGTCCATTGTGTCTATGGTCAGGACTGGCTGGTCGGTTTGTAGGCAGGGGCTGGCTCTCCTCTTGGGTGTGGTGTTTGCTGCATCAAAACGAGCAAAGAAGTTGTTTAATTTATCTGGGAGAGAAGTGTCCGTGTCGGTTACCTGCTGCCTTGCCTTGTACCCCGTCAATGTTTCGATTCCCTTCCACATCCTCCTGGTGTCTCCTGTGTCGCAGAGGTGTCCCTGGATTTTCCCCGCGAAGGCACGTTTCGCTGCCCTGATTCCTTTTCCCAGTGCAGTCCTGGTGGATCGGAGAGCGGCTGTGTTACCGGCTCTGTAGGCTGCATCACGAGCCCTCAGCAGCGAGCGCACCTCTGCTGTCATCCATGGCTTTTCGTTACCACGTGCAGTGAAAGTTTTCATGATGGTGACATCCTCAGTGCACTTGGCAATGTAGCTGGTTACAGTCTCTGCGTACTCCTCGATGTTGATGAGGTCATCATAGGATGCTGCTGTCCTGAACACATCCCAGTCAGTGTGCAGGAAGCAATCCTGCAGTGCCGAGGCTGCTCCCTCTGGCCAGACCCTGGTGTGTTTTCTCTCCGCTCTGACTTGTTTTTGCAGAGGTCTGTAGGCTGGTGTTAAAAACACTGAAATGTGGTCCGAGTGGCCCAGGTGAGGGCGTGGGGCTGCCTTGTAAGCCTCTGGGGTGTTGGTGTAAACCAAGTCCAAGATGTTCTCTCCCCTGGTCTCAAAATCCACATATTGCTTGAATTTTGGGAGCACAGTCTTAAGGCTGGTGTGATTAAAATCACCGGCCACCACAATGAAGCTATCAGGATGTTTGGTCTGGAACTCACTGACGGCGTCATGCAGGGCTCCCAGTGCTTCGTTGGCCTTGGAATTTACATTTGCACTTGGTGCAACATATACAGCCACAACAAAAACAACGGAGAATTCCCTCGGCAGATAGAAAGGCCGACATTTCACGATGAGGAATTCTATCAGCGGAGAGCAGTGTTTCCCGGCTATTGTAGCGTTCACACACCAGTCCTTGTTTATGTACAAGCACAGGCCTCCACCTCGGCTCTTACCAGAGCTAGCTGCCTCTCTGTCCACACGGAATGATGTCATTCCCTCCAGCTGTATTGCCGTGTCCGGGATATTGCTGTGGAGCCATGATTCAGTGAAGACAAACACACAGCAGTCTCGTATATCCTTGTATGTTGTCCTGAGAAGACGCAGTTCGTCGAGTTTGTTGTCCAGGGAGCGGACATTAGAGAGAAGAAGCGAGGGCACTGCAGGTCGGGTGGGGTTGGCTGTTAGCCTAGCGTGAATGCCTGCTCTTTTCCCCCGTCTCCGCCTCACGTAAGAGCCTGCTCTTTTACCCCGTTTCTGCCTCCTCTCACACCGCTTGCTTCTTCTCCTCCTCCTCTCTCTCCTCTCTCGCCTCCTCTCTCCGGTCGTAGTCACATCTGCGGCCGATATGCTCGGCCCCGCAGCCGGTAGTAGAAGTCCATAGCGGCGTATTTGGTCTAAATCGCACCAAAACGCGCCTTTACTACTCCCGCGGTTTGCCCCGATGTTTAGGAGCATGTTCCTGCAGTACATATATCTTGGATAGACAGGACAAGACACACAACACTCACTTTTAAAAGCTCCGACTATCTCCCGAGGGGCCGCTGCGACTGTGCGCGCCGCCATCTTGGATCATGACTTCAATTACATAAAAAATAAACAACTTTCTTTTACCTGTCACCTACGTGAAATCCGTCCCCGTTCGCGGCATTGACGGCTTTAGAAGATGATTTTAAAATGACTCCAGCGCTGAACTAGTCACGTGATTTTTTTTTTAAAAGACAGAACGGTCGGAGGAACAATTCTTCACCAAAAGCTTGCACTCCGACAAAATACAATCCAGGACAAGGTAGGAGAATACCGCAGATGCAGTATAAGTGGATAAATGTGAGGTTATCCACGTTGGTGGCAAAAACAGGGAAGTAGACTATTATCTGAATGGTGGTCGATTAGGAAAAGGGTAGATGCAACGAGACATGGGTGTCATGGTACACCAGTCATTGAAAGTAGGCATGCAGGTGCAGCAGGCAGTGAAGAAAGCGAATGGTATGTCAGCATTCATAGCAAAAGGATTTGAGTATAGGAGCAGGGAGGTTCTGCTGCAGTTGTACAGGGTCTTGGTGAGACCACACCTAGAGTATTGCGTACACTTTTGGTCTCCTATTCTGAGGAAGGACATTCTTGCCATAGAGGGAAGGTTCACCAGACTGATTCCTGGGATATCAGGACTTTCATATGAAGAAAGACTGGATAGACTTGGCTTGTACTCGCTAGCATTTAGAAGATTGCGGGGGGATCTTATAGAAACTTACAAAATTCTTAAGTGGTTGGATAGGCTAGATGCAGGAAGATTGTTTCCGATGTTGGGGAAGTCCAGAACAAGGGGTCACAGTTTAAGGATAGAGGGGAAATCTTTTAGGGCTGAGATGAGAAAAACATTTTTTACACGAAGAGTGGTGAATCTCTGGAATTCTCTGCACAGAATGTAGTTGAGGCCAGTTCATTGGCTATATTTAAGAGGGAGTTAGATGTGGCCCATGTGGCTAAAGGGATCAGGGCGTATGGAGAGAAAGCAGGTACAGGATACTGAGGGATGATCAGCCATGATTATATTGAATGGCGGTGCAGACTCGACGGGCCGAATGGCCTTCTCCTGCACCTATTTTCTATGTTTCTATGTAACCCTCAGCAACCCCTTAGCAACTTAATCATGTTTATTTCAGTCATTGGGGCTCAAACGTATCTATATTTTGTCTGTTGCAGGTGCTCAGCATCTGGCCTTGTGACTCAGCTATGCACAATTCTCCACTTGGCATTTAGCCAACAAAGTTAATGTTCAGTAAACATGTTGAAGTGTCCACATAGTCAAGTATCCCAACATCCTCTCTGGTTCTGAAATTTACTCCTACACATATGTAGGAAGCAACTGCAACTGCAGCAGCTGGTTTATACCGAAGATGGATACTAGAAGCTGGGGTAACTCAGCACGTCAGATAGCATCTCTGTAGAGAAGGAATAGGTGATGTTTCAGGTCGAAACCCTTCTTCAGACTGAGAGTTAGGCGAAAGGGTAACAAGAGATATAGGTGGTGAGTAGGAGAGATATAGAACAAATGAATGAAAGATAGGCAAAAAAGTAACAATGATAAAGGAAACAGGCTGTGGGATAGGTGAAAATGAGTAACAGGCAATGAGACTCAATAAGATAACCTTCAATTTTAGTACAACTACAGGTACTTGGGTGAGAGAGGGGATGCAAGAGTTACTTGAAGTTAGAAAAATCAATATTCATACCGCTGGGTTATAAGCTGCCCAAGCAAAATATGAGTTGCTGTTCCTCCAATTTGCATTTGGCCTCACTCTGGCAAGAGAGGAAGCCCAGGTCAGAAAACTCCCAACTCCCACACTGACCTTTCTGTCCTGGGACTCCAGGGACACACTGAAGCTCAGTATAGCTTTACACCAACGCTCTGTGGTGGAGATCCACAATCTATATGTTTCTTCTGAAGCTGGACATTTTTGGGGGGGGGGGGGGGCTCAAACTTGGGAAGGTTGCAGGGGCAAGGTTGCAGGGTATAATTATGGCTTTTGGGAACTGTACCAGATAGAACGGTATTAGAAATAAAATATTTGTGAACACTATGATGTGACACGATTGAATGTATGGATAACCTCCAAGCATGTCGGACAGATTTTTGCACAGTTCTTGTTTTATATATCATTTTTTATCTGAATAAAGTTTATTTTGATTATATACCAAATGTAGACCTTAGTGTGAACAGATGATTGATGGTCAACGTGGACTCGGTGGGACGAAGGGCCTGTTCACATGCTGTATCTCTAAACAGCCACTGCTTATTTATGAGACTGAAGATAGGTTCCTACCCAAAACGCTATCTATTCAGAGATGCTGCCTGACCCACTGAGTTACTCCAGCACTTTTTCTCTATCTTTTGTAAACCAGTATCTGCAGTTCCTTATTTCCACATTGCTCACTTATAGGTTGGTTGACTACCTTATTATAAAATACTTTAGAATCTGTTGCTGAATTAAATTACTGACAAAAAAGGGCTCCATTTGTTGGAGATGTGTGTTCTTCGCCTGGAGATAAGAAACAAACAGCTGGAGGAAGTCAATGGGTCAGGCAGCATCTGTGGTGGCAGAGGGAAGGTCAACGTTTCGGGTCGAGACCCTGCGTTTCTCAAACAGCAAGTACATTCATTCGTCAAACAGACACAAGGTGAGCAAGGATTTTAAGAAATAGAAACAGGAGTAAGCCATCTGGCTCTCATCTGCTCAAATATTCATCAAAATCATTATCTACCTCAACACCAAGAAAATGGGGCAGCATGATGGCGCAGCGATAGAGTTGCTGCCTTATAGTGCCAAGAGACCCGGATTCGATCATGGGACTATGGGTGCTATCTGTATGGAGTTTATACGTTCTCCCTGTAAACATGGGTTGTTCCAGGTGCTCCAGTTTCCTCCCAGGTTTGTAGGCTAATTGACTTTGGTAAAAATTATAAATTGTCCCTGATGTATGTAGGATAGTGTTAGTGTATAAGGTGATCGCTGGTTGGCATGGACTCAGTGGGCTGAAGGGTCTGTTTCCATACTGTATCCCTAAAGTCTAAAGGGATGCCTGACATCGGGAAGTGCACTGCAAATATTGCATTTGTATGAGTGCAAAACATGAGGAAGCAAAACACTGTCCGCTCATTAAACCTGAGCATCCTGTCTCCCCCTTAGGTTCAGAAAATGAAATAAATCAGTTACAGAAGAGAGCAGTTAGTTCGTGACAAAGTAGTCCCATTAATATCCCACCTTATCAGAATCCCGGGAACATGCAATGAATTACTCTGAAGGCAGCAATTTTGCTACCAGCACCATTCTGCAAGGTGCAATTAGATAATTGACTGGTCTCTGTGTCTTTTGATGAAGGGAAGATTTTTGAGTGGCGATAACTCGCTGACTTCTTTCTCACTTTATGGAAGCAGCACTTTCTGGAATAGATTGACCAGATCTTTTCTGAATACTAGCTGCGCTGAGCAGGACTATTGATTACAGTTTAAGAAAACGAGCATCAGCAAATACTGACGTTCTTAGCCTGATTTAAAGAATTTAGCAAATGGTTTTAAGTCGTGTGAAAGATAGACAAAAAGTGCTGGAGTAACTCAATGGGTCAGGCAGCATCTCTGGAGAAAAAAGATGGCTTCCCTAGTAGGCCAATTGTTGGCTAGGAAGTATGATTTCAAGAGGAATACTAGTTCTGTTTTATTTAGTTTAGTTTAGTTCATTGTCAAGCTATTGTTGCGTGCTGCCAGTCAGCGGAAAGACTGTACATGATTACAATCGAGCTATCTACAGTGTGCAGATACATGATAAAGGGAAAAACGTTTAGTGCAAGATGAAGTCCAGCACCTTCGAGCCAGCACCGCCATTCAATGTGATCATGGCTGATCATCCCCAATCAGTACCCCATTCCTGCCTTCTCCCCATATCCCCTGACTCTGCTATCCTCAAGAGCCCTATCTAGCTCTCTCTTGAAAGCATCCAGAGCACCTGCCTCCACCACCCTCTGAGGCAGAGAATTCCACAGACTGATTATAGATAGCCCAAGGGTATCCGCTGAGGTAGATAGAAGCTCTGGACCACTCTCTAGTTGTGGATAGGATGGTTCAGTTGCCTGATAACTGCTGGGAAGAAACTGCTCTGAATCTGGAGGATGTTCATTTCCACAAGTCTGTACCTCTTGCCTAATTGGAGAGGGGAGAAGAGGGAGTGACTAGGGTGAGATTTGTTGTTGATTATATTGCTGGTCTAGCCGAAGCAGCGTGAGGTGTAGATGGAGTCAATGCAATGTTGCAAACTGTGGAACTGGTGAAACAACTTGGGTGGGTGAAGGTGGCGAGAGGGGAAGTGGGGGAAAGGGGAGTGTAGATAGAAGTTACATAAACTTAGAGAATTAAACATTCATACCCTTGGGTTGTTAGCGACCCAAGTGAAATATGAGATAGCTAATATATATCTCTTGTGGTGCTGGACAAACTCAGCTGAACCGATCTCTATATGATCACCCCTCACCTTCCTAAACTCCAAGGCATAAAGCCCTATCCTGCCCAACCTCTCTGTAAGGCATAGGTCCTCAAGTTCTGGCAACATCCCAAAGACGTGCGGGTTTGCATTTCGATTGACCTCTGTAAAATTGCCCTTTAAAGTAAGGGAGTGGATGAAAAAAGTGGGGTTATATAGAACAAGTGTGAACAGGTTATTGATGGTTGGTGTGGACTCAGTGGGCAGCATCTGTGGAAGAAAATGGACAGTAGATGATTTGGGTTGGGATACTTTTTCAAACCGAAGAGTATGCTAAGGTGAATGCATCGGAGTGGCGGCGCTGCTCTGGCTGCAGCGGCTTACCGGCAGTCCCGTTTGTTTGTGTTTTTTGTGTTGTTTATTTTGTTTTGGTTAGTCTAGTTTTTGGTTTTAAGTTTGTGTTTTGGGGGGGGGGGTTGAAACGGGGTTTGCAGTCTCTCCCTGCGGGGGAATGCGACCTTTTTGTCGTATTCCCCTTCTCTGCTTCCGTCTGCGCTGAGGCCTAATGGAGATGACGACCTCGAGGCTCTGGAGGCAGAGCCCGTCAGGACTCGCCCTGAGCTCGCTCCCGTGAGGGTGGTCCGGCTCAGGGCTGGAAGAGGTTGGGACACTCCCGTGAGGGCGGCCAGCCCGAGGGTGGAACGAGGCTCCCGTCGGAGCGGCTGAGCTCGGGGAGGTGCGGCGCTCACAGCCCGAGGGAGGTTCGGCACCCATGTCGGGGCTGCCCGGCCCAAGGGAGAAGCGATGGCCAAGTCGGGGCAGCCCGGCCCGGGGAAGAAGCGATGCCCATGTCGGGGCGGCCCGGTCCGGGGGAGGTTCGGCGCCCATGTCGGGGCGGCCCAGCCCGAGGCTGAAGACGGTGCGGTACTCACATGAGGGTGGCTGGGACGGTGTTCTGGCGGTGGTGGCCTGAGTCCGGGGTTCGGCAGGACTGGTGGGCGGCAGCTTCAACCACCCCGGGCCGCGTTGTTTGAGCCGCGGGACTGATTTATAACATCGCCCGGGGGGTATCAGCCTCAGCACAGAGGGAGAAGAGGAGGGAAAAGACTGCAGACCTAAGACTTTTGCCTCCGTCACAGTGAGGAGATGCTGGGTGGACTCACTGTGGTGGATGTTAATATGTGTTTATTGTTGTTTTATTGTATTATATGTATGACTGCTGCAATTTCATTCAGACTTCGGTCTGAATGACAATAAAGGCTATCTAATCTATCCAATCTAATCTAATCTAATCTAATTAATAGAATCAGAAACTGTATTTAACAGTGCAATGTGAAAAAGATAGGAATGGGAAAAATGGGAATCCTCTACCAGGAATTGTTGGGCCAAATTGCCTCCTACTCTACATTCAATTCTATGCTTTTGTAATTCTTTGGTAAATGTTTCAGCATTAAATATCATCCAATGTACCTCATGTGTTCCCTCACCAACATTAATTAAAAAGGACAGCTGTAGTGTTACCTATACAGTGTTTGTGCGTTCTCCCTGTGACCGCGAAGGTTTCCCTGGGTGCTCCGGTTTCCTCCCGCACTCCAAAGATGTACAGATTTGTAGGTTTATTGGCTTTGGTAAAGGTTGTAAATTGTTGCTAGTGTGTTGGATGGGATGGGGTGATCGCTAGTCAACGTGGATCGGTGGGCCTGTTTCCGCACCACTCTAAACAAAATCTAACCTGTGTTCTTTTAACTTAGATGGGGGATCTTGCCTGATGATAGTGGGGAGAAGAAGGATTAACCGGATTTGGAGACACAAGAAATAATTGAAGAAGGGCCCTGCCCCAAACCATCACTTGTCCATTCCCTCCATAGATGCTGCCTGACCTGCTGAGTTCCTCCAGCACGTTGTGCCTTGCTATGGATAGAGGTCGTTAATTTGGCTGAAAGCCAAAAAAGGTTCGGACTTCAGAGTATAATTTCCAAGTATGACCACTGTGTTAATGTAGAAAATACAACTTATTCCATTCCAGTGTGTAGGAAGGAACAGCAGATTCTGGTTTACACCAAAGATAGACACAAAATGTTGGAGTAACTCAGCGGGACTAGCAACATCTCTGGCTAGGAAGAATGGGTGACGTTTCAGGTCGAGACCCTTCTTCAGATTGAGAGTCAGGGGAGAGGGAGACACAGAGTAAGGAAGTGAAAGGTGTGAAAACGAGACATCAAAGGATATGGGGTTCTTGGAAAATGTAGAATAGATGGTTAGCTAGGGAAAGGTGAAAACGAACCATGCATAGATAAAATTTATTCAGGGGTACAGTCAGACTAGTCGTAGAACTCAGAAAGGGGAGGGATGGAGGAAGAAAGCAAGGGTTACTTGTATTTAGTGAAGTCAATATTCATACCGCTGGGGTGTAAGCTCATAATCATAATCATAATAATCATAATAATCATTGCAATTTATTAGCTAAGTATGTCTTACAACATACGTGGAATTTGGTTTGCCATAGTTATACCAAAAAGCACCAAGACACACAATTACATAAAAATTTGACATTAACATCCACAACAGCGGCTCCCCCTCATATTCCCCACTGTGCTGGAATGCAATGAAGTCTTATCTTCTTTCCTCCTTTCCTCAGGGGTAGTCGAACCATCTGCAGCTGGCAATCAAGCTCACACGTCGGGGCAGTATAAGCTTCCGCATCGTGGTGGTCGAACTCCTGCGGCTTGGAGTTGCCGAGTGTCGGTCATTAATCAGGGACCGTGAGCTCTGTGATGTTAAAGTCCGCAGCATCAAAGGCCGACCCCAGGCCAAGGGATCGCCCACTCCGAGATGTTAAAGTCCATGGTTTTGGAGCTCTAGAAGTCCCAGCAAGAGGCTGCCAACTCCACGATATTAGGCCACAGTGCTGACGGAGGTACGACACGGAAAAAGTTGCATCTCCGTCGAGGAAAGAGATAAGAAACGTCCCCGTCCCCCCCAACCACCCCCACATAATACATTACCAAAGATAAACTAAAACATACATTTTACAACAAACTAAAAACAAAAAGACAAAGACAGACTGTTGGCAAGGCAACCATCGTGCGATTACCCCTGTTGGTTGGAATCTGCACAAGTGAAATCTAAGGTGCTGTTCCACCAACTTGAGTTGGGCCTCACTTTAACAGTGGAGGAGGTCCAGGACAGAAAGGTCTGTGTGGGAATGGGAGGGGGATTTAAGTGTATAGCAACCGGTAGATCAGATAGGTTTATGCGGACTGAGCGGGGGTGGTCAGCGAAACGATCGCCGAACCTGCACTTGGTCTTGCCAATATCAAGGAGTCCACACCTGGAACAGCGGATACAGTAGATGCCATTCCAGGATCTCTGTCCTACTCTCTCAATGACCAGAATTGTTCAAGTTATTTGTCCGGAAGGCATTGTGTTAATCACATCTCCAGGCAGGTAATTTACATCAGAGTCGATGGTTTTGCACTCTGTTTTCATAATACACATTTAAGCAGAAGATTAATAGATTCAATTTTTTGCCATTATCACCTTTGTAAATTTGCTCATCTAAATGGATGAGTTTAACACCTCATTATTCAGTATCCTGCTGCCATTAATGTTGTGCGGTTCAGATCCTAAATTGTCTTAAACGGCTTTATGATGATGAATTTAAAATGTAATTTTTGACTATTTAAGCAAAAAAAAAGCTTTGTCCTTGTGTTAATTTGCATTCCTGGTGTCAAAACGTCAGTGTGGATAAATTAATGCAAAAGCAGGAAAATTTGAGGATTCAAATTTGCTTTAAGTATTGAAAGGATGTAAGATGATAAATTATGAATGATCGAGTACTTTTCTTGGGTTTTTATGTAAAAGTTAAGTCATGTTTGAGTTTATTGTCCTTGAGGTTAAGGTACAATAAAAAACCTGCTTGCAGCAACATCACCGATACATAGAGTTATAGAACAATAGTGTGGAAACAGGCCCTTCGGCCCAACTTGTCCACACCGACCAACATGACTAGTTACGGCTGCCCCTGCTTGCTGCATATCCCTCTAAATCTTTCCTATCCATGTACCTGTCTAAATGTCTAATGAACATTATGATTGTGCCTGCTGTGTAGGAAGGAACTGCAGATGCTGGTTTAAACTGAAGATAGACACAAAAAGCTGATGTAACTCAGCGGGTCAGACAGCATCTCTGGAGAAAAGGAATAGGTAGCATCTCTGGAGAAATGCTGTCTGACCAGCTGAGTTACTCCAGCTATTTGTGTCTATCCACGATAGTACCTGCCTCAACTACCTCTTCCTGCAGGTCGTTCCATACATCCACTTCGTGTAAAAAAAATTCCCTTCAGGTTCCTATTAAATATTTTCCCCTCACCTTAAAGCTATGTCGTCTGGTTCTTGATTCCCCTACTTTGGCCAAACAACACCATGCATTTACCCGATCTATTCCTCTCATGATTTTGTACAGAAAATCAGGATATCATCAAGTTTTAACCATGAGTAAAAAATTATTGATTATATGAGTTAGGATTGACAGGAGCGTTCTAATATCCCACTGTTATTCAGCACTAAGGTTCTTATGCAAGGAGTCTGCAGTGAACTGAGGGGGTATCCAACATCCCCTGCCCAGTGAACCCTGCAACTCTCCAGTCAATAGACAGGAAAACACTTTCAGGTTGTCTTGCCAACAGATACAAGCTATTGATTAATTGCGTACACACTTGCTTTGAGATTTAGGCTCAGCATTCAGAAGCTGCGATCACGGTGTGAGATCTTCATGGTAGATACAGCGAGGCTATGTTAGAGCAGCAGAGGCAAACCTAAATTATTGATCCAGGGACACTGTTCAATTGTTTGTCATGAGTCCCTGAAAATTTTGAATTAAAGTTACAGTACAGGTTAGGGCAGCACAATGGCGCAGGGGTAGAGTTTTAGCACGGATTCGATCCTGTCCACGGGTGCTGCCTGTACGGAGTTGAGTTTGAGTTGAGTTTAGTTGAGTTTAGTTTACTGTCACATGTAACGAGGTGCAATGAAAAGCTTTGTTGCGGTCAGCGGATAGGCAATACTTGATTACAATCAAGCCATCCACAGTGTACAGATACATGAGAAAAGGGAATAATGGGAGTAATGTTTAGTGCAAGATAATGTTCAGTTAAGTTTAATTAATTTGGCCGATGGTCTCCATTAGGACCATTCTCTGGTTGTTGGTAGGATGGTTCAATTGTCTGATAACAGCTGAGAAGAAACTGTTCCTGAATCTAGAGGTGTGCGTTTTCACCCTTGTGCACTTCTTGCCTGATGGGAGAAGGAAGAAGAGGGCATGGCTGGGGTGTGACTAGTCCTTGATTATACTGGTGGCCTTGCTGAGACAGTGTGAGGTGTATATAGAGTCAATGGAAGGGAGTTTGGTTTGTGTGTTGTTCTGGACGCTGTCCACAATTCTCTGCAATTCCTTGCAGAGTTTGTACATTCTGCCTGTGACCGCAAGGGTTCCCTCCGGGTGCTCCAGATTCCTCTCACATTCCGAAAGCGTGCAGGTTCATAGGCTAATTGGGTTTTATAAATTGAAAATTGCCCCTAGTGTGTAGGATAGTGCTAGCATGCGGGGCTGACTCAGAGGGCCAAAGGACCTGTTTCCGTGCCGTATCTCGAAAGTCTGCAAAAAGCTTTCTTTTTTATAAAGTTAGCTGCACCCTCAGAGCTCCACAACCCTGGTTCAATCCTGACCTCCAGAGCTACCTCTGCATGTTCTCCCTGTAACTAGTAGAAACCTTGCTGGACAATCCAGTTTCCACTCACAAGTATGTTGGTTAGTTAATTAGCTACTGTAAATTGCCCCTAATGGATAACTGAATCTAGTGGAGTTGATGGGAATATAGATGGAATAAAATGGGTTGGGGTAGAATCAGTGTGTAAATAGGTCCTTGTTGGTCATCTGCTTATCAACCTCCTCTCCCATCACCTCCATCCACCTCTGAAGAAGTGTCTCAACCTGAAATGTTACCTATTCCGTGTCTCCAGAGATACTGCCTGACTCACTGAGTTACTCCAACATTTTGTATCTATCCATCTATCACTCACTAGGCTTTGTCCTACCCCTCCCCTCTGCCAGCTTTCACCCCCATCACCCCATATCACCACTTCCACTATCCGTTACAAGAAGGGCCCCAACTGGAACAATCACCTATCCATGTTCTCCAGAGATGCTGCCTGACCTGCTGAGTTACTCCAGCACTTTTGTTTTCTTTTGTAAACCAGCATCTGCAGTTCCTTGTTTCTCCGTGGTGATCAGAGTGGACTCAGTACGCCAAAGGACCTGTTACTCTGCTGTAACCCACTCCATTTCAGTTTAGTTTAGAGATATAGCATTGAAATAGCCCATTCAGCCCATTGAGTTCAAGCGTTCATCAATCAACCATTCACACTAGTTCTACGCATAGGAAGGAACTGCATGTGCTGGTGTATACCAAAGGTAGACACAACATACTGGAGTGACTCAATGGGTCAGCAGCATCTCTGAAGAAAAAATATTAGTTGATTTTTTTTTCCAAGAAGCTGAATTAAAAGAAGATGTCTTGGAAACCTTCTCCAGACACTATTTCGATGTCACCTCACTTTTGCATCTACTATAGGCAATTTTACAGAGGGCCAATTAACCTCTGAACTTGCATGTATTTGAGATGTCAGAGGAAACCAGAACACCTGGAGGAAAACCCACATGATGACAGGGAGAATGTGCAAACTCCACACAGAGACAACACCCGAGGTCAGGATCAAATATGGGTCTCTGGCACTCTGAGGCAGTGGCTCTACCAGCTGTGCCACTGTGCCGCCCATTGAATATGGTTTTGATGAAAATGCCACAGTGTTATCCTATAAGGAAATAAATTAATGACTACATTGATGTCACTGGTGTTTGAAGGCATCTTCAGTTCAGGGGATGATTTGGGGTGCCAATACGTTCTGGCATTGTAACTTATGTCACATGCTTTTAATGGTAGGGCTCTGAGAATTGTTCTAGGAGTGCACCTACTTAGTTCCTTGAAAGTGGTATCTTACGTAGATAGAGTGATCAGAAAGACTTTGGCACATTAGCCTCCATCAGTCAGAGTATTGGGTATGGAAGTTGGGAGGTCATGTTGCAGTTATGCAAGACATTGATGAGGCCACATTTAGAGTATTGTGTCCAGTTTTAGTCACTATGTTCAGTTTTAGTCACTATGTTATAGGAAAGATGTTGTCAAGCTGGAAAGGGTGCAGAGAAGATTTATGAGGATGTTGTCAGGACTTGAGGGCCTGAGCTATAGGGAGAGGTTGAGCAGGCTAGGACCCAATACTTCCTTCCAAAATGCAGCAGCACATATTTCTTTGCATTAAATTTTCTCAGCCCACTTGTTGCAAAACACTGGTTTATTAGTATATGGCTTTGATCCAATCAATGTGTTCAAGAAATAGTTTGACTACACAATTAATAACAAGAATAAATACATTGCAACATTCAAGTAAACTGCCCCTTGTCACATTCTGCTATTCCCTAGCAACAGCAAGTGGATGAGTCCTCAATGGCCCTTGACACCACTCAGTCACAAGAGCAACTTGAGGCAAAGTCTGTTCAATCAATCCAGGAAACAAATAATTATTTAAAACATATACACACAGACAATGTCCTTACTTATCTTCCAACTGTTCCAGTTCCAACTGTTCTAGTTCCAAATTCCAGTTCCGCCTCCAAATTCCAGTTCCAAATTCCGAATCCACTTCCAATTCCAAATTCTAAATTCCAGTTCCAAATTCCAGTTCCAAATTCCAGTTCCAAATTCCAGTTCCAAATTCCAGTTCCAATTCCAATTCCAAATACCAATTCCAAATTCCAGTTCCAATTCCCAATTCCAAATACCAATTCCAAATTACCAATTCCAAATCCAAATACCAGTTCCAATTCCAGTTCCAAATTCCAGTTCCAATTCCCAATTCCAATTCCAATTCCAACCCACAGAAGTTCACTCCATCATTTTCAAACGCATATTTCATAAACACGTGCAGTCTCCTGTCACACGACATGTCCTTCCTGCCATCTGACAAATCACTAAGTTAAGTTTAAATTTAGCTGTCTAACAAATTTACCATTATTGCATCAGTTGTTTTTAACAATGTTAGTTTAGAAACATAGAAGCATAGAAATTAGGTGCAGGAGTAGGCCATTCGGCCCTTCGAGCCTGCACCGCCATTCAATATGATCATGGCTGATCATCCAACTCAGTATCCCGTACCTGCCTTCTCTCCATACCCCCTGATTCCCTTAGCCACAAGGGCCACATCTAACTCCCTCTTAAATATCGCCAATGAACTGGCCTCGACTACCCTCTGTGGCAGAGAGTTCCAGAGATTCACCACTCTTGACCACAATTTACGTTGATTGCATAACCGCACTATTCTAAACTGATTACAATGTTCTTGCTGTTTTCAGCACCATACTATATAAGATTTTCGCAATAGATTTTTTAAATGTGAAAATAGGAAGGTTATGTTGAAATGTTAGAAAACACTGGTCTCGCCTAGTTGGAGTATTGTGATCATTTCAGGCCAGATTATAATAGATACAAGGAACTGCAAATGCTGCAATCTGTGAAGAAATTTAGGGTCTTTCAATGGATCAGTCTGAAGAAGGGTCCCATTCCGCAACGTCAATCAGTCTGAAGAAGAGTCACGACCTGAAACGCCACCTATCCATGTTCTCCGGCTGAGTCAGAAAAGAAAGAGCGTATCTTTAGAAAGGAGATGAGGAGGAATTTCTTTAGTCATAGTGGTGGCCCTGTGGAATTCATTGTCGAAGACAACTGTTGAGGCCAAGACATTGGGTATTTTTAGACTTTGGACTTTAGACTTTAGAGATACAGTGTGGATACAGGCCGTTCAGCTGACGGGGTCCACGCCAAACAATGACCAATCTGTCCACTAACACTGTCCTACACAATAGGGACAATTTACAATTTTTACCGAAGCCAATAAACCTGCGGGAAAACCCACGAGGCCACGGGTAGAATGTACAAAATCCATACAGACAGCAGCCATAGTCCGGATCAAACCTGGGTCTCTGGCAAGGTAGCCACTCTACTGCTGCACCATTGTGCCACCCACGCTGAGATTGACAGGTTCTTGATTGGCAAGTGTGACAAAGGTTACGGGGAGAAGGCAGGAGAATCGGTTTGAGAGGTAAAGGTAGATTGTCCGTGATTGAATGGTGGAGCAAACTCAATGTTCCGAATAACCTAATTCTGTTCCAATGTCTTATGGTCTTATGAATTTCTGTTACTCAAGCTCTTTGTGTCTTTTTGTGTATTAATCAGCATCCGCAGTTTCTTGTTTCAACATCTAAAAATTGACTTTGTTGGTTCCACAGTGCTTTGGGGAGTCCAAGGTTAACAAGTACGGAATATCAAAGTTGGTCGATCATTCCCTAAATCATGAAGCGCCAAATGTCTTCTTTCCTGCAATATGCATATGCCCATTATTTGCATGCATAATAGGCTCATTTGCAATTAAATGGATTTTATTTTTAATTCAGCTCTCAGGATACGACAGTCCCAGGCAAAGCCGGAACTTACAGCCCATCTTTGTTGCCCTTGAGAAGGTGTGGGGGGGGGGAGTTACTTTCTTGGGCTGTTGCAGTTCTGATGAAGGCACTCCTGTGTTGATGCTGGGAAGGAAGTTACAGTATTTAGTTTTTAGTTTCAGAGATACTGCGTGTAAACAGGCCCTTCAGCCCACCAAGTCCATGCCGACCAGCGATCCCCATGCACTATTTCTATCCTACACACTAGGGACAGTTTTTACCGGCCAATTAACCCATACACCTGTACGTCTTTGGATTGTGGGAGATAACCGGAACACACGGAGAAAACCCTCGCAGTCGCAGGGAAAACATACAAACTCCATAGACAGCGCCCGTAGTTAGGATCAAACCCGGGTCTCTGGCGCTGTATGGAAGGAGCTCGACCTCTGCGCCACCATGACAGCCAAGTGCTAATGAAGGATTAACAATATGTTATCACGGACATTACTGGGAGAAGGCAGGAGAATGGGGTTGAGAGGGAAAAATAGATCAGCCATGATCGAATGGCGGAGCAGACCTGATTGGTGAAATGGCCTAATTCTGCTCCAATGTCTTTTAATTTAGTTTAAATTAGTTTATTGTCACATGTACCGAGGTACAGTGAAAAGCATTGCATTTACATTATTACAGTTGAGCAGTCCACAGTGAACAGATATAGAAAAAAGGGTTTAACATTTAGAGCAAGATAAAGTCCAGTAAAGTCAGATTAAAGATAGTCAGAGAGTTTCCAATGAGGTAGATGGTAGGTCAGGACCACTCTCTGTGGTCTTATAAGGATGGTGTAGATTTAGGATGATTCAGATTTATGTTTAGATTTATGTTGAGGTTTATTATTGTCATATGTACGGAGGTACAGTGAAAAGTGTGTTTTGCATGATATTCAGTCAAATCAGGTTTAGGTTTAGGTTTATTGTTGCCACGTGTGTTGTGGTACTGTGAAAAGCTTTGTTTTTCTGCTTTCCAAATCAATCAGATATAGCATACGTAAATATAATCAAGTCAAGTAAAATGTGTGGAGCAAAGCAGAAGATACAAAGTGCAGAATATAGATCTCAGTATCGTGGCACACCAGTTCCTTAAACTAAGTCCAATGTCTGCAAAGGGGTACAAGTGAATTGGACAGTACCTTAGCTTATTCCAACATTTTGTGTCCTCCTTTGATAAACCAGCATCTGCAGTTCCTTGTTTTTATAAGTGGGGCTAGTGTAGATGAGGCATCTTGGTCAGCATAGATAAATTGGGCTGAAGGGCCTGTTTCCATGCAGTGTGAGTTTATGACTATCTGACCCAAAACAACACCAATCAGTGACCTCCAGAGATGCTGCCTAACCCTTTGAGTTGCTCCAGCACTTTGTATCTATTTTTCCAAATCCATATCTGCAGTTCCTTGTGTCAGAGTGAGGCCACAAACAAGTTTGTGGAACAGCACCTCATGTTTTGCTTTGGCAGCTTGCAACCCAGTGGTATGAATATTGATTTCTCTAATTTCAAGTAACCCTTGCACCCCCTCTCTCTCCATCCCTCCCCCACCATCGCTGTTCTGCTAGTTTCACTGTACGTATCCCTTCGCTATATCCTCCTTGCCCCACGGTGGGTGCTGACTCTGCTTTGTCACCTTCCCATACCTCTAGTTTCCCTCTCCGCCAACTCTCAGTCTGAAGAGTGACCCAAAATGTAATTGATCCCTTTTCTCCAGAGATGCTGCCTGACTCACTGAGTTACTCCAGCACTTTGTGCCTATCATCGGGGTAAACCAGCATCTGCAGTTCCTTCCTACACTCTTTGTGTCTAGCCTTTGATTGTAAAAACCGCCATCCCTTCTGACTGCTGCAAGTGCGAGAACTGTTCTATATTGGAATGTTTGATGTTTGACCATTAGCACAGCAACAAAAATAAGCACTATTGGGGGGAAAATCCTCAGCTTTGCGGCATTCCAAAAAGTAGGTGATTGGATTGGATTTAATCCCAGTGGCGATTCTGATGTTAACTGCTTTCAAACACACTCGGGAAAGCAGACATCCACAGTGGCAGCCTCTTTGCCGCTTGTCTATTGATGTGTAGATATTTGTTGATAGCCATACCACAGGGGTCCAGAGAGAAGCTGGTGATTCTAGAAATAGATTAACTAGGATTTCCTCTCAGCTCGCTATCTGTTTGAAAAGTTTACTGCAAAGATCATTGGCTGCCCAAGATAAACTGCGATCGAGGGTTTGTCAATTTCCAGACTAGTTGGTTTATTTTTAGTTAAGAGCACACATGGTAAAGGCTTTCTCCTTAATACAAGTTTGCGTAGCCAGTTAATTGGATTGTCATAAGGTCATAAGGTCATGTGTGATATGAGCAGAATTAGGCCAATCGGCCCATGAAATCTACTCCACCATTCAATCATGGCTGTTCTATCTTTCCCTCTCAACCCCATTCTCCTGCCTTCTCCCCATAAGCCCTGACACCCTTACTAATCGAGAATCTAGCTATTTTAGTTTAGTTCAGTTTAGCTTAGTTTAGTTTCGTTTAGAAATACAGTGTGGAAACAGGCCCTTTGGCCCACCGGGTCTATGCTGACCAGTGATCCCCATACATTAACACAAGCCTACACAAACAAGGAACAATTTACACTTATACCAAATGTACAAACCCAAGACAATTAACGTACAAACCTGTACATCTTTGTGGGAAGAAACCGAAGATCTCGAAGAAAACCCATGCAATCACGGGGAGAACGTGCAAACTCTGTATAGAAAGCACCCGGAGTCGGGATCAAACCCAGGTCTCTGCCGCTACAAGCACTGCAAGGCAGCAAATCTACCGCTGCAACACCGTACCATCCTGTTGTTTGTTTTGCAGTTGTAGAGTGTTAGTGTTGAACTGCATGGGAAACAGGCCATTTGGCCCATCGAGTCTATCAACAACCCATTTACACCAAACCTTTGTTAATCCAGATGATAAACACAAAGTGCTGGAGTAACTCAATGGGTCAGGCAGCATTTCTGGAGAAAAAGGATGGGTGACGTTCCTGGTCGGAACCCTTCTTCAGACGTCTGTTAATCACATTTTATTTTATTCATCATCTCCACATTGATGTAACAGCCAAGAAAGCACCCCCCCCCCCCGCCCCCTCCCCAACAACACTTCTACATTTCAAAGAAACTGAGCAAATTTGGGATGTCTTCAGTGACTCTTACAAACTTCTACAGATGTACATTGAAAGCGTACTCAGCAAGTCAAACAGCATCTCTGGAGAAAAGCAATAGGTGATGTTTCGTGTTGAGGCCGTTCTTTAGATTGAGTACAAATGTAGATTTATGGCTTGCAGCTACAAATCTAGATCATTGGTATAGTTCAAAAAATTATCCTACAAATCCCATGTAACAAAAAGGAACAGCAGGTGCTGATTCATTCCAAAGATAGATACAATATACTGGAGAATATGGAAGGTGACATTTCAGGTTGAGTCTGAAGAAGGGCGAGACCCGAAACTTCAGCTACTCCTTTTCTCCAGAGATGCTGCTTGACCCACTGAGTTATTTCAGCATTTTGTGTCTATCTTTGGTGTAAACCAACATTTGCAGTTGCTTCCAACACATAGAAAGCTTACTGTCGGGTTGCAACACAGCTTGGTTTGGGTAGAGCTCTGTCCAAGACTATAGGAAATTGCAGAGAATAATAGATGTAGCCCAGTCCATCACAGACCACACTTCCCGCCATTGACTCCATCTATACTTTGTGTTGCCTCGGTAAAATAATCACCATAATCAAAGATTGTCCCACTGGGTCATTTCCTCTTCTCCCAGCTCCTGCCCAGCAGAAGGTACAGAAGCATGAAAGGTATTGTTCGAATCACCTCTAGCATATCACCTCATTTATCAGTGAGGTCCACCGAGTCCGCGCCAACCAGTGATCCCCGCACACTAACACTATCTTACACGCACTGCGGACAATTTACAATAGTACCAAGACAATTAGCTTACAAACCTGTACGTCTTTGGAGTGTGGGAGGAAACCGGAGCACCCAGAAAAAACCCACACAGGTCATAAGGTCATAAGGAATAGTAGAATTAGGCCATTCGGCCCATCAGGTCTACTCCGCCATTCAATCATGGTTGATCAATCTCTACCTCCTAACCACATTCTCCTACCTTCTCCCCATAATCTCTAACCTATAACCATATATTTACCATGGATACACATTTACAGCACGGACGTGCCGAACAAGGCCATCTCGGCCCTACAAGTAACCCTCCATTCCGAACCATATGCCTATCCCAATTTATTTTTAGTCCACACTGAAGCTGCACTCGCTACCACTCTCCATAAAGAAGTTCCCCCCATCATATAACCATTAACCCAATTACAGCACCCAAACAGGCCATCTCGGCCCTACAAGTCCTGCCGATCCAATTTTTTTTTAAATGCCTACTCAACATAAACCTGCATTCCCTTCTCATCCATATGCCTATCCAATTTATTTTTAAATGATACCAATGAACCTGCCTCCACCACTTCCACTGGAAGCTCATTCCACACCGCTACCACTCTCTGCGTAAAGAAGTTCCCCCTCATATTACCCCTAAACTTCTGTCCCTTAATTCTGAAGTCATGTCCTCTTGTTTGAATCTTCCCTATTCTCAAAGGGAAAAGCTTGTCCACATCAACTCTGTCTATCCCTCTCATCATTTTAAAGACCTCTATCAAGTCCCCCCTTAACCTTCTGCGCTCCAGAGAATAAAGACCTAACTTATTCAACCTTTCTCTGTAACTTAGTTGTTGAAACCCAGGCAACATTCTAGTAAATCTCCTCTGTACTCTCTCTATTTTGGTGACATCCTTCCTATAATTGGGCGATCAAAATTGTACACCATACTCCAGATTTGGTCTCACCAATGCCTTGTACAATTTTAACATTACATCCCAGCTTCTATGCTCAATGCTCTGATTTATAAAGGCTAGCATACCAAAAGCTTTCTTTACCACCCTATCTATATGAGATTCCATCTTCAAGGAACGATTGCACAGTTATTCCCAGATCCCTCTCTTCAACTGCATTCTTCAATTCCCTACCATTTACCGTGTACGTCCTATTTTGATTTGTCCTGCCAAAGTGTAGCACCTCACATTTATCAACATTAAACTCCATCTGCCATCTTTCAGCCCATTCTTCCAAATGGCCTAAATCACTCTGTAGACTTTGGAAATCCTCTTCATTATCCATAACACCCCCTATCTTGGTATCATCTGGATACTTACTAATCTAAATTACCACACCTTCATCCAGATCATTGATGTACATGACAGGCAACAAAGGATCCAACACAGATCCCTGAGGCACCCCACTAGTCACCTGCCTCCAACCCTACAAACAGCCATCCACCATTACCCTCTGGCGTCTCCTATTCAGCCACTGTTGAATCCATCTTGCTACTCCTGCATTTATACCCAACAGTTGAACCTTCTTAACCAACCTTCCATGAGGAACCTTGTCAAAGGCCTTACTAAAGTCCATATAGACAACATCCACTGCATACCCTCGTCAATTTCCCTAGTAGCCTCTTCAAAAAATTCAAGAAGATTAGTCAAACATGACCTTCCAGGCACAAATCCATGTTGACTGTTCCTAATCAGACCCTGTTTATCCAGATGCTTATATATATTATCTCTAAGTATCTTTTCCATTAATTTGCCCACCACTGAAGTCAAACTAACAGGTCTATAATTGCTAGGTTTACTCTTAGAACCCTTTTTAAACAATGGAACAACATGCGCAATACGCCAATCCTCGGGGACTATTCCCGTTTCTAATGACATTTGAAATATTTCTGTCATAGCCCTGGCTATTTCTACACTAACTTCCCTCAATGTCCTAGGGAATATCCTGTCAGGACCTGGAGACTTATCCACTTTTATATTTTTCAAAAGTGTCAGTACTTCTTTTACTTTGAAACTCATAGTATCCATAGCTACTCTACTAGTTTCCCTTACCTCACATAATTTAATATCCTTCTCCTTGGTGAATACCGAAGAAAAGAAATTGTTCAATATCTCCCCCATCTCTTTTGGCTCTGCAGATAGCTGTCTACTCTGTCTCTCCAATGGACCAATTTTATCCCTCGTTATCCTTTTGCTATTAATATAGCTGTAGAAACCCTTTGGATTTACTTTCACCTTACTTGCCAAAGCAACCTCATGTCTTCTTTTAGCTTTTCTAATTTCTTTCTTAAGATTTTTTTTACATTCCTTATACTCCTCAAGCACCTCATTTACTTCATGCTGCCTATAATTATTGTAGATCTCCCTCTTTTTCCAATTTTCCTTGAAAACCAGGGTTCTTTCCAATTTTTACTGTTTCCTTTCAACCGAACAGGAACATAAAGATTCTGTACTCTTAAAATTTCCCCTTTAAATGTCCTCCATTTCTCTTCTACATCCTTCCCATAAAACAAAATGTCCCAGTTCACTCCTTTTAAATCATTTCGTATCTCATCAAAGTTAGCCTTTCTCCAATCAAAAATCTCAACCCTAGGTCCAGTTCTGACCCTCTCTATAATTATATTGAAACTAATGGTATTGTGATCACTGGACCCGAAGTGCTCCCCAACGCATACCTCCGCCACCTGTCCCGTCTCATTTCCTAACAGGAGGTCCAGCACTGCCCCTCCTCTAGTAGGTACCTCTATGTATTGCTACAAAAAACTATCCTGCACACATTTTACAAACTCCAAACCATCCAGCCCATTTACAGAATGTGTTTCCCAGTCTATGTGTGGAAAGTTGAAATCTCCCACAATCACTACCTTGTGCTTACTACTAATATCTGCTATCTCCTTACATATTTGCTCTTCCAATTCTCGATCCCCATTTGGCGGTCTATAATACACCCCTATAAGTGTTGCTACACCTTTCCCACTACTCAGTTCCACCCAAATCGCCTCCCTAGATGAGCCCTCCAATCTATCCTGCCAAAGCACTGCTGTAATATCTTCCCTGACTAGCAATGCAACACCTCCACCTCTGGCCCCTCCAATTCTATCACACCTGAAGCTACGATATCCTGGAATATTTAGTTTCCAATCACAGCCCTCCTGCAACCATGTTTCACTGATCGCCACAAAATCATACTTCCAGGTGTCTATCCAGACTCTAAGCTCATCCACCTTTCTTACAATGCTCCTAGCATTAAAATATGCACATTTAAGAAACCCCCCGCCTCTTATTCTCTGTTTATTTCCTTTTTCTTCTTTCTCCTCTTGTGTCCGAGTGCTTCCCTTTTCTGCTTCCTGCCTCACATTCTGTCTACTAGCTTTCTCTATTTGAGTCCCTCGCCCCAACCATTCTAGTTTAAAGTCTCCCCAATAGCCTTTGCAAATCTCCCCGCCAGGATATTGGTCACTTGTATTAATCAAGAATATATCTATCTCTGCCTTAAAATATATCCACTGAATTGACCTCCACAGCCTTCTGTGCTAAAGAGTTCCCCAGATACACCACCTTCTGACAAAACAAATTTCTCCTTTCTAAAAGAATTTTCTTTAATTCTGAGGCCATGACCTCTAGTCCTAGACTCTCCCACTAGTGGAAACATCCTCTCCACATCCACATCCACGGGGAGGACGTAAAAGCTCCATACGGACAGCACCCATAGTCAGGTTCAAATTCGGATCTCCGGCGCTGTAAGACAGCAGCTCTACCGCTGCACCACCCTGCCACCCCAAAGCGTCAAAGCAAAAAGACCCAGACATCTTCACCTGTCACTGTAAACATTGCAACGTGCAGGGAGAGGGGGAGAGGGAGAGAGAAAGAGGGGGAGAGAGAAAGGTAATTTTAAATGCAACTTACAATGGCAATAATGAGGTATCTACATTCTATATTACTGTTTATATACTAAAAGTCTCATCTTGTATGTATGTGTGTGTGTGTGTGTCTGTGTATGTCTGTTTTTGTATCCTCATCAAAATGCTATGCGGTAGCGCTGAAAGTTTACTACATTCCTACTCACAGTTTTCCAGTCCACGCCATAATCAGGTTCCCTTCAATTTGATGCTATATTTCATAAGTTATTGATGATTAAAGTTTAAAAAATGCCCAAGTTTGAGAAGAATAACTGTGACTCTGCTTTGAGATTTTTCTGGTAGCTTCCAGTGATGATGTCACAATGGCATCTCACAGTCATCCAATCACAATGGGATTTCATTTACATATGCTGCCAAAGACGTCACAATGGGATTGTAGCCTGCTAGCTCTGGCAGGTGCAACTGCATTTTTCTTAAAGTCACAGTGCACTGATTTTTTTTAAAGTTTAAATGAGGCAAAATGAGTAGCCCCTGCACAGTTGGGGTTATGGATGAGTGGTGCAATATTGCCTTGGGGAACAGGTTACAATGGGGTAACTGGTGAGTGGTGGAAACGGGTTGTGTTCGGGGAACAGATGAGTGATGGATTATTGGGGGATTATTGTGTTGAGGAAAGGGGCCCAACGGGTCCCACTTGGTCTAATAAAACATAAAAATCAGACCACATCTAAAACGGAATTAATTCCAGAGATGCTGCCTGACCCACTGAGCTATTCCATCAATTTGTATCTATCTTCGGTATAAACCAACATCTGCAGTTCCTTCCTCCACTCTTTACAATGCACGATCCACTCAAAGCCCTCTGTCCTCCACTCTAGTTGGGTGAATGAACATAAGGCACAATGTGGAGCTGAGAACCTCCCTTCAGCTCTTCAACACAAGATGATATGTTTCCCCCCTCTGATCATACTGCTAATACAGAGGGAATCGAATATCATAAGATCTTAAAATCATGTGATAGGAACAGAATTAGGCCATCGGCCCATCAGGTTACCACCATTCAATCATGGGTGATCCATCTCTCCCTCCTAACCTCATTCTCCTACCTTCTCCCCATAACCTCGGATACAAGTAGTACAGGTCTTGCCACTAATCTTGCCACTTCGTCACCTTTGGTGAACGGAGACATTTGGTCGAGAGAGGTACATCAAAAAAGCACCAACTAAACACAGATGGATTACACTTCCCACATGAACATCATTAAGCATTTGTCATTCATCGACCTATTTACTCCCAAGCAAGTGGAATGAAAGAACAGGCATCAATTGATAAATGCAGTAACTTTAACCTAGTGACAGTACTTATAACAGGGAGCTATTATTATGGCTGGCAATGGCATGCAGATCGTGTGAGTTGATTCTGTAACAGAGGAATCAACAGACAGCTTGGTTTAAGATGCTGGTGATTTTGGTTAGTTTTGAGATACAGTATAGAAACAGACCCTCTGGCCCACTGAGTCTGCACCAGCCAACTATCATCTGTACACTAGTTTCTATGTTATGCCACTTTTGCATCCTGCACACTAAGGGCAATTTGCAGAAGCCAATTAACCTACAAACCTGCACATTGAAACATAGAAACATAGAAACATAGAAATTAGGTGCAGGAGTAGGCCATTCGGCCCTTCGAGCCTGCACCGCCATTTAATATGATCATGGCTGATCATCCAACTCAGTATCCCGTACCTGCCTTCTCTCCATACCCCCTGATCCCCTTGGCCACAAGGGCCACATCTAACTCCCTTTAAATATAGCATGAACTGGCCTCAACTACCCTCTGTGGCAGAGAGTTCCAGAGATTCACCACTCTCTGTGTGTGAAAAAGTTCTCCTTCTCGGTTTTAAAGAAGCCTTAAACCCCTTGTCCTGGAACCTAACATCAAACAATCTTCCTGCATCTACGTTACCCCTTAAGAATTTTGTAAGTTTCTATATGAAGTGTGGAGGAAAACCGTCATGGTCACAGGGAGAACTTGCAAACTCCGTACAGACAGCATCTGCAGTCAGGATCAAACTAGGGTATCTAGCATTGTAAAGGCAGCAACTCTACCACTGTGCTGCACGAAACACAAAGGGCACAAGCGATCTTTTAATAGAAAGTTTGCAGATCACACAAAAGTAGGTGGTATGGTGGATAGTGAAAATGTTGTCGAAAATTGCAGCAGAATCTTGATCGGTTGGGCAGTTGGGCTGAGAAATAGAAACATAGAAACATAGAAATTAGGTGCAGGAGTATGCCATTCGGCCCTTCGAGCCTGCACCGCCATTCAATATGATCATGGCTGATCATCCAACTCAGTATCCCGTACCTGCCTTCTCTCCATACCCCCTGATCCCCTTAGCCACAAGGGCCACATCTAACTCCCTCTTAAATATAGCCAATGAACTGGCTTCAACTACCCTCTGTGGCAGAGAGTTCCAGAGAGTTCCAGAAATGGTTGATGGTATTTAATACAGAGAAATATGAGGTGTTGCATTTTTGGAAGACTCACATGGGCAGAACCTCCGCAGTGAATGGTGGTGCTCTCGGGAGTCTTGTAGAGCCGAAGGATTTATAAGTGCAGGTACATAGTTTGTTGAAAGTGGCATGACAGGTAAATAGGTTGGTCAAAAAGGTCTTTTGGCACATTGGCCTTCATCAGTCAGATTTATAAGGATGCCAGGACTCAAGGGCCTGAGCTATAGGGAGAGGTTGAGCAGGCTAGGACTATTCCTTGGAGCTCAGGAGGATGAAGGTGATCTTATAGGCATGGAGCACAAAGGCATGAGAGGAATAGATTGGGTAGATGCACAGAGTCTCTTGCCCAAAGTTGGTGAATCAAGAACCAAAGTTTAAGGTGAGGGGGGAAAGATTTAATAGAAACCTGAGGGGTTAACCTTTTCACACAAAGGGTGGTGGGTGCATGACATGAGTGGCAAATTCAATTGTGGCATTTCAGTCTCTTAGGTGGACACACATGACATGCAGGGAATGAAGGGATTTGGATCACTTGCAGTCAGAGGAGATTAGTTCAATTTAGCATCATGTTCGGCGCAGACATTGTGGGCCGAAGGACCTTTTCCTGCCTTGAACTGTTCTATGTTCTTAGGATCTAGAATCTTAACCCATGCGATTTGCATGCAATTGCCAGCCATAATAGTAGCTCCCTGTGTTGTGTGAAGTACTTAAATGAAGAAGGAAATTACCCTAAATTTTGCGATACTTATTAAGCGACAATTGAAAACAATTTGAACGTGATTACTCAGGAGCTGCTTCTACTCAAAAGGTAATACTAAACAAAGCAAGAGATCTGTTATGCAGTATTCTATTTATTTAATGTTTTATTTAGCATTTTGTGACCTAAATTAAACATACAAAACTATTATAGAGAATAAATAAATATAATATTCAATTAATTATGTATTACGTTCTGTCTTGACAATCAACTTTTTCACAAATGTGCATTAATTATTAATTAAAATACAATAAATATTTTATCGCTGTTATATAAAATCATTTTGGAGGATTTGCCAGTTAAGTATCATTTTATTCTTTTCATGTTGTTGAAAGCTTACAGTCGACATTTGAAAATTATATGGCCATAAAGTAAACACTCAACTAACTGTGTTGAGCGTGTGTGGTCCTCATCAGTATGACACTACACTTCAGAGTGTCAGACTCGGTTACATGCACAAAGCAAGATGCAGAGAGGGCAGTCATTTCAAACTAGCATTGACTGTTGATTGCATGCAAAGACATTGCCAAAGCCATTAGCAGTGACATGAATGTGTAATTCATCTATCAAGCAACCTTGGTGATTCACAAAGTGCTGGAACGTATAAGATCACGAGGGGAATAAATAGGATGAATGCACTGAGTCTTTTCCCCAGAGTAGGGAAATCAAGAATCAGAAGACTGTCAGAGTGAAGCCATACACAAATTGGAGGAGCAGCACCTCATATTTTGCTTGGGTAGCTTGCAACCCGGCGGTAACGTTGATTTCTCTAATTTCAAGTAACTCCTGCATTCCTTCCCCCACCCTCTCTCCCTCCCCCCCTCCCCACTGTTTGCATCCATGTATCCCTCTCATTATCACATCTTCCCCAGCCAACAATGGCCCATTATGGACTTTACCATTCCTGAGGTCATCTGTTGCTGACCCTGCTTTGTTCTGGTCTTTTCTCACTTCTAGTTCTCAACTAAGTTCTACCTTTCAGCTTGAAGAAGGGTTCTGACCCGAAAAGTCGTCTATTTCTTTTCATCAGAGATGCTGCCTAACCCGCTGTAACTCCGGCAGTTTGTGGCTATCACCAGAGGACATAGGTTTAAGGTGAAGGGGATACATTTAACAAGAACCTAAGGGGCAACTCTTTTACACAAATGGTGGTGGGTGTATGGAACGAGCTGCCGGAAGTGGTAGTTGAGCCAGGTACTATCGCTATGTTTAAAGAACATTCAGATAGGTACGTGGATTGGATAGGTTTAGAGGGATATGGGCCGAACACAGGCATGTGGGACTAGTGTAGATCTGTGTGGGTAGGTTAGGCTGAAGGAACTGTTTCCATACAGTGCGACTCTATGACTTATATCCACCTATCACTGGCCAGGCTTTGTCCCACCCCCACAACCTTTGCCAGGTTCTCCCTCTTAGTACAATCAGTCTGAAGAAACAACTGATCCAAATTATTGCTTTCCATTCCCTCCGTCCATTCCCTCCGTCAATGTTGTCTGACCCGTTGACTTACTCCAACACTTTGTGCTTTGCATCAGATGTCGTAGCTGGTCATAGGTTATTTCGAGGGATGGTCACATTGGTATACTCTGTCTGGGGAAATTGCAGAGGGGGGAAAATAAAGATAGAGTATGAGGTCCAAAGCAAACGTCTGCGGAGGGCGCTCAGCATCGCCAAGGTGCTATCATGAAGCTTACCATCCGGGATACAGGTCTCCCTTGCCGAACCAGCACTTTAGAACACTTCAGAGCTACAGCTTGGAACCACCCCCCCCCCGGACACTTCCTTATTTTTTTTTTTTTATTCAAATCGTTTGCATGTCGCTCCACCGAGCTAAATCACTTCGGTTCTGTACACTGACAAGACAATTAAAATTGAATCTGAAGTGAATCTGAAAATAAGCTACTGCTTGGGCCCATCGCCCACCGAGTCCAGGGTTCCAGCCATTTGGCCCATCAAAATCACTCCACCTCAATCATCTCTGGCTCCTAATCCCATTTTCCTGCCTTCTCCCCATAACACTTGACACTTGTTCTTATCACGAATCTGTCTGTCACTGCCTTAAAAAAAAACACTCTTGGCCTCCACAGCCCTCTGTGGCAATGAGTTCCACGGATTAACTACCCTCTGACTAAAGAAGTTCCTCATCGCCTATTTTGTAAAAGAGTGCCCATTCATTCTGAGGCTGTGACGTCTGGTCCCAGACCCTCCCACCAGTGGAAACATCCTTTCCATATCCACTCTATATATGGCTTTCATTATTCTGTAAGTTTCATTGAGGTCTCCCCTCAACCATCTAAACTCCAGTGAGTAGAGGCCCAGTGCTAACAAACACTCATCGTGTGCTAACCTACTCATTCCTGGAATCATTCTTGTAAACCTCCTCTGTTCCTTTGCTGCAAGTGTCTGAACCGCTTGTAGAAAATAATATTTCATATGAGACATATCCAACATTAATACAGCTTGCGTCAACAACTATTTGGATCAGTTTAATATCTTACACTGAAGGTGAAAGTAGGCTTAACATAGAACCACACTGAAGTTGATCAATGGTCGGCATGAACTCGATGGGCCGAAGGGACTATTTCCATGCTGTATCTCTCCCATTGGGCAAGAGGTACAGAGGTTTGGAAACGCACACCTCAAGATTCAGGGGCAGTATCTTCCCAACTGAACAAACGTATCACCAAATAGAGAGCAGTCCTGACCTCCCATCTATCTCATTGGAGACCTTCGAACTATCTTTAATCGGACTTTACTGGTCTTTATCATGCACTAAACATGATTCCCTTTATCCTGTATCTGTACAAAGTGGACAGCTAGGTTGTAATCATATATAGTCTTTTCGCTGACTTGTTTTCATGTAATAAAAAAGCTTTTCACTGTACCTCCGTACACGTGACGATAATAAACTAAACAATGAAGGGTAGCACTGTGGCGCAGCAGTAGGGCTGTTGCCTCACAGTGCCAGAATCCTGGGATCGATCACGACTGCGGGTGCTGTCTGTGCAGAGTTTGCAGGTTCTCCCTGAGAACGCTTGGGTTTTCTCCGAGTGTTCTGGTTTCCTCTCACATTCGAACAGACGTGCAGGCTTATAGGTTCATTGGCTTCTATAAATTGCCCCTACTCTAGGACATAGAACTAGTGTATCGGTGATCGTTGGTCGGCATGGTCTCAGTGGACCGAAGGCCCTGTTTTCATGCTGCATCTCGAAATAAGCAATAAGAAAACAATAAACCTTCTCCCTAATTCACAGGAGTGCACACAATCAAATTAGGGACCAACATGAATCAGAACTTTCTAAAGCTGGAGTGGGAGAAAATATTGGATTTTTTATCTCTCAACACATTTTTAATTCTGCCACTAATCTACTGATATTTATCCTGTTTCAAATTAAAAGACTTCAATATGATATTTATTTTCCTTTTTTCTCTAATCGGTTGATGACATTTCTTTCTGATCTAACTAACTTTCAAATGAAAGATGTCAACTCTTTCATTAAACAAGGCCCAAATATTTGATCTAGTTTAATATAGTTTTTTTTATTTGATAATGTAATGCCAAAGAAGCAATTTCCTGTTATTGGCGATTCAGATTTCAGAAAGTTGTCTGTATGATATTGCCATTGCAAGAGCCAGGATAATGATTTGGGCGAGGTTTCTGAATGGTGGCGGCTTTTGAAGAGAAACTAAGGCGCAGAACAATGATATAACAATGACCCCATGCTTAGAAAGCAGAGCAATGCCTCTATTTGTTCAGAAGGCTGAATAAATTTAAATGTTTCCAAGGTCTTTAACCATTAATATCCCACACTGGATGTGAAAATGGGCTTAACATAGAACTAGTGTGAATGGGTGATCTAGGGTCAGTGTGGACATGGTGGACTGAAGCGCTTGTTTCCATGCTGAAACGGTGGCACAGTGGGTAGAGCTGCTGCCTCACAGTGCTAGAGATCCGGCTTTGATCCTGTCATTGGCTGCTGTCTGTGTGGAGTTTGCATTCGTACCCTGAATAAGGTTTAGTATAAAATAAAGTCCAGTAAAGTCCGATTAAAGATATTCAAGAAGGAACTGCAGATGTTGGAAAATCGAAGGTAGACAAAAGTGCTGGAGAAACTCAGCGGGTGCGGCAGCATCTAACGAGCAAAGGACATAGGCAACATTTCGGGCCAAAACCCTTCTTCAGACTGATGCAGCGTAGGGGGGGCGGAAAGAAGAAAGGAAGAGGAGGAGCCTGAGGGCTGAGGGAGAGCTAAGAAGGGGAGGAGACAGCAAGGGCTATCGGAAATTGGAGAAGTCAATGTTCAAGCCGCTGGGGTGCAGACTGCCCAAGCGGAATATGAGGTGCTGCTCCTCCAATTTCTGGTGATGCTCACTCTGGCCACCCCAGCGGCTTGAACATTGACTTCTCCAATTTCCGATAGCCTTTGCCGTCTCCTCCCCTTCTTAGCTTTCCCTCAGCCCTCTGGCTCCTCCTCTTCCTTTCTTCTTCCCGCCCCCCACCCTGCATCAGTCCAATTAATGATAGTTCAAGAGTCTTCAACAGGGTAGATGGTAGCTCAGGATCTCCAGTTGATAGGATGGTTCAGGTTCTTGATAACAGTTGCCAGGAGTCGTTGCAACATCCTTGTAAATCTTCTCTGCTCCCTTTCCTGCTTGACAACAGGTTTCCTACAACAGGTTTCCTACAACAAAACTGAAGACAATACTCACAATACAGCCTCACCAACGCCTTATATAACTGCAACACAAACTCCCAACTTCTACACTCAAGGCAGGCAGGCATCTGTGCAGGTAACAGACAAGCAACATTTTTAGGCAATAGACAATAGACAATAGGTGCAGGAGTAGCCATTCGGCCCTTCGAGCCAGCACCGCCCCATTCAACATGATCATGGCTGATCATCCACAATCAGTAACCCGTTCCTGCCTTCTCCAGGGACCCTTCTTCAGACTGGTAGTAGTAGGGGGGAAAAAGCTGGAAAAGAAGGTCTGAAGAACGTTCCCAACCCAAAATGTCACCTGTCCATTTACCCAATCTATTTATTTCATGATGTTGTACACACAGGTGAAGAATGTTTTAATGAACAGAAATGTGGACAAAGGCCTGAGATGAAAAGGAAACATAGGATAGTGAGATAAGGAGAGGAGTAAAATGTAAAGGGATGAGAAAGCATATATATAGTATAATATGGACTGACAACTCATCAAAGAGACTTTCAACAAAGGTAAGAACACACTTATCAGTGCTGATGGATTAGCCTTGAAATCTTGGCTTTGAACCTTCTAACCTGGAAGACGGATACAAAAGGTCTCATTGGTCATATCACAGAACGGCAGGGCCTACAGGGGTAGACTGCGTACCTGATCCCCATGACCGAATGCAAGATGCAGTGGACCATGGCCTATAGGGGGAAGCTACTGAACCGACCTCTGCTCATCCTCTGAAGACCAGAGACCAGGAGGATGGAGCCGGCAACTGTGATGGATGCGACGGGTGAGCAGCGAGGCCAGTAGGAGAGGAGAGGGAACCACCTATCGTGCTCACGAGATCAGTTGTCTGAGGCACCAAAGGTGGACAGGCAAGGTGAGGGACATCGGTTCGCTGGTCGACCCACACATCCAAGGGAAGGCGATGGATGGAGGCCCGCAGCAGCCTGGGACTTGCCTGCAATGGGCACCGCTCATAACAACCAGAGCACGGATTGGACTTTGAAAATGGCGCCAAAATATGGCACCTCTTACACACAGGATTAGTAGACTCCAATCATCTATTTATCCCCATTCTCCTTCCTATCTACCGACTGATTTTAAATCGACACAATACATTGTTGTCAACAGCTTTGTGCTATAATTTTGCAGACCAGCGTTTTATGTTGAGCCTCATTAAAGGAGATTGGAGAATCTAAGTACACCACATTGACCGGTTTTCACTTATCTATTTTACGAGTTACATCCTCAAAAAATCTTTGTCGATTTGCCAGCCATAATTTCCCTTTTATAAATCAATGTTGAATTTGTCTAATCCTGTTATGCTGTTTCAATATCCAGTCATCTCATCTTTTATAATTGCCACCAGCAATTTTCCCATTTCTGATAATGGACTATTTCTCTTTTGTTCACTTTCCTGCATTTTCTTTTAATAGTCGGGGCAGCACAGTGGCGCAGCAGTACAGTTTCTGCCCACAGCGCCACAGACCCAGGTTCGATCCTGACCACGGGTGCTGTCTGTATGGAGTTTGTACGTTCTCCCTGTGACCGTGTGGGTTTTCCCCGGGTGCTTCGGATTCCTCCCAAAGTCCAAAGACATACAGGTTTCTTGGTTAATTGGCTTCAGTAATAGTTGTAAATTGTCCCTAGTGTAGGAATCGCTGGTAGGCATGGATCCGGTGGGCTCAAGAGCGTATATAATTTCATGTAGGTTTACATTTGACTCTCTCCAGTCTGCCTGAATTATTCCATAACCAAAGGAATTCTGAAAAAATGGTTACCAATGGATCCAGAAATTCCTCCTTGACAAATCAGTTTAGATTAGTTTATTGTCACATGTACTGACATACAGTGAAAAGCTTTTGTTGTTCCTTAACCAGTCAGCGGAAAGACATTGCATGATTACCATCGAGCCATCCACAGTGTACAGATTTACGATAAAGGAAACATATTTAGTAAAAGTATGGAGCAATTGTAATTTGTGATTGCAGACACACTTCTGTGACTAGCACACAACGAGTCACCTGGCTTGGGCACCATCTTGGAAAGTTTAATTCATTGGGAAGCAAATTTCCAGGTTCTGGGGATTTATGAGTATTCAGTAAGTTTTCCTGTGCTACTTTCTTCCTCCTACTAATTCCTTTCATTAAATTCCTATATTCCTAACATTTTTAATTTAGTTGTGCCCTATTTTGTGAATAGAACTAAGTGTTCAGTTAATCATAGAAACAAAGAACTGCAAATCGGATCCTTTTCAGAATGGCAGGCAGTGGGGTGTGCAAGGCTCGGTGCTGAGACCACAGTTATTTACAACATATATCTTAACAATTTAGATGAGGGAATTAAATGTGACATCTCTAAATTTGCGGATTACACCAAGCTGGGTGGCAGTGTGAGCTGCGAGGAGGATGCTATGAGGCTGCAGGGTGACGGATAAAGTTTGATGAGTGGGCAGATGCAGTATAATGTGGATAAATGTGAGATTATCCATTTAGTTGGCAAGAAAAGGAAGGCAGATTATTATCTGTATGGTGTCAGATTAGGAAAAGGGGAGGTGCAACGAGACCTGGGTGTGCTTGTACAGCAGGCAGTGAAGAAAGCTAATGGCATGTTGGCCTTCATTGCGAGAGGATTTGAGTTTAACAGCAAGGAGGTCCTACTGCAATTGTACAGCGCCCTGGTGACACCTCATGTCCAGAGTATTGTGTGCAATTTTGGTCTCCTAAATTGAGGAAGGACATTATTGCTATTGAGGGAGTGCAGCGTAGGTTCACCAGGTTAATACCCCGGAGGGTGGGACTGACATATGATGAAAGAATAGATTGACTGTTCACTGAAATTTAGAAGGATGAGAGGAGATCTCGTAGAAACATAAAATTCTTAAGGGATTGGACAAGCTATATGCAATAAAAATGTTTCCGATGTTGTGGGAGTCCAGTACCAGGGGTCACAGTTTAAGAATAAGGAGTAGACCAATTCAGACTGAAATGAGGAAAAACTTTTTCACCTAGAGAGTTGTGAATCTGCGTAATTCTCTTCCACAGATCGTTTTGCGGCCAATTCACTGGATGTTTTCAAGAGGGAGTTAGATTTAGCTCCTAGGGCTAAAGGAATCAGGGGATATGGGGAAAAAGCAGGAATGGGGTACAGATTTCCGATGATCAGCCATGATCATATTGAATGCCGGTGCTGTCTCAAAGGCCAAATGGCATTCTCCTGCACCTATTTTTGAATATTGTCTATGTTTTTAGCTGGTTTATACCAAAGATAGAGACACAAAGAAGGATCCTGACGCGAAACGTCACCCATCGTTTTTTTCCAGAGATGCTGACTGACAAGCTGAGTTACTCCAGCACTTTGTGTCTAGACTGTAATGTTGCTGCAAGCAAGATACTGTATGCATTATATCAATGAGACATTACACACGTGTAACTTCAAGATAGTCTTTAATATGCATTCAGACTTAACAACATATTAGTAGTCACTGGCACCAGCCTGCTACTGAACTGCGTAGTGGGAGAAGTGGGTGTTAGTATAAATGATACAGTGAGGCGGGATTAGTGATGCTAAGATATATATGATTGGTTGCATTTATAAACCAATCTACACATAATAATTGGACTTCACTGTACTTATGCATTTGACAATAAACTCGATTTGAAGACAATGCTGACATTGAGATACTTCGAAAGAGGTTTGGAGACCATTTAAGGGAGATGATGACAATAGTGCTTTTACAATTGCAGTTGCAATGTGAATTTAATATTGGTCGTAGCAAACCTGCAGTGGAACAATGATTATTTCTTTATCCCAGATGCATTAACATGCATTATGATATCTGTGCATTTACTAAACAATGGAAAGTCAAATGATTCTGATATTGGTAGGATCTTACAGAAACTTACAAAATTCTTAAGGGGTTGGACAGGCTAGATGCAGGAAGATTGTTCCCGATGTTGGGGAAGTCCAGAACAAGGGGTCACTGTTTAAGGATAAGGGGGAGATCTTTTAGGACCGAGATGAGAAAAACATTTTTCACACAGAGAGTGGTGAATCTCTGGAATTCTCTGCCACAGAAGGTAGTTGAGGACAGTTCATTGGCTATATTTAATAGGGAGTTAGATGTGGCTCTTGTGGCTAAAGGGATCAGGGGGTATGGAGAGAAGGCAGGTACAGGATACTGAGTTGGATGATCAGCCATGATCATATTGAATGGCGGTGCAGGCTCGAAGGGCCGAATGGCCTACTCCTGCACCTAATTTCTATGTTTCTATGTTTCTATGGTATAATAAGTGATGATGATGATGATGATGATGATAATTGATTGTCACATGTACTTTGTACAGTGAAATTCTTTGCTTTGCAGACAATACACAAAGTAGGCAAAGTGTTGCCACGTGTATGGAACCGACAGGGTTACAAAAGGGTTACAAAAGTATTCAATATTGTCACGACAGTCCTTCTTTGTTTTCAGCGGCCCCTCCCACAGTGGGTCACTCTTTGTTCTCGATAGCTCGTCCTGGAAGTGAATATGTACCTACTGGATGTTTCATATTGTATGACGTTTAATGCATTGTTGTGCCAGCGCTTTATGTATTGAATTGAAAGATACAGCAAGGAAAAAGGCCCTTGGTCCAAAGAGACGGTGCCGACCTTCCATCACCCGTTATCACTAGTTTTATGTTATTCCCCTCTCTCATCCACTCCTTACACATTAGGGGCAATTGACAGAGGGCCAATTAACCTACAAAAACTGCACATCTTTAAGATGTGGGAGGACACCCACGTGGTTATAGGGAAAATATACAAACATCACACAATTTATGCTCGAGGTCAGGATTGAAGTCGGTTCTCTGGCGCTGTGAGGTTGTAGTTCCACCAGCTGTGTTACTGCCAGTCAAGGGTTCACTACCTTTAATAACAAATCTATTTAAGGGAACCCTAATTGTTTTACATACTTAATGAAGAGCCTACAGATGCAATAATAGTGTGATGAAAGGAACTGCAGATGCTGGTATAAATCAAAGGTAGACACAAAGTGCTGGAGTAACTCAGCGGGTCAAGCAGCATCTCTGGAGGAAAAAGGATGGGCGATATTTCAGGTTGGGGCACTTCTTCCAACTGAAAGTAGAGGGGAGAGAACTGGAGGTCAGAAAAGGCCAGAAAAAAGCAGGGCCGGCAATGCAAGCAGGTTAATGCAAGGGTTACTTCCCCCTCAACCCCATTCTCCTGCCTCACTCCATAAACCCCTGACACCTTTACTAATCAAGAATTTGTCAATCTCCACCTTAAAAATATCCATTGTCATGGCCTCCACAGCCATCTGTGGCAATGAATTCCACAGATTCACCACCCTCTGACTACAGAAATTCCTTCTCATCTCCGTTTCAACGGTATGTCCTTTAATTCTGAGGTTATGGCCTCTGGTCCTAGACTCTCCCTCTAGTGGAAATAATGTGGCGGCACCAAGTGGTTGGGCCACTAGCTACACAAACCCTCAGCAGTCGGGGGTAGGGTCATGTGACTGGGCAATGACAAGGAGCAGTTGTCACGGGGTATAGGGGTATGTCCTAATATCAGGGCTGGTCTTAGGAGGTGCGGGGCCCAATTGGGAACAATTTTGGTGAGCTCCATGTTCCCAGCCAAGGTCTGTAGAATCATAGAAATACAAATAATGTCTATTATAGACTTTATATCTCTATGGTAGAATGGAAAGTAATCAAAATGTATGCTTAAAAAGTGCCTGCAAGTTAATGGACCAAACGGATCTGAGCTACATTTTAATATAAAATTGCTTACATGTAAGCCTAGAATTACCAAATAAAATGTGTGGATGACCTCTGAAAAGTACATAGTTACAATACCACTTGTTTTAGTGACTGTGAAATTATTATTTTTTTCCAATTAACTAGAGCCTGGAAAACCAATAACGATTGGCAAAAAAACAGTCCAGGCATTACATTTTGGGCTTCCGTTGGGCTTCTACCCATCTAAACTTGTGTGTGTGTGTGTGTGTGTGTGTGTGTATGTGTGTGTGTGTGTGTGTGTGTGTGTGAGGGTGTGGAGTGTGTGTGTGGTGTGAGAAAAGGGTGTGTGTGGGAAGGTAGAGAAAGGAGGAGGAAGTAGAGAAAGAAAGAAAGGAGGGAAGGAGAGAGAGAAGAAGGGAGGGAGAGAAGGAGAGAAGGGAAAAGAGAGAGGAAGGATGGAGGGAAGGAGAAAAGGGAGGGAAGAAGGGAAGGGGGGGGAGGGAAGAAGAGAAGGGAGGGAGATGTCCGATGGCGGGAACGGATGCCGGGGTCCGGGCATGAGCTGAGGCCCAGGTTTGTAAACATTGCTCCAACCTCCGGCCCGGCCCTCCCGGTATTGTTCACCGCGTCTTCCCGGGGCTGTGTGCGTGAAGCACGGCGACTGGAGGGACGGGAGTGGTGCACCAGGAACATGAGGGAATCTCCCCCTCCATTCCCCCTCACACCCTCCTCCCCGTCTATCCCTTCCTTCCCCCTCTACTGTCTCTCCCCCCTCCACCCGGGGTAGATTTACCCGAGCCGAGAGTAGATTACTCCAAAGGAGATTAAAGGACAGACAAAAATGTAGCGGGTTGGGCGGCATTTCTGGACAAAGGGAATAGGTGACATTTCGGGTTGAGCTGCGGCCTACTCCCACATGGCCGCCGCAGCGACTGCAAATATGGTTGCCGCTGCCGGCCAGAAGCGACCTGCTTTGACCGCCTTCATCTGTGCCACCTTCCGGCCAGATGCTGTCTCTGCAGCCTGACCGCCGTCAATAGCGCCACCTCAGTGCAGATGGTGTCACTACAGCCCCCAGTTTTAAGCGCAGCTTCTTATCCTACATTGGACAATTTGAAATTTGGTACCCTGCTTGATTTGAACCAAAGAACTTTTGGCATCTGACCACTTTGGACTTTGCTCACTGTAGTTTTGTTTTCATTGTATAGTGTAATCACCTAGCTTAATATTGCTATTAGATTTTTGTTATTTCTTTGTTTTTGTATTTCCATTGTTGCCGGCGGCTCCCAGCCGTCGCTGGTCTCGTATTTCCCATGTATTTTGCCGGACATGATCCCCTGCTGGTCAACGTGACTGGTTTGTACCTCATCCGTCCTGCAGATTTTGTGTTGGTCTCCTTGCACCCATCGGCATACCTCGGTATGGCCCACAGCCGGAGTGTCGACTGCGCCTGCGGGCACCCCGGTTGTGGGTCGGGACGGTGGGGCCTGCGTGCCCCACCATCCCGACCCACAGCCTGGGTGCCCCCGAACCACAGCAGGAGCCGCCCTCGACCATCCTTGCGCACCTTCCGGTTGAAGGTGAGCACGCTCCATCCCGTTTCGACGTTTGCCCTCACAGTCTGCCTGTATGTTTACGAGTCAGGCTGCCAAGTTTTGTCGGCCTGCTCGTTTTCCTGACTACGGTTCTGGGGGGTGGGAGGGTCCAGTGGCAGCGCCCGGTGATTGGGCCACTAGCTACACGAACCCTCAGCAGTTGCGGATAGGGTCACGTGGCTGAGCAATGGCAGGGAGGAGTTGTCACGGGGTATGGGGGTGTGTCCAAGTAAATATAACGAACCCTGGGTCAACCCACTATTCTCTCTCTCACTTCGAGCTGACCAGCTCTCTTCTCTCTTCTGGTGAGTGCCCTGCCATCTCAGCAAGACCTCAACTCAAGCTCACGAGGCAACAGCCTCCTCGCAGCAGCAACAATGACTTTATGTTAGAGGACTAAACATGCATGTATATCTACCTATAATGCCTGAATAAAGAAACCGTTTATTCACGGCGTTTGGTGCCTCAACAATATTGTCTCCACATTCACTCTATCCAGGCCTTTCACTATTCGGTAAGTTCCAATGAGCTCCCGGCTCATCCTTGTAAAATCCAGCGAGTACAGGCCCAGTGCCGTCAAATGCTCATCATATGTTAACTCAATAATTCCTGAAATTATGCTTGAAAACCTCCTCTGGACCCTCTTCTATGCCAGCACATCTTTCCTCAGATATTGGGCCCAAAATTGCTCACAATACTACAAATAAGCTAGTTGTAAGCTGCACGTGTCAGATTTAAAAGTCGTATCAAAAGCTATGGCAAACTCCAATCCAAAATTACTGTAAGAAGGCGCAAAGCATTCATCGAGGTCAAGCAGTGGAAGTTTAGGACTGCATGGAAGCCATTCAATTTAACATTCTGGCTCCAACATAACGGTTCCCTAAACTAGACAGCCATTTGTCAGAACTGATTGGAGGCAAAACAAAACTACCTGTTTCATTTTGTGTTAACATTTTTCAATAAGTATGTTGTAAATGTTTTGACTGTTATATTAAACGTTCTGTGCAAATCCCATGACTAATATGGTTTGCCTTTAAATGCCATAAGGCCTTTAAGTAAACTGAGCCACTTCTGCTTTTCCTATTTTTCCTTAAGATACAGGAGGTGACCAGTCAGCCTATCCAGTCTCTGCTAGCTCACAGAGCAATTCTATTCCCAATATAGTCATAAAGGCATACTGCGTGGAACCAGGCCCTTTGGCCCAAGTGGCCGACATGTCCCATCTTTACTAGTCTCACCTGCCTACGTTTGGCCCATATCCCACTAAACAGGCCCTTCGGCCCACCCAGTCCTTGTGCACTAGCGCTATCCTACACACCAGGAACAATTCTACAATTTATACTGAAGCCAATTAACCTACAAACATGCACATTGTTGGCGTGTGGGAGGAAACCTGAGCACCCGGAAAAAACCCACACAGTCACAGGGAGAACATACAAGCTCCGTACAGGTTGTGCTGTAATCAGGATCGAGCCCTGGTCTCTGGCACTGTAAGGCAACAAGTCTACCATGCCGCACATCTGATCGGTAAATCTCTAGTTTGTTCTCTCTTGTGAAAATGTGCGATATTTAATGATCTTTGATTAATTTTTAATATCTGATGAATTTACCATTCATTAGTGTCACCCGATGTCAGATACATTTGCGTGATTTAAGTTATAAGTTGCCCTTTAAGATAAGAAATGAATAACAGATTTGCTGTTAACTTTCTGTCAGGTTCAAAAGCCACTGTGTGTTACATATTAAATCAAGACAGAATATCAATCGCAAGAGAAAAGATGTCAGGTTGTAACGTAGTGTTCATTATATAGCTGTGCTTTGGGTTTATGACTCCTGTTGAATAAAATTGCAGTGTATTTTAAGGAGGATAAAAAGCCCCAGGTTGGTTCGATTTGTGCTGACTACTAGAATTTTACTAAACTTGCACATATTAATTCCAGCAAGCCTATTAGTAATAAAAATCACTGACAAAAATGCCGAAATGTCATTCCATTCAATACTCATCCTGTTATTCAAGATCTTTACCAAGGGAACATGAATCCCTTGAGGCTCTGAGTTCTCAGCTATTTTACAAATAACTCCAGAAATTCATCTTTTTCCTTAAAATGCTTTTAATAATGAAAAAAAGTATATATCAATCTTGTAATGAGAAGGTAGACAAAAGTGCTGGAGAAACTCAGCGGGTGAGGCAGCATCTATGGAGTGAAGGAAATAGGTAACATTTTGGGCCAAAACCCTTCTTCAGAGAGTAGGGTAGTAGGGGGGGGGGGGGGGGGGGGGGGGGGGAGAGGAAAGGAAGAGGAGGAGCCAGAGGCAGTGGCGTAAGGTGGGTTTTGAGCGCCCGGGGCAGTTTTAAAGTTTTGCGCCTCCTCATTAGCGGGGGGGGGGGGGGGGGGGGAGGGGGGAGGGGAGAAGGGGGGGGGGGAAGAGGGAGGGGGGGGGGGGGGGGGGGGGGGGGGGGGGGAGAAGGGGGGGAGAAGGGGAGAAGGGGAGGGGGGGGGGAGAAGGGGAGAAGGGGGGAGAGGGGGGAGAAGGGAAGGGGAAGGGAAAAGGGGAAGGGGAAGGAACATGTTTTTGGTCTCTTCCTTCGGGGGATGCGACTTCTTTTGTCGTATCCCCCGTCTCCGCCTGCGCCGAGGCCTAATGGCGGAGCTGGTGGCCTCGGAGCTGGGGCAGAGGCAGCGGCGGCTGGGACAGCGGCAGCGGCTACCAGAACTCGGAGCGGGGACAGCGACAGCGGCGGCCGGCCTGGCCTCGGAGCAGGGACGGTGCAGCGGTGGCCTGGCCTCGGAGCTGGGGCGGCGGCAGCGGCGGCCTGGCCTCGGAGCTGGGGCGGCGGCGTCTGGCAGTGGCGGTCTGGCCTCGGAGCTGTGGCGGTGACCGGGCCTCGGAGTGGGGACAGCGACAGCAGCGGCCTGGCCTAGGAGCTGGGGCGGCGCAGCGGCGGCCTGGCCTCAGAGCTGGGGCGGCGACCTGGCCTTGGAGCTGGGACAGCGGCAGCGGCCGCCCGGCATCAGAGCTGGGATGACAGCGGCAGCGGCTGGGACGGCGGCAGCAGCAGCGATAGCGGTGGCCTGGCCTCGGAGCAGGGACAGCGACAGCGGCCATACGGCATTGTAGCTGGAGCAGCGGCAGAGGCGTCCTGGCCTCGGAGTTGGGACAACGGCGACCAGAACTCGGAGCTGGGGCACGTTCTGGCGGCAGCGGCCACTCGACCCGACCGCGGGCCCATTGGACGACAGCGATTTTTATACTCACAGCTCCAGGTAACCCCTCCTCGCTCCAACGGCTGCCCGGGCCTCTGTAGAAGCAAGCCCCGTGCTGTTTTTATACTCACAGATCCAGGTAACTCCTCCTCGCTCCAATGGCTCCCCAGGCCTCTTAATTTTATAAAAGATTTTTATCCAACAATTTTTTGCGCCCCTAAAAATTTAGCGCCCGGGGCAACTGCCCCTCTGGCCCCCTCCACGCTACGCCACTGGCCAGAGGGCTGAGGGAGAGCTGAGAAGGGAAGGAGACAGCAAGGGCTAGCAGAAATTGGAGAAGTCAATGTTCAGGTCGCTGGGGTGCAGACGGCCCAAGCGGAATATGAGGTGCTGCTCCAGTAATTTCTGGTGGTGTTCACTCTGGCCATGGAGGAGGCTCAGGTCAAAAAGGCCAAATTTGGAATGGGAGTTGAAGTGCTGAACCACCGGGAGATCAGGTTGGTTAATGTGGACCGAGCGGAGGGGTTCGGCAAAACGTTCGCCAGGCCTACGCTTGGTCTCACCGATGTAGATCAGCTGACATCTAGAGCAGCGGATGCAATAGATGAGGTTGGAGGAGGTGCAGGTGAACCTCTATCGCACCTGGAATGACTGCTTGGGTCGTTGAATGGAGTCGAGGAGGGAAGTAAAGCGACAGGTGTTGCATCTCCTGCGGTTGCACGGGAAAGTGCCCGGGGAGGGAATGGTGCGGGTGGGAAGGGAAGAATTGACCAGGGAGTTACACAGGGAGCGGTCTTTGCGGGAAGCAGACATGGGGGGGAGATGGGAAGATGTGGCGAGTGATGGGGTCACGTTGGAGGTGGCGAAAATGACGGAGGACTATTTGTTGTATGTGACGGCTAGTGGGGTGGAAGGTGAGGACTAGAGGGATTCTGCCCTTGTTACGAGTGGGGGAATGGGGAGAGCGAGCAGTTTTGCGGGGTATTGAAGAGAGCCTGGTGAGAGCCTCATCTATAGCAGGGGAGGAGAACCCCCTTTCCGTGAACAATGAGGACATTTCCGATGCCCTGGTGTGGAACACCTCATCCTGGGAGCAAATGCGGCATAGACGGAGGAATTGGGAGTAGGGGATGGAGTTCTTACAGGAAGCAGTGTGGGAAGAAGTGTAGTCCAGATAGCCATGGGTCAATGGGTTTATAATGGATGTTGGTTAGAAGTCTATCACCTGCGATGGAGATAGTATGATCAAACAATGGTAGGGAAGTGTCAGAAATGGTCCAGGTGTATTTGAGTGCTGGATGGAAGTTAGTGGTAAAGTTGATGAAGTCAGTGAGTTGTGTGTGGGTGCAGGAGGTAGCACCAATGCAATCGTCAATAGAGTGGAGGTAGAGGTCGGGGATGGGGCCCTGGTACGTCACGAACAACGATTATTCAACGTACCCTACAAAGAGGCAGGCATAGCTGGGGCCCATGCGCATGCCCATAGCTATGCCTTGTATTTGGAGGAAATGGGAGGAGTCAAACAAAAAGTTATTAAGGGTAAGGACCAGCTCCGCTAGGTGGAGGAGAGTATTTGTAGACAGGGATTGATTGGTTCTCCAGTCAAGGAAGAATCAGAGGGCTTTGCGACCCTCCTAGTTTGGGATGGTTGTGTAGAGTTACTGGACGTCCATGGTGAAGATGAGCAGATGGGGGCCTAGAGAACGGCATGCCCGGAGACGACGGAGAGTGTCTGAGGTGTCTTGAACATAGGTCAGGAGGGATTGAACAAGGGGCGATAAGATGGAGTCGAGGTATGTGGAAATAAGTTTGTTAGGGCACGAACAGGCATAGACAATGGGAACTGCAGATGCTGGTTTAAACCAAAAATAGACACAAAATGCTTGAGTAGCTCAACGGGTCAGGCACTATCTCTGGAGAAAATGGCTCGGTGATGTTTTGGGTTGTGACCCTTCTTTTCGAATGGCATTTTGTATCTGTTTCAAGAGTCAAGAGTCATAGAGAACTGGCTGGCAGACAGGAAGCAAAGAGTAGGAGTAAACGGGTCCTTTTAAGAATGGCAGGCAGTGACTAGTGGGGTACCACAAGGCTCAGTGCGGGAACCCCAGCTATTTACAATATACATTATAGATTTGGATATAGATTTGGACGAGGGAATTGAATGCAACATCTCCAAGTTTGCGGATGACACGAAGCTGGGGGGGGGCAGTGTTAGCTCTGAGGAGCATGCTAGGAGGCTGCAAGGTGACTTGGATATGCTGGGTGAGTGGGCAAATGCATGGCAGATGCAGTATAAGTGGATAAATGTGAGGTTATCCAGGTTGGTGGCAAACACAGGAAAGTAAACTATTATCTGAATGGTGGTCGATTAGGAAAAGGGTAGATGCAACGAGACCTGGGTGTCATTGTACACCAGTCATTGAAAGTAGGCATGCAGGTGCAGCAGGCAGTGAAGAAAGCGAATTGTATGTTAGCATTCATAGCAAAAGGATTTGAGTATAGGAGCAGGGAGGTTGTACTGCAGTTGTACAGGGTCTTGGTGAGACCAACCTGGAGTATTGCATACAGTTTTGGTCTCCTAATCTGAGGAAATACATTCTTGCCATAGAGGGAGTACAGAGAAGGTTCACCAGACTGATTCCTGGGATGTCAAGACTTTCATATGAAAAAAGACTGGATAGACTCGGCTTGTACTCGCTAAAATTTAGAAGATTGAGGGGGGATCTTATAGAAACTTACACAATTCTTAAGGGGTTGGACAGGCTAGATGCAGGAAGATTGTTCCCGATGTTGGGGTAGTCCAGAACAATGGGTCACAGTTTAAGGATAAGGGGGAAATCTTTTAGGACCGAGATGAGAAAAACATTTTTCACACGGAGAGTGGTAAATCTCTGGAATTCTCTGCCACAGAAGGTAGTTGAGGCCAGTTCATTGATTATATTTAAGAGGGAGTTAGATGTGGTCCTTGTGGCTAAAGGGATCAGGGGGTATGGAGAGAAGGCAGGTACAGGATACTGAGTTGGATGATCAACCATGATCATATAGAATGGCGGTGCAGGCTCGAATGGCCTACTCCTGCACCTATTTTCTATGTTTCTAAGAGTGTTTTATTGTCATATGTCCCAGATGGGACAATGCAATTTGTGCTTGCTGCAGCACAACAGAATATGTAAACATAGTATATAACGGGAGAAAAAAAGTTCAGTGGGTATACATACACATGCATGCATACCCAATAAATAAACAAATATAGTGCAATAATAATGTCTGTTGTAGTTCCGAGCTTATTTGTTGTCATGCTTACTAGCCTGATGGCTGTCGGGAAGAAGCTGTACCTGAACCTGGATGTGACAGTTTTCAGGCTCCTGTACCTTCTTCCCAATGGCAATGGTGAAGTGAGTGTGTGGCCATGATATTGTGGGTCTTTGATGATGTTGGCTGCCTTTTTGAGGCAGCAACTTCGATAGATCTCTTCAATCGTGTATTTAATTGAATAGAAGCAAATTTATAACTGTGCAAACCTAATCTTGAGTGGATTTGTTTGCTACGCCATCGAAAATTAAAATGTTGATCAAAATTAGTTGTAATATTAGAAAATAGAACAGTTTCTATTGTAAGAGATGCAGCATAGAAACAGGCCCTTTGGCCCTCTGGGTCCATGCCGACCATCAATCACCCTTTTACACAAGTTCTATTATATCCCAGTTTCACTTCCACACCCTACACACTGCAGGCAATTTTCACAGAGGTCAAATTAAGAGTGGCACAGTGCATAGCAGTGGAGTTGCTGTCACATAGCAGCCAGAGACATGGGTTCGATCCTGACAATGGATGCTGCCTGTTTGGAGTTTGCACATTCTCCCTGTGACTGTGTGAGTTATCCCCAGGTGCTCTGGTTTCCTCTCACATTCCAAAGCCATACAGGTGTGTGGGTTAATTGGCTTTGGTAAAGAATGTAAATTGTCTCTAGTGTGTAGAATAGCGCTAGTGCATGGGGAGCACAGACTCAGTGGGCCAAATGCCCTGCTTCCACACTATTTCTCTAAGGTAAACAAAACTAAATTATGCTGCAAACTTGCACTTCTTTGGCATGTGGGAGGAAATCGGAGCACCCGAAGGAAACCCACGTGATCACAGGAAGAACGTGCAAACTATGCACAAACACTCAAGGCCAGGATTGAATCTAGGTCTTTGGCGCCGTAAAGCAGCGAGATATACCAGTTGCACCACTATACCACCTTTAGCACGACAGGCCAATTATGCACCCACTATCTGTGTTGAATATAATGCCAAGATAAACTAACCTCCTGTGCTAGCAGGTGATCCATTATCTGCATTATCCTGCATAATGGCATTATCCTCAAACACCATTATCATATCTTCCTCCACCACCACTTCTTGCAGTGTGTTCCAGGCACTCACAACCCTCTATGTAGAAAACCTGCCCCCCACATCTCCTCTAAATGTTGCCTGTCTCGACTTAAAAATATATCTTTTAGTCTTTGACATTTACACCCTGGGGGGAAAGGTTCTGGCTCTCTACTCTCAATGTTGAATGGGGTTAATGTGAAAGGATAGAGTTTTAAAGTATTTGGAGGGTAGGATTTTTTTTCATGGAAAATATTTAACATCTGGAATGATATTTTCATACAAATGATGGGGGATGTATGGAACAAGCTGCAAGAGGAGGTAGTTGAGGCAGGGACTATCCCAACATTTAAGAAGCCGTTAGACAGGTTTGGATTGGACAGGTTTGGAGGGATATGAATCGAATGCTGGCAGATGGGACTAGTGTAGCTGGGACATGTAGGCCAGTGTGGACAAGTTGGGCCGAAGGGCCTGTTTTCACGCTGTATCACTCTATGACTATGATTTTACTTCAGAGTCACGTGAGTGACTACGTGAAGAACCCACCCAGTGCGCAGGCACGGCATTACGTCAGCAGCGCAACAGCGGCAGCAGCTGGAGCCAGGCTCTCCAGCGGCAGGATAAAGACAAGACCTCAGGTAAGTGAGTCTTTTGTATTACAGAGAGTCGCTAGCATGGCTACCCGCAAGCGACCAACGAAAAGGACTGCCTGCCCAACTCCACCCGAGGAAGGGTCAACATCTGGGCGGCAGCCACCAGCGGCGGAGGAGTTGTTTGAACGCTCCCGCACACCCGACGCCGAGCCGCTCCCTGGGCCGCCGACCTCGACGCCCCGCACAGGGAGAAAATCTACCCGGAAAACGGACCGGCCGGTGGCCTCCGACTCTTCGGAGGAACGGGAACACTCTCCACCAGCGAAACGGGGAGACAGCCGCTTAAGCTGCATGAGGCAGCTGCTCGAGCAGATGCTTGAGCAAGAGATGCAGGCAAGGCATCTCCAAGGAGGACGGGCTGTGGCCTCCTCCAAACCATCACCACACCCTTCTGTTCCCTCCTTGTTTGAGGTCAGTAAGGGAGGCCAGGACTGGGCTGGCCTATCGCAAGGGCAGGCGGACGACTGCGCAAGCATGCCAGGCGAGCTGGAGGAAGAAGAGCTGCTGGGTGTAGGTAGCAGGTATGCGGCGCCCCCGAGGACCGGAAGGATGCTAGAGCCAAGAATGGCGGCCAGTATAAACAGGCTCTCCAATAAACCGTTACAGGAGAAAGTCCTTCAAGAGGCCCTCAACACATACACGGCGCCTGAAAACTGCGAAGCGCTTCGAGTGAAGACCGTAAACGGCCAGATATGGAGCCAGCTGGGCCAGCATATCAGAACACAGGAGCTGAAGATGCAGCGTATCCTGAAGCTCCACACCGCAGCCATCACCGCCTTTGCTCGGTCCACGGAGAACGTGGAGCACACTACACCTCAACAGGACGTGCTAGCCCTGATGTGCAACACGCAGTTTGAATTAAACAACTTGAGGCGTGAAAACATCAGGCCTGCCCTCAACCCCAAATACGCGGGGCTTTGCAAAGCTCCGGCGCCAGAGAAGGAGGCGCTGCTATTTGGGGCCGACTTGGGGAAAAGGCTCAAGGAGCTTGAAGAGGCTGCCAAACCTGTAGGCCTCATGAGGGCAGGACCAGGACCGAGCAGGGTGAAGACACCCAGTTGGCAGCACGCCTCGGCATCCACCAGCAGATACCGAACTGGTGAAAGCCTGGTGACCGCTTCCCACTACCCCCAGAGCTCTTTTTTAGAGCGGGGCCCAGAGCGGAGCCGTGGGAAGATACGCCGCCCCACCACAGCACCAACAAGGACACCCTCAGGCCAAACCCATCATCGCAGACGCTCCCAGAAATGAACATGGAGGTAGGTGGGTCTGGTTCCTGTCAACATACACAGACAAAGGGTGTTGTATTAACAGGAGGGCGTTTAAGGTTCTTCAAACATGTTTGGTGCTCTATCACTAACAACAAGTTTATACTCAACAGTATCAGTGGATACAAAATTGAATTTAAACCAGGCATAGAACTGCCGGTTCAGCACATACCCCAAACGGTATTGCTTCCCACAGAATTAGAGAAGGTAGAAGGACAAGCTGAATTAGAAAGGCTCGTGTCCAAGGGCATCATTGAGAGGGCCAGACACGAGCCATTCGAATTTGTATCGAATATATTTATCAGAACCAAAAAAAGATGGTGGATGTCGCATTATCATTGATTTGACATCACTAAATCAATCTGTTGAGTATCAACATTTCAAAATGGAGACATTTGTTACTACCAGACAACTGATCTCCAAGGGATACTTCATGGCAAGCATAGACACTAAGGATGCTTACTATTTAGTACCCATTCATAAGGATCATTTCAGATATCTGAAATTTATCTGGATGGGGCAATTATGGCAGTATAGAGCATTACCCAATGGTTTAACGACAGCTCCCAGATTATTTACTAAAATTCTTAAAGTAGCCATGAAAAAATTAAGAGAACAAAAACACTTAGTCATGGCTTATTTGGATGATGTTCTCATAATGGGGAGAACCAGGGAACTAGCTGTCGCAGCAGTCTTAGCTACTAAACAGCTCCTTGAAACATTGGGATTTGTTCTACACCCAGATAAATCAGTATTGAAGCCAACAACTAACATGGACTATCTAGGCTTCACCATCGACTCTATCCGTATGACTGTCACTCTGCCAAGGGACAAAAAGGCTGCATTAGCACAAGCATGTAACAACTTAATCACAAAAGCACAACCAAAGATCCGGCATGTTGCCAGAGTCATTGGTAGTATAGTAGCAGCATTTCCAGCTGCACAATATGGCCCCTTGCATTATCAAAATTTACAGAGAGCAAGGACATATGCACTACGTCAAAGTAGGGGGCATTATGATCGAACTATGGATTTACCCGCTGAAGCCATATCAGAACTTCAGTGGTGGGTAGATAACATTTGGCACAGTTACAGTCCTATCGCCGTCACCAATCCTAACATAGTCATTACGACGGATGCCAGTGCTTTAGGCTGGGGAGCTACTAACTCTATATCCAGCACAGGTGGCAGATGGACTAATTCAGAGGCATCGCTACTACAATCACTAGGCATAAATTATTTGGAGATGCTGGCCGCCTTTTATGGGCTAAAAGCATATGCATCCGATATGCGGCACGTGCATGTCAGGTTAATGATTGACAACACGACGGTGGTGACTTACATCCAGCACATGGGTGGCATAAAATCAGTATCATGCGACAAATTGACTACTATAATCTGGCAATGGTGTGTCGAGAGACATATTTGGCTATCAGCTGCCTATTTACCAGGCAAGCTAAACACAGTGGCGGACACCAGGTCACGAAAATTCAATGATAACATCGAATGGATGTTAGACCCAAAAATATTTGTTAGAATTGTTAAGCAATATGGTACGCCAGATATAGATTTGTTTGCGTCTAGATTAAATCACCAGTTACCCATGTATGTGGCTTGGGAACCAGACCCAGAGGCAGCAGCGGTAGATGCCTTCACGCTGGATTGGGGAAATTTCTTCTTCTATGCTTTCCCTCCCTTCTGCCTCATCAGCCGGGTACTCCAGAAAATACAGGCAGACTCGGCTTCAGGTATTCTGGTCGTACCCGACTGGCCTACCCAACCATGGTTCCCAGTTTTCCACGACATGGTGGTAGAGTCACCTATGGTTTTTCACAGTCACCCACAATTATTGACTCACCCGGTATCCGGCATAAGCCATCCATGCCATCAAAATTTGAAACTCCTGGTTTGTAGGTTCTGACCAGGCCTTACCAGGGATTGGGGTTATCAGAACGAACAATCACCACCATGTCGGCGTCCCTGCGAGTCTCTACCAAGAAGCAGTACTTGACCTACATCAAGAAATGGGAGCAGTACTGCTTGGATGCAGGGACATCATACAAGACAGCCTCGATCACGGACGTGTTGGAATTCCTGGCCCACTTACACCATGACCAAAAGATGAGCTACAGTGCCGTCAATGCAGCACGGAGCGCCCTGTCTGCTTACCTCATGCCCACAGGACATCATAGCATTGGGTCCCACCCACTAGTGATAAAACTCCTCAAAGGGATTTATAATACAAAACCCCCTACACCCAGATACACCCATGTATGGGACATAAGTGTAGTTTTATCACACCTTAGAGGTTGGCCTCCGGTGGGATCCCTTAGTCTAGAGCAATCCACACTCAAGACCCTCATGCTCATGGCGCTCGTCTCTGCACAAAGGGTTCAGTCACTTCATCAACTAAGACTGGACAACATGGTAACGACCCCAGACTGCATCACATTTACCATGCCGGGGTTGGTAAAACAAAGCAGGCCAGGTATGCCCAACTCGCCGTTAATCTTCCGGGCCTATCCTCCAGAACCTAGGCTGTGTGTAGTGACCCATCTATACAACTACGTAGACACAACCCATACGCTTAGAGGGAGTGAAAAAGCCTTATGGGTCAGCCACAAAAAGCCTTTCGGACGGGTTACCAGCCAGACTATATCTAGGTGGTTGAAACAGGTCTTAAAATCCCGCGGGGATTAACACGGATGTCTTTAAATCCCATTCTATCAGGGCAGCATCCACGTCAGCGGCGGAACGGATGGAGGTTCCCATAGACCACATCCTAAGTACAGCGGGATGGTCAAGGAATCAACGTTCCGGAAATTCTACCACAAACCGCTGATGGAGAAGGACTTGTTTGCGGACAAAATTTTAGAATCTGCAAACTTATAATTTAAGTCCAGGGGAGCTATTTTTTGTTATTGTTTAAATAAACATTTTTGTTTTTCAAAAAACTAACAAATTCGTTGGTCTTTAAATACCACTTCCTCCCTCGATAAACTTCGGCAGTGAGTGATATAGCTGTTACACGGTTTGAAATCACAGACCTTTGAAGTCTTCACGTAGTCACTCACGTGACTCCGAAGTAAAATAGTGAGATTAAACGAGTACTTACCAGTACGAAGTTTGATCTGTATTTTATGAGGAGTTACGATGAGGGATTACGTGCCCTCCGCTCCCGCCCTCATTGTATAGATCAAACTCGCGATGATGTCTCTTTAATCTTTACTATTTTTACTTCAATATTGTGTCTACCTGTGATTCCACACCGCTGCTTGGAAGTATGCCGCGCCTGCGCACTGGGTGGGTTCTTCACGTAATCCCTCATCGTAACTCCTCATAAAATACAGATCAAACTTCGTACTGGTAAGTACTCGTTTAATCTCACTATTCTATGTACATCAGCAGGCAAGCATGGGAGGCTATGGTCCTAATGTTCATGTCCATAAATTCATGTTATATGAGCAGAATTAGGCTATTTGGCCCATTATTCTACTCCACCATTCGGTCATGGCTGATCTATCTTTCACTCTCAATCCCAGCATTTTCCTTTCCCCCCATAACCTAGAGATCAATTATGATTATCATTGCTTTTTACATATCTTCCATTCATTTGTCCTATACCTCTCATTTCCCTTTCCCCTGACTTTCAGTCTGAAGTAGGGTCTCGACCCGAAATGTCACCCATTCCTTTTCTCCAGAGATAGAAACATAGAAACATAGAAAATAGGTGCAGGAGTAGGCCATTCTGCCCTTCGAGCCTGCACCGCCATTCGATATGATCATGGCTGATCATCCAACTCAGTATCCCATCCCTGCCTTCTCTCCATACCCCCTGATCCCTTTAGCCACAAGGGCCACATCTAACTCCCTCTTAAATATAGTTGCCTGTCCCGCTGAGTTACTCTGGCTTTTTGTGTCAATCTTCCTGTACACTAGTTCCTACACACTACGGACAATTTACAGATGTCAATTAACTTACATATCTGTACGTCTTTGGAGTGTGAGAGGAAACAGGAGTACCCAGCGAAAACCCATGTATGTTACACAGAGAATATATAAACCCTGTACAGACATCATTCTGGAACTGTAAGACAGCAGCTCTAGCACTGCACCACCATGCCACTTCCCATTCTCAGATTATCATTGATAAGACCAGCATTGATTACCCATTCCTCATTGCTCTGAGAAGGTGGGGACAATCTGCTTCCATGAAACACTGTGGTCTGTTCGACGAGTGTACTCATACAGAGGACAAGATGGAGTACTTTATTGTAACCCCATGTCTCCTGGAACTTATCACAAGGCAGTGAAGAGTCGTCCAAATTGCCACTGGTGAGGAAATGTCAATGGGTGGCACAGCGGTAGAGTTGCTGCCTCACAGCGCCAGAGACACAGGTTTGATCCTGACTATAGCTGTTGTCTGTACGGACAGCATACCGACAGGAAGATTGAAAAAGAAGGTTGTTGGAATGAGGAGTATCTGAAATCAACCACCGTTTGCTTGTCATGCTGACATTCCGTCATTTGTTCTTCATGATAGCGGACAGCACATCATCTGGCGACAAGGTTCTGCATCAACCTTCAAGTCACCTGTCAATTCTGGTTGACCGCAGCATGTCTCAATCCCTCTTCTGGATATTTCACAGCAAGGTAAATCGATGGAAGTAGAAGAGGAAGCAAGCTTTAATTCCTTCCAGCCATGCCCGCTCCACATTATACACAGCCTCGGTCGTTCATGAGCGGTAGGCGGCGCGACTCTCGTCAGCAGCGGCTTCTGCAGCCCGTCTGCGTTTTTATTATTTTTTGTCTATGTTTTTATGTAGTTTTTGTTATTTTTTGTTGGGGTCCGTGTGTACATAGTTGTGGGGGGTGGGGGGTGGGGGGGGGGGGGGGGGGTTGGGGTGGGGTGGGGGTGGGGTGGGAGGGAGGGGGTAACTTTTAATTCTCTCCCTGCATGGGAGACCCAACCTTTTCTTTGTCGGGTCTCCGTTGTCGTTGGGGCTGCAACGAGGAGCGGCCTCCAACAGGAAGAGACCGGGGACTCTGGTGCCGACTACTCACCTCACCGTCGCGGAGCTGGCCGAGTCCAGAGCGGGTGGAGCGGTGGTGGAGCGCTGCTGCGGCCCGACCTCCGGAGATTCGGAGGTTGTAACTGCGGGTCTGGCGGACGGCGGCACTGGGAGCCCGCGGGTCCCTGGAGGGAGACCGCTTTTCAGGGCTCCCGCAATGGCAACTTCTCCCGCCCGAGTTGCGGGGTTGAAGAGCTCCTGGAGCGGGGCCTTACAGCACCGCCCCGCACGGCTTGGAATGGCCGTGGGACTCTGCGAGCGCACGCCGGGGGCTTTAACACCAAGACCCGGTGTGCGACCTTGCATCACCCGGCGTGGCTTTAATGGCCGCAGGACAATTGCCATCACCAGCCAGGGGCTTTGACTTTGACTCTGACATGGGGGGGGGGGGGGGGGGGGTATTGCAGTGGAGAGATAAATTTTTTGGCCTTCCATCACAGCAATGTGATGGATGTTTATGTAAATTATGTTGCGTCTTGGGTCTATTTGTTTGTAATGTATGGCTGCAGAAACGTCATTTCGTTTGGACCTCAAGTGGTCCAAATGACAAATAAATTGAATCTTGAATCTTGAATCTTGAATCTTCATTCCAAGTGTCTCCAGAGGCACTTACAAGGATACGGACATACATACTGCATCTCTGAGAGTAATTTGGTGGCCCAATCTCTGACCAAAAGCATCTGAAAAAGGTCCTTGACCTGAAACGTCACCTATTCCTTTCTCTAGAGATGCTGACCCACCGAGTTACTCCAGCCTATCATCAGTAGTTCCTTCCTACACAACCTTTGGTCAAGCTGGTCAAGTCCACACTGCTGTGTTGGACCAAGAGGTGATAGTAGGGGCACCTGCAAGACCTGCGCAGGAATAGAAATGCAGCCTTACAGCGCCAGTGCCACCGATCCTGCATCTGAGGCTTTTTGCTAATATGATAAGTGATGGTTGGCATTTCAATTTTTATCGAAGAATTTGAAACCATCCATCACCGCTGATGAAATATTGACAGTTTCAACCCCCCCACCCCCCTTGCATGTTTAAAAGCCTCAGGAGGGCGTTTCCGCCACTGTGCAGCTATTCTTGACTGAAATGGAAAGTGTAGCATTCAGCCACTGAAGACTCAAAGGCAGCTCATCTGGTAAATAATAGACTTGGTGTCTACTGTCTTGTTAGATTGAAGGGAAAGTAAGGATTGATAGCTTCAGCTTTCAGTCCCATCCTTCATTTGGTTTCTTCATCCTTAATTCAGTCAGACACAATTCACTGTGCTTAAACTGACGATGAATCAACTGACTGAAGAATGGGGGGAGTGTTCACAATTCCATTAGTCTACCCAAGGCAAGCAAAGGGCTGGCAGGATAATTCATTACAGTTCTTCAATTATATCAAAAGGAATACGTGTAGTGACATTTGCTTTCCTGTAACCTCAGGCAGCTCCGACCACTTAAATAACATCCATTGGCTCCGTCTACTGGCAAGCACAACTTAATAGGGCCGCAGGAACCCAAGGAAGGAGCGAGAGGCAAAGTTTAGGGGTTGAGCGGGGAAAGTTTGTTTACACTGAGGGAGGTGGGTGCCCCCATTTATTTTTTATTGTAATTCATGTAATGGATATGAAAGGTTTCTAAAGGGATATGTGCCAAAAGTGGGCAGGTGAGACTAGTGACCAGTTTTGTTTAGTTTATTGTCGGGCATTCTGAGGTACAGTGAAAAGCTTTTTTTTTACATGCTATCCGGTCAGCAGAAAGACTACACATGATGTGCAGGAAGGAACTGCAGATGCTGGTTTGAATTAAAGATAGGTACAAAAAGCTGGAGTAACTCAATGGGACAAACAGCATCTCTGGTGAGAAGGAATGGGTGACATTTTGGGTCGAGACCCTTCTTCAGACTATACATGATTACAATAAAGCCGTCCACGGCATTCAAATACAGGATAAAGGGAATAACATTTAGTGCAAGATAAAGTCCTGTAAGGTTCGATTAAAGATGCAATGATACTTTATTGTTCCATGTACCTGGGTACAGCAAAATGCTTTGTTTTGCATACAACCCATTAAAACCACATAGCAGACCTCACTTAAGCAGTACCTAAGTGTTGCCATGTTCTAGGGCTGACAAATGTTACTAAAGTCCTCCGAACACCCCCACCCATTGCCTGCTGCCTCCCTGCCACCCTCCCCCGGCTGGATCCCCCTTAACCCTCAGCCGTCCCCTCCAAGGGGTTGTGATAGTCAAGGGTTTCCAATGATGTCAAGTGGCCAATGTGTAGTTAGGACATCTTGGATGGTGTGGGCATGTTGCGCCGAAGGGCCTGCTTCCATTGCTGTCTGACTCCACGGCTCTGCGACTCTATATATCCACTTTGTTGGAATCTGCATCTGCTGTTCTTTCAGGCAGCAATCACAACAACCCAAAGGATAAAGAATAAAGAGGATATAACTTATCCTGTAGACAGGGTGCATTATAAACATAGCATGACATCGCAGAATTATTGAATGTTTTATTCCTCAATATGATTCATGAAGATGTTTGAGAAAGACAATGAGACTGCGAGTGGCTGAATCACTCTCACAGATTTATTTCAGCCTGATGGTTCATGTCTATAAGCATTCTCACTGTCAATGTGCAGTCTAATGTTGTTAAGTTTGCACTTTAACATAAAGACTCAGTTGTCTTAAATCCTCCCCTTTCCTTATCTGAGGATGTTTCTTCTGCTAGAGCATATTTAACAGCGTTGGTTCTTGGATGTTGCTAGAAATAATTCCTTTAAAAGAAATGCGGCATGGTGGTGCAGCGGTAGAGTTGCTGCCTCACAGCACCACAGACTCGGGTTCGATCCTGACTATGGATGCTGTCTGTAAGAAGTTTGTACATTCCACTATGACCCCACAGGTTTTCTCCGGGTGCTCCGGTTTCCACCCACATTCTAAAAGATGTACAGGTTAGAAGGTTAATTGGCTTCTGCAAATTGCAAATTGTTCCTAGTGTGTATGATAGTGCAAGTATCCCCATTGATTGTTGGTCAGTGTGGACTTGGTCGGCCGAAGGGCCAGTTTCCACACTGTATCTCTAAATTAAACAAAACTAAACTAAACGTATGAGTAGAAACAAGAAATAGCAGAGAGACACAATGTGCTGGTGTAACCCACCGGGTAGCTGTAAGCTACCCAAGCGAAATATGGGGAGAAGGAAGGAGAATGGGGTTGAGCGGGAAATATAGATCAGCCATGATTGAATGCCGGAATTGACTCAATAGGCCAAATGGCTTAATTATGTTCCACGACTTATGAATTTGCTACCACTGAGCTGTAGTTAACCTGATAGGCTGTACACAAAACAATTAGCACAATGGGAATAACATGAATTTCTCCAGAAACAATAGTAAGTGTCTTATGTCTTTAAACAAGCTGAAGCTATTGAAGAAAAGTAAAGAAATGTCATTGTGGAACATACGAGGATCATATTTTGGTAAACGTCAACGGAGGTTCACAGGACAGCACAGGGGGCGGCACAGTGGCGCAGCAGTAGAGCTGTTGCATTACAGTGCCATGACCTAGGTTCAATCTGGACAACTGGTGCTGTCTGTACCGAGTTTGTACATTCTCACTGTGAACCTATGAGTTTTCCCCAGGTGCTCCGGTTTTCTCCCACACTCCGAAGACGTACAGGTTTATAGGTTAATTGGCTTCTGTAAATTGTCCCTGGCCTGTGGGGTAGTGTATGGGGTGATCGCTGTTCAGCGTGGTCTCGGTGGGCCGAATGGTCTGTATCCACGCTGTATCTCTAAAGTCTAGTCAAAAGACAGGAAACCACGTTCGCCAAATTTATCTGTTTTTAATGGTGCGAGCAAGATAATGGAGAAAGGAAGTGGTATAAATTTCACATGTCCTGACATTTTCACAGCACTTAGTCTGGTGAGTTATGGACATCGTGTCACCTATCTGAAAGATCTCCATAAATTGGCAAATTATGAAGTGTTAGATACAATGACTGTCATCCATGTAGATTTCCAAATCATGTAAGTCAATGACCTACATTGTCAGAGAAAGTAAATTAAGTTGCTTAATAGGGTAATCAGGTAAATGCACAGTTTTTTTACCCACAGTAGGAGAATTAAGAACCAGAGGACATAGGTTCAAGGTGAGGGGGAGGAAATTTAATAGGAAGACAGGCAATTTTTTAACACAAAGTATGGTAGGTATATGGAATGAGCTGACAGAGGAGGTAGTTGGGTCACATACTAGTTTAGATTCTTAGTTTTAGTTTAGTTTATTGTCACGTGTCTCGAGGCACAGTGAAAAGCTTATGCTGTGTGCTAACCAGGCAGCAGAAAGGCTACACATGATTACAATCGAGGGAATAACATTTACATGATAAGGGAATAGCATTTAGTGCGAGATAAAGTCTAGTAAAATCCAATTAAAGATAGTCCAAGCGTCTTCAATGAGGTGGATGGTAGCTCAGGACTGTTGTCCTGTTGTTAATAGGATGGTTCAGTTGTCTGATAACAGTTGGGAAGAAACTCCCTGAATCTGGAGGTGTGCATTTTCACACTTCTGTATCTCTTGCCTGATGGGAGAGGGGAGAAGAGGGAGTGACCATGGTGCGAATTGCCCTTGATTAAGCTGGTGGCTTTTGCTGAGGCAGTTACTATCTCAAAGTTTTAAAAACATTTGGACAGGTGCATGGACAGGACAGGTTTAGAGGGATATGGGCCAAACACAAACAGGTGGGACTAGTGTAGATGGAGCATGCTGATCACCATGGGCAAGCTGGGCCAAAGGCTCTGTTTCCACACTATGACACTGTGGCTTCATACCACTGTATGAGAAAGTACACAAAATATTTTGCGTTGGTGTTGATCTTTCATTGACACAAAGCATCACCACATTTGCAGGTCCCTCTATAAGTCACACAATATTCCGGTTTGGAAATATAACACTGTTTCCTCATTGATGCTTGATTTAAATAACCAGCAATAATGTGGGAGCATCTTCAACAGACGCATAAAGAGTATGAAGAGTAAATAGGGTGGCAGAGTGGTGCAGTGTTAGAGTTGCTTACAACGCTGTACAACGCCTGAGACCTGGGTTGAACAAAAATGTATAGGTGATGTTTGATGGTTTTGACGTTTTGATGTTCAGATGAAGAAGAGACTTGACCCAATCATCACCTATTCCTTTTCTCCAGAGTTGCTGCCTGACCCGCTGGGGTACTCTAGCATTTAATGTAGGCATGCTGGCCAGCGTGGACACAATGCCAAAGGTCCTGTTTCCACGCTGTATCTCTAAGCTAAAAGAATGAGCCACGAATGGCAGATGGACTTTAGCTCTGACGTGTAAGGTGTTGGCCTTTGCTACGTCAAAGCAGGGAAAGACTTACGGAGTAACTGTTAGATCCTTGGAGAAATTGCAGAGCAGAAGTATCTGGGAGTACAGCTTCTGCATGGTTTCGTAAAGGAGTTGATTCAGATGGACAGTGTCGTAAAGAAGGTGTATAATAAGCATCCCTCATTGGGAAGGGTATTGAAGGTAAAATTTGGGACATGCTGATACATTTGTGCAAGAACAGATTTGTTTAGTTTTTTTAGTAATTTTGTTTAGTTTCAAAGATAGACACAAAAAACTGGCGTAGCTCAGCCGTACTGGTAGCAACTCTGGAGAGAAGGAATTTGTGACGTGACGGGTCAAGACCCTTCTGCAGACTGATCTCGGGTTGAGACCCTTCTTCAGATTGATTTGTTCAGTTTTGTTCAGTTTAGAGATACAGTGTGAAAACTGGCCCTTTGGCCCACCGTGGATAAACTTGGACTTTATTCTTTGGATCATCGGTGTTTATTGGACTTGTTTTGTGCTTCTTTATTATATTATCTATTAAAAACTGTCATAACAAACATGGGAACAAAGAACTGCAGTTGCTGATGTTTGGATACAATTCATTACAAAGTCAAGAGTGAACCATCAGTCTTTTATTAAGATATAAAGGAGAGAGAAAACCATACGCAGCTGTGCATTGCAAATCAATGATATTCTGATCCCAGTAACCAAAAACGACAGGCCCAAAACCCGGACTGGAATACTAGGTGGAATGTGTAGTGGAGATTATATAGGCATGGATTAATATAATTAATCTACACCCTTCCTCTTAAAGATGCATTGCATGATTAAAAAAAACACTTGGCGGAATATATTGTGGTCCAGGTTCAGGAATAGCTACTTCCACACAGCCATCAGGCTATTAAAGACAGTACAAAACCAGGGCAAAAATCAAAAAGGGCCACTTTTCAACATAATTGTGTAAGGGGTAAGAGTGTTGTAAAAACAAGCCTGAAGGCTTTGTGTCTCAATGCAAGGAGCATTCGTAATAAGGTGGATGAGTTGAATGTGCAGATAGCTATTAATGACTATGATATAGTTGGGATCACGGAGACATGGCTCCAGGGTGACCAAGGCTGGGAGCTGAACATCCAGGGATATTCAATATTCAGGAGGGATAGACAGAAAGGAAAAGGAGGTGGGGTAGCGTTACTGATTAGAGAGGGGATTAATGCAATGGAAAGGAAGGACATTAGTTTGGAGGATGTGGAATCGGTATGGGTAGAGCTGCACAACACTAAGGGGCAGAAAACGCTGGTGGGTGTTGTGTACAGGCCACCTAACAGTAGTAGTGAAGTTGGAGATGGTATCAAACAGGAAATTAGAAATGCGTGCGACAAAGGCAAAACGGTTATAATGGGTGACTTCAATCTACATATAGATTGGGTGAATCAAATTGGCAGGGGTGCTGAGGAAGAGGATTTCTTGGAATGTATGCGGGATAGTTATCTAAATCAACATGTAGAGGAACCAACGAGAGAGCAGGCTATTTTAGACTGGGTATTGAGTAATGAGGAAGGGTTAGTTAGCAATCTTGTTGTACGTGCCCCCTTGGGCAAGAGTGACCATAATATGGTTGAGTTCTTCATTAGGATGGAGAGTGACATTGTTAATTCAGAAACAATGGTTCTGAACTTAAAGAAAGGTAACTTTGAGGGTATGAGACGTGAATTGGCCAAGATTGACTGGCAATTAATTCTAAAAGGGTTGACGGTGGATATGCAATGGAAGACATTTAAAGACTGCATGGATGAACTACAAAAATTGTTCATCCCAGTTTGGCAAAAGAATAAATCAGGGAAGGTAGTACATCCATGGATAACAAGGGAAATCAGGGATAGTATCAAAGCGAAGGATGATGCGTACAAATTAGCCAGAAAAAGCAGCATACCGGAGGACTGGGAGAAATTCAAAGACCAGCAGAGGAGGACAAAGGGCTTAATTAGGAAAGGAAAAATAGATTATGAAAGAAAACTGGCAGGGAACATAAAAACTGACTGCAAAAGTTTTTATAGATATGTGAAAAGAAAGAGATTAGTTAAAACAAATGTAGGTCCCTTGCAGTCAGAAACAGGGGAGTTGATCATGGGGAACAAGGATATGGCGGACCAATTGAATAACTACTTTGGTTCCGTCTTCACTAAGGAAGACATAAATAATTTGCCGGAAATAGCAGGGGAACCGCGGGTCAAAGGAGTTGGAGGAATTGAGTGAAATCCAGGTTAGCCGGGAAGTGGTGTTGGGTAAATTGAATGGATTAAACGCCGATAAATCCCCAGGGACAGATAGGCTGCATCCCAGAGTACTTAGAAACATAGAAACATAGAAAGTAGGTGCGAGAGCAGACCACCAGGTCCATCGAGCCCGCACCGCCATTCACTCATGGCTGAACACTAAACAGACACACTTACCCACAAACAGTAGACACAAGACACAGAACACAAGACACTACCCTCCCCTTTATACCGCTATCACCCCTCTCCACCCCAAGAACCTCGTGATCTCCTGGGGGAGGCAAAAAACCGGATAAAAACCCAGGTCCAATTCGGGAAAAAAATCCGGGAAATTCCTCTCCGACCCCAATCTAGGCGATCGACACTTGTCCAGGAGATCACTCAGGTCTTACTATACTAACCATACCTAGGTCCATATCCCTGCCCTCTCCCCGTAGCCCCTTATCCCCTTGGCAGCTAAAAAAACATCTATTTTAGTCTTAAATATATTTAAAGTTTCTGCTTCCACTGCTCCCTGGGGCAGTGAATTCCATAAATTAACCACCCTCTGGGTGAAGAAGTTCTTCCTCATCTCAGTTTTAAAAGAGCCCCCCCTTATTCTGCAAATATGTCCCCTAGTTCTAGTTTCCCCGATCATTGGGAACATCCTCGGTGCATCCACCCGATCAAGGCCCCTCACGATCTTATATGTTTCAATGAGAACGCCTCTCATTCTTCTAAACTCCAAAGAGTAGAGTTCCAGCCTACTTAACCTTTCCTCATATGTCAATCCCCTCATTGCAGGAATTAATCTTGTAAACCTTCGCTGCACTGCCTCCAGGGCTAGTACATCCTTTCTTAAGTATGGACCCCAGAACTGTACACAGTATTCCAAATGTGGTCTCACTAATACTGTGTACAGCTGCAGCAAGACCTCCGTGTTTTTATACTCAATCCCCCTAGCAATAAAGGCCAAAACTCCATTGGCCTTCCTGATTGCTTGCTGCACCTGCATACTAACTTTCAGTGATTCATGTACTAGTACCCCTAGATCCCTTTGCGTTGCATTACAACGCAGCTCCTCCTCATTTAGAAAATAACTTGCCCTATCATTTTTTTTCCCAAAGTGAATGACTTCACATTTATTAGTATTAAATTTCATCTGCCAAGTTGTTGCCCACTCACCTAGCTTATCTATATCCTTTTGCAGACTCTTCCTATCCTACTCATCCCCTACTTTTCCTCCCATTTTTGTATCGTCCGCAAATTGTGATATATTACACTTGGTTCCCTCCTCCAAATCATTTATATAAATTGTGAACAACTGGAGTCCCAGCACCGACCCTTGCGGAACCCCGCTAGTTACCGGTTGCCATCCCGAGTATGAACCATTTATCCCCACTCTCTGCTTCCTATTTGTTAGCCAATCCTCTACCCATGCTAATATATTACCCCCAATCCCACAATTTTTTATTTTTAGCAATAGTCTCTTATGTGGCACCTTGTCAAAAGCCTTTTGGAAGTCCAAGTATACCACATCCACCGGTTCCCCTTTATCCACCCGGGTTGTTACTTCCTCAAAGAATTCGAGCAGATTCGTTAAACAGGACTTCCCCTTCACAAAACCATGCTGGTTCTGTCCGATGAAGTCATGTTTATCCAAGTGCCCCGTTAGTGTTTCTTTAATAATTGTCTCTAACATTTTACCCACCACCGATGTTAGACTAACCGGTCTATAGTTACCCGCCTTCTGTTTACTTCCTTTTTTAAATATAGGTGTTACATTGGCCATTTTCCAATCCACTGGGACCGTTCCTGCCTCCAGGGAGTTTTGGAAAATTATCACCAATGCATCCACAATCCCCACCGCTATCTCCCTCAAGACCCTTGGATGTAATCCATCAGGCCCAGGGGATTTATCCTCCTTCAGTCTCATTAATTTCCCTAATACCACCTCCTTGGTGATCTTAATAGTATTTAGCTCCTCCATTCCTTCCGCCCCCTGTTTATCCAGCGTTGGAATATTTTTTGTGTCTTCTATGGTGAAGACTGATACAAAATACTCGTTTAATGCCTTTGCCATTTCCATGTTCCCCACCAACAACTCTCCAGTCTCACCCTCCAATGGACCAACGTTTACCTTAGCCACCCTTTTTCTTCTTATATAGCTATAAAAACTCTTACTATTAGTTTTTATGTTGTTCGCTAAATTCCTTTCATAGTCTATTTTCCCCGTCTTAATTAATCTCTTAGTTATTTTTTGCTGACCTTTAAATGCTTCCCAATCCTCTACCCTCCCACTATCTCTGGCTACCTTATATGCCCTTGCCTTCAGCCGAATACTATCCTTTATAGTTTTACTGAGCCATGGCTAACTGTTCTTACCCTTACCCCTTTTTTTCTTCATAGGAATAAATTTTTCTTGAAGGTTATACAGTATACCCTTAAACGTACACCACTGCTCATGTACCGTCTTATTCTTGAGTCTGCTATCCCAGTCAACTTTGATCAGCTCAGTCCTCATACCTTCATAATCCCCCTTATTTAGACTAAGCACCCTAGCCTGAGTTTCAACCTGCTCCCCTTCTGTTTGAATATGGAATTCGACCATATTGTGGTCACTTGTTCCCAACGAGTCCCTAACTATGACATTTTTAATTAATCCTGCTTCATTACACAGGACCAGATCCAAGATTGACTCCCCCCTTGTCGGTTCTGTGACATACTGTTCTAGGAACCCGTCTCTAATACATTCTATAAACTCTTCCTCTAGTCTACCCTGCCCAGTTTGGTTTGCCCAATTAATATGAAAATTGAAGTCCCCCTTGATTACAGCAGTTCCCTTTTTACATGCGTCAACTATTTGCAGATTTATGTTCTGACTAACAGCGTCACAGCTATTTGGAGGTCTATAAATTACACCCACTAGTGTTTTTTTCTCCTTATTATTCTCTATCTGTACCCAAGCTGTTTCACTATCCTGATCCTTCAACGCAATATCCTTCCTCTCTATTGCCGTTATTCCCTCCCTTATTAAAAGGGCCACCCCTCCTCCCTTTCTTTCCTGTCTATCTTTCCTAATTGTCGAGTACCCCTCTATATTTAACTCCCAGTCCTGATCCCCTTGCAGCCATGTCTCCGTAATGGCCACGATATCATAACTATATATACTTAATTGCACCGTTAATTCATTTATCTTATTACGAATACTCCGTGCATTTAGATAAAGCACTTTCAGATGATTTTTACTACCCTTCCTTTCCGTTTTTGCCCCTTTTACATCTAAAGCTTTATCTTCACACATTCTGTCTCCTGTCACATTTTGACTTTCCGCTTCCCCACTGATACCCTGCTCTATTTCCTCTACCCCTGCCGTTATTACCCCCCTTGATACCTCCCCCCGCTACTTAGTTTAAAGACCTCTCTACTGCCCTAGTTATATGATTTGCCAGGACCCCAGTCCCAGCACCGTTCAGGTGAAGTCCGTCCTTACAGAACAGATCCCCCCTGTCCCTGTACTGGTGCCAGTGGCCCAAGAAACCAAACCCATTATTCCCACACCAGTCTTTGAGCCACGCATTTAGCTTTTTAATTTTACGTACCCTCGCCGATTTGGCCCGTGGCTCAGGTAGCAATCCGGAGATCAGTACCCTCGAGGTTCTGCTTTTTAATTTATTCCCTAACTGCTCAAACTCCTTCAGCAGATCCTCCTTCCTCGTCCTTCCTATGTCATTGGTCCCCACATGGACCACGACCACTGGATCCTCCCCCTCCCTCTGCAAATTTCTCTCCAGCATCGCAGAGATATCCTTAACCCTAGCACCGGGTAGGCAACACCGCCTTCGGGACATGTTCTGCTGGCCGCAGAGAACCTTATCTACCCCCCGAATAATACTATCCCCTATCACTACGGCATTTCTTCTAACTCCCCCCTCTTGAATGGCCTCCTGATCCACGGTGCTGCAGCCAGGTTGCTCATCCCTCCCACAGCCCCTGATCCCGTCCTTACATTGAGTAAGAGCCTCGGTCATGCTCGTCAGGGACAAGGGCTGTGGCTCCTGCCGCATCTCCTCCTGGTTCCCCCTACCTGCCTCGCTTATGGCCACACCTTCCTTTCCTTGCTCACTGCCTACTGAATTAGTTAAACTGGTCGGTGTGACCATCCCCTGGCACAAAACATCCAGGTAATACTCCCCCTCCCTGATGTACCGCAGCATATGAAGTTGGGTCTCCAGCTCATCAATGCGGAGCTGGAGTTCCTCTAGCCTCAAACACTTACTGCAGCTGTAGGGATCTTCTACATCAATGGTGTCGACAAATTCCCACATCTCGCAGTATTGGCACATCTCCTGACCGCCCATCTTATATAAATAATTAACTGGTCCTATTTAAGAATCCCCTACTGTATTGATACACCCCTTATTTATATAATCCTACCTCCTATAAATGGGAAAGTACTTAAGGAAGTAGCTCCAGAAATAGTGGATGCATTAGTAATAATCTTTCAAAACTCTTTAGATTCTGGAGTAGTTCCTGAAGATTGGCGGGTAGCAAACGTAACCCCACTTTTTTAGAAGGGAGGGAGTGAGAAAATGGGGAATTACAGACCAGTTAGTCTAACATCGGTAGTGAGGAAACTGCTAGAGTCAGTTATTAAAGATGGGATAGCAGCACATTTGGAAAGTAGTGAAATCATTGGACAAAGTCAGCATGGATTTACGAAAGGTAAATCATGTCTGACAAATCTTATAGAATTTTTCGAGGATGTAACTAGTAGCGTGGATAGGGGAGAACCAGTGGATGTGGTGTATCTGGACTTCCAGAAGGCTTTCGACAAGGTCCCACATAAGAAATTAGTATACAAACTTAAAGCACAAGGCATTGGGGGTTCAGTATTGATGTGGATAGAGAACTGGCTGGCAAACAGGAAGCAAAGAGTAGGAGTAAACGGGTCCTTTTCACAATGGCAGGCAGTGACTAGTGGGGTACCCCAAGGCTCAGTACTGGGACCCCAGCTATTTACAATATATATTAATGATCTGGACGAGGGAATTGAAGGCAATATCTCCAAGTTTGCGGATGACACAAAGCTGGGGGGGGCAGTGTTAGCTGTGAGGAGGATGCTAGGAGACTGCAGGGTGACTTGGATAGGCTGGGTGAGTGGGCAAATGTTTGGCAGATGCAGTATAATGTGGATAAATGTGAGGTTATCCATTTTGGTGGCAAAAACAGGAAAGCAGACTATTATCTAAATGGTGGCCGATTGGGAAAGGGGGAGATGCAGCGAGACCTGGGTGTCATGGTACACCAGTCATTGAAGGTAGGCATGCAGGTGCAGCAGGCAGTAAAGAAAGCGAATGGTATGTTAGCTTTCATTGCAAAAGGATTTGAGTATAGGAGCAGAGAGGTTCTACTGCAGTTGTACAGGGTCTTGGTGAGACCACACCTGGAGTATTGCGTACAGTTTTGGTCTCCAAATCTGAGGAAGGACATTATTGCCATAGAGGGAGTGCAGAGACGGTTCACCAGACTGATTCCTGGGATGTCAGGACTGTCTTATGAAGAAAGACTGGATAGACTTGGTTTATACTCTCTAGAATTTAGAAGATTGAGAGGGGATCTTATAGAAACTTACAAAATTCTTAAGGGGTTGGACAGGCTAGATGCAGGAAGATTGTTCCCGATGTTAGGGAAGTCCAGGACAAGGGGTCACAGCTTAAGGATAAAGGGGAAATCCTTTAAAACCGAGATGAGAAGAACTTTTTTTCACGCAGAGAGTGGTGAATCTCTGGAACTCTCTGCCACAGAGGGTAGTTGAGGCCAGTTCATTGGCTATATTTAGGAGGGAGTTAGATGTGGCCCTTGTGGCTAAGGGGATCAGGGGGTATGGAGAGAAGGCAGGTACGGGATACTGAGTTGGATGATCAGCCATGATCATATTGAATGGCTGTGCAGGCTCGAAGGGCCGAATGGCCTACTCCTGCACCTAATTTCTATGTTTCTATGTTTCTATATTAAACCTGGCTCGGACAAAACTCTGAACATTAATAACCCATTATTTGTTATTTGCACTTTATCAGTTTATTTATTCATGTGTGTATATCTTTATATAATACATATATGGTATATGGACACATTGATCTGTTTTGTAGTCAATGCCTACTATGTTCTGTTGTGCTGAAGCAAAGCAAGAATTTCATTGTCCCTAGAACTTGAACTTGAAACACCAGTATAGGGTGAATGCAGTTTACTTAACCATTGTACAAATGCTTAAAATAAGGCAGGCCATCCATAGTTCAGACATAGCCGGTGAATTTTCCAATTCTCAGGTCCTGCACGTGTACGGTCATCTTCCTTCATTGGAGATTGAACAGGAGAAGATAGTGGTCTTGCCGGCGTTGTGGGCGGAAGTGGGGACTGTAATGGCAGTGGCTGGAGTGGTGAGGTGGCCGGTGAAGCAGTCGGACTCGAGTCTGCTGGCGGCCGTGGAAGCCCGGGAACAATACTGTTGGACCGTGACGGGGTCACGGCCAGTTGGTCAGGGTATTGACGTGGAGGTACTGGCTCGTTAACCGGGCGGAGGTGCTAGTGGGTGCGCTGTAGATGCCGTTGGTAACACTGATCAGGTATGAGTGTGGCTCCGCGGTGGACCCCAGAACAACACCCAGGAGGTCGTAGCGTCTGGGCGACTGCAAACGGATGACTTGCCTATTTGTAAGTGGCGGGAGCGGAGTGCTGGTCTTGTGGTAATGTTTCTTCTGAGCATCTCGGCGCTACTGGAGCTGGAATTGAACTGCTGCCGGTGTGCAAAATTGTGCCTGTAGCATTTGCTTAGCCATAGGTAGAGTAGTGTGAGTCTGCCTTGACATTAGGCGCTGGGCAGAGGATCCCAGAACCAGGTCGTGGGAGATGTTCCGCAGGTTAAGCAAGTCGAGATAGACATCGGAGCCAGCCCTGTGTGATCGTTCCATTAATTGCTTGGCGCTTCTTACTGCGCGTTCAGCCAGGCCGTTGGACTGCGGGTATTCGGGGCTGCTGGTAATGTGGTGGAAATCCCAGCGTTTAGTGAAACACCTGAACAGTTGACTGGAGAATTGACTGCCATTGTCAGAGAGTAGCTCGATCGGCATGTACGTTTCTGGATGACCATGGTGGAGGTTGGACTATTGAACAAATCGATCTCGAACCACCCCGAGTATGAATTGACTAGGACCAGGTACTGTTTGCCATGCCACTCGAAAATGGCAATTGCAAGTGTGGACCAGGGTAAGTCCAGCGTAGGGTATGAGAGAAGCGGTTGTTTGGGCTGGTGCGGAGCTAGGCTGTTGCAAACCGCGCAGGCTTTGACTTTCTCACACACAGAATCGGCCATTCCAGGCCAGAAAAACATACTCTTTGCCCGTTGGATAGTTGCTTCTGTCCAGGGGTGGTGCTTGTGGATGGCTTCGAAATATTTGGCGTGCAGAGATTCCGGAATGACTACCTTATGTCCCTTCACCACAATGTTGGCCTGGAGAACTAGTTCATCGTGAACTGGGTAGAATGGGCGAATTGGGAGAGGCAGCTGGCATTGTTTGTCTGGCTAACCATGATGGATAACAGTGGAGAGCGACTGTGGCGTTTTGTCCGCAGCTGTTTTTGCTGCGAGGTCGCATAAGCACGCTGATGGAAGGTAAAAGACCTTCATAACCACATACCCATTGTCGTCTGACAGGTGCTTCTTGCAGGTGCTGTGCAGGGCCTGTGACAGGGTGTCAGCTAAATACATGTCCTTTCTGCGTTTTTGAATCAGTTTTATGTCATACCTTAGTAGTTCCATCATCATGCGTTGTAGGCACGCAAGGGCCGCGTTTATTGCTTTGTTCAGGATGCTGACCAGGGGCTGGTGGATGGCCTCAATTGTGACTGGGTTCCCAAAGATAAAGTCTTTGAATTTCTTGCAAGCGAAAGTTACGGCTAGTAGTTTTCAATTTGAGTGTAGTGCTGTTCTGTGTCAGACATGGTGCTGGAGGCATAGGCGACAGGTCGGGGACCCTTACCATTGTCTTGTATGCAGGCAGTACCCAGTCCGTACTGGGAGGCATCGCAAGTTAGGGTGGCAGGCTGCTTGACATCGAAGTAAGAGACGGTGAGAGCGCAGTACATTTGTTGTTTCAGTGTGTCGAACACCCTCTGTTGGTGCTCATGCCAGGACCAGTGCGCGTCCTTGTGAGTTAGCTTCCACAGCGGGGCTGAGCATTCGCTGAACTTTGGGATGAACTTTCCCAGGTAGTTTACCATGCCTAGAAATCGTTGCAGACCAGTTACGCCTGTGGTATCTCACTGATAGTAATGGTCTTGAACGGGTCCAGCTTGAAGCCGTTGCTGGTGAATACGTGACCCACATACTTCACTTCGTCGACTCGAAACCTGCACTTGAGCAGGTTGAATTTGAGGTTTACCTCTCTGGCATGATCTTAGATTAGTTTTAGATTAGAGGCGTGTTCCTGGACATCACGCCCAGCGACCAGGATGTCGTCCACAATTATAGCGCAAGGGTACCTGGCAAAGAGCTGTTCCATGGAGCGCTGGAAAACCTCACTAGCTAAATTGTTGCCAAACGGCATGCGTAAAAAACTATAACGTCCGAAAGGTGTTCCAAATGTGGTTAGTATGCAAGATGCATGGTCTAGCGGAATCTGCCAGAATAAGCTTTTTGCATCTAAGACAGAATACTGTGGTTTTATCCAGGTGTGCCGCAACTTCTTCCACCATCCGCATTGGGTGGTGTGGACATTTGATGGCAGTGTTTAAGTCCTTGGGGTTTATACAAATATTTATTTTGTCTTTATTCTTCTTGGTGGCTGCGACCATGGTGGAGACCCAGGCAGATGGGTCATTGACTGGGGCAATCACTCCCAATGCTTACATTCTGTCCAGTTCGTTTTTGACGCGGTCCCTCATTACTTGCGGGATTCGGTGGGGAGAACGAACTACTGGTGTGACCTCCGGGTTGGTTATAATAGTGTAGTTGGTATGGAGCTTGCCCAGTTTATTGTCAAAATGGACCTTGTACTGTGACGAGGTATGGACACACTTATCTGTTTTGTAGTAAATGCCCACTATGTTCTATGTGCTGGAGCAAAGCAAGAATTTCATTGTCCTATACAGAGACACATGACAATAAACTCACTTGAACTTGAACTTGGACAGCAGTTATTGAGTAGGACTCTGGATGGTGGACAGCTGGTGCACAGCTTTACCGAAGGTGACCAAGCCCATATCATGACATGCATCGATGCCCAGAAAGAGGGGCACTTCCCCTCAGACAATCAAAGCTTCTGACACCATGTTTTTATACGATCCATTACAAAGTCAAGAGTGAATCATCAGTTTTTTATTAAGATATAAAGGAGAGAGAAAACCATACACAGCTGTGCATTTCAAATCAACGATGTTCTGACCCCAGTAACCAAAACTGACAGGCTGCCAAAACCCAGACTGGATTACTAGTTGGAATGTGTGGCATGCTTAAAATGTGTCATGGAGATTATATAGGCATGGATTAATATAGTTAATCTACAGCTGGTTTATACCAAAGATAGACATATTGCTGGAGTAACTCAGCGGGTCTGACAGGTTCTCTGGAGAAAAGGGATGGATGACGTTTCAGGAAGGGACCCTTCTTTAGACTTAAGAAGGCTTCTTATTCAGAGAGTCATAGAATTGTACAACAAAGAAGCAGGCCCTTCTGTCTATGTTGAAAAGCATGAAATATTGTCTAAATTTGGCTAATTTCCCTCTAAATCCTTTCTATCCATATATCTGTCCAAATGTGTTTTAAAACTGATAATTCATCTTTTTTTCCTCTTACCTTAAGCCAATGCCCACAGGCTTTAGAATCCTCCACCCTGGAAAAACGACTGCAAGTATTCACTTTATCCATGCCTTTCATAATGATGATCCACTCTCTGTACTCTAAAGGCAATTTGCAGAGGCCCATTAACCTGGAAACCCACACGTGTTTGGGATGTTGGAGGAAACTGGAGCACCCGGAGAAATCCCATGCAGTCACAGGGTGAACGGGCAAACTCCACACGAACAGTACCCAGGGCCAGGATCGAATCCAGATCTCTGGCGCTGTGAACCAGCAGCACCATCTACTGCGACACTGTGCCGCCCTAAAACCTTTGATGGACAACATCGCCATTCTCAAATTAATCAGAGAAAACAATAAGCTTAATTTTTCATGCCCTTTGTTGATAAATATAAATGAAGACAAAATCAATAATGACCTAGACATCCAGACATGAGTCCATTAATATAAGCACTCTGCTCATATTAATCTTTGCATCCACATTAACATTATCTGTTTGATCACCACTTAAAACCCATCACCATCCCCTCACCTGCAACACCATCTCTTTATTCAGGGTTAATTTTTCTTGTTGATGTCTCCATTTAATTCTATCTTGGTTTAGCCAGGCTATATTTATTGGGTCTACTTTTTTAAAGTCAGAAAATGAGCAGCACATTCCTAACTAACTAATATTCAATAATAAATAACTAATAACTAACAACTAACAAAGTTATCTAAGGGTCCACCATTGATTTTCCAGCACCCTTGGTTCCAGAGCATTGCCTTATTATCCATTTTACTAGACTAACAGAGGTCACAGCGTTAGAGGGCTGAAATACGGGCGCAGAGTCTGGCCGTGGAAGTCGGCTATGGGAATATATCTGCCGACTCCAGCAGAGATGCAGTTCCAGAGACCCAGCTGAAGGGGACAAATTTGACCCGCTGATCGGCACAGTAGTCCTGATGAGGTTGAGATTGGCTGCTTCACCTGACCTCTGTGCCACATTTTCTGGAAAATCGGTGGTGGACCTCGATAATATTCTGGACCTGGAATCATATATGGGCCAGATTATCTAAAGATGGCAGTTTATAACCCAACGGCATGACTATTGTTTTCTCTAATTTCAAGTAACCCTTGCAATCACTCTCTCTCCATCCCTCCCCCACCCTAGTTATCCAACACTGTCGTGCTGCTTAGTTTCAATCTTAGTTTCAATCTCTTACCTTGCCGGAGATGCCATTGTTTTCTGGGTCATATCTCCGGTCTCTCTGTGGCCTAACATCGTGGAGCTGGAAGCTTTGCTCAGGGCTGACTTTGAGCCCCGCCACGGGGCGTGGACTTACCATCGGAGCTGATTCCTTGCCTGGGATCAAGGCTCCAACCGTGGCCTGTGGATGTTAACATCAAGGAGCTCGGGAGAGACCAAGTAGAGAAGCTCCAAAACCGCACGGTTTTCGACTAGCCCCGACCCGGTGTAGATCGCCCGGCACGGAGGAGCTGAGATTCCCCCCCCGATGCAGGAGCTTGATCGCCCTGACGAGGAGGCCCACCGCCGGCTACGGGAGTAAGATCGTCCCGTCATTGGAAGGTTAGAGGCCCCCGACATGCTGGATGACAAAGAAGGGAAGAGATTGAACTTTTTCTTGCCTTCCATCACAGAAGAATGTGGAGGAGTCACTGTGGTAGATGTTTATGTTAAAATGTATTTTGTGTGTTCTGTTGCTTTTTATTAGTATGACTGTATGGCAAATCAAACTTTGTTGTATGTTGCAAAATATACTTGGCTAATAAAGTATTGTTATGATTAGTATTACAGGTGCACAACCTTTTATCCAGAGTTCTGGAAACCGAAATACTCCGAAAACCGCCCATTTTTTCCAGGATGTCGTCTGCACACCAATGCTCACGTTTGGCGCCAAACTTGACCCGAAATGACCCACGGTCAACCTAGGTCTGTACTACTGTAGCGGCTGCCTCCTCCCCGGAGACCGGGGAGACACTTAAACATCTGTAAATCGTTGCTTAAATGTTAGTCAGTTAGTTTGGAGGGCTTTTATGTGAAGGGGGGGGGGGGGTGAAGGGGTAAACTTTAATTCTTAGTCCCCTACCTGATCGGAGAGGTGGGGAGCAGTCAATGCCCTACCGGGTCGCCGTGCAGTAAGCTCCGCAGCGCTGGGGCTGCAGGCGTCCGGCCGCGGGCGGCGCCGGTTGTAGCCCCGACCCCGGCAACTCTAGCCCTTGCTGCGAGGCGCCCCAAATCCACCGCCGCCCGCGGCCGGACGCCCGCAGCCCCAGCTCCACGAATGTTGGTAGTCGGCGACGTCGCAACGCTGGGATACCAGCGGGGAGCGGGCAATGCCTTACCGGGTCGCCGTGCGGTAAGCTCCGGAGCGCTGTGGCCGCCGACTCCCAACATTGGCGGAGCTGGGACTGCGGGCGTCTGGCCACGGGCTCCGCGATGTTGGGAGTCGCCGACCAGGTAGGGGACTAAGAATCAAAGTTTCCCCCTTTACCCCCCCACCACATAAAATCCCTCCAAATTAACTGACTAACATTTATGCAATGATTTACAATGATTCCCCGGTCTCCGGGGAGGAGGCAGACGCTCCAGACTTTTCAAGCCGCCCGCGCTACCTACCTAATCTACGCTAAAAATCTTCCATTCGGAAATCTGAAAATGTCTGAAATCCGACAAGTGTCTGGTCCCAAGGCTTTCGGATAAAAGGTTGTGCACCTGTATTATGATTTGTTATCATCTCTTCCTCAGCCAACAATGGACCATTGTAGGCACCACCTTTTCTTGATCATCTGCTGGCTTTGATTTGTTCTTTTCATTCCCTTCATTCATTTGTTCTTTGTACCTTTTCATATCTCTAGTTTCCCTCTCCCTTGACTTTGGAGAAGGATCGCGACCCAAAACATCACCTATTTCTTTTCTCCAGAGGTGCTGCCTGATCTGTTGAGTTACTCCAGCAATTTGTGTCCTTAAAATTATCAAGAGGTTTGCTTTCAATACAAATATATTTTATCAAAAGGCACTATTTTATCGAACAAGCTTACTTCTAAAATTTGCATTTTTACTCAGACTGTTTTGTGTACTGTCTGTGACTAATTCAATTGTAAATAACTTTAAAATAACTAAATTGATCATTTTTTTGTGAGCAGCATTGTGGTCTGAACCAATTTGTTTCAGTAAATTAAATAAAGATTATATGCAAAAGCTTTTAAAATGTGCCTATTAGTGTCTTCTCAATGTGAAGGAAATTAAATTTAAGGGCTTCTGCAAAGGAATATAAACAGACCTAAATAGCAAAGACATTCTCTGGTTAACTCAGTTTTGGGTGTGGTCTGATTTATATGTTTTATTAAACAGTACTATAGATTGTAGAAACCTCATTATTGCCAAATATCTGTTGTGTTTAAAATTACTTGTTTCTCCTCTCCCTTTCACTCTCTCTCTCTCACTCTCTCTCTCTCAAGGGTCTCAACCCAAAACTTCACCCATTCCTTCTTTCCAGAGATGCTGCTTATCCCACTGAGTTACCCCAGCATTCTCTGTATATCTGTTATGTTTACATCAATTAGTGAAGATGCCTGGGTCTCTTTACTCACATCGTTACTCGTTGCCCTGACACTTTGGGGTGGCACGGTGGCACAGTGGTAGAGCCTTACACTGCTGGAGACCCGGGTTCGATCTTGACCATTGGTGCTGTCTGTATAGAGTTTGTATGTTCTCCCTGTGACTGCCTGGGGTTTTTCTAGGTGCTCCGGTTTCCATCTCACATTCCAAAGACATTCAAGATTATAGGTTAATTTGCTTCTGTTAATTGTCCCTAGTGTGTGGGATAGTGCTAGTGTACAGGGTGATAGCTGGTCAGCGCAGACTCAGTGGGCCAAAGGGCCTGTTTCTGCGCTGTATCTAAAGTCTAAAGGCTTGATGGTTCTGAGACAGTTTGTCTCAGGCTCAGTCAATGTTGCAAGACTGAAGTTCAGAAGAAATTGTAATTTTCTGGTCAGTCGTGTGGAAAAATAGCCTTCCCATGAAACGGCTTATTCATTAAACTGTCAATGAAAAGGCTGGACTAATATATAATAAATTGGCACAAGGTAACTAGGTGCATTTCTCAATGGAAATGGGTTGTGGAGTGTAAACCTTGGTAATTGCTGTTTGTCTGAGTTCTTATAAGTTTCAGAGAAAAATCATTTTCTGCTGAATTGCCACTACATTGTCTTTTCCCTCTCTGTCACAGGGGTGTGGGAATGGCACTCCTTATGGGCCGAATGACCTGGTGCTTTGTTGTGAAAGTTGACTGATGACGCTCTGAATCAGTAGCGTACGCCAATGAGGAGCAAATTGAAATAGTACTGAGGTGAAAAGTTGAGGTGGCACAGGGCAGCACATTGGCGCAGCGGTAGGGTTGCTGCCTCACAATGCCAGAGACCCGGGTTCGATCCTGACTATGGCTCCTGTCTGCACACAGTTTGTACGTTCTCCCAGTGACCTTGTGGGTTTACTCTGGATGCTCCTGTTTCTTCCTACACTCTAAATGCGTATAGGTTTGTAGGTTAATTGGCTTTGGTAAAAAAAAGTAAATTGTCCCTAGTGTGTGGGATAGTGCTAGTGAGACCCGCTGGTCGGCGCAGTCTCGGTGGGCCAAAGGGCCTGTTTCCATGCTCTATCTCTAAAGTCATTGAAACTTACCAAATAGTGAAAGGCCTGGAGAGGATGTTTCCACTAGTGGGAGAGTCTAGGACGGCGAGTACAGTCTCAGAAAAAAAGGAAGTACCTTTAGAAAAGAGATGAGGAGGAATTTGTTTACTCAGAGGGTGGTGAATCTGTGGAATTCATTGCCACAGCCAACTATGGAGACCAAGTCAATGGGTATGTTTAAGGGGGAGATTGACAGATTCTTGATTAATAAGGGTGTCAGTGGTTATGGGGTGAAGGTAGGAGAATGGGGTTGAGGGGGAAAGTTTGATCAGCAATGATTGAATTGTGGACTAGACTCGATGATCCGAATGGCTTAATTCTGAATATTAGGAAAAACAGAAAATGCTGGAAATACTCAGCAGGGCAGGCAGCATCTGTAGAAAGAGAAACAAAATACTGTTCAGTGCCTGCATAGACTCCAACAAACCTCTATCAATGCATTATAGAAAGTATCCTAGTTGGTTTCATCATGGCCTTGCACAACAAATCCAATGCACAGGAACGCAGGAGGCTGCAGAGACTTCTACACTCATTCTGGTCCATCACGGGCAGAGCCCTCCCCACCATCGAAAGTATCGATAAGAGCTGCTGCCACAAGAAGGTATCAAAGGTATCAAAGGTATTTTATTAGTCACATTCACATACAGCGAGGTGTAATGAAGTGAAATGCTTTTTGCCATTTTGCAGCACACAAAAAAAGAATACAGACATAACACCAATGAGAGTCTTAAACACAAAGAACATCCCCCCACAATGGCTCCCACCATGAGGGAAGGCACAAAGTCCAGTCCCCAACCCCAGTTCACCCATAGTCGGGCCTATTGAGGCCTCCACAGTTGCCTCTATGGAGGCCCGATGTTCCTGGCCGTTCTCGCCGGGTGATGTTGCTCCGGCGTCGGGAGAGTCCTCACAGCGGCATGGGAACGCTGGAATGGCCGCCTCCATACTTGAGGCCGCGGCTTCCTAAGCCGACAAGGCCGCGCCGGTTGGAGCTCCACAACTGGCGATCTCTTCATGAGATCCCAGGCTCCCGGTGTAAAGTTCAGCGCCGCCGCCCTCAGCTGGTCGCTCCACAGCCCCGCAGCTCCGCGATGTTTTACCCGGCGGTCTCAGCTCACCGGAGCTCCAGCGTGGCGACCCAGGCAAGGCATTGCCCGCTCCACGATAGCACTCCAGTGCTGTGCCGCCGCTGAAGCCGAGGTTCTGGGCGGTCCGCGACAGGAAACGCCGCTCCAGGCCCGCTGGTAGGCCGCGAGGACGGGTCGAAGCTGCAGCCCGGAGAAAAGCTGCCTCTCCGACCAGGTAGGGACCCTAAAAAACAGTTCCCCCCACCCCCACATAAAAAAAAGAAAGCGGCTTCTATCATCAAGGATCCCCACTATCCGGGCCATGCCATCCCACGCCAGCAGGTTCAGAAACAGCTACTTTTCTACAACCATCAAGTTCTTGAACTGACGTCCACAACCCTAATCCTACTATGCAACGGAACACTACGGACCACCTCTTGTCCTACCAGGGACCTGTTTTCTCTTTGTGCTTTTGCTCTCATGTTTTTTTTTGCATTCTTCTTCTTTTCATTGACAAAGAATTTTTGTATAATTTATGTTTCTGTGTATTGTCTGACCCGATGTGTCTGTGATGCTGCTCTGGGTTCTTAATTAAACCTTTTAATTCTGCTTGTATCTCCCCATGCTAATGCAATTGACAACTTGAGTAAATACATAGTACATGGGACATGGCATATACAGCAAAAGAATGACCCTTCAGCCCAAAATGTCTATTCCTAACATGATGGCACAACATAAATTGATCTCATCTACCTGCATGCGATCCATATCCCTCCATTCCCTGCATATCCATGTGTTAATTTGAAAGCCCCACAAATGCAACTATTGTATCTGCCTTCACCACTTCACTGCCAAACAAAGGTCTCTGTGGAGATCAGACCTCTCAAGTTAATGTGGTTCAGGGTATGGTAACTGATCGCTTTAGTCATGTAGGTAATTTTTTGCATCACTGAAAGATGCAACTCAGCAGGCTGGGCAGCATCGCTGGACAATATGGATAAGCGACGCTTTGGGTCTCAATTCTTCAGACTTTAGTAGCTTTATCCTAGAATCACACAGTGTGGAATCAAGCCCCTCTGCCCAACTATGGGGTGATCACTGTTCGGTGTGGACTCAGTGTACCAAAAGGCCTGTTTCCTCGGGGTAGCTCAAAAGTATATGAACCCATTTTCAATCATTCACATATAATTCATTCAATTTCTTCCTCAATTGTTTTACCTAAAACGTTTCCACTGGCATTTTAGGGTCTTAGTCATACAGCATGGAAACAGGTCCTTTGGCCCTTCTTTCTCACATCAAACAACATACCCCATTAACAACAGACCCACATGCCCACACATGACCCAAATCCCTCTGAACCAGTTCTGTCCATATACCAGTCCAAATGTTACTACCTGCCTTGCACCATTGAACCATAAAAACATTCTATGTTATCTTTGGTTGTGTGCAGACCCTCAGTTTTACTTTCTAGCCCAATTGGCAAATTGGGTGGGGTGGCACGGTGATGCAGCGGTAGAGTTACTGCCTTACAATGTCCTCTGTGACCACATGGATTTTCTCTGGGTGCTCTGATTTTGCACTGTACCCTAACAAGCATATCAATAATAAACTAAAGGAAACACAAAAATCTACACGGTTTCTGTGCTGTACTCTGGCTTTTGGAGTGTTATTAACTCGGGGCAACCACAAAAGCTGGCTTTAAGCAGGCTCTGTGCGCTTTGAATAGAGGGTGCAATTTAGAATTTATGCTTTGGGCTTTAGAGATACTGTGTGGAAACAGGCCCTTCGACCCACTGAATGCACACTGATGGAATCAATGGATGAAGATTGTGAGGAAATGCTAAAAGATCAGCCATTATCTTAATCAGTGGCAGAGCAAACATGAGTGAATGAATATCCTATTAGTTTTAATTTTAGTTTTAGAGATATGGTATGGAAATAGGCCCTACAACCCTGGAACTGGTAAAAATGACAAGGGTGTAAGAAGGGGGAAAGGAGGGCGAGGGAGGGGAGGTGAGTGTGAGATGAAGTCACTAAAAATGAGAGAATCACTCCTTGCCTTTCTAGTACACACAACAATAAACTAATTAAACTAAATTAGGTACTCTTCTGGAACAGCACACAGAGAGCCATCACTTTCTGGTGCCATTTTACAACTTCCAATTCTCTGCAAGAAGGGAAAATGAAAAAATATTCAAAAGTTTATGTTGAATGGATATAGGGGAATATCAGGTACAAACCCAATATAAAAAAATAAAGCCTACGCATAATGGTGACTTTCTACGGTGCTTCATTCCTTGATTCCATAACATTTTAGTTTAATGATCAGTTCAGTTTCGTTTATTGTCACGTGTACCAAGGTACTGTGAAAAAATCTAGTTGCGGCTATCCAGTCAGAGGATAGTCAATCCATTATTACAATTGAACCATTTACAGTGTACAGATACATGATAAGGGAAGAAATGTTGCTGTAGGAGTGGAGATTTAAGAGTGTGGAGATTGTAATATGTGATTGTAGATCTACTTTTGGGGCTAGCACGCAAATAGTCGCCTGGGTTGGGGGCCATCTTGGAAGCCATTCAGCGTGGAAGATGCAGCGTAGAAACAGGCCCTTTGGCCGACTGAGTCCATGCCGCCCATCAATCACTCGTACACTAGTTCTATGATTTCCAACTTTACGATCCTACACACTAGAGGCAATTTACAGAAGCTAATGAACCTACAAACCTGCACAACCTTTATCCACAGTTTACTTCTCTCCACTCTCCCCTTCCTTAATATCAGTGGATAAACCCTATTTGATCTTTACGTATTCTCACAGTGCTCAGTGATCCTATCATCAGCCAAGGGCTTAAATGAATTTGCTGACCTTCCAAGTACAGATGATTATTTTCTATTTGAGGATTTTTACAACCATTTCAAACCGTCAATGTATTGAACTCAACTTCAATTATCTGACCTTTCTTTTATTGCGAGGCGATCAGGTGTCAAAGGTCAATGTGGAGGAATAAATTTTAGCTTAAATAAGCCCAGCTAAAGGAGAAAGTAATGACTAAAAGGTGATGAACATACTGTAGGTTTTGAAATCTTTATCTCCCAAATATGATAATTTGGTCATATCCTATTCCAATCCCATGTTCCCATTATGGGAAGAAGGCAGGAGAATGGGTGGGGTTGAGAGGGAAAGAAAGATCAGCTATGAATGAATGAATGGTGAAGTAGACTCGATGGGCCAAATGGACTAATTCTGCTGCTATATTTAATATTTCAGCATTTACAGTTGTGATCAGGAAGGAAACAGGAGTAGGATTGGGGCTTGATATCCCTATCATGGCAGATCACCTTTCTCAATCCCATATTAACACAAACTCCTTGAAGTCTTTTGTCTTTAAAAATTGTATCCACCTCTTTCTTACATATATTCAGCAACTTGGCTTGTTTAGTTTAGTTTAGTTTATTGACACGTGTACGGAGACAGTGACAAGCTTTTGCTGTGTACTATCCAGTCAGTGGAAAGATAATACATGATTACAACCTAGCTGTCCTCAGTGTACAGATATATGGTAAAGAAAATAACGTTTAGCGCAAAATAAAGTCCAGTGAAGTCCGATTAAAGATTGTCCAAAGGTCTCCAACGAGGTAGATGGTAGGTCAGGACCACTCTCTAGTTGTTGATAGGGTGGTTCAGATGCTTGATAACAGCTGGGAGGAAACTGTCCCTGCATCTGAAGGTGTACGTTTTCACACTTCTGTACCTCTTGCCTGATGGGAGAGGGGAGAAGAGGGACTGGAATGATTCTCATCCTTGATTATGTGCTTGAAAAGCAGTGCATAGTTCATAAATCCATAATTTAAACATGCACAACTACGATATCAGCAGTACATTTGATCACGTTATTCTGAAAATACAGAGCCTAAATCATGCTTTTGTAATAAAGGAACATTTTAAAATTGCATAAATCAAACGCGTAAAATGCAAGATGCTTATGTATAAAATTATGAGAGATAATGGTAAGGTAGACAGAGAACCTTTTTCCTAGAGGGCGTAGCCATAAGATGAGAGGGGGGAAGTTTAAAGGAGAGGTGCGCGGCAAGTGTTTTGCACAGAGAATGGTGGTGGCATGGAAGGCATTGCCAAAGGTGGTGGTGGAGGCAAATATGTGTAAAGAAGTGTCATCAACACACTGTGTCTTTACTTCACTTTATTCATATTGTAACATACATTACTGCACTAGCTGTACGTGGTCTGTCATGGGAACAAGAGAGAGATCAGTGGGTGGGGAGGTTGTAATTATACTTGTGATATGGGGAGTGGTTAGTAGTGGTGAGGTCACTATGTTAAAGGTACATGCACATATCATCTACATCCTTCCCCTCAGAAACCAAAGGCAACAAGGTAGTGACAGGGCGACCACGTCACATGCGCTATGCGCAGTTACGCAAAGTCGCCATAACGGACAGGCGGCTTGACAACGCGTCCCGACCGGGTTCGCATCTCGCCATCTCCCCTCCCTGCAGGAAGAAAAGGAGCAGGTGCAGGTGCAGGTGACCGAACCGGAACGGGGGACCTGGGAGGGGATGGAGAGGACGGAGAAGAAGGAGGGAACGCGGGCGCAGCAGCGGGCAGACGGGCAGACGATGGAGGGTGAGACGGGGGAGAAGTCGGCTGATAGAGCTGAGAAGGCAGGGACCGAGGCACGCGAGGAGCGGCGGGAGGGGTGGAAGACTGCAGCGGCGGGGCAAAAGGGTCCGCGGGCGGAGGTGGTGGCTCGTTGACAAGCCGCAGGTGCTGTCGTGACCGGCGGTAAACGGTGCCGTCATGGTCGACCAGATAGGACCGAGGCGAACCTGCGGAGCCGACGACGGTGGCGAGCCTGGAGTGACCGGAGGGGGACTGCATTCGGACAACTTGACCGGGGAAGAGACTCGGGTGAGGACGGCAGGACTTATCGTGGGAGCGCTTCTGGATTTCGTGCTTAAGGGCAATGTGCTCCTGGACAGCAGCGGGCTTGAGGACGGAGGGCACGAGGGAGCGCTGGGCCACCGGGATCGGGGGCCTCGTGGTGCGAGACATGAGTCGCTGCACAGGGGGAGCCCATGGCAGGGTCGCGGGAGATGTTGCGAAGGTTAAGGAGGGCAAGGTAAAAGTCAGAGCGAGACAAACGACAATGTTCCAGCAAGTCTTTGGCACTGCGGACTGCGCGCTCTGCCAGGCCTCATGGTCGACCATGACGGCACTGTTTACCGCCGGTCATGACAGCACCCACGGCTTGTCAACGAGCCACCACCTCCACCCGCGGACCCTTTTGCTCCGCCGCTGCAGTCTTCCACCCCTCCCGTCGCTCCTCGCGTGCCTCGGTCCCTGCCTTCTCAGTTCTATCAGCCGACTTCTCCCCCGTCTCACCCTCCATCGTCTGCCCGTCTGCCCGCTGCTGCGCCCGCGTCCCCTCCTTCTTCTTCGTCTTCTCCATCCCCTCACGGGTCCCCCGTTGTCGTGACAGACCTGTGTACTGCCGACGGCCAACAAAACTGGCAGAGTTAATATCATGATCAGCCGGTGACACCGCCGAGGTGACAGCTTCGGCAATACGGCAGGCGTGCATGGCCTCATTAAAAGACAGGTCGGGCTTGCGCAAAAGTTCAGCCCTCAGCTTCTCATCGTGTAGACCATAAACCAGAATGTCCCTGGTCAATTCATCGGGGGCCAGCGTGTCCAGGCGGCACCGCCTGGCCAGGTTTCGCAGCGCAGCGACATAATTATCAATGGATTCACCTGGGTTCTGACACCGCCCGAACATTTTAAAACGCTCTAAGATGCAGTTAGAGGGGATGTCGCACATCGCGGTAAACTTAGCCATTAAACATACCAGGTCCCGAGCAGTTTCATCCGCAGCGTAGACAAATGAGTCAGACCGTTCCAGGGCATCGGGACCAGCCAGTTTGAGAAGCAGAGAAGCAGAGAAGCTTTGACCTCAGGGGTGGCGGCAGGATGAGCGATTGTGACATAGTGGTCGAAGTCACGTCGAAAGACATCCCACCGATGGGCAATGTCAGAATCGAAAACAAGCATGTCGAGCTTGCGGCAGGAAGTGGCCATAACGAGGAAATAGAGAAAGGGGATGGGGAACTGGATCAAAAGTAAATAAACAACCGATAAACAGGAGGCGCAAGGGTAAGATTTATGACACCATGTAAAGAAGTGTCATCAACACACTGTGTCTTTACTTCACTTTATTCATATTGTTACATACATTACTGCACTAGCTGTACGTGGTCTGTCACGGGAACTAGAGAGAGATCAGTGGGTGGGGAGGTTGTAATTATACTTGTGATATGAAGAGTGGTTAGTAGTGGTGAGGTCACTACGTTAAAGGTACATGTACATATCATCTACAATATGCTAATGTCATTTAGAAGGCTTTTAGATAGGCACAAGGAATTGCTGAGGATAGATGGATATGGATTATGCACAGGAGATGAAATCAGCTTGACTTGGCATGGCATTAAGGATAGAGGGGCAAAGTTTAAAGGAGATGTGCGTGGCATGTTTTTCACACAGAGGATGGTGAGTGCCTGGAGCCTGCTGTCAGGGATGGTGTTTGAGACAGACATGATAGTGGCATTTAAGGGATTTTTGGACAGGAACATGAAAGTGCAGGGAATGGAGGGACATGGGTTATGTGTAAGCAGATAGGAGTTGACATCATGTTCGGTACAGACATTGTGGGCTGAAGGACCTGTTCCACTATTATATTGTTCTGCATTCAGTATTCTAAAATTGAAATAAATTACTCAGTTTGTACGTATTTATCTTAACCTACCCATTTCTATATGAACCGTGTAGGAAGGAACTGCTGATGCTGAACTCTTCCGAAGGTAAAAAAAATCCTGAGAAAAAAAAATTGGAGCGCTATCAGCGTTTCCACTTTGACAGAAATTACCCGAAATTCTGGTTCCGGCCCGCTGGAATTTTTGGGGGAAAAAATTGCGACCATCCGCGCCTGCGCAGTTGGGGGAAGCCGGTAATGCAGTAGCAACAGAAAAATGATGCGGTCTCTCCGCTCGTGCGCAGTGGGCCATGGTGGGTTCAGATCTCCATTTGCACTCCACACAATCACCTCGATACCTCGTGGCCACCAAAGATCCTAGGTGTCTACTCCAGGTAAGTAGTAGAATATTGCGTTGTGGGGGTGCCTGTTCTTCCGGGGGGGGGGGGCTGCGATGTCTGCAACGCGTAGTCAGGGTCTCGCTGCGTGGGAGGGAGAGAGAGGGGGAGGGAGGGAGAGAGAGGGGGGTTGTGAGAGGGGGAAAGGGGGGGTTGAGACAGAGGGGGAGGGAGAGGGAGGGAGAGGGAAGGAGAGAGAGAGAAAGGGAGAGAGAGGATGGGAGTGAGGGGGGGAGGGGAAGGGGAGAGAGAGAGGGGAGGGAGGGGGAGGGAGAGGGAGGGGGAAGGAGTGGGGGGAGAGGGAAAGGGGGATTATCTTTAGTGAGATTGCAAAATTAAGGTCGGTTTTAGAACAATTATATTTTCTTCTCCATATGGAATAATATCAAACAATTGGAACTGCTTTCTTTTCCTTGATAACAATACTGAAAAATATATATTCCATAATTTGCGACTTTGATTAGGCATCATATTTTTAATGTGCACACATAACACAGGCGAACAGTAACAGGCAATCAAATCAATACGCAAATCATTTTCTAAAAAATTGTTTTATTTACTGCAAAAACTTACAGTATTTTAGTTGCAGTGTTTGCATGCTCCTTTATAACATTTTACATAAGATTTTACAGTACAACTTGATTATTAAAACAAGTACAGCTTAAATTATTGATTAAAAAGTGTATACAACAATGACCCCAAACATCCCATTCCAACCACTCATTACTCTTGACTCAACCAAAATTATTTCTGAAATATTGGTCATAAATTTAGTGCAAAAATGCTCCAAAATAAGGCTCTGAATGCACCAGAGAGCATCTAAAACCCCAGAGTTTCCAGGGGCCCTGGACCCAGGCTGCAAGGGTCTCCAAGCTTCGCGCTTGTGATATGCGCTGCGTGCACTCATTTCACATAACATTTTTGTCATCCTGCCATGCCACCCCCCCTTTTGAAAAGCCTGGTGTATAATATTTTTGACACAGTCATCGGCCTTTCTTACAATGCACTGTAGGCTCTAAACAGCACCTCAGTAATTTTCCTTGCCCTCCATTTCAGAATAATGGTGTTTTGAGCCGATAACTCAACACTAGCACTGGCAATAAATAAAAATCTCAGCTTTCCAGCCCTTATCTCATTGACCACGCTCGGCTGCTCATCGGTGTCAATCAGGTGGACTCTTCCATCTTCCTCTCGTCGTGGGGGTGTGGAATTGGAAGGGGCCTCAGAAGTGGAATAGCCTAGGGCCTCTCTTCATCTAAATCCGGCCCTGCATAGAGTCATACAGTGATACAGCATGGAAACCGGCCCTTCGGCCCAACTTACCCACACCGGCTAACATGTCCAAGCTACATTAGTTCCACCTGCCCGCGTTTAGTGCATATGCCTCCAAACCTGTCTTATCCATGTACCTGTCGATAGTCCCTGCCTCAACTACGTCCTCTGGCAGTTTGTTCCATACTCACAGCCACTCTTTGTGTGAAAATGTTACACCTCAGATTACCAGTTAAATCTTTTCCCCCTCACCTTAATATCTGTATCAATTGTGTCAGATAAATTTTGCTGCTGGATAACAAGAGTTGATTATTGACAGTGATGTATTCAATGAACTTATATTAAAATTTCTGTTCTGCACAGGTGGTGAAATACAGATGGATTTTACGTTGAAATCTAAAACAATTGTCCCCTGGAGACAACCATAAAAAAAAATTGATGTAGGTTTATGTTACAGATTTATAAAATTATTATTAATTTGCAGGTTGCAATTGTCGATACAAAACAGATGGCACAATATTACATTATTAGAATGCTGAGAGAAAGTATCACGCCTTTCTTCACATAGAATTAGTTAAAAAATGTAACAAAAATGTTTTTCATTATTGATAGATGTGTGTTCATTATTGTTATATTCCGGACGGCAGAATGAAGTACTGGACTAACACACTGGTGGCCTGGATCACGAGGGAGAGATTTATTACCCAGCATTTCCTGTTAACATTGAACACCAACTCATTAACATACACCTGAATATGTATGAATACATTACAATTATTTAAATTATAGTCCCATATTAAGTGGGCCTTGGGATGCATCCGTTGAAATATAATGTCTATCGATGATTTACAAGCCACACTTTAAAGACATTTTCATGAACATTCAAGGCCATTGTCTAAGAACAATTGCAACAGAATTAAGGAGATAAACATAGCACTGTCTTTGGTATTTAAAAGGTGGGACTAAAAGATTGGCTGAGTCAGATAAATTCAAATCATTCAGACTTTAATCAGCCTCTGAAGATTTTATTTTTGTTCCACAAAGCATCTTTTAATATAGTAAAGAAAAATTTAGAGACGTTTGGTTTGGTTTGGTTTGGTTTGGTTTCGTTTCATTTTGTTAGACCCTCAAACTAATATTCCTGTACCACCTACACGACTTTTATGGCAACTGCCAGCACCCGTCGTAGGTCGTTTTCACCATTTTTCAGAAAATTATCACCATGTTGAATTCAGCGGCGACCAGAAAAACGCTATGACTCTTTGGGCGACTGAGGAGACTATTCACGACCATACAGGCGACATCCTGGCGACATGTCGCGGGGTGAATCCTGTATGGTCATGAAAAGTCACCTAAAGAGTCGTACCTTGTTCCGGTCGCCGCTGGATTTTCTAAGTATTGAAACATTTCGACGACCTGCAACGACCTATGACGGGTGAGGGCATTTGCCGAAAAAGTCACGTAAGTGGGGTAGGCCCATAATGAAATACCTCCTCGTCTCCTTTCTAAAGGTATAACCTTTAATTCTGAGACATGGCTTCTGGTCCGAGACACTCCCACAGGTGGAAACATCCTCTCCACACGCACTCTATCCAGGCCTTTCACTATCTGGTAAGTTTCATTGAGGTCCCCAGTGAGTTTAGTTTAGTTTAGTTTAGTTTAGTTTAGTTTAGTTTAGTTTAGTAAGGCCAAGAAATCTGCACTTACAACAACTTGGTCTTAGAAATGATGCCAAAAACTGGCGACTCTGTATACTGTCTCTGCGGAAAGCCCCATGGGAAGGCGCTTTCTTCAGGCTGCTGCCAACAATGTGCAAACTCCGACAGACAGTACCCATAGTCAGGATCGAAACCAGGTCTCTGGCACCATAAGGCAGCAACTCTACCGCAGTACCACCATGCCATCTTTCTGTTTATATATCAATGTTCAGTGTGGACTCGATGGGCCGAAGGGCCTGTTTCTGTGTTGTATCTCTGAACTACTATCAGATGAATTGGAGATCAGATAGAAAGGCATGTTTCTTGAATGAGGGCTGATTAACTAACTTTACTCCGATAACCCTTGTTCTTATTTTTCAATAAGCTGTCCTAAAACAAATTAACTCATACTTTAGGATGGCACAGTGTGAAAATTACCTGCTGTGTTCACCACATTCCAACCATGACAGAGATTCAGATTCAGTTAATTGACTGTAAAACCCTCTGGGAATGACTTGCAATTGTAAAAGGTCGCTAACTAAATGCAAACGTTATTACAATTCAAACCCGTTACCTCCAGGTGATAGTTTGGAAATGTCCAACTGTTCTTTTAAGTATAAAACATCATACCAAATACCATCAGTACAGCCTAACTGTCTACTAGTTATCTTTCATGTCTATATGTGCTGCATAGTATATGAGGTAATTGAGGTATGCTAGCCTTTATAAATCAGAGCATTGAGTATAGAAGCTGGGATGTAATGTTAAAATTGTACAAGGCATTGGTGAGACCAAATCTGGAGTATGGTGTACAATTTTGGTCGCCCAATTATAGGAAGGATGTCAACAAAATAGAGAGAGTACAGAGGAGATTTACTAGAATGTTGCCTGGGTTTCAACAACTAAGTTACAGAGATAGGTAACTTTGAGGGTATGAGACGTGAATTGGCCAAGATTGACTGGCAATTAATTCTAAAAGGGTTGACGGTGGATATGCAATGGAAGACATTTAAAGACTGCATGGATGAACTACAAAAGATTTTCATCCCAGTTTGGCAAAAGAATAAATCAGGGAAGGTAGTACATCCATGGATAACAAGGGAAATCAGGGATAGTATCAAAGCGAAGGATGATGCGTACAAATTAGCCAGAAAAAGCAGCATACCGGAGGACTGGGAGAAATTCAAAGACCAGCAGAGGAGGACAAAGGGCTTAATTAGGAAAGGAAAAATAGATTATGAAAGAAAACTGGCAGGGAACATAAAAACTGACTGCAAAAGTTTTTATAGATATGTGAAAAGAAAGAGATTAGTTAAAACAAATGTAGGTCCCTTGCAGTCAGAAACAGGTGAGTTGATCATGGGGAACAAGGATATGGCGGACCAATTGAATAACTACTTTGGTTCCACCTTCACTAAGGAAGACATACATAATTTGCCGGAAATAGCAGGGGACCGCGGGTCAAAGGAGTTGGAGGAATTGAGTGAAATCCAGGTTAGCTGGGAAGTGGTGTTGGGTAAACTGAATGGATTAAAGGCCGATAAATCCCCAGGGCCAGATAGGCTGCATCCCAGAGTACTTAAGGAAGTAGCTCCAGAAATAGTGGATGCATTAGTAATAATCTTTCAAAACTCTTTAGATTCTGGAGTAGTTCCTGAAGATTGGCGGGTAGAAAACGTAACCCCACTTTTTAAGAAGGGAGGGAGAGAGAAAATGGGGAATTACAGACCAGTTAGTCTAACATCGGTAGTGGGGAAACTGCTAGAGTCAGTTATTAAAGATGGGATAGCAGCACATTTGGAAAGTGGTGAAATCATTGGACAAAGTCAGCATGGATTTACGAAAGGTAAATCATGTCTGACGAATCTTATAGAATTTTTCTAGGATGTAACTAGTAGCGTTGATAGGGGGAGAACCAGTGGATGTGGTGTATCTGGACTTCCAGAAGGCTTTCGACAAGGTCCCACATAAGAGATTAGTATACAAACTTAAAGCACAAGGCATTGGGGGTTCAGTATTGATGTGGATAGAGAACTGGCTGGCAAACAGGAAGCAAAGAGTAGGAGTAAACGGGTCCTTTTCACAATGGCAGGCAGTGACTAGTGGGGTACCCCAAGGCTCAGTACTGGGACCCCAGCTATTTACAATATATATTAATGATCTGGATGAGGGAATTGAAGGCAATATCTCCAAGTTTGCGGATGACACTAAGCTGGGGGGCAGTGTTAGCTGTGAGGAGGATGCTAGGAGACTGCAGGGTGACTTGGATAGGCTGGGTGAGTGGGCAAATGTTTGGCAGATGCAGTATAATGTGGATAAATGTGAGGTTATCCATTTTGGTGACACAAACAGGAAAGCAGACTATTATCTAAATGGTGGCCGATTGGGAAAGGGGGAGATGCAGCGAGACCTGGGTGTCATGGTACACCAGTCATTGAAGGTAGGCATGCAGGTGCAGCAGGCAGTAAAGAAAGCGAATGGTATGTTAGCTTTCATTGCTAAAGGATTTGAGTATAGGAGCAGAGAGGTTCTACTGCAGTTGTACAGGGTCTTGGTGAGATCACACCTGGAGTATTGCGTACAGTTTTGGTCTCCAAATCTGAGGAAGGACATTATTGCCATAGAGGGAGTGCAGAGACGGTTCACCAGACTGATTCCTGGGATGTCAGGACTGTCTTATGAAGAAAGACTGGATAGACTTGGTTTATACTCTCTAGAATTTAGAAGATTGAGAGGGGATCTTATAGAAACTTACAAAATTCTTAATGGGTTGGACAGGCTAGATGCAGGAAGATTGTTCCCGATGTTGGGGAAGTCCAGGACAAGGGGTCACAGCTTAAGGATAAGGGGGAAATCCTTTAAAACCGAGATGAGAAGAACTTTTTTCACACAGAGAGTGGTGAATCTCTGGAACTCTCTGCCACAGAGGGTAGTTGAGGCCAGTTAATTGGCTATATTTACGAGGGAGTTAGATGTGGCCCTTGTGGCTAAGGGGTTCAGGGGGTATGGAGAGAAGGCAGGTACGGGATACTGAGTTGGATGATCAGCCATGATCATATTGAATGGCGGTGCAGGCTCGAAGGGCCGAATGGCCTACTCCTGCACCTAATTTCTATGTTTCTATGTTTCTATGTTTCTATAGGTTGAATAGGTTAGGTCTTTATTCTCTGGAGCGCAGAAGGTTAAGGGGGGACTTGATAGAGGTCTTTAAAATGATGAGAGGGATAGACAGAGTTGATGTGGACAAGCTTTTCCCTTTGAGAATAGGGAAGATTCAAACACGAGGACATGACTTCAGAATTAAGGGACAGAAGTTTAGGGGTAATATGAGGGGGAACTTTTTTACTCAGAGAGTGGTAGCGGTGTGGAATGAGCTTCCAGTGGAAGTGGTGGAGGCAGGTTCATTGGTATCATTTAAAAATAAATTGGATAGGCATATGGATGAGAAGGGAATGGAGGGTTATGGTATGAGTGCAGGCAGGTGGGACTAAGGGGAAAAAAAATTGTTCGGCACGGACTTGTAGGGCCGAGATGGCCTGTTTCCGTGCTGTAATTGTTATATGGTTATATGGTTATAGTATATGGGCGGAAAAGTGGCCTCACAGCATCAGAGACCCGAGTTCGATCCTAACTACGGTGCTGTTTGTGTCTCGCACTTTTGGTCTTTTCATCATTGGCATTAGTCCAACCATCTGCCTATTAAAACCCCCCACTCACCCGCACCCACCTCTCTTCCGGCTTTCTCCCCCTCAATACAATCAGTCTGAAGAAGGGCCCCGATAAGAAATGCCGTCTATCCAAGTTCTCCAGAGATGCTCTGACTTACTCCTGCACTGTGTAGGTAGCAAATGTGACAATAAACTAAACTAAACTAAAATTTAATGAATGATTTAATGGGAACCTGTACTGAGGGGTAACCTTTTTACACAAAAAAAGGTGGTTGGTGTATGGAACGAGCTACCGGAGGAGGTAGTTGTGGTACTATCACAATATTTAAGAAACATTTAGACAGGTACATGGATAGGATAGGTTTAGAGGGATATGGGCCAAAAGCAGGCACGTAGGACTAGTTCAGATGGGACATGTTGGTCGGCTTGGCCAAGTTAGGCCAAAGGGCCTGTTTCCATGTTGTATGACTCGATATAAATTACTGTTATTCTGCACAAGGAACCATTTGATACCTACCATCACTTTGTTACACTCGGTTTACAGGCCATTCAATGGGCCTGACCATGGTGGACCCATAAATACACTCTCTGCTTGCCTTCCCTTACCTTTTTTGATACCTGGAGAACTAGCCAAGCCATTTATGCCCCTCATCCCTCTCCCATCCCCATTTCCTTGAGGCAATTTGACTAATCAACTCTAATCAACTCCTAAACATCAGGAAGTCTATCGTGAAGCTTAATAATCTCCCTATTGATATTTTCACGCTTGATGTTGCCAACCACAAGCTTTGAAATTGTTGTTTTAATTTTTTTAACAAAGCAAAATTATTCTTTAGATTTTAAACTTTAGAGATACAGCATGGCTCACCGAGACCACATTGACCAGCGATCACCCTATACACTAACATTATCCTACACATTAGGGGCAATTTATAATTTTATATCGAAGCCAATTAACAGGGAGAACGTACAAACTCTGCGCCGACAGCACCTGCAGTCAGGATCGAACCCGGGTCTCTGGAGTTGTAAGACAACAACTCTATCCGCTGCTCCACTGTGCTAACAATTCAAATACTGTAGATCTAAATAAGTAAAGCATTATTGATTTAAGGCAGCCTAAAATACTAAAACCAACTTTAAAATAAGCTAAAATAATCGACCTGCACTTACTTTGTTTTCTCGAAAGGGTCAGCAAAAAGAATTGGTCTTGGCATTATGTTCAGCACAGGCAAAGCTTCTGTCTTCCTGGATTGTAGATTAGTGTGTACTCTACTATATATATAGTATAGTAGAGGCACAGATTATGCATGCTGCAGATTCCTTAAGTAAACCAGTCGAGATCTTCATCCCTACCCGCCCATAAGCCTGCATGTCACACTCTCTCTCTCTCTCTCTCTCTCTCTCTCTCTCTCTCTCTCTCTCTCTCTCTCTCTCTCTCTCTCTCTCTCTTCTCTCTCTCTCTCTCTCTCTCTCTCTCTCTCTCTCTCTCTCTCTCTCTCTCTCTCTCTCTCTCTCTCCTCTCTCTCTCTCTCTCTCTCTCTCTCTCTCTCTCTCTCTCTCTCTCTCTCTCTCTCTCTCTCTCTCTCTCTGTAGAATTACAAATAAAAGACTATGAGTTCTAAACTCTATGTGTGAGTTTGATCATTTCAACATGGTGTCAGAAGTGGGATTCAAACCCACGCCTCCAATCCGAGACCAGAATATAATCATACATTCCTTGTCGGATTTGTCTCGTTAACATCAAGATCCCATGGTCACTCTCCTCATTAACGGAACAAGTGTTATTGTCAAACTGTACACTGGAGCTCATTGCAACGTTCTGTCCTTATTTGAGTTCAAGAGTTCATTCTGGCAGATTCCCTTCGATCACAAATCCTCCAAGTTAGCAACTTTCAGCACTCCCTTTGGACATTATAAATTCCTCCGTATGCCATTCGGCATAAGCTCAGCAAGTGAAGTATTTCAGCGAACAGGTTACCCATGCTCCATCATAATTGATGACAGACTGTCCAAGAACACGACACAAACTTAAATAAAGTTCTGGACAGTGCTACAGAAATCAACCTCAAGTTAAGCCCCTTAAAGTCCAAATTCAGAGTGAACGAGGTGAACTACTTAGGTCATATGTTCACTAAAGATGACCTCAAACCCGATCCATCAAAGGCCATTGTAATCAATAAGATACCTGCACCCACAGACGTGCTCAACCTGCAGAGATTGCCTATGCTTCTCGCACCATGACTGACACAGAACAACACTACGCCCAGTTTGAAAAGGAGCTGCTAGCAGTCATTTTTGCTTGCAGGAAATTTAATGACAAATAAAAGAATATGAGTTCTAAACTCTATGTGTGAGTCTGATTATTTCAACATGGAAGGACCGCAGGTCATCTAGCTGCTGCTCCAATTCTCTAACTCGGTCCTTGAGTAGCTGCATCTGGACACAGTTCCACAGATCACATGTCAAAATGACAGTAATAGAATGGAAAACATTGATAGCAGTTAGTAACTGCTTCAAATCTCACAAGGACCTTTGCTACATCCTATGGCCAACTTTCGTGAATGTCGAAGATAGACACAAAAGGCTGGAGTAACTCAGCAGGTCAGGCAGCATCGCTGGAGAAAAGGAATAGGTGACCATTCGGGTCGAGACCCTTCGCCAGACTGAGAATCAGGGGAAAAGGAAAAAAGAAGTATAGATAGTGATATAGAGAGATATAGAATAAAGAATGAAAAATATGCAAAAAAATAATGGTGATAAAGGAACCAGGTCATTGTTAGCTGTGGCATCGGTAAAACGTTACAGACAATGATACTCAGCAAGCCAACTTTGAAGCTAGTGTACCTTGGTTTCTTCCAAATGTCTTTTTCAACAGTTATTCAATAAAAAGGTACAATTCTTTCCTATGCACCCCCACTTTATTTGGTAATGTGTCACTTTTTTATTTAATAAATTAGACAAATTATCAAATTTATCATTTCCAATGCAGAGGAGCTATGTTTCAGTCATTTGCCACTAATGTAAAATTATTTTGAAATAAAGATAAGTACAAGCTGCTGAAGTAAATCAACGGGTCATGCTTTAGACTTTAGACTCAGATGTCAGAAGGGCCTGTTTCCTCGCTGTATCCTTAAAGTCTAAAGTCTGAAGCCTGACTCCAGCACTTTGTGTCTCTTTATTTCAAAATAAGTTTGAGTTAATGGCATATGAATGAAATAAAGCCACATTGCCACAAACGTCAAATTACACTATTTGTTCGTAAATTGGCCCTAGTGTGTGGCATACTGCTAGTGTACGGGATGATAACTGGTCAGTACAGACTCGGTGGGGAGAATGGCCTGTTTCCACACTGTATCTCTAAAACTAAAGCTAAGCTAAACTAAACTAAAAAGCCTTATCCATTCAGCTATTGTACCACAACTGCAAGAGAGCAATAAAGGGAAGAAAATATCAAGCATATCACTGGATATAATAACTGGTTCAGGCACCTTGGCTAAATGGAGACTGCCAGAAATAATTAATGTTTCAAATATTAATTATTTGCTCAGATTGATATGTAATTAAAGGCATTTGGGGGCAGGAAATGATGAGCCTCTCAATGGTGTTGGGAACACATGTTAAAACTAGGAAACCAAAATCAGGCTTACATAGATACATAGATACATAAACAATAGGTGCAGGTTAGGCTATTCAGCCCTTCGAGCCAGCACAGCCATTCAATGTGATCGTGGCTGATCATCCACAATCAGTACCCCATTCCTGCCTTCTCCCCATACCCCTTGATTCTGCCCGTAGAGCTCTATCACACTCTCTTTTTAATGCATCCAGTGAATTGGCCTCCACTGCCTTCTGAGGCAAAGTATTCCACAAATTCACAACTCTCTGTGTGAAAAGGTTTTTCCTCATCTCAGTTCTAAATGGCCTACCCCTTATTCTTAAATTGGGGCCCCTGGTTCTTTACTCCCCCAACATCGGGAGCATGTTTCTGCATCCAGCATTTCCAATCCCTTAATAATCACACTGAACAATGAATGAAATCTGAAACGTAATATGCAACTGGCTAGAAGATACTTCTAACAAATGCGTTTTAAAAACCATGATTAGTCTATTAATGCCCAGTCGATAATTGTTTAAAATCAACACTAAGCAAATGATGATGTGTTGCTAAACATTTTAACTCCCCTTCCCATTCCCACACTGGCCTTTCTATCCTGGGCCTCCTCCACTGTCAGAGTGAAGCCACACACAATTTGGAGGCTTGGGCAGCTTACAACCCAGCAGTATAACTGTTGATTTTACTTTGGAGTCACGTGAGTGACTACGTGAAGAACCCCGCCAGGACGCATGCATGTCATATCGCTACACGCACTGCAACGAGTCACAGCAGGGGGAACGATGTTCTCCTTAGCGGCAGAATTTAAAAGCCGGGAACAGCAGGTAAGGAGACTCTGCGTTCTTTCCACTTACTTCACAGGTGGAGGCATGGACAGATCCACGAGAAACAAGAAGGCTGCGAAAAAGCTGGCGGGGGAGAACCACGGAGTTGCGGGCAGCCAGCAGCAGCAGCCAACGGCACGCCAATCTCCCGTAATGGGAACAGCTGTGCCCGACTTCGCTCCCCCACCGGCCACAGCTGGGCGGTAAAGTGAAGCAAAAAACTAACAGAGTCGTTGACTCCGATGAGTCCGACTTTGAACAGCCGCGAGCGGCCAGTGCCCGTGAGCATTGGGGCCGGTTGGAGTGGCTTCAGGAGCAGCCGCGAGCGGCCAGTGCCCGAGAGCATTGGAGCCAGTTGGAGCGGCTGTTGGAGCAAATACTCCAAAGTGGCAGGCTCCGGGAGATGGAGACTAGTCACAGTGGGCAGCTAGTAAGTCCTACAGCAGTACCTCTTGTAGGGCTGCACAGTGTTTCTCCCTCATCAGAGGGGAGTACGGGGGTCAATTCTGGTCTGACCCTGAAGAGCTGTGTACAGAACATACCCCTAGTGTGCATGGGGTGCAAGAAAACCTATTGGATATGATGTCCCAGTTCATTCAAACCGACCAAACTGGATAAAACCTGGAGCCTAAAATAGCTGCAAGTATCGACTACATGTCATTCAACCAGCTATAAGGACAGGCATTATTGGACACCACAGCAAGACACTTACCACCAGGGAACTGCAAATCACTGAATGTTCCCAGTGTCAACCAGTGTATTTGGAAACATGTCGGAGCCTCAATCAGAGCCAGGGACTTGAAACTACAGAAAGTTCTGAAAATCCTAACAGCGGGAATTACGGCTTTCGCCCGCACAATAAACGAAAAATACATGACACAAGATCACCAGGATGCACTGGCTTTATTTTGCAACTCCCAATACGAGTTAAATAATATTAGGAAGAGTGCCATCCAACCGGCTTTAGACCCCAAATTTGCAGGCCTGTGCAAACCTGGAACCTCCAAACCACCAATATTACTATTTGGAGGTGACTTATCCAAACAGGTAAAATAACTTGACGAAGAGGCTAAAGCCTTGGGGCTCATTAAAGCAACGTCTAAAAACTACTTCGGCCAGAAACAGCACCCCTACACACCCACCAGTCGGCCAAGACAAACGGGTGAAAGCTCGAAGGCCGGGAACACTCAACATTGGTCTTTTTTAGGCCATGGCCCAGACCGACCTTCCTGGAAAATGCGCTAACCCTCAACACCGTCCCAACTACAGACCCAGACACCGGCGCCTCAACGTCCATGGAGGATGCCGAAAAGGTAACAAACCTACCACTAGTAACCATGGAGGTAGGTGGGTCTGGTTCCTTACGAATTAAAGGGAGCATGGAGGTTGGTGGGAGATTACAATTCTATCTGGATGCATGGAATAAGTTAACTACCGACACTTATATTTTAAGCAGTATAGGGTTATACCATAGAATTTATACAAAAACATGTTCAGCATGTACCGAACCATATGTTCATGCTTACAGGCAAAGAAAAATCAAAAGCGCATGCTGAACTACAGCGGCTTTATAAAAAAGGAGTAATTGAGAAAACCCAACACGAATCACAGGAATTCGTCTCCAAAATCTTTATCATAAACAAGAAAGATGGTGGGTTCCGCATCATCATAGATTTGACTAATTTGAATACTTTCGTACAATATATTCATTTCAAGATGGAAATCTTTGTTACTGCTAAGCAATTGATTTCCAAAGGTTACTACATGGCAAGCATCGATTTAAAAGATGCTTACTAGACAATACCCATAAGAGGTGACCACAGATGTTATTTAACACAATGGATTATCTGGGGTTCACCATTAACTCAGTTCACATGTCAGTGACTTTGCCGAAAGAAAAGGTTACAGCCTTAATAGAGGCTTGCAGCTAAATCATTGACATCACTAAACCATCCATCAGACTGGTAGCAAGAATAATTGGCAAAATAGTGGCTGCGTTTCCAGCCACACAATTCGGACCTTTACATTATCAAAATTTACAGAGGGCTAAAATACGAGCACTCAAATATTTATGGTGGTCATTTTGACAGACCAATTAAGCTACCAACAGAGGCCATAATGGAACTAAAATGGTGAAAAGATAACATTAGGCATTGTTCCAATCCAATCATTATCAGCAACCCGTCTATGGTACTACAAACTGATGCCAGTGCACTTGGTTGGAGTGCTACCAATTCCATCTCCAGCTGTGAGGAAGATGGAATGCACAGGAGGCATCATTATTACAAACACTGGGCATAAATTACCTGGAAATGTTAAGTGCATTCCATGGCCTTAAGTCATATTGTTCTGGGTTATATCACCAGCATGTTAGACTACAAATTGACAACACCACCCTGGTAGCATATATCAACCATATGGGTGGAAACAAATAGACATCATGTGACAATCTGGCCAACACAATTTGGCAATAGTGTATCCAGAGAGATATTTGGATATCAGCTACCTACTTACCAGGTAAACTAAATTTAGTGGTAGACACCAGGTCACGCAAATTCAATGAAAACACTGAATGGATGTTGGATAAAAATGTATTTGCTGAAATTACAGCACGGTATGGAACACCAGATATCGACCTATTCGCATCCAGGCTCAATCACCAGTTATCGAATTATGTTTCATGGGAACCAGACCCTGGGGCAGCGGCAACAGATGCATTTTCGCTGCATTGGGGGAAATTGTTTATTTATGCATTCCCTCCTTTCTGCCTCATCAGTCGGGTATTAAGGAAAATACAGCAAGACTCTGCGTCTGGTATTTTGATAGTACCCGATTGGCCTACTCAACCATGGTTCCCGGTGATACTCGACATGGTATTAGAACCATGCATCACCATCCACCATAGACCTAATTTTCTGGTTCATCCCGCAACAAGGGAAAGTTACCCATGTCATAATTATATAACTCTATTAATTTGTAGTTTGAAAGCACCTCTACTACACCTGGGACTGACGGACCGAACAGTGGATATTATTTCAGCGGCCCACAGACAGTCCACCAAAAAACAGTACTTGGTGTACATCAAGAAATGGGAAGTACTGTCACAACAATAACATCACCCACAGATCTATGAACATCCCGTCTGTTCTGGAATTCCTGGCAAGCCTCCATTATGATGAGGGTCTCAGTTATAGTGCCATCAACTGTGCCAGAAGTGCTCTGTCAACATACCTGTAGCAAGGAACAGAGTGGCATTCTGTTGGGACACACCCCCTGGTAACCAAACTCATGAGGGGCATTTTTAATGTTAATCCCCCAAGAACCAAGTACTCCCAAATATGGGATGTGTGCATTGTACTGACCATGTTAATAAACTGGTCTCCAGCTACAGAAACTATGAAAACAGTCATGCTGATGGCCTTGGTCATGGCACAAAGGGCCCAGTCGCTACAGAAACTAAGGCTGGACAACATGGCTATTTTATCTGGAAATTTAACTTTTCACATCAATGAATTAGTCAAACAGAACAGACAGGGGTCAGCAGGCCTAAAAACAGAATTCAGGGCCTACCCGACAGATGATCGTCTCTGTATTGTAACACACTTACTATTATATATGGAGTACACTAAGATCATCAGAGGCAAAGAAATGTCACTTTTAATCAGCTACAAACAGCCACACAGAAAAGTGACAGTCCAGACCATCTCGAGATGGCTAAAACAGGTCCTAATAAAGGCTGGAGTAGACACTAGCATTTTTAAATCTCACTCCGCCAGGGCTGCAGCTACATCGGCAGCTATGAAGTTGGATGTTCCTAAGGACCAAATCCTCAAGACAGCATGATGGTCAACGGAGAAAACTTTCCAACGATTTTATAACAAACCAGTCATTGAACCTGGAACATTTGCAGAAAGAATTTAAAGTTCTGTAATATAATTTTACCCCATAATTAGGGGCTATAATTTGATGTTAATAAATTTATCGTTGGGTTTTCAATATCGTATTGATGTCTAATGATGTTAACACTATTCTCCCCATAATCAAGGCAGATGTGATGCATGGACTCGTTTCCACGGCATGAAATCACAGAGCTTTAAAATCTTCACGTAGTCACTCACGTGACTCCGAAGTAAAATAGTAAGATTAAACGAGAACTTACCAGTTTGAAGTTTGATTGTTATTTTATGAGGAGTAACGTTGAGGGAATACGTGCCGTCCGCTCCCACCCTTGATCATATTCTCAACTGGTATCTCTTCTCTAATCTTACTACGTTTAGTCATTACAGTTGTCTGTGATTTCACACCGCTGCATTCACGTATTCCCTCAACGTTACTCCTCATAAAATAACGATCAAACTTCAAACTGGTAAGTTCTCGTTTAATCTTACTATTTCTCTAATTTCAAGTTAGAGAGTCGCACGCCCTCTCTCCCTGTCCCTCCCCCACCCAAGTTGTCCTGCTAGTTTCACTGTTCGTATCCCTTTGTTATCACATGCTCCACCTCCAACAATGGACCATTGTGGGCACCTTGGCCATCGGTGCTGTCTCCAATCTGTTCTGTACTCTTCATACCTCTAGTTTCCCTCTCCCTTGACTCTCAGTCTGAAGAAGGGCCTTGACCCGAAACGTCACCTATTCTTTTTCTCCAGAGATGCTGCCTGATCCACTGAGTTACTCCAGCATTTTGTGTCATCTTTGGTGTAAACCAGCATCTGCAGTTCCTTCCTACACAGCAAAAGATGAGTCAGAGAACTAATTGCAAATCAAAGATTGTCTTTAATTGATGTGAATGCCACTGGCACAGTGGAATTTATTACCCTAACTTGATTGCTCCTTTAAGCAAAGTTTTGCTATAATGCCGTTGCTTTGTTAGTGTATATGGCCTTGATTTACATGGCTATTTCCTTGCTGGAAGATAGTCACCATTCCCCACTTACAGAACTACACTGCGCCGGAGTACAGGTGCACAACCTTTTATCCGAAGATCCAAATAACAAAAACCTCCGAATAGCGGACATTTTTTCAGTCCTTGAAGAAAGGTCCTTGAAAACGTTCACCGAGGGCGGCCCGCAGAGGTGACAGTGGAACCTCCGGTTGGTCCTCGAAGAAAGGGGAACTAAATCCCCATTCATAAAAGAGAAGGTGATGGTATATTGCGCGGGAGGGTTAATAATTGACAATCTGCTGCTGCCTGCCCGCTGAGTTAAAAAGTTCCCACGGTAGACTCACGATACACAGTGTATCGTGAGTCTTGCGTGGGAACTTTTTAACTCAGTGGGCAGGCAGCAGCAAATTGTCGCTCCCTTCAGTTTCACCCCACCTACACCCCTCTGCTTCCCGGCCATGTGTGTGACCCCTTCCCTCCCCTCTCCAGCTCCCCGCCCATTGCACCGGCGCGGGGGCTTTGCACTGTCTTCACATTGGAGCCAGTGCCAGTCACCGGAGACGTCAGGACCAACGGGACACCGACCCCCAGGTACACTGCAAGCACGGAGATCCCAGAGACCCACAGCCAGCAGCAGCCCAGCCCCGTTCCAATTCCAGAGGAACACGCTCTCCGCTGTCCCCGTAGGGACAGAAGCTGATGGCTCGGGCTGTGACATCTCCGGCCACCCCCCTGTACAGGAGCTGAGACTGGAAACTGTGGGGTTGTTTGCAGTTGCAGAGGGAGGGGGCAAGGGCGGTACAGTTCCCAGTCTCAGCTCCATTCCAGGGGGGTGACTGGAGACGTCAGGACCAACGGGACACCGACTGCAAGCACGGAGATCCCATAGACTCACAGCCAGCAGCAACTCTAGCCCAGCCCCGCTCCAACTCCAGAGGAACCCGGGTTGCGGATGAGGGGGCGCAGCTCGGGCTGTGGGCGAACTGCCACTTGTCGCTGTAGCGGCGCATCGGGGAGCGGGTTCTTGTTGGTCCTGACGTCTCCGGCCGTCCCCCTGGATAGGCGCTGAGAGACGTCAGGACCACCAGAAGCCGCTCCCCGATGCGCCGCTACAGCGACAAGTGGCAGTTCGCCCACAGCCCGAGCTGCGCCCCCTCATCGGGACACCGACCCCCAGGCCCACTGCAAGCATGGAGATCCCAGAGACTCACAGCCAGCAACAACTCTAACCCAGCCCCGCTCCAACTCCAGAGGAACCCGGGTTGCGGATGAGGGGGCGCAGCTCGGGCTGTGGGTGAACTGCCACTTGTCGCCGTAGCGGCCCATCGGGGAGCGGATTCCTCTGGAGTTGGAGGGACAGGGAGACACAGCGGCTTTTGAGAATGGTGGGCAATCACTTCCAAAGTTCTGCCCACACAGTCAGTACACCTCTCTACACTTGTCTCCCGCACTAAGATCATCTCGCAGAGAATGATCCCAGCCTAACCCTCCCTATTCTCTCCTATTCTGCAAGAAAAAACTACATTGAAGACTCAAACTCGCGATCGAGTAACTGCCGGGATCGAGGCGCAAACTCGCGACCTTGCGGATACGAGCCGAGCACTCTGCCACTGAGCCAGCCGTTAAAATCTACGCTAAAAATCTTCCATTCCGAAAGCCGAAAAATTCTGAATTACGAAAAGTGTCTGGTCCCAAGGCTTTCGGATAAAAGGTTGTGCACCTGTACTTGTAATGTATAATGTAAGGGGCAGCACGCTGGCGCAGTAGTAGAGCTGCTGCCATGGAAAGCCAGAGATCCCAGTTTGATTCTGACCACGGGTGCTGTATGTACAGAGTTTGTGCGTTCTCCCCGTGACAACATGGGTTTTCCCTTGGTGCCCTGGTTCCCTGCAACACTCCAAAGACGTGCAGGTTTGCAGGTCATTTGGCTTCGGTAAAGACTGTTAATTATCCCTAATTTGCAGGATAGTGCTATATATGGGGATCGCTGATCGGTACAGACTTAGTACTCCGAAAGTCTTGTTTCCATGCTGTGTCTCCAAAGCAACTACAGGTTTGCAAATCACACAACTTGATGGAGTAACTTAGCAGGTACTCTGGAGAACATGGATAGTTAACGTTTCGGGTCAGACCCTTTATATTTATTGTCTGCTCCTGTGTCGTTACAATGCTTTGCCAGTGGAAGTGGAACCTCTGTCTCACCTGTAGATGCACGTAAACATCTGACTCGTCTAGTTTAGATGCACCTCCTCTAACATCATCCACTGGATTTGGTGCTCATGCATGATGTGACCTTTTTAGTTTAGCTTTAGTTAAGTTTATTGTCACCTGTGCTATCTGGGTACTATTGCAACGTTTCAGAAAAAATTAGACATGTACATGGATAGCACATATTTAAAGGGATATGGGCCAAAAGTGGGCGGGTGGGACTAGTGTAGATGGGGTATGATGGTTGCCCTGGGTAAATTTGTCAGAATGAATTGAGTGAGTTTAGTTCGAAGATAGACACAAAAAGCTGGAGTAACTCAGCAGGACAGGCAATATCTCTGGATAGAAGAAATGAGTGACGTTTCGGGTCGAGACCCTTCTTCAGACACCGGTCTAAATGGCCTACCCCTTATTCAGATTGGTGTCTGAAGAAGGGTCTCAACCCGAAACTTCACCCATTCCTTCTCTCCAGAAATGCTGCCTGCCCCGCTGAGTTACTCCAGCTTTTTGGGTATTAACCAGTCAGTGGAAAGACTATGCATGATTGCAATCTGTCCGTCCACAGTGTACATATATAGGATAAAGGGAATACAGTTTAGAGCAAGATAAGTCCAGTATAGTCAACTAAAGTCTGATTAAACAAGTGTCTCCAATGAGGTAAATGGGAGATCAGGACTACTCTCTTGTTGGTGATAGTTAGCTTTCTCTGTGACCTTCACTCTAGCTCGCCTCTGTATTGGTGAGATCATGTGGACTAGGCAAACACTTCATCAAACACTTGCACTCTGTCGTACTTTTGTACCTGGAGCTCCCCTGTTGCAAATTAAACGCTTCTCTTTTGCTTTTTAGAGTTCTTTACCTAAAAAGACTCTTTCGAAACCTCTCTAAAGCCTTAGAATATTCTGCAGTGATGAACATTTATGAGTTAAATGCAGTAACGAGGAACTGCAAATGCTGGATTACAAAAAAACAGACAAAGTGCTGGAATAACTCAGCGGGTCAGGCAGCATCTCTGGAGAACATGGATAGAAGATGGTTCGGATCGGGACCATTCTTCAGACTGGAAAAATATCTCGACCAAAACGTCATTTATCATTTGTCTCTAAAGATGATGCCTGGCCTGCTTAGTTATTCCAGCACCTTGTCTATCTTTTGGTATAATGCAGTTCCTTCCTACCACATGGATAGATGATGCTTCAGTTTGGGACCTTCAGTCTGAAGAAGGATTCCAACCTGAAACGTCACCTATCTCTGTTTTCCAGGGATGCTGCTTGACCTATTGGGCACTTTCTCTTTTTTTTTACCAGTTTAATGCCTTTTTGTATTTTTTTGTCATTTGATAGACAAAGTTGTTGGTTTTTTTTAGTTGAATTACAGCTGATTGCTTCCTTTATTCTAAGGTAAATTACCTACTAATTTATAAGTTTGTAAATTCATGTTCCTAAGTTCAAGGAGCAGAATTCAGCCATTCGGCCCATCAACTCTACTCCACCATTCAATCATGTCCGATCTATCTTTCCCTCTCAACCCTATTCCCCTGCCTTCACCCCAGAACCCCTGACACTCATACTAATCAAGAATCTGTCAATCTCCGCCCCAAAAATATCCATTGACGAGCTCTGCAGCCATCTGTGGCAATGAATTCCACAGATTCACCACCCTGTTACAAAATAAATTCCTTCACATCTCCTTTCTAAAGGTATGTCCTTTTATTCTGAGGTTTATGTCCTCTGGACCTAGACTCTCCGACTAGTGGAAACATCCTCTTCACATTCACTCTAGTAACCTTCTTCTTGCATTTGAGGCAGCAGAAGTCTGCAGCAGAGTGATGCCATCCGGTTCGACATCCATAGGTGCCCGCCCTAAAAAGGGTGCATGCTCCGGGTTGGCGCCAAGCAATGGCGCTGCTGCTGTCTCTGTTTGTTGTCATTTGCCTGACTGAGATCAGTTGACAGGGCTCACCACAGGGAGGTCAACAACATGAGCCCCCACTGGCCTTTCACTATTCAGCAAGTTTCAATATGGTTCCCCCCTCATGCTTCTAAACTCCAGCGAGTACAGGCCCAATGCCTTCTAACGTCCATCGTGTTTTAACCCAATCACTCCTGGGATCATTCTCATAAACCTCCTCTGGACCCTCTCCAATGCTAACATGTCCTTTCTCGGATATGGGGGATATCATAGAGGTGATACAAGATTTGGAGTGATAGACTATTTATAATACCGAAAGAATTAACATGAGCCATGGGAACTAAGTCGACTCCTAATGGACCAATTTCTTTGGTTGCATTTTCCCACTCTTTCCCTATAGTCTTGCAAATCACTTTCTCTGGTACCAACCCAATTCCCTTTAGAAAGCCCTGATTAAATCTGTTTTCATCACCACAGATCATAAAACGCTCTGTGTTAAAAACGATTTATTTTCCCCTGCGTGCTTTTGGGACAATGATTTTGTTAAAGATGTATTACTGAGGACACAAGAGTTTGGATTTATATTTTTAGTTTAGAGATACAGCATGGATATCCACTACCAGCGCATCGCGAGTGCCCCGGCAAGCAGCGGTCAAGTCCGCCATGGAGCGGGGACTTGCTCGCCGCTGACCGAGCATGGAGGCTCACCTGTCTGGGACCAATGATGCAGGACCCACCGGTAGGCCCGGCTCGCAAACCACGGACTGCGAATTCGGCCAGAGCCACCGGTGTCGTTGGGACCCGGGCCACTGATTGTGAAGAGGGTTGTTACTATGAGTAACGGCCGAGAGTGAGAAGGCCCATCAGAGATCGAGGAAAGCTGTCATAAGGTCATAAGTGATAGAGGTAGAATCAGGCCATTCGGCCCATAAAGTCTACTCCGCCATTCAATCATGGCTGATCTATCTCTCCCTCCTAACCCTATTCTCCTGCCTTTTCCCCATAATCTCTGACAACTGCACTAATCATGAACCTATCTATCTCAAGAGAGATGAGGGCCGTTGAGAAAGAGGTAAATGGTCGAGAGTGAGAAGGGGACCCACGATGCCGAGAGATAAAGTATTACTGAATCATGGAATCATTGGAAACAGGCCCCTCGGCCCACCAAATCCATGCCAACCATCGATCACTTGTTCACACTAGTGAGATGCTATTTCACTTTCGCATCCACTCACTACACACTATGGACAATTTACAGAGTCTAATTGGTTTCATTTTTATTTCAATTTACAGCAGTATTTTACATCCAGAATAAAGACACATAGAACTGCAGATGCTAGAATTGGGGCAAAACTGTAGAAGGGTACTGACTCAAATTGTTGCTTGTCCGTTTCCCTCCGTGTATGCTGTCTGACCCACTCAGTTGCTCCAGCAATTTGTGTTTTTCTGTTATGCCCATTTGCATCGTCCCAAGGAAAGGCATAAAGTGCTGGAGTAACTCAGCGGGTCAGGGAGCATTCCTAGAGAACTGGTCTTCGGGCTGAGCTCAATCCTCAGTGTGAAAAAAGGTCCAGATCTGAAATGTCACCTATCCATGTTCTCTAGGGATGCTGCCTGACCAGCTGAGTCACTCCAGCACTATGCATCTTTTATTGCAAACCAGCATCTGCAGTTCCTTGTTTATTAAAGATGTAATAGCAGCACATTTGGATAGCAGTAACAGGATCTGCCAAGTCAGCATGGATTTACGAAGGGGAAATCATGCTTGACAAATCTTCTGTAATATTTTGAGGATGTAACAAGTAAAATGGATAAGGGAGAGCCAGTGGATGTAGTTTACCTGGACTTTCAGAAAGCCTTTGATAAGGTCCCACACAGGAGAATAGTGGGCAAAATTAGAGCACATGGTATTGGGGGTAGGGTATTGACATGGATAGAAAAGTGGTTGCAGACAGGAAAGAAAGACTAGGGATTAACGGGTTCCTTTCAGAATGGGAGGCAATGGCTAGTGAGGTGCCGCAAGGCTCGATGCAGGGACTGCAGCTGTTTACAATATACATCAGTGATTTAGATGAAGGGGTTAAAAGTAACATTAGCAAATTTGCAGATGACACAAAGCTGAGTGGCAGTGTGAACTGTGAAGAGGACGTTATGAAGATGGAGGGTGACTTGGACAGGTTGGGTGAGTGGGCAGATGCATGGCAGATGCAATATAACGTGGATAAATGTGAGGTTATCCACTTTGGTGGCAAGAACAGGAAGGCAGATTATTATCTGAATGATGTTAGGTTAGGAAATGGGAAGTACAACGAGACCTGGGAGTCCTAGTACATCGGTCACTGAATGTAAGCATGCAGGTAGAACAGGCAGTGAAGAAAGCTAATGGCATGTTAGCCTTCATAACAAGGGGAGTTGAGTATAGGAGCAAAGAGGTCCTTCTGCAGTTGTACAGGGCCCTGGTGAGACCACACCTGGAGTACTCTGTGCTGTTTTGGTCTCCTAATTTGAGGAAGGACATTTTTGCTATTGAGGGAGTGCAGCGTAGGTTCACCAAATTGATTCCCGGGATGACGGGACTGTCATATGTTGAAAGAATGGAGTGACTGGGCTCGTATTCACTGCAATTTTGAAGGATGAGAGGATACTTATAGAAACATATAAAATTATTAAGGGATTGGACATGCTAGATGCAGGAAATATGTCCCGATGTTGGGGGAGTCCAGAACCAGGATCCACAGTTATAAGAATAAGGGGTAAGCCATTTATAACGGAGATGAGGAAAAACTTTTTCACACCGAGAGTTGTGATTTTGTGGAATTCTCTGCTTCAGAAGGCAGTGGAGGCCGATTCACTGGATGCATTCAAAAAAGAGTTAGATAGAGCTCTTAGTGCTAGTGGAATCAAGGGGTATGGGGAGAAGGCAGGAATGGGGTACTGATTGTGGATGATCAGCCATGATCACATTGAATGGCGGTGCTGGCTCGAAGGGCTGAATGGTCTGCTCCTGCACCTATTGTCTATGTATGCATGAAGAATAAAGTCTAATTGGCAAAAGCAACCTCTTCCCATGGACTGCAGCAGTCAAGTGTCCAGAGTATTTAATTGTCATATGTACTAAAACAGAACAATGGAATTTTTACTTTCAGCAGGGGGGACAGTGGTAGAGCTGCTGCCTGACAATGACAGAGACCCTGGTTCAATCCTGACTAAGGATGCTGTCTGTATGGAATGTGTACCTTCTCCCTGCGACCGTGTGGGGCTTCCCCAGGTGTTCTAATTTCCTCCCATATCACAAAGATGTGCAAATGTATGTGCTATTGGTTTCTCTAAATTGTCCTCAGTGTGTAGGATAGTGCTAGCGTAAGGGGCTATCGCTGTTCAGCATGGTCTCGGTGGGCCGAAGGGCCTGTTACCACGCTGTACCTCTAAACTAAACAAAGCAGCATGTCCAACAAGATGGTTCAAAACTGCCTTTGGCAGCGCATTTGATATGGAGGCAATAAATGTTTGCTCTGCCTGCGCCAACGAACAACAAAGAAAATCATTAATTTTGGCATCTTAACATTCAGGAGGGTGAGGCGAGGTTGATTTGTGCCACTTGGGCTGCCTCTCGCTTTGAAGTACGAGCTATTATTCAGGAAGAGGTCGCCAGTGGGTGAAAAAAAGCAGCAGATTATTTTTCATTATCATCGCGATGGCAGGGGAAAAAATAAAACCCTCCGACATAATAATGAAATGTCAGGATGAATTACAAAACCAGGAGGCTCTTCCTGTGCCGGTACATGCTTATTCATAGAAAATGATCTGTGTTTTCTTGACACAAGGCGGACGGTGTCATTCTTAATAATGACATACAACGTCCTATCTCTGTTATACATCTCCAGTCCCGGTCTGTCTTGTTAGTCGCCTTCCAGCCTGTCTCATTCCGGGCAGTAACTTCTGCTTGGGGCTCTTGTTAATTTAAGTGTTCGTCTACACCCCACCTCACAAATTAATCTCTGACGTGAAAATAGGTGTTAAATCTTGTGAGTGTCAGTGGCAGGGCATGAATTGCATGTGATAGAAAAGGCTTAAGAGGAAATAACGCTGGAAATTAATATTGTCGCTGAGCTTGACACCCTGTCAAAAACAAAACTCCCATTTGTATAGGTCTTTGAACATCCCTGAAGGGATTATCTAACAAGGTTTGACACCGAAAGCAGACACTAAGTGCTGGAGTAACTCAGCGGGTCAGGAGGTATCTCTGGATAAAAAGGGATAGGTGACGTTTCGGGTCGGGACCCTTCTTCAGATCTCTGGAGAAAAAGGATAGGTGACATTTCACATCAGGATCCTTCTTCAGACATCGTTAGAGGAAAAGGATAGGTGACGTTTCAGGTCGGGACCCTTCTTGAGACTCACTGAGTTTCTCCAGCACTTTGTGTCCATCTTTGGTATAACCCAGCATCTGCATTTCTTTGTTCCTACAAGGTTTGACACCGAATGAATGAAAGCAATCTGAAGGAAAGGGCCGAAAGATATACGTGTCAGGGAGCGAAGACAGGAAGGTGGAGAAATGGAGAAGGTTAAACACAAGGAACTGCAGTTGTTGGTTTAACAAAAACAAAGATATAAAGGATTGGAGTAACCCAGCAGGTCATGCATCATCTATTGAAGACATGGAAAGGTGATCTTCTTCAGATGGATGAGTGACTTTTGAATGTTCAGTCTGGAGAAGATGCAGTTGAGAGTCCCTGAACTTGGATATGGGCATCATCTGTAGAGTCGTAGAACATAGAAACAGGTCCAACATGTCTTCCAGAGATAGATACATAGTGCTGGAGTAACTCAATGGGTCAGACAGCATCTCTGGAGAAAACCACCAGATTCAAGAACAACTTTATCCCTGCTGTTGTCAGATGATTGAAAGGAACCTCACATACATGAGGGATGAGTATCCCAATCTTCCAATCCACCTCATTGTACCCCTTGAACTTTTCTTTTTACCTGCACTTTCTCTGTAATGGTAACACTATTACTGTTAGTTACTATTACAATGGTAACACTATTCATTCATTTCTCTTTTACACTGCATCTTGCACTCCTATATGGTATAATTTGCCTAGATATTGTGCAAAACAAAGTGTTTCTCTGCATCTCAACACACATGGTGATAGTAAACTAATAACCTTTTAATAATCTTTCAAATGTGAGCGGACACCAGATAAAATCCATGTGGACACCTGCTAAGTATATATACACTTTAACTCCCGCTCCCATTCCCACACTGATCTTTCTGTCCTGGGCCTCCTCCATTGTCAGAGTGAAGCCCAGTGAAAATTGGAGGAACAGCACGTCATATTTCGCTTGGGCAGCTTATACCTCAGTGGTATGAACATTGACTTCTCTAACTTCAAATAACCTGCGCTTTCCCTCTCACTCCATTTCCTCCCGTTCACAGTTCTCCGACCAGTCTTACTGACTCCGACTACATTCTATCTCTGTTGTTTTGTTGTTACCTTAGCCCAACTAACAATGATCTATTCTACATTTTCCTTGATCTGCATTCCCTATGTCCTGTTTTCACACCTTGCACTTCCTTATTTATATACTTCCTTATCTATGTACCACCCACTACCCTGACATCTGTCTGAAGAAGGGTTACAACCCAAAACATCACCAATTTTGTGTCTATCTTCTAGCTCATGATTCTACTACTGTGGGGCAAGAGACTACAATATGTGTATGTCCCAAACCAGGTAATTATAGGCTAGTGAGATGTACATCTATGGTAGGAAATTGAGGCACAACAGTCAACAAATGCTGGAGAAGAATCTTGGGAACAGGATTTACTCGCAGTAGGAAGAGGATGGACATTAGGGATAGTCAACATGGCTTTGTCTGTGAGAGGTCCTGTCTGACAAATTCAATGGACTATTTGGAGGAAATGATAAAGACGTTTGAAGAGGATAGGACAGAGGTGTTGTCTACATGGAGTTAAATAACGTATTTGACAAGGTTCCTCATGGTGGATACAGATCTAGAAGATTAAAACACATGGCATGCATAACGATTTGGGAGATTGGATGAACATTTGGCTTGGCCATCGAAGGCAGAGAGTAGTAGTGGAGAGTGAAACATGAAGTGCTGGAGAAACTTAGCTGGTCAGGCAGGACCTCTGGGGGATAGCATCTCTGAGGCTGAATGGTCTGTCACATTGGTGTACTGTTCTATATTCTATGTAACTGTCTATGTGATTCCAGATTCAATAATCTGTGTACTGAGGAAGGAACATTTCAACCTTTAATCAGGTGGGTAGCACTTTAGCGCAGCGGTAGAGTTGCTGACTTAACGGGCTGTCCCACAGCGGCGACCTAATCCGCGAGTTCAGAAGAATGTCTGACCTTCAAGCTCGAGGGCACTCGCCTGGAAAACCTTGAGCTGGATCAACCGTCAGCGATGAAACCGCGAGCTGGATCGACCGACCGCACACACACACACACACACACAAACACATCGCAAAGGTGGGGGCCAGGGAAAGCGGGGAGTGTTGTATGAAATTCACACCCGCGGTGAAGAGCAAGGTAAAGGATGGCTGCAGAGTGTACGGTAAGTCCTTTAGAGAGCGGGGGGAGGGGGGGAGAGAAGGGGAGAAAAGGGGAGAGAAGGGGAGAAAAGGGGAGAAAAGGGGAGAGAAGGGGAGAGAAGGGGAGAGAAGGGGGGGGGGAGAAGGAATGGAGACACGTTTAAGAAGCTAGACAACGTGTAATAAATTTTAGCGGGCATTTAGCATACTGGTTGGTTTTCCTTGGTCTTGAAAACTCCAATGAGCCAATTAAAATGCCCGGTCAGCGAAGGAGATTGCTTAAGGCTGCCCTCGACTGACTGTAACTAAATAGCGACCCCACTCCACTGCACTACGAGTTAAAAAGAACCATGCCGACCAATTTTTACTCGCGGAAAATTTTTCAACGCTGAAAATTTTTCCGCTAATATGCGGGAACTTCCCTCGAGCATGACCTCATATGATCTCCTAGCACCACGTATCGACCATGCTGCGAGTTTGAGTCGAGGGGAAACTCTTCTAAATATCCAGATTAGGTCGCCGCAGTGGGACAGCCCCTTTACAGCACTAGAAACCCGGGCTTGATCCTGACTGCGGGTGCTGGCTGTATGGAGTTTGTACGTTCTCCCTGTGCCGCATGGGTTTTCCTCAAGTGCTCGGGTTTCTTCCCACATTCCAAAGACATGTAGGCTTTAATAAAACTTCTAAATTTTCCCTAATATGTAGCGTATGGTGTGATTACTGGTCGGCACGGACTCAATGGACTGAAGGTCCTGTTTCAGCGCAATATCTCTAAAGTCTAAACATCTAAAATCAGTTTGATCTCAACCAGACTCCAAATCCAAAATAATGCATTTAACACTTACACTGACAAAGCCAAAATTGGAGATTGGTATATATTAGAAACATAGAAAATAGGTGCAGGAGGAGGCTATTCTGCCCTTCGAGCCAGCACCACCATTCATTGTGATCATGGCTTTACTTTTACTTTACTACCAAATTACACAATGGAAACAGGCCCTTCGGCCCACCAACTCCACACTGACCAGTGATCACCCCGCACACTAGCACTATTCTATGCTAGAGACAATTTGCAACTTACAGAAGCCAGTTGATCTGCAAGCTTGCAAGACTTTGGAGTATGGAATGAAAACAGAGCACCCGGAGAAAACCCATGCAGTCACAGGGAGAATGAACAAACTCCGTACAGACAACTGAGGCAAGCACTCATAGTCAGGATCAAACCCAGGTGTCTGGTGCTGTAAGGCAGCAACTATACCGCTGCGCCACTGTGAATGAATAAAATATACAAGAAATTCCATTGAAGGCGGAGTAAGGGAGAAGGGATTCATCAATGAGTGACAGGTGATAGATTGGAATGGAGGTTATGGAAAGAGAGACAAATGGAAGAGAATCACAATCCCTTGTGATTTAATGTATTGAAGGCAGCGGATCAGGGAAAATCTTAAAGAGAAATGACACAAAGTGAGCAGATGAAAGAATTAGACTGGAGGATGTTCATTTGCAGAAGAACACTAAACAGGAAACTAGTTAAAAGCCCATGGGGATTTCCTATGATGCAACAGAGTAATGTTTCCATTGTATTAATCGTACTAATTAGATTTACAATGTGATTTAAATTGATTACAATTAATACTTAATTGGTACTTTTTGAGCATAATCCTGGAATTATGATCGGAAATAAAAACAGATTACTTAATGTGACAGCCATATTTCATTTACTCTAAGAGGTACATTAATGCAATTGTTGATTTAACAGCAGAGAGAGAGGGGGAGGAAGAGGAAATATCAGGCACACTACTGGGAAGGAAGGAAGGGACGAGTATTAGCTGGATAGACAGACAGACAGACAGACAGACAGACAGACAGACAGACAGACAGACAGACAGACAGACAGACAGACAGACAGACAGACAGACAGACAGACAGACAGACAGAGATAGATAGATAGATAGATAGATAGATAGATAGATAGATAGATAGATAGATAGATAGATAGATAGATAGATAGATAGATAGATAGATAGATAGATAGATAGATAGATAGATAGATAGATAGATAGATAGATAGATAGACAGAGAGAGTAAGAATGAAGCTACTTGATGAAACAAAGTAAGAGAAATAGAGAAAAAAAGTATTGTTATGGTCACTGAGTCAAGTAGCACAGAAACAGGCCAGTCAGCCAGTCATATCCTTGCCAACCACAAGTACCACCATTATCAATTCCATTTACCAGTGGAGCAGAGGGATCTTGGAGTGCAGGTACATAACACTTTGAAAGTGGTGTCACAAGTAAATAGGATGACAAAGAAGGCTTTCGGCACCTTGGTCTTGGCCTGAGCTATATGGAGAGATTGAGTAGGTTAGGACTTGATTCCTTTGTGCACAGGAGGTGATTTCCCAAAGTTTGAGGCTTGTAATGTATACAACTTATTTATTATGGAGAAGCACTGACAATAGGGATAATTAGAAATATTAGCTGAATCTGGAGGTGTGGGTTTTCACAATTCAGTGTCTCTTAGCTGATGGGAGAGAGAAGAGGGAGTGGCTTGGGTGAGATTCATCCTTGATTATGTTGGTGGTCTTGCCGAGAAAGCATGAGGTGTAAATTGAGTCAATGGAAGGGAGGTTGGTTTGTGTGATGGTCTGGACTTTGTCCACAACTTTCAACACTTCCTTGTGGTCTTGGGCAAAGCTGCTCCCAAAGTCTGAAAAAGGGTCCCAGAAACGCCACCCATCTTCTTCTCCAGAGATGTTGCCTGACCTGCAGAGCTATTTTGGCACTTTGTGTCTATCTTCGTTATAAACCAGCATCTGCAATTCCTTTCTACACACTCAAGGAGCGGGAATGGATTCCTTCGTACGTGATCCAGAAGTATCAATATCTGAAAATTTCAACTCTTCATCACATTGAAACTCACTGAATCGTGAAAGGCCTGCATAGAGTAGATGTGGAGAGGATGTTTCCACAAGTGGGAGAATCTAGGACCAGAGGAGATAAGGAGGAATTTCTTTATTCAGAGAGTGGCAAATCTGTGGAATTCATTGTCTCAGATGGCTGTAGAGGCCAGTTCAATGGATTAAGGCACAGATTGACAGATTATTGATTAGTACAGGTCTCAGGAGTTATGGGGCGAAGGCAGGAGAATGGGATTGAGTGGGAAAGATTGATCAGCAATGATTGAATGGCAGAGTAGACTTGATGGGCCGAATGGCAAAATTCTGCTCCTATAACTTATGTACTCATGAACTCACCACTCGGTACATTAGAGGGTGAATACTGACAGGGAAAGAAGGATTGTCCTTGTAATAGGTCCCTTGCGAAAGGCAACATCTCTTTAATAATGCAAGGGCCAGGAACTCAGAGATGCCTCACTTTGTAATGGTGCATTCACTGTAGTGCAATTATTGGCATGTTAGAATGATGCACACTTATCAGAAATATGCCGGTAAAGGGTTGAAGTCGAAGCTATGTTTTAAAATAGAAACACATTTGCATATTCTGCTCGATCCAAAGCATTCATTTTTGAATTACAAAGATTTTAAACCCACTTTAGTTGAGAAGGGACTTGGCCTACAGTCAAATCAATGACTTTCTGTTCTGAGCTGAAACATAGTCCTGTCACAATTTAACAAGCAAATGTGCTTTAATTTGCAACACGTTTCTTAAGATTGTATTTTTAATTGGGAGCAAAAGCAAGCAATGAACATGGAAAGTGTGATTGTTAAATAAAATCTTTGACCGAAAATATAATGTAGATAATAAGTGGATCCACATATAAAATATATACTCATTATATTCACTTTCAATAATTTATATGTATTTAGTTTTAAGAGGCATAACTGGTTTAGGTTTAGTTATATTATTGTCATGTGTGCAGAGCTGCAGTGAAGAGGTTTTTTTCTGCATGTTCTCAAATCAGATCAGATAATCCTATAGATAAATATAATCAAGTCAAACTCAAGTTCTCAAGTATGTTCTCACTGTGATCGCATGGGTTTTCTCCGGGTGCTCCGGTTTCCTCCCACACTCCAAAGACGTACAGGTTTGTAGGCTAATTTGGCTTTGGTATAAATTGCAAATTGACCCTAGCATAGTGACCCTAGCAAATTGACCCTAGCATATGGGTATCACTGGTCGGCGCAGACTCGGTGGACCAAAGGGCCTATTTCCACACTGTACTCAAAAGTATATTAGCTATTAATTGTGTTCTAACCAGTTGCATAGGGTGTAAATTGTTATTAGGATGGTTTTTAGTTCTTGGCTCTATTTGGAGTATTGTGTTCAGCATTTGTAACCCTGGTGCAGCAGTACAGTTGCTACTTTACAGCTCCAGTTTCCTCCCACACACCAAAGACATACAGGTTTGAAGGTTAATTGGCTTTGGTAAAAAATAGTAAATTGCTCCGTGTGTAGGATAGTACTAGTGTACGGGGTGATTGCTGGTTGGCAGAGGCTGGGTGGGCCGAAGGGCCCGTTTGTACGCTGTATCTCTAAAGTCTAAAGTTTACTCACAACTGGAACTTCCAGGCTAAATTTTTCCTTTGCCATCCTTAACCTGGATATAGCCTGGATATGATTGACTCTGTATTAAATTTTGATTATAAACTGCTGGGAGTAGCGATATATTGCTAGACAAGTCCATTTTGTGGGAGATAAATATTAGCTAGGACAGCATAGTGAACTCCCCTGTGCTTCCTTGAAATAGCACAAAGGATCATTAGTAACTGCCTGGATAGCAATTCATTTTATATATAAAGTTGGACCTCCCAAAGTGTGGCATTCTCTTGGCACCACCTTGATGCTGCACTCAACTCCCCTGAGCATGAATTTAGTCTTCAATCTACTGACTCAGAGTTAAGTGTGAGTACACACAAGAGCTGAGCAAGGAAAGGACTACTTCACTCCAGTGCCTGCTCACTCCGCGTTTTTATTATTTTTTGTCTGTGCTTTTATGTAGTTTTTGTTATTTTATGTTGGGGTGTGTGTGTGGGGGGGTGGGGGGGGGTGGGGGGGGGGGGGGAAACTTTTGAATCTCTCCCTGCACTGGAGACCCGACCTTTTCTCGTCGGGTCTCAGCTGTCGTTGGGGCCGCAACGAGGAGCGGCCTCCAACAGGAAGAAGCTGGGGACTCTGGTGCCGACTCACCGTTGCCGTCGCGGAGCTGGCCGAGTCCGGAGCGGGTGGAGCGGTGGAGGAGCGCTGCTGCTGCTGCTGCCGCTGCTGCCGCTGCTGCTGCTGCTGCCGATGCGAAGGCTGCTGCTGCGGGTCTGTGGACGGCGGCACCGGGAGCCGCGGCTCCCTGGAGGGAGACCGCTTTTCGGGGCTCCTCCAACGGCGACTTCTCCCGCCCGAGTTGCGGGGTCGAAGAGCTCCTGGCGCGGGGCTTAGCACCACCGCCCCGCGCGGCTTGGAATGCGGGACTTTGCGAGCGCACACCGGGGGCTCCAACATCAAGACCCGGTGTGCGACCTCGCACCACCCGGCGTGGCTTTAATGGCCGCGGGACAATCGCCATCGCCAGCCGGGGGCTTTGACTTTGACTCTGACATCGGGGGGGAGAGAGTGCAGTGGAGAGAGAAGTTTATTTGGCCTTCCATCACAGCTATGTGATGGATGTTTATGTAAAATGTAATTATGTTGTGTCTGGGGTCTATTTGTGTGTAATGTATGGCTGTAGAAACGGCATTTCATTTGGACCTCCAGGGGTCCAAATGACAATTAAATATACTCTTGATACTCTTGATACTCTTGATATTTGATGGGAACAGAAAGCAATTAGTCTTTTAGTTTAGTTTATTGTCACACGTACTGAGGTACAGTGAAAAGCTTTTTGTTGTGTGCTATGCAGTCAGTGGAAAAACTATACATGGCTATAATCAAGTTATCTACAGTGCACAGGTGCAGGACAAAGGGATAGTGACCAGGGAACTCTACCATCCTATCAACATCTAGAGAGAGGTCCTGAGCTACTATCTACCTCTTTGGAAACCCTCGGACTATCTTTAATCGGACTTTACTGGACTTTATCTTGTACTAAACATTATTCCCTTTATCATGTATATATACATTGTGGATCGATTGTAATCATATATAATTTTTCCTCTGACTGGTTAGCACGCAACAAAAGCTTTTAACTGTACCTCGGTGCACATGACAATAAACTACACTGATACACTAATTGTTTTTTGTGCCTAACAGGTATAGTGAGTGGGCACTGGAGTGAATATTTGTAAGGTGCAGGGCGATAAGGAGTAGCCATTTTGGAGAGGCCATTGTTAGAGTGGTTGGATGTAAGACCCAAGTGTACAGTTTAGTTTTGGTTTAGTTTACTTTTAGTTTTTAGAGATGCAGCATGGAAACAGGCCCTTCGGCCCACTGAGTCCACGCTGACCAACAATCACCCATACACTAAATTTAACCAAAACACAGGAGGCTGAAGGGGTGATCTTATAGAAGTGTACAACATTGTGAGCGGGAATAGATACTTTTACCCAGAGTGGACATGAGTTTAAGGTGAGAGGGAAATATTTAATAGGAACCAGAGGGGAAATGTTTTCACACAGAGAGTGGTGGGTGTGTGGAACAAGCTGTCAGAGGAGGTAGATGACGCAGGTACTTTAGCAACAATTAAAAAACATGGTACATGGGTTAGAGAGATATGGGCCAACCACAGGCAGGTGGGACTAGTGTAGAGGGGGCATATTGGTCGCCATGTGCAAGTTGGGCCGAAGGGCCTGTTTCCATGCTGTATGACTGTGACTAAGTACAAGCTAAAACCTACTAGTACAAACCCAGTGTAGAAGGACTAGGGTAGGCCAACTCTTTATGAACATGAACTATGAAGTTATGAACTTTAAGCTACAATCCAATTTTGTTCAACTACTCTTTATAGGTGGCACAGTGGCAGAGTGGTAGAGTTGCTGCCTTACAGAGCCAGAGACCCGGGTTTGATCCTGACTACAGATGAAGTCTGTACAGAGTTTGCACCGTCTCCCTGTGACCGCGTGGCTTTTCTCCAGGTGTTCCCGTTTCCTCTCACATTCCAAAGACCTGCAGGTTTGTAGGTTAATTGGCCTCTGTAAATTGTCCCAAGTGTGTAGGATAGAAATAATGTACGGGTGATCAATGGTCGGTGTGGACTCGCGGGCCAAAGGGCCTGTTTCTGCGCTGTATAAAAAACTGCATGTTATGAGGGTGAAGTCTAGCAGCAATGCATCAATGAAATACAGCAAAAATCAGGCTCCTGTTTCCAAATGGGAATAACATCAGCAGCGGCAATGGGCATGTATCCTGTGGTGTGGGGTTTAAATGGACCGAATCCACTTGCATGTGCAGCAGCATAATTAAACCATGGACTGCGCTGGAGTCTCCAAAGCACAATCATGCATTACACATAAGTGGAGAATTGTGTTGCACTCCCAGTATAGGCAGGGTCATATACATATTTCCTCAGGGTTAACTTAATCTGTTTATATATTCAAACGCATACGTTAATATTCTTGTCATTTTCACTGGATGGAAAAAATATAATTCTAGTCGGTGTCTTTCACTATCATCTATGTGTTTCCTGTTTCACTTGAACTCCTCTCTGTTCACCTCTTTCATCAACAATTGTATTTATATTTTTCTTTTTGCAGATAGCTTAATACTGTAAATCCAGGTTGCAAACTGGATATAGGTGTAGTGTAGAAAGGAACTGCAGATGCTGGTTAATACTGATTGAAAGATACAAAATGCTTGAGTAGCTCAGTGGGTCAGGCATCATCTTTGGAGAAAAACGATGGGTGGCGTTTTGGGTTGGAACCCTTCTTCATATACACTTCAAAGTTCATATTGTTGGGTTGTAAGCTACCTAAGTGGAATGCGAGATGCTGTTCCGCCAGTTTGTGTATGGCTTAACTTTGGCAATGGAGCTGATTGTTGACTTTAGAAGAGGAAGGCCAAGAATCCACAAACCTGTCTTCATCAAGAAAGTCAATAATTTTAATTCCTCAGCATATCTCTGAAAATCTGCCCTGGAACCAGCACACGGATACAATCATAAAAAAGCTCATCAACGCCTCCAGTTCCTGAAATGATTGAGGATGTCGCCGAATGCTTAGTTTAGTTTAGTTTACAGATACAGCGCGGAAACAGGCCCTTCAGTCCACCAAGTCCACCCCGACCCGTGATCCCCACACACTAACACTATCCTACACACACTAGGGACAATTTACAATTTTACCAAGCAAATTAGCCTATAAACCTATATGTCTTTGGAGTGTGAGAGGAAACCGAAACACCCAGTGAAAACCCAAGCAGGTCGCGGGGAGAACGTGCAAACTCCTTACAAATAGCCAGGATCTAACCCGGGTCTTTGGCGCTGCAAGCCAGCAACTCTACCGCTGCACCACCATGTCACACATACTCTCGTGAACTTTTAGAGATATGCAGTGGAGAGCATATTGACTGGTCCCATCCTCCACACTAAGGCCAATTTACAGAAGCCAATTACCCTACAAACCTGCACATCTTTGAAGTGTGGGAGAAAACCCGGAGAAAACCCACGCAGTCTCCGGTAGAATGTACAACAAGCACTACAGACAGCACCCATAGTCAGGATTAAACCCGGGTCTCTGGCGCTGTAACTCTACCTCTGCGCCACTGTGCCACCCTACATGTCAGATAAAATAGACATCATGGACTAAAGAACCTATCTCTGTGTTGCAGGGCTATGCTAAAAATGCTTCATAAATGCAAATTGTTATTGTCACCTCAAGAAATACTGAGCATGATTGTGATGATTGTGATGCCTTGGACGGGTTCCTTCAAACCAGCACAAAACATTGGATCCGAACAGTTCAGCTGCTTGAAAGAAATAAAGGTTTTCTGTAATTACGCCACAATTAAAGCAAATGATTTTCATTAAAAGTAATATAAAAGGGATACATTTTAATTATAAGGAGTACATGGCTCTGATTTGAGCATCTTAACTAGATGATCACAGCATCAAGTTTCACTTATACTTGGTTGCAAATTACATTATTTTTCACTGAAATTAAAGTGATAATGTGTCAACACAACTCTGACAGCCTTGTAAAGAATGTAGCAATTACACTAAGCAAGGGAGAAAATATCACATTCATTTATTTTCCAAAAACCTGAATTGAGAAGAGGGTTTTTTTTAATCCAATGAATTAAAAGATTAAACCAGCTTGATTCATGCACATGGAACTCATGCAATACAGAATAGACGATGGTGATTTCACTGTGTACTGATTCATTGATTATTTGAAGAACCAGGGAAATAACTATTTTCTAACGTTAAATGAGTTTTAACCTCAGATACAAAATCACTGAGATGACAATTAACGTAACAGCAATAAATTAAATCAAACAAAACCTTCCACTATCAATATTAATCCTAAATTAAGAAGAAAGTAAATGGGATCAGCTCTAAATACTCAAAGTAGTTTAATTGTTGGAATTACAGTGTGCTGCTGCAGTTTCATATATTTTTATGGTCACCATTTTAATAAAAACTAATATAGTGATTGCTCAGTTTTCACTATTTAACTTTACCAGCCCAGCCTTTCACTCTTTTCTTTTAGTTACGTTTAGTTTAGAGATACAGAGCGGTAACAATCCCTTCGGCCCACTGAGTCTGCGCCCACAAATGATTGCAAGTACACTAGTTTTATCCTACACACTAGGGACATTTACAGAAGCCAATTTACTTATAAACCCCCATGTCTTTGGGATGTGGGAGGAAACTGGAGGAAACCCTTGCAGTCACAGGGAGAACGTGAAAAGTCCACACCGACAACACCCATAGTGAGGATCAAACCCGGTCTCCGGTGCAGAGAGGCAGCAACTCTACCTCTGCGCTGCTGTGCCGCCATTAATTTGCAATACCATGCAAAAAATGCAATTTCTATTGCATAGACATATAGTTTTAGAGTCATACAGCACATAAATAGGCCCTTCAGTCCAACTTGCCCATGCCAACCAAGATGCCTCATCAAAGACTGGCGATGTTTTTGGTCAGAACCCTTCTTCAAGATTCCTACATCTATAATTTCTTGTGACTTTACTAGGAAGCTGCTTGGATTGTAGAATTTAGCTGTGGAGAGAGATTAGATAGGCTGGGCTAGTTTTCCCCATAGTGAAGGAGACAGGGATGACCTGGTAGAAGTAAATAATATTATGAGAGGAGTAGATCGGGATAGATAAGCATAATGTTTTCTTTACCATATTAGAGAAAAGAGGCCATAGGTGTAAGGTGGGAGGAGGGTTTGAACGAGGATATGAGGGATTTTTTTTTTTTAAGTAGACAGCATTTGATATTTGGTATGTGAACTGCTAGAGAAGGTCGTGGAATGAGAAAGAATGACTAGGCATTTAGACAGACATCCAGACAAGACAAAGAATAATATGGTCATAATGTGGCCAGACAGAATTAACAAAGATGAGCAAAAAAGTCAGTACAAAACATTGAGCCATACAGCATGGAAACAGGCCCTTCACTACAACTTTCCCATGCCGACCAAGCTGTCCCACCTCAGCTAGCCCCACCTGCCTATGTTTGGCCCAGGTCCCTTTAAAACCTTTTCTCTTCATTTACCTATCCAAATGTCATTTAAACATAGTTACAGTACCTGCCTCAACTACCTTCTTTATTAAAAGTTTTTTTAATAGAGATACAGCGTGGAAACAGGCCTTTTGGCCCACCAATTCCGCGTCGACCAGCAATCACCTGAGTTACTGCAGCACTTTGTGTCCTGTTTTGAAAAATAGCATCTGCAGTTCCTTTTATCATCCATTCTTTCTTGCCCCATATGTGTATTTCGTTTCTTCTGAGATGTTTCAGTACAGTTTGCCATAAACATTGAGGATATGGATAGGCTCCAAGATTAGCTTAGGATACAGCGTGGAAACAGGCACTTCGGACCACTGAATTCGTGCCAACCAGCGATCACCCTTACATTAGTTCTATCCTACACACTAGGGACAAGTTACAGAAGCCACTTCACCTTTGGACCTTTATGCATCTTTGGAAGGTGGGAGGAAACCGGAGCACTCGGAGAAAACCCACACGGTCACAGGGAGAGCATACAGACTCTGTACTTCGTAATCAGGATTGAACCCGGGTCTCTGGTGCTCTAAGTCAGCGACCTCACCGCTGGCCACTGTGCCGCCCCTCCTCTGGCAGCTTGTTCCATATACTCACCACCGTCTCTGTGGAAAAGTTGCCTTTTGGGTTCATATTGAAACTTTCCCCTCTCCCCTTAAAATGGTGGGCAGTCTTTTTCCGTGCTGTATACTTTTAGGACGTACTGTTGCCCAATTTAATCATAAGGATATGTGTATGATTCTGAAAGCCTTTTAAGGTGAAATGCATTAAATCTCACTCCTATTATTCTTTGCCTGACATGTTTCTCCTTTACGTATGGCTTTTATTCCAAAATAAACCTCTAACAATTTACCCATCTTCCTCAGGCTGAAATATCAACAAAGTTGTACACTAATTGTGACAGCTGTCTGCCTCTAATGTGATTCTGCAAACATTCGAAGACAGTTTGATGGGCTGGTTTGTTTAAAATCTTCTCAAACTTGTCCCACATCCTGCCCTAACCGAATAAAGGTTCCTGTGTGTGTCTCAGGAAGAAAGCTCCCAAATTAAATTACTTCAGACAGTTTTCTTCTGTTGATGGGGTCTCTGAGAACAACACTGGCCTCAGGCTTGGCATTAAGTTAAATTAAATCCTCAGCAGCATTTTGATCAGTTTGAACAAGGAAGGTTCTTTTGAAGACGTCAAGTCAAGGAGCAAAGTTGCACGGAAAAATGGCCTGTTTCCGTGCTGTGTCGCTGAACCAAAGTAAACTAAACTAATCTACATGGGAAGGCTTAAAGATGAGTTCAAGTCAAGTCAAGTCAAGAGAGTTTATTGTCATGTGTCCCAGATAGGACAATGAAATTCTTGCTTGCTGCAGCACAACAGAGTATTGCAAGCATAAATACAGAACAGTTCAGTGTGTCTATATAGCATGGACCATATATATATATACACACACATAATAAACAGTTAAAGTGCAATAGGTTGTTATAGTTCAGAGTTTGTTTGATGGCGAGTTTAATAGCCTGATGGCTGTGGGGAAGAAGCTGTTCCTGAACCTGGATGTACCAGATTTCAGGCTCCTGTACCTTCTACCTGATGGCAGCAGAGAGATGAGTGTGTGGCCAGGATGATGTGGGTCCTTGATGATGTTGGCAGCCTTTTTGAGGCAGCGACTGTGATAGATCCCTTCGATGTTGGGGAGGTCAGAGCCGATGATGGATTGGGCAGTGGTCACAGCCTTGTGCAGTCTTTTCCACTCCTGGACGTTCAAGATGCCGTACCAAGCCACGATGCAACCAGTCAGCATGCTCTCTACCGTGCACCTGTAGAAGTTCCAGAGAGTCCTCTTTGACATACCGAATCTCCGTAATCTTCTCAAGAAGTAGAGGCGCTGATGTGCCTTCTTTATAGTTGCATCAGTGTGCTGGGACCAGGGAAGATCTTCGGAAATCTGCACGCACAGGAATTTGAAGTTCTTGACCCTTTCCTCCATTGGCCCGTTGATATAAACGGGATTGTGGGTCCCTATCCTACCCCTTCCAAAGTCCACAATCAGTTCCATGGTTTTGCTGGTGTTGAGAGCCAGGTTATTGTGCTGGCACCATTTGGTCAATCAGTAGATCTCACTTCTATACTCTGACTCGTCACCATCAGTGATTCGTCCCACAACAACGTTGTCATCGGTGAACTTGATGATGGAGACTTGTTTAGCGACACAGTGTGGAAACAAGCTCTTGGGTCCACCGAGTATGCGGCGATCAGCAATCAAGTTCAAGTTCAAGTGAGTTTATTGTCATGTGTCCCTGCATAGGACAATGAAATTCTTGCTTTGCTTCAGCACACAGAAAATAGTAGGCATTTACTACAAAACAGATAAATGTGTCCATATACCATGATATAAATATATACACACATGAATAAATAAACTGATAAAGTGCAAATAGCAGAAAGTGGTTATTAATAATCAGAGTTTTGTCCGAGCCAGGTTTAATGGCTGGGGAGAAGTAGCTATTCCTGAACCTGGTTGTTGCATTCTTCAGGCTCCTGTACCTTCTACCTGAAGGTAGCAGGGAGATGAGTGTGTGGCCAGGATGGTGTGGGTCTTTGATGATACTGTCACCCGTACACTAGTTCTATCCTACAAACTAGGGACAATTTACAGAAGCCTATTAACGTACAAACATGTACGTCTTTGGAGTGTGGGAGGAAACCCCAGCATCTGGAGAAAACTTATGCAGTCACAGGGAAAAATTTACAAATTCCGTACAGATAGCACCGGTAGTCAGGATTCTCTGGCGCTGTAAGGCAGCAACTTTACTTCCACACTACTGTGCCGACCCAGATAGGATGCTGATATATTTGAATTGATGAGGGACTGGCGCTGGTGATTAGACTGACGAAGCTTGGAACAAAGTCAGCTTGATCCAGCCATTTAATGATGAAGGATACAGACAATTGAGAGAAAGAAGCGGGGTGAAGAACCTAAGGGCATTTTAAAGAGTCAAAGTTTCCATGAGAAGAATTTGTTTTGCACAGCGTGCTTATAATCAGTGGTAGCAATGAAGGCAGATTAAATTATAGTTAAAAACGAAGCTGGATGCCTACTTGAAAGGATAGATGTAAAGTGCTGGAGTAGATCAGCTAGTCAGGCAGCATAGTCACAGAGTCACACAGCATGGAAGCACTATAAACCTATGTCCTCTGGTTCTCAATTCCCATACTCAGGGCAAGAGACTCTGTGTGTCTACCCCATCTATTCCTCTCATGATTTTGTACAGCAAAGGGATTGACCGGAGTCTGAAGCAGGCTCCCAACCCAAAACGTCACCTATCCATGTTCTCCAGTGATGCTGCCTGACCCGCTGAGTTGCTCCAGCACTTTGTGTCCATTTTGGGGATAATTAGAACTTGGGTGAGTGGGTGAAGGGCCAGTTTCTGTGCTGTACCTCTATCTTACTCGCATGTCCACATGAGCCAGGTCTCTGGGGTCAACGTGTAGGAAAGAACTGCAGATGCTGGTTTAAATCGAAGATGGACACAAAATGCTGGAGTAACTTAACGGGACAGGCAGCATCTCTGGAGAGAAGGAATTGGTGATGGTTTTGGGTCGAGACTGACACAAAACCAAGTTCTGTGTAACTCCAGCATCTTGTGTCTAATCTCTGGGGCCAATCTCAAGTGTGGGGTTTGGACTCCCTTTTTGATATGGCTGAAGATGCCTGGGTAATAAGATACCTGTGGGCAGCACAGTGGTGCAGCGGTAGATTTGCTGCCTTCAGCTTCAGAGACCCAGATTCAATCCTGACTATGGATGCTGTCTGTAAGAGTTTGTACATTCTCCCCATGGCCGTGTGGGTTTTCTCTGCATGCTCTGGTTTCCTCCTACACTCCAAAGACAAACAGGTTTGTAAGTTGCAAAATTGTCCCTGCTGTGTAGGATAGTGCTAATGTTGATGCAGGTCGACGTGGACTCGGTAGGCCAAAGGGCATGTTTCTGCACTGTATCTCTAAAGTCACAAATCGAAAGTATAAATCTATGTTTTTACTGTTTCATTGAAATTCCTCTCAATTTGGCTATTTCATCAGCAGTTTATTTATATCTTGTTTTTGCAAATAGCTTAATACTGCAAATCCGAATTGCAAATTGGATATTGGTGTTTTTTATAAAGACATTGCACACAGCGAGTGAAGCTGCAAACTCACGGCGCCAGGGACACGGTTTTAATCCTATCTCGGGTGCTCCCTCTATGAAGTTTGCACATTTTTCCTGAGACCACATGGGTTGCCCAGTACGCCTGGTTCCTCGGGCCTGTTCGAATGATTTGTTTCCATGCTGTATCTCTAAAGTCATAGAGGCATAGAGCATGGAGACTGTCCCTTTGACCCAACTTATCCACACTGACCAACATGTCCCTTCTACACTGGTTCCACCTGTCTGCATTTGGCTCATATCCCTCCAAAAGTGTCCTAACCATGTATCTGTCTAATTGTTTCTTAAACGTTGCAATAGTCTGTGTCTCAACTACCTCCTCTGGCAGCTCGTTCAAAACACCCACCACCTTTTGTGTGAAAAAGGTACCCCTCAGATTCCTATTATATCTTTCCCCCTTCACCTTAAACCTATGTCCTCTGGTTCTCTATTCCGCTACTCTGGGCAAGAGACTCTGTGTAGTCGAAAGTCTAAAGATGCACTTGGTAGATGGAAAAATAGTTAAGCTGGAAGCCTAATGAAACACAAAATATCAACGGATTTCTGAAATGGATCGTGCGAAACTGCTTGAATTTCTTTGAAAGCCCAAGTGACTCAGTGGATTGCAATGCCAAAACACCGTCTGAATGGGAAAGGAAAGAGAGCTTGTCACCGGTTCTGTGGGAATGTGTGACCATCTGTACTTATTATATCTAGCCATTTAAATTCAATTTGATTACATGCTCCCACAGGGAAGTACTGCTGTTGAAACCCTTTGGAATGGTCCTTGGAGTGTCGCAGTCCCCATCTCTTGGCATTTACAAAGTCATTGACTTTTTTCCCATTTGTATGCATGGGTTATTCTGGATGAGAAATCTTGGCAATGAGAACACTTTGGTCCCTGACATGCATACACGAGTGCATCTTCTGTGCCAAGTTCCTACAGCGAAACATTTTGTTACGCAAGTCAGACTGACTGGAATCAGTAGCAGCATATGGTAAGGTCCTCCCGGGGTGCAGCAACTAGCTGTTAGGCAGGACGCTCTTTTGATGCAATTGGGCTGCGCTTGTGTTAAATTGTTTGTGTTAACCGAGGAGGTCTGCAACAGGAGGGAGTGGAAAACTTGCTGAGATAATCCCAGGTCAAGGAGCATTGCTCACGAGGTGGTAGCCAAACTACAGGGATGGGCAGGTAATATGCAATGTTGTTCCATTGAACAATCTGATTTGTTTAGTTTAATTTAGTTTAACTTATTATTATCACATGTACAGAGATGCAGCTTGTTCTGAATGCTATCCAGTCAAGTCATACTCTACCGCCATAAAAAGCATTTCAATGGGATGCACCACAGTACGATTTGGGAACAGCTTCATCCAAGACCATAAGAAATGGCAGAGTTGTGGATGCAGCCCAGACCATCACACAAATTTACTTTCCTTCTGTTTACACTATTTAATCCCCCCACGCTGCCTCGGCAATGCCACCAGCACAATCAGATATGGGTCTCAACCTGGTCACTCCCTCTTCTCCCTTCTCCCATCCGGCAACAGGTACAGAGGTGTGAAAACGCACATCTCCAGATTCAGGATTTCCTCCCAGCTGTTATCAAGCAACAGAACCATCCCATCACCAACTAGAGGTCATGAGCTACCATCTACCTTGAACTATCTTTAATCGAACTTTACTGGAATTAATCTTGCACTGAACATTATTCCCTTTATCATGTATCTGTACACTGTGGGTGGTTCGATTGTAATCATGTATTGTCTTTTTGCTAACTGGTTAGCATACAACTAAGGCTTTTTATCTCAGTACATGTGACAATAAACTAAACTAAACATGCATGTAACTTTAGACTTTGGAGGTATAGCATGAAAACAGACCCTTTGGCCTACCAAGTCCACGCCAACCAGCGATCCCCATACACTAACATTATCCTACACACTAGGGACAATTTACAATTTTGCAGAAGCCAATTAACCTACAAACCTCTATGTCTTTGAAGTGTGGGAGGAAACCAGTGTACTCGGAGAAAACGCATGTGGCCACGGGGAGAACATACAAGCTCTCTACAGACAGCAAACATAATCAGGATCGAACCTAGGTCTCTGGCGTTGTAAGGCAGCAACTCTACCATTGCGCCATTGTTCTAAACACCATCAGGATAGGTACATGGATAGGAAAGATTTGGAGGGATATAGGCCATAGGCGGGCAGGTGGGACTAGAATAGATGGGGCATGTTGGTCGACTTGTCCAAGTTATGCTGAAGGGCATGTTTCCATGCTCAATGACTCAATAACTCTACACATGAAGGAGTGAAATGATTGTAACTGCACCCTCCTCTGGGAAAGCACGCACATGTAATGGTACCATCTTGCAACGTTGAAGTTTAGGTTTAGTTTAGGTTTAGGTTTATTATTATTGTCATGTGTACCACGATGCAGTGAAAAGCCTTGTACCCATATCCTTTAGAATTAAGAGATACAGCGATGAAACAGGTCCATCAGCCCACCTAGTCCACGCTAACCAGTGAGCACCCATACACTAGTTCTATCCTACACGCTAGGGACAATTAAAATATTTACAAAAAACAATTAACCTATAAACATACATGTCTTTGGAATGTGAGAAGAAACCGGAGCACCCGGAGAAAGTTCATGCAACCACAGGGAGGAAGTACAAATACCATACAGACAGCACCCGTTGTCAGGATCGAACCGAGGTCTCTGGCACTGCATACCACTGCACCACTGTGCCACACCTTTTTTCGTGAAACAGGCACAAATTACATATTTGACCAGAAAAATACATTTCCTATTGTTTTCAGCACTAGTCACCCATCTCTGCTATTTGTCTTGTTCAAAACACAAAGAACTGGTGGGAACTCAATGGGTCAGGCAGCATCTGTGAAAGGAATGGAGAGATGACATATTAGGTTGGGACTCTGTTTCAATCTTATTGCTGCATTATTAAAAAATCTGTGACCTAAAATAGTTTTATTTTTAAATCTCTCCACAAATGCTGCCTGACCCAGTGAGAGTTTCCAGGATTTTCTGTTAGTTTTTTTAACCTCAGGTTTGCAGCATCTGCAGATGTTTTTTTTACTTTCATGTAAGGCTAGATGAAGGGCTATATTACTGCTCCATTATACTTTAACTAGTCCAAAGACAAGGTTAACAAGAGCTGAATCTTGCTTCTAAAACTGGCTACATTTAGCTTTTTTAATTGTTTTTGTTTTAGATTAATTTTTTGGAAACAAGCCCTTCGGCCCACTGGGTCCATGCTGACTATTGATCACCCATACGGCCATTCCAACCCACACACAAGGGACATTTTACAGAAGCCAATTACGCATCTTGACTCACGTGTACTGAGGTACAGTGAATAGCCTTTGTTGCGTGCTACCCATAAACACAATACATGATTATAATTGGACCATCCACAGTGTACAGATAGATACATGATCAAGGGAATAACATGAATAATATTTAGTGCAAGATAAAGTCCAGTAAAGTCCGATCAGAAATTGTTCGAGGGTCTCTAGTGAGGTAGGTAGTAGTTCAGGACTTCTCTCTCATTATTGATAGGATGGTTCAGTTGCCTGATAACAGCTGGGAAAATGTCCCTGAATCTGAAGGTATGCGTTTTCACACTTCTATGCCTTTTGTCTGATGGGAGAGGGGAGGAGGGAGTGGCCATGGTGCTTTGGAACATGGGCGGAAACCGGAGCATCCGGAGGAAACCCACGCGGTCATAGGGATAATGTAGAAACTCCGTACATGCAGCACCCTTAGTCAGGATCGAACGCAGGTCTCTGGCGCTGTGAGGCAGCAACTCTGCCGCCGTGCCACAGTGCCGCCCAATCTTTTGTGTTTACAACAATATAAAACCTGACAGAAACAGATCGCTCAGTTATTCGCACCATAGTCATGCTTTTGGCCAGTGCACATCTGTTCAGAACTTTGGTTGCCTAGAAGTCACTTTAAAGACGATATTTAAATTTGTTGCAAATTGGTGCAATGCTAATGGACATAAAATACAATAATAGGCCTCGGGCACAAAGTGGGACAATTACTGGTCCATTAACCTTAAATGTTAATTGTGTGTTTGCAATTTTTATTGTCCCCTCAAGCTGATTAGCAGGAGCTATTTGCGTCAAGTTACTTCTTTATAGCCAGTTACTACAGACCCTGGGCACTAGGGTTCCAGCAAAAAGTCAAGCAATGCAAAACTTGGCATATTATCAGAGGTCATACTTATACTAACTAGGAGCAACATAATGTGGAGAAATAAGGAACTGCAGATGCTGGAATCTTGAGCGAAACAGGTCATTTCTACCCAGCTGTTATCAGGCAATTTATCATGACTCTATTTATACCTCACGCTGCCTTGGCAAGGCCACCAACATAATGAAGGATGAGTCTCACCTCGGTCACTCCTTCTTCTCCCCTCTCCCATCAGGCAAGAGGTACAGAAGTGTGAAACACCTCCGGATTCAGGGACAGTTTCTTCCCAGCGGTTATTGGGTGACTAAAACATCCTATTCATAAGTAAAGAACAGTCCTGAGCTACTATCTACCTCATTGGAGACCCTTGGACTAACTTTAATCAGACTTTACTAAACTTTAACTTGCATTAAACGTTATTTTTTTCACTGTATTTTTGTCCTGAAGCTTTCAACCACCTTTACTTCGGCACCATCAATGTATAATTCAATGATTCAAGATTTCAATGTAACTTTATTGTCACATGTATCTAGGATTCAGTGTTTTGCATACAATCCTGTAAAATCATACAGCAGACCTCACCTGGGCAATACACAAGAGTCACTAGGTTTCTGCCGCAGACAATGTTACAGAACAAATATGAATGGGTTATTGATGGTTGGTGTGGACTCGATGGACTGAAGTGCCTGTTACCATACCATATCTCTAAACTAAGCTTAATCTGAGAACATGACTTTCTGTCCCGTTTCTGCCACACACGCCAATTTTGAGGATTTTTACTGACCTTACAAAACCACCTTTTGAATTACTCTGTTATAATGGACAATTGGTAATAACGGACACCATTCACCCCTTATGGTATGTTATAACAAGGATTTACTCTATAAAGCATTGTACATTCACTCAATACAGGTCTGCCACTGATTTTATGGCAGCTGGTGGTTCGAACCCTCCTTTAATCTGGACAAAATCTCCGCCCAGAGTCTCCCCCACAAATGTGGCGACGAAGTCAGGTGAGGCAGTTGATTTAGATTTCATCAGGACTTCCGCGGCCGATCGCCGGGTCGAATTTGTCACCTGCAGCAGGGGCTCTGGAACTCCGGCCCAGCCGGAGCTGGCAGACACGGTCCCACAGCTGACTTCTGTGGCCGACTTTGCGGGTCGGTATCTTGGCCCCCAACGCCACTAGTCCGGCAAAACGGAAAATCCAGAAAGGCTCTGGAACCAAGGGTGCCGGAAAATTACTGGTGGACCTGCATAATACACTCCTTTAAAAATGTAATTGTCCTTTTAGAGCACAACAGTGATAATAACCTTATCCTCATTTTCACAATATTGAAATCAAACTCGTACTATTTCTCTGTTATAATTAAGTTTTTGAAATGCAAGCTCCTTATCTCTTCCTTTGCCGTTGAAAGACAGAAGACGATAAATGTTTGTTCAAACGTGCAGAGGAAGCAAAACTGAATAATTGAAGCTTAACCTCAAGGGAGTTGCAAATTATAATGTTGTTATTAGACCAGCAAATCTAATCTATCTGTTCGAAAATCTAATACATAGGGAATTCAAATACTTTTGTGGCTCTTGCAATATTCAAGGTTAGACTAACAGTAGCTTGAATGGCTCCAAGCTATTTACTTATTGGTCAGCAAATGCTTGGCTTATGCTTGTCTTGTGTACGTATTGTTTAGTCCACCTTGTGGTGCCTTCTGTGGTGGCGGATCAACTTATTTCTTGAACGTCTACTGGTGTACAGGAGAGGGCGTATTGACTGGTTGCATCACGGCCTAGTTTGGCAACTCGAACAACCAGGAACGAAGAAGGTTGCAAAAAAATGGTGGACATTGCCCAGTCCATCACGGGTACTGATTGAAGGGATCTACAAGAGTCGTCGCCTCAAAAAGACAGCCAGCATCATCAAAGACCCACACCACCCTGGCCACGCTCTCATGTCACCTACCATCGGGAAGGAGGTACAGGTGACTGAAAACGAATGCCCATGTTCATGAGCAGCTTCTTCGCTACAACCATTAGGCTATTAAACACTGCAACTTCCAAGTAAGCTTTGAACTACATAGACTTGGGGGTTCCTCCCACATTTCAAAGATGTGCAGGTTTGTAGGTTAATTGGCTTCCCTTAAACAATTGTCCCTACTGTTTCGTTTAGTGCTAGTGTACAGGTGATCGCTGCTCGGCGCGGACTCGGTGGGCCGAATAACTTGTTTCCATGCTGTGACTCTAAACTAAACTAAACTAAAGAGTGTTTGAGGAAACCGGAGCACCCAGAGAAAACCCACGTGGTCACAGGGAGAACGTACAAACTCCCTACAGACAGCACCTGTAGTCAGGATCAAATCTTGGTCACTGGCGCTGTAATGGACCTGTCCCACTTAGGCGACTTTTTAGAGGACTACAGGAGACTATGCGGTCGCCACATGTTCGCGCATGTTTGCCGGAGAGTCGCCTTCATGGTCGTGAGTAGTTTCCGCATTCTCGGAACTAGTCGCGGCTTCATTCTGGTCGGCGCTAATTTTTCAACATGGATAGTAGCGAAAATCCTTGTGCCATAGGTGCAGTGGTAGTGGGTCGCCAGGAGGTCGTAGGTTGTCGCTGGTGCTGACCGGTGAATTTCATTGGCTCATTGGAGAAAAAAAACATAAACAGAAGTTTTCAGAACCAAGGTAACCGATCGGTAATGTTAATGTCCGCCGAGCTTCACAGCCATGTATCTCTGGCTTCTTAAAAGTTGTCTCCACTCCTTCTCCCCTCCTTCTCCCCCCCTTCTCCCCCCCCCATCTCGCCCCCTCTTTTAAAGGACTTAAGTGACCTTTCCCGTACACTTTGCTTTCACCTTCTTAATTACAGCGCCAACCTTTGTGTTCATCGCGGTGTGTGTCTGTATCACTGACTGCGATAGATCCCCTCAATGGTAGGGAGGTCAGAGCCAATGATGGGCAATGTTTACAACTTTTTGCAGCTGGTTGGTGAAGGAAGCGATGTGTGTGTGTGAGTTCCACTCCGGCAGTCGCCGTTCCAGTCGCCTGAAAAATCGCCTAAGTGGGACAGGCCCATAAGGCAGCAACTCCACCACTGCACCACTGTGCCACATAAAATGCCAAGTTTGCCATGTATGGGACCTAAGCTCAAGAGAGCATGTCCAACAGAATGTCGTCATCTTAATCCTGATTTCCTTTAACCCCAACTTTCTCCTCCTCCCTGTCCCCTTCCACCCATATCCCCTCTGGTCTAATACATCACTGTGTGATGTGCTACACAGATGTGGCGGCACGGTGGTGGTTCAGATGCTCCAATCCTGAGCTGAAAAACACAGTGCTGGAGGAACTCAGCAGGTCAGGCAGCATCTGAGGTGGGGACGTACAGGCAATGTTTTGGGTCGGGATCTTTCTTCTGACTCAAGTAATACACTCATGAACCACCCATGCACTCTCGCTGACTCTCATACTCTCTCACTATTTCTCTCTGATACTCTCTCCTCTCTTTTCCCCATTTTTTTCTCTCCCTCTGTCATACAATCTCTCCATCCCTCCCCCTCTCTCCCCCTCTCTCTCTTTCTCTTTCTCTCTCTTTCCATCTCCTTTTTACTCTCCTCTCTGTCGCTCCACCCCTCTCTCCCTCTTTCTCTCTCTCTCTCTCTCTCTCTATCCCTCTCTCTCACTGATATTTTCTCCTTCCCTTTTAGTCTCTCTCCCTCCCTATTTTTTTCTCCCTTACAATCTCTCCCACTCTCTATCTATCTCTATCTCTCTCTCTCTCTCTCTCTCTCTCTCTATCTCTCTCTCTCTATCTCTCTCTCTCTCTCTCTATCTATCTATCTATCTATCTATCTTATCCTATCTATTTCCCCTCCCTCCTCCTATCTATCTCCTTATCTATCTATCTATCTATCTATCTATCCTATCCTCTCTCTCTCTCCCCCTCTCTCCCTCTCTCACAGAACTACATCCAACAGACGGTCCAGATTCCTCATCTGCGTTGTTGTTGCATTCATTGATTGACAAATTATTGCTGTTGCTGTGTTTTTTTTCTCTCTCCATAGATACACAGAAGAATATCTTTGTAAACAGAGACACTCTGTGGCAGAAACACTGTCAAATTCTAGACCAGAATTGGTTACTTGTGCCGATGTGTTTGTATTTTCTGTTAATTGGCGACTGATAGCTCCAACGGGTTAGGAACAATTACAGCTTTTATCTGGTTACATCAAAGTGCTGATCCCAGGAGGAAGCTTTGTGTCGCTGCTTTTTGGACTGTATCTTCCAAACTGCTCCAAACAACATATCTTTAATTGGGAAAGTGCGGCTCTCTCTATGCCATGACGTGTGAAATGGTTCGCTTAAAAGCAGCCTGGAATTATAGGTCAGTGTCTGATTCTTATTCTCTTTCCACAGCATAGAAGGCAGCCCTTCAGCCCATCAAGGCCATGCTAACTTTCAAAGAAATGCCATCAATCCCATTTCTTGTCAGTTATTCATCCATACATACGCACTCCTGGTTCTACCACCACCCACTACAAGACTCAATTTACAGTGTACTTGTTTTGTGAATTTACAGAGAGTTAATTTTGGTGTATAAAATCATGGGAAGAGATAGGGTGAATGCACAGTTTGCTTTTTTACCCATAAGAGAACCAAGGAACCAAAGGACACATGTTTAAGGTGAGAGGTCAAAGTTTAGTTTTGTTTAGATTTTTTAGTTTAGTTTACTTTAGTTTAGTTTAGTTTAAGTTAGAGATACGGCGTGGAAACAGGCCTTTTGGCCACCGAGTCAACGCCGACCAGCGATCGATCCCCGTACACTAGCACTATCCTACACACCAGGTAAAATTTGCAATCTTTACCGAAGCCAATTAAGCTCCAAGCCCTTACGTCTTTGGAATGCGAGAGGAATCCGGAGCACCCAGAGGAAACCCACATGGTCACAGGGCGAAAGTGCAAACTCCACACAGACATCACCTGAGGTCATGATTTTACCCATAATCTGGCACTATGAGGCAGCAAATTTAACCAGCATGCTCCTGTGCTGCCCCATCTACTAGAGAGACATCTAGTTCAAGTTCAATTAGAGGAGCTCGCTAAATATTGGTCCTTAAAATGATGTATAGAATGTTCACCTAAATAAAAAGAATAGGACATTGTGAGCTGAAGGGCCTGTTCCCGTGCTGTTCTATGTTCTTCCACATTGTTATTTCCCTCGCACTGATAACTTTTACACAGAACACCCTTGTTGGGGTACAGTAGTCTAATGGTCGAGTGACCTCCCAATTATTCAATGGTCTCTGTTACGTATCGAGTGAGAAAAAGTTTGCAAGGCACAAATGCAACTGGGGAATTTAATTAAAAGTGAATCTGAAATTAAAGCTTAGAAATGATAACTGTCGTAACATCTCAACTGGACATCTTCTAATATCTGCAGGGACAGAAGCCTTTTATCTTTCTTTAATTGGTTTTATGTGTGAGTGTTTTTAATGGGTGTATATTAGTTTAGTTTAGAGATACAATGCGGAAACAGGCCCTTCGGTCCACCAAGTCCATGCCGACACACGCACACCATCCTACACACACCAGGGTCAATTTACAATTTTACCAAGCCAATTAATCTACACAAATGTATGCCTTTGGAGTGTGGGAGGAATCCGGAACAGCCGGAGAAAATGCATGCAGATCACGGGGAGAATGTATAAACTCCGTACTGACAACACCCGTAGTCAGGATTGAACCTGAGTCTCTGGCACTGTAAGGCAACAACTCTAACACTGTGCTGCCCACAATTTTGTTTAGTAATTTGCACTTTAGTGGGATGACAGATGGCGCAATGGGCTAAGTGTTCGGCTGGCGACCGGAAGGTAGCCGGTTCGAATCCCGCTTGGAGTGCATACTTAGCGGTAGGCGGCGCGACTCTGGTCAGCAGCGGCCTCTGCAGCCTGTCCGCGTTTTTATTATTTTTTGTCTATGTTTATATGTAGTTTTTGTTATTTTATGTTGGGGTGTGTGTGTGGGGGGGTGGGGGTGGGGGTGGGGGGGGGGAGGGAGGGGGAAACTTTTAAAATCTCTCCCTGCACTGGAGACCCGACCTTTTCTCGTCGGGTCTCAGTTATCGTTGGGGCTGCAACGAGGAGCGGCCTCCAACAGAAGAAGCCGGGGACTTTGGTGCCGACTCACCTCACCGTCGCGGAGCTGGCCGAGACCGGAGTGGGTGGAGCGGTGGAGGAGCGCTGCCGCTGCTGCTGCCGCTGCTGCTGCTGATGCGGAGGCTGCTACTGCGGGTCTGCGGACGGCGGCACCGGGAGCCCGCGGATCCCTGGAGGGAGACCGCTTTTCAGGGCTCCTGCAATGGCGACTTCTCCCGCCCAAGTTGTGGGGTCGAAGAGCTCCTGGAGCGGGGCCTACATCACTGCCCCGCGCGGCTTGGAATGGCCGCGGGACTCTGCGAGCGTACGCCGGGATCTCTAACACCAAGACCCGGTGTGTGACCTCGCACCACCCGGCGTGGCTTTAATGGCCGCGGGACAATCGCCATCGCCAGCCGGGGGCTTTGACTTTGACTCTGACATCGGGGGGGGGGGAGAGGGCAGTGGAGAGATAAGTTTTTTTTTTTGGCCTTCCATCACAGCGATGTGATGGATGTTTATGTAAATTGTAAATTATGTTGTGTCTGGGGTCTATTTGTGTGTAATGTATGGCTGCAGAAACGGCATTTCATTTGGACCTCCAGGGGTCCAAATGACAATTAAATAGACTATTGACTATTGACTACTGTTGTTTTGTCCTTGGGGCAAGACACTTCACCCACCTTTGCCTGCGTGTAAAATGTAATGTAATTATGTGAAGCACTTTGGGCTCAATGCAAGTTGACTAAAAATGTGCTATATAAATAAGATTATTATTATTATTATTAGCTACGATAATCCAAAGACAAAATGATGCAGTTGCTGGAAACTTTCAATACATTCTGTTCAATACTGTTTCTGTTTAATACACAGAGGGTCAGGTAGCAACTGTGGAGAGGATTGTTTTAAATGTGTTTTGGACAACGTTTAACTGGCTGGCAGGAGTATGAAGGAGAACGGTGTAGAGAAAACAATTCTGGAAACATGCAAATCACTATGGTTGCTTTAAATCAGAAATAGAAGCAAAGTTTACACAAAACACTTAGCATGTCAGGCAGCATCGGTGGAGACAGAAACCTTTTCATCTGAAGAAGGGTTCTGACCCAAAAGAAGGCAATTAACCTACAAACCGGCATGTCTTTAGAATGTGCAGCATCCGGAGGAAACACATACTGTCACAGAGAGAAAGTACATACTCCATACAGACAGCATCTGTAGTCAGGAACAACCCAGGTCTCTGGCGCTGTAAGGCAGCAACTCGACTGTTGCGTCACTGTCCTGTTCTACACCACCCCACTGTGAGTCTATGGATCTAATGCACTCAAATGCTGAGAACTACCTATATATTCTGTCCTCCCCTTTGGTCTTCCTATTGCACTTGAATTTGACTTGATTGTATGTATTATTGGTATAGCTTCTCTATTTGGATAACTTTTCACTGTACCTTGATACACATGATAGTAATAAACCAAAACCAAAACCTAATCTTGTAAACCTCTCCTCCATTTCGGGATCTCTCCGTCTCCATCTCAGGAGATGTCATTTATAGTCATTCACTATAAACTCACTGAACCCACTACAGCCCACCTTGACAACATTCCTCCCATCCAATCCCTTGTAAAGACACCATCCCCTTTCCCTCAGTATCTCCGTCTCTGCCGCATCTCTTCTCAAGATGCTCCTGATGTATGTCCTCGAGCCGAAGTGTCAACTATGCACAGATGTTGAGCAGTTATACAGCTGTTTATGCTTCAGGTTACAGCATCTGCAGTCTCTTGTGTTTCCTCTTGTGTAACAATAAGGATTGGGCCACTATTATTAACCTTGCCAGCTTACAAACTCAGAAACATACAAATTAGAAACAGGTCCCACTATATCCACCCTGACCTTCATCTACCCATTCATTATCATTCCATAGGGTACAGTTCCTTCCCAGCTATTAACGAAAGTACTGGACCACCAGTTGCCGGAAATCGGGATTGATTTTGGTTGTGCAAAATTTCATGTGAATTTAGAGCAGTCCTCCCAAGCAACCTCTCACGGAACCATCGAATTATAGAGGATTTGCAATGCAAAGGGAGTTTTTTTCTGTCAGTTAGAAAGTAATTACCCAGGCTAATCTCACATGGACCCTGGAATTAACCTAGTGTTGTTGAAAACGGTTGATAGAGATGGTCATGTTTGCTAAGCCTATGCTCTGTGAAAGAATATATTTAATTTAAAACGTTACTATTTTATTGAAGCATGAGCAAGCATCCCAATAGAGTTCCTTTGCAATAATTTGCATGCAAAATTAACTAGGATGGCAGTGCAGTGGCACAGCTGGTAAAGCTGCTTCCTCACAGCGCCAGAGACCCAGGTTCGATCCTGACAGTGGAGTTTGTGCATTCCCCCTGTGACTGCATGCATTTCCTTTGGGTGCTCCAAAAGCGCGTCACAGATCAAACACTGTACCTATCCCACCGCGGGTTCGATCCTCGCGTCTGCCTGTTCAAGCCCTCTAGGCCTTGCTCAGACAGAGGCACTGCAGAGGTTCACATAATCCCGAGTGCTCTTCCAGAAGATCGACGCTGAGCCTCGTGATCGCAGACTGTTATATGTTCTGGGACCTCGAGGGGCCAAACCACATGGGGGTGGTCTCTCAATAACCCAATTACGGATATCGATTAACCCCATACATAACTGGCATTCCCCTAACCCAATGATACAACAGTTCAATACATTGTATTAAAAACAGACTTTGAGAGCAAATCAACTTGGAAAAATTTACCCTGATTTACAGAAAACCCAGATAAGGCTCAACACCTCATCCAATCAGCACTTGGCAAAGTCAAGCTACAACATTATTTACAACTATTTACAAGGTATATGTTTGGTTTGCAGCCATCCAATCCATTCTATGAATTTTGCACCAGATTGACAGGGTTTGCAGATCTTCCCATTCTTTGCTTGCAAATTTTATCTAAGGTCCAGGCACTCTGGCACCACTCTGCAACTTGTCCCAGCTCTGCAGAGAGTAATTCCAATTTGACCAAATCTCCCAGCAACCTTGAAACTTAATCCCATTTTGAAGTCCTAGCTGCTCCAATTTAGCCTGAATTAACACGGGTGATTGCTGGTTGGCGCTGACTCGGTGGACAATAGGGCCTGATTCCATGCTGAATCTCTAGAGTCTAGCGTAAAGTCTAAAGCTTTAGAGACCGGGTGCTGTTTGTATGAAGTTTGTACGTTCTCCCTGTGATTGCGCACATTTCCTCTGGGTGCTCCGGTTTCCTCCCACATCCCAAACACATACGGGATGTATGTTCATTGACATCTGTAAAATTGCCCCTATTGTCAACATGTGATCAATAATTGACTACCTCACTCTCTCTCTCTCTGTTTGGACATTTGGACAGGTTCATGGGGAGGAAAGGTTCAGATGGGTCAGTAGTATTGGCCACTGTAAAATTCTCCTATTGTTTAGGGAGTGGACGAGAAAGTGGGATATCATAGAACTAGTGTGAAGGGATGATCAATGGTCGGCATAGACTTCGTGGGCCGAATGGCCTATTTCCATGCTGTATCTCTAAATTGTAAACTAAACTTTCAGCTGCCTATCTCTTTTTCACCACTCACTCACTCTATTATAGTTCATAATTTCATAAGTTATAGGAGCAGAATGTTATCATTCAGTTCATCAAGTCTATTCCGCTATTCAACCATTAATCTATCTCTCCCTCCTAACCCCATTCTACTGACTTCACCCCATAACCCCTGACACATTCACTAATCAAGAATCTGTAAATCTCCATCTTAAAAATATCAATTGACTTGGTCAGTGGCAACGAATTCCAACGAATTCCAATGAATTCCATCACCTGCTGATTTAAGAAATTTCTCCTCATCTCCTGTCTACAGCTACGCCCTATTTATTCTGAGCCTATGGCCTAAATTCCTGGACTCTCCCACTCGTGGAAACATCCTCTCCACATTCACTCTGTCCATTATGGTGCTACATCCCCTCCACAGACAGGTCTCACTGAAAGGTTGACCATCCTTGTGCCTCCACTGTTGCTTTTTGATCCTTTGACTTCCTCCAGAAGTTTGTTTTTTATCGCTGACAGAAATGTCCGCAGTCACTTTGTCTGTGCCAAGATTCCACGTACGGCAATGCGATTGGGAACAGGAAATCGGTATTGTGAAGTTGATTGAAGGGTACACATTAGGCAAGATACCAAGTGCAGATCAATTCTGAAGGTGTTAATTGATTCAATATCCTTGTGTGTAGTGAATTACAAAAAGAAAGAGTTTTTCCTCACAACCCTTTCACATCTTTTTCCCAGAATCTATATCTAAGTCCCCTGATCTCTGAAACATTTGTTCACGGAACAACTATTCTATAACAACATGGAAAAGAACAAAAAATGAAGCAAAGAGCGGGAGTAACTCAACGAGTCAGGTAGCAACCATGGAAAACATGGATAGGTGACTTTTCAGGTTGGAACCCTTCTTCAGGTCTGAAGCGTCATCTATCCAAGTTCTCCAGGGATGCTGCTTGACCTGCTGAGTTAAACAAAGAAACATAGAAAATAGTAACAGGAGTAGGCCATTCGACCCTTTGAACCAGCACCGCCATTCAAAATGATCATGGCTGATCATCCAAAATCATTCCCCCGTTCCTGCTTTCTCCCCTTATCACTTGATTCCGTTAGTCCTAAGTGCAATGTCTATCTCTCTCTTAAAAACATCCAGTGAATTGGCCTCCACTGCCTTCCGTGGCAGAGAATTCCACAGATTCACAACTCTCTGGGTGAAAAATAATGTCCTAATCTCAGTCCTAAATACCCCTATTCATCATCTGGTTCTGGACTCCCCCAACATCGGGAACATTTTTCCTGCATCTAGCCTGTCCAATCCCTTAAAAATGTTATGTTATTATAGGATCACCTCGCATCCTTCTAAATTCCAGTGATTTCTAGTATTGTCAAGACCAGCTCTTACCTACCAGTAAATTATCCATATTGCTCAACTCTCTGCACATCCATATGCCTATTTAAAAACCTCTTAAATGCCACTCAATTCTTCCTCAACCATCACCCCTGGCTGTGCGTTCCAGGCACTCACCACCGTCTGTGAAAAAAAGTTGTCCCGCACATCTCTTTTAAACGTTGCCCCTCCGACTTTAAAGCTATGCCCTGTAATGTTTAAATTTTCCATCCTGAGAAAAAGGGTTCTCACTGTCGAAACTATCTATGCCTCTCATAATTTTATATACATCTATCAGGTCTTGCCGCAATCACTGAAGTTCCAGAGAAAACAATCCATGAGCCCAAGTTCTCCCTATTGCAAATACCCTCTAGTCCTGGCATAATTCTGGTAAAATCATTCTGGTTTTCAAGAGAGAGTTAGATTTAGGTCTGAGGGCTAAAGGAATCAAGGGATATGGGGAAGAATCAGGAACCATTAAAAACTGTCGATTTTAGATGATGAGCCATGATCATATTGAATGGCGATGCTGACTCGAGAGGCCGAATGGCCTACACCTGCACCTATTTTTCAATATTTCTACAGTAAAAAAACAACAAAAGTTGTAGGAATAAAAGTGTTTAAGCATTCGCAAAAGAAGGTATTCTCGTGGACAACATCCAAGCTCAAAGTACATTGAGTTTTTATATTTTTTAAACACAAAGACAACAATATATGATTAACTATAGTTTCAATGGCTATAATTACCTACTTAGCTTTAACATTTTAAGTGTAGACAGGTAATTAGCTTAATTAGGTTTAGAAATACAGGGTGGAAACAGGCCCTTGAACCCACCAAGTCCACTCCGACCACACTAGTTCACACTAGTTCCAAGTTATCTAACTTTCTCATCCACTCCCTACACACCAGGCCGCAGAGACCAGTAAACCTGGGAATCAACATGTTTTAGGGTTGCAGGAGGAAATCAGAGCACACATGGTAAGATGGAGAACGTGCTAACTCCACACAGACAGCATCCGAGGTCAATTCTGAACTGATAATCCATCAGAAAAAGACACAAAGTGCTGGAGTAACTTAGTGGATCAGGGAACATCCCTGGAGAACATGGACAGGTGACGCTAATTGATGGGACCCTTCTTCAGACTGATTGCAGAGGAGTGGGGGGGATAGAATGCGGGAAGCGAGGAGGGACTGGACAAAATGTGGCAGGTAATAGGTGAACAGGTGAGGGGGGATTGATAGGCAGAAGGTTAAGCAAAGGCTGGAGGTGAATAAAAGATGTGAAACAACAGTATTGAAGTAATAAATTCTGTAGCCAGAGGAAAGAATGTGGCTAGAGTGGGAGGGGGAGGGGAGAAATAGGTCCAAATTCAGATGGGACACAGGGGGGTGGGATGGGGGTAAAACAAAGGGTGGGAGATAGGGAGAGGGATGGATTGTTAGAGGTTACCTAAAATTGGAGAATTCAATGTTCATACCATTGGGTTGTAAGATACCCAAACAGAATATGATGTGCTCTTCTTCCAATTTGAGCATGCCCTCACTCTGACAGTAGAGGACGCCCACATCAGAAAGGTCAGTGTGGGAAGGGAAGTTAAAATGATTCCCAACCGGAAGAGTCCAGTAGACCTTCACGGACCAAGTGCAAGTGATTAGCAAAATGATCATAAATTCGATACTGAGACTCCATTGTCCTGGACTGAAAATCTATAATTGTGAGTTCAAATCCTACCGCAATAACTCATGAATTTAAATTCAGATAGGGTGGCACAGTGGCACAGTGGTAGAGTTGCTGCCTTACTGTGCCTGAGAACCGGGTTCGATCCTAACTACAAGTGCTATGTTTTCTCTGTGACTGTCTGGGTGTTCTCCAGGTGTTCAACGTTGCAAAGATGTGCAGGTTTGTAGGTTAATTGGCCTCTCTAAATAGTTCCTAGTTTGTAGGATAGAACTAGTGTACAAGTGATGGTTAGTCAGTGCGGACTAGGTGGGCTGAAGGACCTGATTCCATGCTGTATCTCTATACTAAACTAAACTAAAGTTAGAATTTGGAAAATAATACCAACTAGTCTTAGTAATGGTGACTAGCTAAATCATAGGATTATTGTAATAGTAAAAACAAAGTATTAATTATTGTTCAATCTGATGAAAACTATTTGCCATGCTTTCTTGCTCTGATCTATAAATGGATTTATTCTTAAATGTTCTATGAAATGTAAAATCACTTTGGTGTAGGTGACATCCACCACCGGCTCAAAGGCATTTAGCAATGACAATAAATTCCAGATTTGCAAAAAAAAGAAAAATAATACGTTAAAATGCCTTTCCAGTAAATGTAAATCCACAACTTGTAAATGTATTAAAGACAACATGTCGAACCAAAAGATAGACCTAAAGTGCTGGAGAAACTCCGTGGGTCAGGCAGCATCTCTGGAGAACATTTTGGGTCAAGATCCTACTTCAGACTGATTGTAGAAGAAGGCTGGAAAAAGATGAGAGGCAAGACAATGCGTGGCAGGTTATAGGTCGACACAGACAAGGTTGACAGGGAGATGGTTGGAACAAATGCCAGAGATAAGAACAGTAGGTGTATGACAGGTTTGTAAGTTCTCCCTGTGATCACGTGAGTTTTCTCTGGGTGCTCCAGTTTTCTCCCACAGTCCAAAGCCGCAAAGTCTTGCAGGTTAATTGACTTCAGTAAAAATTGTCCCTAGTGTGTAGGATAGAACTAGTGCGCCGGTGATGGTTGGTTGGACCAGACTCGGTGGGCTGTAGGGCCTGTTTCCACTATGTGTCTCTAAACCATTACTAAACTCTAAGCAGTTTGCTTGTAAACCTTCATCCTGCTACCGGAGAATGCAACAGAGAATCAAAAACCAAACAGATGCAGAATATCAGAAATTGAATCAGAAAATGGTTAAAGCATTCAACAGATCAGGCAGTGCAAAATAAAACAGTTAACATTTAAGGTCAGTGTCCCTGTCAGAATTGGGAACCTGTACAACCTGTTTGATGATCACAATCAGTAGACTGCCTCCCTCTTGCCTTAATGGAATCTCCAGGTTTGTCATCTGTACGGAGGTGCAGTGAAACACTTTGTTTTGCATGCTATCTAAACAGATCAGATATGCCATACATAAATACTCTCGTCAAACTCAAGTATATCAGATAGAGCAAAGGGGAAGTTGATGAGTGCACAATACAGTTCTCAGCATTGTTGCTCATCAGTTCCATGGACAAGGTCCAATGATCACAATGGGGTATAGGTGAAATGGACATTAACCCAGCTTATGGAAGGACTGTTCATAACCCTGATACCAGAGGGGAAGAAGCTGTTCCTGAGTCTGGTGGTGTGCGCTTTGAAGCTTCTGTGCCATTATGCTGGACGGAAGCAGGAAGAAGGAATGACCAGGGTGGGACAGGGACAACTCTTTGATCATGTTGACTACTTTCCCAAGGGAGCATGAGGTGTAGATGGAGTTATTAGTGGGAAGTCTGGTCTGTGTGATGGACTGGGCTACATCTACAACTCTGTAATTGTGTTCAGTTTATTATTGTCACATGTACCAAGGTACAGTGAAAAACCTTTGTTCGTGTTCTATCCAATCATAGAAAATGCTATACATAAATACCAACATATTGTCCACAGTGCACAGATGAAGGATAAACGGTTCGACATTAGGTACAAATAAAACACAAGCCCGCTAAAGTCCAATTAAAGATAGTTCGAAGGCCTCCAATGGGAGGTTAGGACTGCACTCGAGCTGATGAGAGGACGGTTCAGTTGCCTGATAACAGCTGGGATGAAACTGTTCCTGAATCTGGAGGTGTGCATTTTCACACTTCTGTACTCCCTGATGGGAGTGGGGAGACGAGGGAGTGACCGGAGTGAGATTGGTCCTTGGTTATGTTGGCGGCCTTGCCGAGGCAGTACTTTAAATCTCCTTCCGCTCACCCTAAGCTTATGGCTTCTTATTTTTAACAACATTTCGTTTTTTTCACATGTATAAAGTTGCTAATTGTTCCTGGATCAATCTGGGACTTTCAGACCCATCAGGAGTTCCAGCCCAATAAGAACAATCAACGCTAAAGTTTTCAAAGGCTGCCATTGTAGTCAAAACACAGGAACTCAGCGGGTCAGGCAGCATCTGTGGAGGGAATGGACTGAGAAAGTTCAGGTCGAGTGGCCGGGGTGCAACACATCCTTGATTATTCTGGTGGGCTTGTTGAGGCAGCGTGAGGTGTAGATGGATCAAAGGAAGGGAGGTTGCTTTGTGTGATGGTCAGGGCTAAGTCCATAACTCTGCAATTTCTCGCGTTCCTGGGTGCAGATCTTCCCAATCCATGCTGTGACGCATCCCGACATTCTATGGTTCATCTGTCGAGGTGTGTAGGCACAAAAGCCATGCTGAATTTCCTCTGTCTCCTTAGGAAGTAGAGGCATTGGCGTGATCTCCTGGCTGGCTCCTCAATATAAACAATTCATCGATCATTTAGTTTAGCTTAGTTTAGTTTAGTTCAGTTTAGTTTAGTTTAGTTTCGTTTCGTTTAGTTAAGAGATATAGTGCGGAAACAGACCCTTCGGCCCACTGAGTCCATGCCAACCAGCGATCCATAATGCTAACGCTATCCTACACACATTAGGGACAATTTATAATTTTACCAAAGCCAAACCTGTACATCTTTGGAGTGAGGGAGGAAACCGGAGCACCCGGAGAAAAGCCACAAAGGCCACGGGGAGAACGTACAAACTCCGTACAGACAGCACCCGTGGTCAGGATTAAACCTGGGCGTCTGGGGCTGTAAGGCAGCAACTCTACCGCTGCGTCACTGTGCCACCCCCCAGAAAATAATTTCTGCCTTAGAGACCCAGTTTCGATCCTGACCACGGGTGCTGTCTGCATGGAATTTGTACAGGTGCATTCCAAAGACATGTAGCTTAATTGACTTCTCTGCCGCAACCTTAGTGCTGCACTACTGTGTTGCCCCTAATTTAAGATTAGCTCTTCTCGGAATCCCAGGATCAAAACCATGTATAAAGTCACAGTTCCCTTTAGATGGCAAAAAATAAGTGATTTATATCTCAACGACTTGCAGCCTATTAAATGATTTATAATAGCCAACATGAACTCCAATATTAATCTGCTTGTTCCAACTGTTCCCTCATTACTGCTATCTTCATAGCCCCTGGCACTCCTATCACTAGACCTGACTGACTCAGGTATACATTGCCACAAGTAAAGGAATTATTTTTAATTTGCTTGCTCTGTAAGCAACTGATTAGTACAAATATTTCACTCCATACATGGGTCAGTAAATTGGCTGGAAGGAGGCAGAATGTTAGAATGAAATGAACACAACACGTCAATTCCTATAAATCACCAAATATTAACTATTTTAAGTTACGTTTTTTCCTCCATTATGACCTGACAATTTTCCCGCAGATTTTATTTCAGTACAATCAAGTATTATGGGTGACGCTTCTGGTTGGGACCCATCTTCAGGACTTCCCGACTTGAAATGTCATCCTTTTTTTCCAGAGATGCTGCCTGACCCCCTGAGCTATTCCAGCACTTTGTGCCTATCTTTGGTATAAACTAGCATCTGCAGTTCCTTTCTACACAATCACATATTATACTGTGTTTTTTCAATATGTTTAGGTTTGTTTAGTTTAGAGATACAGCATGGAAACAGGCTCTTTTACCCACTGGGCCCACGCTGCCCATCTTTACCTGTCCACACATTTGTTCTATGTTATCCCATTTTCGCATCCATTCCCTACACAGTAGCGGGCAATTTGCTGAGGCAAATTAACCAATAAACCCGGTTAGGATGTGGGAAGAAACTGAAGCACCAGGATACTTCAACCTAGTTACCTAGGTAGACATAAAATGCTGGAGTAACACAGCGAGACAGGCAGCATCTCTGGAGAGAAGGAATGGGTGACATTGCGAGTCGAGACCCTTCCTCAGACGGAAAGTCACGGGAAAGGGAAGCGAGAGATATAGTCGGTGATGTAGAGAGATATAGAACAAATGAATGAAAGATATGCACAAAAGGTACCTAGGTACATGTGACAAGTATAATTGAACAATTAAATTGTTGCTTCATAAAATGATTGCCAAGGACACATTCCTTTTTATATTTCAAAGCATTGTGTTCTCCGATACTGAGCTTCCTCAGTTTCTTGCTGTGAGAATTGCAAAGATTCATCAACCTCATTGAAAAACAAAATTCTACTGTTTCAGCCCTGAGCCTCTTACACTGAGATTGTGGTCCCTGGCTTTAGACTCCGCAATCAGTGGATATATTATCCCGGCATCTACCTTGACAGGTCCCTCAAAGTGACATTCTCAAGTTAAGATGTCAATACAACACCAACACACATTGTTTTGGGAAGATCAAAGCGACTCAGTAAATCTATAAGGAGATTAACTTTGAACATTACTCTGAAATTAAAACAGAAATTCCTGGAAAAACCTAACAAGGTCAGACAGCGTTTAGTTCAGTTTAGTTTTGTTTAGTTTAATTTAATTTACTTTAGGTTAGTTTAGTTTGGTTTGGTTTGGTTTAGTTTGATTTAGTTGAGAAGTACAGCATGGAAACAGGCCCTTCGGCCCACAGAGTCCATGCCGACCAACGATTACCCATAAACTAGTTCTATGTTATCCTGTTTTGCACCCGACACACTAAGGGCGATTTATAGAAGCTGATTAACCTACAAACCCGCACGTCTTTGGAATGTGGGAGAAACGCACATGGTCACAGTACAACACGCGGTACAAACTCCCCTTGTCACGATCAAACCCGGGTCTCTGACGCTGTGAGGTAATAACTCTACCTCTGCACTACGGTGCTGCCCCTAGACAATTTTTTGCTTAGTTTAGTTTACTTTAGTTTACTTTAGTTTGCTTTAGTTTAGTTTAGTTTAGAAATTCAGCAGGGAAACAGACATTCAGCACACAGAATTCACGCCAAACAACGATTACACACCCCACGTTAGTTCTATGGTATCCCGGTTTTGCATCCTACAAACTAGGATTTTCAGAAGACAAATAGAATAGAATAGAATAGAATAGAATAGAATAGAATAGAATAGAATAGAATAGAATAGAATAGAATAGAATAGAATACCTTTTATTGTCATTCAAACAGCTTGGTTTGAACAAAATTACATTTCTACAGTCTTAACATTAAAAAAAAAACAAGACCCACACTTAACACAAACATCCATTACAGTGAATCTCCAACACCTCCTCACTGTGATGGAAGGCAAAAGTCTTATCTCTTCTCTTTGTTTTTCTCCCGCGGTCCAGCAGTCCAACTGCAACGTCGAGGCGATTGGGGCTCCTGATATTAAAGCCCCCGATGGGTGATGGTAAGTCTCGCGGCCGTTTAAGCCACACCGGGCGATGTTAGTCCCCACTCCGAGTCCTTTAAACCCCGCCATTCCGGTGGGAGAAGTCGCCGTTGCGGGAGCTCCGAAAAGCGGTTCCCCACCAGGGACCTGCGAGCTCCCGATGTTCCTGTCGACCGGGCCTGCGGCCGGAGCATCCGAAGCTCGGAAGTCGGGTCGCAGTCACGTGCCACCACAGCTCCTCCCGTCCGAAGTTGGCGAGCCCCACGATTGCAGCTCCGCAGGCTCCGCGACTGGAGCCCTCAGGTTGGTTCTGGCTGGAGGCCGCCGCCACCTCCACGATGTTAGGCCCAACGACATCGAAAAGTCGGGTCCCCGAACGGGGAAGAGATTAAACGGTTTCCCCTACCCCCACCCCTACATATACACAGCTAAAAAAATAATAAAACTAGAATCAAACATACATTTAACAAGACAAAAAATTTAAAAAGACAGACGTACTGCAGTCGAGCTGCTGCCATTAGGCACCGCCACACCACACCACAATTAACCTACAAATTAACCTGTGTATGATAGAACAAGTATATGGGCAATTGTTGGTCAGCATGGACTCAGTGGGCCAAAGGACCTGTTTCCACGTTGTAACTCTAAAGTCAAGTAAAGTCTAAACTAAAGGAACTGCAGAGGCTGGTTTCACTTCAATGTGTTGGAGTAACTCAGTGCCCCTGGAAAACATGGATAGGTGATGTTTAGGGTCAGGGAAAGGTCTGAAGAAGGGTCCCGACTTAAAATGTCACGTATCCATGTTTTCCAGGAATGCTGCCTGACCCGCTGAATGACTCCAGCATTTTGTATCTATGAGTGACTAATTCGAGTTTGAGTTTAGTTTATTGTCAGGTGTACTGAGGTTCAGTGAAAAGCTTTTTCTTGCGTGCCATCCAGTCAGTGAAAATAATATACATGATTACAATCGAACCGTCCATAGTGTATGGATATGGGATAAAGGGAGTAACGTTTAGTGCAAGATAAAGTCCAGTACAGTCCGATTAAATATAGCCAGAGGGTCACCAATGAGCTCATTTGCCGCACTCCAGTTGCCGATATGATTGCTCAGTTGCCTGATGTTAGCTGGGCAGAAACTGTCCCTGAATCTGGAGGTGTGCGTTTTCACACTGCTGTACCTCTTGCCTGATGTGAGAGGGGAGAAGAGAAAATGTTAGGGGTGATACCCGTCCTTGATTATGGTGGTGGCTTGGCCGAGACAGCATGAAGTGCAGCAGAAGTCAATGGCAGGGAGGTTGGTTTGCATAATGTTCTGGGCTGCTCCACAGTTGGATGGAGCTGTTCCCAAACCATGCTGTGATGCACCATGATAAAATGCTTTCTACCGTACATCTTTGAGAAGTTGGTGAGGGTTGTTGGGGACATGCCGAACTATTCAATTTTATTCCAAAAGAAAAACAGTAACGGACTTGATGTCTGAGATACTTGCACAATAGGAATTGTTGATTGAGTATTTTTAGCACTGGTTTTGCAGCATTTAGTATTATTCTGTGGAGTTATCAGAAGACAAGGATACTTCAGCCATAATCAAGACAGTGCCTGAGCGGAAACTGAGACGGCTCCTGTCAGCTGTTGCAACCAGATTGCTAAAGTCATTATCTTCAGCAAGTGCTGAAAATTTGGATCAATTTAACTCCAGCTGTGTCATAGATTAGGAGGGAAGAAAGTCTCAGTGATTTAACATGAATTCACCAAAAAAACAGTTCATTCCTTAACGCTTTCGAAGCCGACATCATCAGCTCCTGCTTATTAAATCGCTAATGATTGCTTCAGGATGCAGGGTCAAACTACTCATCTGGGGATTCATTCTGGTGGAGTTGCGAATAATAATAAGATCAGACCCTAATAGGCAGAACTTCCACTCACAGTCACAGAGTGAGACAGCGTGGAAACAGTGTGTGCAGGAAGGAACTGCAGATGTTGGTTTATACCGAAGATAGACACAAAGTGCAAAAGTTACTCAGCGGGTCAGGCACAATCTCTGGAGAAAAATGATCGGTGACATTTCAGGTCGGAATTCTTCTTCACTCTGAAAATAGACGAGGGGGAAGTGGGGGGGGGGGGGGGGGGGGGGGGGGGGGGGGACTGGAAGTAGGAAAATGCCAGAACAGAGCAGGGCTGGCAAGAGATGACAGCCTCTAGTTCCACCTTGCACATCTCTCCATGCCTTCGTGATTCAAGATTCAAGAGAGTTTATTGTCATGTGTCCCTGATAGGGCAATGAAATTCTTGCTTTGCTTCAGCACAACAGAACATAGTAGGCATGACTACAGAACAGATCAGTGTGTCTATATACCATTATATAAATATATACACACATGAATAAAGAAACTGATAATGCAAATAAAAGATAATGGGTTTAATAACCTGATTGCTGTGGGGAAGTAGCTATTCCTGAACCTGGCCGTTGCAGTCTTCAGGCTCCTGTACCTTCTACCTGAAGGTAGCCGGGAGATGAGTGTGTGTCCAGGATGATGTGGGTCCTTGATGATGCTGTCAGCCTTTTTGAGGCAGCGACTGCGATAGATCCCCTCGATGGAAGGGAGGTCAGAGCCGATGATGGACTGGGCAGTGTTTACTACTTTTTGTAGTCTTTTTCTCTCCAGGGCGCTCAAGTTGCCGAACCAAGCCACGATCACCTCTTCCCCAGCCGATTGAATGTTCAAACCTCATGGTTTAGTTTAGTTTAGTTTAGCATAAAGATACTGCATGGAAATAAGCCCTTCGGCCCACTGAGTCTGTGCCGACCATTGTTCACTCCATACACTAGCACTATCCTACACACTAGGGACAATTTACAAAAACTAATTAACCCATAAACCTGTACGTATTTGGAATGTGGGAGGAAACCAGCGGACCAGGAGAAAACCCATGCGGTCACAGGGGGAATGTACAAAATCTGCACAGATTGCATCCATAGTTTGGATTAAACCTGGGTATTTGGCGCTGTAAGGCAGCAACTCTACTGATGCCCCACAGTGCCACAACTTTTGGTGTTTGTATTTATTATTCTGAATAATGTTTATTTTGATTTTTTTTTTTAATATCCTGCAACATCTATGAAAATAGAAGAGTGCTTGTTGGCTCTGGGTCTGTACTCACTGGAGTTTAGAAGGATGAAGTAAGGTCTCGACCCAAAACGTCACCCATTTCTTCTCTCCAGAGATGCTGGCTGTCCCGCTGAGTTACTCCAGCATTTTGTGTCTATCTTAGAAGGATATAGGGTGATCTCGTTGAAATTTACCAAAAAGTGAAAGGCCTGGATAGAGTGGAAGGATTTTCCACTAGTGGGAGAGTCTAGGAACAGAGGGCACAGTCTCACAATTAGAAAGGAGATGAGGTGGAATTTCTTTAGTCAGTGTGGTAGATCTGTGGAATTCATTGTGTGGAGGCCAAGTCTTTGGGTGCTTTTAAAGCGGTGATTGACATTCTTGACTAGTAAAGGGCCTGTCCCACGAGCATGCAACTGCATGCGGCAAGCACGACCTAACGTGGTCGCTTGAGCCGCACGGCCTCACGGGGCCTGTCCCACTTTGATCGCCAGAGCCGTATGTCGTTGTGCGGAGCTGGTACCGACATCGCACAAGGCTCTGAAAAACTGACACTGTTCAAAAATCCCGCAGGGCAACGGCCTGCCGGACCGCAGCCGCATTGAGGCCGTACGCACCGCCTCGATGGGCGTACGCACCGTCTCGACCCGGTAAGCAGCGTCTTGACGGCGTACGCCTAGCCTGAACTTCCCGCTGACTTCGCTCGAACTTCACGTCAACTCGTACAGGATCACTCGACCTCCGCGCAGCCCCCGCTTCCAGTTCGGTCGGGCTCACCGCATGCAGTCGCATACTGGTGGGACAGGCCCTGTATGGGATCACTCGACCTCTGCGCGGCCCCCTCTTCAAGTTTGGTCGTGCTTGCTGCATGCAGTCGCATGCTGATGGGACAGGCCCTGTATGGGGATCACTCGACCTCTGCGTGGCCCCGCTTCCAGTTTGGTCGTGCTTGCTGCATGCAGTCGCATGCTCGTGGGACAGGCCCTTAAGGGTGTTAGAGGTTTTGGGGAGAAGTCATGAGAATGGGGTTAAAAGGGAAAGATAGATTAGCCATGGTTGAATGGCAGAGAGGACTCAGTGGGTCAAATGGTCTAATTCTGTTGCTGTAACTTATGAAATTCAAGAGTTTATTTTAAAGACACAGCATTGGCCCTTTTAGCAAATCGAGTCCATGATTACATGTTCACACTCATTCCATGTTGTCTCATTTCCCATCCATTTCCACACTAAGGGAAATTCAGAGAGGGCCAATTAACCTACAAACCCGCATGTCTTTGGGATGTGGGAGGAAACCGGAGCACCTGGAAAAAAACCACGCGGTCACAGGGTGGACGTACAAACTCCACACACAGACAGCACCGAAGGTCAGGATTGAAGCTGAGTCTCTGGCACTGTGAGGCAGTGGCTCTACCAGCTGCACCACTATGCCGCTCAAAAGAGCGGGGTTGAATATTCTCCAGTTACCCGAGGCGGACTGCTCTGGTATCGTTAGACACCTCTTGGAGGCCATGACCTCTGTTACTCCGGCAAAATGGATAATCCAGCAACTCTCTGAAACCTAGGATGCTGAAAAATCGGTGTTGAATGTGTACAGAGGGAAAGAAAGAGGAGAGAGAGAGAAACAAAACGTATCTGCGAGAACGTTTATCCAATTTGTTTTAATTGGACTGCCACATGAGTCTGTAAACAGCAGGTAACATTAATTAATGGATGGAATTAGCAGCTCCCTTCAAAACTGAATGTGTCTTCCTTTTTAATATATTTTACGAGTGGTGTGAGAGAGATTTTGTTTTAACTCATTCAATGGATGATGATTCTGAAAGGGAAACTATTTTAACAAGATGTGGAAAAGCTGTTTGTCCTTTACATAGTTTGAGTTTCGTTATAAGATACAGCATAGAAATAGGCCCTTCGGTCCACCGAGTGCATCGACCAGCGACCTCCCTTTCACACTAGTTCTATGTTTTCCCAGTTTCTCAAAAATGTTCTAATTGCAAACTGGTATTTTCAATCAGAATTGATGCAGTGAAATAGGTCCTGTGGTTGACCAACTAGAACTTACTTGCCGTTACGGCATCACTGTATAGATTGCGGGCAAGTGAGTCAGAGCTCCCCCCAAAATGCTGGAACAACTCAGCGGGTCAGGCAGCGTCACTGGAGTTTCAGGGTCGGATCCCCTCTTCAGACTGAACATGGAGGTGGGCAACATACTTGAGGCGAGAAAATGCCAGAACAAATCAGGACCGGCAACAGATGCCCTCAGGAAGGGTGGAGTCCATCGTGGCCCATTGTTGGCTGGTAAGGTGTGATAACAAGAGGGATACAAGAATGCGAACAGTGATGAATGATGAATGATACTTTATTCTCACATGTGACAATGGGCCAAATGGTCCAATTGTACTCCTATCACTTATGACCTTATGACATGTCACAGTGAAATTCTTTGTTTTACATGCCACACACAAAGTATGCAGAGTCGCCACGTATAGGGCACCGACAAAGCTACAAAGCGCTCAATATTGTCCCAATGGTTCCTCTTTGTTCTCGGCAGCGCATCTTCGACTGACATCCGGCACCCACCATGGGCCCATCGCACCTCCAGTGGAACTGATCTTAGTCTGTCTGTGAGTTGTTTAATAAAAGGCGAGAAGTGGAGATGATGATCTCAATGTATGGCACAGATACGAGTCTAATGTTTCCTACTGTAGCAAAACACAAGATAAACTGGCCTAGGCCTCCCACCAGGAATGTGCAAAGATTCTGCATACCCTTAATGTTTCAGAAACACGTAAAAACAAAAAACAAAATGAAAATCAGAAGATATTAAGCGCACTAGACATTCTTTAAAATTAATGTCAAGTATATAATATGTTAAAGATATTTAGGAATGAACTTGATTCATTAAAAAAGTATTTAACCTTGTCCCTCATTGAGTCATAGAGTCATGCAGCATGGAAACCGGCCCTTCGGCCTAACTCATCCGTGCCGTCCAAGATGCCCTATCTAAACTAGTCCCAGTTTTCTGCATTTGGTCCATATCTATTGACATCCTTTCCTATCCTTGTACATGTCCAAGTGTATAACTGGTCCATGCTAATCAAGATGCCCCATCTAAGCCATCTGCATTTGGCCCATCTATATACTGTATTACTAAAACTCTCTGTTTGTTTGTTTGTACACGTGTGAGTGCTTGATGTTTCAAAACACATGGGTCATGATAGCGCTACAATTTTTGGCCCACCTTACTCACCATTGTCCTGGGAGACAAGTTTTGTTCGGATTTATGTTATATTTTACAAGATTAGATTAGATTAGATTAGATTATTTAATGACCACACAGTCAAGATGGTGGAATTCAGGTTCAGTACAGGATGTTATACAATAGGCTGATAGGCTGATTCCCGTCAAACATAACATAAAAAACACAACAACATACAGTATAGAGTACATGCACAAGGTGGCTATGTGATGTTGTCATAGAGTGTTCAGAATTCGCATTGCATGTGGATAGAAACTTTTTAAATCGTGTTGTTTTGGCGGGCAGTGAGCTGTAGCGCCTTCCTGACGACAGCAGGTGGAAGATGTAGTGAGCTGGGTGGGAGGGATCAGAAATGATTTTCTTCACCCTTGACACGGACCATTTGAGATTGAGTGATTCTATTGATGGGAGGGGAGTGCTGATGATTTTGGATGCTTTGTTGACAATGCGCTGTAGTTTATTACGGGAGTGAGTGTCTAAACTGCTGTACCAGACTGTTATTGATGAAGTGAGCATGCTTTGGATGATGGCTGTGTAAAATCGGATTAGGAGATGTTTCCTCACTCTGAACTTCTTGAGCTGGCGGAGAAAGAAAAGTCTTTGGTTGGCTTTTTTATAAATGTGATCTGAATTGATTTTCCATTTGAGGTTATTGCTTATATGGGTGCCAAGAAATTTGAATGAATCAGTGGTGGATTTTGGTTTGCCTGAGATGAGTAGGGGGGTCTTGGGTTGTGCCTTACGTCTGAGATCAATGATAAGTTTGTGTGTTTTTGATGTGTTGAGTAGGAGGTTATTATCTGTGCACCAAGTGACTGCTTTGTGTGTTTGAGTGCGGTATTCTGTTTCGTTGTTGTTCGAGATGAGATCTATGATGGTTGTGTCATCTGCGTATTTATATATTTTAACATTGACATTTTAAACTTTACAAAAACACTTTTCAACACGTTTTTACTTCCCCTGCCCGTATTGCATCACCATGACGTCACAACAGGATCCCGAAACTCATTTACATAAAAAAAATCATGATTTAAAAAAAAAAGATTTTAAATCAAATTCTTTCCATTTTCATGAACAGCTATCATTATGTTTAGGTTTTTAAAAGAGAAACACAATTTTCATTGAGAACTCAATTTATTTAAAAATCGCAATTTTCATTGTGGGGGGTGGGATGGGGGGGGGAGCTTTCTTTTTTTTTAAAACATCGCTGTTTTCATTGTGGACGGGTGGGATAGAGGGGAGGTGAGGAGTGGGGGAGCAGGGGAATAGAGGGAGAGGAGGGGGGTAGGGTGGGGAGAGGGGTTATGGAGGGATGGAGTGGCTGAGGATATCCACGTGTATGGATTTTAAAATAACTGAAAGACTCCCCTGGGCTCGGTATCCGCGAGTGCGAGATTTGAAATGACCGCTGCGCTGAGGTGGGACGAGGTCTGGGGGTGGCGGCGCTGCTACTCTGGGCATGGGGGGAGGGTGAGGCGCGGGACCTGGGGCAAAGACTAGGGCACAGCCTTGGCCTCTCCCTCCCCCAGCTCCAGGCTGCTCGGCCCGACCCCCGCAGCATAACATAACATACCTAGGAGCAGGGAGGTTCTACTGCAGTTGTACAGGGTCTTGGTGAGACCACACCTGGAGTATTGCGTACAGTTTTGGTCTCCAAATCTGAGGAAAGACATTATTGCCATAGAGGGAGTGCAGAGAAGGTTCACCAGACTGATTCCTGGGATGTCAGGACTGTCTTATGAAGAAAGACTGGATAGACTTGGTTTATACTCTCTAGAATTTAGGAGATTGAGAGGGGATCTTATAGAAACTTACAAAATTCTTAAGGAGTTGGACAGGCTAGATGCAGGAAGATTGTTCCCGATGTTGGGGAAGTCCAGGACAAGGGGTCACAGGACAAGGGGTCACAGCTTAAGGATAAGGGGGAAATCCTTTAAAACCGAGATGAGAAGAACTTTTTTCACACAGAGAGTGGTGAATCTCTGGAACTCTCTGCCACAGAGGGTAGTTGAGGCCAGTTCATTGGCTATATTTAAGAGGGAGTTAGATGTGGCCCTTGTGGCTAAGGGGATCAGGGGGTATGGAGAGAAGGCAGATACGGGATACTGAGTTGGATGATCAGCCATGATCATATTGAATGGCGGTGCAGGCTCGAAAGGCCTAATCGCCTACTCCTGCACCTAATTTCTATGTTTCTATGTTTCTAACCACCCCTGCCTTAAGTACAACTTCATCACCGATGTCGTGGGGAAAACGGGGCCGGAGCTCGGTTTATATCGAGATCCTGGCGAGGTGACGAGAGCGAGTGGGAAGATTGAGGGAGAGGAGGGGGTAGGGTGGGGGGAGTTATGGAGGGAGGGAAGGAGGGAGGGAGTGCCTGAGGTAGGATAAAGGAGAGGGAGGGAGAGCTGAGGGAGTGAGTGGGAGAGAGGTGGAGGAGAGGGGAAAGGAGGAGGGTACAGAGGAGGGGGAGGGAATGCTGGGGGATGAGGGGGAATGGAGGGGGATCAGGGTAGGAAGAGGTATGGCAAGGTAATGGATGAGGGGAGTGGAAGAGAGGAGGGGAGGGAGGGGGGGGTGAGGGAGGAAGCAGAGGAGGGTTGGTGGAGGGTGGGGAGAGGGAGGAGCATATTGGAAAAGGGGAATAGGGACTGAAGAGGGAGAGTGAGATGCGTTCACATTGATTTTATATTTCACAAGTTATTGCCATTTTAAACTTTAAAAACGTCAGCCGCACCTGTGCAGTTGGGGGTTATGGGTGAGTGGTGGAATATTGCGTTGGGGGAATGGGACCCAACGGGTCTGCACTTGGTCTAGTATCTCTCTAAACATTTCCTATCCATGTACCTGTCCAAGTGCCTTTTAAATGCTGGCATTGCACCTGCCTCAACTACCTCCTCTGGCAGCTCGTTCCATACATTACCACCCACATAGCCACTTATTTTCGTACACATATGCGCACCCCGATCAACAAAACAAAATTATATTCTCCACTCCCTGTGTGAAAATGTTGCCCCTCAGGTTATTTTTAAATCTTTCTACTCCCACCTCAAAACTTGGATCTCTGATTAGTTTAGTGATTCAGCATGTAATCAGGCCTTTCCACCCACTGAGTCCGTGCAAACCAGTGATCCCCATACACTAACGGTATTCCTACACTCTTGGGACCATTGACAATCTTTACTAAAGCCAATTAACATTCAAACCTGTACGTCGTTGGAGTGTGGGAGGAACTTGGAGCAACTGGGCAAAAACCTACACATTCACGGGGAGAATGTACAAACTCTGTACAGGCAGCATCCGTGGTCAGTATCAAAATTGGGTCTCTGGTGCTGTGAAGCAGCAACTCTACCACTGCGCCACCGTGCCACCCCCAAATGGTTCTTGATTCCCCAACACAGTGAAACTCTGCAGTACTAAACTGGAGAATCAGATTCATAAGTTCATAAGTTCTAGGAGCAGAATTAGGCCATTCAGCCCATCAAATCTACACAATTCAATCACGGCTGATCTATATTTCCCTATCAACTCCATTCTCCTGCCTTTGCCTCAGCTCCCCGACACTCGTACTAGTCAAGAATCTGTCAATCTCTGCCATATTATCCGTTGACTTGGTGTCCACTGCCATGTGTGGCAATGTATTCCACAGATTCACCATTGCCTCTGACTAAAGAAAATTCCTCTTCATTAGCTTTCTAAAGGTACGTCTTTTTATTCTGAGGCTGTGGCCTCAATTTTTAATGCCTGAGTGTCTGGCATGGGACTTGAGTGCAGAAGGGTTGGAATCGGAGACGAAAGCATTAAATGTCGAGCATCTACACGCTTATGCCTGGAACATTGTCATGCTTCGTTTAAATTAATTGCTAGAAGCTACCTGCATCTGCTACAGTTCGGCACGAGTTAGCGTTCATGCTTTTGAAAGGTTTTTTTTTGCACCCTGTGAATCCTGATGGCTGTCAATGCTGTGATTGTGGAGGAAAGCAAGGAGACACCATGTGTACCCTGACAGGTGAATTTATTGCCCCGGGGTTGCATTGTAACTCCTGTCAAAGGCTCAGTTCTACCGTCATTATCTCCTTGCTAAGTAGACACCACTAGACTTTGAGTAAGTCTTTTAAGGAAATTAATCTCTGGAGAACACACATGCAGTGCCTGGAACCGTACTTTATCCAGAGCTGTCAAAGTCACTCGTTTCATATTCCCCGCATGATGAATAAATATCGTGGCTTTGTGCGGCACCGCGGAGGCTGAACGACCCGTCTCTGGTGCCTGTCTCTTTAATAGAGCTTTCCAATTAATCCCTCACCCTTCTATCTTCTGCAAATGTTCCCTTTTTAGCGTCTCCCCTTTTAAAGGCCAAAAATACAATCTGCTGTCACCATCCTTTCAGGTAATGCTTCCAAGATTGTTGCACAGATTAAATATAAAAAATCCCCGCAACTTGTCTGTGAATTTCTAGCCAATCGATTAAATCTGCATATTCTTGTTCCCGAAACTCAAGGAAAAAAATTGGAAAGACACAACAGGGGCGGCACGGTGGTGCAGCAGACCAGAACATTCAGGAACAGAGATCCTGGTTAATTCTGGCCATTCCTCACTCTAGGGGTATAGAAAGCACTGAGACAGGGCCTTTGATCCAACTCAATCCTGCCAATCAATATGCCCCGACCAATGTGAGGCGACACCTCGGCGACCATGTGGCGACACCCCGGCGACCATGCAGTCGCCTAGAAAATTGCCTAAGTGGGACGGGGCATAACTCTAAAGGCAGACTAAATTTATGGAAAGAGAAACAGAGTTTCAGGTTGATGAACCTTCGTCAGAACTTTGCTTTTCCAGCATTTGTTGTTGTTATTTTTAAATTTGGACTGCTTGCTTTCTTTTAGTTTAGTTTAGGGATACAGCAAGGAAACAGGCCTTTCGGCCCTGTAATTCCATACTTATCCTCGATCACCCATTCACACGAGTTCTATATTGTTCCACTTTTTCTTCCATTAGGGGTAATTTACAGATACATTTATCCGATATCTCTGATAAAGTCCAAAGTCCTAGTGTAACTAAATCAGATCATGGTTTGTAGTTTAGTTGGTGTTTAGTTTAGAGATACAGCATGGAAACAGGCCGTTTGGCCCAGCCAAATATCGATCACCCTTTCAGGCTCGTTGTTATACCACTTTCTCATCCACTCCCAGCACACTAGGGGCAATTTACAGAGAACCAATTAACCTACAAACACGCACGTCTTCGCGATGTGGGAGGGAACCGGTGCATCCAAAGGAAACCCATGCGATCACAGGGAGAATATACAAACTCCACTCAGGTAGCACTTGAGGTCATGATTGATCCCTGGTCTCTGACACTGTGAGGCAGCAGTTCCACCAACTGCACCACTGTGCCGTCTTTGTAGCCCAATGTTTGTTGGGAGGAAACTGTTTCTCTCCCATCCCTTCTTCCCATTGGTATCAGAGAGAAGAGAGAGTGTATTTAAATAGAGAGTATCAAAAACAAGATGGCATCGTTAGAAAATGAGGAAGATACAATGGCATTTAAGAGGCTTTGGGAGAGAGACATAGATACACAGGGAATGGAGGAATATGGAACACGTACAGGCAGATAAGAGTTGGTTTGGTGTGTGTGTGTGTGAATGTATGTGCTTGTGAGTGTGTGTGTGTGAGTGTGTGTGTGTGTGTGTGTGTGTGTGTGTGTGTGTGTGTGTGTGTGTGTGTGTGTGTGTGCGTAGTGTGTGTGTGTGTGTGTGGTTTATATGTGTATGTGTAAGTGTATGCGAGTGTGGTTTACATGCGTGTGTATGAGTGTGTGTGTGAGTGCATGCCGTGTGTGACTGTATATGTGTGTGTGGGTGTGCAAGTGTGGATAAAAGTTTGTGTGGTTTATATATGTGTGTATGTGTGGCTGAGTGTGCGTATATGTGTGTGTGGTTTATACAGGTGTGCAGCGACACCTGGTGGTGACTTTGGGTAGTCAAACCCTCGGATTGGCTGCACCAGTGACGTGCTCGTGGAGGGCGATATTTGCTCGCTTTTTACCAAGTTGTATCAGTCTAGCGCTACTTTGTGGAAGTAACATTGATTTTTGGCTGTCTTACCAATCTGAGTTTATTCGTTGTTTTACCATTGAAAATTAAATCTCACAATCACTGTTTCGACTCACCAAACTGGTGATCCCGATGCGCCCATTCTTATATTGGACGTCAAGAATGCAATCCGCCGCCGTTCCCGACGCTCAGCAGAATGCCGTTTGCTTCAAGTTGCCCGTGTTCTGGGCAGCTTGATTTGGTTTGGTTCGCACACGTAGAAGCGCAGTTTCATCTCCGCAACATCGTGGTAGTCGACACCAAGTACTTTCACGTCGTCGGTGTGCTCACACAGGAGACTGCTTCGCGGTTGCTGCTGTTCCTCCAGGACACGCCGGCGCTTGCAAAATACGAAGGCCTCAAGGCCCTCCTCCTGCGCACGTTCGGGCTCAGCCGCAGAGATCGCACTGCTCGCCTCTTACACATGGACGGGTTGGGCGATCACAAGCCGTCCATGCTGAAGGCGGAAATGCTCGCCCTGATGGACGGCCACCGCCCATGTCTGCTCTTCGAACAGGCGCTCTTAGAGCAGGTGCCTAGCGACATCCGCCCCATGCTCGCCGGTGCAGATTTCACTGATCTCATGCAACTCACTGAGAGGGCCGATGAACTCTGGCTCGCGCAGCAGCAAGATGGCGGTTCCATCAACTGGGTCTCCGCGCCAGCGTGCCAGTCGCCTCGGCGGGATCGCAGGGACGCCCCGCCTACTGTTTCCATCGCAGAGCTGCAGCCATGTGCCGATGAGCGAGGTAAACACAAATGGTGCTTCTACCATCTCCGCTGGGGTGCTGAGGCTTGTCAACCCTGCTCGTTTCAAGGAAACGCCTTGACCGATCATCTGTAGAGGCAATCGAGATCGGCCCAAACAACCGCCTCTACATCCATGACCGTCATTCCGGCAGGCATTTCCTCATCGACTCCAGGGCCTCCAACTAATCAGATGCAACTACCGTGCTGGTAAGCAGGGCCCTGTGCTCACGACAGTTATAGAAGTACCATTCGCACTTACGGCACCTGGACCCTCTCATTCTATTTCAACTCCCGCCCGAATGAGTGGACTTTCACCGTGGCCAACACCGCACAACCGCTCCTGGGTGCCGATTTCCTACGGGCTTTCTCCCGCTAGTCGATGTGCGGGGTGGGCGCATGGTTCAGACATCGGCCTTCGACCCCGGGCCCCACGGTTTCCTCCTCCACCTAGCCCACAGCAGCGCCATCGACGACTGATGACCTTATGCCTCCCTCCTCACTGATTTCCCCGAGCTCCTCACTCCCTGTTTCAGCGCGGCGGCCCCCGAACACGGGGTCGTCCATCACATCCCCACTGTGGGCCCACCGGTACATGTCCGGTCTTCCACTGGACAAGCTATGCATCGCCCGGGAGGAGTTTCAACTCATGGAGGACTTGGAAATTGTCCGGCGCTCGGACATCCCTGCTACATATGGTCCCCTAAGCATCTGGGAGGTGGAGACCATGTGGGAATGCCATGACGACTGCGAACCGTTACCCGGTGCCCCACATCCAGGACTTTGCTGCCCACTTCGAGGGTACCACCTTCTTCTCAAAAGTCAACCTTATCCGTGCCTATAACCAGATCCCAGTCCAACCCAAGAACGCAACAATCACCCCGTTCGGGTTGCTCGAATGGCTGCATATGCCCTTTGGATTGAAGAACGCCGCGCAGACTTTCCAAAGACTTATGGACAGGGTCGGGAGGGGTTTGCCGTTCGTCTTTATCTATCTTGATGAAATCCTGGTCACAAGCCACACCCAGGAAGAGCACATCGAGCACCTGCGGACTCTCTTCCAGTGCCTCCTCGACCACGGCCTCGTAATCAACCCCGCCAAATGCAGGTTCGGCCTCCATTCCATCTCCTTTCTGGGGCACACTGTGACACCTCAAGGTGCCGCCCCTTTACCCTCGAAGGTGGAGGCGATTCGACAGTTATCCGGCCGCGCACGGTAAAGGGGTTGCAGGAGTTTGTTGGCATGGTAAACTTTTGCCGGTAATCGTTTCGTGCCGGCAGCTGCCAACATCATGCGTCCCCTTTTCCAGTGCCTCGCAAGCAAGCCGCGGGAGCTCGAGTGGTCCTCCGAGGCGAACACGGCATTCGAGGGTGCCAAGGTGGCCCTGGCCAACGCAACTATGTTGGTCCACCCACGAGCCTCAGCCTCAATGGCCCTCACTGTGGATGCCTCTGATACGACTGTGGGCAGCATCTGAGAGCACCTCGTCGATGGCTGCTGGAAGTCGCTGGCCTTTTTCAGCCGTCAGCTACCAGCCCCCGATCGCAACTACAGTGCCTTCGACAGGGAGCTCCTGGCGTTGTACCTGACCATCTGGCACATCCGCTAATTTCTCGAAGGTCGCATTTTCACTGCCTTCACTGACCACAAACCCCTCATCTTGGCCTAGGGTAAGGTCTCCGACCCATGGTTCGCTCACCAGCAGCGACACCTCACGTGTATCTCCAAGCTCACCATGGACGTGCAGCACGTTGCAGGCCAGCACAACACCGTCGCTGACGCTCTGTCCAGCCCCACCCTTCCCTCCGTCTCGGCCGTAGACCACAGCGTGGATTACGAGGAGCTGGCTGCAGCATAGCGCTCGGATGCTGGAATGGCGGACTACCACACTGCTGTTTCTGGCCTCTGGTTGTCCCATGTGGATCCTTGGGCACGATGGTCCTCTGCGATGTCTCCACGGGTTGACCTCACCCCATCGTCCCCATACGTTGTCGTCGCCTGATTTTTGTCTCCATCCACGGTTTAACCCACCCGTCCATAAGGGCGACCTCTGTGCTGCTGGTGGTGGTGGACGAATTTGTTTGGCACAGTCTCTGCAGGCAGGCAGGTGGCAGCCTGGCCCCATGCCTGCCTTCCCTGTCAGATCAGCAAGGTCCAGCAGCACGTGCGGTCCCAGTGCAGGATTTCACCGTCCCTTCGGCCCGCTTCCTGCATATTCACGTTGACCTGGTGGGCCCATTGCTGACATCCCGTGGTGCCACCCACTTACTCACCATCGTGGATCAATTCATGAGGAGGCTAGAGGCTATCCCGCTTTCGGGTACCTCCACCGTGTCTTGAGCCCGGGCCCTGGTGGCCATCTGGATTGACCGGTTTGGGGTCCCATCGGATATCTCCTCCAACCGGGGGGCCCAATTAACTTCCTCTTTATGGTCTTCCCTCGTTCAGTTGTACGGGACGTGGTTGCATCGCACCACCGACTACCACCCACAGGCCAACGGGCTCGTTGAGTGCTTTCACCCCCACCTCACGTCAGCGTTGATGGCTTGGCTCACGGGCCCGGACTGGGTGGACCAGTTGCTGTGGGTGTTGCTCAGGACCCGCACCGCCCCCAAGGTGGACTTAGCCGCTTCATCCGCCGAGCTTGTGTACTGCTTGGTCCTGCGGGTGCCTGGGGACTTTCTCCCTGCCCTCCGGGGGTGGGTGGACTCTGCCCCGGCATTGCTGGTGACCCTCCATGAGTGGGTGAGTGGGCTAGCTCCAGTTCCCACCCCACAGCACGGCTTGCCAGTGGTGCAAGTGCCGTCGGCTCTGCAGCATTGTATGTTTGTTTTAATTCGCAGGGACACTCACAGATCCCCCTTGCAGCGCGTCTACGAGGGGCCGTTCCGGGTGTTGCGATCTGGAGTCGCCACCTTCACCTTGGACGTTGGGGGCTGGGAGATCGTCTCCATCGGCCGACTCAAGCCTGCCCATGTCGACTTTGACAGCCCGGTGGTGGTCGCGCAGCCCCAACGTAGAGGTCGTCCACCGGCCGAACCAGCTGCACCTGTTGTGCCTGTTTCCCCCAGCCCAGTTTTACCCATTCCTCTAACCCTGTTCCGGTCTCCTGGCCCTGTTCAGCCAGTCCCTCTTGTTACACCCGCCCCGCTTACCACGCGTTCTGGTTGCCGTGTCCAGATCCCTGTTCGGTTCCATACCTCGGGTTCTGGGGGGAGTCCTGTAGTGACACTTGGTGGTGACTTTGGGTAGTCAAACCCTGGGATTGACTGTACCGGTCACGTGGGCGCGGGAGGTGATATTTGCGCGCTTTTTACCAGGTTGTATCAGTCTAGCGCCTCTAGACTGCATTGTGGGAGCAGCATTGTTTTTTGGCTGTCTTACCGACCTGAGTTTATTCGTTGTTTTACCGTTGCAAAATAAAACAATTTAAATTCGCTCACTGTCTCGACTCGCCAAAGGTATGTATATGTGTGCACAAGTGTGAGTGTATATGTGAGTGTGCATGTGAGTATGTTTGTGTGAGTTTAAGTGAGTGTGTGCATTTGTGTATGAGTGTGTGCATGTGGTTTATTTGTGTGTGTGTGTGTGTGTGTGTGTGTGTGTGTGTGTGTGTGTGTGTGTGTGTGTGTGTGTGTGTGTGTGTGTGTGTGTGTGTGTGTGTGTGTGTGTGTGTGTGTGTGTGTGTGTGTGTGTGTGTGTGTGTGTGTGTGTGTGTGTGTGTGTGTGTGTGTAGGTGGAGAGTGTAAATATGCTTGAGTGTATGTGGTTTATTTGTGTGTATGTGAGTGCATGTTAGTGTGAGAGTGAATGTGAATGTGTATGTGGGTAATATGTGTGCATGTATGTATATGTGTGGGTATATGTGTGTGGGTTAGTGTGAGTGTGAATATGTATGTGAGTGTGTGTGTGAGTTTGTTTTTCTATTGAATAGCAGATTCCTGTGGTTTGACTATTTCCCAAGCAACGTAACAGTTTCACAGACATTAGTTTTGCAACAAGAAATAAGGGACTATGGAGTCAAACAATGTGGAAACAGGCCCTTTGGCCCAACCTGTCCACACCGACCAACATGCCCCATCTCCACTAGTCCCACCTGCCTGTCCCTCTAAATCTGTCCAAACCATCTACCTATCTAAATGTACACTTCAGTCTGATGAGGAGTCTCAACCTGAAACATCACCCATTCCTTCCCTCAAGAGCCGCTGTCTGTCCTGCTGAGTTACTTCAGCATTTTGTGTTTATCTTCAGTGCATAACCAGCGTCTGCAGTTCCTTCCGACACATCCACTATAATTTTCTGCTTTAACGTTGGAATAAATGGAAGCAATTGAGCTGCTGATGCATCCATCTGCATTATTCAATATGGGAGAATGCAGTGAGCTTTATCCCAGCTGTGAAATGCATTCACGGGACTATAATGTCAAAAACGCCATTTATTTAGTCAGGGAAGGGTGCCATTGTACAGGAGAGAGTGGAGCCATTTAGCAAGTAATGTCTCTACTCAATGACATTTTTCTCAGTGTGGGCACAGCTTCGTTGGGTGAGCTTTATGCCATGCCTGGCCTATTTTGATTCAGCCCTGTCATTGCCTCCAGCTAGCGTCACATTCCACAATGCTCTCTTGATGACTGTGGCAACCTCCGCAATCTCCAGCAGCTCCCCCGTCCGCTCCCCCGTCCATTAAGCTGCTTATCTGTTCTTTGAAACCCATCTCGGATAATGTTATTGCCGTTCCTGCCTACAGAAGCATAATTTCTCCCCGCTGATTCTCTTCTACCGCTGCACTCCACACGTGCACCGTGGTGATATTGTTGAAGTGTCATTAGTGATGGATGGGTGAAGCATTTCCCTAATGTGGAATTCCTTTGCTCTGGGCTTTTTTTTTTGTTGCGAGTTCTGCAGGGAAAGTTGTTCTCTAGATACCACTCGGAAATAATTGCTGTTATTCCAACACTTGAAGATATTTGCACCCATTCTCAGACACCCTTCCTTCTTCTCTTTCCGCTTACAGTGCATTCAGAAAGTATCAGACCGCTTCACTTTTTCCACATTTTGTTACAGCCTTATTCTAAAATGGATAAATATCATTATTTTTATCATCATTTATCACAATACTCCATAATATAAAAGCAAAAACAGGTGTTTAGAAATTTTTGCAAAATAATTAAAAATAAATAACTGAATTATCACATTTACATAAGTATTCAGACCCTTTACTCAATACTTTGTTGAGGCACTTTTGGCAGCAATTACAGCCTCAAGTCTTCTTGGGTATGACGCGACAAGCTTGGCACACCTGTATTTGGGTAATTTTTCCCATTCTTCTCTGCAGATCCTCTCAAGCTTTTTCAGGTTGGATGGGGAGTGTCGATGCACAGCTATTTTCAGGTCCCTCCAGAGATGTTCAATCCGGTTCAAGTCTGGGCTCTGGCTGGGCCACTAAAGGACATTCACAGACATGTCACAAAGCCACTCATGCATTGTCTTGGCTGTGTGCTTAGGGTCATTATCCTGTTGGAAGGTGAATCTCCGCCCAATTCTAAGGTCCAGAATGCCCTGGAGCAGGTTTTCATCAAGGATCTCTCCGTACTTTGCTCCATTCTTCTATCCCTCGATCCTGACTAGTCTCCCAGTTCCTGCCACTGCCAAACATCCCCACAGCATGATGCTGCCACCACCATGCTTCACCATGGGTATGGTATTGGCCAGGTGATGAGCGGTGCCTGTTTTCCTCCAGACACGACTTGGCATTTGGGCCAAAAAGTTCAATCTTGGTTTCATCAGACCAGAGAATCTTGTTTCTCGTGGTCTGAGAGTCCTTTAGGTGCTTTTTGGCAAACTCCAAATCGGCTGTCATGTGCCTTTTACTGAGGAGTGGCTTCCAGCTGGCCACTCCACCATAAAGGCCTGATTGGTGGAGTGCTGCAGATATGGTTGGCCTTCAGGAAGGTTCTCCCATCTCCACTGAGGAATTCTGGAGCTCTGTCTGAGTGACCATCGGGTTCTTGTTCACCTCCCTGACCAAGGCCCTTCTCCCCCGAATGCTCATTTTCACCGGGCAGCCAGCTTTATGAAGAGTCCTGGTGGTTCCATTTAAGAATGACGGAATCCCACTGTGCTCTTCGGGATCTGCAATGCTACAGAAATTGTTTTATACCCTTCCCCAGATCTGTGTCTCAACACAATCCTGTCTCGGAGGTCTACGGACAATTCCTTTATCTCTTCATGGCTTGGTTTTTGCTCTGACATGCACTGTCAATTATGGGACCCTATAGAGACAGGTGTGTGCCTTTCCAAATTTTGTCCAATCAATTTAATTTACCACTGGTGGACCAATCAATTTGTAGAAACATCTCAAGGACAATCATTGGAAACAGGATGAACCTAAGCTCAATTTTGAGAGTCATAGCAAAGGGTCTGAATACTTACGAAAATGTGATATTGCAAAAATGCAAAAATCTAAACACCTGTTTTCATTTCTTCATTCTGGGGTATTGTGTGTAGATTGATTGTACAAAAATAAATTGAATCCATTTTAAAATAAAGCTGTAACGTAACAAAATCTGGAAAAAGTGAAGGGATCTGAATATTTTCTGAATGCACTGTAAGTTCAAGAATGAATGGCTAGGTTGTAATCATGTATTGTCTTCTCACTAGTTTTTATTTAGTTTTGTTTTAATTTAACTTAGAGACACATTCCGGTGGCGCTATGGTGGAGTAGAGGCACGCGCCAGCTAGCTCCATGCTAAAATCCGTCAAAAAACGGGAGAAAAAAACGAGACTGACCTGGAGAGAACGCACCGGCAGCCTGTATTGAGGTTGAGTGATGTCATCAGACCTCGATTCCGGTGGTTTAATGTCGTTGCAACGTACTCCCCCAAAAGGACAGGCAAAGAAACCCGGTAAGACTAAACCACCGGTGGAAGAAGTAGGCCCGACTGAAGCCTCGGGCTCAATTCCAGCGTTGTCCCAGGAGATAGTTCCAAAGGTCCCGAAGACAAAGTCTAAAAAAACTGAAACCTTTGTACTTTTATCTCCAGAGAAAATGCCATTATGAGAAGAACTGAAAAACCTTAAAGAAGAAATGAACTTTAAAGAAGAACTGAAAATTTTTAAAGAAGAAATTTTAAATTTTAAAGAAGAAATCACTGCTTCTGTACCTGGAAGGAAGAAATGTCTGAAAAATGTAATCAACAAATCAAAGATGCTTAAATTAATTTGATGGAATTCAACTTTAACTCTAGGTTGGATCTCATTATCGATACAGTAAATCAACATACTGCAGCCATAACTGAATTAGTCAATTTCCGATAAAAGTGCTGAAACTACAAAAATATTTCTCTCTGAGAATAAGTGTTTAACAGACTTATTGAATAAAGTGACTGTAAAACCTATTGACTTGGAGGGACGTCAGAGATGCCAGAATTTAAGAATTGTTGGTGTTAAAGGGGGCAGAGAGGGAAATGAAGACATCCGTGACTTTGCTGCAGACTTATTAAAAAAAGTTTTAAATTTAGATCAAAAGCCTCTACTAGGTCGGGTACACAGAGCACTGAGACCTCGCCCGAGTGTGAGCGCCCCCCCACACAAGACAACTGATAGTGAAAGTGCAATATGACCATGTTTTGGATGATATTATGAAAATATTCGCTGGCAACAGAAATCTCCTATTTGAAGGAGACATATATTTAGAGATTATCCTGTAGAGGTCGCCAGGAGGAGAGCGCTTTTCAGTGAGACAAGAGGAATCCTTAAGAAGATACCAAAGCTGAGATATGGACTGATATGGACTGATGTATCCTACAAAACTGAGAGTCACCTATATGCAGAAGGAACTAACTAGCATGGAGCTAGTATAATTTTTTTTTTTTTAAGGCTACGGAAGTCTTTAGATGGTTAGCCATGCTAGTGTGGCTATCACTAACTACACTATTGTAGATGTACTGTTTTTCTTTTCCTTGCACTCCACTAATCATCTATTTTTCCACTTTCTTCATTCTTTACTTAATTATAACCTTAATATTGAATTCAATTATAAGTTTTACTTAAGGAGATATGTTCGGTAGGAAGACTTATTAAATCTAAAATTCATCTATCTTGTGTTTGGGTGGAATGTCGGGTTTACTGTGTTGAACCATCTGCTCTTTTATAGACCACCCTACCCAAAAGATGCAAGATGTTAAATGAAAATTGGGGGTGAAAGAATTACATTTTGTAGTTGGAACGTTAAGGGTATTAATGAACCAATCAAGAGAGGTAAAGTATTAGCACATTTAAAATCACTCAAAGCTGATATAATGTTTCTTCAAGAAACTCACCTTAAAAATGAAGCGCAACATAGATTGAAAGCAAAATGGATTATCAAAACGTATCACTCCTCATTCTCTCATAAGTCTAGAGGGGTTGCAATTCTAATCCGTAAAGGTATACCTTTTAAACGTATATCAACTATTGCGGATATCGATGGTAGATATCTATATTACTAAAAGTTTGATCTTGACCGCTTTTGGCCCACTGTGCTGCGATTTCCAAGAGAACGCCGCCACCTACGTCCGTCATTTTTGGCCACCTTGCTCAGAGCCCCCCTCCTGCCTTCTGGGACTGGAGGATTTTTCCCATCGATGAAAAATCAGAGAGATATTTTAAAAAAAATTAAATCCCCATTCTCTCTGCTGCCCCCGCTGGCGGCAAGGGGAGGGGGGTGGGACTATAAAACCCGGAAGTGTTGTGCCCCACTCAGTCTCTGCCAGGCCCAGGAAGCGAGGGGGTCACGGCTCTCTGAGCTGTGAATAACACTGAACGCACGTCTACTCCACAGTGAGCCCCCTCGATGTGGCTGCTGCCCAATTTTTTGCCTCGCCTTTTTAAAAAGGTTTGTGTTCCCAAAATGAATTTTGGTTGTCGGGTGGCTGCAGCCAAATTGTTTACCTTGGCTTGACTTTTAAAATCATTGCAACAGTTGGCTGCCAGCCCAAGAATCCATTGGCCCACAATGTCTATACTAGCCCTCTGGAAACCAGTACCTTCAGCCTGCAACACCCACGCTAGCGCAGCTGAAAGCACCCAGAAGGAAAAGAAAACAATTAATACTATTCCAGAACGTACACAACATAATTTGATAATTGGTGGAGATTTAAATTGTACATTAGATTCTTATCTAAATAGATCATCAAGACAAAGGAAAATAAAATCCAAGACAAGTGAATTACTAATTTCATACATTAATACTACTAATATCAAAGATGTCTGGAGAATCGAAAACCCATCTGGACAAGAATATTCATTCTACTCACCAAGAATAGACTACTTTTTAGTAGACTCTAAACTTATTCCATTTGCTTATAATTCGAAATATCATAATATTATAATTTCAGATCATGCACCTTTAACATATATGATTAAACTAAATGGAATGACCGAAAAGCAGACACAATGGAGACTTAACCCTCAAATTTTGAATGATAAAGCATGTCACGAATATATTATTACACAGATTAATATGTTTTTCGAGGCGAATGACCGCCCTGAAACATCTGCCTCCTTTCTCTGGGAAACATTCAAAGCATTTGTACGAGGAGCGTTAATCTCCTCACAAGCCTTTCATAATAAAAAGAATCATGCTAAACAACAGGTATTGGAAAAGGAAATAAGGCAATTAGATATAGAGAATGCGACCGCCCCCCTCTATGATAAAACATAATAAAATCGCTGCACTTAAATATAAGTTAAATCAAATTTATTCAGATCAAATCATAAAACTTTATCAACATACTGAACAACTACACTTTGAATTTGGTGATAAACCACAAAAATTATTAGCTCGTCAACTCCGAAAACTGAATGGGGAAAACAACAAATTATAAAATGAGATCAGATATGGGAGAAATACTAACATTGCCCAAGGATATCAATGACAGATTTTTACAATATTATCAAACACTTTATTCAACCAAAACCACAGTGTTCTGTATGAATGAAATAATTTTTACAGAAATGTAATCTTACAGGTTTAGATCTGAGAGAGAGGGTATTATTAGGTGCTGAAATATCAGTAAAATATATTGAAGAGTCCATTAAATCTTACAAAAAACGGAAAGGCCGCTGGCCCTGATGGCCTAAACTCTGAATTCTATAACGCCTACAGACATTATATAATTACACTTTTACTCAACAGAAAATGCAGGAAACTTTAAACAAATCAACAATAACACATGCCAAAAATGGATAAGAACCTTGAGGGTCCAGGTTCACATAGAACAATTGCTCTCTTAAACACTGATCAGAAAATATGAACTAAAATTTTGGCCCATAGATTAAGTTTAGTGATTCATAAATTAATACACCCCAATCAAACAGGTTTTATCCCAAAACGTTATTCATTTTATAATCTGATACGATTATTTAACATTATGTATTCAAATAGAATAGCTAATGTAGATTTAGCAGTCATCTCGTTATTTGCTGAAAAAGCATTTGATCAGGTGGAATGGCCCTATTTATTTTCGGCGATGGAAAATTTTCAACTGGGTGAGAAGTTCTGTACATGGGTTAAACTCCTATATACTAACCCAACAGCTAGAATATTGACAAACCAAATGTTATCACCTAAATTAATTTTATCTGGAGGTTGTAGATAAGGATGTCCGTTATCTCCGTTATTATTTGCCCTAGCTATTGAACCACTGGCAAAAAGTGTTAGAGTCCACCCAGAAATATATAGGTATAATACTAAAGGTACAGTCAATAAAATGTATTTATATGCAGATGATGTATTACTATACATTACAAATCCAGAAACCAACATTCTAAACTTGTTAAATCTTATCACTCAATTTGGCTCATTTTCGGGATATAGAATAAATTGGAATAAAAGTGAAATTATGCCAATAATGGACCTTAACCTACATACATTGCAACCATCTCCTTTTAAAATAGTCACCGAAAAATTTAAATATCTAGGAATTGATGTGACTAAGAAATATACTTCTTTATTTAAATTAAATTTTCCACCTTTACTTAATAAACTGCAAAAGAATATTCAGTATTGGAAAACACTTTCCATCTCAATGCTCGGTAGAATTAATGCCATAAAAATGATTTTCCTTCCACAATTACTGTACCTTTTTGAATCAATTCCGATATATCTCCCAAAAATAGTTTTTAAAAATGTTAATTCCATTATAACAAGTTTTATTTGGGATTATAAGAACCATAGAATAAGTAAAAAACATTTATGTAAATCCAATTGGAATGGAGGATTAGTTTTACCAAATTTTTTTTTTAAACTTTTGGGCAATTAATATTAAAAATATGAACTTCTGGTTGGAAGATACGGATCAACAACCAGATTGGTTAAAGATGGAAAAGGAAGATTGGCTCGATTCTGTTAGCTCCCACAAAACTGAACAAAAAACCTATAGTGAAAATCCTATAATATATGAATTTTGAAACAATTAAAAAATACTTTAAAATTTGATAAATTATCACTCTTTCTCCCCATTGTAAATAATCCTTCATTTAAACCGTCTGTGTTGGATAAAGGTTTTGTACAAAGGAAAAATTATGGAATTAAAAAGGTGGGACATCTTTACAGAAAAAATATTTTTCTTTCATTTCAGGAGTTACAACAGAATTATGGACTACATTCAAATATTTTTTTTAGTTATTTACAACTTTGACATTATGTTAAATCACATACACAAGAATATAGAACTAGGGAGCCAGAGACCCTTGATGAATATTTGAATAAACATCCTAATACAGATAAATTAATATCTCACATTTATAATATTCTTTTAGATAGTGAGTTCCGTCGACGGAATTATATAGACAAGCATGGGAAAATGAACTAGCTCAACATATAATGAAAGATATTTGGGATGAAAGTCTTCAACATATACATCAATGCTCGTTAAATGCCAGATATTCTTTAATACAATGCTTTACTACATAGACTGCATTACTCTAAAACAAAATTAAATAGAATGTTTCCAAATATTTCCCCTATCTGTGACAAATGTCAATATTCAGAAGCTAATATGTGGGCGGCGCGACTCACGTCGCAGCGGCCTCTGCAGTCCGTCTGTCTTTTTGTTATTTTTTTTGTCCCGTTTTAATGTAGTTTTTATTTTTTTGATGGGGTGTGTGTGTGTGTGTGTGTGGAGGGGGGGGGGGCGGGGGGACTTTTAAAATCTTTCCCCTGCACTCTGCCCTCTCCCACCTCGACAACAGAGACACTTACGTAAGAATGCTGTTCATCGATTACAGCTCAGCATTAAACACCATTATACCATCTAAACTGATCACCAAACTCGGTAACCTGGGCATCGATCCCTCCCTCTGCAACTGGATACTGGTCTTTCTAACCAACAGACCACAGTTTGTTAGGTTAGACAAGCACACCTCTTCAACCCTCACCCTGAACAGCGGCGTTCCACAGGGCTGTGTGCTGAGCCCCCTCCTCTACTCCCACTTCACCTATGAATGCACACCTGTATATGGTACTAACACCATCATCAAGTATGCAGATGATACAACGGTGATTGGCCTCATCAGCAACAACGATGAGTCGGCCTACAGGGAGGAGGTCCAGCACTTAGCAGCATGGTGCGCTAACAACAACCTGGCCCTTAACTCCAAGAAGACCAAGGAGCTCATTGTAGACTTCAGGAAGTCCAGGGTGGCACGCACACCCCCATCCACATTAACGGGACGGAGGTGGAACGTGTTTCTAGCTTCAGGTTCCTGGGTGTTAACATCTCCGATGACCTCTCTTGGACCCACAATACCTCAACTCTGATCAAGAAGGCTCACCAGCATCTCTTCTTCCTGAGGAGACTGAAGAAGGTCCATCTGTCTCCTCAGATCCTGGTGAACTTCTACCGCTGCATCATCGAGAGCATCCTTACCAACTGTATCACAGTATGGTATGGCAACTGCTCTGTCTCCGACCGGAAGGCATTGCAGAGGGTGGTGAAAATTGCCCAACGCATCACCGGTTCCTCGCTCCCCTCAATTGAGTCTGTCCAAAGCAAGCGTTGTCTGCGGAGGGCGCTCAGCATCACCAAGGACTGCTCTCACCCCAACCATGGACTGTTTACCCTCCTACCATCCGGGAGGCGCTACAGGTCTCTCCGTTGCCGGACCAGCAGGTCCAGGAACAGCTTCTTCCCGGCGGCTGTCACTCTACTCAACAACGTACCTCGGTGACTGCCAATCACCCCCCCCCCCGGACACTCCTCCCACAGGAAAAACACTATGTCTGTATATATGCTAATGCAAATATTTATTCAAATCATATGCTATGTCGCTCTTCCAGGGAGATGCTAAATGCATTTCGTTGTCTCAATACTATACACTGACAATGACAATTAAAGTTGAATCTGAATCTGAATCTGAGAACCCGACCTTTCCCTGTCGGGTCTCCATTATCGTTGGAGCTGCAATGTGGAGCGGCCTCCAGCAGGAACGTCCTGAGGCTCCAATCACGGAGCTGCTGAGCTACTCACCATCGTTGAGCTGGCCGAGAATGGAGCGGGAGGAGCGGTGGTGGCGCGCTGCTGCGACCCAACCCTCGGAGATTCGGAGGCTTTCCGCAGGTCTGGGGGACGGTAATATCGGGAGCCCGCGGGTCCCTGCTGGGAGACCGCTTTCTGGGGCTTCCGCAACGGCGACTTCTCCTGCCCGACTAGCGGGGTCGAGGATGACCTGGAGCGGGGCCTTACATCATCGTCCGGTGTGGCTTCAACGGCTGTGGGACTTTGCCAGCGCCCGCCCAGGGCTCCAACAACAAGACTCGGAGCACGGCCTTGCATCACCCGGCGCGGCGTTAATGGCCGCGGGACAATTATCATCGCCCGCCGGGGGCTCTGACTTTGACTGTCATCGGGGGGGAGAGGGAAGTGCAGGGGGGAGATAAGGTTTTTTTTTGTCTTCCATCACAGCGAGGAGGAGATGTGCTGTGATGGATGTCTGTGTAAATTGTGTTGTGTCTTGGGTCTTTTTTTCTTGTATGTATGATTGCAGAAACAACATTTCACTTGAGCCTCTATGAGGTTCAAGTGACAAATAAATTGTATTGTATTGTATTGTATTGTATTGTATTGTATTGTATTGTATAATCTAACTCATACTTTTGTAAATTGTATAAAAATTAAACATTTCTGAACAGATATTTTTTAAATTATTTCTGAAGTTGTTAATATCCAATTGGATCCTGATCCAAAACTAATAATATTCGGAATATTAGAACAAAGCCTAAAACTTACAACAAGCCAAAGAAATTTCCTTGATTATAGTATAAAAATTGGGAAAAAATTAATATTAACATTTTGGAAAAACCCAACAACCCCCACAATTAAAATGGGGATTATGGAGATGTCTGAGACCTTACATTTGGAAAAAATAAGGCTTGGCTTAATTGACAAACCAGAATTATTTGCTAGAATATGGTCCCCATTTATTGATTTTCTGAAAGGTTAAAATGGTCCAGCACGGAAGCTTGACTGAAACTTGAATCCAGGATTGGATGAATAGTTAAGCTTTATAATCTACGGACTTATCTCCAAAACTGTATTATTGGTAATTTATCCTATTTTTTCTTCTCTTTCTCCCCCCTTTCTTTCTATGTATAAAAAAATAAACAAATTGCTGTGTTAATATATAATTGATAAACGAGGACCCCAGCTATTTTGATAGCTGGGATCCCAGCTATTAACAATATGTAATTGATAAACAAATTGTGTTTTGATTACGATATGTATATGCTTCTAATAAAAATATTATTTAAAAAAAATAGATACTGCGTGGAAACAGGCCCTTCGGCTTATCGAGTCCACGCCGATCAGCAATCACCCATACACTAGTTCTATCTTACACACTGGGGACAATTTTACAGAAATCAATCAACCTGCAAACCTGCACGTCTTGGAATGTGCGAGGAAACCGGAGTTGCCGGAGAAAATCTATAAGGTCACAGGGAGAACGCACAAATTTTGTAAGTCAGCATTCATAGTCAGAATCGAACCCAGGTGTCTGGCACAGTAAGGCAGCAGCTCCACCACTGCACCATTATCCCTAGTGTATAATAGTGCGAGTGTACGGGGTGATCGCTGGCCTGCGCGGACTCTGTGGACTGATGGGCCTGTTTCCAAGCTGTATCCCTTAAGTCTAAAATCTGTCATCTTTTTGCTGACCAGATAGTGGAAAACAAAAAAGCTTTTCACTGTACCTCAGCACATGTGACCATAACTAAACTAAGCTAATGACTTGCTTCCATTCTGGCACTGTAAGGCTGCAACTCTACCGCTGCACCACTGTGCCACCCTAGGACTAAGAGTTGGAGGGAGAGAGGGTACAGGTCTGGCTTCCAGAGCAAATAATAATGAAGTCCATGCATTGAAAAAAAGTATGGATAAAGGTTTAGCAGTAGAGATGTGAAAGCTAGTGCAGTGATGAATAATGAGAAGCTGTGCCCAGAGGCAGTGTTAACATCAGTTCTGTGTCAAATTGTGAATTTAAGGAAATATCTGTTCCACCAAAGGCTGTTTGGGAAAAAACCTCAGTGAAAGTTCAAGCCAATTAAATTTGATGTAAAAACAGTAAAGGTTAGAGATGCATGTTTGATTAAAATCTTTGAGGGAAAGATAGCAGGTTAACATATTAGTCAATCAAAGGTCTACTTGCAAAATGTTAACTGTTTTTTAAAATTCCATTGATGAGATCTGGATGGGATAAGTGAATGCTTCCAATTGCAGGACAATTTCCAGGGGAAATTGAGGTTTATGAGGATATTAAAAAGAGGTGATGAGGTTGGTTTATCTTCCAGCTTTCTTCCCCCTCCTCCCCGCACAATCAGTCCGAAGGATCCAGATCCAAAACATCACCTATCCATGCTTTCCAGAGATGTTGCCTGACCCTTTCGACTTTATTTTACTTTAGACCTTAGAGATACAGCATTGAAACAGGCCTTTCGTTTCGGCCCACACTGGCACTATCCAACACACTAAGGACAATTTTTACTATTTACAGAAGCCAAATAACCAAAATTGCTTATGTCTTTGACGTGTGGGAGCATATATTCACGGCGTGACCTGCACGGGTTTTCTCCGTCATCTTCGATTTTGTCGCACACTAAAAAGACGTACAGGTTTGCTGGTTAATTGGCTTTGGCAACGTGTAAATTGTCCCTAGTGTGTGTAGTGTTAGTATACAGGGATTGTTGATCGGTACGGGCTCAGTGGGCCGAAGGGCCTGTTTAAGGGCTGTATCTCTGAACCAAACTAAACTTAACGTACTATATAAACTCGGTACAGACAGCACCCATAGTCAGGATCGAACCCGGGTCTCTGGTGCTGTAAGGCATCAAATCTACCGCTGCACCACCATGCCACTGAGTTACTTCTGCACTTTGCGTCTTTTTTTTGGCATAACCAACCCATGCCGTTTCCCTTCAGACGATGATACCTCAGATGTTTTTAGTTGATGCCAGTAAGCCAGTAATATTAAATACTCTCCTTATTGCTTAATATCCACAAAGCAGTGGATAATTCTACATGTACCACTGCTAATTTCATTACCGACTGGGATTTCATTTTGAATTAAAAACATATTGAATTTAAAGAATGAGGTGATATGTAGTCCTGTTTCAACACTTAGAGCAGGCATATAAATACAGAGAAGACAATCCCTATGGAAATATAGATCATCATAAATTGTTATCAATATAATTACTTCTTTGCTTTTTAATTAAATCCAGAGGAACTAATCTAACCTAAATCGTTCCTTATAGCAATATGACATAAGACAAGCAGAAAAATGTCTGATATAGTTCATACATTTTTACATCCCAATCTCTGTCCCCTCATCTCTTTCCATTGTAACATCACTAACCTTCCTTCGCCAGACCACCATAGCTCAACAACTGTGGAGATGACACAATGGTGCAGCGGTAAAGCTGCTGCCTTACAGCACCAGAGACAAGGGTTGCTCTCTGTACGGAGTTTGTAGGTTATCCCTGTGACCATGTAGTTTTTCCTCTAAACTAGAGGATTTCAAACACGTATGTGTTTGTAGGTTAATTGGCTATATTAAAAAAAATTAATTGTCCCTAGTCTGTAGGATAATGCCAGCATAAGGAGTGATCGCTGGTCGGCCATTCGGTCCATCGAGTCTACTCTGCCATCTCTGCGACCTAATCCTATTTTCCTGCCTCCTCCCCATAACCCTTGACAACCGTCCTAATCAAGAACATGTCTATCTCTGCCTTAAAAAACATCCACTGACTTGTCCCTCATCGCCTCTGTGGCAATGAGTTCCACAGTTTATCTACCCTTTGACTAATGAAGTTCATTTTCTTTAGTGCTAGTGATAGTGCTAGTGTACGAGGGCTGATCGCTGGTTGGCATAGACCTTGTGAGCCGAAGACCCTGTATCTCTTAACTAAACTAACCTTAACTAAGAATTCTTTCAATATTAAAGCAGCTAGAAATGTCCATGACACACAGTTGAAGGATCAATCAATCAGGATATTTCTCTGTGGAACAATCAGTGGCTTTATTTGAGATCGGAAAATCTGTATATATTTGTATTACAAATATTATTCATCACTAGTCACCCAAAAGATAAATGAGTACAAAACATCAACATTCCCTCGCGGATATTGAGAGATGATCAATTAGTCTGCCTAAGCGATCGGGAGTCTGTAAATGTAAGAGCAAGCATGACAAGCAACCATAAATAAATAATGGAGGATGTGAAGTTTGAACACAGCTCTTGAATTACTGCTTACAACCCAGCGGTATAAAAGTTGATTTCCCTAATTTCAAGTAACCCCTGCATTTCTTCCCTCCCTCCCAGTCGTCCTACCAGTTCCACTGTTCGCATCCCTGTATCCCTTTGTTAGCTCCTCTTCTCCAACCAATAATGGGCCATTATGGGCTCCACCCTTCCTTGGTCATCTGTTGTCGGCCCTGATTGGTTCTGGATTTTACCTGCCTCCAGTCCCCCACCACCACTACTTTCAGTCAGAAGAAGGATCCTGACCCGAAATGTCTCCCATTCCTTTACTCCAGAGATGCCGCCTGACCCAATGAGTTACTCCAGCACTTTGTGTCTATCTTCGGTGTAAACCTGCATCTGCAGTTCCTTCCTAGACTTCTTAAGTAACTGCAGTCGCTGCTGCAAGGAGGCTTTTCAACTTTTAAAATATCTGTTAATAGTATGCCTTAACAACTGTTCAAATAAAATGAAACAACTGAAAAGAAATTAATTCCATTAAAAAAACACCATGAAAATACAAAACAAATGATGAAAATGTTTTTAAAAAATGGAAATGAAACGGATTGGACTGCTGGTAAAGTTGCTGCCTTGCAGCACCAGAGACCCTGGTTCGATCCTGACTACGGGTGCTATCTGTATGGAGTTTGCACATTCTCCTTGTTTCCATGTGGGTTTGCCCTTGGTCCTCTGGTTTCCCCCCACACTCCAAAGGCTTACAAATTTGTAGGTTAATTTGCTTCAGTAAAATTGTAAATTGTCTCCAGTGTGAAGGACAGTGCTACTGTACAGGGTGATCGCTAGCCAGCAGGGATTTGGTGGGCCGAAGGGGCCTGTTTCCGCATTGTTTCTCGAAACTAAACTCTCAAGGAAAGACTCTGTGCAAGATTGCTTTCGTCTTGCCAAAGATAATACAAACAAACTCGAGAGTTGTGTTCAAACTTCACATCCTCCATTATTTATTTATGAAAGCTTGTAATGCATGCTCTGACATTTACACACGACCGATCGTTTAGGTAGGCCAATTGATCTTCTTTCAATATGCGTGAGGGAACGTTGATATTTTGTACTCATTCATCTTTTAGGTGGCTGCTGTTCATTAATATCCATAATGAAAAGAAATACTGATTTACCAGTCCCAAATAAAGCCACTGATTGCTCCAGAGAGACTTATCAGATGGATTGATCCTTTGCTTGTGTGTCATGGCCATTTCTAGACGCTTTGATGTCAATCGAATGCTAAAAATTGTGTTCTTCATTGTGTCATTTAAACATGCCAATAGGTCTGTCCGCACTAATGAGCTTACTGTCACCTCTCTTCATCTGTAATCTATTCATGACCCATTCTGCCCGTTCCTCCCTAAAGAGTGAAGAAAGATCCAAAAGTCGAGAGTATTTCATTGTCATATTTTTCATCTTTTTCACACAAAGGGTGGTGGCTATATGGAATAAGTTGCAGGAGGAGGTGGCAAAATTTAAGATGCATTTAGATAGGTACATGGACAGGGTAGGTTTTGATGGATATGAGCCAAAGTAGGTAGGTGGGAATAAAGTAGATGGGGCATGTTTGTCGCCGTGGGCAAGTTGGGCCGAAGAGTCTGTTTCCACACTTTATGACTATGAATCTATATGTACGGGCAATGGCACAATGAAATTCCCACTTGCAGCAGCATAACAAGCCTCTAAATGCAATTCCCATAGAAAATATATAATAAAGAAAAAATAAATAATTCGATAACCACAAAACCTGTGCTAATTATCCTGAAGTCCACAGTACAACCAAGGTAATCCATAAACGTTCATAGTTGAGATTTGACTATGGGTGCTGCCTGTATGGAGTTTGTACGTTCTCCCTGTGACCACATGGGTTTTCTCCGGGCGCTCAGCTTTCCTCCCATTTTCCAAAGTCGTGCAGGTTACAATTTCTGCAAATTGTAAATTTCCCCTGTGTGTAAGATGGGTGATCACTGGTCGGCATGGACTTGGTGGGTCGAAGGGCCTGTTCCCAAACTGGCTCTATAAAGTCTAATGTCAAATGTCTAAATTCTGATTGGCTTCTGTAAATTGTAAATGTGTAGGATAGAGCTAGTGCACGGGGTGATCGCTGGTATTTCCAGAGAAAACAATCCAAGTTTGTCCAACCTTTCCTTGTAACTAATATCCTCTTCAAAGCTCCCCCAACCTTCCTTTAATGGGATGAATAAAACTGTACAAAATCGTATTTTGCTGTTCTTTGAAATAACGTTATGGATGTTTCTTCTCAGAGAACAGAAAGTAGAAGTTTGTCTTTAGTAACATCAAGTCCTGAGATCGTAGTTATAGTGTTATACAGCATGGAAACAGGCCCTTCGTTCCTATTCGGCCATGTTGACCAAGTTGCCCCATCTAAACTTGTCCCACCTGCCTGCATTTGACCCATATCCCTCTAAACCTTTCCTATCCATGTACCTGTCCAAATGTATTTTAAATACTGTTAAATAGTCATCTACCTCATCTGGCTGCTCATTCCATGTTCCCACCATCCTCTGTGTGAAACGGAAGCCTCTCAGGTTCATATTAAATCTTGCCCATCTCACCTTAAACATACATCCTGTATTTTTTAATTCCCCTACCTTTTGGGAAAAGGCTCTGTTCATTCACCCTATAATTACACTCATGATTTTATACACCTTCCATCAGGTGTATAGAATCATATTGGGAATAGAGAGGGTGATCTCTGTGATATCACCCTTCAGCTCCTGAATGCCATGAAATAAAGTCCCAACCTTCCCAACCTCTCCCTATAGCTCAGACCCTCGAGTCATTGCAACATCAACAAAATCAAAATCAAATTACATCACCAGGTCAAATTGGGGGCAGCATGGCGGCATGGTGGTATCCCAGGTAGCCCTGCCACCATATAATGCCAGAGACCCGAGTTCGATCCTGACTAATTTACGGAAGCTAATTAACCTATAAACCTATACGTATTTGGTATGTGGGAGGAAACTGGAGCACCTGGAGAAAACCCATGCGGGAACAGGGAGACGGTACGCACACGCACTGGAGGTCAGTATCGAACCCAGGGCTCTGGCGATGTAAGGCAGCAACTCTACCTGCTGCGCCACTGTGTTGCTCACTATTTGGTGACTGGCAGAGTCTGGACTGGGCCTAAGACCACAAGACCTTTTTATTCCCTGTTTCATCTCTCAAAGCTTCATTAAATTAATAGAGGTGTTATATATGATAGTCGCTCAAGCATTTGTTACAGAATGAAATTTTGCTGCATCTCTGTGTACTTTTGTTTTGTCATTATTCTGGCTGTTATTGATTGAATGAGACAATGGTGTTCGTGAGCCTGTCAGTCTTTGCACTAATTTCAGCAGACTCAGGCAAGCTCTCAGGCGGAAAACTCGCCAGAAAAAAAATAACAAGAAGGTATGCAGTTATTCAAAGAATCGTTTGATCAAGAGCTAGCTCCTTTTGATGGTCAGTAGCACTTGTAGATGATCCTGGGCTGAGAGTAAAAAAATAATGATTTTTGATGATGTTCTTTAGAAAATATCAAACCTATTGGTGTACATAATAGGTCTCATTAAGGACCAAATCTGATGAATTTTAATCTGTCCCATTTACTAAGTGTGTTGTCGTGCTCTCTGATGCTGAACACGGCAATTACGCACCCCTTTTCAAAAGGCTGCATGTCCAGGTATATAATACAGCAAACAATTTTCTGAGGTAATTTGAATGCTTTTAACAGACTCAAGCTGCAGGAGATTGTTTGAAGTATCTACACTTTTACCCTCCAGTTCTTGGTGTCATTGGCATGCTCTCCTAAAATGGAAAGAGACTCTGTGCACCTTATGCTGTGAGAAATAAATGCCTTTTCTATAGATCCACTAGAAGGGAGTTAATTAAATGGTAGGTTTAGACTCAAATCTGGTGTTGAGAATGTAGCTGGAAACTATCATATGACTTTCATTTCCGACAGCAATACTATGGTAGAAAGATACAACGTGTTGGAGTAGCTCAGTAGGTCAAGCAGCATCTCTGAAGAACATTGATAGATGATGTTTCGGCTCAGGACCCTTCTTCAATTAGTCTGCCGAATGAACCTCTCCCCCCCTCACCGATATTCATCTATCGATCGCCAGGCTTTGTTCTGTCCCCACCTCGCCTAGCTTTCTTCTACCCCACCCTCCTGCAATCAGTCTGAAGAAGACTGATCTGCTGTTACTCCAGCACTTTGTGTCCTTTTGTTAACTGCAGATGCTGGTTTACAAAGAAAAGAGTAACTCAGTGGGTCAGGCTGCGGGGGGGGGGGGGGGTGGCGGTGGAGGGGGGGTTTAGAAGTAAGTTGGAAGAGAGGTGGGGCCACGAGGGTGATATGTGGATACAGGTGGTGGGGATGGAAGGTTTCGATATGTCTCTCATTGAAGAAGGATTCCAATCCGAAATGTCAACGTTGAGATCCTTCTTTCGGGACGATTGCAGGGATAAGGGCCAAAAAAACCCAGTTGAACCGACCCTAACAGTCACCTACAAGGTCGTTTACCACCCCGTTTATTGAGCGGGAGAAGTTCAAATGTGGGTTCAAACGAAATTTGGTTTTCTGCAGTCATACAACAAGAAAAGACCCAAGTCACACATCAACACAATACACACAAACATCCATCACAGCGAATCTCCTCCTCACTGTGATGGAAGGCAAAGCCACTACAGCTCCCCTGTTCACCAGCCAGCTCCACAATGTCAAAGTCCGCAAAGCCCCCCCTGGAGGGCGATGGCAAGTCCCTGGAGGCCATTAACGGACAGGCCCCGGGACAATGTAAGGCCCCGGGAAAAGGTCGTTTTCCCTCGTACAGGGAAGATATTTTAAAGTTTCCCCCACCCCCCATGCATACACATTTAAAAACTATTTTTAAAAAACCACCACACACTATACACTCAACCAGACAAAAAAAAAGACAGTCGGACGACAGTCGGTCGCGCCGCCCTTACTTACTATTCATGATGTCCAGAGATGCTGCTTGACCCTCTGAGTTACTCCAGTATTTGGTGTTTTTTTGTGGTAAACTACCATCTGCAGTTCTTTGTTCCTCAATATTATGGTGATCTAGTGGATCAAGAAACTGCAGATGCTGGAAACTTCAATTTAAAAAAAAAGTGCTGGAGTAACACAGTGGGTCACCACATATCCTGGAGGGGAATATCTTAGGCAACGTTCTGGGAGCCGGGCCACAGCCGGGCGCCGCCACAGCTCCCCCTGCTCCAAACCCAGCCAGCTCCACGATGGCAGGTCCGCAGGCTCTGCGACTGGAGCCCCCAGGTCGTTCCGGCTGGAGGCCACTCCACGGTACTAGGCCCCAATGACAACGGAGACCCAACAGGGAAAAGGTCGGGTCCCTCGTACAGGGAAGATATTTTAAAGTTTCCCCCACCCCCATGCATACACATTTAAAAACAATTTTTTTAAAACCACCACACACTATACACTCAACCAGACAAAAAAAAGACGGACGACAGTCGGACGACAGTCGGTCGTGCCGCCCTTACCTACTATTCATGATGTCCAGAGATGCTGCTTGACCCTCTGAGTTACTCCAGTATTTGGTGTTTTTTTGTGGTAAACTACCATCTGCAGTTCTTTGTTCCTCAATATTATGGTGATCTAGTGGATCAAGAAACTGCAGATGCTGGAAACTTCAATTTAAAAAAAAGTGCTGGAGTAACACAGTGGGTCATGAAACATATCGTGGAGGGGAATAGATAGGCAACGTTCTGGGTCAGGACCCTACTTCAGACATTGCAGTGGTTGGAGTAGGATAATAATAATGGCTGACAAATAATAGGTGGATAACGGTTGGGTGGTTGGTGAACAATGTTTGTGGCTCCATGACTCCCACTACTTTAGGGAAATAAATGAAAAGATTCAAATTAGAATAGATCAGTACAGCAGAGTAAAGGCCCTTCAGCCCACATTGTCCATGCCAGACATGAGGCCAAGTTAAACTAATCTCATCTGCCTGGATATGATCCATACCCCTCCATTACCTGCATTTCCATGTACCTATCTAAAAGCCTCTTAAGATAGCCTCGGGTACTGTCCCTACAGCGTTTTTATGTTCTCCCTATGACTGTGTGGGTATTTTCTGGCTACTGACAGAAAGGAAGCAGCATGTGAGGCTGGGAAAGCACCTCGGACCCGCAAACGCTCAGCATAGGAGCAGAGACCGAAAGGCTGCGTACTCTCTCCTCTCCTCTACTCCCTCTACACCAATGACTGCACCTCCACAGACTCCTCTGTCAAGCTTCTCAAGTTTGCGGATGACATAACCCTGATTGGACTGATCCAGGATCTGGTGGAATCTGCCGACAGACAGTGTCACGGCTGGCGTCCTGGTGCCATTGCAACAACCTGGAGCTCAATGCTCTTAAGACAGTGGAATTGATTGTAGACTTTAGGAGAGCTCCCCCTCCCCTCACCCCATCAACAACACCACAGTCACATGTGTAGAGTCTTTTAAGTTCCTGGGAACCATCATCTCCAAGGACCTTAAGTGAGGGGATACCATCGATTCCACAGTCAAAAAGGTACAACAGAGGATGTACTTCCTACGGCAGCTGAGGAAGCACAATCTGCCACAGGCAAAGATGGTCCAATTCTACACGGCCATTGTAGAGTCTGTTCTCACCTTCTCCATCATGGTCTGGTTTGGCTCAGCCACCAAGCACGGCACCTGGAAGCTGCAGCGAATCGTCCGATCAGCAGAGAAGGTTATTGGCTGCAACCTTCCCTCCATTGATGAACTGTACACTGCAAGGGCCAGGAAGCGAGCGGGCAAGATCATCTCTGACCCCTCTTACGCTGGCCACAAACTCTTTGAATCACTCCCTCTGGAAGGCGACTCCAGATTGTCAAAGCTGCCACAGCCAGACATAAAAATGTTTTTTATCAACGAGTAGTTGCTCTGTTCAACAGCCAAAAACCTGTAGCCTCCCTTTGATCTGGTATTTTGTTGGTTCACATGCTTGATCAATGGTGTTTTATCATTAATGTTTTATTATTATTAATGTTTAGTTTTTTTCTGAGTCATTCGTAACTGTCGTTGTATGTCATGTTGTTACTTGGGGGCGGAGCACCAAGGCAATTTCCTTGTATGTGAATACTTGGCCAATAAACTTACTTACTTACTTACTCTGGTTTCCTCATGCGTCCCAGGCCTCTGGTGCCACAAGGCATATATATCAGCGAGACCAAACGCAGTGTGATCACTTTGCTGAATACTAACACTCAGACCGCCTTGGCATATGTGATCACCTGGTTGCCAAATACTTTAACTCCCCTTCTCATTCCCACACTAAACTTTCGGTCCTGGGCCTCTTCCACTGTCAGAATGAGGCCACATGCTAATTGGAAGTACAGCAGCTCAGAATTTATTTGGGCAGTTTACAACCCAACAGCATGAATATAGATTTCTCTAATTTCAAGTAGCCCTTGCAATCTCTCTCTCTCCTCCCTTCCCCCACCCCAGTCGTCCTGCCAGTTCCACTGCTCGCATCCACATATCCCGTCATTATCATCTCTTCCACAGCCAACAATGGATCATTGTGGACTCTACCTTTCCTTGGTCATCGATGCCGGCTCTGATTTGTTCCGAACCTTTTCAAACCTCTAATTTCCCCCTCCCCTGACTCTCAGTCCGAAGAAGGGTCTCGACTCGAAACGTCACCTATTCCTTTTCTCCAGAGATGTTGCCTGACCCGCTGAGTTACTCCAGTGTTCTGTGTCGATCCAAGGTTGATTTACAGTAAATGCAGTTAAAGAGAACCTCACTTTAAGGCATCACCACCATTTTCTGCAAGAAAGTAAACATGTAAACATCACATTCTAATTATGCTTGAAAGTGGAATGCAAATTGTATTTGGCAAACATTCCTGTGAAGCACAAAAGAAATTGGATTTGAGGCTCAATCTTGGGACAAATTGGAAGTTGGCGAAGGCTTGTTTATTTGAAATCTTTGCCAGGAATTTGCTTTGACATCTTGTTTTGCATAAGATATAAATAAAAGATTCCTGCCATCCTGGCAGTTTCCACACATTTTTTTCTAGCATAACGGCAGTGTGGAACGGAGGCTCAGCGGTAGATTTGCTGCCTTACGGTGCCAGAGACCCGGTTTTGATCCTAACTGCGGGTGCTGTCTGTATGGAGTTTGTACATTCTCTCTGGGACCTGTGTGGGTTTACTCCAGGAGCTTTTTCCCAGAATGGAAAAGTCCAACACTAGAGGGCATAAGGTAAAAGGGTGGAAGTTTAATAGAGATGTGCAGGGCAGATTATTTACAAAGAGAGAGTAGTAGACACCTGGAACACATTGCCAGGATGGTGGTGGAGCCAGGTGCAATAATGTTACTTAAGAGGCTTAGATAGGCACATGCAAGTGCAGGGAATATATGGATCAGGTACAGACAAATAGATCAGTCTAACTTCGCACCATGTTTAAAGGTGTCAGAGGTTATAGGGAGAAGAAAGGAGAATGGGGTTAGGAGATAGAGATCAGCCATGAGATTCTGTTGGTCGAAGCAAACATTTTAATTCAGCAAATCACAGATTTCAATGCAGTCCATATTAATTTCTTTTCTTCTCCTTTTGCATTTCATGTGGCTTTTTGGTTTAGTTTAGTTTAGTTCAGTTTAGAGATACAGTGCGGAAACAGGCCCTCAGTCCAAGTGAGTCTGCACCGACCAGTGATCCCCACATACTAACACTATCCCACATATACTAGAGACAATTTACAATGTTACCTAAGTCACTCAACCTACATGCTTATATATCTTTGGATTGAGAGAGGAAACCACAGCACCCGAAGAAAACCCACGCATGTCACTGAGAGAATGTGCAAATTCTGTACAGAGAGCACATGTAATCAAGATCGAACCCAGGTATCTGGTGCTGTAAGGCAGCAACTCTACTGCTGTGCCACCATGCCACCCCTTTTATAATGAAGGAAACAAAATAGAATTGGGTGGATAGGTTTAAACCTGACAGTGTGAGTTATTTGAGGTAACAGATGTACAAAGGATATGATTGGGTTACAAGGATTGATTAGAGGATTTTAGCCTCCATATTCTTGAAAGAAAAAAACTTAGGAGGGACTGATGTTGGACTTTATATGATAGTTACTAAGTTGGATGCATACAATCCATATTCTCACTTTAGAAGTAAATTCTTTGAGTAGGAGGCACCTTCCCACTGGGAAGAGAGAGAAATAAAAATCAGAACATACTCATGAAGTTCTTTGCATAAAGAAGTCTCAATTTTGGCCTTATTGGGTGCTGAAGAAAGTTGCAGAAAATCTAAACAGAAAATGCTGGAAAAGCTCAACAGTTCAGACAGTACCTGTGAAGAAAGAAGGGGCGGCATGGTGGCGCAGTGGTAGAGCTGCTGCCTCCAAGTGCCAAAGACCCGGTTTGATCCAGACCACTGATGTCTGTGTTTGTACGCTCTCCCCGTGACTGCGTGGGTTTTCTCAGAGTGCTACAGTTTCCTCTCCCAATCAAAAGACGTGCATATTTGTAGGTTAATTGGATTCAGTAAATATTGTAAATTGTCCCCAGCACCCGTAGTCAGGATCGAACCTGTAGGGCAGCAACTCTACCACTGCCTGAATTCTCACCAGAAAGCGTTTCCATACAAACTTACATGGTTAAGGATATAAGAGATTAATTAGTCAATGATTTCAGAATCCAAGAGTCAAGATAAACACTTCAAATCATATATACACTGAACTTGTGCAGGAAGGAACTGCAGATGCGCGTTTACATCGAAGATAGGCACACAATGCTGGAATAACTCAGTGGGTCAGGCGGCATCTATGGAGAGAAGGAAACGGTGAAGTTTTAGGTCGTGACCCATCCTGCAACCCATTCCTGCTCTCCAGGGATGCTGCCTGTCCCGTTGAGTTACTCCAGCATTTTGTGTCAATCTTCGGTATACACCGAACTTTGTTGTTTCTACAACATATACATGCATCTACACACATACACACACACATAGTTTATTTTAAATTTAATTAAATAACTTGCACTATTTTGTATTATATGCTATTATTATATACTATACACGTATATATATATATATATATAAATAAATATATAATAAATAAATAAATGCATACACTAACACACACACACGCATGATATACGACAATATTTATATATAACAAACAAACACTAATAATGCAATTTATTTCAATAAATCTTAAATAAACTTGTTATGGATGGCATGGTAACAATAATTGGTAGCATTGGGGAACCATACATAAGGTTAAAAGGAGATTCCAGTCATGGAAAGTACCTTTCTAATTTACTCCTAGCTTAGCTAAGGCTCCCTTTAAACATCATAAAATTGTTACATGTATTTTCAGAATATTGCAGAAACTGCTTTTTAATGAGCTGAATTTGCAACTGTATCAATATTAGCATAAGGGGTATAACCTACAACTATCATAACAGCAGGAGTGAGGCTTATTAGGCAATTATTAAAGAAAATGTGGAAACGTTAATGTTGCTGTTTTTACCAAGGTTGCTGCTGAATTCAAGGTCCTTGCTCTGCATAAAATATTTATTGTGTCACCCGTTCAAAACCAGGACATTGGGCTGAAGAGCTAGAAAGTATGATTAAATTAACAATTGTGGGTCAAATAGGAAAAATAAGAAATTTATTAGCACAAGATCTATCGGAGTGGAATAATTCTCAATTCACAATTAATAATATGAGGGGAATAGATAGGATGAATGCTATAGGGAGAGATTGGACCGGCTAGGACTATTCCTTGGAGCGCAGGACACTGAGGGGTGATCTTTTCCAGGTGTATAAGATCATGAGTGGCATTGATAGGGTGAATACATAGAGTCTTCAGCAAGAATAGGAGAATCAAGAGCCAGAGGACATAGGTTTAAGTTGAGAGTGGGAAAAATATAATAGGAACCAGAGGGACAACTTTTTCACACAGAGGATGGTGGAGATATGGAACAAGCTGCCAGATGAGGTAGTTGAGACAGAGACTATATAACAACATTTGACTTTACTTAAGTTCACTTTAGCTTTGACTTTATTTTAGAGATACAGCATGGAAACGGTTTATTTGGCCCACCGAATCCACGCTGACCAGCGAATCCCATACACTAACACTATCCCACACAATAAGGACAATTTACAATTTTACTAAAGCCAATTAACCTACGAACCTGCAGGTCTTTGGAGTGTGGGGGGGGCGCCGCAAGCCGGCATCCCTGCCAGCAGCGTGTTAGTTTTTTCAAATTTTTAATTTTTTTAGTGTGTCCTAATGTGTGTTTTTGGTGTCTCTGTGTGTGTCTTGTGTGGGGGGTGGTGTGAGGGGTAAGGGGGAAACCATTTTGGTCACCTCCTCCACGGAGAGGCAACTTTTTCCATGTCGTCTCCCCCGTGGCCTAACAGCAAGGATCGGTGCGGCCTTTCCCGGAGACGTGCCTGGGGCTTCAGCTGCGGGCGCAGCATGAACTTTCATCATGGAGCGGGCGAGCCCTCGCCGGGGATCGAAGGAGGGGAGCGCTCTGTTCACTGGCCTGCACCAGCCTGAAGCCGTGGTCTGCGGAGCTCCAGCTGGTGTGGCGTCCACAGCCTGGGATCCCTCATTGGGGACCCGGGAGGAGAAGAAGCTCCGACCACCGGCCCGGGCCTACTTCTAACCGCGGGCGCGGCGGGGACTTACCATCCTCGATGGGGACCGCTGGAGAGGAGCTCTGACCATCGGCCCGGCGGTCTGTGGCGCTTCTGGCTGCAGCATGGCGGGAACTTTAAAACTTCGACCTGCAGCCGACACCAACCTGAAGCCTTGGACGCTGGTGGGGAAGCACCGATTCAGGACTTACCTGAACTTTATCTGGACTTTACCTTGTCTGAACATCTATAACCATATAACCATATAACAATTACAGCACGGAAACAGGCCATCTCAGCCATACAAGTCCGTGCCGAACAACTTTTTTTTCCCTTAGTCCCACCTGCCTGCACTCATACCATAACACTCCATTCCCTTCTCATCCATATGCCTATCCAATTTATTTTTAAATGATACCAATGAACCTGCCGACACCACTTCCACTGGAAGCTCATTCCACACCGCTACCACTTTACTCAGAAAAGAAGTTCCTGCATGCCCGGAGGAGGACTGGCCAAATTTTGGGCCTTCCTCCACAGTGATGAATGCTGTGGTGGACGTTTGTGTTAAATTTTTATTGTGTTTTTGTGTGTTCGTTTTTCATTGCACCTCGGCTGGCAAATTCATTTCACTTGCACTTTATGTGCAAGTGATGAATAAAAAATATATAAATAAAACAGGTGCACCCAAAGAAAATCCACACGGTCAGAGGGAGAATGTTCAAACTCTGTACAGACAGCACCCATGGTCAGGATTGAACCCCGGATTCTGGCACTGTAAGGCAGCAGCTCCTCCACTGCACCACTGTGCTAATCCACATTTGGGTAATATTGGGCAAACACAGGCAGGTGGGACTAGTGTAAATGGGGCATTTTGGTCGCTATTGATAAGTCAGGCCTGTTTCCTTGCCATATGACTTTATGACTAAATGGCTGAGCTAAGCACAAGCATGATTGGTAATCTCCTCCCGTCTCCCCACACTCTTCGGATATAACGTAATGTCAAAACTGGCAGATTTGACCAAAATTGCTCTGTTCTGTTTCGAAGCTAAAATATGAAGCAGTCAGCAAAACTGAGACAGCATTCAGGCACAGGTCATTAAATGGTGAGAGACTGGTGGGACACCGTAACCCCCTAGAGATTGTGTGAAACCACCTCACTGGGATCAATTATGACTATGCGTGTTGTCTGTACTGAGTTTACACGTTCTCGCCATGACAGCTTGGGTTTTCTCTGGGTGTTCCAGTTTCCTCCCACATTCAAGATGTCCAAATTTGTAGGTTGTAGGTTAAAATTTGTAAATTGTCCCTAGGGTGAGGGATAGTGCTCGTGTATGGGGTAATCGTTGGTCATGTTTCCTCGCTGTATCTTTAAAGTAAAGTCAAAACAAAAGTCAGCCACTATTAATCTCGTGCATCTCAATCTTCTGCGTTTGCTTACTGTGGGGGACTTTATATGATGCAACAACTTATCAAGGTTTTACCACATAACAGATCCACCACCGATTTTGGAGCAATTGTTGGTCCGGCATCTCCTTTAATGCAGACAAAATCACAAGAGAGCACTTGAAATCCCCCCCCCCCCTGCCAAAATGTGGTGTCTTGGCTGGGTGAGGCGGCCGATCTCAACCTCATCGGGACTTCTGCGGCCAACCGGCAGGTCAAGTTTGCAACATGTGGCCAGGGTTCTGGAACTCCTGCCTGGATGGAGCTGGCAGATGTGTTCTCACAGCTGACTTCCGAGGCCGACTTTGTGGGCTGGTATCACAGCTCCCCGGTGGCCAAGGCATACCGTTCTTGAACCTTTGGACTCCTCTCGGAGCCATGACTTCTGCTAAACAAATGGATAATCAAGAAAGGCTCCGGAACTAAAGGGCCTGTCCAACTTAGGCAATTTTTTCACAGTCGTAGCAGGTCGCTGAAAAAGTGGCGACTGGACCCCCCCATCATCATGTCTATGACAAGCTACGACAACCTACCACCTAGTTGACACCAAGCTACGGCAAGCTACCGACAACCGGCGACCCATTGGGACGTCCACCTACGACCACACAGAAAACAACCTACGACAACCAAAGTCAACCTACGTCCACCCGCGACAAGCTACGACAAGCAACGACCCTGCCGGCGACAACTAAAGACAATTCAGTCGCCGGTACCCATCGGCAGTTGACGTAGGTAGTCGCCAGTGGAATTCATCGAAGTCAGCACCCGGCGACAACGAACGTCATCTGGCGACAACCTGTGTCATCCTGGCGACAACCGATAACAGCACCTATGTCAGGAGAAGTCATGCTACATCAAGCCCACAGTCCTCAAAACGTTTTGAACATTTCAAAATCCAGCGGTGACCAAAAAAAGGTGACTTGAGAAGACTACTCACGACCATAGAGGCGTCACCCCACGACCATGTGAAAACAGACTAGTTGCCTGTAGTCGCCGAACACAGGGTCAAAAGGGTGCCAGAAAATCGACGGTGGACCTGTATTTCTTAAAGATACCCTTATTCGTCTATCCACCACCTCACTGATATCCATGAACTTTCCTGCAATCGTTTCCAAGTTATTTATGAAATTGCATTTGCTGGCAATATTTGTGGTGTTGCTGTCACATTTTCAATTTGTCAGTGAGCTTGACTTGAAGCAGAAATTATTAGCGCGACGCAGCTCACCGAGAAGTCGTCGTTATTTATTCTGGGTGCTGCATCGCATTGTTTATATCAATGGGGCCACAATAAAAAATGCAGCCACATTTACCATTCCATTTTGCACGTGTCCCCGGCTGTGCTGCAAAAAAAAAAGATGCATTATTTATTAATTCTGGTAATGCAAATCCGTAGTTCCTGTATTTGCTGATTGTATTGATAAAGTTGCATAGCACAGAGATTTTTATTTTATGGGAACTCTTTAGTGGAAGCTGTAAACAGCGCTTTAAGGGCTCTTTAAATTACAATCAGCTACGTAATTTATTCCACAGTCTTGCTTAACAGCTGACATTCTGGTTTAAAGAGTCCCTATCATTTTATAAATTAGAACTTCAGGGCAGCATGGTGGCGCAGCGGTAGAGTTTGATACTGACGATGGGTACTCTCCGTTTGATGTTTACATTTTCTCCCTGTAACTGCGTAGGCTTTCTCATGGGCAACCTAGGCAGATTTTTACGTTGCCAAATGACAGTTTGGGTGGTCATTTAAGGCGGCTTACATGACGTGAGCGATCATGTGCTCGGACGAAGTGCATAGTTAATTACCAGTCGGAATTATGCTCAATGAAGCATTCACATATCATTTCTGCTTTAAATAAAGTCACAAACTAAACATTTTCACCAATCAAGACATGATATATAACACAATGACATGCAGCAAAATTATAATATAGTGTATACAGTATCTCAACTCTTTTTACATATTGCAATGAATGCAATTTCTATTATTTCGTTCCACTTCCCAACAAAAATGTGGTTGGATTATTCAGCGTATGATCAACCTCGGTGAGATCAAGCGCCGGCTTGGTGATCGCTTCACACAACACCTCCACTCAGTTCACAATAACCAACATGATCTCCCGGTGGCAGCACTTCAACCCCCCCCCCTCCGGGTTCATTCCGAATCCGACCTTTCTGTCCTGGGCCTCCTCCATGGCCAGAGTGAGGCCCACCATAAATTGGAGGAGCAACACCTTATATTTCGCATGGGCAGTTTACACCCCTGCGGTATGAACATTGACTTCTCCAATTTCAGGTAGTTCTCTGCTTTCTCCTCCCCTTCCCAGCTCTCCTTCAGCCCACTGTCTCCACCTCTTCCTTTCTTCTTCCCGACCCCCACCCTCACATCAGTCTGAAGAAGAGTCTCGACCCAAAACGTCGCCTAGTTCCTTCGCTCCATAGATGCTGGCTCACCCGCTGAGTTTCTCCAGCATTTTAGTCTATCCATTCAGTCAAGTTCAGTTATCCCACTTTCCTCACCCCCTCCCTACACATTAGGAGCAATTTTACAGAGATAAGTTAACCTACAAAGCCAATGCGTCTTTGGGAGGTGGGAGGAAACCCACACGCTTGCAGGGAGAATGTGCAAATTCAACACAGAGAGTGCCCAAGGACAGGATCGAACACAGAACTCTGGCGCATGAGTCAGCAAGTCCATCAGCTGTGCCACTATATTTTGTTTTCCACCAAACAAAAAATTATACGTTGATAACTTTTGTTACTAAAAAAAAAGAAACTATCATTTTCAACCTTAAATCTCTAAGTGACGCTATGTGCCCCTTTACAGCTACTGTATGGTTTAATTCAGTTCAAGACTATGGGGCAGTACATTGGCCATAAAATTGCTGCCTATAAGTGCCAGATACCTGAATTGATCCAGAATATGGGTGCTGTCTGTATGGAGTTTGTTCCTTTTCCCTTTGATCGCATGGGTTTTCTCCGGGTGCTCTTGTTTCTTTCCACATTCCAAAGGTGTGCAGGGATCTTTTTCAGACCCAACCCAAAACGTAATATTTTCCTTTTCTCCAGAGATTATGTTTGACCTGTTGCATTACTCCAGCTTTTTGTGTCCATCTTCAGTTTAAACCAGCATCTGCAGCTCCTTATATACTTATATATATATATATAGACATTATATATATATATATATATATATATATATGGTTTTTTTTATGTGGGTGCATGTGTGTGTGTGTGTATATATATGTGTATGTCCCCCCCTCAGTGTGTGTGTGTGTGTATATATATATGTATATATATATGTCTATATATATATATCTATGTATGTGTATATATATATATATATATATATATATATATATATATATATATATAGACATATATATAGACATATATAGATATACACACATGTATATATAGACATATATATAGACACATATATATATATATATATATCGTTCCATATATACACACACATATATAAATATATATACACATTATATATATATATACATATATATATACACACGCATATATATATATATATATATATATATATATATATATATACACACGCATATATATATATATATGTATATATATATATATATATATACACACACACACGCACACACACATATATATACACATACACACACGCACACACACACACACATATATATATATATACACACAAACACATACACACAAACATATATATATGTATACACACACATAGTATATATATATACTAGACCAGGTGCAGACCCGTTGGGTCTGTTTCCCCAACGCTCGTTTGCGAAGGGGGGGGGGGGGGGGGGGGGTGACATCACACTCACATTAACCACCCCCCAAACACACAGGTAGGGGGATGGGGTGGGGAGAGGGGAGGGTGAGAAGAGGGGAGGGAGGGGAGGGAGGGCAGGAAGGGGGAGGAGAGAGAGGGAGGGGGGTGGGAGAGGGGTATCGGGGAGTGGTGCAAGAGAGAGGGGAAGGGGGTGGGGGGGGAGATGGGGGGTGAAGAGGGGTGGGAGGAGGGAGGGAGAAAGGGGAGGGGAAAGAGGTGGAAGAGTTGATGATAGGGGCGGGGGAAGAGTGGGAGGGGAGGGGTGTGAGGGAGGTGAGGGTAAATAGTGATGAGGGAGGGGGAGGGTAAGAGTGTGGAAGAGGGGCAGAGGGGTAGGGGGGGAGTGGTGGAAGAGGCAGAAATGGGTAGGGGGGAGAGGTGTGGGGGAGAGAGGGGGGGAGAGAGAGGGTGTGGGGATGGGGTGGGATGGGGAGGAGGGAGAGGGGTGAGGAAGGGAGGGGAGAGAGGGGGGGAAAGGGAGGAGAGAGGGGTGCGGGAGGGGGTGGTGAGAGAGGGGTGGGGAGAAAGAGGGTGGGGGAGGGGGAGAGAGAGGGGGACGATTGGAGAGGAGGGGGAGGGGAGAGGGGGAAGAGTAAGTATGGAGGGAGGGGGGGAGAGGGGGAAGAGCGTGGAGGGAGGGGGAGAGCGGAGAGAGGGGGAAGAGTGGGGAGAAGGAAGGGAGGGGGGGGAAGTGAGACGGGTGGGGGAGGAAGATGGGTGGGGGATGGGGGAGATAAGTGGGAAGAATGGGGATGGAGGGGGAGAGGTTGTAGTGGGAGTGGTGGAAGAGGGACAGAGGGGGGGGGAGAGGTGGTGGGGAGAGTGGGTGAGGGGGGAGAGGGGGGAGGGAGGTGAGGAGGGACCTAGAGATGGGGAGGGAGGGAGGATTTGAGGAGTAGGGGGTGGGTGGGAATTTAGGGGGTAGAGAGATGGTAGGGAGAGAGGGGAGAGGGGGATGGGGGAGGGAGAGAGGATGGGGGTGGGAAGAGGGGGAAGAGAGAGAGAGGGGTGAGGAGAGGGAGATGGACAGGGGGAGGAGAGAGGGATGGGGAGGGAGGAGGAGAGAGGGATGGGGCAGGGGCAGGGGAAGGAGAAAGGGATGGGGGAGTGGGCGAGAGGTGTGGGGGGGAGGGAGGCGAGGTGGGAGGGGGGTGGATGGTAGAGGGGGAAGAGTGTGGATGGAGGGGGAAGAGTGGGGAGGGGGAAGGGGGGGGGGGGGGAGAGAGGGAAGGCGTCGGGGAGGGAAGGGGGTGGGGGAGAGAGGGAAAGGGGGGAGAGAGAGAGAGGGGAGAGAGAGAGGGGGGAGAGAGAAGGGGGGTGAGGAGAGGGAGATGGAGAGGGGGGGAAGGAGAGAGGGTTGGTGAGGGGGGAGAGAGGGGATGGGTAGGGGAGGGGAGAGAGGCGTGGGGGGGGGAGGGAGGGAGGGGAGGAAGGAAAGGGAGGAGGGAGATGGGTAGAGGGAGGGGGAGAGGGGGTGGTGGGAGAGGGGGGGAAATAGTGGGGGGAGGGAGAGTGGAAGGGGGAGGGGTAGGGACAGTCCATCTCTGTCGCATTCCCTATCACCCCAAATCCTCTTTCTCTATAGTTATATATTCATATGTAAATATACGCTGTTTTGTTTTCTTGTTTATAACATTGTTCACGGAGTACTATGTTTATATATTCTGTTGTGCTGCTGCAAGTAAGGATTTTATTATTATTATTTCAAGTTTCCATTATTATTCTAACTGGGACGTGAGAGAATAAAACACTCTTGACTCTTGACTTATGTCGCTGATGTGTGGGATAGAACTAGTGTACAGGTGATCGGTGGTCGGCGTGGACTCGGTGGGCCGAAGGGCCTGTTTCCACGCTGTATCTTTAAATTAAACCAAAAACATTAAAACCAGAGTAAATCTAAAGAAGGGTCTCTACTCGAAACGTCACCCAATTTATTCTATCCAGAGCTGCTGGCTGTTCCATGGAGTTTCCCCGCACAATTAAAACATGGAATAGTCTTCACTCTACCATAGTTACACAACCAGATGCAATTAAATTTACGGTAGCTCTTTTTTCCCCAAGAACCCTTTTTTGCTTAAGTCCAATTCAAGAGTCAAGAGATTTTTATTGTCATGTGTCCCAGATAGGACAATGAAATTCTTGCTTACTGCAGCACAACAGCATATGTAAACATTATACAGAACAGGAGATAAAAGTTACGTGTGTCTATTTAACCATAGACCTTATATATATACACATTAAATAAACAGATAAAGCGCAATAGGCTGTTATTTTTCAGAGTTTGGAGTTCGGTGGTGGAGGGTCCACTCCATTTTTGGAGGACCAGGAAAGCAAGGGAGTGATTCTGCGTTGGTTGTCAGCGGTTGCGGCGAGGCGGCGACCAGACAGCAATGGCGGTCAGATCTCCCACAATGTAAAGGGAGGGAGAAAGTGCCCGGCGCCGATCAGTTGCCATGGCAGTGCACATGTTCAGGGCGGCACATGCACACAAACATGGCCGACGATGCGCTGGCCGTGGTTGTGCGCATGTGCAGGGGCAGAATGTACATGCCATGGCAGTATGCATGTTCAAGGCGGCCGGCCGTGCTGGTGGATGAGGAGCAGCCGGAGAGTGGAGAGTGTTGAACCAGTGGCCTAGACACGGATACGGATGGCGAGCGGAGACGGAGAGTGACAGAGAGATAGATAGAGAGAGGGGGGCCCACTCAGAGTTTACCCAGGTATCCTGGGTAAAATGGCACGGCTTTTAGATTGCCTGTCAGGAATTTAGGTCGCCATTGCCACCCGGGCAACCATTAATTTCGAGCCCTAATTTCTCCTGGGTGCTACGGTTACCTTCCGCATTCCAAAGCCGTACAAATTTGTAGGTTCATTGGGTTCTGTAAATTGTCGCTGGTGTGTTGGATAGAACTAGTGTATGGGTGATCATTGGCTGGCTCAAACTGGGTGTGTGGAAGTGTCTGTTTCCACACTGCATCTCTAAGCTAAACTAAATTAAACAAAGCATTAGGATAGTGTAGTATCACAGCAGTAGAGTTGTTACCTTGCAGCGCCAGAGACCCGAGCATACAGACATACAGGTTTGCAGGTTAATTGGCTTCGGTAAAATTGTAAATTGTCCCTAATATGCAGGATAATGCTAGTGTGCGGCGTGATCGCTGGTCGGAGCCGACTCCGTGCAACGAAGGGGCTGTTTCCATGCAGTATCTCTAAACTAAAATAAAATCTAATCATAGGAAAATAAATTGTTGCCCAATGCTCATATTTAGACTTCCAATTAGATTTTAGTCTTGAATCCATTCAATGACTGAGTATCTCTTGCACTTTGGGTTGTAGAATATGCACCAAGCTTTCCAACCTCAAAACGAACAATCTCAAACATCTATTAGATCAATGTCTATCTGTCTGTGCATTTGGAAGGCTGTTCTGCACTTCTGCAATGGTTCAAAGGTTCAATTGCTCAATGGTTCACTGCTTTCTTTATCATCACGTGTAACAAGGATCCGTGAAATATTAATTTTGTACACAGTTCAGCAGGACTATCACCACACACACAATCCCCCAGTTAGTACAGAACATGGACAATGGAGGACCCGGGTGTGTGGGGGGGGGGGGGGGGGGGGGGGGGGGGGGGACTGCCATGAGGGTGGGGGGAGGGGGAGGGGAGAAGAACAAGGGGGAACTGAAGGGGGGGTGGGGGAATAGTAACTTCATAAGCACCCCTTGTGGGTGGCTATTGGCACGGTATGCAAGCCCATAATTTCACAGTGACTTGTCACATGTGACAATAAAGTATTCAATTCAATTCAATTCAATGTACAGAACAGTTCAGCGAGTCCATATGCAAGAGTAGCCATGTTGGTGCCATTTTACAGTCCCAGTTACAGCTGGCCGTTGTTCCTTTTGCATCCTGTCTGCCAACCACTTCTCTATTCATGTCAGCACTCTACCCCCAATACCATGCTCTATGACAGATTCCAGCATCTTCAGTACCTTATGTCTCCCAACACTTTGTGGGTTATGCCCCATCCAATAAGGGCGACACAGTGGTAGAGTTACTGCCTTCCAGCGCCAGAGATGTGGGTTTGATCCTGACTACACATGCTGTCTGTACAGAGTTTGTATTTTCTCCCTGTGGCCATGTGAATTTTCTCTGGGTGATTTGTTTTCCTCCCATATTTCATGGGCATACAGGTTTGTAGGTTAATTGGCTTCGGTAAAATGGTAAATTGTCCTTTTAGTGTGCAGGATAGTGTTAGTGTGTGGGGATCGCTGGTCGGCGAGGACTTGGTGGGCTGAAGGTGCTGTTTCCACACTATATCTCTAAACTAAACTAAACTTCTCCTAATGAAAGTCAATGATTTCTATGGAGATGACTGTGTGACAGACAGCCACATTCAAATGCAAACACCTGTGTCTAGCCCAGAATGTCAACATTGACAAGATTGGCCGAAGGGATTATTTCCGTGCTATATAGCTTGATGACCCTATGAGTTTGTCTACCTGCAGCATTTCTCCATTCAGAACCATTCCGACTAATTAATTAAATACCCACACTGGATTAAATGGCTTGTGATTTGCGAGGCATTGCAAATACTGTAAGATGGATGTCTCCCAATACCTCATTAATTGCACACATCAGGCATCTCACTGAGTGTAATATTAAATGAAATTCCCACATGCTGCTTTTCAGTATGACTCAAGACTCTTGTGATGATCACTGACATGAGCAGTGATTAGACATGTGGGATTATACCTATGTTTGGTTCTTGTCTGTTTGGAAACACCGCAAGATGTTGTGGATGCTCAAAAATATTCCTTTATCCATGTACTGTATCTAGTATCCAACTTCCAAGTTTCATCATTTTGCAATAATTGTTGCTCAGTTTAGTTTAGTTTAGCAATACTGCGTGGAAACAGGCGCGCCACGTACCGCAGCGGCTTCTTTAGTTTAGAGATATAACATTTAAACAGGCCCACTGAGTATGCGCATACTAGCAATCACCCATACACTAGTTCTATCCTACACACTAGGGTCAATTTACTGAAGTCAATTAACCTACAAACTTGCACGTCTTTGGAATGTGGGAGGAAACCGGAGCACCCAGAGAAAACTCACCAGGAGAAATTACGGTCTCTGTACAGACTGCACCCAAGGTCAGGAACGAATCAGGGTCCCTGGTGCTGTAGGGCAGCAACTCTACCGCTGCACCAATTTCCCTCCCCTACACACATATTTTATTTCAGTTGGATGGTGAGTTCTGTCCTTTAGGCTTCTGCAGCGTACCATTTAGGAATATTTTCAGTTCCAGGTCTATTTTTCGTACATTTTCCCATTCTTCAGGCTTAATTGGTAATCTTTCTCTCAGATGCGTTTTAAGAGGCCTCTGAATTATACCAGGGAACTCTATCCTTTGTTTAGATGTGTAAAAAGGAAATGCAGATGCTGGTTACCAAAGATAGACACAAAGTGTTGGAGTAACTCAGTGGATCAGGCAGCATCTCTGGATAAAAAAAAAAGAATTGGTGACGTTTAGCCATCCTTTTTCTCCAGAGATCCTGCCTGCTGAGTTACGCCAACACTTTGTGTCTATTCTCTGCTAAGTTTCAAAGTATTTATTGATCTCTGCTTGTACGGCCTCTTCAGCTTCGAAGAAAAAGAATGGGCATTTATTCTTGGTCCATGTCAACAATGGTGCAGTCATGGAATCATACAGTATGGAAACAGGCTCTTCGGCCCAACGCGCCTAGTCTTACAAAGATGCCCTACCCGCACTAGTACCGCCTGCTCATGTTTGGCCAATTTCCCTCTCCTATCCATGTACCTGCCCAAATGTCTTTTAAATGTTATTATAGTACCTGCCTCAACCACCTCTTCTGGCAGCTCACTGTATGAGGAAATTCCCCTTTCCCATTCACACACTAACCTTTCTGTCCTGGGACTCCTCCAATGCCAGAGTGAGACTAACGGGTATTGCTTGGACCCAATAGCAGCACAGAATCAGGCAGGTATAATTGGTAATGAACTTTATTACGATACTGTAACACAGAGTAGAAACACAGGAATGGGTACACCGTACTCACACAGAGGCTCAGGATTGAGCGAGGGTTCTGAAGAGGGGCAGGCAGGAGACGTAGTCGGGGTAGCGGAAGGTCCGGTAACCAGGAGATCCAACACACGATGCAAACAAACCAGTGAGGGACAGACGAAAGGAGAGTCGAAGCCTGGCAGGAAGTCGAGGAGCCGTTGCAGGGATACACCAAACAGCCCGGGAGAGAGGCAGACAGAAACCAGGAGGTACGGGACGAAGGCCGTGGTCGGGGACAGAAGGCTGAGGTGATATCCGGGAAGACGACAGGACGGAATGGTCAGGGGCAGGCAGGTTCGAATCCGTGTAGGCAGTCGGGAAATCGCTGGAGAGTCTTGCATGAATGCTGAGAACAATCTGGCACTGTGTGAACGGTGAGGAGAGTCTATATACTGGGTTAATAGGTGATCAGAGGCAACTGAGTGCAACAGGTGAGGAGAGTTAGGCCGATGAGAGGGGAGTGGCAGGCAGGCAGGTGAAGAGAAGGAGGGACGGGTGGAAAAGTACTGGGAGGTGAAGTGGATGAGAATGAGGAGAGGGCAGACTGTGACAGAACACCCCCCCCCCCCCTCAAGGGACGGCTCCTGACGTCCCAAAACAAAAAAAAAAAAAAACAATAAGGACAATAAACCCAATCCCACGCAGAGTCGGGTGGGAGGAGGGGGACCGGAGGAGGGCTAATATCCGTCCGAGACATCCATGTCCGCATCCTCCTCCATGGCATCAGAGGAAAGCTCCGTCTCGTCATCACTGGGCGCCTCAGATGGAAGAGGGGACAGAGTCTCAGGGGCGGCGACCCCTCTAGGAGTGGCGGACTTGGACGGCTGGTCGGGATGACGCCGGTGAAACTCCCTGATGAGGGAGGCGTCCAGGATCAGTCGAGCAGGAACCCAGGGCCTCTCCTCTGGACCGTAACCCTCCCAATCGACCAAGAGACGCCTCCCGCGACGGTGGGAGCGCCGGAGGCGGTGCACCGTAAATACGGGGCCTCCGTTGATGAGACGAGGAGAAGGGACTGCGGGGATCAGGGAGCTCTCCCGGACTGGCTTAACTCTGGACACATGGAACGTAGGATGGACCCGCATGGAACGAGGCAACTTGAGCCTCACAGCCACTGGGTTGATGACCTTCTGGATCTCAAAAGGACCGATGAACTTGGGTGCCAACTTCTTGGACTCCACCCTCAAGGGAAGGTCCCGGGTTGACAGCCACACCTTCTGGCCCGCGAGGTAGGTGGGGGCCTGGGTATGGTGACGGTTGGCAGCCGTGGCGTAATGGTCCACGGAGCGGAGAAGAGCCGCCCTGGCTTGGATCCACGTCCTGTGGCAGCGACGAATGAAGGTCTGGACGGACGGGCAGGAAACTTCTTTCTCCAGCGCCGGGAACAGTGGAGGCTGGAGCCCGTAGGCACACTGGAAAGGGGAGAGCCCAGTGGCCGAGCTTGTCAGGGTGTTGTGGGCGTACTCCACCCACAACAACTGCTGGGACCAGGAGGAGGGATGCTTGGACACCATACACCGCAGCGCCGTCTCCATCTCCTGATTCTTCCTTTCAGTTTGGCCGTTGGACTGGGGATGAAATCCGGACGTCAGACTCACGGTGGCCCCCACAAGCGTGCAGAACTCCCTCCAAAACACAGAGGCAAACTGGGGTCCCCGGTCGGAGACCACATCGACGGGGAGACCATGGAGCCTGAAGACGTGGAGTAACATGAGCTCAGCAGTTTCCTTGGCTGACGGAAGCTTGGGCAGGGGCACGAAGTGAGCCATCTCGCTAAATCTATCGGCCATGGTCAGGATGGTGGTGTGACCACTGGATGGGGGCAGGCCGGTAACGAAGTCCAGGGAGATGTGGGACCATGGTCGATGGGGGACAGGCAGTGGAAGCAGATGACCCACAGGAGCTTGATGTGAGACCTTGTGCTGGTTGCAAATGGGACAGGCGTTGACAAACTCCCGAGTGCCCTCCTCCAGCGATGCCCACCAGAACCTCCGTAGCACCATCTCCTTGGTCCGCTGAATGCCGGGATGACAGGTGAGTCGAGAGCTGTGGGCCCACTGAAGGACGTCGGACCGCAGGGCAGAAACCACAAACAGGCGATCAGGAGGGCATGCGCTGAGTCCCGGCTGGTTCTCCAAGGCCGCCTTGGCCTTCTCCTCCACTTCCCAGGTGAGGGAGGCAACCCTGTGCGAGGACAGGAGGATGGTCTTGGGGCCAGAGGCAGGCTCCTCCTTGGCCAAGAACTGCCGAGAGAGGGCATCGGGCTTCCCGTTGCGGGAGCCAGGTCGGTATGAGAGGGAGAAGTTGAAGCGGGTGAGGAAGAGAGACCAGCGGGCCTAACGAGAGTTGAGCCTCTTGGCTGACTGGAGGTATTCAAGGTTCTTGTAGTCAGTCCAAACCAAGAAAGGCTGCTCGGTTCCCTCCAACCAGTGGCTCCATTCCTCCAACGCCAACTTAACCGCCAACAGTTCTCGGTTGCCAATGTCATAATTCCTCTCAGCAGGGGTCAGGCGTCGGGAGAAGAAGCCGCAAGGATGGAGCTTCTGGTCCCCGGCAGCCCGCTGGGACAGAACAGCTCCCACCCCCACGTCGGAGGTGTCCACCTCCACCACGAACTGTCTCTCTGAGTCCAGAACTTGGAGGATGGGGCCGATGTAAACCGTGTCTTGAGTGTCTGAAAAGCTTCGTCGGCCGCGTCAGACCACTGGAACGGAACCTTGGAGGAGGTGAGTGCCGTGAGGGGTGCGGCCACAGTACTGTAGCCACGGATGAACCGTCGGTAAAAATTGGCGAACCCCAGGAACCTTCGGAGCTGCTTGCGGGAGACAGGAACCGGCCAGGTGGTGACAGCAGAGACCTTGGCGGGGTCCAGCTTGATGTTCCCTTGGCCAACGATGTATCCTAGGAAGGAAACTGACGGGGAGTGAAACTCGCACTTCTCAGCTTTAAAGAAGAGCGAGTTCTCCAGGAGCCGATGTAGAACTGCCTGGACGTGGTGTACGTGTTCCTCCTTGGTCCGTGAAAAGATGAGGATGTCATCAAGATAGACGAACACGTACTTGTTCAACATGTCTCTGAGAACGTCATTTACCAAAGCCTGGAAGACGGCCGGCGATTTGGTGAGGTCACCAGGTATTCGTAATGTTCCGTGGGAGTGTTGAAGGCGGTCTTCCACTCAACTCCCTCTTTGATGCGGACCAAGTGGTAGGCGTTGCGTAGATCCAACTTCGAAAAGGTGGTGGCCCCCTCCAGGAGCTCGAAAGCAGAGGAGATGAGTGGGAGAGGGTAGCGATTCTTCACCGTGATGCCGTTGAGCCCCCGGTAATCTATGCAGGGACTCAGAGATTTGTCCTTCTTCGCCACGAACAAGGACCCAGCCCCAGCAGGGGACGAGGAGGGACGGATGAGACCAGCAACCAAGGAGTCGTTTATGTATTTCTCCGTGGCGCCTCTCTCAGGGCGGACAGGGAGTAAAGGCGACCCCTAGGAGGAGCGGAACCAGGCAGGAGGTCTATGGCGCAGTCATAGGGCCGATGAGGATGAAGGGAGGTGGCCCTAGACTTGCTAAAAATCTCCCCAAAGTCATGGTACTCGGCTGGGACCCCCATCAGATCTGGAGCAGAACTGGAGCAGGTGGCCGGTTGAGGAGTGGAGGCTTGCTTCAGGCAAACTTGGTGGCAGGAAGGGCTCCAACCCAAGATGACCCCCGTCCTCCAGTCGATGTGGGGTTGTGTCACCGAAGCCAGGGGTAACCCAGGATGAGGGGAAGACGGGGAGACTGGAGGATGTGGAACTGGATGGTCTCATGGTGATTACCAGACAGGAGCATGCGCACTGGGACTGTCTGGTGAGAAACAGTCCCTAGGAGATGGCCGTCGAGGGCGTTGGCGAGAACAGGTTTAGGCAGGGGAACACAACTGATGCCTAGCTGGCGGGCTAGTTCCATGTCCATAAGATTACTGTCACAACCAGAGTCTATTAAGGTGGCGAGGGTGTGAGAACCATCAGACAACAGCAGACAGGCATGACAAAGAGGGCGTCGGGCAGAGGAAAGTTCAGAGGTCCGACTCACCAGTAATTCCTCCGCTACTGGCGAGTCTGGCCTTTTACTGGACACTTGGAGATGTAATGACCCGCCAGGCCACAGTAGAGACAGACGTTCCCCCGACGCCGACGCTCCCATTCCTCGGGGGTGAGACTAGTGCGACCCACCTGCATGGGTTCGGGTTGCCTCGACGGTTGCCCCGACGAGGGTAGTCCAGTCTCCGGAGGAAAACGAACTTGGGTGGATAGCTGGCGGACCACCTGTTCCAGTCGCCTCTCCCGACATCTCGCCAGGATGGGTCGGTCCAGACGGGTCGTTAGCTCGATAAGCCCATCCAGAGAAGAAGGAAGGTCGTGAGACACCAACTCATCCTTGATATAGTCATTCAAGCCCAGCAAGAAAGTGTCACACTGGGCTGGGGCGTTCCAATCACTCTGACGGCCCTGGTGCGAAAGTCGATGGCAAAGTAAGCGACGCTCTGGTTCCCCTGGCTCAACCCCAGCAGACCTCCCGCAGTGTCCGGACCTATCGAAACCTCACCGAACACCTTGCGAAGCTCCGCGGCGAAGGCCCGGAAAGAGGAGCAAGCCGGCGTGCGTCGCTCCCATTCAGCCGATCCCCACAGCTGAGCTCTGCCAGTCAGGTGATTAATGATAAACGCCACTCTCGCCGCTTCCTGGGCGAAGGTGTAGGGCTGTAGGGCGAAGAGAATGGAACAGTTCGTGATGAGTGGGTTGCAGCCCTCCGGGTCTCCAGCATAGCCCTCCGGGGTTCCCACCCGGGGCTCAGGTGATGGTCCTGGCGGACCGGGAGCTGGTGCTGTCGGAGCCGGAGGCGAAGCATGGGGTGTAGCCTGGGCGAGGGTGGTCGTTAGCTGTTGGACCTTGGTGACTAGTGCAACCAATGCTTGCTCTTGGTTTGACACAGCCTGTCGAACCTCGGAGTTGGAGGCAGTGAGCATAGCTTCGTGCTGCAGGAGCGTGTGCTCAATCCTCTCGAAGCGGTTTGACGGAGATGTTGTGTGCGCTTAGTCCATTGTTGGCCAGATTGTACTGTAACGGGTATAGCTTGGACCCAATAGCAGCACAGAATCAGGCAGGTATAATTGGTAATGAACTTTATTACGATACTGTAACACAGAGTAGAAACACAGGAATGGGTACACCGTACTCACACAGAGGCTCAGGATTGAGCGAGGGTTCCGAAGAGGGGCAGGCAGGAGACGTAGTCGGGGTCGCGGAAGGTCCGGTAACCAGGAGATCCAACACACGATGCAAACAAACCAGCGAGGGACAGACGAAAGGAGAGTCGAAGCCAGGCAGGAAGTCGAGGAGCCGTTGCAGGGATACACCAAACAGCCCAGGAGAGAAGCAGACAGAAACCAGGAGGTACGGGACGAAGGCCGTGGTCGGGGACAGAAGGCTGAGGTGCTATCCGGGAAGACAATAGGATGGAATGGTCAGGTGCAGGCAGGTTCGAATCTGTGTAGGCAGTTGGGAAATCACTGGAGAGTCTTGCATGAATGCTGAGAACAATCTGGCACTGTGTGAACGGTGAGGAGAGTCTATATACCGGGTTAATAGGTGATCAGAGGCAACTGAGTGCAACAGATGAGGAGAGTTGGGCTGATGAGAGGGGAGTGGCAGGCAGGCAGGTGAGGAGAAGGAGGGCCCGGTGGAAAAGTACCGGGAGGTGAAGTGGATGAGAATGAAGAGAGGGCAGACAGTGACAGAGACTACAAGCAAATTGAAGGAACAGCACCGTATTTCTCTTGGACAGCTTACAATCATGATCACCAACAAGAAGCTTCATGGGAACAATGCAAACAATTCATTGGATTCTTGTGGAAGAGATAACAAATCGTTTTAGGGGTGGCATGGTGGAGCAGCAGTGGATTTGCTGCCTTACAGGGCCATAGACCTTGACCCTGTACAAAGTTTGTACGTTCTCCCTGTGATCCTGTTGTTTTTCTCTAGGAACTTCCTCTTCCTACCCACATTCCAAAGACGTGCAGATTTGTAGGTTAATTGGCTTCTATTAAATTATCCCTCGTGTGTAGGATAGAACTAGTGTACGAGTGATTGATGGTCTGCGTGGTCTCAGTGGGCCAAAGGGCCTGTTTCCATGCTACACCACTAAACTAAGTTAAACTAAACTAAACTAAACTAAACAGTTATAGCATTATAACAATAATATAGTGTGAACCCGGTGGGCCAAATGGCCTGTTTCCATACTGTATCTCTAAACTAAACTAAATTAAACTAAACTAAAACTAAACTAAACTAGACAGAGTTATAGCATTATAACAATAATGTAGCACGCTCACTAGGCTAAAGTGCCAAAGTGAGCTAAATTAAACTTATCGGTGTTATAGCATTACATTTATTTAGAAAAGGTCCAAGGTCCTCGTTGAGGTAGGATCGAACATCAGGATAGCATTCTAGTTTATGGGTCAATACATAATGCCAGGCCATCCAATTTCCTTGTCCTTCAAAAGGAACATAAAATTATAGTCTGCTTATTTTTAAATCACAATCGGCAACAAGGAACTTTACCGTTCCAATTTCCTTGTCTTTCACAAGGAACATAAAATTACACTCCATCTTTTTTTCAATCACAATCAGCAACATAGTGCATCAGAGCATCAATGCAAACAACCCATTATATTCTAGTGTAGGAGATAACAAATGTTTGGAGACAATGGAGAAGAGACTGGGAAATGAGTCGAGCCAGGAGCAAAGTATTCCAAGCACTGATGACAATCTAATCTTTTAGAAACTCTTTCTCAATTTCAATACACTTGAATTTGCCAAGTGAAAATACTAAAAATGAGAAAGATAAGATGATGCAAAAGGTTGCAATCTTGTAGTGCCAGAGACCCGGGATGGATTTTGACTATGGGTGCTTGTCTGTATAGGGTTTGTACATTCTCTTCGTGACCTGCGCGGGTTTTCTCTAGGATCTCCGGTTTCCTCCCACACTCCAAAGACGTACAGGTTTGTGTGTTAATTGGCTTGGTAAAATTGTAAACTGTCCCTGGTGTGTGTTCGACAGCGTTAATGAGCAGGGATCACTGGTCAGTGTGGACTCGGTGCTCCAAAAAATCTGCATCTTTAAACTAAACTAAACTAAACTAAACTAAACTAAACTAAACTAAACTAAAATAAACCAAGTCCAGGAAACATACTTCAGCCTATGAAGTTACTCTTTTCAGATGTCGATTCACAAACCTACTATTTTATCCTTCAAGGTAGGGGACTGTAAATATCGTGAGATGAGATACAAGGAACTGCAGAATGAATAAATGAATGAATGATACTTTATTCTCACATGTACCTTGGGTCGGGTCCCACACATTGCTCACAGCGTCCACCTCGCTCTTGGTCCCTCCTAGTTCTCGATGACGTGGGTCCCGTCGACGCTGGTGGCTCGGGGCCGATTCGGAATCCGCGGTTGTCAAGTCAGGCCTACCGTGCGAGTCCTCCGTCGTGGATTCACAGCAGGGAGTCCTCCATCCCAGCCCGCTGCTTGCAGGGAGATGCTGGTTTACGAAAAACTCGCAAAGTGCTGTTACTGTGTTAATGTGTCTGCACAGCTGTGGCCTAGAAGAATTTCATTGTACCACACCTCTTGCACATGACAATCAAACCCTCTTGATTCTTGAAGTGTCTCCACAACAAAAGTAGTTCTTTGGTTGTGCAATACTTTGAAAGTGTATTCTATAGTGATGCTTCTTTGAAAATGCAAGCTTTTCTTGGTTATTTTTACTTCCACTCAATCGAAACATCTTGGAATCAATAAGGCTACAGGCTTATTTAGTTTAGCAAGCCTATTTAGTTTAGTTTTGAGATACAGTGTGGAAACAAGCCATTTGGCTTACCGAGTCCACGCCGATCAGCGATCTACGTACATTAAAGGGGTTGTCCCACTGCGGCGACCTAGTCTGCGAGTTTAGAAGAGTTTGCTCTTGACTCAAACTCGCAGCATGGTTGACACGTGGAGGTCCTATGAGGTCATTGGAACTCTCCTTCATGCTCGATGGAAGTTCCCGAATACTCGCGGCCTCAGTTTGGTCGATGAAAATTTTCAGCATGTTGAAAAAATTTCCGCGAGTAAAAATTGGCTGGCATGTTCTTTTGAGCTCGTAGTGCTGTGGAGTGGGTCGTTATTTATTTACAGGCAGTCGAGGGCAGCCATAGGCAATCTCCTTAGCTGACCGGGCATTTTAATTGGCTCATTGGAGTTTTCAGGACCAAGGAAAACCGACCGGTAATGTTAAATGCCCACTAAACTTTATTATATGTTGTCTGACTTCTTAAAAGTGTCTCCACTCCTCTCTCCCCCTCTCTCTCTCCCTCTCTCCCTCTCTCCCCCTCTCTCCCCCTCTCTCCCCTCTCTCCCCCTCTCTCCCTTTCTCTCCCACCCACCTTAATTGTTCGGGGATCACGGGTCGACGAGGACTCGGTGGGCCAAAGGCGCTATTTCTGCACTGTATCTCTAATCCAAACAACATCTCCAAATGAAAGCCAATAATTTCTCTGGAGATGATTGAGTGACGGATAGCCACATACAAATGTATTTACAAAGTATCAGCAGGGAGGTACAATAAATGTTAACATAAAACTGGATTTCATTGGAAGGAGTGCAGAGTATAAAAGTGGGTAAAGTATCATACAGGGCTTTGGTGAGATTGAAACTGGAATACCGTGTGTACACTTTTGATCTTCCTACTTAGGGTAGATTTGATTATGAGGCAGTACATTGGCGCACTGGTAGAGCCGATATCTCACCTTGTCAGAGTCCTGGGCTCAGTCCAGACCTCAGGTGCTGTCAGTGTGGAGTTTTCACGTTCTCCCTGTGATTGCATTGGTTTCCTCCGGGTGCTCCGGTTTCCTCTCACATCCCAAAGGCATGCAGGTTTGTAGGTTGATTGTCTTGTGTAAATTGGACCTAGTGTGTGTGAAAGTGGGATGACATGGAACATAACATAAGAGACAGCACAGTGGCGCAGCGATAGTGTTGCTGCCTTACAGCGGCAGAGACCTGGTCTTCGGGTGCTGTCTGTATGGAGTTCGCACATTCTCCCTGTCACTGTATGCGTTTCTTCCATGTGCTCCGGTTTCCTCCCCCATCCCAAGGGCGTGCGGGTTTGTAGGTTAATTGGCCTATGTAAATTGCCTCCCGCGTGTAGGGAGTGGATGTGAAAGTGGGATAACATAGAACTAGTGTGAACGGGTGATCGCTGGTGGGCGAGGATATGGTGGGCCAAAGGGTCGATTTCCATGCTGTACCTCTAAACTAAACTAAAAAAAATTGAGGGTTTAAGAAGGATCTGGAAGAAAGAACTAGGAAAGACTGGGGAATGACTGGCTGGATTGTTCATGTATCGAATAGGATCAGAGTTGATGGGCTGAATATTCTTCCATGCTATAACTATTTTGTGATTTCACATCTTCAGCAGACTCAGTGTTTTGCTTTTCAATGCATAATTTTCTGCCTCATCACCAAGATTGTCATTTCTGATCCAAAGCTGATAGTTGAAATGAGTTTAAGATTTTTTTTTTTCTTATCTCGCCGACTACCAACTGATTTGGTCTAAAAAGAATTCTCCACCTTAAGGAATCAATTGTGGAGTTTGACCTCTTCTGAAAATACAATTCCTTATTTTGAATGATCACAACAGAATTACTGAAATACTTAGTGCCGCAGTCAGCTATCTTTTCAGAAACAGGGCATATCAAGCATCATCTTCAAGATTGAAGGGAAGCTAAATCAAAATGTTGGATACACATTTTATTTTTCTGCATTTCATCTGTTTTTCATTTGCAATAAAGGCCAATTGGACACAAACGGTTGCCAGTAGCAACACAACCACTAAATGGGAATGAAGAAGGCCTCATTTTGGCATTCCGTTTGAATGTTGCTTTTACTTAATAATAATAATAATAATAATAATAATAATAATAATAATAATAATAATAATAAATTTTATTTATAATAATAATAATAATAATAATAATAAATTTTATTTATGGGCACCTTTCAAGAGTCTCAAGGACACTTTACAAAAAATTTAGCAGGTAGAGGAAAAACATGTAAGGGGAATGAAATAAATAGTAGAGACATGACTAGTACACAAAGTAAAGACATAATTCAATACAAAACACACATGTATGAGGCAATTAATGCACAGATGAAAAGGGAGGGGGACGTGGGGCTAAGGATAGGCAGAGGTGAAGAGATGGGTCTTGAGGCGGGACTGGAAGATGGTGAGGGACACAGAATTGCAGATCAGTTGGGGGAGGGAGTTCCAGAGCCTAGGAGCTGCCCTGGAGAGGCTCTGTCCCCAAAACTGTGGAGGTTGGACTTGTGGATGGAGAGGAGACCGGCTGATGTGGATCTGAGGGACCGTGAGGACTGGCAGGGGGAGAGGAGGTCAGTGAGATAGGGGGGGGGGGGCATGGGGGGGGCAGATGGTGGAGGGCTTTGTAGGTGAGGATCAGGATTTTGTAGTTGATCTGGTGGGAGATGGGAAGCCAGTGAAGTTGTTTGAGGACTGGAGTGATGTGATGCCAGGATTTGGTGTGGGTGATGAGTCGGGCGGCTGCGTTCTGGACCAGTTGGAGTCGTTTGATGTAGGTGGAGCTGATGCCAAGGAGAAGTGAGTTGCAGTAGTCCAGTCGGGAGGAGATGAAGCATGGATGAGTCTTTCAGCAGCGGGAGGTGTGAGAGAGGGTCTGAGTTTGGCGATGTTGCGGAGATGAAAGAAGGAGGTTTTAATGACATGGTGGATGTGAGGCTCAAGGGAGAGGGTGGAATCAAAGATCACGCCAAGGTTGCGGGCCTGGGGAGATGGGGAGACAGTGGTGCCGTCGATGGTGAGAGTGGGGTTATTGATTTTGCTGAGTGTGGCTTTGGAGCCTATGAGGAGGAATTCTGTCTTATCGCTGTTGAGTTTGAGGAAATTATGTTGCATCCAGGTTTTTATAGCTGGCAAACATATTTGTTTGATATGGAGAGGGGGGGGGGGGGGGGGGGGGGTAGTGGGGGGGGATTTGGTGCCGAGGTAGATCTGGGTGTCATCGGCGTAACAGTGGAAGTCCAGGTTGAAGTGGCGGAGTATCTGACCAAGGGGGAGGATGTAGATGATGAAGAGGAGGGGGCCGAGTACGGAGCCTTGGGGAACGCCTTGAGTGACTGTGGCTGTAGCAGAGGTGTGGTTGTGGAGAGAGATGAAGTGGGATCTGTTGGAAAGGTAGGAACAGAGCCAGCTGAGTGCAGAGCCTTCAATGCCGAGGTCTTTGAGTCTGGTGAGCAGGATGTTATGGTTCACTGTATCGAAGGCTGCGCTCAGGTCGAGGAGGATGAGGATGTTGAGGGAACTAGTGTCAGCAGAGGTGAGGAGGTCATTGAGGACTTTGAGGAGAGCAGTTTCTGTGCTATGGAGGGGGCGAAAGCCAGATTGGAGGGGTTCAAGTAGGTTATACGCAAGGAGGTGGGAATGAAGTTGCGCGCAACGATACGCTCCAGGGTTTTTGAAAGAAAGGGGAGGTTTGAGATTGGGTGGTAGTTAATGAGAGAGGAGTGATCAAGACCAGGTTTCTTTAAGATTGGTGTAACAGCAGCAGTTTTGAAAGCGGAGGGGACAATTCCTAGGGACAATGAGGAATTGAAGAGATTAGTGAGGTAGGGGCAGAGAACGGGGAGGCAGGACTTCAACAGGGGAGTGGGGAGAGGGTCGAGGGAGCAGGTAGTGGGTTTGGAAGAGCTGATGAGTTTGGAGATTTCAATAGGGATGACCAGGTCAAACTGGGAGAGGAAGCAGTGTGGAGGAGGGGTAAGGAGGTCAGTGGAGATGTTGAAAGGAGGGGCCTTAGTAGGTGGTGGAGTAGATGCTGGAGAGTCGGGTACAGGGGATAAAGATTGATAGATGGTGGTGATTTTATCAGCGAAAAAGTGGAGGAATGAGTTGCAAAGATCCGGAGTAGAGGTAGGGAGAGTGTTGGCTCGAGGATTGAGGAGGTTGCCCACTGTGGAGAAGAGCGTTCTGTGGTTTAGGCAGGGATCGGTGAATATGGAGGAGAGGTAGGCATATTTTGCAGCAATGAGGGCATCTTTGTAATCAGTGAGGTGGAGTCTGTAAGCTTCAAGGTGGACTGTGAGAGATGATTTCTTTGTGAGTCGCTCAAGTCGGCGAGCAGTCTGTTTCAGTTTACGAAGTGCAGGTGTGTACCAGGGTGAAGATGTGTTGAAAGTTACGGTTCTTGTTTTGAGGGGGCCATAGTGTTAAGGGGGGTAGACAAGGTGGAGTTAAGATGGTTTGTGAGATCATCAGGTGAGATGGGGGTTGAGTCCAGAGGGAGAGTGGTGGAGAGCAGTTCAGAGAGATGGTGGGGGTCAATGGATTTTAGATTACGGAAGGTGATTTCTCGGAGGAAGCGGAGGCGAGGTGTCGGAGAAGGGATGGTGAACCATATAAGCTTATGATCAGAGAGGGGGAAGAGGCAAGGATGGAGGTTGAGTACCGGTTGATTGTGGAGCAGACCAGGTCAAGGATGTGACCTTTGTCATGGGTGGGAAAGGTGACGTGCTGAGTGAGAGAGAAGTTGTCAAGTAAAAAGGCGAATTCAGATGCAAGCTTGCAGGTGGGGGAGTCCATGTGAATATTTAAGTCACCAAGTAGCAGCAGACGTGGCGAGAGGGATGAGGAGGCAAGTGTGAGGAATTCAGTGAAGTCAGATAGGAAGGAAGGGTTTGGTTTAGGTGGCCGGTAAATGAGGATGACTGTCATGGAGGAAAGGGCTTTGAAGGCGAGGAATTCAAATGATGCTACTGGGGGGAAGGCGAGTTCAGTGATACGAAAATTCTGGTTGAAAATAACAGCGAGGCCACCTCCATGGCGGGAGGGGCGGGGCTTGGAAATGTAATTAAATCCAGGTGGGGATGTTTGATTGAGGGAGAAGAAGACATTGGGTTGTTGCCAGGTCTCAGTGAGCAGAAGGAAGTCCAGAGTGTTGTCAAGGATTAGTTCATGGAGGGCAATGGCTTTGTTGTTGAGCGACCTGGTGTTGAGGAGGGCAAAGTTGGCATTATGAGAGGGTGGAGGGATGGGGGCAGGCTGGAGAGATCTGAGGTTGTCCCGGTTGACAGTGCGTGCGGTCAGCTGGGGTGGGGGGTGACGCGGGTGAGGGGGGGCAGAGCGTGGTAGTGAGCAGATGGATGGAATGGAATGTCCGTGGTTGAAGCAAACAAGCCTGCGCCGAGAGCCTCTGTGGATGAAACGGGGTCGACGCAGAAGTCCAAGCTGTTTAACGACCTGGATGCAGGATGGAATGTGATTGTTGAAGAAATCAGTCATCTGCAGAGTTGAGTAATTGAGCATGATGGTGAGGGTGCAGTGAGGTGTCTAGCGGTGCAGGTGTAGGTGGAGAGAGTATCCAGCGGTGAGGGAGCAGAGAGGTTGTCCAGCAGAGCGGGTACAGCGAGGTGTCGAGCAGTGAGGGAGCAGAGAGGTTGACCAGCAGTGCAGATGCAGCGAGGTGTCCAGCATTGAGGGAGCAGATAGGTTGTCCAGCAGATCAGGTGTAGAGGTAGTCCAGTGATGAGGGTGCAGAGAGTATCCAGCAGTGCAGGTGTAGAGAGGTTGTCCAGCGGTGCGGGTGCAGGTGTAGAGAGGATCCAGCTCCCTCACTGGTGCAGGGAGGTGTCCAGCATCGATGGTGCACAGGCACAGGTACAGGCAGGGAACAGACAGGCAGGTAGGTAACAGGTAACAGGTAGGTAACAGACAGGGGGGGGGGGGGGGAACAGCGGGCGGAGAAGCGGCGAACAGTCAACGCCAGCGTCCTCTCCGGGCAGCGTGCAGGGATTCTAGCAGTTCTGATGGCTAGCAGCTAGAAGCTAGCAGCTAGCAGTATAGGCTGCAGGGGGACGATCGTTCAACGGCCGAAAACGGCCAAAAAACACCACAGACCACCGCAACCGGAGTGACCCTCCAGTGGTCCCACGTCAGGTGGTAAGTCAAGACCTCGTCCAGGATGGAAATAAACCGCAGTCGGCAATTGAAGCAGATGAAGCCGATTCGCGGTAAGGGACCGTTGTTAATTTGAATTTCCCGCCGCCGCCATTTTTTCCCGTTTTACTTGATGCTTTATATATCGAAAAGTGAAAGGTCTGGATTGAGTGGATGTGGAGAGGATGTTTTCACTAGTGGGAGAGTTTAGGACCAGATGACAGAGCCTCAGAATAAAAGGACGTACTTTAGAAAGGCAATGAGGAGGAATTTCTTCAGTCAGATGGTGGCATATCTGAGGACTTCATCGCCACCGATGGCTGTGGAGGCTGTCAATGGCTATTTTAAGGTGGATATTGACAGATTCTTGATTAGTATGGGTATCAGGGGTTATTGGGTGAAGGCAGGAGATTGGGGTTAATAGGGAAAGATAGATCAGCCATGTTTGAATGACGGAGTAGATTTGATGGGCCGAAAGTTTCAAGAACTCATGAATTTATGAACTTTATACATTCTAACCTGCACAGTTTAGCATTCTTTTAAATCCATCTGAAAAGTCACATTGTTTGTGAATGGTCCATGACAACATACATGGTGAAACATTAATCTTTATTCCATAAATAATACAGAACATTCACACTGCCAGCCATGCAATCCCAGCTCGGCGTGGCTTCTGAGACCCTGCTGGCCTTGTAAGTGTAGTACCGTAATACCATGTAATGGGTGGCTTGCATATATGTGTAGTGGAGATTATAAATGGTTGGATTAATAAAGATTAATGTACATCCTTTCTCTTAAAGAAGCAAAGCATATATAGAATGGTTAGTGGAGTATACTGTATATTGTAAAACACCGGTATAAGGTGTGTGCATTTTCTTTTACTTGTGCAAGCTGTTAATATATGAGTACATAAAACAAAACAGGTCATGCACAGTTCAAGTATAGCCAGTGAACTTTCCAATCAGTGGGTTTGGCTTGCAGACATGACCTGCATGTGTACGGTAGTACCCCTCATGCGCCTCATCCATCTCTGAGGAAGTAAGTCCCTTATCAGGTGAAAGTGGAGGAGAAGACACTGGTGGAGATGGGGGCACCAGGCAAGGTAGGGATGGTGCTGGCACCGGTAGAGGAATCACTGGAGTGGCATCCATGGAGCATGAGAGAAACCCGACAGGTTGGTCAGGGTAAGGACGGGAAGGTGCCGGTTCATTAACCGGGAGGAGGTGTTGGCGGGTGTGTCGGTAAATGCCGTTGTCAACACTGACCAAGTATGAGCGTGGCTCCGCAGTTGACCCCAGAATGACAGGGAGGCAGTCATAGCCTCTGAGCAACCATAAGCGGACAAACCTGTCCCTTGTTGAGCGGTTGAAGCAGAGAGCTGGTTTTATCATAGTGTTTTCTTTGTATGTCGCGGCGGTGTAGGAGCTGGGATTGGATCACCGATGGTGCGCAAACTTGTGTGGCTTCTAGCCAACCGTCAGCTGAGAAAAGCTAGATGGCATTGGAGTGTGAAAGCGCCTTTACCAACCAGTTGCAACTGCCCACCCCCCCCCCCAAAGATTTATGTTTGTGGGAGAGGGAAGGACCATGTGGCTCAAATGGACTCTATGTAACTTGGAGGTTACACAGAAAAGTTTGGAGAAACTCAGCGGGTGCAGCAGCATCTATGGAGCGAAGCAAGAGACCATCGATTTCGGGCACGAAACCCTTCGCTTCAGACTGGAGAAGGGCTTTCGGCCCGTCGAAACGTTGCCCTATCTCCTTCGCTCCATAGATGCTGCTGCACCCGCTGAGTTTCTCCAGCTTTTCTGTGTAACCTTCGATTTTCTCCAGCATCTGCAGTTCCTCTTAAACACGGATGTAACTTGGAGTCTCCCACATTTGTCTTTCATGACAGTTTCATTGTTGTGAATTCTTTGGAAGTCCGATAAGGATAGAACGTTGCACCGTGCCCCAGTATCTATCTTTGCAGCGACTTTGGTATTGTTGATACTGAGCGTTGTAATGGGATCACTGTTTTTAGATGGTGAGTCGGGTATACATGAATGTACATTTTGGCTGCCTTCTTGCATGTGAAGCTTCTTGCTTCTTCTCGGTTGTGGCTCTGTTGGTGCTGCTATTTCAGTCAGTGCCTCGTGGGAAAGTGTGGGCTCAAGCACATAGAGAGATTGTTGTGGCTGGACCCTGTTACCATGAGCGCGGCAATACCGAATAAAGTGTTTTTTTCTTTTTACAGTAGTGGCAGGTTTTGCCATAAGCGAGGCATTGCTCACGAAATTTCGGGTGCGAGCCGCCACAATTATCACAGTTATGCACCAGTGGGTCGTTTACCCTCCCTGGGCTGTAGGTGGTGTTGTTGAGGAGATATTAACGGTTGTCGCGGAGAGATATAGAAAGCATGGACATCGTAGGCAGAGTGGGGTCCCAGTCCCAGGGATTTGGAATGGGTGTTAGTGAACCCTGCAACCCGGCAGACACGTTCAGCTTTAGCCAGTGTGAGTTCCTCATCCCGGAGTAGTTCATTTCTCACCTTGTCATTCAGGATGCCATATACGAGTCTACCGCGGATGAGTACGTCACGGTCCTGGAAGTGGCATCTTGCAGCAATGTTCTTCAGAGCACCGATGTGGGATTCAACCGTCTCAACCTCACGTTGGCTGCGGGAAAATAATTTGTGGTGCTCCATGAGCAGTTGGCACAGGTCACGGAACTTGCGTAGGAGGCAAGTGTGGTCCCTGATAGACTACGCCGGGATCACAACCTGGGTTCCCGCATCAGTACGTTCTGGGGCGTAATAGAAATCCTGTGCCCACAGGGCAGCCTCTGCCCGCTACGTTGAGGAAAATTGATGCAATGGTGTGGGGAGCAACTCCCGGGTGGGCAGCATCAACGAAATTTCCAAATTCCACCTCGATGATGCACCAACATTTGGCAAGTTTACTGTTGAATATCAGAGGATCGGGTTTACGAAATGATCCCGCCATGACAACAGAGCGATGGTCCGTTGTAAAATAAAAACTAAGATATATTCAGGCAAAAGTGTTGGAGATGTGGCTAAAAGATGCTGACACCATGTTTGTGAATGATCCACGATAACATACATGGTGAAACATTAGTCTTTATTCCATAAGTAATACCGAACATTCAAACTGCCAGCCATTCATACCCAGCTTGGCCTGGCTTCTGAGAGCCTGCTGTCCTTGTTAGTGTAGTACCGTAATACCATGTAATGGGTGGCATGCATATATGTGTAGTGGAGATTATAAATGGCATGGATTCATCAAGGTTAATCTACTCACATAGATCCTTGTTTTTAGTGTTCTTACCCAAAATAGGATGTCCCCTACAAGTCTCACCATCTTCTACAAATGCACTGCAGAAAGCATTTTATTGGGATGCATCACAACCTGATTTGGGATCAGCTCCATCCAAGACTGCAAGAAATTGCAGAGTTGTAGCCCAGTCCATCACACCAACCAACCTCCCTTTCATTGACTCCATCTACACTTTATTCTGTCTCTGCCAGAATAATCAAGCAACAGTCTCACCCTGGTCACTCCCTCTTCTCCCCTCTCCCCTCAGGCAAGACGTACAAAGGTATGAAACGCACACCTCCAGGTTCTGCGCCAGTTTCTTCCTAGGTGTAACCAGGCAACTGAACCATCCTATCAACAAGTAGAGAGCAGCCTTGATCTCCCATCTACCTAATTGGAGATCTTCAAACTACGTTTAGTTGAACTTCAATGGACTTTATCTTGCACTAAACATTATACCATTTATTCTGTATCTGTACACTGTGAGCGGCTTGATAGTAATTGTGTACAGTATTTTAGATGACTCTTGCCTGCAACAAAAAAAGCTTTGCACTGTACCTCGGTACACGTGACAATAATTAACTAAACTAGAACAACTCCAAAGATAAAGGCTCCTATAACTAATGTCATGTCATCATATGCCTTCAGATCCTTGACTGGGGCTTGAACTCATCCCATTGAAGCAGTGCACATTTATATTTGGAAACGCATCACAAGTTATCTAAAGTGTTTGCAACTTGGTGGGTTCATCTATATATGACGTGTTACTGAAATCAAGACCAACTAAATTTTGGCACATACATTGACATCTGTTGTGGTAATGGGATGGAAATGCAATGGAGATAAGAAGATTAAAATGGATCAGAATATAAAATGGACCGTGAGTGGCAGAGTTATGCATCAATAGAGTTGCTGCCTTAAAGCGCCAGAGACTGGTTCGATTCTAACTATGGGTGCTGTTTGTATAGTGTTTGTACCTTCTCCCCGTGACCGTGTAGTTTTTCTCCGGGTGCTCCAGTTTCATCCCACATTTCAAAGACGTGCAGGTTTGTAGCTTAATTAGCTTCGGTAAAAATTGTATTTGGTGTGTAGGATAGTGATAGTGTACGGGTGATCATGGCGTTTGTGAGAGAAGGGTTAATAGGGATGATTGAATTATACTAGAACTCTGAAAAATATAACTTAGAAAGAAATGAGCTTATCCGCAGAAGCCAGACTGCTGGTAAAATAAAGTAACAATATACAGAACAGAGAGAAATTCTAGATAAAAAGTAGCAAACAGATAACAACTTCAGCAGAAGGCCTTGGGAGTCTTGACGTCAGGAAATGGTCCGAGACATTCCTGGACTTTCTCGTGTGAATGTGGGCTTTATGTTATGATTGGACGAAACTCGATGGGGAGACCTGAGGTAGTGACCACAGTGAAGAAGGGTATAAAGATAGAAAGCATCTCCATTTTCTTTGTGCCTCCAGGGGACATCAGAGGAGAGACACCTATTCTGCAGAATATGAAATTAATAAAAACACTTCTTTGTCTGAATTTGTCTCAAGAGCATTTGTGATTTTTGAATCTCACAACTTGGGGGCTCGTCCGGGATCCAATACTCTAGACAGCTGACGGGAGTAGACGGACGAAGGGAAGGTGCACCTTGCTGAGTTCAGCAGTCTCAGACTCCTTGCTTGCCATCAGCTGTTTAAGCAGTAGTATCCGGACCACACAGAGACTCGGCAAAGAAGTGGGAGTAGTTGGAAATCGTGAAAAATCAATCGAGCAATTTCTGTGCACAGAACCCAGGTAGGAACAATGACTAATAAAGTACTTCCTGGGCGATTGTGGAAAGACCTTGTACGGGCAAGGCAGGTATGATGAACACTGTATTGAGAATATGATGAACATGGTATTAAGAATATGATGATGATAAATAAGGTAATTAAACACGGTGTTTAGAAAAAGGGAGGGGAAAAGGCTGTGGGCCAAATCCCCGCATTCTGCCCAATAGTCCGTTGGGGCAAATGCTGGACCCTGGAGGGCAGGAAATACCCAGGGGTTGGAGAAGCCAACATGATAAGGTATAGTCCGTTGGGACAAATGCAGAGCCGGAGGGGGCCAAAATACCCAAAGGAAAGAGAAGACAGGGGCCGGGGTGGACGAAAATCACCCGGCCAACAGGACGGGGAGTCAAAGGGCAGAAGGGGAAGATAAGTTTGGTTGAAATTAGACCCCATTGGGAGGTACCTAGGAGAGGACCCTGAGGGGGAAGGGGGTTTGTTAAATAGCCTCCTTGAAGATTCTTTAGGTCTGACAAGAACAGTTAGATCAATTCCTTTTCACAGAAGTGAAAAACAAGTAGTAAAGATTATGTTGCAGGCAGTAGAAAAACAGCAAATAAGGAACAGAGAGAGACAGGATGATGAGGGAGTTACTCCCGAAATTAGCAGATAAGAAGACGGCAAAGGCCAGGGACAAGAGTGCAGGACAAGGAGAAAATATAAAATGAATAATCTATTTGAAGTAAGAACGGAACGAATGTGATTTGTATGTAAAAACCGGTTTGGAACGAATGGTTGTAAGATGAAAGGTTGGAATGAGCAAGTTGTAAAATTGAACACAGTGGCGGGGGCGAGCATTTGTACTGTAGTTCAAATTGGATTGCGAACAAGCTGTACAATTAACTCTTTGTATCCTCGTAACCTGAAAAAGGGAAGTTGTAAAAATCAGCTTTTGATTTTCTTTTAATCGTTTCTTGATGTTCTTTTAGATTTCTTGTCAGTAAAGTTAATTTGGAAAATTGTATCTAGTGTTAGGAATTGGACATTTAAAATAATGGTGAATATGGATTGAAATAATTGGAAATAAGTTAATTGATGAAACATGACCAGCTTTTATGGTTTGTTGTTTTATGGTAGACATTCAAGTTGAGAAACAGAGAGAGAGAGAGAGATACAGACACCGAGACACAGAGATACAGACAGAGAGAGAGAGAGAGAGCCAGGCACAGAGATACAGACGGTTCACCAGACTGATTCCTGGGATGTCAGGACTGTCTTATGAAGGAAGACTGGATAGACTTGGTTTATACTCTCTAGAATTTAGGAGATTGAATTTAGGAGATTGAGAGGGGATCTTATAGAAACTTACAAAATTCTTAAGGGGTTGGACAGGCTAAATGCAGGAAGATTGTTCCCGATGTTAGGGAAGTCCAGGACAAGGGGTCACAGCTTAAGGATAAGGGGGAAATCCTTTAAAACCGAGATGAGAAGAACTTTTTTTCACACAGAGAGTGGTGAATCTCTGGAACTCTCTGCCACAGAGGGTAGTTGAGGCCAGTTCATTGGCTATATTTAAGAGGGAGTTAGATGTGGCCCTTGTGGCTGAGGGGATCAGAGGGTATGGAGAGAAGGCAGGTACAGGATACTGTTGGATGATCAGCCACGATCATATTGAATGGCGGTGCAGGCTCGAAGGGCCGAATGGCCTACTCCTGCACCTAATTTCTATGTTTCTATGTTTCTATGAGTCAGAAAGACAGACACAGAGAGAGGAAAGACAGAGACAAGAGAGGAAGAGAGAGAGAGAGAGAGAGGAAAGAGAGAGGAGAGAGAGAGAGAGAAGAGAGAGAGGGAGAGAGGAAAGAGAGAGAGGGAGAGAGGAAAGAGAGAGAGGGAGAGAGGAAGAGAGAGAGAGAGAGAGAGGAGAGAGAGAGAGAGAGAGGAAAGAGAGAGAGAGAGAGAGGAGAGAGAGAGAGAGAGAGAGAGGAAGAGAGAGAGAGAGGAGAGAGAGAGAGAGAGAGAGAGAGAGAGAGAGAGAGAGAGAGAGAGAGAGAGAGGAAAGAGAGAGAGGGAGAGAGGAGAGGGAGAGAGGAAAGAGAGAGAGAGAGAGAGAGAGAGAGAGAGAGAGAGAGAGAGAGAGAGAGAGAGAGAGAGAGAGAGAGAGAGAGAGAGAGAGAGAGAGAGAGAGAGAGAGAGAGAGAGAGAGAGAGAGAGAGAGAGAGAGAGAGAGAGAGAGAGAGAGAGAAACAGAAGTAGGAGACGACAGGATGACAGATTATCCCTTGGGGCACCCATAAACTGAGAGGGCTAAAAAAAAAAATTAAAATAAATAATAAATAAAAATGCTTCACCCTATATCCCTGATGGGGAAGGAAATGGATTAGGGCTTTGGAGGAGGAGAATGTGGGACGATTATTGGCCATGAAAGATTTGAAGGCACCATTGGTAAAAGTAGTGGGAACCACTAAGTGTCAGATAAAGATGATGTAAATTGTTACAACCGGGCCGACAAAAGACTACAAACATGGCCGCCGCTCACAAACTTACCGGCTACAGCGCCATCTTCAGGTTGGATGCCGTCATGACCGAGGGTATGCAGGCCCCTCAGCAAATGTTACCCACTTAAGGTGAACCCCAAGGAACAAAGGGGAATGAAAAGGTGGAGAGTTGAAAATGGACAAGAAAAAGAAGGCATGTGGACATTATATTATGAACTATTGTGGTGGAAGTCATTCTTCTTAAAGTCAAGCAGAATTGAAGGAGGTGGTGGGATTGTCATTTATTTCCAACCCCCGATTCAGCAAACAGTTGGTTTCTGCGGTCAATGTCAATGAACAAGGCCCCTGGTTGAAAAGACTGAAATAAGTGATGAACTGACACAAGTGAGTCCTATGAGGGAACCAAGCGGGGCCAGAGAATTACATGCCAATAATACATGTCTTGGGGAACTTTTCCTCAAAGTCCTATCAGGAGTGAAATTAATCTGGAGATTATAAGCCCTAACTGGACTGGGGTCCCCAAGAGAGAGAAAGGGATTTAAGGAAGGATGTCAAGAAAGGCTAGGATGAGGTAGGTTTTTTTAATTAGATGGGAAAGGCAGAGTTGAAAGTTGAGGGGGAACTTCTTTACTCAGAGAGTGGTAGCTGTGTGGAATGAGCTTCCAGTGAAGGTGGTGGTGGCAGGTTCGATATATGGTTATATGGTATACCCTTAGAAAGTATTTGTTGATGTGGACAATTTGTTGGTTTGTTCCACAAGTGAAGAGAGAGAAATACTTCAGAATATAAGACAGCAGATGATGACCTTGGGAAAGGTAGGATATAGTTCAGACTAGATTGGGAATTTTGAAATTGTATGGTGAAATGGAAAAAGTACATGTCAAAGAAGTTAAATTAAAATGCAGACAAAGCAGCTGAAACAGCATCTGGAAGAGATGTCCAGGGTAAGTCTGAATCGATTTAGGTATGAGCACTGTAGTGTCGTTTATGTTGAATAAGGTAATCAAGAGGTTTGGTAAACCTACAGAAATCAGCTTTGACAACGGATTGTTTTCATTTGATGAAAAGAATAAATGGAACATTGAAGGTTAAAATAAATAAGATTTGTGTAATGCTCTGCCATTGGCACTGAAGAAATGTTGCATGCAAACTAACCAGCAGGTGACACAATGGAGAAGTTCCTGCAAGGGACCGAGTTTGGAACAGTTACCGATTAGAATTTAAAAAGTATATGAAACAGTTAATAATGATATACAAGTCTATTTATGAACAGGTAAAGTAAAAGCTGTCGGAGATGGACCAGGAAGAAGGACCCTTTAAACCTGAAGACAAGGTGTATGTATGAGTTTTCTAAATCACCGACCGATGTTCGTTTAGAAGGTTGAGATACCTAGTACGATTTCAATAATTACATGAGGGCTGGCCCACAGGTACGAATAGACAATAGCCCTGAGGTAATTGAACAGGAGGACAAAGAAGAGTAGAGTTTTAACAAGAACTTGTTTGACATCAGTGGTGGGAAATAATGGAAAGGATACTAAAGACAATATTATAGGAATTTGGATAAGTGGGATAGGATTAGGAAGAATTAGCATGGATTTGTGATTGTGACATTTGACTAATCTTGATTTTTCTTAAAAGAGGTTATTAGGAAAATTGATGAGGTTAAAGTGGTGAACTTCAGTAAGGCCTTTGACAAAGTTCAATAAAGGAAATAAGGTTGGTTAAGAAGTGGTTAGTAAGGAATAGCAAGATGGATTAAAAGTGACTGTTGGGAAATGTACAGAGAGATTTAGGTCATTTGGAAGACTGGGTTGAAACATGACAGATGGATTTAATGTTGATAAGTGTGAGGTGATACAACTTGGCAGGACAAATTCAAATTAGACTTACATGGTAAATGATTGTGAATTGAGGAATGAAGTTGAACAGAGGGATCTAGGAACAACTGTGTATAATTCCCTGAAGGTGGAATCTCGTGTAGAAAGGATGGTAAAGAAAGATTTTGGTGTGTTGTCCTTTATAAATGAGAGCATTGTGTATAGAAGTTGGGTTGTAATGTTAAATTGTACAAGGTATTGGTGAGGTCAATTGTGGAGTATGGTGCATAATTTTGGTAGGCATAATTATAGGAAAAAGGTTAAAATAGAGAGTACAGAGGAGATCAATTAGAATGTTGACTCGTTTAAGTGTGGTCCTGTGGAGGCCCCACCGGACATATCAGCCCGGAGACTGTGCGTGCAAGGGAAGGAACCATTGACTTTGTGCCTATTCGGATGTTGTAGATATTCCCAGCGCTGGGCCTTTCAGAAACACAGTATGTATGACTAGCGAGAGGAGGATAGGTGGGCGCAGAATCTGCTGACTATGCACTAGGAAAAGGAAGATATAGTACTAATTCAAAAAAGATGCGTAGCAAAAAGAAAAATGGTGGATTGTGAGAGAAGGGTTAATAGGGATGATTGAATTATACTAGAACTCTGAAAAATATAACTTAGAAAGAAATGAGCTTATCCGCAGAAGCCAGACTGCTGGTAAAATAAAGTAACAATATACAGAACAGAGAGAAATTCTAGATAAAAAGTAGCAAACAGATAACAACTTCAGCAGAAGGCCTTGCCTGGGACGAGTCTTGACTCGTGCAGGACAATTTTGTCCAGTCACGAAAGGTTCCGTCCGAGAAATTCCTGGACTTTCTCAGTTGTGAATGTGGGCTTTATGATTGTATGATTGGTACCTAAACATCGATGGGGGAGACCTGAGGTAGTGACCACAGTTGAAAGAATAGGGTATCATGAAAGATCGAAAGCATCTCCATTTCTTTGTGCCTCCAGGGGACATCAGAGGAGAGACACCTATTCTGCAGAATATGAAATTAATAAAAACACTTCTTTGTCTGAATTTGTCTCAAGAGCATTTGTGATTTTTGAATCTCACAGCGTGGAGTCAGTGGGCCGAAGGGCCTGTTTCCACATTATATTTCTAAAGTAAACTAAACTTCACAGCTGTACATCATAGAGGAAATCCTCACCATTTGTGAGATCCAATGTCACAGAATTTAAATTTGCATTTGCTAAAATATAATTACGGTGGCTATTTTTAAGTTATAATTTACAAAATGAAAATATTTCTTTGGCATATTAATTCATCTCAAATTGCAATGATTATGATGGTTTAATTACTGTTTTACCTCGATGATTTGCCTGTTGCACCAAAATATTTTGGAGCAAAGAATTTTAACACATGTTATCTCTCGCTACTCACACAGGGACCACACTTGGAAGGACACAAGAGGTTTAGAGCACCCAGAGACATGAAAGATTTTGTGCAAATGATTGCTAGTATTTTTTTTAGAATCGAAAGCAGAAATTAATATCATAGAACCATTAAAACAGACGAAGAGATTATTCAGCATGATATAGATTGTAAAAGTTGGTACGTCATGGTACAGTTGACAGGTTAATATTGACTAAATTAAAGACAACATAAAATGGAGGATCCCTGCATTTGTCAGAATTGCTTAACTTTTGTCAGTGGAAATTTACCAGGCTGTGGCGCCGACCGAACCAGTCTGGGTATCAGACATTGATATGTAAGTGTTGGTGATCCACAGGTGTTTCTCATTTTTTTACTCCTTAATTGGATAAAATGTATATCATCTCTCTGCAAACCAACATAAATACGTAAAATGATGGTCTTTTCACAAGCCTGTTTTGTATATATTGTAAATAATGGTTGCCAAACAGTTTAACCTGTTAAATATTGATTGATTGAAATGTTAAGCCCTGACTGGTTTGTTTGAATCCCAGTGTAAATGTTGCATTATTCAAGGGTCTGTTAGCCTCTTCTGGAAGCTTCACCTGCAACAATGTAAGAAGATTCTGTAATTGGACGTCTACCTGGCAGTAATGTATTATTGTAATTTGTTATACTTGATTGGATTGTAAATATACCACCACTCTGTAGTTCGGCCCCTCAAGATTTGGGGACCTATAAAAGGCAGCCCCCCATGAGGTCCATTGTCGATCATCTGGAAGAGTGCTTGGAACTGTGTGACCTTTTGAAGTGTCTCTGCATGCATGAGGCTAAAGGGCTTGGCCAGGCAGACTACAAGGATCAAACTTAGCATGGTTTAGGTACGTAGAGGGTGATTTGTTGTGCTTTATAAAAATAAAGTTTTGTTGTTCCAGTGCTTGAATCAGTGGTTTATTAACTGACCTAGACTGGGGGGGGAGCTTAGAAATAGCTTATTTACATTGGGGGCTCGTTTGGGATCTCAATGGACCTCCAAACACAAGCTTGCGATTAAGGATGTTGAGCTGTTCCTGATTACGAGTGAAGAAATCGGCGCCAAAGTACGGTTTTCGCATTGATTTTCGTCACTTCGCTAGTCGGAGCAGATCGATCATTCGCAGGCTTGGAAAAAGGTCCCAATGAGATTATAGAACAGAGTCTAGCAAGCACTGATGGCATTAGTGCCTTTGGGGTTAGAGGCCCTACTCAGTTAAAGGCTCATAACATAACATCAGGGTTGGGTTAAAGGCCCTCTCTTCTGGGTTTGAGCCCCAGAAAACTTGTTCATGGTTGGTAGCTGCAACAGCTGGCGAAAAGAAAACCTGTTCCCTTCAGATTAGCTGGGTTAAAGGCCCTACCCAGAATTGGTATCCAATTGATGGGATATTGGAAAACAGGGTATTACGTGCTAAGCGGTGATCGTCATGGCTGGGGGTGCAGATTGGAAAGGTGCTCTCTAAAAATCGGCATCGAATGCCAGCGTGAAGAGGCTGACACCCGGTGCCAAGCAGGTGGAGAGGAAGAAGCCTTAATGACATGGTGAGCCTATGTTGGTTAAAGTTCACACCTGTTTGAGATATCCAGATCTCTGAAAAGATGGGGAGGACTCTCGTAAAGGCATTGTGTTTGGTGGTTAGAGTGTAGATTCGTTGAGAATCTCTAATCCATGGGATCGTTCAGTCTTGTCCGCGTAAAATTGATGTTTTGCATTTCCCGCGTACGTTGAGTTAGCCGTCCAAAAAGCTTAATTGGGCCGATCCCCGGCGCGAACTGAAAATGTTCAAATTAAATCTGTCTAAATACAGAATTTTCATATTGAGTTTTCTGCACGTTACTTCAGACTTTGTGTATGTATATAAATTTAGAAGTTTTGTAATATGTTTGTGCGATCTATTCCGAATAGCGTGATCAAACCCAGGAGTGAGTACCGTTCTGATCGTTGATTGATTAGACCGTGATAGCGAAGAATCACTGAGTGAAGTGAAACTGATTTATTCGTGAAAAGTATTCCGGATGGGATCAAAGTATCCCTAATTCTGAGAACCTTAGAGTGAGAGGGGTATGTTTCGCCATATAGAAGTCTGAGCAGTTTAGTGAGATGAGAGCAATATCTCTGAAGGGGGGTGAAAGATAGCTCAACGAAGAAAGCGACACCCCTCAGCACAAGAGTACTCCCAAGGAAGGGGAATGTCTTCACTCTATCTGAAGGAGAAGCCGGTGGTTCACTGGTTGATAACAGCGTGATGTGGAATTGAAACCGTGTGATTGTGTGTGGAATTGTTTGTGGAATTGTATATTAAAGATTGCTGTTAATGTAATGTGTTTGTGATGAAGTCTAGTAAAATTTCCAGTATATATATTTATTTCGGATACTAACTGTATACAAATACTTTGTTGCATGTAAGAAACTTTTGGAAAGTATTAAGATCGTGAATTGTTATTGTCTATTGTTTAAGAGTTTGAGTATTTTGAAAACTGGGGTAATAGTGGATTAGAGAGATAAGAATTAGGTTTGTTTGGGATTGTGTTAGTATTAAAGTCCGATCTGTGGTTGTTCGATCGGGGGTTCATATCCTTCCGATCGATTGCTTCAGAGGAGTGATCATTCCGTTGACCGAGCACACCACGATGAGGGATTAAAAATATACCGTGTTGTTTTTGAAATTGTACGGTTAACAAATGTGATATTAGACGAATGCTTGAGGTTTATAACAGGAATGTGGTTGGGTATAAGAATAAGTGGTATAATTTGTTTTCTCTATATGATTTTGCTTGCTTGCTTGGAGCTCATTTGCATGTGTTTAGATTAAGGTGGTCCTGGGTAAAGGAGATAGGCTGCGGGAAGGTGTTTGATTGTGATTGATTGTTCCCTGGGGCACCTTAATTTTTGAATGACTAAGAACTATTGTAGATAATAGTAGAGTGGGAATTATGTGAATTTGTAAGAGACAAGGAAACAATTTGAATAGTAGATTGGAAGGATTGATTATGCAACTGTGGGGAAAAGGTGAAAGACTGTCAGCGCTTCGGAGCCGTTGGCCATGTTCGGTGAGACGATTCTGTTAGTACTTGGAGTTGAAAAGGGAGGAGTAAATTGAATAAATTAGATAAGGAGGTGTGAGGACTTAGGTTGTTGCTTCCTTTTTCCAAGAATGAAGGGGAATCAGGGGATAAGGATCGTTGACGGCCGACTACTGAAAGTCCGTTACAAGAAATATGCAGCGAGTTTCCACATAAGGTTGGCACATTGAGAATTATTTCCGTGGTACTAAATAGAGAATTAGGGAGCAAATTATGGCCCGAACGTGGCGTTGATCCTGTGAAGGGATTCAAGTATATTGAGCAGATTATATGGCAGCATAGCAATAGTGAAGAGGCAATAGACCATGAGTTCGGCCAGATTAAGGGGAAATAAAACATTTTGAGGAACAGAAAGATATTCATAGAGCGGTTTGAAAGAATGGCACCAAAAGTTGGAGAGGAAGTACAACTCTGAATGCGGGGGGTTGTTGTAACAATCGTGATGGACTCCGAGAACATACAACCTCCAGGCTTGAGGAGAGACTGCATGATAATATTAAAGAGAACTGTGGGGAATCAGAGAAATTCTCCACAGGGAAACGTCGTGGCATCAATAAGTTATCAAGCTGTGAGGAATCTGTGATTGGCGCGCTCTTAGTTGTGAAGCGGCTGGAATGATCCTCAGGATCCTCCATCATAGCCATTTAGTAAGTGACTATTGCGCAAGAAAAAGCGGGTTAAAATTAGTCGGAATTCACGCTCCACCACCACCTTATTCAGTTCTTATACGACCCCCGCGATCCCCATGCCTCAGATATGCATTGTTTAGCTTGTGAACGGAATAGACAATCAGATTCAATAGCACAGACTTCCTTAATCCCGACCACTCCATTAATAACAGATAGACAGAGAGCTCACAGGACCAGACGCCAAACTAGAACGAGAACTCTATTAGTTAAGGACAAGGAAAGTAGAGGACGGGTACAAAATCCAGGATATTCTTGCAAACTTAAGCCTAGACAAGTTGACTGAGTAGCGAGAGAGGTAAAGGAATCATTTAAGAGGTATCGTGAACCCCCTAGTGAGGGGAAAGGTACATCTAGGGGTGAGCAGGCAGCAATTGAAGAAGCCGAGATAGACAAACAACCCTTAGACAGTTCCCAGTCAGGGAAATGCTTAATCCTTCCTTTGATCTGGCCAATGCAGTAAGTGCAAACAATCCCCGTACAATAAGAGTCTATAGCTCATGGAAGCCCAACGAGATGATGGCTATTTTAAGTCAAATAATACCTACGATTGTAGTGGGGTAGTGTGTTTTCCATAGGGCACACTAACCTCAAGTCTTTGATGTAGCAGGTGCTCTGGCAGTCTAAGAAGATCTAGGGGCACTGTAGACTACAGGCACGAATTATACATACCCCAAGTTCAACTCCAAGTTCCTAACTAGCATTGATTCTAGGAAGATCCATTCAAGACGAGACTAGCAAACATAGTGGACACAGGGTGCGCTCCACTAACACAGGGGCTGTGCAACCTTGCGATGGAACCAATTCGCAACCCTGCGACGGGTCTTTACAAAACTATTAATATAGGTCCGAATCCTAGGTGTAACTCGCGAGCAAAGAAGTGAGGGAGAAAAAGGGAGATTTTCACAACACTCTTTACAAATCGTATCACTAGTGGCTTTACTCACAATCGGGTAGGACTGATATAGGTATGCGCCGCTCCAGGCAAACGGCTGCCATGAAGAGGACGATGAATCTAACTTAAATGCGGCGGGAGGGCTCTCCCAGGCTTTACGGTATCCGGGATGCATCAATCGGGATTACAAGATACAGATGTTCGACTTCAAAAACCAAGTAAATAGTCCTAAGAGCTTTAAGGTATCTTTGGATCGTGCCTTCCCAAGAAGCATGATAGCGCCGGTGTGCACGTTGCGCGTAACAAACGTGGGAGCCGGGAATATGAAACAAGTCAAATGGCCTAGAGGCTGTAAAGGTGATTCCCCAAGAGAATGAAGAGATCAACGGGATCCTAGAGAGCACAGTGGCTAGGGGGTGCCATCCTGTATGGTATGGCTGCCCCGCCTGCAGCTGTTCATTTTTTCACTCTTTTTAAAAAAAAATTTAGTGAGCTTTAGTGTTTTGTTTTTTGGAGTTCTTGTCTCTTTTATATGGGGGATGGGGGCTGAGACAGCCGAGAAAAACATCGCAGAGCTGTGGTCTGTGGTGCGGCCAGCCACGGGCGGCAGCGCTGAGCTTTAACTTCGGGAGCCTGGGATCTCTGGCCGAGATCGCCAGTGGTGGAGCTCCATCCAGCGCGGCCTTGTTAGCTTCGGAAGCAGAGGTCTCCAGTAAGGAAGCAGCCATTCCAGGTGTCCCAAGCCGCTGAAAGGATTCTCTCGACGCCGGAGCACCATCACCCGGCGAGAACGGCCTGGAACATCGGGCCACCGTAAAGGCGACCGCGGAGGCCTCAATAGGCCCGACTATTGGTGGTCATGGGATGGGGACTGGACTTTGTGCCTTCCCTCATAATGGGAACCATTGCGGGGGGATGTTTTTTATGTTTAAATCTCTTTATTATTGTTATGTCTGTATTCTTTTTTTTATGTGCTGCATTGGCAAGAAGTATTTAACTACACCTACGGTGTATGTGACCAATAAATAACCTTTGATCCTTTGAACCTTTGGAAACTGGCAGGAAAACCAATAAACAAAGAGGGAAATCTCCTTTTCTCAGAATAACCTATTTACACTCTTATGATTAGCAAACCTAGTAGTGACTGGATGCAAGTCTGACGAAGAACCAATATTGTCTCTACAAGTAGAAGGTAAAATCTGCTACACAGACACAGGAGCATCCATGACATCCCTTCAATCAATTTATAATCTCCCACAATCAAACTAAGTTCAGAACCTGTCCGTCTTTCAATGACAAGTCTGCCAGTATCCCATCTCGAAGCCAGTCAAAGTAGTATATGGAGGAAAGGCAATGAAACATAGATTTGTGATAACCACCAGATTAGATTGCAATCTGATGGCTAGAGATTTGCTCTGTGCTTTCCAATTAAAAATAGAATGTGGCAACAGAGGCATAATATTGGCCCCCTGGGCTCCATTACGCCAATGTTATTCCATAGTGACCCCTCAATTGTGGTCCTTAGATCTGGACAAAGAACCGCCACTCCACATTACACTGGCTTATGATAGGAATGGGAAGGACAAAGAGCTGAAGCCTTCTTTAAATCACATGAAGGACAGGAGTGGAGGTGGAAGTATTGGCATTAGTTGAGGGAAAAGAGGGAGCTGTTGAATACACCAAAATACCAGCACAATTATAGAGAAAAACTGAAGAAGTTGCTCCTCACATCACCCGAAAGATAAACCACCTGGCAAAAGCTAAAGACCTAGGAACGATGTTAAGATAGGCAATCACCATGGCAGACCGGAATAATTACCAAAAACAAAATTTGCCCAATCAATATATTGTTGAATTTTATCAGGCCCGAAGGACAGTTGTTACCCGCTTACGACATAATCTGGGGAGTGAGGTATGCAAGTATGTGGACCCTCCGGTGTGGACGGAGGACACAGTTCAGGTAGGATGCATGAAGATCAATCCCATCCAAGTAGCTCTCCAGAAAGGGGTAACACTTCCTTCAATACACCAATAACCATTAAAATTACAGGTCGTCAGCAACATTGACAAATTAATTTGGGGTTTGGTAGAACAGGGTATATTGTTGAAGTTCCAATCGATTTGTAACACCCCTATTCTTGCCGTTCCAAAGCCGGGAAAGGAGGGCCTATATAGACTTGTACAAGATCTGAGATGATCCCATCGATGACAAATCAGAGAGATATTAATGTTTTAAAAAAATTCACCATTCTCTCTGCTGCCCCTGCTGGAGGGAGAGGGAGGGACTATAAAACCAGGAAGTGGTGTGCCTCACTCACTCTCTGCAAGATGGATGAAGCCAAGGGTCACGTCTCTCTGAGCTCTGAATAACACTGAACAAATGTCTACACAACTGTGAGTACACTTAATGTGGTTTGAAAATGAAAAGATGTTTTTTTTGAAGTAAAAAGGCACTGCCTGCAAATGGTTGTTGTGGGTGCTTTGGCTTGAAGTTGAAAGGCACTAGTTACTGCAAATGGTGGCTTGGATGCTTTGGCTTGAAGTTGAAAGGCACTACTTACTGCAAATGATAGCTTGGGTGCTTTGGCTTGAGGTTGAAAGGCATTACTTACTGCAAATAGTGGCTTGGGTGCTTGGTTTGAAATTGAAAGGCACTACTTACTGCAAATGGTGGCTTGGGTGCTTTGGCTTGAAGTTGAAAGGCACTACTTACTGGAAATGGTGATGGTGGATTTGGCTTTAAGTTGAAAGGCACTTCTTACTGAAAATGGTGGCTTGGGTGCTTTGGCTTGAGGATGAAAGGCACTACTTACTGCAAATGGTGGCATGAAGTTCAAAGGCACTACCTACTGCAAATGGTGGCATGGGTGCTTTAGCTTGAAGTTGAAAGGCACTACTTACTGCACATGGTGGCTTGGGTGCTTTGGCTTGAAGTTGAAAGTCACTACTTACTGCACATGGTGGCTTGTGTGCTTTGCTTGAAGTTGAAATGCACTATTTACAGCAAATGGTGGCTTGGGAGCTTTGGCTTGAAGTTGAAAAAAATCACCATTCTCTCTGCTGCCCCTGCTGGAGGGAGGACGAGGGACTATAAAACCCGGAAGTGGTGTGCCTCACTCAGTCGCTGCAAGATGGATGAAGCCAAGGGTCACGTCTCTCTGAGCTCTGAATAACACTGAACAAATAACTACACAACTGCGAGTACCCTTAATGTGGTTTGAAAATGAAACTATGGTTTGTTTGAAGTAAAAAGGAACTGCCTGCAAATGGTTGTTTGGGTGCTTTGGCTTGAAGTTGAAATGTATTACTTACTGCAAATGGTGGCTTGGGTGCTTTGCCTGAAGTTGAAAGGCACTACTTACTGCAAATGGTGGCTTGGGTGCTTTGGCTTGAAGTCGAATGGCACTACTTACTGCAAATGGTGGCGGGTGATTTGGCTTGAAGTTGAAAGGCACTTCTTACTGCAAATGGTGGCTTGGGTGCTTTGGCTTGAAGTTGAAAGGCACAACTTACTGCAAATGGTGGCATGAGGTTGAAAGGCACTACTTACTGCAAATGGTGGCTTGGGTGCTTTGGCTTGAAGTTGAAATGCACTATTTACTGCAAATGGTGGCTTGGGAGCTTTGGCTTGAAGTTGAAAGGCACTACTTACTGCAAATGGTGGCTTGGGTGTTTTGACTTGAAGTTGAAAGGCATTACTTACTGCAAATAATGCCTTGGGAACTTTGGCTTGAAGTTTAAAAAAATCACCATTCTCTCTGCTGCCCCTGCTGGATGGAGGGGGAGGGACTATAAAACCAGGAAGTGGTGTGCCTCACTCGCTCTCTGCAAGATGGATGAAGCCAAGGGTCACGTCTCTCTGAGCTCTGAATAACACTGAACAAATGTCTACACAACTGTGAGTACCCTTAATGTGGTTTGAAAATGAAAATATGGTTTGGTTGAGGTAAAAATGCACTGCCTGCAAATGGTCGTTTGGGTGCTTTGGCTTGAAGTTGAAAGGCAGCACTTACTGCAAATGGTGGCTTCGGTGCTTTGGCTTGAGGTTGAAAGGCACTACTTACTGCAAATAGCGGCATGGGTGATTTGGCTTGAAGTTAAAAGGCACTACTGCAAATGCACTTACTTCCTGTTTGCACTGTATATTGATTTTAGATAAAACGCTACACTTATGGCTGTGATTTTTGGCCCGCAGTCCCCCTCCGCTGAGCAGGTGCAGAGAAATCTTCCCATCAATGAAAAATAAAAGTGTTATTAGTGTTTAAAAAATGTTGAGAATCTCTCTCGTGTCAATCACGCCCTGAAAGCCACACCTTTTCCGGTGGGAGGGGGAGGGGTTATTAAACCCGGAAGTGTGGGTGTGGCTCAGTTTCTGCATGATGGGGGAGGGAGAGTTCATGAATCTCTCTGAGCTGTGAATCAACTGAACACACTGAATGTCTATGGGACTGTGAGTTTGGTGTTATGTGTGGTTTAATGGTGGTTTTATAGTGGTTTCACCCTGCATTAAATGGTATGAAGCTGCATTTGAATTTGGTGGCCTCGGACCTTGCTTGAAGTGGAATAAAACTGCACTGAATTTGGTGGCCTTGCACCCTGCTGAAAGTGGTATGAAACTGCACTTGTATTTGGTGGCCTTGGATCCAGCTTGAAGTGGTATGAAACTGCATTTGAATTTGGTGGCCTTGCACCCTGCTTGAAGTGGTTGGAAACTGCACTTGAATTCAGTGGCCTTGCACCCAGCTCATAGTGGTAAGAAACTGCACTTGTATTTGATGGCCTTGGACCCTGCTTGAAGTGGAATAAAACTGCACTGAATTTGGTGGCCTTGGATCCAGCTTGAAGTGGTATGAAACTGCACTTGAATTTGGTGGCCTTGCACCCTGCTCATAGTGGTAAGAAACTGCACTTGAATTTGGTGGCCTTGAACCCTGCTTGAAATGGTAGGAACATAGATTTGAATTTGGTGGACTTGCACCCTGCTTGAAATGGAATTTCAAGGAATAGTCATGAGTCAACTGCAAGCCCACCAGCCGTGAGTGAGCTGCCAGCAGATCAGGCTTGAGGGACTGAGCTGCCATCCCAAGAACCCATACCAGCACTCCAGAAACCCCCCGCCCCCCCCACTGGCCACTAATATTGGAATTGGTGGAGAGCCGGAATATTGCGACGGGGACCAGCCCTCCCGTGTGAACATGGGACCCAACGGGTCCCACTTAGTCTAGTATATAATAGTTTACAATCAGCTGCTAATTTGACCCTCCAGCAGGAGATTGTAGTGTACAGTTCACATTCGGTATCGGCATTGTTGGGGCAGCTTCAAACCCAGCACTTAGCAATGGCCCGACAAAAGAAGTATGAGATCTATCTTTTGAACAACCCAAAACTGCAAATCAGACATTGTACATTGATTAACCCAGCCTCTTTTTCTTATTTCACCCCCAGAAGAGCAATCAGAGGCAGGACATGACTGTCTATTTGTGATAGAGGAGGAAACATCAGTCAAAGAGGACTTGAGGGATGCACCCATAGAGGACTCTAACATCATCTTGTATGTGGATGGGGGCGCATCTATTGGACCATGGGGTAAGAGGTTGGCTGGGTATGGAGTTGTTAATTGGAAAGCAAAAATTGTAGTCAACTTTGCCGCATTTGAGTCAACTTATTCAGCACAGCAAGCTGAATTATTTGCTTTAATTCAGGCTTGTATAATTGGGGGAAATTTAAAAGTAAATATTTACACTGATTCTCAGTATGCATTTGGGGTGGTACATGATTTTGGACAATTATGGAAAAATAGGGGATTTTTAACTTCCGCAGCAACCCAAATCTCAAATAAACAATTGGTGACAGATTTATTGAAGGCCTTGATGCTACACAGACAAATTTCTGTTATGAAATGTGGTGCCCACACTAGAGAACAGGACTCCAGTAGATATCGGGAATCGTAATGCTGATTTGGTATTCAAGAAAGTATCATGGGAACGTAAGGTACTGGTACCAAAATGGTGAGGCAGACTAAAAGTATAACTAACTTGGAGAAACTGATGCCAACAATCCAAGAAATGGTTCGATTACAGGAGGAGGCTACTAAAGGAGATAAGGAATGGTGTAGACAACTTGGGTGTGTACTGGAATGTATGACTGAACTGTGGACCACTCCAGCAGCACAGACCTGCGTGACAGTCTCATTGGCAGTATGGGTTATAGAGTGCATGCACTAGGCAACCCATTGTGGTGCAAGGGCAGTAGGGGACACGCTAATGGCTACTTGGTGGCATCCAAAACTACAAACCTCAGCTCATAAGGTAAGTAGTAATCGTTTGGTCTGCAGAAATACAATTCGGAAAGGGATAGGATGTGAAGGAGGAAAAACTCCTGTGAAGGAGAAAAAGCCTATGGGTCCATTTGAGACATTGCAGATGGACTATATCGAATTAGAAATGTGCCAGGGGTACAAGTACATACTTGTCATAGTCGATGGATTCAGCCACTGGATCGAAGCTTACCCAACCCTTGATAACAAAGCGGCGACTGTTGTCAAGGTGTTAATGAGAGAAATTGTCCCGAGGTTCGGTATCCCCATTCGACTTAGTTCAGATAATGGTCCACACTTTATTGGACAAATCAATAAAGAATTTTGTGAACAGCTGGGGATCCACTTGTAGAAAGGGCAAATCAGACCCTTAAAACTAAATTAGCCAAATTGAAGGCGCAGGCTGGACTTGGATGGATTAAATTACTCCCAATAGCTTTATTTCAGATGAGAGTCATGACTGTAGCGAAATCTAGATTAAGCACAGCTGGAATTATTTATGGTAGACCCTTGAAAACACCTTGGAACCAGAATGCGATGAAACTAATTAATTTCCACCTTATCACTGTGGAGATGACCAACTATATTCTAACATTGACCAGAGCCTTAAGGGATTCACATTGTAGGGTAAGAGCAGCTCATAGTGAGATGCCTTCATTAGAAACTACCATTAAAGTAAAACCTGGAGACTATGTCATAATAAAGAATTGGGCGAGAAAAGGAGGTTTGTTGAGAGGGACCCTACCAAGTTCTTTTAATGACTGCAACAGCAGTTAAAATAGATGGACGAAATGCATGGGAACCTCTCCATCACTGTAAAAGCATAAGTGGTGACATGGATTGCTAACCTACTTCATCCCAGGTTCTCTTAGGAACTCTTACAGATAGACTATCAAGATTGATGGATGGGATTTGCGCCCACGAAAACTCGGGAAGTGAAAACTCATCAGATGGAATCATGAAGCTGCTCCCACGAAAACTTAGGAAGCTTGATGGAATTTTGGAGAGATATCAACATCTTTTTGTTAGAACATTTGTTAAAGTAAAGCATTCATCAATGTATTTTGGGGTTATCATTAATGATGAGGGTTAGCATCAATGATAAAATGGGGAATGTTCATATTTCTTTGGCATAATAGTTCATCTCAAATTGCAATGATTATGATGGTTTAATTACTGTTTTACCTCGATGATTGCCTGTTGCACCAAAATATTTTGGAGCAAAGAATTTTAACACATGTTATCTCTCGCTACTCACACAGGGACCACACTTGGAAGGACACAAGAGGTTTAGAGCACCCAGAGACATGAAAGATTTTGTGCAAATGATTGCTAGTATTTTTTTTAGAATCGAAAGCAGAAATTAATATCATAAAACCACTAAAACAGATGAAGAGATTATTCAGCATGATATAGAATGTAGAAGTTGGTATGTCATGGTACAGTTGACAGGTTAATATTGACTAAATTAAAGACACCATAAAATGTAGGATCCCTGCATTTGTCAGTTGCTTAATCTTTGTCAGTGGAAATTTACAGGCTGTGGCGCTGACCAGTCTGGGCATCAGATTGATATGTAAGGTTGAGGGAACCAGGTGTTCTCCTCATTTCCCCTGAATTTATAAAATGTATATAATCTCTGCAAACAAACTTAAATGCATAAAATTGATTAGATCACTGCAAGAGCCTTGTATATATTGTAAATGATGTTGTGAGACAGTTACCCTGTTCCATGTTGATTGGTTGAAATGTTAAGCCCTGTCTGGGTTGTTTGAATCCCAGGGTAAATGTTGCATTTTTCAATGTTCTGTTAGCCTCTTCTGGAAGCTTCACCTGCAAGATTCTGTAATTGGCCTGTGTACCTGTCAGTAATGTATTATTGTAATTTGTTATACTTGATTGGATTGTAAATATACCACCCCTCTGTAGTTCAGTCCCTCAAGGTTCAGGGACCTATAAAAGGCAGCCCCCACGAGGTCTGTTGTCGATCTTCTGAAGAGCGCTTGGGATTGCGTGACCTTTTGGAGTGTCTCTGCTTGCACGAGGCTAAAGGGCTTGGCCAGACAGATACAAGGATCGAAACTGCAGTAGTTTAGGTATTGTATAGGGTGATTTGTTGTGTTTTCTAAAAATAAAGTTTAATTGTTCTAGTGCTTGAATCAGTGGTTTATTGACTAACATAGACTGGGGGGGGAAGCTTGTAACGCTTATTTACAGACACAAATGCTTGAGTAACTCAACAGATCATGCAGCACCTGGGAAGAAAAGAAATAGTTAATGTTTCAGGTCTAGACACTTCCTCTGACTTTATTGGTATCTTCGGTGCAACCCAGCAACTGCACAGTGAAATCTTTTTTGCATATTTACGCTGCCATGTCTTGGCGACACTTTCAATTTCCAGTCAGCCCAGGCGCCAAACTACTGGAGCAATTCCTGGTCCTGGTAAGCCCTGCAGGGCCTTCCTCTGTCACCAATGACTGGATTGGCCTGTGAACCAATGTCCCTCTCCTCACCCTGCTACCTTTGTGTCTTGGAGCACTTCCTTGGTGATGTTTTGGGATGAGATCCTTCTTCAGACTTGAATCTGGAGGTCTCAACCCAAAATATCACCTCTTCCGTTTCTCCAGAGTCTCCAGAGATGCTGCCTGACCCGCTGAGTTGCTCAGCATTTTGTTTCTATCTCATTGAAGACTTTTGAACTATCTTTAATCAGATTTTATGCTGCACTAAATGTTGTACTCTTTATCATTTATCTGTACACTGTGGACGGCTTGATTATAATCATGTATAGCCTTTTCTTTGACTGGATAGCAGGCAAACTAAAGCTTTTGACACAAAATTGCTGGAGAAACTCAGCGGGTGCAGCAGCATCTATGGAGCGAAGGAAATAGGCGACGTTTCGGGCCGAAACCCTTCTTCAGACTGAAGAAGGGTTTCGGCCCGAAACGTCGCCTATTTCCTTCGCTCCATAGATGCTGCTGCACCCGCTGAGTTTCTCCAGCAATTTTATGTACCTTCAATCTTCCAGTATGTGCAGTTCCTTCTTGAACACTAAAGCTTTTGACATATAGTTTAATTTGCTTTTGTTGATTGTCACTGGTACTGAGGTACAGTAAAAAGCTTCCAGTCAGTGAAAAGACTATGCATGATTACAATCAAAACGTCCACAGTGTACAGACACAGGACAAAGTAAATAACATTTAGAGCAAGAAAAGTCCAGTAAAGACTGATTAAAGATAGTCCAAAGGACTCCAGTGAGGTAGATGGTAGGTCAGGCCCACTCTCTAGTTGATGGTAGGATGGTTCAGTTGTCTGATAACACCTGGAAAGAAATGTTTCTTGAATCTGGAGGTACAATACTGTTTCCCAATACAAGTGACAATATTAAACTAAACTTCTTTAGCCACACAAGGCAGGAGATTGAGATAGGGTGCACAAAAATGTTGGAGAAACTCAGCGGGTGCAACAGCATCTATGGAGCGAAGGAAATAGGTGACGTTTCGGGCCGAAACCAGATTGATGGGGGGTAGGGGGGAGAAGGAAGGAAAAAGGGAGGAGGAGGAGCCCGAGGGTGGGGGGGATGGGAGGAGACAGCTCGAGGGTTAAGGAAGGGGAGGAGACAGCAAGGGCTAGCAAAATTGGGAGAATTCAATGTTCATGCCATCCGGACGCAAGCAACCCAGGCGGAATATGAGGTGCTGTTCCTCCAATTTCCGGTGTTGCTCACTCTGGCAATGGATGAGACCCAGGACAGAGAGGTCGGATTGGGAATGGGAGGGGGAGTTGAAGTGCTGAGCCACCGGGAGTTCAGGTAGGTTATTGCGGACTGAGCGGAGGTGTTTGGCGAAACGATCGCTCAACCTCCGCTTAGTCTCGCCGATGTAAATCAGCTGACATCTAGAGCAGCGGATGCAGTAGATGAGGTTGGAGGAGATACAGGTGAACCTTTGTCGCACCTGGAACAACTGCTTGGGTCATTGAATTGAGTCGAGGGGGGAGGTGAAGGGACAGGTGTTGCATTTCTTGCGGTTGCAATGGAAATTGCCCGGGGAGGGGGTGGTACGGGAGGGAAGGACAAGGGAGTTGCGGAGGGAGCGGTCTTTGCAGAAGGCAGACATGGGGGGAGATGGGAAGATGTGGCGAGTGGTGGGGTCACGTTGGAGGTGGCGGAAATGGTGGAGGATTATTGTTGTATTTCCCAGCTGGTGGGGTGAAAGGTGAGGACTAGAGGGACTCTGCCCTTGTTGCGAGTGCGGGGATGGGGAGAGAGAGCAATGTTGCGGGGTATGGAAGAGACCCTGGTGTGAGCCTCATCTATGGTGGAGGAGGGGAATCCCCGTTTTCTGAACAGCGAGGACATTTCCGATGCCCTGGTGTGGAACGTCTCATCCTGGGAACAGATGCGGCATAAGCGGAGGAATTGGGAGTAGGGGATGGAGTCTTTACAAGCGGCAGGATGGGAAGACGTGTAGTCCAGATAGCCATGTGAGTCAGTGGGTTTGTAGTGTATGTCGGTCAGAAATCTGTCCCCTGCGATGGAGATGGTGAGGTCAAGGAATGGTAGGGAAGTGTCGGAAATGGTCCCGAAACATCACCTATTTCCTTTGCTCCATAGATGCTGCTGCACCCACTGAGTTTCTCCAGCATTTTTGTGTACCTTCGATCTTCCAGCATCTGCAGTTCCTTCTTGAACACAGGAGATTGAGATAGGGTGGCTTAAATGTGGTTTAGATTTGCCAGTGTGATTGATCCTTAATTATCTCCTCAGTACAATTGAGGAGAGAACAAAAGGAGGATCCTGAAGAAGACATTCCCCCATTTCCCAAATCGCCCCCCTGAAACCCTGACCAATACCATCTTAGCTCTAGAAACCGGAAGAAATGCATCTCTGTTTTGTATAACTTGTTAGGGTCGGTTATATTGAAACCTCATACCTCATTAAAAGCTGCGTGGGAGGGTGAGCTGAATACTAAACTAACAGACCAGCAATGGGATCCAATCTTCCTCCATATGTGCCCGTCATGGCCTAATCCAATGCAAAGTCCTTCACAAAGTCCACTACACAAATGCAAGATTATCTAGAATTTACCCCGCTGTAAGGGACACCTGCAACAGATGTAATCAACCTCCTGCCAACCATAGCCATATGTTTTGGTCTTGCCCTGAGCTAGCAGCCTTTTGGAGGAGTGCTTTCGACTTGATAAGCAGAGCCTACGGCCAGACTATTCCTCCAAACCCACTGTCAGCCATTTTCGGTACCCCTCCCAACACCAACCTCTCTGTTGCGGTGAAACGGGTCCTAGCTTTTACAACCTTGTTAGCCCGGAGACTGATCTTGCTTAACTTGCTCACCTGTCCCCCGACACACGCCCGCTGGATTAAGGAGGTGCTTTACAATTTAAAGCTTGAAAAACTTAGGTTCTCTCTCAAAGGCTCTACCAAGACATTCCTAGATACATGGAACCCTTTCTTGGAACTTGTTAACTCTCTCAACTTGTCCCCGGACTCGGAAGAGGACTGAGTGCTTTCCACCGTTGTTCTGCTCTACTGCAGCTGCTCTCCCCTTAACCCCCACCCCCCCACACTTATTTCTTTAATTACTTACTTATTTACTGTTATTAGTGACCCCTTTTTTAATTTTTTTTAAAAAAGTTTATTATTTATTTATTTATGTTTTAGTACTTTTTGTTTTGTTTATCTTACCATATTTGTGTGGATGTGTATGTATGTGAGTGTTGTTTGTCCCCGTTTGGTTCCGACCTGATTCGGGTGGGTTGAAGGTGGGTAAGATAAGGGCTTTGAGGGTTGCTTACATACTGTTGCACAATTATGCCTTGACTGTCACTGTCTGTTATCATTGTATGTATGCAAATTGCTGTGAAATTCAAATAAAAAGATTTAAATCACAAAAGAGGAGCCGGTGTGCTTTGCAACTTTGTCAGCGCCATAGGTGGCTGCTATTTGTATACATTGGGTGTGCAAGCAAAGAATCTCACTGTCAAGTCACATGTGACAATAAAGTATTCCATTCCTTTGCATTTCAACAGTAATTCCTTTTCTTCATTGAAATGATTGCATAAAACATCAAGTGTGATTTTTGCTACTGGAATCTAAATGAGCTCCGGCTAAAATAAACTCTGAAATGAAGTACAGAAGCTCCCAGAGTTAGTTAGACAAGGCACAAGACTCCACAAATAGGAGATACCAATGTGACGGAGATTTTGCTTATTGCATTCTTGATGGGCTAGGCAGACAGTAATGGATGGAGACACTGAATGGTTATCACAAATTGAATAATATAATGAAGCACATGATCTGCATGCACAAGTACTATTGGCATTAACTCATGAACACGCTTCACTTCTTTGACAAATGTAGCATTTAAGAACATAAAATAACTTTCTTTTTCAGTTTATCCTGGGATCGTTCAGGGAAAAGGTAATGGGCGGCACGGATGTGCAATGGGAGAATTGCTGCCTTACACCACCAGAGACCCGGGTTCGATCCTGACTATGGGTGCTGTGTGTATGGGGTTAAACATGTTCGCAATGTGACCTCGTGGGTTTTCTCCGGGTGCTCTGGTTTCCTCCCACATTCGAAAGACGTACCGGTTTGTAGTCCAACTGGTTTGGTAAATTGTTCCTAGTGTGCCGGGATTGCTGGTTGGTGCGGAATCTATGGTCCAGGGTATCTGTTTCCATGCAGTATCTCTAAACTAAACTAAACTAAACTAAACGGACAATGACCAGGGGAACATAACTAACTTTCTAAATCTGAAGAAGTGTCCAGACCTGAAGCGTCACCTATCCATGTTTTCCAGGCATGCTGCCTTAGACGCTGAGTTACTCCAACAATTGGTGTCAACAACTCCACCGCTGTGCCACTGTACCACCCTCAGTGTAAATAAATTGCCCTACGCATCTCCTTTAAACTTTGCCCTTATTTCCTTATAGATATGCCCTCTAGTATGTGATTTTTCAATCCTAAGAAAAAATTCTGAAACATATTCAGCAGAGAGAATAGAGCTATTCCTTTCCATTGCATTTTCATCACCCTACACACTGACAAAGATAAATTGCAAAGCTTCAAGAAGACAGAATGGGATAAGGATGGGTAGAGTGCTTCCAATGTTTAAAGTTCTCTTCATGCATTATGATAATTCTTTGCTTTAATGAAGGTTGAAACTGAGCAGGTGTAGCTGACACTCACTGCAGTTTACTTTAGTCAGGTTCTGGTCTCTGTTGTCAAAGGACAAATGGCAATCATAAAACAGTAAAATAATGTCGAAAGGGCAACAGGACATTTGGTTATCTGTAATGGTGTGGAATTGGGCTGTGTTTAATCTGCTGTGTCATTCGGAGGTGTGCAATGTATAAGACCATTTGGAAGAAGGAAAACATCTAAAGTGCTTGCTATGGTAAACAGAACATCAAAAGGAAAGTCTGTATATAAGAAGCAGATGAATCTCTATTTGTTGAGCAATCTCCTAGATTGCTCCCAATGATCATGGTATTTGGTGCTCCTGAATAAAGTCTTGATTGTCTCTCCCGATATTTGTGTTGTGTTTTAAAGTTTTCTTTAACAACACATGCCAGAACACTCCACAGCAAATGAAAACAATTTGAAGCTCCTTGCAATCATTATTATTTAAAAAAACACGGTTGAAAGTACATAGAAAGTTTCTACAAAATCACATGTCATCAGATAAAATCATGTGTATAAAATCAAGGTGGGAATTGATAGTGTGAATGCACTGAGTCTTTTATCCAGGATAGGGAAATCAAGAACCAGAGGACACTGGTTTAAGGTGAGAGGGGGAAAATGTAATAGGAATCTGAGAGGCAATATTTTCACTCAGCGGATGGCAGGTATATGGAATAAGCAACTGTAGATCAGTGACTCATGTTATGAGTCATACTTTGTAGCTACGCCCACTAGTTTAACAGAAAGCTTCTCTGCCCTTTCTCTCTCACTTTTAGAGTAACGTACAAAGATGAAGTTACCTATGCTGTAACGTTAATAAAGTCTATGGATCTTAATCACAGTGGGTGACTTAAATTAGTCCAGCAGCAGAAGATCAACATGGTGTTAGAAGTGGGATGTTATGCTGGTGTAGGCGGATTAATGCCGCTGGACACAGACAGAAGTACACCTGGACGGCCTGGACAATACGGAGGTGGAGCTGGCACCTTCACAGGCAGGATATGTTGTCTGTTACGCCTGTAGGTGCCATCATCGGCACTGACCAGATATGAGCGTGGCTCAGAAGTAGTTCCAGAAATTGCACCGATACGGTCATGACCTTTGTCAGTTTGCAAATGAACCTTGGTTAAAGCTCAACAGCTACCAGAGGGGGTGGTTGAGGCAGGTACAGTAACAACATTTAAGGGAGTCTTGGGAATGTACTTGAATGGGAGGGTTTGATCCTGACTGCAGGTGCTGTCTGTACGGAGTTTGTATGTTCTCCATAGCCTTCAAGTAGCCCTTGCTTTCCCTCTCTATCCCATCCCCATTCCCAGTTCTCCCACCAGTCTTAATGTCTCTGACTACATTCTATCTCTGTCCATCCCACTCCCCTGACATCAGTCTGAAGAAGGTGTCTCACCCCTCAACGTCACCATTCCTTGTACTTCCGGTGGCGCTGGTGCCAGCAGCCTCCACCTACAGCCCGGTATCTTTTTGTTTTTTTGTTTATTTTGTTATGTTAAAAGTGTATTTTTTTGTGTTTTTATGTGGGGGAAGAGGGCACGGTGCGGGGGATACCGTCCTTCAGCCGCTTCCTGGTGAGGACGCGACTATTATTCGAGTCGCGTCCTCCCCCCCCCCCCCACAGCGGCCTACCTACCTGGATTGGCGCGGCCTTTCCTGCCGGGATCGACCGGAGCTCCAGCAGCGGCGGGACAGCGCTGGAACATCGCGGGGCTGGCGATGCCTTACCGGGGGTCGCCGTCTGGAGCCCGGAGTGCTGGACCTGCTGCACCAACATCAAGGAGCTGCGGTTTGCAGAGCTCCCAACGCGGGCGGCGCTGACTACAACGCGGGGTCCTGCGACTCTGCCCAGCTCGGCCTGTGGACTCAGGAGCGGCAGACTCCGGCAGCGGGAGGCGGCTGATCAGAAGGTCCGGGCCGCTGAGGAGGAGGATGCTCACCGTCGGGGCTCGGCGTCAGCGTTCCACCAGCCCGGCGTGAGGGCCTGAACATCGGGCCACCCGGGGCGGCGACTGCAGGTGCTCGGAAGGCCCCGACTACGGATGGACACGGAGGGGAGGCTGGCTGGACTATGGTGCCGTCCTCACCTGGGTGCCATTTATGTTATGTTGTGTTGTGGACTTTTTGTGTTTGTGCTTTTGTTAAATTTTTAATTCAATTTCAATTTTATTTTTTTTAATATGTTTTATTATTTATTTATTATTTATTTTTATTATTTTTCTTGTGATTTTTTTTTAACGATACTGCTGTACGGGAAATTCATTTCGTTGTCTCAAAGTGAGGCAACGACAATAAAATTTGAATACAATACATGAATACAAGAATACTTGTCTCCAGAGACATTGCCTGGCCCACTGAGTGACTCCAGCATTTTGTGTCTACCTTGTATGTTCTCCATGGGGGTTTCCTCTGGGTGCTGGGGTTTCCTCCAACCTTCCAAAGACGTGCAGGTTTGTAGGTTAATTTACTTTATAAATTATCTCTACTGTGTAGGATCTGAAACTGGGATAACATAGAACTAGTGTGAATGAGTGATTATTGATTGGAGCGGGCTATGTGGACACTGTATCTCTAAACTAAACCAAACTAAATTGAACTGGTGGACAGATATTCTCCTAAGGTTGTGCCATTATCAGTGATCTAACATCCCCAACAATTCAATTAACCACATACCTTTTCTTTACCCCATTTGTAATATTCTGCACAACCTCAACAGTTCCCTCCAAAACCAATAGTTCTTTGCACAAACTAAGTGTTGGTGAAGACTTGAGAGATCTGAGCAGCCGCTACATAAATCTAAGTACTTTATTTATTTCTTCTCTCAGTCGACACTCTTTCTTGCTCAAATCAGTCTGCGGGGATCCATTCACTTACGAACTCAATGATTCACTGGTCTAGTAATGGAATGCAGCTGCAGTTTATCTTGAACAAACTTCTTAACTGACTAAAAATTGCTTATTTGTGTTTTAGTAATTAACTTGATTATTGTTGAGCAATGATTAAAGACGATTAAAAAAGCAATTGTCGTGATTAGATGTGCTGCCGATCGGATTCAGTAAACATCCACTCCTAGAGATTTGGGGATCTATTGTCTGTAACCTGCTGGGGCATTTGCAGCAGTGACAAAGGTACATACGTGCTGGGATACCTATAAGTGTGGGTTTTAGTTCATATGTACGTATGGATGCTGGAATTCATACACAGACGCATACCTGACTTACTCAATAGGTGAATTATGTAAGAGCAGCACAGTGTTAGTAGAGCTGCTGATTTACAGCGCTAGAGAACCGGGTTAGATTCTGACCTGGGGTGTTATTTGTACGGAGTTTGCATGTCATCCCTGTGGGAGAACGTCACCTATCAAGTGTGAAGAAGGGTCCCGACTCGTAAAGTCATCCATCATTTTTCTGCAGAGATGCTGCCCGCCCTGCTGAGTTACTCCAGCACTTTGTGTCCTTCTTTGGCATAAACCAGCACCTGCATTTCCTTCCCATTATCCAGTGCAACCAAGGCAGTTTGTAATTTCCACAACACTATATGATCACTCAAGGTTACATTGTCAAGTTTACATCGGGCGGCACAGTGGCACAGTGGCTGAGTTGCTGCCTTAGTGCGCTGGAGATCTGGGTTCAATCCTGACTACGGGTGCTGTCTGTACGGAGTTTGGACGTTCTTCCTTTGACTGTGCACTTTCTCTGGATGCTCCAGTTTCTGCCCACGCTCCAAAGATATATAGATTTGTCAGATAATTTCAGTTAAAATTGTACATTGTTCCCAGTGTGTAGGATAGTGCTAGTGTACAGGGTGCTTGCTGGTCAGCACAGTTGATGGGGATAAAGGGCATATATGCACTGTATCTCTGTCTAAAGTATAAATTATGGAATCAGACACAGATTTATTGATTTCTACATATAAAATCTGACTTAAGTAAAGGTTCACAGAATGTAATTTGGGGTGCCTGTCTGCCTTCTGTGCTGTACTTACAGTGCATTCAGAAAGTATTCAGACCCCTCACTGTTTCCACATTTTGTTACGTTACGGCCTTATTTTAAATTGGATTTAATTCTTTTTTTTAATCATCAATCTACACATAACACCCCAGAATGAAGAAGTGAAAACAGTTAAAAAAGAAATTAAAAATAAATAACTGAAAAATCATATATACATAAATAATCAGACCCTTTGCTATGACACTCATAATTGAGCTTAGGTTCATCCTGTTTCCATTGATTATCCTTGAGATGTATCTACAACTTAATTGGAGTCCACCAGTAGTAAATTAAATTGATTGGACATGATTAGGAAAGGCACACATCTGTCTATATAAGGTTCCACAGTTGACAGTGCATGTCACATCAAAAACAAAGTCATGAAGATGAAGGAATTGTCCGTAGACCTCCGAGACAGGATTGTGTCGAGACACAGATCTGGGGAACGGTATAAAACAATTTCTGCAGCATTGCAGGTCCCGAAGAGTACAGTGGCCTCCATCATTCTTAAATGGAAGAACTTTGGAACCACGAAGGACTCTTCATAGAGCTGGCCGCTCGGCCAAACTAAGCAATCGGGGGAGAAGGGCCTTGGTCAGGAAGGTGACCAAGAACCCAATGGTCACTCTGACAGAGCATAAGAGACCTCTGTGGAGATGGGAGAACCTTCCAGAGGGATAACTATATCTGCAGCACCACCAATCAGGCCTTTATGGTAGAGTGGCCAGATGGAAGCCACTACACATTAAAAGGCACATGACAGCCCCCTCGGAGTTTGCCTAAAGGCGCCTAAAGGACTCTCAGACCATGAGAAACAAGAATCTCTGATCTAATGAAACCAAGATTGAACTCTTAAGCCTGAATACCAAGCATCAAGTCTGGAGGAAACCAGGCACCGCTCATCACGGTGAAGCATGGTGCTGGCAGCATCATGCTATGGGGATGTTTTTCAGCGGTAGGAACTGGGAGACTAGTCAGGATCGAGGGAAAGATGAACGGAGCAAAGTACAGAGAGATCCTTGATGAAAACCTGCTCCAGAGCGTTCTGGACCTTAGACTTGGGCGGAGGTTCACCTTCCAACAGGACAACGATTTTACACACTCAGCCAAGACAACGCAGGAGTGGCTTCGTAACAAGTCTGTGAATGTCCTTGAGTGGCCCAGTCAGAGCCGCACTTGAACCTGATCGAACATCTCTGGAGGGACTTGAAAATAGCTGTGCATCGATGCTCCCCATCCAACCTGACAGAGCTTGAGGATCTGCAGAGAAGAATGGGAGAAATTACCCGTATACAGGTGTGCCAAGCTTATAGCATCATACCCAAGAAGACTTGAGGCTGTAATCGCTGCCAAAGATACCTCAACAAAGTACTGAGTAAAGGGTCTGAATACTTATGTGAATGTGATATTTCAGTTATTTCTTTTTAATCATTTTGCAAAGATTTCTAAACACCTGTTTTCGCTTTATTATGGGGTATTGTTTGTGTAAATTTATAATATAAAAAATAATTTAATCCATTTTAGAATAAGGCTGTAATGTAACAAAATGTGGAAAAAGCGAAGGGGTCTGAATATTTTCTGAATGCACTGTATATTGGATGTTAGCATACATGCAATATTGGGTATTTAGCTTAGTTTATGTTATCCTATTTTTGAATCCACTCCCTAGTCCCCACATGACCCAATGAATCTATAAATCTCAAAATGACACCAAATAGTACCTTTGTTACAATAAAGTGCCATTGAAATGCTGGAGCAACTCCGAATGTCCGTCAGCATACCTGGAGAATATGGAGAGGCAACTTTTCGGGCAGGACCCTTCTTCAGACTAGCACATCTTTGGGAAGTTGGAAGAAACCAGAACACCCGGAGGAACCCAACACCAACACAGAGAGAACATGCAAACTCTACACAGTCCGCACCCACGGCCAGGATCGAACACGGGTCTGTGGCGATGTGAGGCAGCAGCTCTACCAGCTGCACCACGGTGCCGCCCAAAACTAGATTTTGACACTTTCAGAATTTTTAATATTTGTAATAAGATTAAAAATTGTGAAATAAAATGTATGAATTCAGGCTAACACAGCTTATAGGAAGGGTCTGAAGAAGGGTCCCAACCCAAAACATCACCCATCCTTTTTCTCCAGAGATGTTTCCTGACCAGCTGAGTTACTTCAGCACTTTGTGTCTATCTTTGGTATAAACTAGCATCTGCCATTCCTTTCTACACAGCTTATAGGACTATGATTCACAAAAGATACCAACAGCAGGGAATTATATGAATACTGACACATTTTTCCCCACAATAAAAGCAGTGGGTGGAGATGTACATGATTATAATTGGGAGATTTCCCGTACTGGGGTTCAAGAACCATGGGACGAAGATTTAAAATCTTGGGGAAAGGCCACAAAGGGGGTTGTGAGGAAAAAAATGGTTCACAGAAAACATAGTGTGGTCTGGAAGTCTGTCTTTGGAGGTGGTAGAAACTGAAGGTCTTGCCAGGACTTGCGGGTCTGGGCTACAGAGAGGTAGTGGGCAGGCTGGGACTTTATTACTTGGAGCATAAGAGACTGAGAGAAGATCTTATAGAGGTGTATCAAATCCTGAAATGATTAGGCAGGGTGAATGCACAGTGTTTTTCACAGTGCAAGGGAATCAAGAATTGGAGAACATGGGTTTAAGGTGAGTGAGGAAAGATTTAACGGCCTATCCCACTTGGCCATCATTTGCACGCCATTTACGTGAACTGGTAGCATGTGGATAGCGTGGGACGGGCGCATGGAGTGGCGTGGAGGAGTGTGAAGTTGCGCACGGTATCGAGCAGCGCGCCAGGATTTTGTGCTGCACAAAATCTTCGTGCACCACCGGCCTGTCGCGTAAATGATGGCCAAGTGGGACAGGGTGACGTTTTGGGTCAAATGGGTGACATTTCGGGTCGAGACCCTTCTTCAGACTGACCCTTCTTCATCCATTCCTTCTCTTCAGAAATGTTGCCGGTCCCGTTGAGTTAATCCTGCATTTTGTGTCTATCTTTAAACCAGCATCTGCAGTTCCTTCCCACAGATTAATTTGGTTTTGCAGCTTGCAACTTTTCATTCACCTCTTTTTATGGATAGGGGCATTACATCTGCAGTTTTTCCGATTGCTAGCACCACTCAAGAAACTGGAACATTTTAGAAAATCACAATAAATATCATAAACTGGATAAATATCATAAACTGGGTATTCAAATGATGTCAGGCACCCCAGACAGCTGTGCGGACGCATGATGATGTGCACGACAGTTGCGTAACCGTCGCATGTCAGTCACTACCGGCCTGTCGCATAAATGACGGCTAAGTGGGACAGGCCCTTTAATAGAATCTGGGAGGCAACTTTTTCACACAGAGGCTGGTGGGAATATGGAATGAACTGCTGTGGGTATATGGACTGAGCTGCTGTGGGTACCGGGTATATGGAATGAGCTCTGTGGATACTGGGTATATGGAGTGAGCTGCTATTGGTGGGTATATGGAATGAGCTGCTCTGGGTATATGGAGTGAGCTGCTGGGGGTGCATAGAATGAGCTGCCATACAAAGTATTTGAGGCTTGGACAATAACAGATTTTACAGACATTTTGGATAGGAAAGATTGAGAGGGATGTGGGCCAAACACGAGTAAATGGAACTAGCTTAGATGAGGCATCTTGGTTAACATGGACAAGATGGGCCGAAGGACCTTGTGTTGTTCTGTATGACTCAATAACTGTATAATAGATGATCTGTTCTGAAACATTTCTGGATGCAAAGATACATCCTATGTCAAGAGTTAGTTTTATATATGTCGACTTTAGGTTATTTTCAAACAATGTTTATGGTGATGGTGAGGTGATCAATCCCACAATCCCACATAAATATAGCATAGCCTTACATATATATGTATATACAGCATATTTATGTACACAGACTAGTCATCTCACCGACAACTCCATCTGCACTTCACACTGCCTAAGAAAAGCAGCCAAGATAATCAAAGGCTTATCCTACCCCAGTCATTCCTTCTTTTCCCTGCTTCCGTTCTGGCAGAAAGTACAGCAGCTTGAAAGTGCTCATCACCAGACTCAGGAACAGCTTCTTCCCCGCCGTTATCAGGCTTCTGAATGGTCCTACCATGAGCTGGGATACTGTTCGATTTACCTCTACCCCATTGAGGACATTGGAATTTGTCTAAAGAACTGTTAAGCTACAATACCACACACTGCAACTGTTAAAAGAAACTCATAAAATATTATGAAGCAGCTCATTAAAATAATCCTCGGGAGAACCAAGTATTGTGATTCTCCAAATAACCTCATTTTCTGTTATTTGACAGATGCATAACAAAATTACTTTGTGAGGTGTTACTGCTGTGCACAGCACACGGTGATAGATTAGTATGTATCTGCAGAAGATGTCTTGATTCTATTACAATCTGGAGAGAAATAAAATATGCATTTAGTAGTCCTTCTGTGAGTTAGGGCGGTACAGTAGAGTTTCTCCCTCACAGTGCCAGAGACGGGTTCGATTCTGACGACGGGTGCTGTCTGTACAAAGTTTGTACATTTTCCTTTAACAATGTGGGTTTCTCTGGGTACTCTGTTCTCCTCCTACACTCCATAGATGTGCAGGTTTGAAGGTTAATTGGCTTTGGTAAAAATTGTAATTGTCTCTAATGGGTAGGATAGTGCTAGCGTACAGGATGATTGCTGGTCAGCGTGGACTAAGTGGGTCGAAAGGCCTGCTTCTGTGCTGTATCTCTAAAGTTTAAAGTCTAAAGTAAAGTTTAGTTTTGAGATACAGTATGGAAATAGGCCCTTCAGCCCGCTGAGTCACGCCAGCCATTGATCACCCGTTCACACTAGTTCAATATAACAGCACTTTCTCATTCACTCCCTACACACTAGGGGCAATATACAAAGACCTACAAACCTGCACATCTTTTTGGGATATGGGAGGAAACTGGAGGAAACTCATGAAATCACAAGGAGAAAGTGCAAACTCCACACAGACAGCACCTGAGATCAGGATCGAACCAGGTCTCTGGCGCTGTGAGGCAGTAACTCTTCCAGCTGTGCCACTGTGCCGCATGAGCATAAAGATGTAATTTACCGAAGCATTCTCCTTCAGGTGAGTCTTGGTACCCATTCTTTGAAAACTGACAAGCTCATCCCTTGGGGTATTTGTCGAGTGGACGATTTATTGAGCCTTTCCTGATCATGGTTTATGGGACAGCATAGTGGCTAAGCAGTAGAGTTGTACAGTGCCAGAGGCTCAGGTTCTTTCACTGTCTGTACGGGGTTAGTATGCTCTCCGTGTGACTACATGCGCTTTCTCTCATGAGTGCTCCGGTTTTCCTCCCACATCGCAAATATGTACAGGTTTGTGCATTAATTGGCTTTTGTAAAAATTGTCCCTAGTGTGTAGAATTGAACTAGTGTACAGGGAACTAGTGCTGGTCAGTGCATACTTGGTATGCCAAAGGACTTGTTTCCACATAGTATGTCTAAAGCCTAAAGTCCAAACTGCACTCAATCAAGAAGAATCAGGAGCTCTGGTTCATTTCAAGGCCACCAGCATAATCAAGGAAGAGTCTCATCCCGATCACTCTCTCTTCTCTCCTCTCCCATCAGGCTAGAAGTATAGAAGTTTGAAAATGTCTACCTCCAGATTCAGGGGCAGCCTCTTCCCAACTAGGGAACTGAATGGTCCTCTCACCAGCTAGAGTGTCGCCCTGACCTCCCATTTAACTGATTAGAGTCCTTTGAACTATCTTTAATTGGACTTGAATATTATATCTTTGCACTAAATGGTGTGCATGTTATCCTGTGCACTGTGGATCGCTTGATTGCATTCATGTATAGTGTTTTCACCGATTGGATAGCACGCAAACAAAATATTTTCACTGTATTCCGGTACACATGTCAATAATAAACAAAACTAAACGGTTTGAAGAATGGTTTTGACTCGTGTCCTGCGGAGATACTGCTTGAACAAGTGTTTCGTTACTCCAACACTGTATTTTTTTTTTGTAATCTAACATTTGCAGTTCCTTGTGTCTGTATAATACACCACTTGTATTCATCTGACACACTTACTGTACATTCCAATTGGCTTTGTACTGTTATGTTGTTGAGACTACTTTACACTTGCATTGCTTTCATGCAAAAAGTGTTGGCAGCTGATCATTGATGCCGCTATCATGGCAAACAGACTGTGTCTGCATCCGTCTGCCTGGGGCTGTGTCTTCACAGTGATCACTTCCCGGCTTCTTACAGGCCTTTCTGTTCATTGTCATTGCCTTGGCACTGGGCTCCAGCATAGACTTATCATTGGGTGATTATGTGAATCTTATGCTTCCTGCACCTCTGCTCTCATTGCATGCTCAATCAATGTTAACAACGGTCTGAGCTGCTGCCTCATAGCACCAGAGACCCAGGTTTGATCCTGACTATGAGTGCTCTCTGTGCCAGTTTGCATGTTCTCCCTATCACCGCATGGGTTTACTCTGGGTGCTCCGCTTTCCTCCCACACTCCAAAGATGTGCAGGTTTGTAGGCTAATTGACCTGTAATATGCCCTTAGTGTGTAGGATGCAAACCATGTCCCACACAGAGTAACATGACCTTCCAACTTCTGTACTCAAGACTTTGGTGTGGCCACATTTAGAGTAATGTGTGCAGTTTTGGTCATCATGTTATAGGATGCAGAGAAGGTTTACGAGGTTGTTGCCAGGACTCGAGAGCTATAGGGAGAGGCTGAGCAGGCTAATTCTTTGGAGCATATGAGAAAGAGAGAAAGAGAGAGAGAAAGAAAGATAGAAAGAAAGAGCAAGAAGGAAATAAATATGGAAAGAAAGAAGGAAAGAGAAAGAGAGAAAGAACGAGAGAAAGAGAGAAAGAAAGAGAGAGAGAAAGAAAGAGAGAAAGAAGAGAGGAAGAGAGAGAGAGGAAGGAGAGAGAGAGAGGGAGAGAGAGAGAGAGAGAGAGGAAGAGAGAGAGAGAAAGAAAGAAAGAAAGAGAGAAAGAAAGAAAGAAAGAAAGAAAGAAAGAAAGAAAGAAAGAAAGAAAGAAAGAAAGAAAGAAAGAAAGAAAGAAAGAAAGAAAGAAAGAAAGAAAGAAAGAAAGAAAGCACTCTCAACTGTCTGTTATCACAGTAATATGTGATGTAAGTGTACAATGTGAATGTGCATCTGATTTAAGGCAAACAGCAGTGTTGGCAATGTATCACGTCAAATGGTTTATATTTGGTTACTTTAATTTGAATGATTTAAAGTGACTGATCGCTGGATTACTTACCACCAGCACTAACTTATTTGAATGTGTGTAGGAAATGCCAACCTAACAGATGGAAAGTAATTTTCCTCATGATAAAACTGCTTTCCTTTTTGTCTTGTGCTCATCATTGAGAAACATTATGTGCATTGGAGAGAGCAGAAATTTGCAAGCTCACCACTCATTGACAACAGCAAGAACTTTGAGGACCAGCAGAGCAATAATAGATTCAAAGTCATTAACTGACCACAGATATATATATATATATATATATATATATATATATATATATATATATATATATGCATGTGCGCATGTGTATATATATATATATATTAATATATACATATATAAATATCTATACGTTTGTATATATAAAGGGTCTCGACTTAAAATGTCACCCATTCCTTCTCTCCAGAGATACTGCCTATTCTGCTGAATTACTCGAATTTTATGTGTTTATCATAGATACAGATATACATATTCTGTTTACATATTCTGTTGTGCTGCTGCAAGTAAAAATGTAATTGTTTGGGACATATGATGACTGACTATTGACTTGACCCAAAATGCCGTCTGTCCATTCCTTCCACAGATGCAGCCGGGTTTCCTACGTTCCTCCAGCACTTTGTGTTGAGCTCAAGATTCCAGCATCTGCTGTTCCTTGTGATCTCCAGAGATGCTGCTTGACCTTCTCAGTTACTCCAGCATTTTGTGCATGTTCATAAGTTCATTAGTTCGGAGCAGACTTAGGTCATTCGGTCCATCAAGCCTACTCCACTATTCAATCATGGCTGATCTATCTTTCTCTCTCAATCTGTTTTCCTGCCTTCGCCCCATAACCCCCGATGCCCTTTCTAATCAAGAATCTGCCAATATCTGCCTTAAAAATATCCATCGGCTTGGCCTCCACAGCTGTCTGTGGTAATGTATTCCATAGATTCACTACCCTCTGACTAAAGAAATCCCCTCTCATCTCCTTTCTTAAAGTAGTCCTTCTATTCTGAGGCTATGGCCTCTGGTGCTAGACTTTCCCACTAGTGGAAACATCCTCTCCACATACTCTATCCAGACCTATCACTATTCAGTAAGTTTCAATAAGGTCCCCCTCATCCTAAACTCCAGTGAGTACAGGCCCAGTGCCTGTTCATCATATGTTAACCCAATCACTCCTGGGATCATTCTCGTAAAGTACAAGAAGAAACATCCAAGCCAGCACATCCTTCTTCAGATAAGGGGCCCAAGAACTGCTCACAATACTCCATATGTAGTCTTACCAGTGCCTTATAAAGCTTGTGCATTACACTCCTGTTTTTTATATTGTAGCCCTCTCGAAAAAAAATGCTAACATTACATTTGCCTTCCTTACCACCAATGTAACATGCAAATTAACTTTTAGGGAATCCTGCACTCCCAAGTCCCTTTGCATCTCAGATTTCTGGATTCTCTCCCCATTTAGAAAATAGTCTGCGCCTTTATTCTTGCTACCAAAATGCATGACTCCACACTTTGTGACACTTCGCTGCCCACTCTTCCAACCTGTCCAAGTCTTTCAGCAGAGTCCCTGCTTTCTCTACACTACCTGCCCCTCCACCTATCTTCCCACAAGGCCACCCATTCCCTCATCTAAATCATTGGTATACTGTACACCGTGAAGAGAAGCGGCCACAGCACTAATCTCTGTGGAGAACCTCAGAAAAAGCCTCCTTTATTGCCACTCTTTGCCTTCTGCCATCCAGCCAACCTGTTATTCATGCTGGTATCTTCCCTCTGATACCATGGGCTCTCATGTTCTTTAGCAGTTTGTGTCTGTCACAAATCAGTTTGAATGATGGAGCAGCCATGATGGGTTGAATGATCTGTTCCTGCTTCCATTTCTTGTATTCTTATAGGTAATACAATCAGGCCCTTCGGCCCAACTCACCCAGACAGATGATCAAATATCAGGCGAGGCTTGTCGAGCACAAGTTTTCAATGTGGGAACAAGGACTTACTGATGTTGGTTACAAAAATACCACACAAAGTACTGGAGTAAATCAGCTGGTCAGGCAGCACCTCTGGAGAACATGGACAGGTGATATTTTGAGTCAACACCCTTTTCAGTCCCTAGCTTACTATGCCTTATGCAAAGGGCTTGACTGAAGTACTCACGGCAGACAGACAGACTGACAGACAAAGAAACAGAGAACAGAGAGAGAGTCAGGCAGACAATGACAGAGACAGTCAGAGACAGACAGAGGCAGAGGCAGAGGCAGAGGCAGAGGCAGAGGCAGAGGCAGAGGCAGAGGCAGAGGCAGAGGCAGAGAGTATATTTAAACTCTATATGCAATGACTGAATAAAACTATTTGTGGCCAGATTCATTTCTTGTTTCATAGTGAATCAGATAGCTAAAACTACCCATGGTTACACATCGCAGGTGAAAGTGGGGACCTCTCACTCGGCATCGAGCTATTAATTATTTTAGAATGGATGCCACTGTTGGTTAGAGTCATATCTCTGAGATAATTTCTCAGAGCCGATTAGAATCAAAATGACATAGAGGCGTACAGTGCAGAAGCAGGCTCTTCGGCCCACCAGCCCCACTCAGACTATCATGTTTACACTGATCCTGTTGTGCTCTCCACAGGAACGATCTGCCTAGGCCTCCGAGACTGAGATACTGGCCCGCAAAGTTGGCCTCGGAAGTTGGCTATGGTAACGGATCAGCTGGCTTTACCCAGGCTGGAGTTCCACAGCCCTGGCCGCAGGGGGCAAATTTGACCTGTCGATCAGCTGCGGATGGCCCAATGAGGTTGAGATCGGCAGCCTCACCTAGCCTAAGCACCACATGTTCAGGGGGGTTCCGGGGGTGGTATTTCAAGTGCACTCTCATAACCTGTACCTGAATGTACGAGCAGAAATTTTCATCATGATTACAGTTACAGTACAAGTGTATAGCAGTTGTACACTGAGACAGTATACAGAGTCCCCAGATTTGGTGCCATTTTCAAGTTGCAGTTGTGTTAGCTGTAGAGTTCTTAACCTGACCGTGCAGGCCCGTTGTCATGGCGGCGTTGCAGGATTGGCCTGGCCAAACATTGGTGTCATCCATCGCTCTGTGCCGCTGGAGGCCACATCCGATCCATGCGCTCTGCTTCTTGGAGCGGCACTTGGTCCAGCAAAGCCCCAGGCTGCTGCAGAGCCTCCAGCGACCCACTCCACCATCAAGATATGACATTGACTCCCACAGCCATTTGCTTTCTTGGGCTAAAGGATATGTTTCTGTGCTGTATGACTGTATTAGGATCACGGTACGCAGTGGTTAAGATCTAGTTAAAAAAAATAATGGGCCTCGTACAATAGATTGGGAACATTTAAATTGGTAATTCTAACAGCTTTCAATGTATTTATCAAATTGTTTATAATTATGTCATCAAAATTACTATTTATAGCATTATATATCCACAGATCTATGAAAATAATTGTCAACCACTTGAACAAACTCTAACCAGCAATTTATAAATTAAATTTGTCATTGATTTTAATTGGAAATATTTTTTAATCTCACACTGTCTCATATAGGCCTTAAGTATTATTCAAGGTCACTAACTACTATTGAAAATCTTCATTGTTTTCAACTGAATAAGAAAACAAAATAGATTATATAGTTTATATATGTGCCTGTTCTTGTTGTTTTGGGTTTAGTCATAGTGTACTGAGGTGCAAATAAAAGCTTTGTATTGCATGCTATCCAATTCATAAATCCAATCGTCAAACTCAAGTGAAATAGGTAAAGAGAAGGGGAAGGTACAGAGTGCAGAATATAGTATTCAGCACTGTAGAGCAACAGATCCAGAGATAAAGCCCAATGCTCACAATAGGGTAGAGATGAGTCAGGCAGTATCCAAGCTTATGGAAGAGCCATTCAGAAACCCATAACAGAGGGGATGTAGCTGTTCATTAATCTGGTGGTCCACGGTTTCAAGCTACCATATCTACTGCCTAATGGGAGCATGAAGAAGAAGGAATGACTGGGTGAGACAAGTCTGAGACAAGTCTTTCAAGTGTAGATGAGGTCATCGGTGGGGGTGTCTTGGATGTGTGATGGATTGGGCTATGTCCACAACTCTGCAATTAACTCCGGCCTTCTAGGTTACTGTCTTCAAGAGCCTAATGTTTATAGAGTCACAGAGTCACACAGCATGGAAACAGACCTTTCGGCCCAACTCCCCCACGCCGACCAACATGCCCCATCTGCCTACATTTGGCCCATATCCCTCTAAACCGATACTATCCAGGTACCTGAACAAATGTTTTTTGAATGTGTTGATATAATCTGCCTCAGCTAGCTCCTCTATCCAGGTCATTCAATACACCTAAAACCCTTAAAGGGCTTTCTCACGGTGCGACCTGTCGCAAGACTTAACAAGAGTTTAACATCGTGGGAACCTCCTGCGATAACAGTACGACATTCGTGGACCACCGGGGACCTCCGTGGCGCTAACGGAAGGTATTCGTGTAACTTTGTAAGGTCGGGAGAAAATTCAAACATTTTTGAATTTCTCCAAGAGTGACTTGAGCACTTTTTGGTGAGCGTTGCAACATTGTATGAACGCAGATGCCAGTGTGATATCCGTGCGATATCCGTAATGACTCTTGCGGGTACTGTGGGAACTCCTGCGAACGGTAAACCCGGAAGCTTGACAGAGGGAGCATAAGGTGAGTAAAAAAGGTGGTCTCAATATCGCCAATGGACCATGTGTCCATCGAGGACGTCCCACCTAATTGTCATTGTTTGAGAATCTCTTTCACAGTCAAAGACTTGCAGAGATGCCTCTCAGAAAAGCGCAAAGAAAGGGGTCAAAGAAAGTCAGAAAGTTTTTAGCCATGCAGGTAAATGAGGAGGAGACTCAGCAAGGGAGACAGGTGGAGAGGCAAGAGGAGATGCCAGAGATACCACTACCTGTGGGCTCCTTGGAGCAGGGAGAGGGTGATCAAGGTGGATTTGAGATTGCCTCCCCAGTAGCCGTTGCCTCCTCAATAGCCGCAGCAGACGATAACATAAAGGGAAGATGGCAGAAGGTAAGGCCATATAACTTCAACAGGGTACAAGAGGGGGAACTGGTGGAGTGGTACCAATGCAATGAGATTCTCTATGACAAATCCAGAGAGGATTATAGAAATAGGGAGAGAAAGCGCAACCTGCTGGAGACGAAGGCTGTGGAGTATCCCGGGTGCTCATGTGAGTATCTATAACAATATATTAGATTATGTACAGGAGAACAATTTAATGTTATCCATGATTTAAAAACATACAATGCTACAGATGTAAAAGTGCTGTTTTTGCAGTTACCTTTAATTTATCATGTCTGTCTGTTCCCTGCAGCTGCAATGTAAAAGTAGTGGCAGACAGCTTTTACACCCTCTTTGTTTGAAGTAGGAATCATATCTCTAAGGGCCACCAACTTAGTATAGGCATGTCTGCAAATGAGCCAATTCTACGAACGGAGGATATTTATATTGTGTGTGAAAAAAAGTGACATAATTTGTGCCACGTGATTAACTACACTACAGTCCACGATGTTCATTCACGATTAACGGGAAAGATCGGGAGACGGACAAGTCACTCGCACAAATGACAGAATTGCCGAGTACCGTGGGAACTCTTTATCTACCCCCCGTTATATCGTGCAGAACTCGTGCTGGACCACGACCACTTCACTCTTGACATCTTGCGTCAGGTCGCACCGTGAGAACCGGCCATTAGTGTAAATAATTTGCCCCTCTGGTTCCTATTAAATATCTTCCCCCTCACTCACTTAAACCTATGTCCTCTGGTCCTATCCTGGGCTTTATGCATTTACCCTATCTATTCCTCTCATTATCTTATACACCCCTATAACATCAATCCTCGTCCTCATGTGCTCCATGGAATAAAGTCCTAACCTGTTCAACCTCTTCCTCGTGTCCTGGCAACATCCTTGTATATTGTTTCTGTATGTTTTCCAGTTTAACAACAGCTTTCCTATAAAAGGATGACCTGAGCACAATATTCCAAATGTGGCCTCACTAATGCTTTTCTAGGGACAGCACAGAGTTGCTACCTTAAAGTGCCAGGGATCTGGGTTCGATCCTGACCACGTGTGCTGCCTGTACAGAGTTTGTATGTTCTCCTGTGACCACATGGGGTTTCTCTGGTTTCCTACAACATCCCAAAGATGTACAGGTTTGCAGGTTAATTGTAAATTAGCCCGAGTGTGTAGGATAGTGCTAATGTGCAGGGATCGCTTGTTGGCGTGGACTCAGTGGGCCGAAGGGCCAGTTTCAGCACTGTATCTCTAAACTAAAACTCAACTAAACCAAGCTGTAACATGACCTCCTAACTTCTATACTCAATACTCTTACTGATGTAGGCCAATGTGTCAAAAGCTTTCTTGACCACTGAAAGAAATTCAGAAGAAACTATTTTTGAAGATGGTGGTCACAGTTTTCTAACTCCTGTGCCTTTTAAATATAGCAGGAGTAAAATGAAAGCATGGCCAGGGTGGAGTGAATCTTTGATATTGCTGGCTGCCTTTCTGACGCAGAACCTCCTATAGTGGAGGGATAGCAGAGAATTATTGACACAGTCTGGACCATCATAAAAACTGATCTCCCTTCCATTTACTCTATTTACACCTTAGGCTGCCTCAGCAGACGGACATGTATCAACGTGCAGGCAGAAGAGATTAGTTTAATGTGGGGACCACTGAAAGAAATTCAGAAGAAACTATTTTTGAAGATGGTGGTCACAGTTTTCTAACTCCTGTGCCTTTTAAATATAGCAGGAGTAAAATGAAAGCATGGCCAGGGTGGAGTGAATCTTTGATATTGCTGGCTGCCTTTCTGACGCAGAACCTCCTATAGTGGAGGGATAGCAGAGAATTATTGACACAGTCTGGACCATCATAAAAACTGATCTCCCTTCCATTTACTCTATTTACACCTTAGGCTGCCTCAGCAGACGGACATGTATCAACGTGCAGGCAGAAGAGATTAGTTTAATGTGGGGACCACTGAAAGAAATTCAGAATAAACTATTTTTGAAGATGGTGGTCACAGTTTTCTAACTCCTGTGCCTTTTAAATATAGCAGGAGTAAAATGAAAGCATGGCCAGGGTGGAGTGAATCTTTGGTATTGCTGGCTGCCTTTCTGAGGCAGAACCTCCTATAGTGGAGAGATAGCAGAGAATTATTGACACAGTCTGGACCATCATAAAAACTGATCTCCCTTCCATTTACTCTATTTACACCTTAGGCTGCCTCAGCAGACGGACATGTATCAACGTGCAGGCAGAAGAGATTAGTTTAATGTGGCATCATGTTCAGCATGGCAATGTGGGATGAAGGGTCTGTTCCTGTACTGTACTATAGCCTATTCTCTATGATCTATGTTCCATGTTCTATCTTTTATAATGGAGTTTTTGTTGTAATGTAGGAAATGCAAAGCTAATTTAAAGACAAGGTCAAGGAAAAGAGGTTATGAAAATCATCAACGTGGTTAAAATATGTTGGAATGATGGTTATGGAATTGATGTGCCGATTATTCATGTTCATAAGTTCATAAATTGTAAGGGCAGAATTAGGCCATTGGGCCCATCAAGTCTACTCCACCATTCAATCATGGCTGATCTATCTTTCCTTCTCAACCCCATTCTCCTACATTCTCCCCCTTATCCCTGACACCCTTACTAAACAAGACTCTGTCAATCTCTGCTTCAAAAATGCCCAATGACTTGGCCTCCACACCTGTCATGGCAATAATTTCTGCAGGTTCACCACACGAAAGAAATTCCATCTCATGTCCTTCCAAAAGGTACGCCCTTTTATTCTGTGGCTATGGCCTTGGGTCTGAGTGGAAATATCCTCTCTACATTCACTCAATCCAGGCCTTTCACTTTTCAGTAAGTTTCAATGGGATCTCCCCTCTTCCTTCTAAACCCCAGCGAGTACAGTCCCAGTGCCATCAACGTTCATCATATATTAACACAAACTTCTCTGGGATCATTCTCGTAAACCTCCTCTGGACACTAATGGCAACATCCTCTCCACATTCATTCTATCTAGGCTTAGATATGCTATTGCAGGAGATCAACTGTGTGATTATAATGGTAAAATGGAGGACCTCTAACCTAGGAAAGTGAATATATATGTTGTGAGTGTAACAGAGGAATTTGAATTCAGTTCATTTAATAAATTTGAAATGAAAAGCGAGAATTGTTAATGGTAACTATGAGATTGACATAAAAGCCTATGAGCAATGTCATTAGGAGAAGAAAACCCTTGCAGACCTGCAGAAATATTGTTAACAGTTGGCGATCCTTTAGAATGACCCAATGATTCATTCACTTCAACAGCAATTAGGGAGCAATATAACTTTCTCCATTATACACGTATGCCAAGAATGAAAAAAGAATAATTAAGAAGCTTCTCATTGTACAAAAATACATCTTTGACAACCAACTCCTGGTTTATCATGGATATTGGCTAGAATTGAGTTTAATTTGAGTTTAGTTTATTGTCACATGTCATAGTGAAAACCTTTAGTCGCATGCTAAGCAGTCAGCAGAAGGACAAAACATGATTGCAATCAAGCTATCCACAGTTTACAGATGCATGGTAAAGGGAATAACATGAATAACGTTTAGTGTAAGATAAAATCCAGTAAAGCCTGATGAAAGATAGTCCAAGGGTCTCCAATTAGGTAGATAATAGCTCAGAACTGCTCTCTAGTTGGTGATAGGATTGTTCAGTTGCCTGATAACAGCTGGGAAGAAATTGTTCCTGAATCTGGAAGGGTGCATTTTCACACTTCTGTACCTCTTGCTTCATGGGAGAGGGGAGAAGAGGGATTGATCAGGGTGCGAGCGGTCCTTGATTATGCTGGCGGCCTAGCCGTGGTAGCATGAAGTGTTGATGGATTCAATGGGAGAGGGGTTAATCACAGTGGAGGAGATGGGGTTCCATCCCAAAACGCCACCCATCAGTTTACTCCAGAGATGCTGCCGCTGAGTTACTCCTGCGCTTTGTGTCTATCTTCCGTGGAAGGGAGGTTGGCTTGTGTGATCATCTGGGCTGCATCCACAATTCTCTTGGAATTACTTGCAGGAGATCAACTGTGTGATTATAATGGCAAAATGCATTTGAACACAGGGGGCAACACAATTCTGTCCATGTATTTCCATCTCTTCTGATCAAAGTGAAACAGCAACATTAATTAAATCTGGTCAGACCAAAATGTTTTATGCAGTGCTGTAGAGAAGGCCAAAATCAGAAAATCTGATTTAATTTAAATGCACACCGGGACTGGATTGTTACGAGAACTAACTCCGTTCATGAAACTTTCAAGGTAGTGAATCTCTCCGTGGTACAAGAATTGAAATTGGATGCCGTACTAAGTCTGAATGGGGCAGGGATTTCTGTCAAGAGCAATGTAAAGGAACAGAGAGATAATCAAGTGGGAAGATTGTCGAGAAAATTGGTACATTTTCACGTAATTCTACCACAAAGCAGTGGCAGTTGTAATGAAAATATACTTGAGGGAAATAATCGCAAAGCTTGCTTAATTTCTAATTCATAGTATGAGACCAAGTGATTGTGTCTGGTGGGACTCCTAGCTTACTTTACCTTATTAATTTTGTTATTTGCGTGATTAGAATCCAAGCTGGAGGATGATTTTATGATTGTTAAAGCGTAAGAAATTGTAATTCCCCATTGCAGCTGAATTTTATTAGATCCATGATTCTCTGTAATAACAATTGTTCTCTCTCCAACTACCCGCAAAGCATAAACATGGGTCCCAAATCGGTAGGAATTTTTCCAGTATCACGAACACTTTGAAGCATCAAGTCATAAGAAGGAGATAGTTAGGCTTGGAGGAAGCTTGCCGTGCATTTACTATTGAATTGATGAATAGATAAAGCATGGAAACAGGCCATTCAGCCACGTGCACTCCAACTATCGATCACCCACTAGGCGTCCTCCACTGTCAGAGTGAGGCCAACTGCAAATTGGAGGAACAGCACTTAATATTTTGCTTGTGCAGCTTACAACCCAGCAGTCTGAATATTGATTTCGCTAACTTCAAGTAACCCTTGCATCCTCTATCTTTCCGTGCCTCCCACACCCTAGTCGTTGTACTAGTTTCACTGTCATCCTGTTGAGTTTCACTGTCTGTGTAACTTGTTATCACCTACCCCACAGCCAACGATGGACCATTGTGGGCTCCACCTTCCCTTGAACATCATTGCTTTTTGCATATCTTTCATTCATTTGTTCTATGTACCTTCTTCATCTCCCATTTCCCTCTCCCCTGACTCTCAGTTTGAAGAAGGATCTCAACCCGAAACATCACCAATTCCTTTGCCCCAGAGATGCTGCCTGACCCACTATGTCACTCCAGCTTTTTACCTTTGGTTTAAACCAGCATCTGCAGTTCCTTCCTACACAATAGTTTTATGTTATCCGACGTTTGCACACACTCATTGCATATTCATGAGAGGAGTACAACATCATGAGAGGAATAGATTGGGTGGACACACAGAGGCACTTGCCCAAAGAAGGGGAATCGAGAACTAGAAGACATAGGTTTAAGGTGAATGGGGAAAGATTTAATAGCAACCTGAGGAGTAATGTTTTCATGCAAAGGGTGGTAGGTATATGGAAGAGCTGCCGGAGGAGGTAGTTCTTCTTCCATGTCCATCTTCCATGTTTCAAATGTTGACATTGCTGTCATCGTCATTCCCGAAAAGGTCGCAAGCTTCTGGCGACAATCAGTGGGAGCCATCCCCTGTTGCAATAGATGATGGTGGGAGCAGAATTAGCTCGGGATACTTCCAGTTTCCAGTACCGCGACATGGATGCTTCTGCTATGGGGCCAGGAGGTAGTTGAGGCTGGTACTAGTGCAATATTTATGAAACGTTTAAACAGGTACATGGCTAGGACAGGTTCAGAGGGATTTGGGACAAATGCAGGCAGGTGGGAGATGATGGCCGGTGTGCGCTGGTTGGGCTAAAGGCCCTGATTCCACACTGTAAGACTCTTTGACTATATTAGAGGCCACGTAACCTACACATGTTAGATGAGGGAGGGGGTTGGATTTGCAGATAGTTATGCCCCTGTCCCACTTAGGAAACCTGAACGGAAACCTCTGGAGACTTTGCGCCCCACCCAAGGTTTCCGTGTGGTTCCCGGAGGTTGCAGGTGGTTGCCTGAGGTTGCAGGTAGTAGAAGCAGGTAGGGAGACTGACAAAAACCTCCGGGAACCACACGGAAACCTTGGGTGGGGCACAAAGTCTCCAGAGGTTTCCATTCAGGTTTCCTAAGTGGGACGGGCATTTGATAAAGGTCACAGTGAAAATGCCAAAGGACTCAAGCTCTCTCACTCCCCCACCTGGCTCCCTCTGTGCATCACCTCTCCTCCATCGGCTAATCACCTCCAGGCAGACACAAGGGACTGCAAATGCTGTAATCTTAAGTAAAACGTGCTGGAGTAACTCGGTGGTTCAGCCAGCATCCCTGGAGAACAGGTGTGGCACAGAGGCACGGCGGTTGAGCTGATGCCTTACAGCATAAGAGACCCATGTTCGATACTGACTACGAGTGCTATCTGTATGGAATATGTACGTTCTCCCCTTGACCACGTAGGTTTTCTCCAGGTGCTCCGGTTTCCTCCCACACTCTAAAGACGTACAGATTTGAAGGTTATTTTTTTACAACTATTTATTTTTCTTATAATCCTACAAATCGACATGGTGGCACAGCGGTGGAGTTGTTGCCTTACAGCGCCAGAGACCCCAGTTCAATCTTGATTACAGGTGCTTGTCTGTACAGAGTTTGTACGTTCTCCCTGTGACTTGCATGGGTTTTCTCAGGGATCTTAAGTTTCCTCCCACACTCCAAAGACGTACAGGTTTGCAGGTTAATTGGCTTTGTATAATTGTAAATTGTCCCTACTGTGTGTAGGATAATGTAGGTGTGCTGGGATCGCTAGTCAGCGCGAACTCGATGGGCCAAAGGATCTGTTTCTATGCTGCATCTCTAAACTAAACTAAACTAAAGCCTACCAAGACATTGGACGATGCCTGAAATATAATTTACTAATCACTATGCATGGAATTATAACTCAGTGATGTGGCACTGCATGTAATTCAATAAAACATGTTTGACTTTGCCTGCATTAAGATAACTGGGCAAGGTCTATAGGTTAGGGACAGGCAATATTGAGAAGAAAGTCAATCACTAATGAATTCTAAAATGATTATCCTTTTTCTGTGGTGTTAATTAACTTGTAATAAATTGGTTGAGAGTCGACTATTGAATTGGAGGAGGGGCAGAAACTGTGATAAAGTAACCAACTTTAAGTGGAGCAAATAAAGTCAATTTCCCCACAAACTGTTTTATTAGAAAGCAATGAATTATAAGCTGTGACAACTCCATCATGCAACCCAACCTACCTTCAAAAGACTCCATCTACACTTCAAGCTTCCTTGGCAAGGCCATTGGTATAATCAAGGACGATCCTTACCCCAGACACTCCCTCTTCTCCCCTCTTCCATCAGGCAAGAGGTACAGAAGCGTGAAAACACACACCTCCAGTTTTGGGGCATTTTCTTCCTGCTGTTATCAGGCAACTGAACCATCCTATCACCGACTAGAGAATGGTCTTGAACTACCATCAACCTCATTGGAGACCTTCGGACTATCTTTAATCGGACTTTACTGGACTTTATCTTGCACTAAATCTTATTTGCATTATCCTGTATCTGTACACTAATGATGGCTCAATTATAATTGTTAATAGTCTTTCCACAGACTAGTTAGCATGCAACAAAAGCTCTTCACTGTACCTTGATGCACGAGACAATAAACTAAGCTAAACCGTGAAAAGGCATACCCCCAGATTCAGGGACAGATACTTCCCAGCTGTTATCAGGCAACTGAACTTTTCTATCACCAACTAGAGAGTAGTCCTGACCTATCATCTACCTCATTGGAGATCCATGGACAATCTTTAATCGGACATTATTCCCTTTATCCTGCAACTGTGCACTGAGGATGGCTTGATTGTAATCATGTGTAGTCATTCCGCGGACTGGACAGCATTCACTGTACCATGGTACATGTGACAATAAACTAAACCAAACTAAACTTGGTTTGTACTTGGTATGTTGCAACATCTACCTTCAGCGGGGCTGCAGATCTGTCCCAGCCCGTGTGCGTGATTTTGGCGCCGTTGAGAGGGTGGCGGGTTTAAAACGTGATTTTCCCTAGGCTATTCAAATTGAGGTTGTTCAGCATTCTTAGATGCTGACAAAAAATCACTGCGAGGTACATTCGCTGCAGCTATTTTTAAACTTAATTGGTTAATTTAATTGTTATAGTAGGTTAAAAATTATCTTCTAAACCCGTGATCGCCGACAATGGGACGGATCTCATACAGGGGACAACGGAAGGTAGGTTGTTTATTTTTACATTAAAAAGGGCTTCTTAAGATCCCTTTATACAAAGTTTTATGTTACGAGTAGCTAATTTGGGGCCCCATTAAATCCCGCAGTATTTTTCTGGGCATATGGGGTACAAATCTGCCGCAATGGGAACATTACAAACCAGCGCATTCCACAGAGTTCCACAGGATCCCACTCGAAAGTTGATTTAAATGGCGATTAATTTACAGCAATTGAACACTAAATTCCTTCCATTTGGACTATAAATTAATGTAAATGAGATTTAAAAATCATTTTTTATTGTGAATTCTTTGTGACTGTTATTTGGACATTTAGGCTATTTAAAAATGTTAATCTTTTCTTAAGAAATGGATAGATGTTTAGATCTAGTAATTGAAGTTTGGAATTAGCTACAATTGGGTAACTAACTAATGATATGCTTTAATTTCAGGTCATCCAAGTAAGATTGTTTCATATTTGTTTCAGAATGCTTCAATCTATAATAACTGAAGATTTATTTCAGTTCTCTTAATTTTTAAGAAAGTTATGACCATTTCACTGTCCTCGATCACAGCTTTTGTGTTAAGTCAATGGAAAATCAATAGGGAACAAGATGCTAATTTCCGAGTATGAAAATGGCCATAACTTTCTTAATACTGAAGATATGAAAGTGAATTAGCTGTCAAATTAAACTTATTGTTGTGCTTTATCTGATGGGATCAATTGCAGACTTGATATTTTAAATCTCAAAATTTTGTAACATTGGCCACAGCTTAAGTTAGATTTAAGTTACAGGGTGAGGTTGGATAGTTTGGGACTTTTTCTTTGGAGAGTAGGAGGCTGAGGGGATGACCTTAATGAGGTGCACAAGATCATGAGTGGCATGGATAAAGTGCATGCTCACATTTTTAGAGGATACTAAAACTAGAGGGTATAGCCGTAAGGTGAGAGGGGATAGATTTCAGAAGAGACACAGAGGAAACATTTTCACTTAGAGATTATTCAGTACATAATAACCCCAAATTATTCAATAAATTAATAGGATACAATACAATATGATTAAACTTTATTTATCCCGGGAGGGAAATTGATCTGCCAACAGTCATAAAAACACAAAATACCTGAAATAAACCTAATAACCCACAATACGTGCAACAACAAAAAAACAAAACCTGAAGCGTCACCTCTCCATCTTCTCCAGAGATGCTGCCAGGCCCGCTGAGTTACCCTGGCACTCTGTGTCTTTTGTGTATTAACCAGTACCTGCAGTTCCTTGTTTCTGCATAACAGTTCATAGATGTGGTTAATGTTATGTAGTGTTTGAGGGCCTGATGGTTGTTGGGAAGAAACTATTCTTGCACCTGGTGGTCACAGTTTTCATACACCTATGTCGATGTACAGTGGCACAGCAGTAGAGTTGTTTCCTTACAACGCCAGAGACTCAGGGTTGATCCTGACTACAGGTGCTGTCTGTATAAAGTTTGCACAATCTCCGTGTGATCATGTTGGTTTTCTCTGGGTGTTCTGGTTTCCTCGCACACTCCAAAGATGTACAGGTCTGTCCTTCATATGTAGGATAGTCAGTGATGGAAATAGGGGGGTACGCAGGGGGACAGCGTTCCCCTAGTTTTCAATTTCACGCTCGGGTTTAATGAGTACAGGGGAAAGATTAGTCGTTTATCACTTTATTCAACTCAGACGAAAACGATTTGTTAACTGCCACTGTTAACACTTGTTAACAGCCAGTAGTTAACAGTAGTTATACAATGCGTCATCAATACATCGATCCACATTCCTCATTTTACTTCAGTCAAGTGAGTGACTACATGAAGAAGGCTGTCAGCCCGCATGTGCATCATTACGTCTACGCATTGTGCCGCGACTGGCTGGCAGGCGCGCTCCTCCAGCGGTAAGTTTAAAGACCTCCAGGTAAGTTTAAACTTTACCGGCAGTTGTCTGTTCATTTTCCGTATACATTTAGGAAGTGAACTTACACTATGGACAAAACCAGGGTGAAGACCAGACGGGCCGGCGGGGAGAACAGCTACTGAGGACCGTGGGAGTGCGGTTAGCGGACGCCCGTTGGTCTCACTGGCTCGGTCGCTGGTAGCACAGCCAGCAACTTCCGACACAATGCCTATGGAAGGCACCTTGGTCACCCTGAGAGTCGGGAAGGCCAAGCATAAAACTAACAAGCCGGTTTTCTCAGATGAGTTCGGCCGGGAGGATTCGTCTCCCCCTACAGGGAATGTCATTGGACGAATTTCCCGCATAGAGCAGCTTATGCATAAATTGCTCCAGCATGACATACCCCAGGAGCAGGAGTTATATCAACACGGGCTTGAGGGACCCATAGCAGCACCTGGTGCCTTATATACAGCGCCTTATATACCCTGTCGGAAGAAGGGAGTGTAGGTCAACAACCCTGGGCGGGCTCACCCTTCAGTGCTATGACAGAAGCACAAGACCTGCAATAAACTAAAGTACCCTCCATGGGATCTAAATTTGCAATGCCGTCTCAAATCAGTAAGCCGTTGAGCGAAGAGCTAGCGGCCAGTATAAATTACCTGACCACTCATCAACTCCAGGAGCAGGTCATGCTGGAAACAGCTATAAAGTACCAGACACCCGGCAACTGTGCCTTGCTTAAGGTTCCCACTGTTAATAGCTCTATTTGGAGTTACATGGGAGGAGGCATTAAAACTCAGGAAGTAAAACTTCAAAGAATCTTGAGCCTGCTTGCTGTTGGTGTGACTGCCTTCGCCAGGTCTGTAGATTCAACCTCCCTGACAGAAGTGTAACAAGACGCATTAGCTCTTATGTGCAATGTGAATTTTCAAATAAATTGTTTTAGAAAAAACGCATCTGCCCGGTACTTAATCCAAAGTTTGCGGGGTTATGTGAGTCAACCAATGTACAGTTGCCCAATTATTTATTTGGGGAAGATTTGTCCAAATAAATTAAACAGTTGGACGATGAGTCTAAAGCAGTAGTGCTACTAAGAGCTCCACCAGCAGATAGGCCATCAGCTTTCCGATGGCAACACCCTTATGCCCCTGCTAGCAGCAGGTGGTCTACAGGAACTAGTACCAGCTCAAGGGCCGACAGAGGCAGCCAAAGGCCTATTTCGGGGCTAAGCCCGGGCCAACAGTCTCCAATCAGGAGCAACTGGCATACGCCGGTACACACCACATATGAACCAGCAACCATGGAGGTAGCTGAACTGGTTCCTCTGGATATGCGGAGTGTGGCACTATCACATATTGTGGGATATTATGTTTAGTGAATGTTGGATAACATCACATTGTTCTTATATTTTGGTGCCTAGTTATAGGATCACCGGGAATAACTGAATGGTAGCCATGGCAGTTTAAGACTTTAGATAAATGGGTTAACTTTAGCACACAAGTTACGTAATATAGTCTAAAAAAAAAAAAAAATCCAAAATTGGCTATTTTTAGCAGTTTTAACTTTACACTGGTGTTCCCAAGGATTACTTGGGTTTTTCAGCTATCTATCTGCTGGCTGGGTTTAATATGATAAAGCACCAGGCCATGCAATTTACAACGACACAGTATGGGTGTTAAATCATTAAACACGATATATATATCTAGGTATGTTACACCGGATATAAGTTTATGGTGTTCAGACTTAAGTCTTAAAGATTACCATGTGTATTGGTTGCTAACCAGACTCAAGGGCAGTAGCGATGATGTATTCTCGCTGCATTGGGATGTTAATTCCTGTGTTCTACCCATCTGACTGATTCTGTGTTCTACCCACCTGAGAGGGAGGAGAGGCTTGGAGAGGGGAGAGATGGGGTGAGGGGAGAAGATGGGGGTGAGGGGGGGAAGAGGCCAGGGGGGGGGAGAGGAGGGCGTGAGAGAGGGGGAGGGAGAGGGGAGAAGTGGGGGGAGAAGGGGAAAGAGAGGAGGGGAGAGGAGTGAGAAGGGAGTGAGGGGAGGGAGAGAGAGGCCGGGAAGAGGAGGGGAGGGGTAGGTAGGGGGGGAAGAACAGAGGAGAGGAGTGTGGGGAAGAGGAGAGGGGGAAGAGGAGGAGGTAGTAGAGGAGGGGAGAGAGAGGTAGTGGGGAGAAAGGGGGGTAGAAGAGAGAGGGGGGGATGGATCGAGAGGTGGGGAAAGAGGGGGGAGGGAGAGAGAGGGGGAGGGTGAAAGGGTGAGGAGAGAGGGGGTGAGATTGGGGGAGAGAGAGGAGCCGACTGAGCATCCCGAGAACTTGGCGGCATAAGTACAGGGCCTGACTTGCTCGTTCTTTCTGTGTCTTTTGGAGTGGGTGGGGGTGGGGGGGCAGAGAGGAATCAGCGGCCGGCCAGCCACCAAACGACTGCAAGTTTGGCGGCTTCAGTGCAGAGCCCGACTTCTTCTCCAGCTGCGTCTTTTGAATAAGCGGAGGAGGAGGGGAGGTTGGATGGTTAACTCAAGAAATAAAGCATGACATTTTCAGATGAGGCGATTTCGGACT